>NC_080075.1:8532631-9756270 GCF_949987535.1 Balaenoptera acutorostrata | reverse complement strand
CCAGGGCTTCTTGGCCTAGCGTCTGATCGCAGAGAGGGAGGGCAGGAGGCAGGGAGAGAGAGGGGGGAAGGTTCTGGGCGAAGAGAGGCACCATCTGGAGCTTCACCAAAACCAGAGCTGTACTGCCTCGCTCAGGCCTTCCAAGTCTGGTGATAGTTTCCAAAACAGCCCCGCCTGCTCCGGGCTCACAGCTGTGCAAGCACAGGAGCGGGCTCTGCAGCCCACGCCCCCAGAAGCAGCCCTTCGGCAGGCAGCCCCGCCCCAGCTGGGACCCTCCCTGCCAGGAGCCCTGGGCGGGCCGGGCTGGGCCGGGGAGCACACAGCAGCGGCTGGCTGCTCCCACGGTTTTCCTCTCACTCCGTGAAAACAGCTTCGCTCTGCTCAGCACAGCAAGCTGCTGCCTTCTGATTGCTTTTTCTCTTTTGTTCCCAGCTCTGGCAGCCGCAGTCATCCCCTCCCCGGGAGACACACCCTTCTCCGCGGTCAGGACTTATTTGGGCTGCGTGGGTCCCAGCAGGGCCAGGCTCTGACCAGCATGCCTCCCCACTTTACCCCCACTGCTGGGAGCCGTCTCTGCAAACACTCAGCCTGTTAGGACAGACATCCCCAGGCAAGAAGCAAATGATCACCCAAAAAGGCAGGCCTCCGCTGGCCTTGTCGGTTTGTCCGGCAAGAGGCGGCAGACAGTTCCAGCGAGGCAACTGTCCACACAGCGGTCCCTCCTGTGCTCAGACCCCGGCAGCTGCTTCTATTGGCCCAGCGGAGAAGGCCAGCATCTTAAATGTCTGCGAGGCCCCGGGTGGCCCCTGTTGTTCCCTGGAGCCTGTGCCCTGCCTGGGCCTTCTGACCGGACACTGCACAGCTGCCCCCTCCGCCTTCCAGCCTTCCTCCGGGCCCACCTTCCCCGTGAGCACCCCCCGCCCCGCCTGCCCACCCATCTACCCAGCAGCAAGCACCTGCTCTTGCTAATCCCCTTCCCTGCACGACTTTTGTTTCCCAAGCACTTATCACCTTCTGACATGCTATGTAATCTTCTTGTTTGTTATGTTTATTATTATCTGTCCCCTGCCCCTCACTAGAACGTAAGCTCCATGAGGGCAGTTTTGGTCACTGCAGTGTCCCCAGAGCCTTGCACAGCACGTGGCACGTGGCACAGTTGCACCCCCTTATCCGAAGTTTCACTTTCCACGGTTTCAGATACCCGTGGTCGACCGAGATCCGAAAAGATGAAGTGGAAAATTCCAGAAATAAACAGTTCGTAAGTTTTCAATCGCGCGCACCCTTCTGAGTAGCGTGATGAAATCTCGCGCAGTCCTGCTCCGTTCCTCCCTGGCTGTGAATGTCCCTGTGCCCAGCGGATCCTACCCCGTTAGTCACCTGGTGGTCGTCTCAGTTACCAGATTGACTGGCGCAGTATTGCAGTGCTTGTGTTCTTGTGCTCAAGTGACCCTTATTTTACTTAATAAAGGTCCCAACGCACAAGGGCAGTGATGCTGGCGATTCAGACGTGACAGAGAGAAGGCTTAAAGCGCGTCCTGTAAGTGACAAGGCGAAAGTTCCTGACTTTAGAAGGAAGGGAGAAAAATCATATGCTGAGGTTGCTAAGATCTACAGTAAGAACAAATCTCCTATCCGTGAAATTGTGAAGAAGGAAAAAGAAACCCATGCTGGTTTTGCTACTGCATCTCAAAATGTAAAAGTTACGGTCACAGTGCGTGATAAGGGCTTAGTTATGATGAAAAAGGCATCAAATTTATACAATAAGATATTCTGATGGGGAGAGACCACACTCACATAGCTTTTATTGCAGTATATTGTTATAATTGTTCTATTTCATTATTAGTTATTGTTATTAATTTTTTACTGTGCCTAATTTATAAATTAAACTTTATCATTGGTAGGTAGGTATAGGAAAAAAACATAGCATATATAGGTTTCAGTACTATCCACCATTTCAGGCACCCACTAGATATCTTGGACTGTATCCCCCGCGGATAGCAGGGACTACTGTATATGCTTAATAAGCATTTGTTAAATGAACAAATGAATGAATGGCAGGTCAGGTCTGCAGCTGGCCTTTCCATAGTAGATGCAAGACTTTGCCTCTCTTGATTCTGGCCATTCGAAGCCCGTGTTTTCTAAACTCCAAACTGGAAGGCATGGCTTGACAAAGCAGGCTTACTGTGTTGTAAGAGGTGGCCTGGGATAAGAAACGAACTCCCGATTTCTCGCCAAACCTGTTACACCTGTGTCTCGCCTGTCTCGGTAAAGGGCTTCTCCATCCTGCCAGCTGCATAGGTCTTGGAGGCCTCCTCGCCTCCTTTCTCTCCCATTCCACATCCCGTTGGCTGTACTTGGGAAATACACCTAGAATCTCACCACTGCTCGCCACCTGCGTGCACCGCCATCTCCCCAGGCCAGACCACCATCAGCTGTTGCCAGGATTACTGCAATTGCTTCCTTCCACCCGCAACAGTCTAGTCTCAACACAGCAGCCAGTGTAATTCTAAAAAATTTTATGAATCAGATTATGTCCCTCCTCTTATCAAAACCTTCCAGTGGCTCTCCACTTTGGCATGAAAGTCAAGCCCCCACCTGAGTCCCCACTTACCTCTCTGACCTCAGCTCCTCCTACTCCACCCTCAGCCCTCTGCTTCAGCCACACCGGCCTCTCCTTTTGCCTCCAACCTAAGAGGCCTTTGCCTGCCCTAGTGCCTTTGCACTGGCTGTTCCCTCTGCCCGGAATGCTTTTTCCCAAGAAACCTGCGTGACTCCTTTAGGTCGGTGCTCAAATGTCCCCTTCTCTGTTCACCCCTATAAAACAGCATCCCCCCAACACTCCCCCTCCTCTTTATCTGGCATTATTTTTCTCCATAGCACTTATCACCATCTGGAATGCCAAAGATTTACTTCTCTCTTGGTGCCTGTGTCTGTCTCCCGCTGAGTTTCATGAGGGAAGGAGACTGAATGCTGTTCAGGGCTGTATCTTCAGTGCCCTGAGCCGTGTCTGGAGCACACTGGTGCCTGGGGCCAAAACCCTGCTGTTTCTGGGATATTCCCATGATTCGCAGGAACAACAGGAAGGAAGCAGTTTGACCCTGAGACTCTCCTGGAAGATGCAAGCCGTGGGGTTGTTGCATCCCGACCACCTACAGAAGCCCTGTCCCTCAAATTCAGTTCTTCAGCACCTGCTCCTGCTCCTGGGGCCTCAGGCTGCAGCCCGAGATGGAGAACCAAGCAATCCAGGCATCGGGGACTCCTCCTGCCCAGCGGTGCCCTGAGAACCCCCTGCCTGGACACTCACCCCAGATCCTCTCCTTCTACGAGCCAATTCTCAACCACTGAAGTCCCCTTCACGGTGAATCAATTGCTAAGGTTTATCAAGCACTTATGCATGGATGAAGGAAGGGTCGGCCCTTGTCCTCCTATCTGCCAGCCAGGACCAAAGCTCAAGGGACCAGCCGGGCACCTCAGCTGAAGCAGCACGTGTGGTCCAGGCTGTCACCACAACAGGATCCAAGGAAGGGGCTGGAGAAGCAGAGACGGCACACTGCAGGGGCCCCAAGCACGGACTCTGCAGTCAGGGCACCTGGGTTTGAATCCTGGCTCCACGGCTTTCCCACTGCGTGACCCTGAGAAGTCTCCTAGCCGTGCCTGCCTCCGTTTCCCCATCTGTACCACACCGGGGCTCAGCCATGCTCTGCAGCACCTTAGAGCCACCACTTCGGTTGGGATGTAATGGGTGGAAAGGAAGAAGTGCCCCAGGCACAAAGCCACGTGCAGAGGGTGGCTGGGCTGGCCCGCGAGGAGGGCCCAGGCAGCCCTGGCAGCCACGTGGTCGAGGAGGAGTGGGGAAAGCGGGGCGTGGGGGCTTGACGTGGGCGGCTGCAGGGCCAAGGTGGCCCTCTGAAGGCGTGTCTCCTAAGGAGCCGCCTGGCAGGCCTGACTGGAAAGGGGAGCGCCTGCGGCCCAGAGACCTGGCAGGAGGCTGTGCAGCAGCCGCGGGCTTGCAGTGGGGACGGGGAAGCACATCAGGAGGACAGCGGGCAGGCCCGAGCCGCCCATCTGCCCCTCGAGCCACCGCGGGTCTGGCGCAGCTTTGCCTGGGCCGCTCGGCCCGCCTGCCGCCCCGCTCCTTCCTGCGGCACGAGCACTGACGCACCCTTCGAGACCTGGCTCAGGACGGCTCTGGAAGCCGTTTCGCTGCCCCCGGGCAGAGTTAGTCACCGGGCCCTCGGCCTGCCTCGCTCACACCCTCTCCTCCGAGGTCGTCTCCTGGTGCAGAGCCTGGCACACAGGAGGCGCTCGGCTGGGGTCTCACGAACGCACGGCGGGCACGCAGGCAGGTGGGTGACAGGTGTGGTGGGACAGCCCTGGAGCTGGGACCCACAGGGGCAGGGCTGGACTCGCCCCAGACAGGCTGGGAGCTCCCAGGCCAGCTCTCCCTGGGGGAGGCATCCCCCCGGCCCTCCTCCCCCACCAGCCCCGCTCACTCGCCTCCCCTCCAGGTCCCCACCAGGCCAGACCACCCAGCTCTTCCCCCGCGCCACTCCCCTCGCCATTCTCTGGCCCTCATCATGCTCCCTGCACTCTCCCCTGCGTAGGCTCTGGCTAATAAAACACAAATCAAAACAAAACCCCAAGCCTTGAACTGACCCTCATGCTCGAGCCAGCCTGTGTTTTCCTGATCGCTGCCAAGTGCTGCCGGACGGACGGTGGCTACTCCCACCCACCACGTGCAGCCAGTCCTGCCTTTCCTGATCTCAACGCTCTGGCCTCTCACCTCCGCTCTGCTGACACGTGTTTGGTTCTCCAAGGAGCTCGGTGGCCGCACTCGGGTCAACGCCAAAGCCTCTCTACCAGGCTGCCCCACCCCCCGCCGGAGCCTCCTGGGATCACTCTGTCTTGTCCTCGCTGCTGCATCTCTGCCTGCCCCGCCCCCGTTTGGCTCCTCTGTTCTCTTTCTCGCAGAGATGTTCTGTCATCAGGCTCTCACCTTTGTGAAGTGACCCCTGAGCAGGCCACCCTCCCCTGCAAAGTGACCCCTGAGCAGGCCACCCTCCCCTCCTGCCCTCCCAAGGTCTCTGCCTGGGGAACCTTCCTTTGCACACCCGGGAACTCAGCCTCGGGTTCCTTCAGCCCACACGTGTGTGCTGAGGTCGTGTGTGTGTCAGGTACTGTGCTAGGAGCTGACGGGCAGTGGTGAGCAGGAACCGTTTGGTCCCTGTACTCAAGGAGCTGCGGATGCTGTGTGTGTGTGTGTGTGTGTACACAGACCCTGAACGAAGAAAAAATATCAGGAGGTGAGCACCACAAATACTTTCAAAGAGTGTGATGGTGCCAGGGCACTTTTCGGATTGGGTGGTCAGCCAACGCCTCCTGGAGAAGGTGACACTTCAGCTGGAACTGGCGTGAGAGGACGCTCACGCCGTCCTAAGTCTTGGGGAAAGCATGGAAGGCAGAGGGGGCACCGGGGCAAAGCCAGGCCGGGCCTGCTTGGATGAGCCAACCCAAGCGGTCACCTTTCTGAGCTCCCGCCCTGCGATCGTGGCCTCTTAGACTCAGCCATATATGGTCCACCCGCCCCAGGAGGGTCCAGAACATTCTCTCAGCACTCTGGCCGCGGGCTTGCCTGGTGCACCTCCAGTGACTAGAGACGCAGCCTTTCGCCGGGACTGCCTTAGCCTGTCTCGTGCTGCAAGACGGCTCAGCTGTACCCGGCAGCTCTTCTGGGGTTCCAGGGAGGCCCTTGGGGCGGGGGGAGGCCGGTGAGAGCATTCTCAACCTCTCTGCCACCCACCCTTGGGCTGGCTGTGACCCATGCTGCCCCCAGGGCCCCTGAGCTACTGCTCTCTGAGCTGCAAGGAGGTTGCAGTCGGAGCTTTTTGGAGAGCAGAGGGCGGAGGAAAGAAGGCACTTCCTCCCCTGCTGCCCCAAGAATGCCTGACATGGGGCAGAAGGGTCACTGGGAGTGAGCAGGGTTAATTTAGTAGTGTTCGTTTTCACCTTTATTGTTTTTCCACCTATAAAAAGTTATATAAGCAGGGGCTAGGGAAGAGGGAATGGGAGTTAGTGTTCAGCGGGTGCAGAGTTTCTGTCTGGGAGGATGAAAAAGTTCTGGCGGTGGATGGTGGCAGTGGTTGCGCAAGACTGTGGAACTGCACACTTCAAAACGGTTAGAACTCTGCCCTTAGAATTGTTAAGATGGTAAAAAAAAAAGTTAAAATGGTAACTTTTATGTTATGTATATTGTACCACAATTTTTGAAAAAGTAATACCTGCTCCCAGCTGACTGCTCTATCCTCAGTGCCGAGCACATAGTAGGCATGCAAAAAGTAACCGTCGAATGCAAGGATGTGAGCAGAAAATTCCACTCACCTTGACTCCGCCGGCCTGAGGCTCCCAACCTTTGGGAAAAGCAGCGGGAGGAGCCGGCCGGGCTTCCCCAGCGGATGCTGAGGCAGAGACTCACCTGGGCCTTCTCTTGCCAGAGAGGGAGCGTCTCTTGCTGGTCCAGCAGCCGGGCAATGATCACGAGGCTGAGCTGGCGTCGAAGCTGCCTGTGAGAGAAGGGGCGAGAGAGACTGAGGGGGTGTACCACCCTGGGCCGGGGCGGGGGGATTGAAGTCCCCAGGGTGGGCGCAGGGAGGGGCAGGACACACACCGAGACGTGAACAGGGGAGAGCCACGTGGGGAACTTTGGCTTTCTCCTTTGGTTTATAGCATTTATTATTTATTTTAGAAGTAATAAAACATGCAAGATGGGAAAGTTTAAAAATAAGCAAAAAGAAAAAATTATTTTTTTAAAAAAAGTGGTGAGGCTTCCCTGGTGGCGCAGTGGTTGAGAATCTGCCTGCCAATGCAGGGGACACGGGTTCGAGCCCTGGTCTGGGAGGATCCCACATGCCGCGGAGCAACTGGGCCCGCGTGCCACAACTACTGAGCCTGCGCGTCTGGAGCCTGTGCTCCACAACAAGAGAGGCCGTGATAGTGAGAGGCCCGCGCACTGCGATGAAGAGTGGCCCCCGCTTGCCGCAACTAGAGAAAGCCCTCACACAGAAACGAAGACCCAACACAGACAAAAATAAATAAATTAATTTAAAAAAAAAAGTGGTAACTTCAGAGGCTACCATAGTAGTATTTATCGTCTTACTTTTTTCCTCTATATATTGTGCTACACAGAGATAGGGACTGTTCAACCTCTTTTGCACAGACCGTCGCTTTTTCCTTCCTTTGCAGCATTATGATCTTTCAGCCCATGTAGGGTGGTGGAAGGCGGGTGACCGGGGCTTGGTGAGGCCAAGTTTTGTTGTTGTTTTTTTTCAGCCAGCATCCCGTGACTTTCCTTTGGAGAAACCCTCACCCACCACACCCGGCCCAAATCCCGGCTCCCAGGGTGGGCACGTGAGCCAGGCCTGCCCATCAGTCCCTGTGTCTGAGCCACTGAGAGGTGGCCTCGGGGTCTTGGCTGGAGCTACCAGTAGAGCGTGTGCCTTTCCAGCAGGACCACTGATCAGGTGGGAGGTGACCCCCCTGTCGCTGGTGGCCATCCTGCCTCTTTGTGGGGCAGCCTGGAGGATGAAGCAAGCAGAGGTAGAGCCCTGACAACACCCAGAGCCCACCCTGCCTGAAGCCTCCGGCCCCCGGACCCGTGCGGTCAATGGGTTGGTCGGCTCAGCTGATAAAGTCCCTTTGGCTTCTTCAGTCAGTCTGAGCTGGGCTCCTAAGTCTAGCACCAAACAGTCCTAACTGATTCACTCAGGATGGAGCTGGTGTTTCCACTCTTCAGGAGTGAAGACCTCTAATGGGGATTTCAGACGATAATGTTTGGGGCTCTGATTTTCATGGGTCCTTGACGGCTGGAGTGAGTAAAAAGAAGAGAGGAGGGAAGTAGAGACTAGAGGACAGGGCTAGGGGTGGCAGTGGCCAGGAGAGGCTGGAGAGGGGCGATGGGAGAAGGGGTGGAGGGTTACATCTTCCTCGAGGCTTCACACACTTTTTGCCCCCGTGGACGGCAGAAGGCAGCCCCTGGCATGGACTCAGATGTGGCCCACAGTCCCGATTTCCTGTGGAAAGCCACCACCAGGGGAAGCAAAGGACAGGTCCTGAAGCCAGTGGAAACTGAAGGAACACGAAGGAAAACACGTGGGCTGGAAGCGGCTTCGTAGAGGAGAAATGCCCTCTGGCAACAACACTGCTGGAGGGTCCCCACGGGTGCCCCTACCCCCATCCTTGGGACGACCTCATGGGGAAACGAAGGACAGGACATCGGGGACAGGCAGCCCTCGGAAATGATGTTTCCCTAAGGAAGTACCTGGGGGAAGCAGGACTGAGCCCCGCCTGAGCAGTGCTGAAGGCACCCCTGCAACTTCCCCAGGGCCTGCGGCTGCCGTGGCCTCACGTGGGTGCAGGGGGGGCTCCCAGTTGGTGGGGAACGGAGGTGGGAATGGCCTCCTCCAAGCCAGGAGGGTAGGTGGTACCTGAAGCAGGGGCCTTGTTGATCTTCTTATTCAAGAAAATCAGAGGAATCAACAAGGCAAGAGGCTCTTGATTAAAAAAAAAGGGAAAAAAGCAACATCAGGCAGCAGCATCACATACTAGAAGGGCAAACATGGGAAAGAGGGGAGACGCTCCCACACAGCTGGCAGGGACATGAATGCGTACACCTACCTCGGCCAACTGCCTGGCGAGACCCACTAAAGATAAGGATGTTTGTGTGCCCGCCCCACGGCCCGGAAGTCCTACTCCCGGGCACACACGTACGACGTACGAGAAAAGAGAGGCGGACGAGCAGCACCGATCCGCCACTAGAATGGACAGAGGGGCTGGGCTCCACCCACCCATCTCAAGCCCACGCGGAACAAATGTGGATGAGCCACGACTCCATTCGGCAGCACGGGTGAGCCTCACAGGGCTGTGTGAAAGAAGCCAGTTCCAACAGAATACGTGTGTATGACTTCACTTACATTAAGTACAAAAACGGGGATACTTGGCAGGGGTGGGGTGGCGGGCAGGCTCTGCTCACGTCTCATTTCTTCTTCTTGTTTTTCTTTTCATTCGGCCGCACCATGTGGCTCGCGGGAACCTTAGTTCCCCAACCAGGGACTGAACCTGGGCCCTGGCAGTGAAAGCGCCGCGTCCTAACCACTGGACCGCCGGGGAACGCCCTCATGTCTTGATCTGGGTGCTGGTTTTACATGTGTTCGACTTGTGGAAACCCACTGAACACACACTTACGGTCTGTGTTCTGTTCGTATGTTGCAGTCCAATAAAACTATTACTTAAAGAAGAAGTTCAGCTGGGGGGTGGTAAGGATTGCCTGACTTAGCCAATAAAAATATAGGATGCCAGTTAAATATGAACTTCCTATAGATAAAGAACAATGTTTTTTAGCGTGAGTTTCTCCTATGCCATCTTTGTATTTTATCTGGCCACCCTGGGAGGGGCCGGCCATCCCCTTCCATTCTGGACCGGTGACCCCAGTTCCCTTTCTGCAGAGCGCCCCAGCTTTCCCACCCACCCTCCGAGTCCTGGGGAGAGGCAGCCCCATCTGGACTGCGTCATGGGACAGAACATGGGAGCCCTCATCCGGCGCCCCCCACACCAGAACCCTCACCCGGAGTCCCACCCGCGTCTCTCCCTGGGCTCCCGCCGCGGCGCCTGCCCAGCACCGGCCGCCAGAACCTGCTCTCCAGCTGTTCCCCGGGAGCCCCAGCAGCAGCTGGGCCAGGAGCACGGGGCGGTGGGGGGCGGGGGGGGAGCCAAGCTGCTGCTCCAACGCGAGAACTTGCAGCCGGAGTCCCCAGTCCGGCATCTGGGCTTCATTAATCCAAACCCGGGCCTTGGGGAGCGCTGTTACCCGCAGCGGGTGGGGAGGGGCCGACCCGGGGGTGGGGTGCTGGCAGGCCGGCAAAGCAGAGCCGGGGGTGGTTCCAGAAGGGAAGAGGTGGGCCGGGTGGGTCAGGACAGAGCTGCTGTCCAGAAAGAAATAGAAGACAAGCATCAGAAGGAGCCCCGGGGGGGTGAATGGATGAAAAGAAACCCACATCTGAGGGCGGTGCGCTCCCCGCCTGCCCACTGCCTTTCATCCTGACGGCCCTCCCTGCCTTCTACACACAGTCCCCTGCCCTCTCAGTTCCCACTGGGACACAGGGAGAGGGAACAGGACCACTTTTTAATTCCACACTGAGAACTCACTCTACAGAGGGGAAGAGCAAAGACTCACCCCAAACACCACCCACACTGTGCAGGGGGCGAGCAGGGGGGCCCGTGGCCCGGCTGAGGTTGGCCCCGGGCCGTCCTCCCCCAGAAGCTGCCCAACCCCACCCGGCGAGGCCTCCCCGGAACTCAAACCAGGCGAACACAGGAGGATGCAGAAGCCACTGGAGCCATGCCAGCCAGTGTCATATAAGGCAACAGGCTCCAGCCCTCTGAAATCACACCAGGCCAGGCCTCTGCCTCAGCCCTGCCCCGCCACCCTGACAGGCCGCTGTAAGACCAGGACACCAGATCAGCACTCAGAGGGCCTAAGGCGCTGGGAAATTGGGAAATGACTTTTCCAAACCAACAGCAGAGCCGGGAGGTGGAGCGCAGGCGCTCTACTCCCCAGCCTCCAGCCTCCAGCCTCCAGCTCCTGCAAGGGGCAGCCTGTGGGTGCTCTGAGGACCGCAAAGGCACCTGCCAGCTCGGGCCATTAGGGCGTCAGGACAACCACACAGGTCACTGCAGCCCCCCTGGAGGGGAACTAGGCTCTGCTGAGGTTGAACTACCGTAAGAGGCCACCAGGCATCTGGCCAAAGGCGTGAACGGCCTTTTCCATGTCTCTAGGGCAGCTCAGGAAGCAACTGCAGCGGCCTGTTCCGCCGTGGAAATGCCGCCCAACACCCTGCCCCAGGGCGTCTGCCCGGCTCGCCGCTCCCGGGCTGTCCACGCCGCCTCTCAGGCATCACGACCGCCTCTCATGCCACCCGCCCCTCACTCCTTCCCTGGAGTCTCCTATCTTGCATGTGAGCATGTGCCACCTGGGCAGGAAGGACAAGGACCTGGGCTCAGAGGTCAGGGTAAACTCTTCGGCCGTCTGCCCTGTCATCCCCACACCCGCTGGGACACTCACAAGTGTGGGCACACACAGTGCAGACAGGAAGAGACGGTGGGATTCAGACAGCCTCAGATCCACATGGTGGGGTCCCACCAGGCAACGTGAAGAAGCCATCTACCGGTCCCACCGGCACCCACGTTCAAAACCCGGCACAACACACCTACGGGATGGAAGTTGGGGAAGCGGTTTTCTTTGCAGAGGGAATGCCTGGTGGGGGGGGGCGGCCCAGGGGCCTTCTGGGGAGCAAGCAGGTGACGTTCTGGCCTGTGAGGCAGCAGTGGTTGCACAGACGCCTGGCAAAGTGTACAGTGTCCACCTCTGATGTGTCCTCTCCTGCATGCATAGTACAACCAAATAAAAAGGTTACTACCGCTTAGTAAATAAAGTTCACGTGGACAATCACAACCCAACTTCCATCCTCCCATCTCCCTTCCTCCCTCCCTCTCTCTCTTTCTGGTATTATGAGGAAACCCACAGACCACTACGCTTAAAATACCTTAAAAGTCACCCCGTCTCATGTCCTGGTACCCACATATCCGTCCGTTTAACTAGGGCCTTCACGTACTTGAAGGAAGTCGCCGAACTTCCCATGGCTACCCCGTCCCCGGTGCAACAGCTACTCTTTTCTAACCTTTGGAATCCTGTTGCCATTCTGGGTTGCTTCTTATGAAGTTCCTCAGCGTTGCTGACATTCCCATCAAGTGAGGCGCTCAGAGCTGAGGCTGACACTCATTCTAGGGGCAGCCTCGAGATGCGACGCCGTTGACAGATTGGGCCCAAAGTTAGTTCACACGTCTCGCTGTCAAATCCCATCTCCCAGATCCTGTTCTTAATTGTGCAGCTGGGTCTCTCTTTCCCACTCAGCCCATCATTATGGTCTGCTGAGATGTTCCGGGATCTTCAATTTGCTGTCAGTCACATTCATGTTATGTGTGAACCTGACCATTGTTCTATTAATGGCCTCGTCCAAGACCCATGGTCTGCGCTGGCCAACCTGTCAGTGAAGACGGAACTCTGGGTGGCTGCCTGGGCCTTCCCTCCAGGCTAGCAGCACTTTTGGATGACGAGCCCATCTAATTTGACATCGCTCAGCCCACGTTTCTTTATGTTGTCACAAGATACGACGATCGTTTCCGTCAAAGGCCCTACAAAACCCAGACAGCCCTCTCCAGAGTACTCTTCTGGTTAGTCTGTCAAAAACGAAATGAGGCTAGTCTGATATGATTTATTCTTAGGAATCCTAGAAAGCGGTGCTTCCTTGTCTATGTATGTGCTCACACGCTATCCCCTGGGGAGTTCTGTTGAGGGACACATCAAGCCCGCGGCACTGAGTGAAGAAAGCACCTTCTGCACCCTCCCTCCCCATGCCCCGGGACCTCCTGCACCCTCCCACCCACCGGAGGTCTCTGCAGAGTGAGGGCGCCCCACCTGCACGTCGCCCAGGACAGGCTTGAGACATCCTTTTGCTGGAGGGGACCTCAACTCATTTCACACAGCTGGATGCTGTCATTCCGTCTCCCCCAATATTTTGGGCTGCAATCCCCTTTGATCAATATTTGAGTCCAGATGAAAAATTATGCTCCTCAACAAGAAAGACAGAAGCAAAATAGGAATTACATGGTATTGTTCTCTCTTCATCCGTGTGTTAACGTTTCCTCATCAGCCCAGAACAGCACTCCTCACTTCAAAAATAACTACACAAGGGGGGCTTCCCTGGTGGCGCAGTGGTTGAGAATCTGCCTGCTAATGCAGGGGACACGGGTTCGAGCCCTGGTCTGGGAAGATCCCACATGCCGCGGAGCAACTGAGCCCGTGAGCCACAACTACTGAGCCTGCGCATCTGGAGCCTGTGCTCCGCAACGGGAGAGGCCACGACAGTGAGAGGCCCGCGCACCGCAAAGAAGAGTGGCCCCCGCTTGCCGCAACTAGAGAAAGCCCTCGCGCAGAAACGAAGACCCAACACAGCCAAAATAAAATAAATAAATAAATAAATAAATGTAAAAATAACTACACAGGGGACTTCCCTGGCAGTCCAGTGGTTAGGACTCCACGCTTCCACTGCAGGGAGCATCGGTTCCATTCCTGGTCGGGGAACTAAGATCCCACATGCCTCGTGGTGTGGCCAAAAGAAAAAAAAAAAAAAAAAGCAAAAATTACACAGAAGCCCTTTCTACGGGCCTTAGCTTTTCCCACCAATACTGTCACTGGTCTGTGCTATTTCTCCATTTGCCTTGCTCATGTCCCTTTCTTTCCCTCTTCCATATCTTTCAAGATCAGAGATCATGCATGAGCTCTGAGTGCAGCCCCTGCACCTCTAGATACTTCCTGCATTTTTCGTCATTGGGTCCATTTGCAAACCATGTTCAAAGTTTTATTGCAGGATCTCTCTAGCCCCCCTGAACCATTTTTCTTTTTGGAATCTGCTACTAAAAAGCTCTCACTCTCTCTACTCTTTTTGAAATCTGCCCTCCAGAAGCAAGCACTCCACAAGCACGCTCCCCAAGCCCCTCCTCCATGCCAGGGTCCAAGGACCCAGCGAGCAAAGTCACAGCTCTTGTCCTCACGACGCTCACAGCCCAAGGGGTCAGCAAGGGGCACCAACAACCAGGGCTCTGCACCCGGAGGTTTCTCCGAAGAGGAGATGCCTCATCTCAGCCTAGTCTTGGGGGGTGAGGAAATGTCAACCAGGCAAAGAGGAGGAAGAAGACAGGGAAAGAGGCTTCTCTAGGAAGAGGGAACAGATGTTGAAAAGTTCAAGACAAATGCTCATCATGGGTTTGGGTAGCCGCACATTTTCAGGATATGGCTGGAGGGTGGAAGCCTGTGAGGGGACGTGGCGGGGAGAAGGCAGGCTTGGGAAAGTAGGCACGAAAGCCCTCGTACACCAGGCTGGGTTGTTTGAATTTCATCCTGAGCATAGAAGCCTGAAGGATTTTAAGCAGAGGAGTGACAGGGACAGATGTGCATTAGAAGGAAGAGGCCACCGCTGGACAGAGTGGGGATGGGTCACATGGGAGAGAGCCTGGAAGGAGCCAGCTCCGGCTCCCTGGCAGACGTCCAGGGGTGCTGTCCTGAGAGCCTGAGCCGCCGTGGCACCGGAGGGTGACGTGGAGAGGTAACTGTCGTGGGAGATGGGGACGCCTGAAGGGACAGAAGGTGCCCACTGACACCCCAGGCTTCAGGCCATGGGCAGATGCCATCACAGGGCCATGGAAGACAGGAGGAGGTGGTCCCCCTTGGAAGACAGTGACTTCTGTTTCACATGTGCTGAATTTGAAATACTTCCCACTCGGATCTGGTGCTGAGCAGAAAAGTCTGGCCAGAGGTATTGACTCGGGAGCCCCTGGCGCGAAGTTGGCGTTGAAGCCATGGAAGTGGCTGAGATGGGGTCCTGGGTGGAGTCCCAAGGAGCTGGACTCTGAAACGGAGATGAGCGTGCATGGAATTTATGGCAGGAGTCGGGTACAAGGGTGCTCTTGGCATCACTCCTATTGGGGGGTGAAGGAAGCAGGTCTGGGCCAGGGGGCAAGCCAGGCTGCGATGCAATCTCCGCAAAGCCCTCAGCCGACCCCACAAGGGGTTCTGGAGCCGGCAGGGTCCCCGCCTCTCAGAGACATGCAGGGTTGAGGCAGCGGCAGCCCTTTGTAACCCCAGCCCCGGGCCGCTCCCAAGGAAGGGGCCCAGCCAACCTTCCGCAGAGGCAGCTCGACGCTCCCAGCAGCTGGGGAGAGGCGCCCGAGTCTTGCAAGGGGGCAGTGTGGACAGAGCCCCACAGAGCCCCGCCCAGAAAGCCCCCCGAGGCTGTGCCAAGGGACCAGAGAGGAGGGGCTGGGGCAGGACCCTGAGGCCAACCAAGGCTCAGGGAGCAGCGGGGGGGCCACTGAGGGGGAGGGGCCTGAGGAGGGGAGGGTACCAGGAAAACCACACCGTGCAGCCAGCCAAGGCGAAAATGGGAAGCTTGCGCACGAGGACAGGCCATTAGGTCACTGGTGACAGAGCGCTTTAGGTGGACTGGGGTGGCGCCTCTACTCCCACTGCCCCTCCCCCCCCACACAGCCTCTCATAAAGGGGAGCGAGCGTCTGCTCAGCCATCACCCCGCGTGCTCCTGGCTCCACAGGGACCCTCGGCCGTCCTCCCAGCTCCAGCCATGGTCCCTCGACCCCTGGACATGACTTTCCTCTTGCCTCTTGTTCCTCCAGATTTTGAACCCTTCTGAAATCTTGAGGGTCTGGGGTCTTGGTGGACTCCTTCTAGAATGTTCTGGACTTGTCCGCCTCCAGAGGCCCGAATGTCTCTTAGGTGAGAACTCCCTCTGAGACACTCTGAGCTCTGAAGAACCCCCGTGTCCAGGGTGGGCAGGGTTTGGACAAGGAGAAGGAGAGAGCTGCGGGTGGAGAGTGTGGACGGCAGCAGGAGCTGCAGGAAGGAGTGGGTGGAGATGGAACTGCCGTTCGAAGGTAGGAGACACACAGAGCACATTTCTTTGCTGACAGAAAGAGCCAGTAGAGAATAAAAAGCTGAAGGTATAAGGACGAGCAAGGATGATGCAGAAGGAAGGTCTGGAAAAGGCAGGACCGTTGAGATCCTGATTGTGGAGGAGGGATCAGGAGGAAAGGCGGGGGTGAGAGCTGTGGGTCCACTGGGTGTGTGTGGGGGGGCAGCAGTCATCCTGTAGAGAGAGAAGGGGCCCCGCTGTTTGCTGGGAGGGGAGAGGTGTCTCCAGCAGGAAGCCTGGTGGAGCCTGGAATCTGCTGAGGGCCCCCAGGAGGCTGGCTGGCAACTCAGGGCGGCTCCTGGGCAGCCTGAAGGGGTCAGGGGCCGAGGGGGGGAACCAGGGAATGTGGTAGCACCACGCCACGTGGCCGTGCAGTTTTCAGGGTGGGCAGATCTGAAGAACACGCAGGAAGGGAGTTAACAGTGGAGCGAGGGACCCAGGAAATGAAGCTGGGAGAGGCTGATGGGCTGGGAGAAGATGAACCTGTCCGGGGCCATGCATGGACCCTCTGCCCACCCGGGGCAGCAGCGTGGAACCCAGAGGGAAGCGAGGAGGGCTCCGGGGAGCTCTGGTGCGGCCTGCACCTGTCACTACTCTCATCCCTGGGGCAAACACCTGGTGACTCTGAAGGCTGCTTTCTCCCAGGGCTGCCTGCTCCTCCCTCGTGACCAGGAATCTGCTTAAGCTGGTGTCACTTCCCCTCTACTTCCAGGGCCATGGTGAGGCAGCACCCGTGGGACATTTAATAAACTTTCGCAGGTGGTGAAGGAGGGTCCCGAGCCTGGGAACATCGGCTTTCAGCGGCAGCTCCCTCCCGACGGGGCCTGTGGGAACTGCCGCCGAGGCCTGCGCGGACACGCGCTCTGCCCAGCAGCTCCTGGAGCCACCCCAGAGGGGCAGAGTCCCAAGACAGACTTTCCTCCGAGAGCCCCCCCTCCCATTGGCCCCACTTCAGGTGCTTCGCTCTAGTCTGTACTTTCATTTCTCACGGTTACGCTCAACTCTGCCTTACAGCGCATCCCTTGAAGTCTTGGTCAACCAGGTGGGGAGGGGGGCATCACACCCGTGTTGGCGGGGGTTCTCGCTCTGTGCTTAACCAGTCGGCAGGCAGGCAGACGAAGAAAGTGGCAGCCCATCGTCCAACAACACGCCCTCCTTCCCGGGGTCAGTCTGGGCACTGAGCCCAGTGGGGCAGCTGCCAGCGAGGGGAGAACAAGGCCACCACCACGGGGACGCTGTGGAGGGCGCGGCTAACTAAAGAGCACAGTGAATACGGTGCAGCTGTGAAAAAGAATTAGGCGCTCTTTCCGATCCAGTTTGGAACAGCTGCCAAAACCTACGCCGAAGTGGACAGAAGGGCGGGGAGGACAAGCCATGAGCCCAGATGAGAAATGGGGACAAGGCTGGGTGGTACAGGCACGGGGAAGGGGGAGGGGCAGGTGTTCAAGAGGTACTCCTTGGTGCCTTTTGAATTTTGTTCTGAGTGCTTCATCTATTTAGAAAAAGAAATAAAATTTCTAAGTAAATGAATACACACCATCCATCCCTATGACGAGCCCTCTTTCCCAGCAACGGGTCTCGGCAGGAGGTTTTACCCTAGTTGGTGTGTCTGTCTGAAAGCAGGTGAGGCCGTTCCATTATACTCACTATGAGCATTTAAGGAGCATCTACCGAGGGCCCTGGAGCTATAAAAAAGATACCCTCAGAAAGACACTGATTCCTGATATCACAGTTTGGCTAACAGACGAACGATGTCATAAATTAAGGATATGACACAGGTAGTTTCAAATCTGTTGGGAAATGATGGATTACTACGACAGAAAAAAATTGGTGTTGGGTCACTGGCTCTTTGGGGGTGGAAAAAATCAAGTTAGATCTCTGTCTCATACCTACAAAAAATAGATTCCAGATGGGATTAAGAGCCAAGAGAAACAAAGTTATGTAAGTACTGAAAGAAAATAGAACACAATATTTTTATGCTCTTGGGGTGGGGAAGGCCTTCCTTTTCAAGATAGAAAGATTCAATTACAATCAACTCTCTGTACTATCCATGTACCTTTTCTGTGAATCTAAATCTATTCTGAAATTAAAAGTTTATTGAAGGGACTTCCCTGGTGGCGCAGTGGTTAAGAATCCTCCTGCCAATGCAGAGGACACAGATTCGAGCCCTGGTCCAGGAAGATCCCACATGCCGTGGAGCAACTGAGCCCGTGCACCACAACTACTGAGCCTGCATTCTAGAGCCCGCAAGCCACAACTACTGAGCCCGCATGCCACAACTACTGAAGCCCACGTGCCTGGAGCCTGTGCTCCACAACAAGAGAAGCCACCGCAATGTGAAGCCCGCGCACTGCAACGAAGAGTGGCCCCCGCTCGCCGCAACTAGAGAAAGCCTGCATGCGGCAACGAAGACCCAACACAGCCAAAAATAAATTAAAAAAAAAAAAAGTTTATTGAAAAAGGGAAAAAATATCAGTTCACGGAAGGATATACACAAAGGTTTAAAAAGGACAATTTACAGACTTAGGAGAAAACACGGTGTCCAAAATATATGTAATAAGCAACTTATAAATCAATATAATTAAAAAGAAGATAAATTACCTGATAGAAAAATGGGCGAGATATCAAGAGGTAATTTACACCTAGAGAAACACAAAAAGGCCAACGAACATAGGAAAAGATTCTCAATTTCACTGGCAATCAGGGAAATGAAAATTAGAACCACAGGAAGAGATTTTTCACTTACCAGATTAATTAAAACTTAAAAACAAAACTGAGACTACACGGTGTTAATGAGAATGTGGAGAAACAGGCATTTTCATGTCTGTTACTGATTAGTACAGCTTCTTTTGTGGAGGCCAAATTTTATATATACATACTTTAGGACTGCAATTTCAAAGAACTGATCCTATAGAAATATTTGGATAGATGCACAAAGCTTGTATATTGGACAAATATCCAGAACAGGGGACTGGTTGCATGCACACTAGGGAATACTATGCAGCTATGGAAAAGAACGAGGCTCATCTCACACACACACACACATGTGCAGGCACGCCTCGGAGATATTACAAGTTTGGTTCCAGACCACCACAATAAAGCAAGTATTACAATAAAGCAAGTCACATGAATTTTTTGATTTCCCAGTGCATGTAAAAGCTGTGTTTAAACCTACAGACAGGGAGAAAATATTTGCAAGCGATGCGACTGACAAGGGCCTAATTTCCAAAATATACAAACAGCTCCTACTGTTCAGCAGTAACAAAAAAAAACAAACAACCCAATCGAAAAATGGGCAGAAGACCTAAATAGAGATTTCTCCAAAGAATCTCCAAAGAAGACATACAGATGGCCAATGGGCACATGCAAAGATGCCCATCATCGCTAATTACTAGAGAAATGCAAATCAGAACTACAATGAGGTACCACCTCACACTGGTCAGAACGGCCATCGTTAAAAAGTCTACAGATAATAAATGCTGGAGAGGGTGTGGAGAAAAGGGAACCCTCCTACACTGTTGGTGGGAATGTAAGTTGGTCCAGCCACTATGGAAAAGAGTATGGAGGCTCCTCAAAAAGCTAAAAATAGAGTTGCCATATGATCCAGCAATCCCACTCCTGGGCATATACCCAGACAAAACTATAATTTGAAAAGATACATGCACCCCTATGTTCATAGTAGCACTATTTACAATAGCCAAGACATGGAAGCAATATAAATGTCCATCAACAGATGAATCGGTAAAGAAGATATGGTACATATATACAATGGAATATTACTCAGCCATTAAAAAATAATAAAATAATGCCATTTGCAGCAACATGGATGGACCTAAAGGTTATCATACTAAGTGAAGTAAGTCAGACAGAGAAAGACAAATACCATATGATATCACTTACATGTGAAATCTAAAATACGACAAATAAACATATCTACAAAAAAACCTGACTCACAGACATAGAGAACAGACTTGTGGTTGACAAAGGGGAGGGGTGGGAAAGGGAAGGATTGGGAGTTTGGGATTAGCAGATGTAAACTATTATATATAGAATGGATAAACAACAAGGTACTACTACACAGGGAACTATATTCAATATCCTGTGATAAACCATAATAGAAAAGATTATGAAAAAGAAAATATATGTGTATAACTGAATCACTTTGCTGTACAGCAGAAATTAACCACAACATTGTAAATAAACTATACTTCAATAAAATTTTTTTTAAAGTTATGTTTACACTATACTGTAGTCTATTAAGTATGCAATAGCATTATGTCTCAAATAACAGTGTATATACCTTAATTAAAAAATACCTCGTTAAAAAATGCTAACCATCATCTGAGCCTTCAGTGAGTCCTAATCTTTTCACAATAGTAACACCAAAGATCACTGATCACAGACCACCATCACAAACCTAATAACGAAAAAGTGTGCAATATTCTGAGAATTACCAAAATGTGACACAGTGACACGAAGTAAGCAAATGCTGCTGGAAAAATGGCACTGACAGACTTGCTCGATGCAGGGTTGCCACAAAGCTTCATTTGTAAAAAAAACCCACAATATTTGTGAAGTGCAATAAAGCGAAGAAGCACAGTGAAATGCGGTCTGCCTGTATTTATAAACATTTACATACATGTAAATATATATACATATAAAAGTACGTAGAACAAATACAGATCACATGGCCTGGTTGGAGCAAATGGGAAACTGGGGCTGGACCACATGGGGCCTTGGAGACCAAGCTAAGGTGTTTGCACTTGGCCGTGCAGGTGACAGCAAGCAAGGCAAGGCAGGGACACGATAATCACATGTACCTGCAGAGCAAACAGCCTTTGAAGGAGGAGCCAGGGACAGAATGCCACTGCCACCATCCAGGTGAGAGATGGTGAAATGAAAGCAGGAGGGGGCGGGAAGGAGGTAGCTGATTTAAAGTGACCCAGACGAGGTCCCTGCTTTTGTGGAGCTGACATAGAGAGGCACTAGAAGCAAGGATTTAGGATGTGGAAGGCAGAATGGACAGGATTTCGGAATGAACAGGGATAAGGAGGTGGGAACGGGAAAGCCCTCTAGGACTGCCATTTCTGACGCATGCATCACCTAAAGGTCTTAGACAGAGCTTCGAGAAGCCCAGTTCTTTCAAATACACAGCAAAAGCTTTCCTTTCAGGACTGTGGAAAGGTCTCCTCTCTTCCAGTTCACAGGAAAGAGATCGAGCTTCCCATCTTAGGCTTGAAGTTGAGCTCGGGATGTTTGCTGAGGACAGGAGTCTGAGCAGAACTCCAAGCCTGCTCCCAGAAGCTTCCCCTGGGGAGGGAGTTGCAGGGGGGTGGTCCCAGTGGAGAGTGACTGTGTGGGTGCCTGTGAAGGGTCTTCCTGGAGGGGGCCCAGGACAGGCCTGGTTGGAAGGGTGGGAAGGGGTGTCATTCTAGGTGGGAGGAGCTGCAGACAGAGGGCTGGAGAGGAGAGGAGGGGACCTGGGGAGTGGTCTGCACAGGGAAGGGCAAGGGACTCCTTGCGGCTGTGCCCTCAAGTGGGAGAAGGAAGGAGGGGAGAGGGGAGAGACTGGGGCAGGTCCAGCGAATGGGTCTTATCTCCCTGTGAGCTGACTCTGTTTGTTCACCTCGTTCGTTCATTTGAAAAGAACTTACAAAGCGCCAACAGCATGCCAGGCACTGTTCTGGATGTGGGGTGATACGGCAGTGACCCCAGTAAGGGACCTGCTCTCCTGGAGGTGACAAGGAGGAGAGGCAGCCATGAACCAGGAACAAATAGTAAGATAATTTCTGGCAGAGATCAATACTGTCCAGAAAATAAAACAGAAGGATGAATGGAGAGTTTGAGAGGGGGGTGGGAGCGGGGAGTGATCAAGAGACAACACACAGCTGAGGTCTGAATGACGGAAGGAACCCTCCCTCCACTGAGGACCGCGGAGGGAGCCGCAAAGAAGGGCGGCTGGGGATGCTGCAGGTCTGAGGCTAACTGTACAAGGCGACGGTTTTGCTAAGACCACGTTAAGAAAATGAGGCTTTTTCCCCTTTGTAATGAACTCATTAGTGAGTTGTATTTTTAGTTCTTTCTCCTGGGTTTTTGACATTGGGCGGGAGGGGGAGGTTTGTGGGGACTGATGGGGCAGGCTGTGGATGGCCCACAGGCGGGTGAGCACAGGGGCGGGGATAAGCCTCAGACGTGGGGAGACAGAGGTGGAGAAGCACCCACCTGCTCCGGGGCGTCACGTCCAGGAAGAGCTGCACGAGCGCCAGCAGGTTGTGGTGGTGATCAGATGCCCGGCTCAGGGCACAGCACAGCGGCCGGAGCTGCGGGGACAGCGGGCATCAAGGTGGGCTGGGGGGGCGTGGCCCGCCTTCCACCCTGACCTCCCTACCAGCCCACTCGGGCGGGGGGCGGGGTTGGGGAAGTCTGGAGAGTAAGAGGGTGGGTCGTGGAGGCCAGGTAAGGGAGGGAGCAGCGCTGTCCCCACCTGGGGCGCTCTAGGGGCCACAAGAGAGCATTCGCGGTAAGGCTGGGGGCTTGGGCTTTGGCTCAGGCGTCTGCCGTACCTTCCCTGGCCACTCCTGGATGTTGTCCAGGAGCAGGAGCAGGAGCTGCTGGAGGTCGGTCTTGGGCAGCAGGCGGAGCCCCACGTCCAAGCCGGCTCGGCACAGCAGCTCAATCAGGCCCAAGAGGCTCCCATCGGTGTAGGCCCCTGGCTGGGCCAGCGCGCACAGCGTCAGGAACTGGAGAGCAGAGAGAGTGCTAGGGCAGGGGTGCCTCCCTGGCACTGTGAGCCCTGGGCCTCGCTGGGAAGGAACTGAGAAAAACAGTGAGGTCTGGAGTCGAGGCCCCTGGGGTCGTCAGGGGCAGGCGCAGGCGCAGGCGTGGAGGGCACGGGCTCCTGTGGCATCCCTCCTGGCAGTCACCACGGTGCCTGCGACGACGCTCAGCGGTATTCGCTGAATGAGAGGCTGAACAGGCCTGCACTGCGAGCAGAGGGAGGGGTGGGGCTCACCTTACAGATGCAGCTCAGGCTGCTGTCCACGGCCGTCTCCTGCGGGGTGTCCTGCTGCTCCCTCCGGCTCAGGCTAGCCTCACTTTGAAGCTCGCTGAGGTAAGACAAAAACAAAGGAAAGGAAACAGGAGGAGGCGGCGCGCAAGGGGAGAAGTGAGGCAGAGAGGGAGGCCACACTTGCTGGAGAACAGAGAGCCTGTGGATGATCCATTCAGCCTGGGACCCTGATGCCCTGTGTGTGCTGGTCACCCACTGCTGCGTAACAAATGACCCTCAAATGTAGAGGCTTAAAAACAACAAATACATATTATTCTATGCAGTTTCTGAGGGTCAAGAATCCAGGAGCAGCGTGGAGGGGCGGGGAAGGGAGGGCGCGTCTGGCTCTGGGTCTCTTGGGAGGCTGCCCCCAAGACGTTGGTGGGGGCACCGCTGTCAGCTTAGGCTTGACTGGGTGGGAGGAGCTGCTTCCCAGCTCACTCAGGGGTCACTGGCCTCAGTCCTTGACGTGCAGACCTCGCCACAGGGCTCTGCAACTTGCCCCGGCTTCCCTGAAGCGAGGGACCTGAGAGAGAGGAGATGCCCGCCTGAGACGGAGGTTAAGTCCTTTCATAACCTAACCTTGGAGGTGACATCGCTTCTGCTGATTTCTCCAGGCCACACGGGCCAGCCTGACTTGGGGTGACAGACAGCTGCACAAGGGGATGAATGCCAGGAGGTGGGGGGTCACCGGGGCCTCTTGGGGGCTGGCTCCCCAACGCTGCCACTCCAGGAAGGCCTCCAGCTTTAGTTTTCTGGGACTTGGAAACCAGAAAATCATTCTCCACTGCCCCCCAAAAGTCTTCCTTAAAAGCACTCTTTGTCCACACAGTTATGGTTCAGTCTGCTCATGCACTGAAAAGGACACTATTTTGTAGCTTATGTCAGGTGAGACGCCAAAGTATCTGCAAGTAAGGTGAAATTAGAGTATAAGTGGTCCTCGAGAACCCCTCCAAAGATGTCCCACTACCATGCTGTCCACGGACAAGCCCGGCATGGCCAGTTTTCCCCTAGAGAGGAAACAGCCTGGATGAAGTTAGAGGCCAGGGTCGTACTGAAAACACCCTCTTTAAAGACCAGAGTCACACTCAGGGTGGCGAGAGTCCTACAGGGAGAGAGGCACTAGCCGACAGCAGAGCCACACCACCCTCTGCACAAGCCTCCCAGGCACATGCTCCCTGGAGGAGACACTGACCAGGGGCACCCTCACTAAATGACGCTCCTTCTCTGGGCAAGTGTATATTGTTGGTTTCAAATAAGTCAGGTGACTTTATGACAAGGCTCCCCTTGCTGTCTCTTCCACTCCTCCACTCTTCCTAACTGGCCTGGAGCGCCTGATAACAGCGCCCTCTCTATAAATGAAGACACCCATGACGACAACAACACCGTCAACAGTAACAGCCTCCTGTGCGGCCACCCTGGCCACAGTCCCGGAGGCTCCAGTGAAAAGGCCCCGCTCTTCTTTACTCCTTGCTGCTGCTTCTCAGAGGGGAAAAAAAGAAAACCCATCTCTAGGCACCCGGGAAATTGGTGTCAACAAGCCAGAGCTGGGAGGGGGTGCGGGACAGGGCTGGGATCAGACATTCCTCCAGGTTTTAGCATTTATTAGGGCCCGAATACGAACGGGTGAGGCTGGCGCTCACGCATCTGGGCACACACTGGGCCTGCGTCAGTGTGTGCAGGGGAGTTCTGGTTTGTACCAGCCCGTGAGCACGCACGGGGCCATGCAAGCGTGGGTGGGAATGTTTTCAGATCTCCCGGAGGGTGGGGGCAGCCTCAGAGCCGACTTTGTGACTCTGCCCGAGAGGAGTGGGCTTTCAGATAGTTTGGTGCTGCCAGTGGGAGGAGGAGTGTAGAAAATGTGCGCTGGTGGTGTGTCTTCTCCAAGCTGGGCAGGGGAAGTGAAGTGTGGCTATGACGAGAGGCCTCTCCTCGCTGGGAAGGAAGGCCAGCCTTCCCAAGTGGACAGGGGAACAGTCCCCCCTGTGCCGCCTCTGCTGGGAGCAGCAGGAAACAAATCGGGGTCCTCGTCCCCGGCCTGCCTTTCTGAGGCTCGACTGGGACGTCGGCATCGTGACTGCTGCTCTGGGACGCGGCATCAGCTCATCCCCAGGCCTCCACCTCGGAGAAGAGGAATTCACAGCCTAATAAGCCCACTCCTCTCCCAGAGGACTCAGCAGGTGAAGGGCAAGTTGAGGGTCCCATCACCAGACTCCACCTGCAAAGCAGCTTCATCCCACCCCTGCCTCCCAGCCTCAACACAGGCTTGGCGGAGTTAGGGCTCTCGGCCCTTGGCCAGCAGCCAGGAGCTGGAGTTTGGGCTGCAATGACATTGTTCTGCACTCTTAAGAGAAGTATGTCAGCTTCTCTATTTGTTTTCCCCTATTATTGTTCGAAAAAAAATAATACAGTGACCCTCTGCACCTTCTCTGAGGGAAGACTGTAAGGGAAGCTACGAGCACTGCCGCCACCATGACCGAGAGCCCAGCAGTGGGTCGGACGCCCCACCACGGGGGCTGCAGGCAGGGTGCTCTCCTCAGGCCTGCACCGCCAAACCAAACCAGACCCGTCATCTGGGCTCTGCGGGACCGAGCTCAATGCAAGGAAGAGGAATAGATGCTGAGCTAACGGAGAGGGAGGGAGGAGCAAATTTTACCTGGATCGGATTACCCTGTCCCAAGGCGGCCAGTTACCAAACGCCCCCTTTCAGTGCATTTAGCTGCCATTTATTGACCCCTTTGGCCTCTGCATCAGGCTGCCCTCTTGGAGAACCACATGGATGAAGGCTTCTGGCAGCAGGCAACAGCAGCAGGCTGCTGGTCTTCAGCGGCCAGCCTTGTGGTCTGACCAGGGCTCTTCACCTGGGCTTTGTAATCAGGGAGCAGCCTTGGAAGACCAGCCACTGCCCCCTCTCTTCCCAGGTGAGACCGGGGGTACCTGACGAAGAGTGCCTGAATAGCCGAGTGGCACAGGCCCCCTCTGAGGATGCGAGGCTCTCGCCTGCTTCCTATCCGGTGTTCACCTTCTGGTCCCCCCTCTGCTGGCCTTTCTTCCCCAAATATCCTCCTGACTTCTCCCTCCCCAGCCTTATCACTGGGCAGAGGGCTACTCTATTTGCAACAAGGCAGACATCAGACGACGTGCACGGTCCAGCAGCAGCAGGGCTGTTTCCTTCTGGAAGGAAATCTTGAAGCATTCAATGAGACGGTGATGAGTTTTAAGGAAATCTGAGATTAGGAACAACTGGTGAAAGACCTGTCTTTCTCATAGCAACGAGCAAGACAGCCAAGCCGTGCGCCCACATGTGCCCTCATTTCCAGTCTTGGCCACTGCAAGGCTTGTGGGTACCCCAGAGGAGCCCCAGGGCATCTGTTTGGCCAGCAGAGCCTTAGATGGTGACAACCCTAGAGGTCAACGGAGAAGCACCTGACGTGGAACCAAGTGACACGGGACGAGCCTCCGAGGAGGACGACAGAGAGAAGACGGCCTGCCCTGAAGATTCTCTCGTGGCCCACGTAACCGTGAAGGACGCCACACCCTTGGTGGAAGAGACACCAGAATGTTCCTGGTGTTCCCTGAATACTCTAGAGCAGGGGTCCCCAACCCCCGGGGCCGGTACGGGTCCGAGGCCTGTCAGGAACTGGGCCGCACCGCAGGAGGTGAGCAGCAGGCAAGCGGGCGGAGCTTCACCTCCCTCCCCATCGCTCACGGCAGGCTGGCACATGGGCAGGGTATTTACCGCAGAGCAAGTGTGGTTTGGTCTGGTTTGGTTTGGCAGACAATTACCAAACACAGTCGTGGAACAGGTTCTTAAGAAAGCTTTGGCCTTCCCCTAGAGAAACATCCGCCCACCACGGTGCCCTGAGGGCTTGTCGGCAGGAGGGAGAGGGCACCCACGCAGCAGCCCGTCTGGGGTTCTCAAACCAACTGCTCAAAGGACTCCCAACAGAGAGTTTGGCGGTGCCATGACTGACACCTTTACAACCCATCCACCCAACGCGAGTCGTCTACGTATCGTACGGCTCTGTCCCTAGAGGGTGGGGACAAATGAGCATCGCTGCCCAGGGCACAAAGGGGGCGCCCACGACACAGAGTGGAGCACTGTGGGAATTACATGTAAAATTGTGCCTTGCTGGCCGTGAGTTGATACTAGGTAATGTGCCAGGAGGGGCTTGGAGACAGACCAAAGAGATTGGGACACATCTTAGGAGAGGAGGGGTGGCGAGAGCTGAGTCAGGAAGGGGCGGGAACAAATGCCAGTCAGAGCAGCAAGACTCAGCCGTGCCTGGCTCTTCCCATCGCCTCGAGGCTGTATCACATGCGGTTCATTCGTGGTGCGAAACCATGTTCAGGGGTACCTGTGTGCTGCGATTCCCCAGACCCTGTGCTTCAGCATTTGGGCTAGAGCCTGAGCTTGGTAACTTTTTTTTTTTAACCTCAAAAAATGCACATAATTTGGGAGTTCCCTGGTGGGCTAGTGGTTAGGATTCCGGGCTTTCACTGCTGTGGCCCGGGTTCAATCCCTGGTCGGGGAACTGAGATCCCACAAGCCGCACAGCATGGCCAAAAAAAAAAAAAAAAGCACATAATTTAAAATAATCCTCAGAGGAAATCTTTCCTTTCTCTAACTCGTAAAATGCTTATTGAGCCAAGGCTGGATACCACCAACAATAATGAAAATGGAGCTTTGTACAATGAACGGCCAGGCGTATTACATTTACAGAAAAGGAAATACTTTAGTGTTTCCTAGCATGGATATATGTTTAGAAGAGTCTATTTTGGGGGTAATATTTTTTTTTTTACATTTTTCCTGAGGTGTAATTGGTACTACACACATTTAATGTACACGATTAGATGGGTTGGAACTGCGTTCAGTGGCTGTGGACTGCATGAGGAAGGACACCAAGGAGGGGGAGATACTCACCTCCCACCGTGCTGGAGGGGACCCGGGGGCTGCAAAGCAGGGCTGTGGGCACCCAGGCTGTGGAACGCAGCCGTGACCTCTTGCAGCGAGGGGCACCACAAGCTCGTGTCCGCATCTGTCAGGCCAAGGAAGGGCGGGGGGTTAGGGCGGGCACAGCAGGACAGGCCGCACGGCGCCCACAAGCGGGGCTGGTAGCCCCATCCTCGGGCAGCACAGGTGTTATCTGGAGCGGTGAAGCCACCAGTGGTTTCAGATACTTGCTGGCGCTCTGGGAACCTGGACATTCATTGTCCTGTCTTCAAGCTATGGCCACCTTGACGTGCAAGGGACCGGGGAGGACGGCACACTGACCATCTCCACCAGGCAGCCGTTGGGGCACTGAGCTGCCCCGAGCTGAGCCAGATGCCAAGTCCTGAACCAGAGGCCTCAAGACAGCAAGACTCAGGAGACACCAGGCTCCGCGGCCCTGGGCTCTCTGCCACCAAGGGCTGAGGCCAGCTCTGCACCTACTGCGGACTCAACAGCGCCTTGGCGGCAATGTCTGGGCACTCCCAGGTCCACTGTCCCTGCCAGGGGCCCTCCTTGCAGCCCAGGATGCATCTTCTCAGCAAGCTCGAGCTTCGAGGACATTCTCTCTTAACAAGACATGAACGATAATCTAACCACATCAACAAAGGGGAAAAACCTTACAGACTGAGGGCCTTTTCTCCTGTCAGGCTATTTAGGGATATTTTCTGAAGCGGGAGAATAGAGAAATCAAAGGCAACGCGGTGGAGCGTATTTCCCAGGGACGGCTGCACCTCTGCATCCCGATCTTCTGCACTGCGGCGTCCACAGCCTCATCAAGAGGCAGAGCCCACGTCTCCACCCTCTCACTCCTCCACATCATCTTATGTATTGATTTGATTGCTTCTTGTTTGTCTTTCCCCATTAGAATGTAAATCCCACAAGGACAGGGACTAGGTCTGTGCTGTTCATCCCTGCACACCCAGAGCCTAGAGGAGTGGCCAGTGTGTAGACGGATGGATGGATGGATGAATGAATGAATGATGAATGAATGAACACATGAATGGAGAGCATCCTACACAAACCTGACCAAGCAGTACATGACTAAGAGGGAAACTGGAAAAAAGTCACAAGCTGGCAGTGCTGAGAATGCAAATGAGGGATCTGACAGCGGGTGAGTTGTGGGAATCGAGAGTGTGGAAGCTGGGCCAGGAGCGCATGAGCAGCTCAGGCTTGAACCTTCCCACCTGAGGGCCCCCCTCGATGGACCCCACCATGTCACCAAAGACAAAAAGGCGACCCAGTAGAACCCCTGACCTCAGGGAGCTCAAGTCTAGGAGGGAGAGGAGTCAGGCAGATAAACAAATACAAGAGAGTGTGTTCCTGCAAAAATCTAAGCCAGTGAAAGGTGTGGAGCCTACGCAGGGGAGAGGAAATTAACTGGGGGCTGGGGGGGCGGAACGGCAGGTGGGAAGCACACGCCCGGCAAAGGGACAGAAATGACAAAGAGCACGGCACATCCAGCGACCCAGCGCAAGAAACAGGGCATCCTAAACGAGCTGAGATGTCTCGGCAACGGTCCCGTGCGGCTGCAGAGCCAGCAGACGGTGGAACGGCCGGCAGAGGGTCTGAGTCCCGTCCAGGGACGAGCCTTCGGCCGGTCGGCATCGAGTGTCTCTCTCTGGAAACATATACGGGTCGAGGCTCACCCAACAAGTAATGAGACTCTGGGAGGAGGAAAAACCTTCTTGTTTATTTTTTTCCTCTTGGGCAGCTTAACAAGTCCGAGAAAGGTAATGCTACCCCTTGCCCGCTTCACAAACGAGCTGTGAAGAATGAAGGCTGCAGAACACAATGAGAGAGGACTGTTTCCCTGAGCCTGAGCCATGGGGGACGGTGTGGGCGGCCGGTGACCTTGCCAGGGAGGGGAAGACGGTGTGGCCAGACAATCAACCGAGGGCAAGGCCCCAGAGACCCAGCTGGGCGGCGACATCCTGCCCGCAGCCTTGGACCCGGCTCCCCGCGGCGGCCCCCGCAGGTGCCTCTGTTGCTCTGAAGCCCCATGACAGCAGCAGTGTGGACCCCGCCGGCCAGAGGCCCAGCCTGGCCTCGGCCCCTCTCCCTGCGCCTCCCTGGCGATTACTCCACACCCCCGCTTCACCCGGGCTGAGGTGTCAGGAGCGGTCAGAGAAAGGGGCCTGGGTCACCTCGGGGTAAATCAGTCCCCATCTGACAGCCCGGGAATTTGGTTAAGTGAGGACAGGCACCCGAGAGCCCGTAATTAACGCTGCCCGTAAGTAGGCCATGCGCTCAGCTTTTCCCGAGCACGGTTTGCCCCGAAGGAGGGTTTTCTGGAGAGCTGACACAGAAGAAAAGTCTCGCGAACTCAGCTCCTCTACGCCCACAGCACAGTCATCTGAGGTGATCCCCCGGGGGAGCACCAGGGCCCTGGGCCGTGTCCAATGCCAGCGCCAACGGCCCCGTGCATCTGGGCTCTGTTTATTAACTGTGAGCCTGAAAGCTCTCCTGGGATGGAACTGAGGCTTCGGGGGAAGTCAGGGGAAGAAAGGCATCAGGTCTGAAATAAAAGTGACTTTTCCATCTGCGACTCCGAAGCCGCTTTGCTTCACGTAACCCACTCTCCTGGCACCATTTGCACAGAATGGGAAAACCACACACATCCCGAGAACCTCCCCAGCACCGGCCATGCCAGCACCCCTGCCCGGGCCTCCTCACCCCTTCTTCACACCCACCAGGTCCCATCCTGGGCCTTAGGGGAGCGGAGTCTTCAGACATCTGTCCTTGTCCTCCCCCTCCCCGCCCCCAAACTGAGTTGCTAAGGAGCATTCTGGGTGTTGCGGGCGCCATCTGACTGGGTCCTGATTCTCTGACACCGTCTGAGACCCCTCAGTGCCACAGCAGGCGGACTCCCCGTCAGCTGTCACGGGGGTGCTGGTTCCCAAAGGAACGCAAGCTACCGACCCATCACACACCCGAGTGTGGGTGGGGCTCATAACATTTAGGGGAGGCTTAAAATCGTATGGTTTCTTATCCTCCCAACTCTGATTACTTAACTCCCCTCAGCACTCTTGTATTTAGACTTAAACTTGTTCTACATCACGGGCTTTAGTCAATCAGCTCTAGCCCTAGTCATTTAAAGCTGTTATTCAGTCAACAAACAGCAAGTGAACAGCAGGCGATTAAAGTTCTGGTGTCATAGAGCTGAAGGTTTCGTGAGGAAACAGACAACGCTCACGAAAAATAATCATGCCGTGCCAGGGTGTGTAAGTGGCGGGGAAGGAAAGGGGTCAGGGTGACGCAGGGCGATGCTACGGGCGGGCGGAAGAGCCCTGCAGAGACCTGGGTCCAGCCAGGAGCCCGGCGTGTTGGAGCTGGTGCCAGGCCCAGGGGTGGGGGACGGCGGGAGGGGACGAGGACAGGGCCAGAGAGGCCTGGGAGGGGAGGGGAGGGGTCCGGCCCACAGACCCAGCCGTCTGTGGGTAGGACGAAGGGCGAAGGAGACGTTATCAGAGGGATGATCCGAGTGTGTGGTAGAAACACAAAATCCTACCCAGCCCGCATTTCAAGAACACACACATTTCGCTGCCCCAGCTGCAGCATGAGCACGGGACAGAGCCCCTCACGGCTTCCCCACAGAGCACCGCCCCGACCCAGACCCGCTCGCTGCCGCTCCGGCCTCTCACGCCCCCCGGCTCCCCCTCCAGACCTGCGCCGCCTGCTTTCTTCCTAATCTCCTTCCTGTTCCTTCTCTGCTGGGCAACCCACCCTGCTGGCCCCTTGTTTTCCCTTTTCTCGCCATCCCCCCGGAGCTCAGGCCCTCCCCACGGGGCCCTACAGCCTCCCTGCCTACCTCGCTGCATGTAACGCAGCGGGCACCCCCCCACCACACACATATACACCCATCCGCCCGCCCTCCACAGCCACACGTACACACCACACACCACGCTACTCACACACATCCCCACACACGTACCGACACGCCCCACCACACAGACGCGCGCACACACCACCCATTCACACACACACACACACACACACACACACACACACACACACACACACACACGAGGCTCTGTCAGCCCCTGGTCCGTTGACCCACGAGCTGAGGGTGTGTGCAGGGCAGGTGATGCCGTCCCCAGGCCACCTCTCCTCTCCCCTGCCCTCCGAAACTCACACCACTGCCCTGTGTCACCTAACACCGTTGAGCATTCCAGGCCCCGTGTGTAGGACAGACCTGCATTGAGCCAAACCACTGAATCCACGGTATCGGCTAGAATTAGATTCAGCTGCAAATAACAAAAAGCCCCCAAACAAAACAAAAACCCACCTGGGCTTAATAAGCTAGAGTTTTATTTCTCTCTGATGACAAAGCAGCCTGGAGTGGGCGGCCACGCAGTGGGGAGCTGACTGATCTGTGGGAGCCTGGGTGATGGTGCTGCTCCACCGTTCTCAGCAGGTGCCCCGCCTTCTCAAGACCACCTGGCAGCCCAGGGTGGTTGCCAGAGGCCCAGCTATTGTGTCTCACCTCCAGGCAGCTACTTCCTCACTTTGCTACTTTAGTACACATTCTTGGGTTGTTTTTAAGGATGCAAGGCCCCTTCAGTGTGACTCAGGAAGGCAGCAGCAAACTACCCTCTCAAGTTTCAAAAGCAAGAATTTGAGACTGATTCAAACTCAACCAAAGAAGTCCCAGTAACGTCCCTGAATCCATGGCCCATCGGTTCTCTCTCACTTTGGATTTCTGAACCTGCAGTTTGGGGAATGGTCCTGACCTCTGGAATAAAATGAAACAGAAGACACCAGGGACTTCCCTGGTGGCGCAGTGGTTAAGAATCCTCCTGCCAATGCAGGGGACATGGGTTCGAGCCCTGGTCCGGGAAGATCCCACATGCCGTGGAGCAACTAAGCCCATGCACCACAACTACTGAGCCTGCGTATTAGAGCCCGCAAGCCACAACTACTGAAGCCCGCGCACCTAGAGCCTGTGCTCCACAACAAGAGAAGCCACCGCAATGGGAAGCCCACGCACCGCAACAAAGAGTAGCCCCCGCTCACCACAATTAGAGAAAGCCGGTGCACAGCAACGAAGACCCAACGCAGCCAAAAAAAAAAAAAAAAAAAAACCCCAAACAACAACAACAACAACAACAGAAGAAAAGGTCTCCACACACAGCAGCTTGGGCAGCAGACAGTCTAAGGGAAGGTGGTGTCTGCTGTATGTTCTGGATCAGGGGCCCAGCTAAGAACCTGATGCAGTGGTTCTCTGACTTGTCTGTACAGTTTGGAATCACTTAGAGAGCAGCTTCAAAAATTGCTGCCACCTGTGTCCCACCCCCAGTGACTGTGGTTTAATTAGTGTGGGTGTGGCTTGGGTTCTGGAATTTTTAAGAATTCCCAAGTGATTCTAATACCAGCCAAATTCGGAAACCACTGAGCTAAGGAAAGCCATGGCCCTCACTCCAGAGCGGCACCCTGGGGCCCATCCTCACTTGCTCTGGCTGATAATGTGGGCGGGGGAGAGGGAGGAATGAAAGGAAGGCAGCCCCTGTTCCCCATCACTCTCAGGGCTCACAGCCTCGCTCCCAGCCTTTCTCAGCCTGGCTGCACGTCACGACCACCTGGGAGTTGAAAAAAATCCTGTGCCAGGTACTGTTCTATGTGTGTTCTGGGAGAGCAAAGCTACCTGCGCCCAGCAGCTCACGGAGCGGCACCCCGTGACCTGGCTGTACAGGTGGTGGGTCGGAGTCAAAGGTCCAGGGAGCAGGGAGATGCCCGCTGAGCTGGGGTAAAGCACGCATGCTGGTCCCCACGGGGCCCGCGGACCCCGTGTCCTGACCTTGGAGGAGCAGACAGGCAGCTCCCTAGCTGACTGACCGCAGGGTTTCAGAGGACCTGGTGGGGAGAGATGCTGACATCTGCTGTGGGCAACACACACGGTCCCGGAGACGTGGCCACTCATTCAACGGATATAGTCCACGTCCTACTGTGTACTCAGCTCATGGAGCTGCCAGGAATGCAAGTGAAGGGTACAACAAAAACGAGCAAAGACATGGTCCCTGAGCTCTGGGGCTCACAGCCCATTGGGAGAGACAATATGAATCAAAGAATCCACACATCAGCTATAACCAGAGCCACAAAGAGTGGGAAAGGGATAGTGGGAGTAGAGGAAGGCGGGGCTGGATGGGGGGTGGGAGCGGGGGCAGTGCAGACCTCCCTCAGGAGGCAATGCTAGAGAGGCCGTGTGAGCCCAAGGAAGAGGTGGAGTGAAGAAGGCAAAAGCCAGGGAGCTGCTGGGAGGAGGGAAGAGAGATCCTGGGCGGAGAGACCGGCACATGCAAAGGCCCTGCAGCAGGAGGACAGATCGGGGGTGGGGGAAAGAAGGTCAGTGAGGCCGGAGCACAGAGAGCAAGACAGAGAAAAAGATAAAATGAGCTGGACTGGGGGGTCAGGCTGACCACATAGGAAACTGTGCACTCCATACAGAGAGTATGAAGCTCAGGCTTTCCAGCCCCCTAATTATCTGTAAAATGGGAAAATAATAGTATCTTCTTGTTGGATGGTTGTGGTGACTGAATGAGACTGGCAAAGCCCTGGGCTCAGTGCCTGGCACGAGCTCTCTAGAAATGTTAGCTATTATCCTTAATGAAACTACTTTTATCATCACCACAGACAATAACATGTTTCAAAAATGTGGATCAATTATGAAGCTGAATTACTGTTATTGTCGTGTTCCAGTTGAGGGCTCTGGAGGGGCCGTGCTGAGCCAACGACAGTTCACAGTTCTGAGGGAGCTGGTGCCGGGTGGGGATCTCCCGGGTGGTCCTCAACGTGTCTTCCTGCCCATGTGGGTCTACACAACACTCTCGCAGCACCAGGGTGCTGGGGCGGCAGACCTGGATCCCGGCCTGACTCTCGGGGCCTGGGGATAGAGGCACCTGCCCTGTGAAGTTCAGAAGTGAAGGGCACCCACACATGAGCACAGAGTGGGCCCTGGGCCTGGCACGTAAGTGCTCCTTGCACGTGTGTGATCCACGAATAACAAGGCCGTGTGGAGCCCTGAGGAGCCACTGTCCACAGGCTGGGCCTCCACTCTGGGAGGCTCCAGGGGCTCTGGATGGATTGCTTCCTGCCACTCCAGCTGGAGACTGCCCCGCCCACCACGGGAGACAGATCAGGTGAAGGGAGGACAACTCCTTGTAAGACCGCGAAGCGCGAAGAGTAGAAAGCCTCAACTGGATCTTATAGACTAAGGGGTTTTTGACTGCTTGAAAACCATGTGAGGAAACAAAAAGAAAAACAAAAACCAACCAGCTGAGAATAGTCTGAGAGATAAATGGCCAAAACAGGACTACAAAAATTAAGAAGAGGTACAGACAGTATTTAGAACATTTGTGCTGCTTAGTTCCTTCAGTTTATCTAATGATCTCTGATTTATAAAGAAGTACATTTTTGTTTTGATAACAGCTATCATTTTGAGTGTCCCCTGTACACCAGGTGTTTCACATACATAATTGCTGCGAACTCTGAAAACAATCCTTGGTGCTCAGTGCTGGCCCCTCAGGTGAGAACTGGGCATCTGACTGCCCAGTTCCACCTGTGTCCTGATGCCACTCCAACGCTGCTGCAGGGTTTTGCCAAGGGAGTGACTGTCGGACACCCTGTCTCCACTCCATCCACCCCATCCTACACACCATCACCAATCATGCATCCCTGTGTTCCCATGATATGTCGCTGCTCAAAATTTCCAATAATGAGTCTGCCCAGAGCTCCAATCAAAGAATGCTTTTGCTGGTCTCCAAACTTTTTTTTTTTTTAACTGGAGTATAGTTGCTTTACAATATTGTGTTAGTTTGTACTGTACAGCAAAGTGAATCAGCTCTACATATACATATATCCCCTCTTTTTTGGATTTCCTTCTCATTTGGGTCTGCTGGTCTTCAAACTTTTTTGATGGTACACATCTGTCATTAAAATTTTTTAAGTTATACCTCCAACAAATACACGTTTATAAGCTATGTAATTGCACAGTGATACTAATATGTATGTGATATAACATATTAAAAAGAGAACTTAACATGAGCTACAGTGATCTAAGTTTCCACCTTAAGAAACGGGGGGGGGGGCGGTGGGGAGGGAAGCAAATCAAACCCAAAACAAGCAGAAGAAAGGAAATAAAGGTAAGAGCAGAAATCAGTGAAATAGAAACAAAAAACTATAAGGAAAATAAATGAAACCAAAAGCTAGTTCTTTGAGAAGATCAATAAAGTTGATAAACCTGTGACCTGACTGATCTGGAAGTAGAGAGAAACACAAATTACCAATATCAGAATGAGAAAGAGACCATCATCATTGATTCAACGGACATTAAAAGGATAATAAGGACTTCCCTGGTGGCTCAGTGGTTAAGAATCCATCTGCCAGTGCAGGGGACATGGGTTCAAGCCCTGGTCCGGGAAGATCCCACATGTCTCGGAGCAACTAAGCCCACGTGCCACAACTACTGAGCTTGCGCTCTAGAGCCCATGAGCCACAACTACTGAAGCCCACGCACCTAATGCAGCCAAAAATAAAATATAAATAAATAAATTTTAAAAAAGGATAATAAGAGAATATTATGAAAAAGTCTATATCAAATAAATTTGACAATTAAGATGAATGCACACAAACTAACAAAACTTAAGAAGAAACAGATATCATAAATAACCATATATATATTTTTAAAAACCAGATTTGTAGTTTAAAATCTTCCCACAATGAAACAAAGCTCAGATGGCTTCACTGGCTAATTTTACCAAACATTTAAGGAAGAAATAATACCAGTTCTACACAAACTCTTACAGAAAATTGAGGAGGAGGGAATACTTCTTAACATATTCTATGAAACCGGCATTACTCTGATACCAGAACCAGAAAGAGAAAAGTACAGACAAATATCCTTCATGCACATAAATGTAAGAGTTCTCAGCAAAAATTTACCTAGTTGAATCCAACAATACATAAAAAATTAATATATCATGACCAAATAGGATTTATTCCAGAATGCAAGGATGAAGGAATAAACATTTGAAAATCAGTCAGTGTAATTCCCCATATTAAGAGACTAAAGAAGAAAAACCATATAATTATCTCAAAATCCAATATACATTCCTGATAAAAATTATCAGCAAAGTACAAGTTTATTAAGATAGTAAGATACAAGGTCAATCTGCAAATATCAAGTGTATATCAGTACACTAGAAATGAATAATTTGAAAATGAAATTAAGAAAACAATTCCATTTACAATAGCATCAAAAAATACAATATTTAGGAATAAATTTAGCAGAAGAACTGCAAGACTTGTATACTGAAATGTTGAAAGAAACTAAAGAAGATTCAAATAAATGGAAGGATATCCCATGTTCATGGTTTGGAGGACTTAATACTGTCAATTTCCCCCAAATTGGTGTATAGATTCAGTGCAATCCCAATAAAGATTGCAGCGGTATTTTTTTTGTTTTGTTTTATAGAAAATGACAAGCTCATTCTAAAATTTATATGAGAATGCAAAGGACCTAGAAGAACCAAAATGACTTCGAAAAAGAACAAAGTTGAAGAATTCAAACTATCTGATTTCAACACTTATAAAGCTACAGTAATCAAGACATAAAAATCAATGAAACAAACAAAAAATCAATGAAACAGAATAGAGTTCAGAAACAGACCCACATACACATGATCAACTGACTTCTGATAAAGGTGCTAAGGTAACTCAATTCAGAAAGGATAATCTTTTCAGCAAATGGTGTTGGAACAATTGGATAGCCATATGTAAAAAAATTAACCTTAAGTTACACCATAAACATAATTAACTGGAAATGGATCACTGACCTAAATGAAAGGCTAATTATAAGTTATAAAACTTATTTTAATTATAAATTATAAAACCAAATTATAAAACTTTTAGAAGAAAATAGGAAAAGATCTCAGTAACACACATTTCACAAATATTTCTTAAATATGATGTAAAAAGCACAAACTATATGGGGCTTCCATGCTGGCGCAGAGGTTAAGAACCCACCTGCCGAGGCAGGGGACATGGGTTCGAGCCCTGGTCCGGGAGGATCCCGGAGTTGCCGCGGAGCAACTGAGCCTGTGCATCACAACTGCTGAGCCTGCGCTCTAGAGCCCGCGAGCCACAGCTACTGAAGCCCGCGCACCTAGAGACCTGTGCTCCGCAACAAGAGAAGCCACTGCAATGAGAAGCCCGTGCACCGCAACAAAAAGTAGCCCCTGCTAGCTGCATCTAAAGCCCACGTGCAGCAACAAAGACCCAGCGCAGCCATAAATAAATAAATAAATAAATAAATAAAATTTATATATAAAAAATGAAGCTATACAGATGGCAAATAAGCCTATGCAAAGATCATCAGGTTTTAGGGAAATGCAAATTAAAACACAATAAGCTATCGCTACATACTTCTTAAAAAGACTGACTATACCAAGTGGTAGGGAAGATGTGGAGCAACTGGAACTCCCCCACACCGTTGGTGGAGATGGTATGACCACTTAGAGAAAAATAGTTTGGCAATGTCTTAACAACGTAAACACACATTTATCGTATGACCCAGCCTATCCACTTGTAGATGTTTACCCTAAGGGACCTCCCCACAAAGACTTGCATAACAATGTTTATAGCAGCTTTATTTTAATAGCCCCCAAACTGAAAACAACCGAAATGTCCACCAAGAGGTGACTGGATGAACAAACTGTGGTACTGCCCTGCAACAGAATACCACCGGGCTATTGAAAGGGATAAACTATTGATACACACAATAGCATGTGTGAATTTCAAAGTAATTGAAAGAAGCCAGACCAAAAAAAAAAAGAGTACCTACTGCATAGCTCCATTTATATAAAATTACAGAAAATGCAAACTAATCTGGAGTGACAAAAAGTAGATCGGTGGTTTCCTAGGGACAAAAGGGGAGAGAGATCAATTAATTACAAAGAGGCACAAGAAAATCTGGGGGGCAGGGGACAACGGATATTATTTTTTGATTGTGGTGACAGTTTTATGGGTATATACCTGTGTTTCGTGTATAAGTTGTACACGTTAAATGTGTATAGGTTAATGTATGTCGATTATGCCTCAACAAAACTGTTTTTTTTTAAAAGATGAGTTTAAATGTAAATGTAAGTGTTAATGTTTTCTTTTCACACCCTGGGGGCTCATCTACCTCCAGGACCCCCCCGACTTTGGAGAAAACCCTGTCCAACTTGTGCTATGTGGGCTGTGGCTCTCCTGACACCCAGGGAGAGAGCTGGGAAACTCTTAGAAGAGGAACTCTCCACTGGAGGCAATTTCAGATGAATACCGAAATGACGGAGGAAAGATGGTGTAAATACAACCTGTAAATATAAAAACATACATTATGTGGATTGTGCATTAATTCTGCTCCTGGAAATCATCACGAGAAACTGTTAATAATGAGCACCTGGGGAGAGGAAGGGGCCGTGGGGAGTGGGCAGGGAGGGAGGCGTTCGCTTTTCACTTTGCACCTTTCTCTTGTATTTGAATTTTCAGCACTTGGTACCTAGGGTACTTTTGAAAAAATAAAATCGGGTTCCATTGGCTAGTGAGTTTATTGGTCATCTTTTGGTTTGTGTTATTCTTTTTACAAGAAACTATCTTATAGATATTATCTGGGAGGGAGGAAGGAAGGAAGGTTGAGAAAGAGGAGGAGAGAGGATGCAAGCAAGCAATGACAGAAAGGAAAGCCACCCGCAAAACGGGGCTCGCCCAAGAGAAATTACGACCCTGGAGCTCTGGGGACAAAGGGAAAAGCATGGTGACCAAATGAGAAAGGACAAAGTGTCCAAAGACACTGCTCATGAAAACAAAAGGAATTTGTTCTGAGAGCTAAATTTCTCGCCCACTTAAAAAACATCCAAAGAATGTACTGGCCAGGGTCTTTTTATTTTGTTATATTGTCCCCCTCCCACACAACTATCACAGAAGCTGGCAGGGAATGGAATGAGTAGGTCAGAAGGAACCACACTGTCTTGGAAACCAGTGGGAAAGAAGCTACACCTGTTTTACTTCTCTTCCAAAGTGTTTCGATCTCACTGACGGAGCTGCTCTTCTCCAGGCACTGCTGCCTGGTCAGTATGATTGGCACTGGGTTACTGGCCAGTCCTACACTAGCACAGCCAAAACATGTTTGTTAGAGAAACATGAGGTCATTTCTCGCAAGCAATTAGTTGCACAAGAATATGTTTGCTTTCAAAACCAAACTCTGCCATAAAAAAAAAAACAACAAACCAAACTATTAGAGCTAATAAACAAATTCAGCAAGGTTGCAGGATACACGGTCAATACACAAAAATCTGTTGTATGCCTACACACTAGCAAGGAATGATCTGAAAAGGAAACGAAGAAAAGAATTCCACTTACGATAGTATCAAAAAGAATAAGATAATTAGGAATAAATTTAACAAAAGAAGTGTAAGACTTGTACACTGAAAACTACAAAACATTCTTGAAAGAAATTAAAGAAGATCTAAATAAATAGACAGATATCTCCTGTGCATGGATTAGAAGACTCAATATTATTAAGATGGTAGTAACACTCAAAGTCATTTACAGATTCAACACAATCACTATGGAAAGCCCAGCTGTCATTTTTGCAGAGACTAATAAGCCAATCCTAAAATTAATATGGAAATACAAGAGACCCAGGATAGCAAAAACAATTTTGAAAAGAGCAAAGTTGGAGAACTCACACTTCCCAATTTCAAAACTTACTACAAGCTACCGTAATCAAGAATTTGCAGTACTGGCATAAAAACAAATATGTGTGTGTACACACACACACACACACATGCACACACATATATCTCAATGGAATAGAACTGAGAGTCCAGAAATAAACTCGTACATCCATGGTCAACTGATTTTCAACAAGGGTGCCAAGATAACTCACTGTGGGAAAGAACAGTCTTTCAACAAATGATACTGGGACAAGTGGATATCCACATGCAAAAGACTGAAGCTGTACCCCTATCTCACACCATATACAAAAATCAACTCAAAATGGATCAAAGACCTAAATGGAAACGCTAAAACTATAGAATTCTCAGAATAAAACATAACAGAGGGACTTCCCTGGTGGTGCAGTGGTTAAGAACCCGCCTGCCAATGCAGGGGACACGGGTTCAAGCACTGGTCCGGGAAGATCCCACATGCCGCGGAGCAATTAAGCCCGTGCGCCACAACTACTGAGCCTGCACTCTAGAGCCCGCGAGCCACAACTACTGAAGCCCGCGCCTAGAGCCCGAGGCCACCGCAATGAGAAGCACACACACCGCAACGAAGAGTAGCCCCCGCTCGCCGCAACTAGAGAAAGCCCGCGCACAGCAACAAAGACCCAATGCAGCCAAAAATAAATAAATAAATAAACTTAATTAAAAAAAACAAACAAACATAAGGGAACATCTTCATGACCTTGGACTAGGCAGTGGTGTCTTGTTTGACATCAAAGTATAGGCAACAATAGAAAAATACAGCTAAATTAGACTTTATCAAAATTAAAAGCTTCTGTGCATCAAAGGCCACCGTCAAGAGAATGGAAAGATAACCCACAAAGTGGGAGAAAACATTTGCAAATCACACATCTGGTAAGGGTCTAATATCCAGAGTATATAAAGAACTGCAACTCAACAAAAAAATACAAACAATCCAATCAAAAAATGAGCAAAGCATTTGAAGAGATACTTCCTCAAAGAAGATATACAAATGGCCAACAAGTACAGGAGCAGGTGCTCAACATGCTTAGTCATCAGAGAAATGCAAACCCAAACCCACAAGGAGATATCACTTCACACCCACTAGTATGACTATTATCAAGAGACGGACAGTAACAGATGTTGGCAAGGATGTGGAGAAACTGGAACCCTCAGACACGGCTGGTGGGAATGTAAAATGACGCAGCCACTTCAGGAAATAGTTTGGCAGTCCTTCAAAACGTTAAACATAGAGCCACCGTATTACCCAGCAATTCCACTCCTAGGCATATACCAGGGAGAACTAAAAACATATGTCCCCATGAACACTTGTTGTGCGAATGTTCCCAGGAGTGTTACTCACAAGGGCCAGAAAGTGAAAACGACCCAAGTGTCCATCAACTGATGAATGGATATAATGTGGTACAGCCATAAAATGCAATATTATTCGGCCGTAAAAAGGAATGCTACGACATGCATGAACCTTGAAAACATTATGCTAAGTAAAAGAAGCAGGCACAAAAGGTCACATATTGTCTCATTTCATTTACATGAAATGTCCAGAATAAGCAAGTCCACTGAGACAGAAGGTAGATTAGAGGTTGCCAGGGGCTGGGAGGAGTGGGGAGTGGGCAGTGACTGCTGAGGTCTGAGGTTTCTTTTGGGGGGTGATGAAGATGTTCCAGAATTAGATAGTGGTGATGGTTGGACAGCTCTGTGAATCATACTGAATCATACATTTTAAAAGGGTGAATTATATGGTACGTGAATTATATCTAAATAACAACAACGACAACAACAATCTGTCCTGGTCTTGCCAAATATTAATGAAGCTTCACTACACCTGTAATGGCCCCCATTGTCCTCCAAGATCTGGCCCGAAACGTCCAGTCTTATCTCCTACTCGGCCCCTTAAAGGAAGCCCCACTCTCGCTGCTCCTGGCTTCCCTGGAATCTCTCCACAGCCAGGGCTGTGCCCAGGGCTGCAAACCAGTAGAACTATATTCTATCTACAGTCAAATAGTCTGCAGATGGGTTCACAGTGGGGGTTTTTTGGGTTTTGTTTTTTAACAGAATTAGTTACCAACAGGAGATTTCACATAAACATCCGTATTCTGGCTACAAGAGATTCTGCCGGCTGCCTATCCAAGAGCCATGCTCCCCTTCTTCCCTAGGAAGGGAACGCTGGTTTCGTCCTGGTGTCTGCTCAGGGAAAGTGGGTCCACCCCAGTGGAGAAACCACGTCATCCCATGGTGGTGAGCCACAGCAACAGAAACAGGCTCTGGCTGTTTGGGCAGAAAACAGTTTTATTATATGTCAAAAACCAGTTGACCTTAAAGCTCATGAAGCTTAAGCTCCAGGACACCTCACCTGCACGGCCCTGCGAGTGTTCTAGGTTAGGTAGGGAAGCCAGGCTGCAATCAGCAGGCAATTCTACATGAACAGTTCTGGAAAATATCCTAAAGAGATCTAGGACAAAGAGCCCTGGTATTTACTTGGTATGATTTCTTGACTCATTCTCAGTAAATGTTCACTTTCATACTTAATTTTCCATGTAGTGAATTAGATGCTCCAGATGTTAACATTACAAAGATTTAAAGCAGCTATTATGACTATGCTCAAGATGGTAAATGAAAATTTGCTCATATTGAATGAACAAATAAGAAATCCCAATAGAGAAACAGAAACTATAAAAGAACAATAAAGGACTAAATGGAAATTCCAAAACTAAAAATTCAAATATTTGAAAGGAGGCTGGAAAAAAAAGAGTCTCCTGGATTCTACCCTGGAGGTATAGGATTCATGAGGCTGAAAATTCTTTAGACAAAGCCACGGTGTTCAAAGGGTACCGGCAGTTAGAAAGGGTCTTCTAGAGCCTGTGATCCAGTTCTGTCTAATGATACAAAATGGAAAGAATGTCCTGATAAAAAGAGAGGAAAAAATATAAGAAGCAATGATCTCTTATCCCTCACCCTTATCCTTTCTGCCTTGAACACTGCTGTCTTGTGAGAACATGATGATGCTTGGAGCTACAGCAGCCATTTTTCAGCCTTGAGGGGGAGTAGTGGGAAGGCAGACACAAGCTAAGCCAGAGTCCTGGTGATGCAAATCTGTTGAACATACCATGGAACAACCTGCTTCTGGATTTCTTGCCATGTGAGATGATAAACTGTTCTTAATTGGACATCTGTTACTTAGAGTCCAAATACATCCCAACTAAAACACAGCATCTCTTGAAAATGGACAGATCTGGCAACACGGAACCAGCCAGCCTCTTTAGACAGGCCAGGAGCTCTCTAGTCACTGATGTCACTAGGTCCCCACTGCAACCAAGTTTGCAATCCCTGCCCTACACGTCTTTTGAGAGATGAATCAACCGCTCCCTCTTCTACAAAGCACTTCCCAATTCCTGCCTCCCCCATCTAACTAGAAGTAGTTTCCCTGCAGTTCTGCCTCTGCCTCCTCTCTATCTCCTATTGTAATTGGACACTTAATCCCCTCCCACCTGACTATCAGCCCCCTGAGGGCAGGAACCATGCCTTATTCATCCTTGTATCTCCCTCTGCCATCTAGTGAGGTACATGAACACAGGAGGCACTCAATGTCTGTTTGCTGAATACGTGAGTAAATACTCTTACAATAAAGAATGTCGGTGTTCCAGAATATCCCATTCTCCAAGCTTATCAAGGAGCTTTTAACAGGTGACGTGTGTTGCTTCTTAAACCAGGAAAACAATTCCCACCTTACTCCAATCCTCCAGCGAACGCTGGGCTCTCAGCCCTTAGCCCCAGTCGCCTGGAGCACACCCATGACAGTCAACTCTGAAGCCTGGATCCCAGGCCCTGCCAGAGACCCGGACCCACCCGGGCTCTCCCCTTACTCAGGAAGCATGCTGTGAAGAAGGCGATTGTGTAAGACCTTTCCCGGGATAATCTGGGAAGAACTTCTGGTCAGCTACATATTCCAGAAAAAGATGGAAATTTACACACCTGCAAGTCTCCCCCATTTTACAAAAGAGAAAGGCCAGGCAACTTGAAAACTCACATACCAATCACAGATCCAAAGCCCCACAGTTCTGCCCCAGAGGGCAATGCCCCACAGAGAACAAGGACACTCAGAGCACCTCAAGTCGTTGACAAATCTGAGAAACATGACTTCCTTTTGCATCAATCCTGGATCTAATTTAACCATACAAATGCTCCCTGAACTGGCAGTTGATTTCCAGTTCCAGCTTTTGGTAGATTCTCTCCTGGCACCTGGCTCTTGACTCTGGACCTGGCCTTTACTTTTTAAAAATTATGTAAAAAACACATAACGTAAAAGTTACCATCTTAACCATTTTTTTTCATCTTAACCATTTTTAAGTGTACAGTTCAGCAGTGTTAAGTACATTCACATTGTTCACCATCACCACTACCCATTTCCAGAACTTTTTCATCATCCCAAACTGAAACTCTGTACCCATGAACAACTAACCTCCCATTCCCCTCCCCCAGCCCGTGGCAACCACCATTCTACTTTCTGTCTCTATGAATTTGACTACTCTAGGTACTTCATATAAGAGAAATCCTACAGTATTTGTCCTTTTGTGGCTGGCTTTTTTCACTTAGCATAATGTCCTCAAGGTTCATCCACGTTGTAGCATGTGACAGAATTTCCTTCCTTTTTTTTTAAAGATTTTTTTGATGTGGACCATTTTTAAACGTTTCATTGAATTTGTTAACAATGTTGCTTCTGTTTTATGTTTTGGTTTTTTGTCTGTGAAGCATGTGGGATCCTGGCTCCCTGACCAGGGATGGAACCCACACCCCCTGCATTGGAAGGCGAAGTCTTAACCACTGGACCACCAGGGAAGTCCCAGAATTTCCTTTCTTTTTAAGGCTGAATAATACTCCACTGCATGTATAGACCACATTTTGCTTATCCATTCAGGCGTCAGTGGACGACTGGGATTCGGGTCCCTTCCGCCATTTGGCTGCTGTGAGTAACGCTGCTGTGAACACGGGGGTACAAATAGTCCCTGCTTTCCCTTTTTTTGTGAACCAGGCCTTCGCCTTTGCCCAAACCAATCAAGATCCTGACCTTGGGCACGGCATTCTGTGGCCCAGTCTCTATTCCAACGGGAGGGAAAGAGACATCCCCCACCACCGCCCCACTCCCCCATGATGCCGGAGAATCGCTCTGCAGTGGAATGAGCTACCAGAGCTGAACTCAGGGGCCCGTTCCCAGCCCCACCCCCTCCTAGTGGAGGGCGAATCAGGGACAACGTGGCAAGAAGCAAAGAAGAGTGGGACATCCCCTCTGACTCTGCGGGAGGAGACACAGACCACCTCGTGCAGGAGAAGAGTGGGACAAGGGAGCCTCTGTTCCCCAAAGGGCAGGCCTGCCGCAGAGGCGGCCACAGGGGCGCGAAAGGGCAGCCCAGGCTGCAGGGGCAGAGGTTATGCAAAGGGAGAGGAGGCCGAGACTGGCGCTATTCAGGGGACCTCAGTTAGAGGGTCCCAGGCGTAGGGGCAGGGGCGGGGGAGGGGGGAGCTGGAGGACTCTGGAATGCTCTAATGTGACAGATGGCCCCCAGCTCAGCCAACGCCTGAAGCAGGGGAGGCAGAAAAGCAGAAATTCAAAGGGCTGGTTGCCGGTGGCAGGGGGCGTTAATGGTGCATCATGGGTCTATAACCTTGGCCTTCAGAGCTACGTGGTTCTGTGTTTTAGCGGGAGGGTGGGCAGACTGCAGCTGGTGGGCAAGGGCACGGTCTGGACACCTGTGGATCCCTCTCACTGTCTGCCCTAAGCAGCTTTCAATAGGTTACATGATATTTTTTGGTGCCAAAGTGTCTAGGTTCAGGCACCAAATGATGACAGCCCAGGAAGGGTGCAGCCACAAAAGGGGAAACTAATTGCTTCTGTGGAACTCTGAACATCTGAAAGGATAAAAATGACTCAGGTACTGGTGGCGCAGTGGTTAAGAATCCGCCTGCTAATGCAGGGGACATGGGTTCGAGCCCTGGTCCGGGAAGATCCCACATGCCTCGGAACAACTAAGCCCATGCGCCACAACTACTGAGCCTGCGTTCTAGAGCCTGCGAGCCACAACTACTGAGCCCACGTGCCACAACTACTGAAGCCCACGCGCCTAGAGCCCGTGCTCTGCAACAAGAGAAGCCACCGCAATGAGAAGCCCGTGCACCACAACGAAGAGTAGACCCCGCTCACCGCAACTAGAGAAAGCCTGCGTGCAGCAACGAAGACCCAATGCAGCCAAAAATAAGTAAATAAACTAAAAAAATAAAACAAATAAAAATAACTTAAGTGTATCCCTTACAGGTCAGGACCAAGGTACAGACTCAAGGCTCTCACTCCAGCCCAGTCCAAACTTAGGGGCTCCTCTGATGCCCTAGGAGCTGAGGAGGGCTGCGAGTAGGGGCACAGCTTCAGGGCCCTCCCCCTTGGTGACTCCAACCCAAAGAGCTTCCCTGATTTGATGCAGATGTTCCTGGAACCCACCCAAGCAAATTGGGGCTCTCAGGAAGAAGTTGGAGGCAAGCTGTCCTTGTAAATCCAGAGAACCCACCTTCCAGACTGTTCCGGGATCCTAAGTCTGTGAAGTCAGCCTGGACTTGGCCCCGGTGACATGGATCTGAGGCCAGATAAGGTGCTGGGGAGCCTGTTGGCTCAGCTTTTTACTAATGCAGGAGCCAGAGCCAAAGATGGCCTGATGTCTCCGTGTCCCGGTGATGCAACATCCCCACTAGCACCTCGCCCACACACTGGGCTGGGGCGGTGCGGGGCTGAGAGCTGAGTACTATGTAGGCTCTCGAGCTTGGGTACCCAGCATGCAAGCTACCGCCCTGCACCCGAGGTACTGACCAGACTGACGGAAGAGTCCGTCCACGCTGAGGTCCCACAGGAGAACAAAGGCTCCCAAAGAAGTTTCTGGAGGCCATGTCAGCAGCTAGGAGGAGAAAAAAACAGGTTAGCTGGGTCATTCCTATGGAGTAATAGCAGAAACCTTTATTACGCCATGTTAAATAAGTCCCATTTAATCCTCACAAATCCACACGGTAGAAGGATATTGTCATTATTGCCACTTTACAGATGAAGAAACCAAGCTCAGAGAGGTCAAGCAACTTCCCTAGGGTCACAGAGCAACGAAGCAGAAAAGCCAGGATTCAATCCCAGGTCTATGTGACTTGAAATCTCCTACTCTGTCCACCTCCCTGTGTGGGAGTCTTGGTCCTTCTGCCCCTCACTCCCTGTGGTCACAGCCATGCCCCTCCAGGGCAGGAACCGGTGTAGGGAAGAGAAAGAGCTCAGAAGCACTGACTACCGTCAGCTGTACAAGGTAAAGTGCGGCCCCTCTTCGTGACCCTCACATCACTTCCGGGTCAGTGCCTTAACTCCGAACATCTGAGCCTCGGGAGACCACTGGCTCTGGGAGGTCCTTGGTACTGAGTGCGGATCCTCAACAAGCTGGTGGGGGGAGGGTGGGCAGGGCACCCACCTGACTCAAACTCACTGGGATTCTTATTCGAACACTCCTTGAGTCTGTGGTCACAGCTGGGGATTTGGAATGTGAACAGAGTGTGACATGGAGACGTGCACCCTCCCCACCAGCGCCATCCAGTCTGGGGACACACAGGCGAGGCCAGGCCACGCCGTGCAGCACACCATCCTCCCTCCGGAGAGTGCTGAGAAAAGCCCGCTGCAGTGGGCGCTCCGGGCACTGCCCCTTCAGGACTGAGGCTCCCACCCCCACGGGCTGGGCACTGCTGCTGGCCGAGGGCCCTGAGCCGAGTGCTGCTCTGGGCATTGACCTCGGACAGAGGGAGTCCCTCACCCAAGGTCACACCCCCCTCTCCAAGTGCAGCCTTCGTCTGATAACTAGCCGATGCTGGGGTCCAAAGGCCAGGACCCCTTGCCTCAAATGGGACAACTCTAAAGGGTACTCCCAGTTCCAGAGTCCCCCAGGACTGGCCGTGGCCTGTCTTGCATTTGCTTTGCTACTCAGCTTCTCCTTCTGCCCCGGCCCTGCTGCCCTCCCTCCCTCACAGGGGTGGCTTCCTGCTTCCCAAGGATCTGACCTAAGACACCAGAACCCTGCCTCCCTCTTCCTTTCCTAACTTTTTCATAGTTGAACACGTGATCGTTCCCCAACAAGAATACAAATTCACTGACAGCATAAGTTTCCTGCTTTTGTCCACCCTCCCCAGCAAGGCTCACCTGGGAGGCATACACTAGGGCTCCAGTGACGAGCTCACATAATTCATGAGCACTAAGGCTGAAGCCTACTCACCCAGCGCCCACTGTTCACCCCACTGAAGCCCCTGGCTTCAGGGAGGGTGGCGGGCAGCAGGAACTAGTCCCCATGGGGACTCAGGATGGCCTTTCCAAAGAGACAGTTGAAGGAGCAGGGTTGGAGCAGTCTGCCCAACTCCCCCACCCCCTAGCTCTCAGAATCAACCCCGGGTATGCATGTGGGACCCGGGTATGCATGTGGGACCCCAGCAGCCCTGTGAGCCTGCTCCCCTAGCTGCCTTTGATTGGGGGTGGTCACTGAACCCCTCTTAGGCCAATCAGACTCTCTTTCCTGGGAATTTACTTAACCATGGAGCCTGAGGTACAGAGAGAAGCCGAAAGCCTGTCCTAGCATCCCGACCCTTGTACAACTTGGTTCCAGCTCGTCCTGAGGCCCAGCTGTATCCCTGCCCTTGGATCCCACGAACCACCCCTGCACCTTCATCGGAGCGCCACCCACCCCAGCAGCTTCAGGCAGCCCCCGTGGATTTGTGCCTCTCACTAACAGCGTGCAGTTCTGAAGTACGCGGAGCCCCACGGCCACGTTCTACGCATCTAGCTGGGACACCATTTCCAGAACCTTTCTGTCCCTACAGCTCAGCATGTAGCCTGTCCTGAACCAAGGTCTGCAAAGGAACCAATGCTACTGTTGCTGTGGGAAAATGTTTCAAGTGACAAGAAAACCAAAACCTCGGAAGTGAAACATCAGAACCCATCCTAAAGCCTGTAGTGTGATCATGTGAGTGGCAGACAGCAGCTGCCCTGCTCCTCCTTCCCCTCCGGAGACAAAGATGTTGGGCAGGGTCTCCCCCAGAAGAGGCCCCCAAGGCCAAGTGCACCCCTTTCACTGATCTGACTTCAGCCGCGGGCAGGGAGAGGAGGAGCTTTGTTTCTCCTTGCTGAAGATGGAGAACCTGACCTCTGTGCTAACTTCATTTCTTCCAGATGATGCCCAGACCCTGGGCAGAACCTCGGGGGACTCTAAGGACAAGGCAGGTCACAGGATTTCCTCACTCAGCCTTCACGTGGGACTGCCGGCCCCAGTTTACAGAGTAGAAACTGAGGCACGGAGCTGATGTTAAATAACTCCCCAAGTCACACAGTAGGATGTGGAGGAGCAGGGGTCCTCTGCTCTAGGCGACCCCCCCGCCAGGTGACAGAGGTGGGGGAAGAGACAGGGCGGGGCTCGCTCACGCCTCCACGCCGTGTCAGGGTCACACAAGGACCCTCTGTGGGCGACATCTCAGACCGGCTCTTTGTGCCTCCGACGCCCGACTTTGCGTCTGTCGAGCACTGTGCAAGGAGAAAGAAGCTGCACTGACTGTGGACAGAGAATAATGGCCGCTCTGTTCCCTGTGCGGCCTGGGCCTGGGGGAGGGGCAGCGAAGGGCGGATGGGAAGGACCCCAGAGGGAAGAAGAGAGAGCCAGAGGGCTCTTTCTGGAAGGCAGCCAGCCTGCCGAGGCCGAGGAGTTCCGAGAACAATCCACCCCGCATGCTGGCTCTAATTTACGGCTGGGGTCCAGGCTCCAACTGGCAGGAATGGGACCAGCTGGAACTTGGGACCTGCCGGTCCCCGGGCAAGGGAAGGTCCTGGGTGGGGGCCAAGGCTGCATCCCCGTGCCCGGCATTCAGGTCCCAGCAGCTGGTTCCCGGGCTTTCCCTGCTGGCTTCTCACTGTCTTTGTCAGTGCAAAGGTTCTGAGCCCCGGGCAGAATGCATGTCCCCCTGGCAGCAACCAGAAGGGAAGGGGGGGGGAAGACAGAGCAGCTGTTCTAGGCTTTTCCAGCCGACCTACAACTCCACAGCGGGAGGCAAACACCCGAGCACCCCAGTTCAAAATTCACCAGGGCCCTCACGCCTGCAAGGCTGCTGCAGGGCTGTGCTCCCGCTGCCCATGGGACAAGGGCCAGGACCTGTGACTTGGAGATGAGCCTGGACACAATGCGAGCACCTGCTGAGTGGCCCGGCCGAATCACACAGAGGGCCTCTGGGGGCAAAGCAACACCCTGTGAGGCACATGCTCTGGGGGGACCGGAATGAGACCACAGGCCGGTCCCTGCACCTCCCTGACTCCGTCATCACAAGCCTCCCTCCCTCCTCCAGCCTCAGCTGGGACAAACCCAGCAGCACCCAAGGCCAGAAGAGGGTGGGTGCCCAGCCCCTCCTGCCAGCAGCCCTGCCCAGGCTGTTGTGCCGGCACGCTCCCGCCACCTGGCGGCAGGCCGCGGTCCTCACCTGGAACAGCCACCGGAGCAGTGGCACGGGGTGGTGGCCCGAGGTCAGGTAGAGGCTGCTCAGGAGGCCACTGCGCAGGAAGGAGAGCTGCTGGGCCAGCGGGGAGCTGTGGGAGCGAAGGGACAGAGGGGCGAGGTCAGGGAGGTAGCCTTCTCAACACGCCTGTCTCCGCGAGGCTGGGTTGGGGGGGATGGTTCAGATTTCCGCTTCACCGGGATGCTAGAAGCGCATCAGTCACTACTCTGGACAAAAGTGCTGGTGGAGCCCTGGTGCAAGCATCCGCTGGAAGGTAAAACAACCCTTGGCACCATGAGAATCACCTGCTGTCCACAAACACATGTCACAGTGGGGTTTTTCTTTGGTTGGTTTTGTTTTTCTTTGGCCACGCCGTGCGGCACACGGGATCTTAGTTCCCCGACCAGGGATCGAACCCGGGCCACGGAAGTGAAAGTACTAAGTCCCAACCACTGGACTGCCAGGGAACTCCCTTCACAGTGTTTTAAACACACGACTGAGGAATACAGTTTGTCCTTCCCGTTTGACGGGGGTGGGAGGAAACTGAGGCATTTACCAGGGTTGTGAAAAGGACTTGCGTTGCAATGAGGAGAGGGCCTGGGAGCGGCACCTCTTAGCCAAGGGCTCCAGGCTGCAGCGGGCGGACAGAATTACCCGTGGGGCCCACGTGGAGCCAGCATCCGGGGTCTGGTTACACAGAGTGTGTCTGCCCTGTCTTGTGTTTTTCCGAAACAAAGGGGACACCTGAGAAGATGGGAAAGTAACAGAAAGGGGCCCAAGACAGGGAAGTTTTGGGAAGGAAATAACCACCAAGGGTGCCACGTGGGATTCCTTGGAAACCACATGAGCAGCGACGGTCCCAGGGTCAAGGGGGAAGGGCGCTCAGACTCTCCATGCTCCTGGGGCCCTAACCTGTGATTCCATTCCCGACTGGATCCGGTGGGCCTTTCCCTCCCGCCAGGAGCTGCTGGCGTGGAGAGGAGCCCTGCTTTGAGTACACTGTTGCCCCGACAGATCATCTGGACCCACAGGATCCCAGGTCCCTGTACAACGAGGAGTTGATATATTTTGTGTGGTTTTAGGGCCTCTGGTGGAAGGTGTTTCATTTCAGAGGGGCTGGCTAGACTTCATCACCCTCTTGTAGTCCTGGGCATCCCGTGGAGGCTGGGTGTGGGGTAGGATTCTCCTACTCGGTCCGTGTTTGGTGAATGCCTCTTTGCTCTCTTTCTAGATAACGTCCTAAAGGCAATTAATAAGGATTCCAGAAAATGAAGAAGTAACTTCATGTTTGTTCTTCTTTTTTAATGGCCGAATCCAGGCAAAGAACATTTCAGACAGCATTTAAAGTCATGACTCTAGAGAGAAATTTCCTCGGTCGGCCCAACCTCCTCCTTAATCTGCCAGGAACAGAATGCTCCAAAACAAAGATTCTCCTCGGAGCCAAGCTGCTGTCTGCTTGAGTATATCCAGGCAATTTACAAATTGTGTATGTCTTTTTTTTTTTTTTTTTTTTTTTCAAATCATTTAGGTTCAGAGGAGAAAGCAGCTTTGTTCCTGTGCTTGTGAAGCTGGCCGTTCTAAAGCAGTCCTTTATTTGTACACACAAACACGTGTGCACCCCAGGGCTGCTGGCACACACCACTCTGCTCCACGTGCTCAGTCACACGGATACTTTCATGGACTGACCCCCGCGATGCACGCGTGGCTCAAGCACAGCACCCCGAACACGGACAATACCCAAGCACACCGTGTCTGGAGGGCCTCACAAATTGGCAGGACCTGGCCAGGGGCCATGTGGTAAGGAGGCTGGCGCTCCGGGGACTCTAGGAGACTCTGGCTCTGGCATTCTGCTCGGGGGGCACCCGCCAGCTTCTCAGTAGGGGAATTGATTGTACAAGCCCCTGTAGGCTCAGATAAACACATTTCCGACTGCTGCTCAGAGGGAGAGATACCCCTTGGGTGACAATGTCTCCCTTCTGCTACACCACTCTGCAGTGCAGTTTCTGCCAGAGAAATGATCAGTCTGCCTCGGAGTTCACTGCTGCTCAGCTAGGCTTAGTCTGTAAGACCAGGAGCTGGAGATACGCCGAAAGGGCACGGTCCGGCTGTGCCTCGAAGCGAATGGCTTTCAAGGAATTCTGTGCCGACAGCTAGATGAGATGCGAGCAATCTCCTCCGAGGGAGCTCGGCGTGAGGGCAGTGCTGCCTTGCCTCGGCTGCACCACGAGTCCCGTCACCACTCGGTGGAAGGACAGGCCGGCGGCAGAAGGAACCTCCCGCTTGGTGGAAGGGTGGGGATGGGCCTGGCGTGCAGACACCGCCCTGATCTGAGGCAGGAGGAGAGTCTGCACAGCAGCACGTGGGGAGGCCTGGAGGAGAAGGGAAGCGGGTGGCAGGTGTGTGCGCTGCAAACTCAGACACCGAGGGTTACAGAATCAACTGTTGTCAGATTTACACAAATCCACGGCGTGTCCGCAAGCCAAGAATGCTGACACCGGGTCCAGGTGAGTGCCTGTGCTTGTGGCAAAGCCAAGGCCAAGGTCAGAAGTTATCCTGAGAATGTCAGCATGTCGTGGAGCAAGAAGGGGAGGAGCAGAGTCTCCTGTTGGGCAGCAGATGCCAGGCAGGCCCAGCTGAGCGCGAAGCCCCAGCTGCCAACCCTGAGGATCCCAGCGGGGGGAGGTCCCCACCCGGACAAGGAGCGGCCACAGTCAGAATGCGCTAATCCCCAGCCACCGTGGCAAGGACACGGGGCCACAGGAACAGAAGGAAGGAAGGTCGCGGGGGGCGGGGGTGATCAGCCCAAAAGGGGAATCACACAAAGGCCCTAGCCTGGGTCAGCAGGTTGGGCTCCTGGCGGAGCTCCGACCTTCTGCTTGGACTGTGGGTTCCTGATAAGGCCCACGTCAGGACCCCTCCAGCCCCCATCTCTCGTCTGTTTTATGGGCAGCCGTCCCAGAGGGCGAAGTCTCTAAATGCCTCGGGAATCCCAAGTGATGGCAGAGGGCTAAACAGCGAGTGCCGTTATTTATACAGTATCAGTTTCCGCGCCTCTGCCAGGCTACCCAAATGTTAGCTTAAGTGAAATGCCGAGGAAAAGAACAGCAACAGATAGCGGTCCAAGCGCTCATCCCTGCTCCTCTTCGTCTTCCTTCCTTTGTTTAAACATCAGTGAGCGCCACGCTGGTTAGCAGCCCAGGGATCCCAGCAACCACCCGGCTGGCCGCTTCTGCCGGCTCTGGATTTTGGGGGCAGGCGCAGCCAGCTGGGCAGCTCAGCCCCGCCCACACTCTGTAACTGCTGGACTTATTTCACCCGGGCTTCCCCCTGGCAAAACAGGAGCTGGGGCCTGGGCCTCAGGGAGGTCCGGTGCACGTGCATCATTCACACCGTGAAGCTCCGACCCACCCCCTTCCCTGCCCACTGAAGCCATCGCGGAGGGAGGTCCCCGCTGGCTTATCAGGTACCCCGAGAACAAACTGCAAACACCTCACGGGGAGAGCGGCCGGTGCACCCAGATGACAGACATGGGTCCTGACGCTCCCGCACACACTGCGGGGGCCAGGGGGGGGGCCCAGGGTACTTCAGCGGGCAATCTCCACGCCCCCCCTCACCGGCCCCAAGGCACTGGCTCCTGCCTTGGAGCTGCCTGTGCGCGCGGGTCCTACAGCTTTTCCACTCGGGGCTGGGGGGGGTGGATTAGAGGAGGAGGAAAAAGTTCAGACCCTGGTACCAGCGTCTGTCACAGCATGTGACTTTGGTCCCAGGAACCGACCTGAGGTCAAACGTCCAGCCAGGTGACAAACGAGAGAGGATGGCCCGGGCCACCTCCAGTCCCACAGCTGTGGGTTCTGGGAGGAGATTTCTTGCATGTAAACCTGTGTAGGTCCGAGCCGGGAGGACCAGGCCCTGCGCCCTCCCTCGCTCCGCAATCTGAGACAAACTGCTGGCTTAATCTGTGCCAAGATTTCCCACCTTGTGCAGTGGAAAGAAAGACAATATCCCTCTTCACCGAACAGCAAGAAGAAGCGAATCTACTTCAAGAAGTGATTTTTAAAAATCTCCTTCACTTCTCCCCCCAAACCTCTAATGATAAAAACGATACATGTTTATCACAGAAAGTGTGGAAAATACAGAGGAGTCTAATGAGGAGAATAAACGTCACCTGCAATCTCACAAAGTGTTCACTTTTTCTCCGGTGAGAAATTGAACCATACTGTTCTTTGAGAGATCAAGTAACATTTTCTTCTTCCTCCATCTTCATGCTTCCGGCTGCGCACAACGGGATAATTATTGAACGGCTAGCAAGTAATCCTCACTCTTGTGTCTGGGCTTGAAGTCCTTGGCACAAACAGGAAATAAAAGATGACCCACCCCCCTCCCCAGGCTAAAGGGTGACCTTCAGGAAGTGGCCCTTCCCCAGTGCATGGCAGGCGCCCCCTGACCCGGCCGCGGGCAGGGCGCGGGCATTCCTCCAGGAAGCCCTGCGAGCCAGGCCCTGCAGCCCCATCTCTGCTCTGCTTCGTGAGCAAACCTGAGGGCGCAGGGTCTGGATTCCCCGCTCCAGGGAAGCTGGCTGGCCACCTGGCCCCATCTGGCATGGCCGCTCGGATCCCAGGCCACCGCACCACGGGCCATCTCATCTGTCAAACACTTCCTGCTGGCCATCCAGCCTGGGACAGAAAACCTGCTGTTGGCACAAAGCCCGAGGAGAAGCAGCTCAGGAAGCCGCCTGCCTTTCCCCTCTTATCTCTTCCACTGCCGTGGAGCCGTGCTCTGTCCCTCTCCTTCCTCCAGCTCCACTATCTTTCTTCTTTCCCTTCATTCCTTTCCCCCCACTTTTCATCATCTCTTTATTAGAAATATTTTCAATTTGGCAATGGGAACTTCTACCAATATTCATACCCTCAGACCCAATCACCTCACGTCACATCCAGGGATCTATTCCAGAACTGCAGGCAAAATATTTCTGTATAAGGCTACTCTCTACCACATTGTTTACAATGGGGGGAATAATTGGAAACAACCTGTATGTTGAGGAAAATGAGGAAAATGGTTAAATATGTTCGGGCATCAATGCCATGGGATATAGTTTCACCATTAACATTTCTTTGTCTAATTGCAACATTTGGGCCTTGTTTGGATCCTGATTTCAACAACATATTAAAAAACACTTAAAAGACAATCAAGGAAATCTGAATGCTGACTGATATTAATGCTATTAAGAAATTCCTATATTTTTTAGGTGTAATAATGTATTGAAGTTTTGTCTAAAGATAGAGTCTTTTAGAGACACAGACTGAAGTACTTACAGAATTATATTGTATGTGTCTGGGATTTGCTTAAAAATAATCCCGAGGGGACAACATTAGTGGGCAGGGGTAGAGATGAACCAAGATTGGCTTTGAGTTGGTAACTGATGTTGAGTGATGGGTACATGGAGGTACACTCTACTTTTATGTATGTTTGAAACTTCCCATGATAAAGAGTTTTAAAGGAAACACATCAAAACATTGTTATCTTTCTATTATAAAATAAGATGGACTAGCGGGAAAACAGAACAAGATTCCTGCATTCCAGTGCTAATGTGGCCCCAACCTCCACGTGCCTTACAGGCTGGGGCAGGGGTTGGGGGGGGGCACTGGCGGCCTCTCCTCCATCCCCTCGCCGCCAAGGCCCAGCAGGGCACCAGCCCCCTGGAGGGCCGCTGCACTGTATCCTGCGCGCTTTCTCTCTCTCTTATTCTTAGACATGTGAACTCACAGTTGCAAGCATTGCATGGTATTGTGGTAAAGTTTTCAAAAATCCCCTAAAAAATCAACATAGTCAGGGGTTATGTGATAATGACCATGAACACCTTCTAACGAGAGGAGGACCAGGGTGGCGGTCCTAACGTTACACAGAGTGTACCTGGGGCTGGGGACAAACTTTTCAGGGTCAGCATCACACACAGACCCAAGGAGGAGGAGGAAGCGGCCATGACAGGCTCTGGAGAACTGCTGGATGGCCGGGAAAGTGGCTCCAGTGTTGATGGAGACATAACCCCGAAGGCATGTATGATGGGTGTGACCAGAGCCGTTCCATGAAACTGGGGCATGGGGGAGGAAGAGGCAACACAATCACAGAACAGATGCCTAGTATCTGCTGTAATGTAAGATTTTTTAAAGTGTGTACATCTAAATTAGTAAATGAAATATTATAAGTAGATGCGTGCTATTTCATCTGTTTCCCTAAAAGCTGACATATCCAAATTGGCAAAACACAGCTTTGGATTGCCTCATTTGGGGTGGTCCTTACCACGGGGTTCCCTGAGGGAGGGGCCTGGTAATGCCACGCCGGTGTTTACCTGAGGAACAGCTCTTCCAGGCGGCTCCGTGGCTTCAGGTGTGAACAGTCCAGGATGCAGGGCAGAGGGTGATGCCGGGGTAGAAACACAGTCTCGCCTGGATGTACTGCTGGGATGACCTGCAGTGACACGGAGAACCTCTCCACCAGCTTCCTGGCAAAGCAAGGGGCAGGAGAGCCGGGCATCAGCAGGCACACCTGGTCTGCAGCCTGGAGGGAGGCCAGGGAGGACCAGATGGCTGCCCCCGCCCTGCAGCCCCCGCCTGGTGGAGACCAGACCAGGGACACGGCGCCACCTGCCGACGGAGGCGGAGCCCGAGAGATGCAGACTGAGGAGCCCTTCCCCCTCCCACTCCCTGTCAGACCCCAACCCCTCCCTCAGGGCCTTAGTCCAGGAGCCAGAATCCTGGTCCCAAATCCTGCCCCACCCATGGGCTCTGTTCAAACTTTCACTGAGTGCCCACGACTGTGGGTGTCAGGCGCTGAAGGATGAGTCAGGCGTGGGTTGCCCTTGCACGGCCAGGAAAAGTGTGACGGGATCACGGCAATGCCCTCCAGCAAGGGGACCAGCCTCAGAGCCGCCACACGGTGCCTCGAGGGGCAGAGGAGAGAAGCGCTGGGCGGGCGCAGCAAGTCGGGGAGGGTCCCTGCTCGGACTCTCCCTCTGAGCAGCGTCCTCAAGCTCCCGTGAGCAGGACTCTCCAGGGAGCCTGCTAAACGCAGACACCCAGGCCCACGCTGCCCTGAGAGGCTCATTTAGTGGACCAGAGCTGGGCCCCACGGACAGGTTAGAAACAGGGGGAAGGAGAGGGGATACATTCCGACTCTATGCGCACGCATCTAAGGGAGGCGGTGAAGAGGATTCCTAAGAATGAGGCAGATCTCTGCACCACGCAGGATGGAATGATCCCCTGAGCACAGTACGCAGTGGGTGAAAATAGCAAGCTGCAGAATAGGAAGTGCGTGTGTGTGTGTGTGTGTGCACGCACGTGCAGGTCAACACACAGACATGCACACGCACGTTCTTAGACACACGCAACACCCACACACATCTGATGTGCCTAACCAAGGTCTGGGGTCGTCCCTAGGGAACGGGATGGGGGAGGGGAAGGAAGAAGAGACATTTCCTGTTTATTTCTCGCAACTGTGTTCGGCTTGATTTTGCAGTAACATAACATACACTTAACAATAAAAATAACAAAATAAAACGAGCCACAGGCACTGCACCCCCTCCTCCCACCAGCAGAAGGCCCATACCCAGGTTCTCAGCCAGACCTGAGGCAGTGAACTCGGAGGGGACACTGCCAGGGACTCCCGTGAGGATCTGGGACCGAGTGGCCGGCGCTGGAAGTGGAGGTGCGGAGCTGGTGGCCCACCAGCCGGCCAGAGGAAACCTGTCACTCTCTGGCCAAGCGACCCAAGGTAAGGAGGGTCATCCTAAGGATGAAATGGCACAATGAATGGGAATGACGTCGGAAAACTGGGGAAGATTCTGATCCCGCAGCCTTTGGAAGTAGCCTTGGCAAACCACCACACAAACGGTGAAACAATTTTCTGTTCTGTTAACTTCTTTGCTCTTTGAGTTTTTGGCTATCTACGGTTCCCTATGTTGTTTTTATAATTTTAAGAAAGGTACAAATTATTAGAAGTCTGTAAGAACTAGGCTCATCTGTAAAAAGGTCTCAGCTCCTGTCCCCCACACCATCGTTCAAAGGGACTTTTGTGATGTTAAATATAATGTATGTGCATTATTAAGAACTCTGAGATGACTCTCTCGCATCTAATTGAGGATTTCCTGTGCAGCCCAGCACTGAGGATAAAGCATGATGCTGTGGTATAAATATCCTCCCCTCCCCTGCCCCAGCACACACATAAGGTCTTTTAACTTTAAGGAACAGAGAATATAGGACATTGTCTATTCAAGACGCAAGCAATCCTTGGAGCAGGAGCAGATGATCTGCTCAGGATGACTGGGGGCCTTTCTATGATGCGTAATTGTGGTGGTCACATGACTCCTGGTCACGGGCGACCTGCCCGCCAGATGGTAGCCGGCCCTCAGCCTCGGCCTCACCCGTTCCAGACCCACACCCCTGCCTGGCACCCCCCATCCCACCCCCGGCCTCATTCAGGGATGGAAGAGGCTGCTGGCTTTGTACATCAGTGAGTAATTTTCTTTGAAGCAGAGAACTGAACTGTCCCATCAAAATGATCCCACATCAAAACAACCACCTCAGTGGCTGCTGTCAAAAAAGACTTTCTCAAAGTACTACTTGAAAATGTCACGTGCCCAGAAAATTATCAGCAATTTCATAGCCTGGAACACCGTATGCCCAGATAACTCCCTTTCTGTGGGGAATTTTCAAAACATCCAGGCCATGATTTCCAGAATCCTGGATGCACTCAGGAGAAAGGCAAAGAGCTAGAAAGATTATTCTGGCTACAGAGATGCCTCAAAATGTTTACTTCCAAGGCTATCCATCCAGTGAGCGGGGAACCTGGAAAGCGAATCCACGGCCCCCGACATAGAAAACCGCTTCATCACTCATGATGCTACCAAGGCCTTTGGCCCAAACCCGCTGATGCCATTCAGTCCTCATGCTGTGCAGGGAGCCATCGTGAGACCGCGAGGTGCCCTTTCCCTGCCCCTGGGCAGCGTGTGGAAACGGGGACCAGTTAGGAGACCGGCGTCCCCTAATCCGGGCCAGGGGCCGGCAACTGCACACAGGCTGTGGCCTCCTCTCGCCCGCCTGTTTCTGCAAACGAGGTCTCAGTGCAACACGAGGAGGCTCGTGGTTACGGATGGCTGACATGGTTGACGGGTGCTTTCCCGCCACGGCAGCACAGCCACGCAGCCGCTGACAGGCTGTGTGGTCCTCAAAGCCTGAAATATTTACTATTCACAGGCTTTACACAAAGTCTGCCGATCCCCGATCAAGTCCAAAGACAATTAGCAGAAAGACCTGAGAAAAAAAGCACACGGGCAGCCAAGGTGTTGCTTGGGATCCTCTCTGGGCATCAGTGACGGTGGGAACCATTTGGGGGTCCTGAGAGTGGGGGCCCCCAGGTGTCTGTGTGTCATCGCTCACGCCCCTCGGTGAGGTGAGTGGATGCAGAATGCTGACTCAGCATCAGCACCCAAACCAGACCATCATGGCTGGGACCTGAATAACGTCACCCGGACGCACAGAAAAGGCAAAGCCCGGACAGGCAGGCAATCCAGGGCGTGTGGACCAGCCTGCCCTCAGTCACATGGTGGCACGTGGGGCCTGAGGGAGGGAGGGGAGAAAGGAAAGGAAGGCAGATAGACAGACAGACAGATTTGTCCTGGCTCCACTTTCCCCCTCGGCTGCTGCCCAGTCTTCTCTTTTGCCATCTCCTCTCGTTCTCCTCTGAACCTATTCCAGGCAGGCTCGCCCCCAGTCGCCCCCCAGGGCTGCTCCTGTCAAGGTCACGTGACCTCTACGCTGTGCCCTCCGGCCCCTGCTCTTCTCTCTATGCCGGCTCCCAGCTGATCTCATCTGGTTTTGCAGCTCTAAATGTCACCTATACATGGTGATTCCCAAGCTGGCCTCTCTAGACAAGGGGGTCCTTGTCTTGGTCTCACCCCGGGGGTCCCCCAAGTGAACTCTTCTTCCCGTGCCTGCCACCCCACAGCATACGTCACTCAGCCCTCCTCCATTAAATGAAGACAACTCCGACCTCCCGGCTGCTCAGGCCAAAAACCCTGGGGTCCCTCTGATTCCTCTCTTTCTCCCAGAGCCTCCACCCAGCTCGTCAGCAAACCCTGTCGGTTCTACCCTGAAAACGTACCCAGAGTTTGCCTCCTCCTCACCACCCGGCCCTGACTTCTCCCGGATTACTACCACGGCGCCCTCCGCCCCCACCGCGCCCCGCGCCCCCCAGTCTACCCTCCACCCTGTTCAGACGAGCGGCAGCCAGCTTCCTGCAGCCTCCCTAACCTCCTCTCCCCTCACTGCTGCGGCCGCCGCGAGGCCCTCCCAGGGCCGCCTCTCACCATCTTCAGGGCTCTGCTGAAAAGGCAGCCACTCACAGAGGCCTTCCCTGACCCCTCCTCCGAACCTTCCAGCCCTCCCAGCACTGCTGATGCCCCCTCCCCACTCTCTCCTTTCTCACGAGCACTTGTCACACAGCTTCCTTCATTCACCGTGTGCACTGGTGGTATCCCCGCCCTGACGGCGAGCAACACGGGGGCAGAGACCTCTGTCTGGTTCTCTTCCTGCTGTATCCCCAGAGTCTGCACAGAGCCCAGCACAAAGTTGGCACATAACAGATGTTTAACGGATGGGTGGACAGACGGATGGACAGACGGACGGACAAATGGATGGATGGATAACGGTACCCTGAAGATGAATTCAACTGTGGTCCTCAGGTATCTCCGAGACTCCATGGTACAGATGACTCCAGCCCTCCCTCCAGACAATGGGCCAGCAGACTCCGGCCCAGACGACAGCTCTGACAGAAGCCGCCTTCCCTCCCCACACAGGGGAAGACAGAAAACGTCACATGGCTGTATTTTCCCATTTAAAGTCAGTGTTCATTCAGACTGTAGTTTGAGACCTGGTTCCACACGTTTGGGCAGACAACTGGGGAAGAGCAGGCCGTATTTTATACCTCTCTGTCTTCAAAGGCCCACACTAGACCCTGACACACAGTAGGTGAATAAATGCTTCTCGAATCAATGAACAGATGTGGGATTAAGAGAAGGATGCAGCTTGAGAACTCATCAACAGCACACAAATCACGGTTGAAACCGTCCAAAACCAAGGGCAGGTGAGCACTTAAACCCTCTGCCTGGAGAGGCGGGTGTGGGGATTTGGCCCTGAGTGGGCACACGCCTCCCCTCCCACCTGTGCCCACTCCCCGCACCTGTGCTCTGGTGTGAGCGGCACTTCTTCATCAGGATCCAAGGAATTGAGGTCAAGACAGTCCTGCAGAAGCAGCTTCTCTCGCTCCTGCTCCAGGGCCTGTTCCCTGCCAGAAGGTGAGAGGTGACAACAGGGTCAGTGCAGTGCCTGCTCATCCGGCCCCGTCACTGGGCCGCAGGGGCCTCCCTGGGCACAGCAAGGCCTCGGCATGGGGACCAGGGAGCCCGGGGCCCTGTCTCCCTGCAGAAAGCTCTCAAACTTAGATTCCTGGGGTGGGGGAGGGACTGCACTGCATCAGCTGTGCTGCCTGAAAGAAGACAATTTATACTACACAACTTCAAACGCACCTTTATTTGTGTACTTTGTTCTGGCATTTGCTCGCTTTTTAACACACCAGGGACAGGGCCTAGCCCTTCTGCTCCTCCCTGGTCCAGCCACACTGACCAGGAGTAGCCCCTGTGCCCATGGCTCCCCCGGGCCTGCCTCTCCGACCCCAAGTGGCAGACCCCCAGGGCCTGCTCTTTCCCTACTGCACCTGCCCTGCCCGAGTCCGTTTTCTCCCTCCAGGCCTGAGCGTCTCACTTCCCTTTTCAATTGGCCCCACCAGAGGCCCTGCGTGCCGACCATCATCTTGCCGGAGCCCGGCTCCCTCACCTCCTGCCCTGACCACACGCAAACCCCAAGGGGGCACCAGTCCCCGCTTGGCCTTCTGTGTCCTTGTTCCCTCCGGCTGTTGAGGGAGCCCTGGGACCCCCCGGCCCTCACCCTGCCCTCCGGGTGCTCACCCTGGCTTTGCCCACTGGTCCTCGGTTCTCAAACGCTTCGCCTCCAGCCCAGCCTGTCTTGGGTTCAGATCCTTTGAGCCAGCCACTAGATGATGATTTCCAGCCAAATGTGGCCGGTCCTCCCGACATCGCGCACCCAATTCTCAATTACTCTTCCCTACACAGGCCCCAGCCACCCAGGGCAGCAGGTCCCACGGGAGCTCCCTGAGGCCCCGTCTCATCACCATTCACCCTATTTCCCCCTCACGCTTCCCATCCATTCTCCGTAACGCAGCCTGAGTGCCCTCTCTTAAACACGTGGCAAAACACATCAGGACCTGCTTAAAATTCGCCCACGACTTGACCCTGTGTTCATGAGGCTCCCGTTCACATCTCAGCTGCATCTTCTGCTCTGTCCACTCCCCACACTCTGGCACCGAGAACACCAGTCCTAGCCAGCCAGGAGAGGCACGGTCTGTCCTTCCTGCCTTTACACGTGAACTCACTCCTGCTGCCCTCCCAACTCTTATCCTCCAAGGTCCAAGGACAAGGACCCCCCCTGGGGAGCCTGTCCTAACTCCCAGGCTAAGTTAGATGCCATTATTCCAGGCCCCTCCATAGCAGCTTTACAGCATGGGAAATACTAGAATCATTGCATTCAATTCCAGGTGAGTGGGGCTCACCATCATATCTGTATATCCGGTGCCTGGCACAGGGCACAGCGCAGAGCAGGAACCTTCCCATGCCAGGCACTGAGGAGTGGGTAGTTCCCCACGCGTGTTCACTTTCCTGCTGACACTTCTGAGTATCTAATATATTTACAGCTGGATACCGTACAAACATATAGACACGGCCCCTTCCCTAACTTACCCTCTGGTTAGGAAAAAATATACTCAGGTAAAGGAGTTAAACAACAAAAGTCATGGGCTATTAAGAGCCCAGAGGAGGGAGATGACTCTGCGGTGGGGTGTTTTCTCTCAGGAGAGAAAACAATCATTCATCCCACACGTGTGTTTAACCCCCTCCTGCGGGCAAGAACATGGGCTGGGAATTGGGAAAAACAGAGACCAGTGAGATGTCATTCCGACAAGAACCCAAGCATCAGACAACAGCCCCGCCTCTTAACTTCCGCAAAGAGAGTGTGCACACACTGAGCAAACACCACCAGAGAAGGGATGAGAACACAGAAGAATAAGTCTGTGGGCAACGTGCTCCCGTGCATCAAAGAGCAAGCCCAGGGGTGAAGTCCACCACACCCCAGCCACCCCAGTCCTCGCGGGCAATGGAGGAGCAGGATTCTAGTGTGTTCACCACTAGAATGGTGTCTTCACCACTAAATGGGCCCTCAGTGCAAGCCAACCATGGCACCTGCTTTCCAGTAAAGAAAGAGCACCGGGGTTGGTTTCCATCCCCACCTCCGCCTCCCTAAGGGATTTCCAGTTCTCATGGGATGTGACTTTTGCCTTTAGAAACCAACTTCCACGTGAGACACGCTCACCGTAATCCCGGGGGGAGGGCAGGTGAACTGGACCAAGCGCTACGGAATAACGAGCAAAGCGTGCCCAGGTGGCGGCGTGGGGCAGGGCGCAGGGAAAGCTGGCACCTTACCCCCCACCCCTCCCACTCCACCTCCGTCACCGTCGAGTCGATCGTCAGGCTGTGCGCCTCAGTATCAAAGCAGTGTGCGTCTTCCGCTTCGCTCAGTGGCAGCTGAGCAAGCCCTAAACTGGCATGAACTGGGCAGAATAGCGCCGAGGTGGAGAGAGAACCGGAACGAGGGCTCTGTGCGTGGTGAGGGTCCGGGGCTCTCTGCCTCAGAGATGCTGCCCTTTGACCCGCTACTGTTCTGCACACTCCTTATTCACCAGGGCACACAGGGCACTCAGGAGGCATGCTGATGGCGGGGGTAGGCTGCTTTATCCTGAGAGGAATTTGCTCTGAGTCTCTGAGGACAAACCCATGAAATTACTGCCAACCCCACAGAAATGAAGAGCCCCATGATGGACCCTCCCCACTCACCTCTTCTCCTGCAGTAAGTAATCCAAGCTGTTGACGTAGCACTCGGAGCCCCCAGAGGCGAGCTGGAGAAGCCACACGGGAATGGGCAAGAAAGAGAAAGACAAAGACGGAGGGAAAAAGAATAAAACTGAAGCTACGTTAAGCCCTTTACTTATTTTGTTTACTTTTCTGAATAGGCAATACATTCACTCGCTCACCTCCATCCCCAGCCACCCAGGTCCCCCCCTACAGGTGACCACAGGTGTTTACTGGCTGTGCTTTCTGATATACTGTACGCACAGACAAGCAAACAGTAATACATCATAGACTCTCTCCTTCAACACAGGTGGTAGCACGCTACACCCCCTATTCTGCACTTTGCTGATTTTCAGTTAACAATATGTCTTCAGGGTCATTCCATACCAATACTAAAGAGATAGTTGTTTTTTTTTTAAAAACCACTTCCATGGTATTCTGATTTATGATTAGAACATAATTTATTAGTTCCCTAGTGATTGGCATTTTGGTTATTGGCAATCTTGAGCTATTACAAATAAATAAATCCTAGTCTTAGAATAAATTTCCCGGATCTATGGGCTCAAATGTCCCCACAGTCTTCCCAGCAACCAGTTTATTCCCGGCTTAAAGTTCATCACTGAGTTTCCATTTAGGAGTCCCAGGTCGCTGGATCACAGTTAGCCTGAGGCTTTGTGCCTGACCTCGCCCAGACCCATAATCCCAACCACAGCTGCAAAAGCCTTGAAGGGCCCACACAGGGGCGACATCAAATACGGCACTACCCCACGCATTTTTATTAGCAGGAGTTAGGAGCAGAAATAAAGGGAGAGATGCAGCCCAGCCTTGGGGGCCCAAGCTCCCAGCCACGAGGGCCCAGGGGGTGGGGAGAGGTGGCGGGGTGTGTGTGGCCAAGGAGGGACAGTCAAGGCGAAGTGGCCGAGGGAGGGCAGTTGGGGTGTGGCTGAGGAGGAGTGGCCAAAAAGGGGTGGCTTGGGGGTGACTAAGGAGAGGTGGCTGAAGAGGGGCGGCAAGGAGAGGAGGCCAAGGGGCAGTTCCCAGCTTACCGAGGTGCGGGCGTCCACCCGTGGCGCTGCAGCCTTTGGGCTGGTGCCTGCCGTGCTCCAGAACGGCTCCTCCAGTGAGGCCAGACCCCGCACGGGGTCTGGGTCCTGGGGCTCCTGCTTTGACTCCTCGGGCAGCTGGTGGGCCAGTCTCCTCAGGCCCCGAGGCCCTGCCGTGCCTGCCAGCCTCTGGGCTGGGGCCCCGCTGTCAGCCGGCACGGTCCTCCGCTTCAGGAACTCCACGGGCGGCGGGCTCCAGTCGCTGGGGAACATGTCTCCGGCGGCCTGCATCTTGGGCTTCTTCGACTTGGGAGCTGGAGCAGAGGAGGGGCTGCAAAGGCACCGCGAGGGGTGCAGGAGCCCCTGGTGCAGGGGGTGGTCGAGGCAGCTGCCCTTCAGGTTGGGCAAGCGGATGGGCCTGGCGGCGGCTGCCTGAACCCCTGTGGACGGGACAGAGTCCTGCAGTGTCCCCACCTGCCTGCCACCATCCCAGCCACGGCGCCACACTGGCTGAGGAGAGGGGTGGCTTGGGATTGCTGTGGGCAGCATGCAAGGGGAGTCCCTCAACTGTGGGTTTTCCACTCCCTCGTGGCCCCAAACCTCAGAAAGGCTCTACCTGCACAGGGGAGCTACACCTACCTTCTCTCCAAGGACGGGCTAGCACAGCCTTCTCGGGCCTGGCCATCTGCACACCACTGGGCGTTTTATCCTGGAAGGAACCACCTGTCAGGTGAGGCAAGCCTCCAGAAGAGAGCTAAGTGCTCTAGAGGAGGTCCTGGGCCCCTGGGTGCCCAGGAAGGAACTCTCCCTCCAGCTCCACCCCAAGGACTCGGCACATGTACCACAAAGATCAAGTTGCTGAGGTGAAGGAGGCTTGATCTGACCTCTCATTTCAAGGACATGATGGGCAAGTGTAAAGACATCAACATTTTTTAAACCTGTATGAAATACTGCATAAAACAATATTATACAAACCTATTGTGGTAATCATTTCATGATGTATGTAAGTCAAATCATTATTCTGTACACTTTAGACTTATAAAATGGTATATATCAATTATATATTAATACAATTGCAAAAAAAGAAAAACATTTAAAAAAGAAAAAAGAAATATCATACATATATGTTAATGAACACACAATGTTTAAACATGTAATTTGTGCCAATAAAAACATAAAGAGGGGCTTCCCTGGTGGCGCAGTGGTTGAGAGTCTGCCTGCCAATGCAGGGGACACGGGTTCGAGCCCTGGTCTGGAAAGATCCCACATGCCGCGGAGCAACTAGGCCCATGAGCCACAACTACTGAGCCTGCGCGTCTGGAGCCTGTGCTCCGCAACAAGAGAGGCCACGACAGTGAGAGGCCCGCGCACCGCGATGAAGAGCGGCCCCCACTTGCCGCAACTAGAGAAAGCCCTTGCACAGAAACAAAGACCCAACACAGCCATAAATAAATAAATAAATAAATAAATAAATAAATAAATAAAAAGGACTAGAGTATGGAAAACTCCAAATCTTAAAAAAAAAAAAAAATCATAAAGAGGAGGGATGGAGTTGTATAGGAGCAGAGTTTTTGTATACTATTGAAGCTAGGCTGGTATTAATTCAAACAAGTCTGTAATAAATTTAAGATATAAATTATAATCTCCAGTGTCACTACTAACAAAATAACTTTAAAATACACAGAAAAGGAAATGAGGAGGGAATCAAAATCACACATTAAAAAAAATCAGTTAAGCACAAAATTAATTCAAACAAGTTTGTAATAAATTTCAGACATAAATTATAATCTCCAGTGTCACTACTAACAAAATAACTTCAAAATATACAGAAAAGGAAATGAGGAGGGGATCAAAATCACACACTACAAAAAATCAGTTAAACAAAAAAGAAGGCAGTAATGGACGAACTGAGAAACAAAAAAAGATGTAAGATATATAAGAAACAAATAGTAAAATGGCAGAAATTCTTCCTTATCAGTAATTAGTTTAAACATAAATGGAGTAAATTCTCAAATCAAAAGGGAGATACTGGCAAAATGGACTAAAAAAACATGATCCAACTATATGCCATCTACAAGAGATTCACTTTACATCTAAAGATACAAATAGATTGAAAGTGAAAGGATGAAAAAGATACTCCATGTAAATAGAAACCCAAAGAGACCTGGAGTAGCTATATTAGCATCAGAAAAAATAGATGTTAAGTCAAAAATTACTATGAGACAAAGCAAGCCATTATACATTGATATAAGGGTCAGTCATCAAGAATATGTAACAATTATAAACACATATGCACCTAAAACAGAGCTCCAAACTATGTGATGCAAAATGACAGAGCCGAAGGGAGAAATAATTATAAAATAATAGCTGAAGGCTTCAATATCCTACTTTCAACAATGAAATTATATAGAAGATCAAAAGAAAATAGAGGACTTGAGCAACACTATAAACCAACTAAACATAACCAGACATACACAGAACCCTTCACCCAGCAACAGCACAATATGCATTCTTTGCAAATACACGTAGAATTTCTTCAGGATAAATTATATGTTAGGCCAGAAAACAAGTCTCAGTAAATTTTAAAATACTGAATTCATATAAAGTATCTTTCCCTATCACAATAGAAACTAGAAATAAATGACAGAAGGAATTTCACAAATACATAGAAGTAAAACAAACTCTTAAACTATATATATATATATATTTACCAAAGGAATAGAACTGAGTTCCAGAAATAAACACATACATCTATGGTCAACTGATTTTCAATAAAGATGCCAAGAACATTCAATGGAGAAAGAAGAGTCTTTTCAACAAATGGTGCTAGGCAACTGGACATCCACATGCAAAAGAATGACACTGGGGCTTCCCTGGTGGCGCAGTGGTTGAGAATCTGCCTGCTAATGCAGGGGACACGGGTTCGAGCCCTGGTCTGGGAAGATCCCACATGCCGCGGAGCAGCTGGGCCCGTGAGCCACAACTACTGAGCCTGCGCGTCTGGAGCCTGTGCCCCGCAACGGGAGGGGCCGCGATAGTGAAAGGCCCGCGCACCGCGATGAAGAGCGGTCCCCGCACCGCGATGAAGAGTGGCCCCCACTTGCCGCAACTAGAGAAAGCCCTCGCACGAACCGAAGACCCAGCACAGCCAAAAATAAATAAATAAATTAAAAAAATAAAAAAAAAGTAGCTATAAAATTAAAAAAAAAAAAAAATGACACTGGACTCTTGTCTCACCAGACACTATACACAATAATTAATTCAAAATAGATGAAAAACCTAAACAGAAGCACTAAAACCATATGACTCAGAGGAAAACATAGGGGTAAATCTTCATGGCTTCAGATTTGGCAATGGTTTCTTAAGATATGACACCAACAGCACAGGCAACGAAAGAAAAAATAGATAAATAGGATTTCATCAAAATTTAAAATTTTGCACTTCAAAGGATATTGTCAAGAAAATAAAAGGACAACCTACAGAATGTGACAAAATATCTGCAAATCATTTATTTGATTAGGGTCTAGGATCCAGAATATACGAACAACTCTTACAACTTATCAACAAAAAGGTAAAAAATCCAATTAAAAAATAAGCAAAAGACTTGAATAGGCATTTTCAAAAGAGGATACACAAACGGCCAACCAGCACATGAGAAGATGCTCAATGTTAACAGTCACTTTATTAGGGAAGTGCGAATCAAAACCACAATGAAATGCTACTTCACACCCACCAGGATGTCTATCATCAAAAACAAAAACAACAACAAAAAATAACTAGTGTTGGTGAGGACTGGAGAAATTGGAACCCTCATACATTGCTGTTGTGAACGTTAAATGATACAGCCACTGTGGAAAACAGGTTGGCAGTTCCTCAGTTAGTTAACGATAGAATTACCATATGAATTACCAAATGACGGGAGGAATTCCACTCCTAAGTATATACCCGAAAGAAGTGAAAATAGGTTCTCAGACAGATCCTTGCACATGAATGTTCCCAGTAGCACTCTTCACATAGCCAAAAGGTGGAAATCATGCAAATGCTTATCAACTACTGAACGGATAAACAAAATGTGGTATATCCACACAATGGAATATTATTGAGCCACAACGAGGAATGAAGCACTGATACATGCTATAACAATGGATAAACCTCAAAAACGTTATGCTAAGTGAAAGAAGCCAGACACAAAAGAATCATATATATAGTTCTCTATATACGAAATGCCCAGAGTAGGCAAATCCACAGAGACAGAAAGTAGACTAGTGGTTGCCAGGTGCTGTGGGAGGTGGGGGGAGGGGAGGAGGAATGAGGAGTGACTGCTTAATGCGTAAGCTTTCCTCTTTGTATGACGAAAATGCTCTAGAACTAGACAGCGCTAACGCTTGCACAACACCGTGAATGTACCAAATGCCACTGTATTACACACTTTAAAATGGTGTAAGTCTTATGTATATTTTACCACAATAAAAGATAAATAAATATATAAATTATACATGGGCGAAAAGTGTATGCAAAATAATGTCAAGTAAGTAGAGGTCAACACAACTCGGTAGAAATCACGAATTAAAAAGAAAAAAAATAGAACTTCCCTGGTGGCGCAGTGGTTAAGAATCCCCCTGCCAATGCAGGGGACACAGGTTCGAGCCCCGGTCTGGGAAGATCCCACATGCGGGAAGATCCCACATGCCGCGGAGCAACTAAGCCCGTGCACTACAACTACTGAGCCTGCGCTCTAGAGCCCGCGAGCCACAACTACTGACCCCACGTGCCACAACTACTGAAGCCCGTGAGCCTAGAGCCCATGCTCTGCAACGAGAAGCCACCGCAATGAGAAGCCCGTGCACCGCAAAGAAGAGTAGCCCCCACTCGCTGCAACTAGAGAAAGCCCGCGCACAGCAACAAAGACCCAATGCAGCCAAAAATAAATTAAAAAAAATACTTATAAAAAAAAGAAAAAAATTACAGAAATATGAAATAACCATATTAAGTGAAGGAGTTATGGTTGTAATTTTTGCAAAATTGTTTAAATAATAAAATGTTCTAAATTTGTGCCTATCTAAGCACTGGAGGGCAGCATCAGAAGACTTTAGGGGACCAGTGAGATAAGGATGGCACTAAAAATCATCCTGTCCTGGTTCTGACATCCTGCCCTCCTTTGGGCCTTCAGGAGGTGTTGCCCAGGATTGCCCATCCTCCCACTTGCCAGTGGGATTTTTTTCTAGTTTTTCTGCCTTAAAAAATAATCACTCTTCCTTCCAGTCCTTCCTGAAAATTGCTTCTGATTCAACCTTCCTAAGCATCAACTCAATCGTGTAACCTCCTCTGGTCAGAAGCCATTGCTGGACAAAGGTACACACGTGAGGCATCTTTAGAAGGTGATGAAAATATTCTCTATCTTGACTGTGGTGGTGGTGGTGGTTCCTCAAAAACTACATACCATTGTCAAAGCTCACTGACCTGCACATCTAGAAAGGGTAAATTTTACTGGATGTAAATTATACCTCCATAAACCTAACTTAACAAATAACACCAGCTTCCACTTAGCAAATATTGAGACTTTTCAACATATAAAATTATTTCCACATTAGAAATCATCTGGAGGAAAACATAACATACAAATTCTGTTAAATGAAATGAAAATGCTTCTGGGGTAATCTAAGCCATCTCTGGACATAAAGTGTCCACTGTTGGCCTTCCCAGTCCTGCCCTCAATGGGGACTCTGGCAAGTGTTAAGAAATCACTGAACTTCCCCTTGTAAAGGAGAAGTGGGAGCAGTGGGGGTTCAAGTCTTGATAGGAGCCCCCCAGTGGCATTTTTTCCTCCCGCTGTGGGGTGATACTTGGGCCATGGTGTGCCTTCTACCTAGCAGGCCCCTTTGGCCCTGGGGAAACAAGAAGGACCAGGGTGGGGCCCAGTGGAAAGGGAGCCAGAATGGAGGCTTCAGGATGAGCCAAGCAGAGGATACAGTCTGGGAGGTAGGAGAGCAGTTGTCCATCAGGCCCGCAGGACAGGAGAGCAGGCAGGGTGTCAGGGTGAAGGAGCATCAAGGTGCATGTATTAGTCAGCTTGGGCTGCTGTAACAAGTATCACAGACTGGGGGCCTCAAATAAAAGACATTTATTTCACAATTCTGTGAGGCTACATGTCAAAGATCAAGGTGTCAGCAGGGTTGGTTTCTTCTTAACCTGTCTCCTTGGCTTGCACATGGCTCTCTCCTCCCTGTGTCATCCACGTGGTTTTTCCTCTGTATGCCTGGGTCCTAAGCTCCTCTTCTTCTAAGGACCCCAGTCATATTGGATTAGGGCCCACTCTCAATGACCTCATTTAACCTTAATGACCTCTTTAAAGACCTTATCTCCAAATACAGTCACATTGTGAGGTGCTGGGGGTTAGGACTTCAACATATGAATTTTAGGGGATCACAATTTAGCCCATTATTATGTGCATTTGGCAGCACATTATTATGTGCATTTGAGCTCTGTGGAAGGTGGAGGCTGGTAGTAGAGGCCTCTAAAAATGCTGAAAATTCTTGATGTGTATCAGAAAGGATGATACTGAAAGTCCCAGGTCTTTCCCACGTTCTTGATTCGGACATCATTTTACTGCCAATATGGCCATGACATCAGCATGATCACAGTGGACAACCCAGACATCAGCTCAGGCAAACAAAAATTGTGAGCAATCTTCTATCTGAACTCTCAATGGTTTAATATGTGAGATGACAGGTAAACACCAGCCACAAAAAAAAAAAAATTGCTCTTATAGCCAGAATATCTGAAAAGCTGTTTGGTCCACAAATAACAATGCATCTGGTGGAAAATGTCTCCATTCCTGAGAAAACTGGGGACTAAGACCCAGATTCCCCCAGCAGTGCTCGCAGAGGATGAGACATACGTGGAGCGAAGGTCTAAGCATGCTGATGACACCTCCAGCTTTTTCATGGAAGCATTTTTTTTTTTCTTTTTTTTTTAAATGTCCATGGAAGCATTTTAACAGACAAACTGCAAAGTTGGTCAGGAGTAAAATTTCAAAATTCTGCAAAAGTCAAAGAGCAATAAAATATTCCCTTTGCTTACTGATAATACACAGAAAAGGGCTTTGGAAAAGAGCCTGGAAGTTCCTCAAATGATTAAACACAGAGGTACCATATGACCCAACAAAAGCATTCCTAGGTATGTACACAAGAGAAATGAAAACATTTGTCCACACAACATCTCGCACATGAATGTCCACAGCAGCATTATTCACAACAGCCAAAAAGTGGAAACAACCAAAGTGCCCATCAGTCATTGAGTGGATAAACAAAATGTGCAATATCCATAACATGGATATTGTTAGCCATAAAAAGGAATGAAGTACTGAGATGTGCTATGACATGGATGAACCTCAAAAACATTACACCAAGCAAAGAAGCCAGACTCATAAGAGCACATATTGTGGGTTCCAGTTATATGAAGTGTCCAGAATAGCCAAGTCATAGAGACACAAAGCAGATGCATAGTTGCTTAGGGCTGAGAGAGATGAGGGAAGTTGGGGTGAGAGCTCAGGGATGCTGGGTTTCTTTTGGGGTGATGAAAACTTCTAAAATTGACTTTGGCGATGGCTGCACAGCTCTATGAACTATACTCTTTAAATGGGTGAGTTGTGTGGTACGTGAATTTTATCTCAATAAAACTTCTTTTAAAAAGGAAGTAAGTACAAGGAGAGTAAAACTAAAGGTCACCGCTGTCGATGAAGTTGAAGATTCTGAGAGGGCAGAGGACTTCAGTAACAGGAAGCTGGGAAACAAGGTCAAAGCTGTTCACACTGTAGATGCTGATCAAGAAGCAAGAAGGAAAAGAAGACCAAAGAATAAAAAGTATCACTAAAATCTTCCAGAAATATTCTATGTGAATGACAACGCCTTCTGGGAATTTTGGGGGCGATTACAGCTACTCTTTTTAAAAACACTTTTATTTGAGGTTCTTAGTGCAAAGCTGAGTCTAGAACATTTGCCTAAACCAAGCAAATGCTTTGGTGAGCAGAAGTCCACGGAGATGATAAAATATAAAAAGAATCAGAAACCGCTGATATAATGAGACCAAATCCATGCAGAAAAAGCTGCGTGCAACGGGGTGGGAGGGGTGAGGGGGTGGGAGGAGAGGCTATGTTCTCCTTTTTAAATCGGTTTCTTTTCTGAGCACAAGTGCTTTCTGTGTCTTCCTAACAATGCGGAGCCCACTACGTTTAGGAAAAACAGCACAGCCTTTGTTCCAGTCCAGAGTCGATGGCTTTTGCTGTTCCAATTTCAAGATCATGACAAGCAGCACGCTCTGGTCCCTGACAGCTCAGCAGTTCAGGGCTCAGATGGAGTGCAGGGCACAGGGCGGGAGCATGGTGAGGCGGGCTAGAGGGGTGGCTGTCCTTGCTGAGTGAGGAAGCTGCACAGTCTCTCAGCCCCTCCTCTGCACCCTCATCACCACACTGGGGAGTCCCAGCTCTTCCTGCGTCACCTGAGTGCACAGACGGAGTCTTATGTCCCTACCCCAGCGCCAAGCCCAGGGCCCAGCCCAGAAGGAAGCTCAGAAAACTAGTCGATGCTATTGTACACTTATATGTCGGCTTGGGCTGCTTTAACAAAATACCATAGGCTGGGGGGTGCTTAAACCACAGATTTATTTCTCACAGCTCTGAAGGCTGGAAGTCCCAGATCCAGGTGCTGGCTGGTAGGTTATATTGTGAGGCCTTTTCTTGTGCCTCACGGGAGGCTGCCATCTCTCTCGATCTTTCTTTTGTGCACTCACAGGATGGGGGTGGGTAGAAAGCAAGTCTGTGTGTGCGCTCTGGTCTCTTTCTCTTCTAAGGATGTTAATCCCGGCACGGGCCCCACCCTCATGACCTAACCTAACCCTAATTACCTCCCAAGGCCCCATCTCCAAATACTATCACATTGAGGGTAAGGGCTTCGCCGCAAGAATCTGCGGGGGAGACACAGTTCAGCCCATTGTGACGTGCAATATACCAAAGATCACTACACCAGGGACAAATCAAATTAATCAACTTTAAAGGACAATATACATGCAGAAAAGGGAACCAGGGTAAGAATACAGCTTGATGAATTTTCACCAAGTGAACACACCCAGGTAACCATGATCTAAGTCCAAACAATAGCATATACCAGCACCCCAGAGCCCTCTTCACACTCCTTCCCAGTCAGGACCCCTACCCTCTGCTCAAAAGGTAGGACTTAATACCATAGATTTGTTTCGCCTGTTTTTTGAATAATGCGTAAATGAATCACACAGTACGGATTCTTCTGTGTCTGGCTTCTTTTGTTCAGGGTTATGTTTGTGCATGTTCGTTTTCATTGCTCTGTAGTGTTCTCGTGTACGAATACAGGCTCAACTCTTCTACTATTGATGGATATCTTTGTTGTTTCCAGTTTCTGACTATGAATAGTGCTTCCATGAACATTGCTATACTTGCCTTTTGTACACACACAGCCATGTACCCACACACCCAGTCACATGCATTTCTGTTGGGAACACACCTAGGGGTCGAATTGGTGAGTCACGAAATAGTTATGTCCATTTGTGGTAGCAAAGGCCAAACGATTTCAAAGTGGTAGAATGAATTTACCCTCCTATCAGCCATTTGTCAGTTCCCCTCATTCTACCCTTGCTAACAATTGAGAATGTCAGTCTTTTCAATGTTTACCATCCTAGGAGGTATGTACTAGTTTCTCATTGCATTGTTCAATTTGTACTTCCCAATTATAATGAGATTGAGCAAATTTTCCTATTGCATTGTCCTCCCGGATATCTTCTTTTATAAAGTGCCTGTTGTCCATTTTTCTATTGAGTTGTCCTTTTCAAAATTTCTTCATCTGGAGGCATTTTTCATATATTCTCAAGGCGAACTCTCTGTCAGTTATATGGGCTGCAAATATTTTCTCCCACTAGATGGCTTGTCTTTTCACTCTCTTAAAGGTGTGTTTAAAAGAAGTTTGTAAGTTTAATGTAGACTAATTTATCAACAGTGTCTTCTATAATTAGCACATTCTGCATCCTGCTTAAGAAATTTTCCCCTATCTCAAAGTCACAAACATATCCTCATATGTCAACTTTTAGAATTTCTGTTATTTACAATTCATATTTGGATCTATAATCCACACAAGATACATTTAAATTGTTATTGGTGTATAACTTAGATAAGGTGCACAAATCTTAAGTATTGAGCTTGATGAATTTATATACATATATGTTAACTACCACCCAGATCAAAATATTGAACATTTCTCACACCCTAGAAGGATCTCTCATACCTCCTTCAGTCAATAACCCCAAAGATAACAATACGTTGCCTCTATCACCATCAATTATTTTGCCTGTTTTGGAACTTTAGATACACAGACTCATGCATTTTGTACTCTTCTGGGTCTGATTATATTTTGCTCAACATTAATGTTGATTAACATTGAGATTCATCCATGTTGTTGCATGTTGCAGCTGTTCATTCATTTTCATTATTGTATAGTATTCTTCCATCATATAAATACATCACAACTTCTTTTTTTAGTATTTACTTATTTATTTATTATTTATCTTGGCTGCACCGGGTCTTAGTTGCAGCACATGGGATCTTCGTTGTGGCATGTGGGCTTCTTAGTTGCGGCAGGCAGACTCTTAGTTGCGGCATGCACGCGGGATCTAGTTCCCCGACCAGGGATCAAACCTGCGCCCCCCTGCATTGGGAGTGCAGAGTCTTATCCACGGACCATCAGGGAAGTCCCCGTCACAACTTCTTTACCCACTCTCCTTTTGAGAGACAATTAGGTTGTTTCTTATTTCAAGGTATTATGAATAATAAAGTTGCTATGAATATTCTTGTACATGCTTTTGAAGGACATAAACACTCTTTTATGTCGGATATCTACCAGGATACACAAAACTTTGATGCTACCACACTATGAAAAACATTTAGATTTGTCAAGCTCTCCCTGCCAAAAACATATAGCATATTTTATCTATAATACATCTATAGTTCCAACATCTATAATTCTTATTGGAAAGAACTGTGTAAACCAGTTTTCTCTATTTTTTATTTTGAAATAATTTCAGACTTACCAAACATTACAAAAATAACACAAAGAATTCCACATGCCCTTCATCTAAATTTCTCAAATGTTAAGATTTCATTATACTTGCTTTATCATTACCTCTCTCTAATATGTATGTGCGTGCGTGTATGTGTGTGTGTGTGTGTGTGTGTGTGTGTGTAAATATGTGATCTTGACACTGTTGAAGAGTATTGGCTAGTTACTTGGTAGATTCTGTACATTTGGGTTTGTGTGATGTTTCCTCACAATTGGGTTCAGGTTGTATGTTTTGGGCAGGAACACACAGATGTGGTGCTGAGTCCTTCTCAGAGCCTCATATTCGAAGGCACAGATGTCAATTTGTCCCATTACTGACGTTGCTAACTTTCTTCACTTGGCGAAGGTGGTATCTGCCAGGTTTCTCCACCATAATATTACAATTTTCCCTTTGTAATTAATTAACATCTTATGGGAAGATGCTTTGAGACCATGTAAACATCCTGTTTCTCATCATACTTTCATTTCCTAGTTTTAGCATCCACTGATGATTCTTGCCTGAAACAATTTTTATGCGAATGGTTGAAAACTAGTTTTTGTTTGTTTTTAATAACTTCAAATTTTGCAAAAATCTTACAGTAATAACCAGTACTTCTCACAAATCAAATGGAAGCCTGGAAGATCATTAGACTTTTACCACAAAAACATCCCCAGAGTCACCTTCAAAGATTAAAAGAATAAAACTGGCAAACTGGTGGTGGCGCCGGCGGTGGCTGCGTTCTCAGGCAAAGTGTAACCCTCCCCTGAAGGCCTGAGAGGCAGCCAGAGAAGAGAGAGAACAACTCTCCTAAAAGTCTCCGATTCTGTACAAACCACCCGCAGACAATCTTGATGCAGGCTGAGAAAAGACGTTTTGCATGCTCAAAGCATCTCATTCTAGAAGGAGCATATAAGGTCAGCCAGGGCAGGGATGGGGAGCAGGTGTCAAGGCTGGCTGATCCTGAGGTCCCCAGGGTCCCGCTCATGTCTTCTCTGGAGACAAAGCAGAAGGCGAACTTCAGACTGTGTTTCTAGGAGATTCTCACCTCTGTAGCTCTCCCCAGGCTGCGACCTGCTCACCTGTTTAAACACCAAACCCAGCACAGACAACCTGCTGCACCAGCTGGGATCCTGCTATGTTGCAGCTTAACCAGTCAGGCTCCCTGGGAGCAATGTCACCAAGTGAGCTGACACAGAAACACGTTCTAATTTATAAGAGGACTAAGTCCCCAAAGCTCATTCTGAAAGCCAGGAGTTAGAAATAAGAGAGATGGGGGCTAGAGAGAAAGTCTCCAGGTTAGCTCACAAAACCAGTAACTCACGAAGCAGTTGCAGGGAGGATTGAGGGCCGTGAACGGAACCTTGACCCAGAACATGATTCCTACGAGATGAAGACTGACCTAGGCACCAGGAAGACAACTTGCCCCAACTTGTCCAGTACAGTTCTGCTCAGCAAAACCCAATTTAGCATCTCTGATGTGTCAGGCCTTGTGCTGAGCCCTGGGATACCAAGGAAGGGGAAGATAGGGCCTCTGCCCTTGAACTTGCAGCAGTGGGAGGTGTCTGCTAAGAGACAGACCCGGCGTCACCAAGACTCCAGTGGATGATGGAGCCTGGGCCCCACTGTACGAAAAGGTGTGTTCAGATTGGCTGGTCATGAGCAGGCTTATGGGCTAGGGCTGCCGTAAAGCACGTGTCCCTCAAAGGTATTGCTCTGCCAGTGGTTATACAGCAGTCCAATTTTCCCTGCAAAGGAGACACATCCACCAGCTGTTTCTTCCCTCTCCAACCCACAGAGTAATACATTTTTCTTACTTGTACCTGTTGTTCTTGGCTTTTACCCACCCCCTCCCTCGAGTTCCTTGAAAACATTAGCATTTTCAAAGAAGAAGAAATGAACCACAGTAGAAGAACACAGTCTGATAACAGGTCATCTTTTCTGCCTGAGTCTCCAACTCTGAAACCTGCAATTCATCAGAGCTAAGATTTTAAGAGCACTGTGACTTTCTGTGCAACTGAGAAAGACAAAAAGCTGCCGAATGAACGATGGCACAAAGGAAGACACCATCCACTGTGGGACCCAGCTCAACATCAAGCTGTTAAAATGTGAACAAAGATGCATCCTAGAATCAATTAAAACGATCATTCTGGTTAGTCTGACAGGCTCCGAGCACTGTGTGCTAGGTGTCGAGACGGGAACACAGGAGGGGACAAAAGCGATGATGTCAAGGCCCTGCTGCAGTCAAATGGGGAGACACACTTATTGTCTAAACTTTACTTCTCCTTCCGCTGTCTCCCCCGCAGGCCCGCAACACCCAACCATCCAGGGCCTGTTCCTCCTCAATCTCACTCAGTTCCTTCCACATTAAGGAGACCATCTTAGAGCACGGCTCCCTGGTCCGGCCATGTTCCCACCTCCCCAGTGCAGCCCAGGGACTGGGGCTCCATCTGTCAAACGTACCCCACTGCAGGACCCCAAGCCCTGCAAACCCAAGTCCAAAGCCTTTAATGTCCAGCCTCTGTCCCCAGCCTCTCCCATTCTTCATCACAGTCTCACATTTGATTTCAACACATCACTTCACTTTTTTGTTCTTCTACTTTCCAGGCTACAAGAAAAATAAAATAATCTGTCTTAAAGTGTGACCACCAGGCCAAATAATTACGGACTCCATAGTGCTTTGAGCCTTGATACATTAAGATCCAAGATTAACTCAGAATATTACAACTATTGTGCTTTTATGAAGACCATTTCTTCAAGATGCCTTATTCCTAACACCATGCTTTATGTCTGTCCCTTTAAACAAATATTTAATAGCTCAGGAATGTTAGTGAGGGCAGAGGCTCTGGTCAGCAAGGACTCAGCTCACAACTTGAAAGATGAAATGAGATGAGTTTTATCCACAAAGAAAAGCCAAACAGTCTCCAGTATCATAAACCACACATCCATCAGACTGGGCAGGGGCTGGGAACAGACAGCCTTTCTGGAAAGGAAAACGACAGCGACCCTTTGTGCCCTGGGGAACATGAAAAACAAACGCGCAAACAACAACAAATCACCAAATCAATCAAAACACAAACCAATTCCAAATTAGCCTGAAGAAATCTCCACTCCAACAAAGCGAACCATGCCTTGGTGACTGTGCCGCCCGGGGAGAGGAGGGCCTGGCCTGTCTTCTTCGGGGCCATCCCTGTGCTCAGATCAGAGTCAAACGCAAATGCACACGTGGAACAAAGAAATCCATGAAAGTGCAAGACGGGAGGAGAGCTGACCGACACGGGGCTTGGGACCGACCAGAGTCCCAGGGGGGAAGTTACTGTGTGGCCACCATGCGCCTCTCGAGGATCTTCAGCCTCAGTTTCCTCACCTGTAAAACGGAGCTGGCCAGCCTACCCCCTGAGTTTCGGGAGGAGGCCGGCACAGGGAGCCCTCGCCACGAAGGGGGGGCAGGGCAGGGCTCAGGAGGCCCGGGAGGGTAGCAGGGGACAGGGCCGGCTAGCGGGGAAAGGGAGCGGGCACAGGCCTCCAGGATAGTGGGGGTGGAGGACGGGGGACCGACGGGCCGGCCGGGGACAGGCGCGGGTCCCTACCTCCTGGACCGTGGGGGCCTCTCCGCGCCTCAAGGTCGACCTCATTAGGCCACTAACCTCTAGTCACAGCTTCCGTGACCGCTGCTCCCTGCCCGCCCAGCCTCCGGGCCGCATGCGCAGCTCCGTCCACGTGCGCACCACGTGCGCGCCCCCGCGAGGGTGCAGGCGGCTTTGCAGGCGCGCTCCCCGCACCAGCCCTGGCTGCCGCCCGCAACGGCTTGCCTCCCCACGCTGACCCTCAGTAAATTCAGTAAATCGCTGAATCCTCATCCGGGCACGATGGTGTCCATTTTACAGATGAGGACACCAAGGCCCCGGGGGAAAGGGCCACTTGCCAAAGGCACACGGACAGAAGGGGGTGGTGTCAAGATTCGATTCCAGACCTGGTCAGGGAATTAAAATCCCGCAAGCCGCACACCACAGCACCCCCCAAAATAAATAAATAAATAAAATTTAAAAATTAAAAAAACAAAAGCAGTATAGCTGTCTTTTATGGAGACAACTGGGATTTGTTGAACACTTACTACATGCTGGACTCCATGCTAGGTACTTGGATAAGGAGAGGAACAAGATGAACGTGGTCCAGCAGGTCCTGCCCAGGGGGAGCTCATACTCTAGTGGGAGAGAAAGGTGGATACACAACCACTCTCTCAGCATCAAAGGCAACACAGCCATTTCCCATATGTTGCCTCATTTGACCCTCACAACTACCCTGTGAAGTGGACCTTTCTTTCTTTTTTTTGTGTGTGCTTGATTTCTAAATATTGAGGTATAATTCATATACCATAAGTCATCCTTTTAAAGTGTACAATTCAGTGGTTTCTAGTATATGCACTAGGTTTGGCAATCATTATCACTAATTCTAGAACATTCTCAAAAGAAAAATCAGTACCCATTAGCAATCACTCCCATTCCCCTTTTCCCCCAGCTCCTGGCAACCACTAATCTACTTTCTGTCTCTACGAATTTGCCTATTCTGGACATTTCCTATTTGTGGAAAAAACTATTCTTTCCCCCATTGTCTTTGCACCCTTGTTGAAAATCAATTGACCATTAATGTGTAGGGTTATTTCTGGACTGAGGTTACAGGTTACCATTTTACAGAGGTTCAGAGAGATTAAGCTACTTGGCCAAGGTCACAGAGCTAATAAAGAAGACACTGGATTCAAACCCAGCTCCTTAGATTTGTCTAAAGTGCTATGAGAAAACACAATGGGGGAACAAAGAACTCTCCACCCTGGGAGGCAGGTGTCAGGACTGGTCCTAAAATCCCTAAAGGGAAAAAGCAGAGAGGCCTTTGGTAAAACAGCAAAGAATAAGTTGTGGTTGGAAAGCTAAGGGCAAGGGCAGCAGAGGCAGGATTTAAAGACTTGTCAGGGTATTTGGCCTTCATTCTCTAGGAGAGGGGGAGTCACGGAAGGTTTGTAAGCAGGGAAGAGGTGGAGGACGCTTGGAGGGGAAAGATGGTGAGTTTGGATAACTTGATTCTGCAGTCCCTAAAGAACCACAAGGTGCAGATGGGGTTGGGCAGCTTAGTTGGAGAGAGTGGGCTGGGAGCGGGAAGAGGGCTCTGGTGGGGCTTGAGTGAAGGAAATGGCAGCTGAGATCCAGCCTCCAGCAGAGGGAGAAGACCCAAAAAGAGATGCTGAAAGGCAAGGTCGATGAAGTTTAGTTTGGGGGAGGCAAGGAGGAGGCGGTTAACATTGGGAAGGTATCTAAGAAAACGAGGTTGTAAAAGGAGTCTGGGGGTTGGCAAATAGGAGGACAGAATTTCAGGGCGCAGTGTGGTCAGAAGGCCGGCTGGGTGAGACTACGTGTAAGTGGTTGCTGAAGATGTAGACTCAGGGAGGGAGCAACTCTTGCAAGAAGTCTGGAATGAGAAGACAGTTTGAGGACAGAGAGGTGCTGTGCGGAGGAAAGACTAATGTCTCAGCATGCTTGAAGGCCAAGAGAAGGTGCCTGATGCAGGGAGAGGAGGAAGAGCCCGGCAGGTGAAGGAGCAGCCCTGGGGAGGGGCGACCCAGTTCCTCCAAGACCAGAGAGAAGGAAGGAAGGGAGGGGAAGAGGAGGGTCGAAGAGGAAGAGGAGGGAAGGGAGGCTGAGTAAAATACAAGTGGGTAGGGCTAGCGCTTAGGAACAGTGAGCAAGGGCTTCCCTGGTGGCGCAGTGGTTAAGAATCCGCCTGCCAATGGAGGGGACACGGGTTCGAGCCCCAGTCCGGGAAGATCCCACATGCTGCGGAGCAACTAAGCCTGTGCGCCACAACTACTGAGCCTGCGCTCTAGAACCTGCGAGCCACAACTACTGAGTGCACATGCCACAACTACTGAAGCCCGCGTGCCTAGAGCACCGTGCTCCATGGCAAAAGAAGCCACGGCAATGAGAAGCCCGTGCATCGCAACTAGAGAAAGCCCGCGCGCAGCAACAAAGACCCAACACAGCCAAAAATAAATAAATAAAAAGAAAGAAAGAAAGAAAGAACAGTGAGCAAAAGAACTGCCAAGCTCCCAATAACAATGGCTCAGCCAAGGGCAACAGTCACGAGCCTGTCATAGTGTGTGACGTTCTCCAGCAGTGCTAGCCACCTTGGAAGCAGGAAAGCAGAAAAAACATGGTTGGGTAAATTTAGTGTTGAGATCAGTGGGCAAGGGAGCAAGGAGCTGAAAATGTCGGTGACAGTGTGATTGAGCCATCTGAGCAGGGATTGTCCCAGGCGGAGAGTCATGCTGGTCACTCCCTGCCTGGTCCCCCAGGTCCACCCTCCACCCCTCTCCCCGCTCTCTCTGCTTGGGGAGCACTAACCTTCATGGCCCACATCCAGGGACTCCCTTGCCCTCTGGTTGCCAGCCAGGCAGAGAGGAGGGTGGGAGGAGAGAGAGGTTGGGGAAGCAGGGGCCCTCCCCGCCCCTGCCAGGCTCTGGCCCTGGCACAGCGCCTCCTGCTGCTACAGTGGTCACCAAGTGCCAACACCGCCTGGCCCAGGTGGTCAGAGCACCCCACCATGGCCGTCCCTGGTCCTCACCATCCCCTGGGGCTCCCTAAACCCTGTGCACCCTCTGCAAACAGTCCTCTTCTAACCTCTTTCATGCAGTGCAGTGGGGCCCCAACTGACTTGGGAACAACAGATCTTGGCCCAGAGGGAGGGGGAAGGAGGGGGAAGGAGAGGCAAGAAGAAGTGGATGTGGAGGAAGAGAGGAATACTAGGACTTCCCAGGTGGGGCTCAGGTTCCTCCCTGAAAGAATAAACAGAGCTCTATGGGGCTGGGCAGGGGGATCAGTAGGCGAGAGAAGGGTCCTGGGAGGAGGAGGAAGGGCGGCAATTCACCTTTCTCCTGTGTGAGGTGCCCTGTACTGCCCCCTGGTTCACCAGACTGCTTTCATTTCACACACACACACACACACACACACACACACACACACACACTGTAAATAAGAAGCACCCTCGGATCCCTCTGAGCCCCAGCCCCGGCCAGGCCCCACGCTGACACGGCGCCAGGTGACCCATTTTGGATTTGCAGCATCTGCACAAAAACATTCAGTTGGTTCTGACCTGGCTTTTCCACCAGAAGGGTTCTGGCCCCCAGCAGCCTGCCAGAGGTTCAGCCCCTGTGTCATATGATCCTCAGCCCCCGCTAGGGGGCGCCGGGGCTCCGAGCTGTCCCTGAACGCTGCCGGGTGGGGCCAGGCCTCACGCGGCAACTGTCTCCCTCACCCCTTGTTATAATTAAAAACTGGTCCTACATCTGCTTTTGTAAGAGGTGGGGCTTCTGTGATCCAGTCAGAGCTGCTCTTTCTGGCAACAGAAATGCAGATTAAGTCCTTTTTTTGACCCCATTCCTTCAAGCTGGTGTGAACTTGGCCCAAGTGAAGAACAACCTCCCCCCTTCCAATTTCTCGTGATAGATTCACGGCAGAAGCCACATTTGATTCACTCTTGAATAGTGACCAGCCTTGGCCCATGGAAAGGAATTGATGTAACTTCCCTAACATTGAGTCTCTGCAAATCAATTAAACAATCTCCCAAAATAATATGAATAGCCAATTTTAAAAATGTTTATTTCATTTCTGAATAGATAATACATTCACACAGTTAAAACAAGACCCCCAAATGGTATAAGAGGCCTGCAGGGAACAGTCTCGCTCCACCCCATCCTCAGGGGCCCAGTTCCCTCCCCCACCCAACATGGACACAGAGGTAACTACTTGTACTGGTTTCCTGTGTATCCTTCCAGAGTTCCTTTAGGTAAATATGAGCAACTATGAATGTACTGAATAGACAGTTTTTAAAAAAATACTCATTAATGATTTAAATTTTTTTTATTGAAGTATAGTTGCTGTACAATATTTTATAAGTTACAGGTGTACAATATAGTGATTCACAATTTTTAAAGGTTATACTACATTTATAGTTATTATAAAATATTGGCTGTAGTCCCCATGTTGTACAATAGATCCTTACATGTTATTATATAAAAACATAATAGTTTGTACCTCTTAATCCCCTCCCCCTATCTTGCCCCTCCCTCCTTCCCCCACCCCACTGGTAAGCACTAGTTTGTTCTCTATATCTGTGAGTCTGCTTCTTTTTTGTTATATTCACTAGTTTGTTGTATTTTTTTAGATTCCACATGTAAGTGATATCATACAGTCTGTCTGACTTGTTTCACTTAGCATAATGCCCTCCAAGTCCATCCATGTTGCTGCAAGTGGCAAAATTTCCTTCTTTTTTATGGCTGAGTCATATTCCGTTGTATGTATGTGTGTGTGTACCTATCTATCTATCTATATATATCACATCTTCTCTATCCATTCATCTGTTGATGGACACTTAGGCTGCTTCCATATTTTGGCAATTATAAATAATGCTGCTATGAACATTGCGGTGCATGTATCTTTTCAAATTAGTGTTTTTTTTGTTTTTTTCTGATATATACCCAGGAGTGGAATTGCTGGGTCATATGGTAGTTTTGAATAGACAGTTTTTAAGTCAGCATTAACTGAGCGCTTACAATGTGTTAGGCATGGTTCTGAGCACTTTGTGTTAACTCGTTTAGTTCTCAAAACAGCTCCAGAGGTAGATGGTATGCCCATTTTAAAGAAATGAAACAGGCCAGCAGTTCACAGCCGAGGAAATGCAAATAATCAATAAACTTATAAAATGAAGTTCAGCTGCCTTAGAGTTCAGGGAACTTAAATACAAACTCCAACAGCATCTCATTTTCCATCCATCAGTGGGCAGACATGGCAAAAGGTGGGTAACACTCACATGTGGAGGTGGGAACCGGCACTCACGTGCCCTGCTGGTGGGAGAATGAACTGCTTCAAACTTTTGGGAAAACAGTCTGGCAGAATTTTTTTTTTTTTAATGACAATGTAGATTTTTAAATTATTAATATTTTGCCGTATTTTCTTCAGAGCTTCCTTTAAAAAAAAAAAAAGCTTTACAGACACTATCAAAACTCTCTTGACTCTTGGGGACTTCCCTGGCAGTCCAGTGGTTAAGACTCCACCCTTCCATTGCAGGGGGTGCACCACATACCACACGGTGTGGCCACGAAAAAAAAAAAAGCTCTCTTGACCCGGTTGGAAGGCTCATAGATTTGTTCTTATCCTATACAGAAATTTTTGCACTAATTTTTATATTATATATTGCAATAAGATTTTTTTTTTGTTTTTTTGGGCAGAATTTACTGTTATATTTGATGTACGCATCCTTTGACCCTATTCCTCATAAATGAAGACTCCAGAATATAAGGCTATATGTGCTGCAGATGTGCATCACAGCAGTGAGAGGCAAAAAACTAGAAACCATCTGAATATTCATCAAGAGGAAAATGGTTGGGTAAACTCATAGGTAGTACTTTCATAGTAGGGAATATTATGCAGCAATTACATAAAACGAGTCAGATCTCTATGTATCGATTTGTGATGCCCACAACATATTTTTTAAGTGAAAAAAGGAATTTACTCATGATTTGTATAATAGTGATATATTTTTCTATTTTCTATTCATTTACATTTCTGTATATTTTTAAGAAACATCACAATATGTGTATTTGTTTGAATATGACTGTAGGAGAATGGAGTAGTGATCCTCAATCAGGGGCAATTTTGCCCTCCAGGGGACATACAGTAATGGCTGATGACATTTTTGGTTGTCACCACTGGGGAGTGCTAATGGCACAGATGCTGAACATCCTGCAATGCACACAGGAAAGCACCTCCCCCCCCAACACCCTGCAAGTAATTTTCCAGTCCAAAATGTCAATAGCGCTAAACTTGAGAAACCCCGGCATAGAAAAAAGGAAAAAAAAGGATAAACATGAAACTGTCAACAATCAACTTTTTCCTTAAACATACATGTTGTTTGACGTATTACAATGAGTGTTTATTTTGACCACTATAGGAATTATCCTATAAAAGTAAAAAATAATACTCAATAAAAGTTTTTTGTTTTGGCAAAGACGATGGAGTAGGAAGGAGTGGGAGGCCGTTCCCCAAGCCAATCTGTTTCTCAAGGAGACATCTGAGGGCAGGGGTGTAAGCGGAGGGTGGTGAGAGCTCGAGGAAGCCAGGGACGGGACCTGTGGGGCTGCCCTGGAGCCTGGCCCCGACACTGGAGCTCACCAGCTTGGACTGAATAATCCTAGGGCTTTTGTGAGCTGAACAAAGACCTGCAAAAAACATCCTATGATTAGGCAAGCCTACTGTGAGAGGGAGAAACAAGCCTCAACTCTATTTCCATTTTATAGCCTGGAATAAACCATCTTATGGTCAGGCAGGAGGGAACAATAACACATCAGAACAGAATTTCTCCCTGGTAAGCTGAGAGTTGGGTTAGCAGGTGTTTCTTGGCAAACAGTGCTTGCTCAATTATGATGGGAAAATTAAACAGCATTCTCTGATGCAGTCCTCATCAGTCTTTAACATGCTAGTGTCTTCATCTCCAAAAGGGTGGTTATCAAATGCAGAACTTCCCTATCTTGACCAAGTCCTTTTTACTGAGAGTATATCCGGAGACCAGGAGTCCATGCGATATACTTTGGGAGATACTAATCTAGTCTAATCATAGTTTTACTGATGAGGAAATGGTGGCCAAAACAAAAAGTGACTTGCTGAGTTGGCTGGTGGGGTTCCATCCCAGAACACCTATTTTCCAGACCAATGCTTTTTTTCCCCCCAGCATTAAACATCTAACCATAGGTACAAATCAACTATAGATTCTTGGGGAACATTCCTAGGACTTAAGGGAACCTTTTTCCAATTTAATTTGTAAGGGGTGTAGTGGAGGTAAGGAAGAAGGGAGTAACAGCGGAAGCCATTCAAAGCAAAACACACCTTTAAAGAGGATCAAGACATCTTTGGCCTTAGAGATGATTTTTTTTTTTTTCTTGATGGAGGGGCACCCACGAAGACCAGCTGTGCTCATGTGAAAAAATGCTCCACCAGGTCCTTTTGAAAATATAACCCCCACGGGACAGGTGGGAACACCTGGGACTTCAACCCTCCCCAATTTACCTCAAATTGACCTCATTGGGCCAGGAGAAGCCCTACAAAACTGATTCTGTATACTCTCTCCAAAAAATAAATTTACTAAAATTTACTTGATCCTATTATATGCCGGGCCTCTGCAAGGCACTGAGAATTCAAAGGTGAATAGAGCATAATTCCTGCTCTGGAGGGGTTTTCTATCCGGTAGGGAAACCGATACTGCATGCAGCCAGACTGTGACAGGGCTATACTGACAATGGGAACTAGGGCCTAGGAGCCCATGGCAGGCAGTGTTTACAAAGCCCACCCTAAGAAATTTGCACAACTTAGCTTGTGGGCAATGGGGGAGCTACGGAAGATGTTTTCAGTTTTAAACGCAGAACTCCGGTCCCAGTACGTTCTGGGACTCCATTTTCCATTATCAACTCCGCTTCCTGCTTCCCCGCCCTTAACCTCTTCTGAGTTAACAGCCTCCCAGTAGCCACCCCTTTACCCCACATCACCAAGGTCTTTGGTACTGGGAGAGGCCCACAATCTGGCCCTACCTTTCTCCCCCTCCCCAGCCTCGCTTCAGGCCTGGACCTCATCACCTCAAAACCACCGTAACAGGAAATTGATGCTAGGACTGCGGGCAGGTCCTGCCCAAGTTCTTGTAAGCTGGGCCACAAGTTTGCAGTGGCTCACACACTGCAAGGAGAACAGCATGCATCACAATTAAAACAGTGGCCTTTGGGAGTCCACTCGTAAATCTGGACAGTTTGGTGTGCAGCAAGTATCCTGACAGGCACTGGCTTCACGTCTTCCATCAGCTGCTGCCTCCACGCTGCCTGAGCACAACGATCATGCAAGAAGCACAGGAACGCCAGTGTGGTTGACCCGTTCCACGGACGAGGACCCTGAGGCCCACAGACGCAAAACGAGTTGCACCCAATCCCAGCGTTAGTAAACGGCAGGGCCGCCAGAAGCCTACAGTTGAGACCCTGACCGCCCCCACGCCTGCCCGGCTGCACGGCGGACGCACTGAAGCAGAACTACGCATGCGCAGCCTTTCCCGCGGCCCCGCCCCCCGGCAGAGTCAGGTGAGTGGGGCGGGCTCCAGGCCGGAAGGAAGTGGAAGGTGGGCACGGAGGGGAAAGAAGCCCTCCCCCGGAAGTCCCTTCTGCCTCCGGAGCCTGCTCCCGGAAGTGCTGGTGTTTGTAGCTGGCGTGATGGCTTCAAGGTTACTCCGCGGAGCTAGAGCCGTGGCCGCGCAGGCCCTGAGGGCCCGCGGTCCAAGTGGAGTCTCCGTGGTGCGCTCTTTGGCGTCTGGAGGTACTTCGCCTGCCGGGAGCGCCGGGAACCCGCGCCGTTGCCCTCCCGGGGTGGTGTTAAGGCAGCAAGGAGCGGGGGGTTGAGGCCGTTCAGCTCCTCCGGGCCCCAGTGACCGCCCCAACGGACCCGAGAACCTCAGACTCCGCGGGCGTCTCCCCGTTGTTCTCGGCCGCTGCTGCTACTGACCACCATACTGACCCCTCTGCGAAAAAATCCTAAACGGAGACGCCGGGTGACCTTGGTGGGCAGGGGTTGCATCCGGGACGTGGAGGGGCTAAGCCGCCCTTGAGGCCTGCGCCCGCCTCAAGGCCGATGCACTCCACTAGGACTCTGGTTGATCTAGTTTTAGAAAAAATGTGCCAAAAAATGGGCTTCCATGGTCGAAGGAAGAAAGGATCACCCCGTGTACCACTTTTGGGTATCCTGACTCTGGTCCTTAGGGGACAGTGGGTATGGGTAGCCTCTAGGAGCCTGTGGACCCACTAAAAGTCTGCAAAGATGCCCGTATGTGCATTTTCCTTCTTGATCATTTCAGGCGACATCGTAATTCACGTATTTTCCTTTAGGCGGTGTTCCTACTGATGATGAGCAGGCCACTGGGCTGGAGAGGGAGGTCATGCTGGCTGCACGCAAGGGACTGGTGAGGAGAACCTTGTGTCTTCTCGGGAGCTCATGGCCTTGGGTGGAGTCAGAGCGGCCTCCTCTCTGGGAGCTTTCCAACCAGGAAACCTGGCTTGTGGGAACAGTACTGCTAGCCCCTAGAGGGTAGGGGTCATCTGGCATAATGGACCCTTCATTTGTTTTTCAGGACCCGTACAATATGCTCGCCCCAAAGGCAGCCTCAGGTACCAAGGAAGACCCCAATTTAGTCCCCTCCATCACCAATAAGCGGATAGTGGGCTGCATCTGTAAGTACCTCACCACTATTTTCTTATCCATTTGTTTAATATTTGTTTAATATACAGGATGTCTATCAGCTGCTTCACATCTGTTGTTGTGTGTGAGTGTAGGTGTATAAAGAAGATGTGTGTGTAAATAAGTTGTTCTAAGGGTCTTGGCCATCAGGCCTCTCTGCCCGAGTAGGTCATCCTTAACCATAAAGAGGCCTGGAACATCAGTAATACTGGCTCATTGGAGAGGCAGCATGAAGGAGTATTCATCTAGAAAATATTTATTGTACTTTCTCTTTGCCACACACCATGTTAGGCACTAGGGGTACATACCAGGATGGACCCAGCTTTGGGGTTCTATGTAGGCAGGGAACTGTGAGAACCTATGGTGACTCTGATAAGAGATCAGCTTACTCACAGGTAAACCTGGCCTCAGTTTCTTCATCTGAAAAATGGGGAGAGAGCTTGAACTGATCTCTTAAGGTGTCAGCCATAACTGTGTCTCAGAGGTGTCTGAGGAAAAGAGGTTAACGTTGAAAGTCCCCTCTTCTAGGCTGGATGGCCTTCAGCCACTTTTTTTATTTCAGGTGAAGAAGACAACAGTGCTGTCATCTGGTTCTGGCTGCACAAAGGCGAGGCCCAGCGATGCCCTAGTTGTGGAACCCATTACAAGCTGGTGCCCCACCAGCTGGCCCACTGATCCCCTGCACTAACTCACTCAAAATGTGATGTAAAGTTTCTTCTTTCAATAAAGACTAGCCATTACATTGGCTCCTCCTCCCATAGTTGGCTGGTCTAATTTCTTTCCTGTTGTTTTTTCGGAAGGAATGGATGATTATGTCGGGAATAGCTATCTGTTAATACTAGCTTGCCATCTACTTGCTTTTGTACACTGAGATTGCCAGTTCCCTAATGCAGTGATAGCTACCACCTGGCATGGGGAAAATGGGCTGTGGAGTCAGGCTGACTGGACTTGTAATACTGGCTCCATCATCTAGCTTTGTCACTGGGGGCCTGCTCTCTGAGGGTGGGTTACATCTTAAATATAAACAAATAAATAAATATCTTGTGAGGTGTTAGGAATAATATATATAAAAAGAGCCTGGCAGATAGTAGGTCCTCACATTATTGTAAAGACAGAGTGGCCTTGTGGGGAGAGTTTTGGCTTTGAAGTCTAAAGGGAACCAGGTTCAAAGCATAGTTCATGGGGATGCCATCAGCAAAATCTAGAATATGGGACAGTTCCAGAAACCAGCAGCCTGTTTCTTCAAATAAATTGCAAGGAGAAAAAAAACAGGTATGAGTACTTATCAAGTGAAACATGAGGAAGATACCAAGCAAGAGCAGTGCGTGGACCTTGTTTGGATCTTGATTTGAAAAAATCAACTGTAAAGAAAAATATCAAATAGGGATATTTGGTATTTAGGGACTTATTAAATTTTAGACATGTTAAAGGAATTAGTTTTTTTTTTTATGCTTTAGCCATATATACTGAGGTACTTAGGGGTGAAATACGTCTGAGATTAGCTTTAAAACAGAAGAAGGAAGAGAGTAGTTTGGGGTATGACTGATCCATTGTAGCCAGGTACAAGAGGGGTTGTCGTTTTTCTACTTTTGTGTATGTTTGAACTTTATCATAATAATAAACCAAAAATAAAAGAAAAGTTGAGAGAAACAGAAGATTGATTCAGTCCCTTTATACCTGTGACACCTTGGACAATTAATTTCTCAAAAGCTATTTTATCTGTAAAATGGAAATAGTACATATTTTGTTTTGGGATTTGCCATAGAGGTGGCTTGGGTTACTATTGCCACAAAATTGATCCAAACTAGATCTGTAAGTTGAATTGATGATGGGAGAGAAAAGCTCTTTCCTTCATCTTTTTTTTTTTTAATTTAAAATTATTTATTTATTTACTTTTGGCTGCATTGGGTCTTCGTTAACGGCGCATAGGCTTTCTCTAGTTGTGGCGAGCGGGGGCTACTCTTCGTTGCGGTGCGCGGGCTTCTCACTACAGTGACTTCTCTTGTGGAACACGGGCTCTAGGCGCGCAGGCTCAGTAGTTGTGGCTCGCGGTCTGTAGAGCGCAGGCTCAGCAGTGGCGCACGGGCTTAGTTGCCCCGCGGCATGTGGGATCTTCCTGGACCAGGGCTCGAACCTGTGTCCACTGCATTGGCAGGCGGATTCTTAACCACTGTGCCACCAGGGAAGCCTCTTTCCTTCATCTTGCCTTACCTCCTCTTAAAGGTACAAAGCTACTGCTTCCTTTCCTGGCTGTCACTCATCTCATTTCCAGGAAATGTTCAACCATTTATTTGCCATTCAGGGCCATTCTCTGGGAAGGGGACACCTAAATAGCCACCTACCACTCCCACCTTAAATGCTGTTATAAAGATGAGTTTCCCAGTCAGGAAGACTGCTTTAGTGCTACCCTCAAGCCCTCTTGTCTGGCCCACCTCCTGCATCCTCTTTCCTTTTTCACCATCTCCCTTTCCAGTCAAAACTCTACTTAGAGTGGACTTTTGACTCCTCAAATCATTATTTATTCTGTCTGCTTCCTCCCTCATCTCCAAGCCCACCTTGCATCTTTATTATTTTTTAACTTTTAAAATTGAAATATATTACAATATTATGTTTCAGTTGTACTACATTATGAAATGATCACCATGATAAGTCTAGTAACCATCTGTCCCCATACAAAGTTATTAAACTATTATTGACCATATTCTTTATGCTATATATTACATCCGCATGGCTTATTTATTTTACAACTGGAGGTTTGTACCTCCTAATTCCCTTCACCTATTTTGCTTCTACCCCCCTCCCCTGTTCTCTGTATCTATGAGTCTATTTTCATTTTGTTTTTTAGATTCCACATGTAAGTGAGATCATACAGTTTTTGTCTTTCTCTGTTTGACTTATTTCACTGAGCATAATACCCTCTGGGTCCACCCATGTTGTCACAAATGGCAATATTTCATTCTTTTTTATGGTGGAGTAATATTCCATTGCATATATGTATATATTCATTCATCTATTGCTGGACACTTAGGTTGCTTCTATATCTTAGCTATTATAAATGATGCTGAAATGAACATTGGTATGCACAAATCTTTTTGAATTAGTTTTTTTCTTTGGGTAAATACCCAGAAGTGAAATTGCTGGCTCATATAGCGGTTCTATTTTTAATTTTATGAGAAAATTCCATGCTGTTTTCCATAGTGGCTGCACCAATATGCATTCTCATCAATAGTGCACAAGGGTTTCCTTTTCTCCACATCCTTGCCAAATTAGTTATTTGTTGCCTTTTTGCTGATAGCCATTCTGATAGGTGTGAGATGTTATCTCATTGTGGTTTTGATTTGCACTTCCCTGATGATTAGTGATGTTGAGCATCTTTTCATGAGTCTGTTGGCCATCTATACGTGTTTGGGAAAATATTCAGGTCCCCTGCCCATTTTTTAATTAAGTTGTTTGTTTTTTTGATGTTGAGTTGTATGAGTTCTTCATGTATTTTGGATACTAACCCTTATTGGATATATTATTTGTAAATATCTTCTCCCATTCAGTAGGCAGACTTTTTGTTCTTTTGATACAAATCTGTTTCATTGACCTATGTGTCTGTTTTTGTGCCAGTACCATACTGTATTGATTGCTGTAGCTTTGAAGTATGGATTAAAATCAGGGAGCATGATACCTCCATCTTTGTTCTTCTCTCTCAAGATTGCTTTGGCTATCAGGGTCTTTTGTGGTTGCATACAAGCTCTGGAATTATTTCTTCCAGTTCTGTGAAAAATGCCACTGGCATTTTGATAGGGATTGCACTGAATCTGTAGATTGCCTTAGATACCCCCTTGCTTCTTTTCTCTTTTAAAAATTTTAACCAGTTTTCCCCTAAGAAAGAAAAATCCCCATATATTTCCAGACTGTGGTGGCAGAATAATGGTCCCCCAGAGATGTCCCATGTCCTAATCCCAGAACCTGTGAATATGTTAGGTCAAACAGTAAAAGGTTATTAAGATTGCAGACAGAATTAAGGTTGCTAATCAGCTGACCTTAAAATAGGGAGAGTAGCCTGGATTATCCAGGTAGGCCCAATAATCACAAGGGCGGCAGAAGAATGAGAGTCAGGGGGATGGATGTGACTGTGGAAGAATGGTCAGAGAGATGCAATGTTACTGGTTTAAAGATGGAAAAAGGGGATCACAGGCCAAGGAATGCAATTAACCTCTAGAAGCTGGGAAAAGCAAGGAAATGATTCTCCCCCAGTCTCCAGAAAGAAACACAGCCCTGCTGCCACATTGATTTCAGATTTCAGTGCGGTGAGACCCATGTCAGACTTCTATAGAACTGTAATGCTTTAATGGCATCAATAGATCAGTACATTCACGTCCTGTCTCCTGGGTTAGTGGGTCTCAAATTTCGCTGCACATTAGAATCACCTGGGTATATTTTTGTTCCCCATACCCGGCTCACACCCAGACCACTGAAGCAGAGTCTCTGGGGGTGAGACCCAGGCATTATTACTTTAAAGTTCCCCAGGTGCTTTCAACATGCCGCCAAGGCAGAGAACCTCTACCTCAGGCTAACCACAAAAGCACAAAAGCATGAAGAGCTCTTTTTCTTGCCTGTTGGTAACTGGGAGCCCTAGGGGCAAAGAGGAAATGTAACACCCTTCACTAGGAGCACTAAACCTTTGCTTGTGGGTAGAAATGGGCTCCATCTAGCCATTTAGCAGCTTAGAAATTGGATCCTGTCTCTCCTCACTAGGCAAGAATACAGGTATCTCTCTAATGGTATTTATTAAACAAGCTGAAAGTACAAAGATCTTTTTTTCTGGAACCACTTGAGTAAGTTGCTATCTGATGCCCCATCACAGGTTAGTGTGCATTTCCTACAAAGACATTCTCTCCTGTACCTGCAATATGACTATCAAAATCAGGAAATTACAACTTGTACATTTCTACCATTTACTCCTCAGACCCTATTCAAGTTTTGCTAAATGTTCCAATAACGTCCTTTATAGCAAAGAATCCAGTTCCTGTTACCTTTAGTTGTTATGTCCGTTTAGCCTTCTCCATTCTGGAACAGTTCTTCAGCCTTTCCTTGATTCCTGTGACATTGACACCTTTGAAAATTACAACAAGAACTTAGGTTTGTCTGATGTTTCCTCATGATTGGATTCAGGTTATGCATCTTGGGCAGGAGTAACACAGAGGTGATGCTGGACGCTTCTCAGTGGGCACATGATGTCGATTTGTCCCATTGCTGATCAGGTGTTCACTTTGGTCACTTGATTAAAGTAATGTCTGCCAGGTTTCTTCACTGTATAGTTGCCCCTTAATTATTATTATTTTAAATTTAATTTTAGTTTTTTGGCTGTGCCACGCGACTTGCAGGATCTTAGTTCCCTGACCAGGGATTGAACCCTCGCCCTCAGCAGTGAAAGCACAGAGTCCTAACTACTGGACCACCAGGGAACTCCCACCTCTTAATTTTTAAAAAAAATTTATTTATTTATTTATTTATTTTTGTCTGCATTGGGTCTTCGTTGCTGCGCACAGGCTTTCTCTAGTTGCGGTGAGCGGGGGCTACTCTTTGTTGCGGTGCGCGGGCTTCTCATTGCAGTGGCTTCTCTTGGGAGCACGGGCTCTAGACGTGAGGGCTCAGTAGCTATGGCACATGGGCTTAGTTTTTTCGCGGCATGTGGGATCTTCCTGGACCAGGGCTCGAGCCCGTGTCTCCTGCATTGGCAGGCGGATTCTTAACCACTGCACCACCAGGGAAGTCCCCACCATCCCTTAATTATTAATAAGTATCTTACAGGGCAATACTTTGAGATGTCAATACCCTGTCCCTCATCGAACTTTCAATTTATTAATTTATATCAGTATAGACTTATGCTTTCACATTGTATTCAGTGAATTATAATTCATAACTGTCATTATTTTTTGATGTTTAATTTGTTCCAAATTTGACCAGTGGAAGCTTCTTCAAGCAGGCTCCTGTGGCCTTTTGACATGTCCCTATCATTCTTGTAGCACTTCTTTTATTCTCTGGCACAAAATGTTGCAGGCTGTTAAACCCGTGAGGTGGGTGCTATTATTATCACCCCCATATTAGAGATGCGGAAACCTAGGAACAGCTCCAGATTACACAGCTAGTTAGTTGTGGTGGCAGGATTGTGAATCCAGACCATTTAGCTCAAGCCTGAGCTTTTCCCCTCTAACTTTTTATTTTGAAATAATTTTAGACCTACAGAAAAGTTGCAAAAATAGTACAGAGTTCCTGTTTACCTTTCACCAGTTTCTGCTAACATTAACCTATGACATTAACACATAGTACAGTGACTGAAACCAGGAAATTCACATTGATACAGTACTATTAACTGATTTTGCTGGCTTTTTCAGTAAGGTCCTTTTCTGATCAGAATCTCATGTTGCATTTCATTGTCATACCTCCTTGGTCTCCTCAAACCTGTGACAGTTCCTCAGTCTTTGTCTTTATAATCTGTCACTTTTGAACAAGATAGCTGGTCCACTGATTTAAAGAATGCCCTCAGTTTGGGTTTGCCTGCTGTTTGCTCCTGGTTAGGTGGAGGTTATCCAAGAATACACAGGTAACATTGCGGTCTCTTAATGCATCACGTCAAGATAGTGACTTATTACTGGGGATGTAAACTTTGATCATTTGGTTAGGGTGATATCTACTAGGTTTCTCCACTGTAAGGTTACTATTTTTCCTTTTTTAATTAGTAAGTACCTCATGGGGAGATAATTTGAGACAGCACAAATGTCCTTATTTTTTGCTTACAAGTTTTTGCATCCATTCTTGCCTGCAGCAATGATAACTGTGATGTTTGCCTAACAGTGATTTTCTTTTTCTGTTATTCCTTCTACATTCATTAATTGGAATTCTACAAGTAAGAACTGTCCCTTCTCCCCCATGATTCATCTCAGACTGGACTCATGACTATTTTATTCTATGACTTATAATCCAGTACAAATTTGACCACTGGGTGCTCCTGCAAGTTGTTTCCCGAGTCCTTTAGCCAGGCCCTCTTCTTTTTTGAGCACTTTCTTCCTATACAGTACCACAAGATATTCTAGGCTCATTTTATACTTTCTCTGCTCCAGGTCTGCAATTTCTCCAAGGACCTCTGGTTCCTTTTATTGAAGAATGGTATTTAGAAACCAAGATCTGAATACTATGTGCTTATTGCCACTGGGGTGTCATTGTCTCTAGGCCCTCTGAGCAGACAGGGCTAAGAAATATACACACATATATTCTAACCCATTTACTTCAGTATCTTTCTGTATGTATAATAAAAGCCATGAGTTCATACTACCTCCAATCCCCATCCAACACCACAGGGTTCATTCTAGCCTTACCACCTTCTCATCTGTAGCTTTTCTCCAACAGTGAGAAACCCAGCAGGGCCAGAGCTCTGTAACCACGCCATCCCTGCAGGACAGGGAGTAGGGAGAGTGTTGCTCGGCCTTAAAGGATGGGATTTTGACAGACATTAGGGAAAGTCATTCCCAGCAGAGAGAAGACCATGAGTAGAGGCTGACAGGCAAATCAGGGCATGACGCCGCCTAAGCCTAAAACAGGGAAGGAACAAGACTCCAAAGGGCCAGAATTAAACGCAACAATGCATAGCTCATGAGGGTGATTTCACCAGCAATTTCGTGTCAATTCAGTTTTATTTCACCAAGCAGTGGTGAACCGCCTGACATTTTGGATTAGGAAGTGGCAGAACCAAGGCTATCTGGGCTTTAGATCCAAGGGCAAATGGAGTGGGTGGGGAGGATGGAGCTGTGGTCATGAGCTAGGGTGGTGGCAGTGGCTACCGTGGAAAAGAAACCAGGTGGGAAAGTCGCTACAGAACGAACAGAACCTGGCAACTGACAGAATGTGGGGAAGGTAAGAGGAGGGAGAAGGCAAAGTGACAAGGCTCTAAGCCTGTGTGGTTGGGAGAAAGTGGTACCATAAACAGAACCCCAAACAAGTTTCTCTGTAAATTCTGTTTCCCCCTTGGGGACAGGCACGCTGTGACCACAAAGCCTCACAAAATGTTCTCTGAAGACAGGCCTGACTCAGTGACCTCTCCCCTCCTGCCTGATCTCTTGAGTTCTGGGCCCTCCCTCAGCCCCACCAAGTCCATTGCCTTCAACACACAGCTATGATAACCATGCGCCCCTGACTGACTGCCCATCACTCAGGACACAGCTAAAAACCCTCTCAAGGGCCCCTACACGCTGGCCCCAACTTACCCCTCTGGTTTACCTCACATTATAGCCAGAGACCACTCACGCTGCCCTGCACCTTGGCCTCACTTGGGTCCATGTCCTTTTTTTCTAGCCCCACCGGTCCCAGGCGTCTCCTTGAACTCTTACCTCTCCCAGGAACACCCCCTCTTTACCTGGCTAACCCCTCCTGCACCCGTGCAAGTCCTCCTGCCCCACCTGCTGGCTTAGATGGCCCTCCTCTTGGCCCCCCAGCTCTGTACTGAAATGCCCTGTTTATCTTTCTCCCCTGATCTGTATGTTTTTAGGGGCAAAGATATGTCTTGTTTACCACTGGCTCCAAACACAAGGCACCTCCTGGACATACTGTAGGTGTTCTTGATGTAAGTACCTGATGAAGGACGGAGAGGGTAGACACAACTCACTTCTCACTGCTCCCTCTCCCTCCACTGCCCTTCCTCTCCTTGCTGCTCAGCTTATTCTCTCAGAGCCCAGCTCATCGATACAGCCTTCTACATCTCTCCCATCACCCCCCTTCCTGACTTGTCTGAACTTGGATCCTGTATCGGGTCTATTGGCCTCAGCTACATCTGAGCCGGGCAGCAGAGGTGCTCAAACAGAACAGGTGAGGACGTGGATGCACCAAGCCCCAGCCCCGCCTGCCACAAGGCCCCATCCGAGAATAAAGGGGAGGAAGTCAGCCTGTTCTCTGCTTCTCCTGGCAGACTGCAGCAAGCGTGTAAAGAGGCTGGGGAATTCCGCCACCAGGTTGAGAGCCCAGCCTCCTGGGGCCTCCCGTGCCACGTTGCCCCGCCAACCACTGAAATCTCAGGCTTCTGAGCTAGAGCCAGTGCCCTGCTGCTTTGGTCCTCAGGGATGGAGGAGCAAACAACAGCGCAAAGAACCACAAGAAAACAGAGCCACACACTGGGCCTTGTCCGTAAGTATTACTATAATGATTTACAAAAAATTTTTTTTCAGGCAACTGTGTTAAATTATTGTACACTTGTGGGAGAGGGAGATGGGGGTCCTGGCCACAAGGTAAATGAAGACCTCTTTTGTGGGAGAGGTGGGAGGAGGAAGTGTGCCCTCCTCACCCCCACTAGGTCTGACTTGTGATTAAGTGGCTTCCCTTCAACAAATGAAGACCATTAACCCTTCCTGTCCCAGGTACTGGCGTAAAGGACAGGGAGCAGCAAGTCAATGAAGTGCTTTGAAGGGGAGAACACAACACACTGCGGCCGCCCAAACCCAGTGCATCCTCTGCTCTGGCTCCAAAGGGTCGGACCCTGGTCCAGACCCCTTACGGGGGACAGAAGACTGACAAGAACTCAGTCTACACCAAGGCACCCATCCAGAAAGATGGGAGAACAGAGTGTGAAAGGGTCAGGGATGCCTAGGTGTGGCCCTCTGGGCTACTCTGTCGGGTCAGGAAGAGGAGGTGGCGTGAGAAGCAGTGACGCACCGGCGGGGAGCTGCTGGCTGCCCCCTCCTCCACCCCACTCCCCAAGGCTAGTTACACAGGCATCCAGGCGCTCTGGCCCTGTCGGAGAAAATGGGGGTATTTGGGTGTCTGGCCTTGGAGCTTGGGGCAGCAGAGAGCCATGGGCCTAATTGGTTCTGCCAAGGGGGACACCCAGAACCGCCCAAAGCTGGGCCCCTCAATTCCTATCTTCCAGCTCAAGCCTCCCATCCATGCAGCTAATGTTACTGTGTGTGCGTGTGTGTGTGGAGGGCTGCAGGGAAGCATTGTTGCATCACTTGCCCGGGGTTCAGGGCATGCAGGGGGCCCTGAGGCCTAGTATGTGAACCGGACCAGAAAGGGTTAAGGACTCTGGCTCCTCTTTCCTCCCATCTTCCCAACGCTACACCTTCCTCCTTGGGCACTAGAAGGTTTTACGATGAATAGCCCGGGAGCCATCCTCTTCGTATTCCTTTTTGGATACCCACATCTTCTTAAAAGTGTCCAGCGAGGCCAGGATGGAGCCACTGTGAGGAGGGAGAGAGAGCAGCCTTGTGGACCTGAGGGCTGAGCCAGCCGCCCTCCCTGGGCGCCCAGAGCTCCACTTCCCTTACCTGGGAGGGAAATCCACCCACCTCCACCTGGCCTGGGCCAACCCGGGGAGAAGTGTCCAGGGCACAATGGTCTCCTCCCAGAGCACCCCCCGTGAGCCCCGCCTCACCCGATCCACGTGGAGTACAGCCGTTCCTGAGGGGCCGAGATCTAGAGGGAGCAAGCGGCAACGTGACTGTCCCATCCCCCCGCAGAAGCCCCTGTCCCAGCCTCGGGGTTGGGGGGGGCCTTTCTCCCAGTGCCCGAGGCCAGGCAGCAAGTGCCTCAGCTGGGAGCAGGGCTGGGCTGGGCCTGGAAGGCAGAGGGCACCTGAAGGTGGTTCTTGCTCTTTCCTCCCCGGGTCAAGGTTGCCCAGCACCCCCATGCCCCATGGGGACTCCCCATAACCTCACCTTGATTTTGACGTCTTTGGGGGCAAGCTTCTTTACTTCACTTAGTAATCGGTCGCCAAAGCCTGTGAACAGAAGGCTGGCTGAACTGGGGGTCCACATCTGACCCTTTACCACTAGCTCCCCCGCATCCAACCTCTGGTGCCCCAGCCCCAGCTGCTGCCACGCTTGTTTTAGTCATTCTTGCCAGGATTAAGGGTAAGGGCAAGCCACCCCAAAGGCATAAAAGATCCAGCAGCATGCCTACAGGTGGGCCCAGCTTCCTTCCTCAGGAAGGCAGCATGAGAAAGAGCCCCAAGTCACTCAGCTCTGCCTGACCCCTACGCTCTCCCTCCCCCGATGCTCTGGAGCCAAAACCACCAGAAGCAAAGTCGAAGGCGAACGACGCGTCAGGAGAACACGCCTGCCACTTCTACCCAGCAGATGGGCAAACGTCACACACAGTGTCGGGACGGCGCCGGGGGACTCTCGTCCATAACTGATGGGGGCGAAAGTGGCACACAGCCTCTCAGGAGGGAAACTCTGGTGATACCTACCAGGTAACAAATGCACATACGCACCCTCTTACTCAGCAATTCTAGTCCTAGGGTTTTTCTTTTAGGTGTGTTCTCATCACGTGAAGTAACAGCGTATGCGGTCACCCACTGGAGCATCTTCGTGACCAGAAAGAATTTCACCACCCCCAAGGCCATCCGCAGGCTAACAGGTAAATGGCACAGACAGCCCGTACGGTCAGGTGAGGGAACTTACGCGCTAGGAAAGCTCCTCTGGATGTGGTGCAAAGTCAAAAATACATGGCGTGGAGCTTCAGAGTACGCTAAGGTCTGTGTAAACAGGGAGTGCTTATTCACGCACAGGTGTTACCTGAGAAACTAACAACTCCTGTGGGGAGGGAACTGGGTGACCAGGACAACGGGGAGAAGGCAGACTGCATCTAATACATTTTAGACCTCGTTAAACTTATCACCTATTTACAAAGTAAACAAAATTTAATTTTAAATCTTTCTCTTAAAAAAACAAAAACTGAGCACCCAAAAAACCAACAGAAAATGGGCCATCTCCCAGGCTTCTAGGAGGTGGGATGCAGTCTGAGGGTCCAGCTGCCCTTGGCCTCCAAGTCATACTACCACCTCCCAACTGTGGTACCTTTGAAAAGTGTGGAGCCGCCGGAGAGCACGATGTTGGCGAACAGCGTCCGGCGAAGGTCCATGTCAGACTTGTGGATGGCGAAGGCCAGCACCTCGTGGAGCCCCTCACTCTCATCCCCTATCAGGTCTGGCTGGAACAGCAGCTCGGGGGCCCGGAACCGCGCTGGCCCCACCTTGGGAACACAAGATTGAGGCAGACAGGCCTCCTCCTCCTCCAGGTTCCGGCATCACTCCTGCCCCCGCCCGGGGCCGGCCTGGCAACTTACCTCGAGGGTGCTGCCGTCTGGCAAGGTGTACTGCACCTTCTCTGTCTCCAGAGCCTCATCCTTCTGCGGGCTGATGGACAGGTAGCAGGCCCGCTGCAGTGGGCGGGGACACAGCCCTCAGGAGGCGGCAACCGGGACACCAGCACCCAGGGCTCAACCTTACACCGGGTCTGACCACCCCCGCCCCGTTCCCCACCTCCTGCCCTGCGTCACCTCTTTGATGGTCCGGACAACCTCAAACTCAGCCGAGGTGTGAAAGTCAACCCCCTCCTTGCGCAGCTGCAGCCGGAGGTACCGGGAGACGTCACGGCCGGCAATGTCCACCCGCGTGATGGAGTGTGGCATGGCAAAGCCCTCGTAGATGGGGACGGCGTGAGTGACCCCATCCCCTGAGTCCAGAACGACTCCCGTTGTGCGTCCTGTTGCATACCTGTCACCAGGTCAGCATCCCTTCACCTCAGCCACTGAGGCATGGGGACCTCCTCACCCCTGGAAGGGACCCTGGGACATGTGCATCATCTGGTCTGAAAAAGGGACCCACGGGACTCCCTAAAGGGACAGTCATCAGGGGGCTGTTTCTACAGGGAAGTCGGACGCCTGGTCATCCTGAGCAGGAGGCTGCCCCCAGGGAGGACGGAGATGGAGGGGACGCAGGGCTTAGGGAGCACTCACAGGCTAAGCACGGCCTGCATGGAGATGAACAGGGCTGGCACGTTGAAGGTCTCAAAGAACACCTCTGCCGCCTTCTCCCGGTTCTTACACGGGTTGAGCGGAGCTTCCGTGAGAAGAACAGGATGCTGCAAGAGACGGCAGAGTTGCCGGCAGGTGCAAAGACCGCGTGCTGGCGCTGCCATGATCCTTCCAGAGAGCCACCCGCCCCTGTGAGCACATGAAGCTGCGGCCTGCCATCCCTCCCGACGGCACAAGCCCATCATCTGCCAGTAGTTTTACTCTTCCAAAGATCCAGCGCTCCCTGGAAAATTCTGCTCGGCAGCCACCGACTGGGTGGACCCAGGCCCACGCAACACAGAGGCGGCAGGCCCTGACAAAGCCGGAGGAAAGGTGGGAGCCTGGCTGGGACGCCGCGGGCAGGGAGAACCGGGCCCCGGCGGGAGGGGCCGCTGCCCCACCTCCTCGGAGAAGGTCTGCAGCTGGTCCTTGGAGTAGACGTACTGCCAGACGCGCTCCATGCCGTTCCAGTCCCGCACCACGCCGTGCTCCATGGGGTAGCGGATGGCCAGCAGCCCCCGGTGCTCCTGCGGAGGGGCGAGGCCGGCCGTGGCACCAGACATTCACCCGGCAACTGCTCCCCGCCCGCCCGGGAGCTGCCCCTTCATCCGCTCGCCGGGTGTCCCCATGTCCCGTGACGGGTCCTGAACCCAGCGCACGTTCATCTGTCCAACTGCTTCTCGGGCTCTCAGAGCCCAGCCAGTCTCCAAGGCCAGGACCAGAGAGGGTGGCAGCGTGCTCCCTGCCACCCTCAGTCCCCTCCCTCCCTCCACAGCCCTTCGTCCTCTACACTCACTGCCAGCACAGCCTGACCTCCATCCCCACCACTTCAGTGCCAGGAGCCTCCACGTAGGCCGATCCTACTTGGTCCCCTCCTGCGGTCACGTGCTGCCACCGCTCCTCCCGGGCACAGCTGGATGCCGTGAGCTACCTCTCCTCCCAGCTCTTCAGCCAGTGCTCGCGCCTCTCGCACAGACCTGCCCTTCAACTTACCCCCAAACGTGCCCCTTCCTGCCCGGCGCCCCTCGGCCTCTCACCCACAGCCGCGGCTCCTCCTGACCCCATCTCCTGAGAGCCCCATTATCCGCACCCCACACCGTAGGCACCCCAGGTGCCTAAACTGCGCTTGCCTGTTATCCCTGCCACCCTCACCCCCACTCACTCCTCCTCCCAAGGGCCTCATCTGGCCGTGCAGCCTCTGGGTGTCTCCCCGGCTGGAGCACAAGAGCGGGCCCTCTCACTCAGGTCACCAAGTCCAAGTGATTCAGACTTTTAAGTCACTTTTTGACCAGTTCTTTCCTTTGTAGTTTCTAAAAGACAGGGCGTGAAGTGGTCTAACTGTGCTGCCCTATACGGGAACCATGGCCCCATCGCACAGAGCAAAGGGACCATGGTGCAGTACCGCTGGGCTGGAGCCTGGATCCTGGAGCCAGGAGGGCACGCAGCAGATGGCCTCAGAGAACAGACTCCCAGGGCCCTCTCTGGCGGTACAGCTCTGACCACCAGTCAAGGCTCCTGGGACAATGAGGACCCCAAACCCAGAAAAAGGCAGGCTCCACAGGTATTACCTCTGCTTTTGGTCCGATGAAGACATCCCCTTCCAGGGCTCCAGCCATCACCCGCACGTGTTTGGGGCGCCCGACACTGCGAAGACAGGAGAGGTCAGGGAGGTGGGCAGGGGGCACAGCTGAGCCCCGTCCAGGAAGACCAAAGTCCAACTCCAGTGGTCAAGAGGGTAACTACTCAAAGCATCAGGAGGTGGCCACGGGGTAAAGGTCAGAACCTAGGCCTACGGGTCACGGGACTACAGAGCAGGCCTTGGCAGGACAGAAGACTCAGGGTCAGAAGACGAGGTGTTACTTCCGTTTCCCACCAGCCCTCCCAGAGACGGCTGAGAGCTCTGTAATGTCAGCCCTGGCAGAGGGTCAGCTTCTGTAGCCACGATGACTCAGCCCGCGCTCTTGATTTCAGGAGGGCAGACCAAGGCGGGGTGGCCCCAGGAAACTGGGCTATGGCTCCCTCGTACACCCCTCTCTCACTCAGTCAGTCCTGCCCCTGCCCACTGCCAGGGCTTCCAGAACAGAGATGCAATTCTTGGCAGAGTGGATGGGCTACCATTACAAAATCTGACCCAAGTTCCCTGCACATCAAGAGGAACCTTTAATTACGTTCAACGTTGAGTTCAGAAAGGAAAGCTGAGGCCCCACTGGATGCTCTAGGCTGGCTCTGTCTTGATATAGCCAGCCACCTCAGGGGCCTTAGGACTCCCCCACCCCGGCGTAGGCCACTAAACCCTAAAACCTCCAGGATTTGAGACGAGACACGGCCGAGGGAAAACTTCCCGATGGGCTACAGTGGCCGGAGGAGCACTCCAGGCTTTCTCCAGGTCTCACCTCCCTCTTACCTCTGCCACCACTGGCACCATTCCAGTGGCAAAGACCCTCCTTGACTGAACAAAATATTTTCTAGAGTCTGAAAATAAATGGGCCCTGAAGAAAACATTTCCCGGGAGGAAGGGGTGGCAGTAACTCCCCACTTTTCCCTCTGAGTCTAGGTCTCTCTCCTGGAGATTCTCTCTTTTATTCTTGCTGCTGCTACCACACCCTGTCCCGAGGGGAATGCTGGTGGTTTCTCCTCCTTCCTGGCTAAAGGAGGGACCAAAATCAGCCTCCAAAGAGGAGGGGGAAGCCCAGAGCACATGTCTTCTCCTTCCAGCGCCCTTAAGAGCAACAGCTTCACAAATCTGGAGTTTTCCCTACAGGTGGGGACAAGAGTTGGCCTCAAAGAGAGCTGTGACACAGGACCCACGTTCTCCGCGGAAGCAAACCGAAGGGTTAGGGATACTGCCTGAGCAACACTTACTAGTTTGGGAAACAGTATTTGGGAATCTGGTCTCCTGCAAAGCCAGCCTTGATCACCCCCGAACCCTGCAAAGAAAAACAATGTTTAGCTCCCAACCTTCACCTCCAGATGAAGGCAGTGCCCTTGCCATGGAGAGGGCTTCTGCCCCCACCATGGCAGCCCGGGGTGGCAGCCTGAGATCCTGCCAAGAGGGCAAGGCCATTTACAAGTACACCAGTGGTTCAAAACCGGGAGCGATTTTGCATCCCCTCCCCCAAATTTGACAATGTCTGGAGACTGGGGAGCGGGGGCTGCCACTGGCTTCTAGGTAGAGGCCAGGGATGCTGTTATACATCTTAAAAGGCACAGGACAGCCCCACATAACCAAGAATTATCTAGGCCAAAATGTCACTAGTGTGGAGATGGAGGAACCACGAAGTACATCCTCGTCTGCACACTCCAAGGTCAGCTCCAGGCAGAAGGACTCAATAGCAGCACAAGCTACTCCCAAAACCCAGCTAGAAGCAACCCGTAAGCTTTTTTCAACACTCCCTGGCCCCCTACCCTCAGCAACCATGGGCCACACACAGGACCCGCTGGGGAAGATCACTGGGTTCACTGACACAACTGGCACCTCTCCTCAAGTGGCTTCTCCAGAGACCACAGGAGGACAGCTTGGTCTTGCCACTGCTCCAGCATGGAAGCTGGACTTAGAATATCTTAAAGGGAACCTGGCATAGAATATCTTAAAGGGAACCTGGCATCTAGAAACCTCCCACTCAGTGCAAGAATGAGCATCTCAACCCCTCTTCCCATAGATCTCCATCACAACCCTTGGGGTCTGCAGAGCAGAAATAAACATCCCCAAGTTACAGAGGAGGGGCTGGAAGCCCAGAGGGACCAAACAGGTTGCCCTCTAAACTCATTAACTTGTTGATTAGCCCGCCAAGTAAGGAACTGGCCTGATCTTTCCTGTAGCCTGATGGAGAGCATCCTCCAAGCCCAGCTCTAGCCTTATTAAACATCCCCTGCTGTGACTCAGGGCACTTACATGGGTACTCCAAAAAAGACAGCCGTTCAGGGATTACAAGGAGACAGATCCCAGAAAGAGAAGTGAGTCATTATCAAAAACTCCAAGGCCCACACACCAGAGGCAGATACCCAGCTAGGGGCAGATCCACAGATCCCTGCCCTTCATTTTCTTCCCGTGGACCAGAAAACATGCTGAGCCCCAGTGCTGAAGGACAAACCACAATGAAGCCAGGCAACTTTCCTCTGAGGTTTGCAAACAATGTTCCCAAACTGCTATGGGTCCTGGGAAGAGTAGTCCTGAATTCTCTCCACTGCCCTGCCGGCTGTGGAACTTCTGCTTGGCTCGGGGAGCACTTCAGGAGAGGGTCAAAGTAGCCAAGTGGCCAGCCAGGTGGTGGCGGCTATGTGGTTGGCAGAGCTTAACTTGCATTTTCCCCAGTCCCAGGAAAAGAGCGCAGTAGGGCCTGCCCACTCTGGTAGTGCTGCCTGGGGGTGCAGCACTTGGGAAGAGCTGTTGTAGAGGTCCCCAGGCCAACCCTCTCCAAAAGATGGGGCCAGCAGTGTGCAAGAGGGCAGCCAGAGCCACAGCCTGAGAAGAGGTAAAGGGGCTGGGGTCGAAACCTCCCCAGTAACCCCACTCTCAACTGAGAAAAGTCCGGGGTGCATCGGCCGGGCCGCCCGACTGTCACCCCACCTCTCCGGATGCTGACCAAGGGCCGCCAGAACGATGGGACCCCCTTCTTCTCCGGACCTCCCCGCCCGGCTCAGGGAGGGCTCGGGCTGGGGTTCCGCCGCGCCAGCGGGGGGCTGGCCCCGTGGCCCCAACTATAGGGCCAGGTGGGGACGGCCGGCAGGGGTGGCGGGCGGGCAGTGAGCTAGAGGGACCAGCCGAGTCTGTCGGGGGTCCCCGCGTGCACTGCCGCGTGCTCCCTCCCCCCGGCTGCCGAGCCTCACGTTGTCGATGACCACGGGCTGGTTGGCGATGATGTCGTAGGACTCCATGGCCGGGCCGGGCCGGCCCTGCCCAGCAGGCGGGCTGCAGGAGTGACCAACGGCGGCCTGGCACGCTGACCGGGACAGCGGCAACTCCTAACGCGGTGCCGCGCCCCTCCCACCCCAAGCGCGCAGCCTACACGAGCGCGGCGGAGTTTTCTGGGGGGCGGGCCCCGCGGCCAATCACCGCTCCCACCTGGGCAGATTGACGGCGGGCTCCCGGGTCCCGTGGCGGGCAAAGGGGCGGGGCCGCCGGATCCTGGCCAGCCAATGGAGACGGCCGGGAGGAACCGCTGGGGAGCTTCCAAGGTAGGCTGCACCGCGTGGGGGATGACGTCATTGCTCCGCGCTTAAGGAGGACGCGGTCGGAGAGCGGTGGGCTGCGAGTTCGCCTGTCCAGGGAGATTGCTTTCCCGAGCTTCAGCACCTCCGACCACGCTTCTTCGTGAGCTCGCCGTCCCCGAGGAGACCGGCGGTGGATATTAAACCCAAAGCATTTCTTTACTGAGCACTGAGGAGGATCCTTTTCCTTGTAAAAATTACAGTTTCATGGTAAAGGTAGCTGGAATGAATGGAACACCTGCTATGTGCTTGCGGAGCACTCCTACCCACTTTACATAGATTACACCCTTGCAATAACTGTATCAGGTATTGTTATTCCCATTTTACAGATTTGGGAACCGAGGAGGCTCACGCGTGTGTAACTTACCCAAGGTTTTCCAGCTGGCAGCAGCCTGGGATTAGCTTGCGGTCAGCCTCCAGCCGCGTTGGGGTCAACTGCTGCAACAGGGCAAGAAGATACCGAGTCCTGAATTCATTGACCAAACTGAGCCATAGTTATTTGCCGCTCTGTATAACTTTCCCACTAGACTGTGAGATTAAATTCGGTAAAATTGAAGCACGACATCATACAGAAGAGTGCAGAAATCATAAGTGTACATTTCAATGAATTATTAACATGTGGACACGCTCGTATAACCATCACTGAGTTTAAGAATCAGAGCATGACCAGCTCTCTGGAAGCCTCCCACCCCTCTCGTTCCCTGCCCTATTCCTCCTCCGAGGTGACCACTATCCTGCATTCTACTGGTCACCACAGGTTAGTTTTGACTATTTTGGAATTTTATGCAAATAGAGTCATAGGTATGTGTTCATTTGTATTTGGTGTCTATGCATTCATAAAATGGGTCAACGTGCAATTGTTTAAGATAATGAAGGAGTTCTATATAATCTGATATGAAATACATCAGGACATATAGCTAAGTCAAAGCAAAGCCAGTCACAGTGTCCAGAATGTTCTATGTGTGAATGGCTCTGAAGAGTGTATGAGGCACCTTCAAGACTCTTTAATATGGGAAAGAGGCCACCGTTAATACGGGGAAATGAAGGGCAAATTCTTTTTACAATGTAAACTTTTAAATTTTGTTGTTTTTAACTTGTTCTGTGTCTCTATTTCTGCTTTGCAAATAAGATAATCTATACCATTTTTCTAGATTCCACATATATGTGTTAATGTACGATATTTGTTTTTCTTTCTGACTTACTTCACTCTGTATGACACTCTCTAGGTCCATCCACATCTCTACAAATGACCCAGTTTTGTTCCTTTTAATGGCTGAATAATATTCCATTCTATATATGTACCACATCTTCTTTATCCATTCCTCTGTTGATGGACAGTTACGTTGCTTCCATGTCCTGGCTATTGTAAATAGTGCTGCTATGAACATTGGGATGCATGTGTCTTTTTGAATTATGCTTTTCTCTGGGTATATGCCCAGTAGTGGGATTGCTGGGTCATATGTATATCCACTCTTTTTCAGATTCTTTTTCTTAACCCATTTTTAAGTGTACAGTTCAGTGGTATTAAATACATTCATAATGTTGTGTAACCATTACCACCATCCATCTCCAGAAGTTTTTTCACCTTATAAAACTGAAACTCTATACTCATTAAACAGTAACTCCCCATTCCCCATGTGACAGAATTTCCTTCCTTTTTACAGCTGAATTATATCCCATTGTATGTACCACATTTTGCTTATCCATTTATCTATTGATGAATTCTTGGGTTGCTTCCACATTTTAGCTATTGTAAATAATACTGCTGTGAACATTGGTGTATAAATACCTCTTTGAGACTCTGCTTTCAATTCTCTGGGATATAAAACCAGATATGGGATTGCTGGATCATATTATAATTCTATTTTTGATTGTTTGAAGAACAGCCGTACTGTTTTCCATAATGGATGCATCATTTTTCATTCCCAACAACAGTGCACAAGGGTTCCAGTTTCTCCACAGCCTCACCACACTGGTTAGTTTCTGTTTTTGTTTTTGTTTTGGATTGTAGCCATCCTAATTGGTATGAGGTGGTAGCTCATCATAGGTTTGATTTGCGTTTCTCTAATGATTTATGATGTTGCGTATCTTTTCATTTGCTTATTGGCTATTTGTATATCTTCTTTGGGTAAATGTCTATTCAAGTCCTTTACCCTTTTTTTTTTTTTGGCTGTGTTGGGTCTTCGTTGCTGCGCGCGGGCTTTCTCTAGTTGCGGCGAGTAGAGGCTGCTCTTCGTTGCGGTGCGCGGGCTTCTCATTGCGGTGGTTTCTCTTGTTGAGGAGCACGGGCTCTAGGTGCACGGGCTTCAGTAGTTGTGGCTCACGGGCTCTAGAGTGCAGGCTCAGGAGTTGTGGTGCACAGGCTTAGTTGCTCCATGGCATGTGGGATCTTCCCAGACCAGGGCTCGAACCCGTGTCCCCTGCGTTGGCAGGCGGATTCTTAACCACTGCGCCACCAAGGAAGTCCCCTTTACCCATTTTTGAATTGGGTTTTTTGGTGAGTTTTAGGAGTTCTCTATATTTTGGATATTAATCCCTTATCAAATATGTGGTTTGCAAATATTTTCTATGGGTTGCCTTTTTACTCTGTTAATAATGTCTTTTGATACACAAAAGTTAAAAATTTTCATGAAATCTAATTTCCCTATTTTTTTCCTTTTGTTGCCTGTGCCTTTGGTGTCATATCTGAGATATCATCGCCAAATTCAATGTCCTGAAGCTTTGCCCTATGTTTTATTCTAAGAGTTTTGTAGTTTTAGCTCTTTTATTTAAGTCTTTGACCCATTTGAGTTAATTTTTGTATATGAGGTTAGGTAAGAGTCCAATTTCATTCTTTTGCATGTGGATGTCCAGTTTTCCCAGCACCATTTGTTGAAAGGATTTACCTTTCCCTGCTGAAAGGTTTCAACATCCTTGCCAAAAATCACTTGACCATATATGTGGGGGCTTATTTCTGGGCTGTCTATTCTATTCCATTGGTCTATATGTCTGTCTTTATGATATAGTCCTTTTTTTTTTTGGCTGCGCTGGGCAGCTTGTGAGATCTTTGTTCCTCAACCAGGGATGGAACCCGTGCCCCCTGCAGTGGAAGTGCAGAGTCCTAACCATTGGATCACCAGGGATTTCCCGATATATTACTTTTTAAAAAAAATAAATTTATTTATTTATTTATTTTTGGCTGTGTTGGGTCTTCATTGCTGTGCACGGGCTTTCTCTAGTTGCGGTGAGCAGGGGCTATTCTTCGTTGCGGTGTGTGGGCTTCTCATTCTCATGACTTCTCTTGTTGTGGAGCACGGGCTCTAGGTGCGCGGGCTTCAGTAGTTGTGGCACGTGGGCTCAATAGTTGTGGCTTGCGGGCTCTAGAGCTCAGGCTCAGTAGTTGTGGAGCACTGGCTTAGTTGCTCCATGACATGTGGGATCTTCCTGGGCCAGGGCTCGAACCTGTGTCCCTTTCATTGGCAGGCAGATTCTTAACCACTGCACCAGCAGGGAAGCCCCTGATAAAGAGTATAAATACTCTTTATCAAATTGAGAAAATTCCCTTTGTTTTCTAGTTAATGGGAGTTTTATCCTGAATGGATGTTTGATTTTGTCAAATGCTTTTTCTGATCATCTGTTGTGATGAACATATGATTTTTGTATTAACATGATGAATTACGCTGATTTATTTTTGAATGTTCAATCAGTTTTACATTCCTGGAATAAATTATTTAGTTATAATATATTCTTTAAAAAATATTGTTGGATTCAATTTGCTAAAAGTTTGTTAAGAATTTTTACATCTATGTTTATGAAAGATACTGGCCTATACTTTTCTTTTCTTGTAATATCTTTGTCTGGCTTGTTATCAGGATAATGCTGGTCTCATGGAATGAATTGGGAAGTACTCTCTCAATATCAAATTTTCAGAAGAGTTTGTGTAGAATTGATGATGTTTCTTCCTTATTGATAGAGTTAACAAGTGAAGTCATCTGGGCTTTGAGTTTTCTTTGTGGGAAGGTTTTAATCCAAAAATTCAATTCCTTTAATATGGAGCTTATTTCTTTTTAAAAGAAAAGCAATTTATTTTTTATAGAGCTATTCAGGTTATTTATTTCTTCTTAAGTAAACTCTGTTAGTTTGTGTCAAGGAATCTGTGCATTGTATCTAATTTGTTGAACCTATTGGAAAAAAGTTGTTAATAATATACACTTATTTTCCTTTTACTCTGTACTATCTCTAGTAATGTCTATGTTTTCATTCCTGATATTGTTAATATGTGTCCTCTGTCTTTTTTTCCTGACCAGTCTGGCTAGAGGTTTATATATTTTATTGATTTTCTCAAAGAACTAACTTTTGGTTTCATTGATTTTTTTCAGTGGTTTTTACATTTTTAAGAGGTTGTAAAAACAACAACAAACAAAGAAAAATATGTGACAGAGACATACATAGCCTGCAAAGCCTAAAGTATTTTCTATCTGACTCTTTACAGAAAAAGTTTATTGATTCCCCCTCCATACTTGGATGACTGTGTAAATATAGATATTGTTGACCTAAAACAAGTAGACTGTCAGTTATTTCTCCAGGAAAAAAAAAAAAGGTTTATTTGGGATCTGCAGAGAATTGCAATTTGGTATCTGCAACCATTGTGTGCTATGTGCAAGTCCCCGCCTAGCAAGAGAGGGAGAACTCTTTTATAGAGGGGAAAAGGAAGTTGGGGGAGGCTATAGTAAACAAAGACTCCATGGCTTTTCATTGGCTGAGCCCTTGCCAGGAATGAAGAGGAGTGTTTCTTCTTCCTGTTGGGCTCTAGGAGTAGGAGCTCCCCCTTCTGGTCTCTCAACGTTAGTTAATTGAGATTTCTGTTCATTAACTTTTTACAATGTTTTCCTGTCATACCTCAACAAATCTGCCTGGAAATAAGAGAATCATGGTAGAGAAAGTCTGGTGATCACTTAAAGGCACTTGGTAGATTACATAAGAGCCCTATGGTATACTCAGGTTGCAAAGCATCCCATATTCTCTTCCTCTGGTGATGTGAGCAGATAGAGGGGAAAGGAGGGGTAAGTGGGAGAGGAGGTGGTGAAGATTTTGGTAAGGGGACTCATTGCGATTCAACAGTGGCCTCTTATTTCAGCAGCAGTGAAATGAGGATGGTGCTGGTTGGTTTCTGTTGGGGTGGTAGAGGTGGGCAAGCTGGCCAGGTTTTGGGATGTGTGTGAAAATTGACCTGAGAGGATTTGCCTTTGGACTGGATGTGTGGTGAGAGAGAAAGACAGGAGTCTGTTATGTAGTCTGGATTTTGGCCTGAACAAGTAGAAGGATTGATTTGTTGCTGAGATGGGGGGAAAGTAGAGGAGTGGGCAGTGGGGATCAAAAGACGGGTGCTTGTGCATCTTGAGTTTGAAGCTAGCTTAACTGCCATTGCTTTGGTTTTATTATCCCTCAGCATTGTGTGAAATCTCCTTGGTAACAGGCCCCCAAAGAACTCCTGTGTTCACAGGAACTCCTGCTTTACCTCCCCGGATTACTCTAGGGATTCCTTGCTCAGGAGAAGGGAAGAACTTTAACATTTTCCCCAACTTTACACCTTTCTGAAAATCCAGAGCTCCACAGTCAGGTACCACACATGCACATTTTCACTTTTCATTATAAAAATTTTCAAACATATACAAAAGGAGAGAGATTAGTATAATGAACCTCTGTGTGTTAATCAGGCCAATCATGTTTAATCTACCCTCTCATATATACATACACTATATTTTAAATAACAGTTTGATATATTAGTCACATAACATAAAATACACCCTTTAAAAGTGTATATTCACAACGTTGTGAACCACCACTATCTAATTTTAGAACATTTTCATCACCCCCAAAAATAATGTCACACTCTCTTCCTGTCACTCCCCATCCACCTTTTCCCACAGCCCCTGGCAACCACTAACCTACTGTCTGTTCTATGGATTTGTCTACTCTGGACGTTTCATATATGGAATCACACACTATATGGTCTTTTGTGACAGGTTTCTTTCATTTAACACGTTTTCAGGGTTCATCCACGTTGTAGCATGCCTCAGGAATTCATTCCTTTTTATGGCTGAATGATATTCCATTGTGTGGATTTACCACATTTTGTTAATCCATTTATCAGTTGATGGGCATTTAGGTTGTTTCCACCTTTTGGCTATCTGAACAACGCTGTTATGAACATCTTATGAACATAGCTTTTTCAAAGTGAACATTAGATTTCCATGCTCTACTTTTAGGATCTTACTGCATTTGGAAGCACTTTTGCTATTTACTAAACTAATTGGTTGACCACATTCTGGGACATTCTCTCAATGTAAAGAAATTGGGTCTGTGGAGAAAAGCTACAGTACTATTTTCCAAAAATTAAGCAGACCAATATCACAAAACAGTGTCATGTGTCATGAAGGACAGTAGGTACATTATGCAGTCAGTCAGGGGTGACATCAAGAAAAGGGGAGATAGTAACTCCTCTTGTCAGGGCACTTTAAAAACCAAAGGGTTTTTGTGAACAAGTATTTTACTGCATGGGCTTACATACACTTCCACTGTATTGATCTTAATGATTCACTAACATCTCAGCAAGAGAGAACTTGTTTCTTTCATTTACCAAAAAAGCCATCATATCCATGCACCATTAACCACCTAATTAGCAATTTTCCTATAGAATTGAAACCTGCCATGTGCACAGATTACTCAATGTCTATGCAGACTGAGGAAACTAGTGTTGTCCTGGTTTTGAGTTAAAAGTTCAGATCCTTGGAGACACTTAATGAATACTCTGTGGAACTCAGAATAAGTGGGTGCTGTGGCCTGAAACACCTTCTTTAAGGGACAAGTTTCTCCTCCCTGATGGGTTTGCCCACTCCCCAGGGGCCAGAGAAAAGGCCTGGCCTTGACCTTGAATTGGGAAAATGTGTCACAGGCGTCATGACCTCCAAAAAGAAAAGCCTGATAATATAGCTCAAAATCTCCACAGGTCACTACAATCTTTTAGCACAATTGATTCATATCCTTGATGTAGCCGCATGAAGGTCAGCAGAAGTCTTAACATCCATCCATGCCATCCTAGGGGAGATTGCTAATCCGGTTCTTCTGTGTTTGCACCTTCATTTTTTTTCATTTCATTCCTCAATGACAACATCAGGAATTCCTTGTGCTTATCAAACCAGTCATGTCGGGATGACCTCAGGTCCCCAAGCCCCTCCCAAATATAGACCCACAGTGGGGGTTAGTGCAGAGTATGCAGGAGTATTTTTCCCTCCCCTCCCAAATGAGAAAGCATCCCATTTCCAGAATGGTCAGTCACTGCTCGTTGGCCTCATTGCCTGTGGAGAGGAGAGTTTTTGTTGAAAAGCCCCTGAGCTGTGTGTCCATCTGTCTCTGTTCCTTCCCCAGCTGAGCGCTGAGCATGACCTTGCTTGGAACCAGCGCTGTTTACTGTCATTCATCATAGATAGTAGCACTGAGACAGGATGAGGGGAGAGCACTTTCAGTCTCCATGTCACATCAGCAAATTCTGTCCCCCCCTCCTCACAGAACTCCTGTGGTCGGCATCTTTCCCTCCAGTTTCAGATGAGAAAACCAAATCCCAAAGAACTTCACTGCCCAAGATCACGCAGTGTTCAAATGTTGTACAAATGTTGTACTGGAACCCAAGTCCAGTGCTCTTTCCCCTAGAGCTGGCCAACTGCAGGATGCTCCTCTCAAATACCATGCATGAGTGTATCGATTTAAAAAGAATTACATGCAGATCCAGTGAAAGATTGGCTCACAGCTAAGGTTTACTTTCCCATAGGTTATCCTCAACAAAAGAGCTTGAGAGATGCCGACTTTGCATTGAGTTCAAATAAGCGAGAAGAACATTTGGTTAAACTATTTGGTAAGTAATCTCCTCACGTGAAACTGTCAGGCTGTATGAAGAGTCTCGTGCGTGTCCGTGGTGGTCTCCCAGATAACCTGTTCCTGCTGCTCTGATGGGAAGGAAAGTGCTTTGCTTTGAGGCTAGAACGGGTTCTCTAAGTGTCAGAGTCTCAAGAAATTAAGAAAAACATAGAAGATAAACAGTTGGAAAGGATTCTGCTCCTTAAGCAGGGGTCCATGTAGCAGCAGCAGGGCCACCGTCTGGGATCTATTGGAAAAGCAGTGTCAGATCCCAGCTCAGACCAGCTGCACCACATCTGCCTAGATGAGGTCCCCAGTCGATTTCTGCATGTGGTAGAGATGGTGAGGCCCTGAGGCTGAGATAGACCTTCTCCCAGGTCCTCAGCCCTAACTGAGCAAGAGAATCCCCTGGGAGATTGTTAAAAAGAGACACGTGATCAGATTTCCTGGCATGGGAAATCTACCTTTGCATCAGTAGTTTTTAAAGCTCTCCAGGTGATTCTAGGCTGGGACTCATTGATCTATTCCAAGCCTCCCAGGTAAATTTGAGAAAAACCAAGGCCTAGATGGAAGATGGTTGGGTAGGAAGCTCCAGGAATACATCTCTTCACCGAAGCTATAACTGAGCTGGCAAGATCTATCTTAAGCAACTATTTTGGAACAAGAGATGAACATTTGCATAGTCCAGGAAGGAACTTGATGAAGAGATTGGTAAATTTTAGTGAATTTCAGTGTTCCATGTAGATCCTACCATTCTCCATCCCCCAGCCCCATGGCAGGTAGCCAAGTGTTTCGCAGCCCACATTCTCAGTGTGGCTTCCAGGTGCCACAATCTGGGTGTGGGTTGATCACTGCCTTTGATCACTGAGGGCAGGCACTGAGGCTGGCCATTGTTTCACTATCATGACCTAAAGAGCTTCCAAGAAAGTCTGTCAAGGAGATTAAAAAGACAGTATTTTTTGTTTTTCTCCTTTTGAAATATAGACACTTACGGAAACCTTTGTCAGGTCACCGAGTGACTGCAGACATAACAAACTGGAAATTCAGCACCCATACACAGTAAGGAATATACACTTTGCCAAAATAGTTTGGAGAAGTCACAAGTGCATGGTTCCAGCCCTCAACAAGCCAAAACTGGCCATCCCTGAGGAGCGGGAGAATTAGATTTCCAAAGTTACCCAAATAGAATGTGTAGGTCTCAACAAAAAAAAATTATGAAACATACAAAGAAACAGGACAGTATGGCCCATTCACAGGAAAAAAAAAAAAAAAAGAAATAGTAAGACCCCATCCCTGAGGAAGCCTAGGAACTGGAATTATTCATCAAAGATATTAAATCAACTGTCTTTAATATATTTAATCCGTAAAGGAAATGATGGACAAAGAAGGAAATAAGGAAAACAATGTTTGAACAAAGTAGGAATATCAATAAAGAAATAGAAGTTAGAAAAATGAGCCAAAGAGAAATTCTGAAGTTGAAAAGTACAGTAAGTGAAATGAAAAACTCACTGGAGGGATGTGACAGCAGATTTGAGCAGGCAGAATTAAGGATCCCTAACTTTGACCTGGGACACTTGAAATTATCCAGTCTGAGGAGCAGAAAGAAAAAAATGAAATGAATAAACAGAGCATGAGGGCCTGTGAGACACCATCAAGAGTACCAACATATACATTTTAGAAGTCCCAGAAGGAGAAGCGAGCAAATGACAGAGAACATATTTGAGGAAATAATGCTCCAAAACTTCCCAAATCTGATGATTATACACATCCAAGAAGCTCTACAAACTCCAGGCAAGGTAAATGGAAGAGACCGACACTAAAGCACATTATAGTCAAATTGTTGAAATCAAAAGACAAAGAGAATCTTGTCAGCATGAAAGAGAGAAGCGACATTATGTACAAGGGATCCTCAATAAGATTAATGGCCGATTTCAACACGAAAATCATGGAAGCCAGAAGCAGTGATATGACATATTTAAAGTCCTGAAAGAAAAGTACTGTCAACTAAGAATTCTACATCTGACAAAACTATTCTTTGATCATGGAGGAGAAATTAAGAAATTTCCAGATAAACATAAGCTAAGAGATATGCCCCGTTAGAAATACTAAAGGGAATACTTCAGACTGAAATGAAACAATACTAGACAGTAACTCAAAGCCATAAGGAAAAAAATAAAGAGTAGCTATATTATTTTCCAGCAAAATAGATTTCAAATAAAAAAGTTTACAAAAGACAAGGACATTATGTATTGATAAGGGTTCAACACAGAAAGAAGACATAACAACTATAAACACATATCACACAGCAACAGAACCCCCAAATATATGAACCAATAATGGACAGAATTGAATGGAGAAATAGTTCTACAATAATAGTTGGAGACTTCAATAACCCACTCTCAATAACACATAGGACTAGAAAGATAATAAGGAAATAGAAGACTTGAACAACAGTATAAACCAATTAGACCTAACAAACATATACAGAACACGCCACCCAACAACAGCAGAAAATACATTCTTATCAAGTGCACATAGAACATTCTCCATATGTTGGCCACAAAAGAACTCTGAATAAATTGAAAAAGATATAAATTATATAAAGTATCTTTCCTGATCACAATGGAATGAAACTAGAAGTTTACAGCAGAGGGAAAACTAGAAAATACACAAATATATGGAAATAAAGCAACAGACTCTTAAATAACCAATAAGAAATTAGAAATTACCTTGAGATGAATGAAAATCAAATATGACATACCAAAACTTATGCAGCAAAACAATGCTAAGAGGGAAATTTATAACTATAAATGCATACATTAAAAATAAGAAAGATCTCAAATAAATAACCTATCTGTATACTTTGAGAAACAAGAAAAACAATAGCAAACTAAATTCAAAGCTAGCAGAATGAAGAAGATAATAAAGAATAGAATGGAAATACATGAAACAGAGAATAGAAAAACAATAGAGAAAATCAATGAAACCAAAGATTGGTTCCTTAAAAAGATAACAAAATTAACAAATCTTTAGCTAGATTGAATGAGAAAAAAAGAGAGAAGACTCAATTATTAGTTAAGAATTGTGGGGACATTACTACAATCACAGAAATAAAAAGGATTATAAGAGAATACTATGAACAGTCGTATGCCAAAAAATTGGATAACTTAGAAGAAATGAGCACATTCCTAGAAACACACAAACTATCAAAACTGATTCAGGAGAAATAGAAAATTGGAATAGACTTGTAATAAACAAGGAGACTGAATCAGTAATCAAAACCTCCTAACAAGGAAGAGCCCAGATTCAAGTTGCTTCACTGGTGAATGCTACCAGACATATAAATGAGCTAACACTAATGCTTCTCTAACTCTTCCAAAAAATTGAAGAGGAGAAAACACTTCCTAACTAGTTCTAAGAGGCCAGTATACCCTGATACCAAAGCCAGACAAAGACGCTTTAAGATAACTACAGAGCAATATCACTTGTACATATAAATGCAAAATTCCCCAACAAAAGGCTAGAAAACCGAATCCAACATCGTATTAAAAGGATTATACACCAGACCAAGTGGGATTTATTCCTGGAGTGCAAGCATCGTTCAACATAGGAAAATCAATCAATGTAATGGACTACATTAACAGAATGAAATACAAAACCACATGATCATCTCAACTGATGCAGAAAAAGCATTTCAGGAACTCTGGGTTTGCCCTTCTTCCATGTATGCTGTTAAAGAGGCTTTAATAAATCAGTACTAACTGTCTGGCTGATTGATTGGTGGTCAGTGATCATGACTGAATGAATGAATGGATGCAGATAGCTCTTGCAGTACCACTATCCACGCTTTCAGGAATTCCCATCTAGGAATGAGAACACTTTTCTCTTCTTGGCAGGTGCCCTGTGTCTCTGAATCCAGCCCCACATGTGTGGAAGGGGAGTGGGTGCATCTGAAGATGGGTGGCTGGTGCAGGGTTTAGAAGAATCCCATCACCCCCATAGGCCTACTGACCCACCCCGTGCCAGGCCAGTGTTGGCCTTGGCATTGGTGGGCCACTGATAAACTTGCCAAGTTCTCCCTGAGCAACAGTTCAGGAACTTGTAGGTCGATGCATTCATCAAGGAAGGGGATGTGAGAACTCATCATCTTGAATGAGTGAAGTAATGGTTAAAGCTTTTGTGTCCTTATTGTCAGCATTTATTCCATCAGGTGAGTAGACCACCCACCAATATACCAACAACCTTTGAAAAAGGACTCAGAATATACACAAAATGAATGGAATTTGTGATGATTATTGTCTGTTGCTTTTCAAAGTAAACCTAGAAGGACAAACAAAACTGCTGTCCCCAGGGAATAGTAGAAGACTGAAAACTTTAAAAGGGAAGGAGAAATTAATATAGTTCCAAAAATGTAATCATGAAAAATTAGGAACAGTTTATAAACAAAGAGCTTTCTGACTAAAACTCTGTTTTGCTTTATTTTTACCCTCCGGCCTTCACCCATATTTATGGGCCATCCTGGGGAAAGTCTCAGAGATGGGTCAGAATGACAGCATGAATAAGAAGGAAAATTATGACACTACATATCATGAGATTTGGGACAAAGTTTCTAGCTATATATCTTTAGTGGGCAATGTTTACTGCCCCGGACATCTAGTGGAATCAAAATTTTTCAGAAATGATTTATGTTATTAGAATTTCCCTTCCCAAGAGAAGGAATTTTAGAGTGTAATTTCACATATTCGTTGAGTTTGTATTATTTATTCACTGTATTTATAGACTGCTTTACAGGGAAAAATATCAGATCTCCACTGCTGGTGTTAATATGCCTTTATTTACTTCACTTGAGATGAAATTCTAGGAGAAACAAGAAGCACAGCAGGCAAATCAGTTACAAAGAGAGACACAAAAGAAAGCAAGTATATGCCTTTAAAACGCTTTAAGTGCACATTTTTCTATAGGCCTATGTACTGTATTATAGGTACTAAGCTATCATTTTACCGTTCTTTAAAACAGCTACTTGTGCAGCAAAGACAAATAGAGATATGAAGGAAAGAATTGTCTGAAATCCTCTCTATAACCTCCAAGATGAAAGCGTAACTATCCTTCTATTTTGGGGAAATCCCTCAACTTCGTGTGTCCAGCAGGCTCTTACTCTCTGGAGGCTGTTCAGAGAACAGGGACTGGATTGCAAATGGTGTTTACCGTTCCTTACACCGGGAGCCCCGAGTGGTGTCATAACTTTCCACCAAACACGCTTTATACTTCCACGTGCATGACCTGCTTTGAGGCTAATCTCAGCCCTGCGTGAGAGCTGGTGCAGTCCTTAGTACCTCATTCCACGGATAAGACCAAGGACAAGAAAAATCACTTGCCCTAGGCCCAGCCGTAGAAATAACAAAAGTGATGAACACACTGTTCCCTTTAAAGCAGCTTCATATCATTATTATGTTTTAAGTAACACTTTTGAGAATTAAGGCAGGTATTCGATCGCAGGTCGTAAGGATAGAATTGGGAATCAGAAATTGCCAGCAGTGCACATTAGTGCCTGGGTAGCAGAGGAGTGAGAACTTGTTGGAATATTGCATACAGATGTGAATTCCAATTCCTGAGGTTCCTTTCCCACAGCCTGGGCTCCAGCCTCTGCAACCAGCTGGTGCTTCTCTCTACAATGACATATAAACTTTCAAACACACATTTCCAAGTACAAGTTGAATTCTATGTTAGCATTCATTTCAACACTGGATTGGGAGTTTGGGATTAGCAGATGCAAACTAGTATATATAGGATGGATAAACAACAAGGTCCTACTGTATAGCACAGGGAACTATATTCAATATCCTGTGATAAACCATAGTGGAAAAGAATATGAAAAAGACTTTAAAAAACACTGAAAATATGGGCCCAAGGGGCTTGTAAGGGTGTACTGATAAAAATTTTTCAATTTTTTTTCATGTGTTTTATCATCACAGGAGCCAATGTTGATGGGAATTCTGAATCAGAATTTTTCCTTGGCAGCATGGACAGAATTTCCAATAATGGTAAATGCAAATGGATAAAATTGGAGTTAGGGGTCAATAAGTGATACCTCTTCTTCCTCTTGCCTGAGTTCAGAACCAAATGTGAGACTAAGCTGAGGGCCCAGCAGATGGAGCTCAGACCATTCTCTCCAGGAATACTTGGCTGGTTAATGTGGGTGCTTCACCTGGAGCTAGGAAGAGTGCTCCAGTCACTGGTAAGGTTTAGGATACCCTTGCCTTCTCCAAACACCCTCCTTGAGAGAGTTTGCTTTTGTAAAATTCACAGCATAGAGAAGCAGATCAAAACGTTTGCTCTCTGCAGAGAGATAGAGACAGAGAGACAGAGGCAAGGAGAAAGGAGCCAGTAACAGGCACCTGAATCCCTCTCCCAAACTGAACAGTGAAGTCTCTCCCCAACCCCTGGGGGACGGGGCTAGTGAGGGGCTGAGCACTTTCTGGAAGTGGTACCCCAGAGGCGCTCTCTCCATCAAAGCAAAGGCTCATCTCAGATTTGATTATGATGGAAGCAGATGGGCTCTGAAGAGGAACTAGTTCCTCAGGATGAGGAACTAGAATCCCATGCAGCATTTCTTCCCTAGACAGATTTAAAAATTTAAAAAGAAAAATAGGGAACTCCCTGGCCGTCCAGTGGTTAGGACTCAGTGCTTTCACTGCAGGGGGCACGAGTTTGATCCCTGGTCGGGAAACTAAGATCCTGAAAGCCATGCGGTGTGGCCAAAAAACAAAAACAAAAAAGGCCAAATATGTCACTGTCTGAGTTGGCGAATATGTGGTCTTTGCTGGGTGCAGGAATAGGAACTAGGTCAGTGGTTCCCAAGCCCAACTGTGCATCAGCCACGGGGAAGAGGATGTGGAATGGAAAGAGCTTATTAAAAATCCTTATTCTCGGAACCCACCGAGAATCTCTAGAAATGGAGTCCAGGTTCTGCACATCTTTGCATATTCTCTGAGTGACTTGGATACAGTTGGCCAGATACCAGCCCCTGGTGTTTGGAACCACTGGCTTAGATGGTTTTCGGAGATCAGTTTACCACAGAAGTCTCTTTAAAATGAATACTTCTAATATCCCTGAATTTACACTACACGTTTCCTTCTGTAAATTGCATGATAATCATAAATGAAACACAGTTGGGCATCTCTTTGGTACCTGGGTCTCCGCCGGGAGAAGTGAGAGGGTGCTTTTGTGCTGAGGACCGCACATGGGCTAGAATGGCTTCACCAGCACAGTTCACAGCATCCCATTTTTCTGTGACATGGCTACCCAGCTGTCCCAACACCAGGTATTAAAAAGCCCATCTTTGCTCCAGTGACCCGAGAAGCCCCCTTTATCATATACTAAATTCCCCTAAGTACTGGGTCTGTTCCTGGGCTTTCTAACCTAAACACTGGTCTGTTGGTCTCTAAACACGACAGTACTACACTGTTTTATTTATTTGTATCTTTTTTTAGACAATTTTTAAAAATTAATTTATTTATTGTTTATGGCTGTGTTGGGTCTTCGTTTCTGTGCGAGGGCTTTCCCTAGTTGCAGCAAGCGGGGGCCTCTCACTATCGCGGCCTCTCTTGTTGCGGAGCACAGGCTCCAGACACGCAGGCTCAGTAATTGTGGCTCATGGGCCCAGTTGCTCCGCGGCATGTGGGATCTTCCCAGACCAGGGCACGAACCCGTGTCCCCTGCATTGGCAGGCAGATTCTCAACCACTGCGCCACCAGGGAAGCCCTACACTGTTTTAATTACAGAGGCTGAGACAGTATGCTTTCATGTCTTGCGGGACTAGTCCCCTTTCGGCAGTTTTTGTTTTTTCAGTGTTTTCCTGGTTATTTTTGCATGTTTGTTTTCGCCATGAACTTTAGTATTAACTTGTCTAACTTGATTAGAAGCCTGTTGGTGTTTTTATTGGCACTGCTTTCAATTTATAATGCAATTTCACTTTGGGGAAATGGATAGTAAGTCAAACCTACCTAGAAAAGGGGAGGTCTTTCCAATTTCTTTAAGTTTACTTTGAGCTCTTTCAGTGTGTGTTAAAGTTTTCCTCATGTAGATTTTGCACATATCTTAAGTTTATTCCTAAGTAGTTTGGTCTTCTGTGTCATTGTAAAGGGGGGTTTCCCTACCATTATATCCTCTACCTAATTAGTGTTTTGGTATAGAAAGGCAATTGACTTCTGTATATTAATTTTATATTCGACCACCTCATGCAATTCTAGGTTATGCCATTATATCATCAGAAAATAGAAATAGTTTTACTTCACCAGTTATTGTGCTGCTGATTTCTTTATCATGTCTAATCGTCTATGCTAATACCTCTAGGACAATCTTGAGTACTAGTGGAGACGCAGTGGGCATCCTGCCTTGTTCCTGCTCTTAGAGGAAATGCCTTTAGTGTTTCCTGATTTAGATGCTGGTTATAGAACTAAGATGACTAAGGTACATACATATACACACACATAAATGCATACATACATACATATATATATGTGTACATATATTCACATTGAGAATGTATCTGTCAATTTCTCTTTGCTTGCATTTAAAAAAATTTATTTAATTTATTTATTTTTGGCTGCATTGGGTGTTCGTTGCTGCGCGTGGCCTTTCTCTAGTTGCAGAGAGCGGGGGCTACTCTTTGTTGTGGTGCACGGGCTTCTCATTGCGGTGGCTTCTCTTGTTGCGGAGCACGGGCTCTAGGTGCGCAGGCATTAGTAGTTGTGGCACGTGGGCTCAGTAGTTGTGGCTCACGGGCTCTAGAGCGCAGGCTCAGTAGTTGTGGTGCACGGGCTTAGCTGCTCCGTAGCATGTGGGATCTTCCTGGACCACGGCTCAAACCCATGTCCCCTGCATTGGCAGGCGGATTCTTAACAACTGTGCCACCAGGGAAACCCTGCTTGTGTGTTTTTAAAAACGGGTATGGGTGTTGAATTTTGTCAGGATCTTTGTAACTATTCATATGATTTAATTTTTCCCTTAAGTCTACTAGTATTGTATATGATATTAATGGATTTCCTAATATTGAACAAACCTTGCATTCCTAGAATAAATCCCACTTGATCATAGGGAGATTTGGTGTGTCCAGTCACTACTCAGGAGTCTTGGGCCTGGTTGCAGCTTCTGTCCTGCTTCAGTGTATCCTGGGAAGTGGGGTTCCTTTAGCCACCAAGGAAGCAGTGGGCTGCAAGTCCTTGTGTGGAAACGCAGACCAAGTCACAATTTAGAACTTTTAAATATTGATACATATGATGGGTGTGTCTCCGTCTGTACTCTTGCGCGAGTCCCTGCAAATGCGAGGTGTGGCCTGTCCAGGAGTGCACGTTATAGTGCTGGGACACCCTGAATAATAAACACAATTGTTCGTTGTTCAAATGTAATTAAATGATCTACTTGGGGGACACACAGCTTACTCTCTAGCTTGGTCTTTTGATTTGTAAAGCAATTCCTTCTGTTAATTGCTTTCAAATAAGGAACTGCCATTTTCCTTCATAGGAACCAGGACAAAATGTTTGTTCTTTTAACATCAGAATTCATTTATAACCTCCATCTTTTCTTTGCATACATTATTTTCTACTTAATGCCCTATTGTATTTAGGACTGTCTATTTCCCCCTTTAAATTTACTGGTAATCATCCTTCTAGTACATATGCTGAAATGACCATAAGACAAATCATAACAATAACTGTTGCATTCACTAGACTGTCTTTCCCCAGGGCTGAGGAGTTAGGGTCTGATATAAGGTAGGAGCTTAATAAGATTTGCTAAATGAATGAATGTGTGAATGAATGAGTGAATGGTACATTCTGAAAAAATAATCATCACTGTTATAATGATAAAATTAATGTACACTGAGCACTTGCTATGTACCAAAGGAGTTTTTCAACTACATTATTTAATGCCCACAGCAGTCCTATGTGTGTAGCATCATTATTAGTATGCCCCCATTTTCCATATGTAGATACTGAAGTTAAGTAACTTGCCGGAGGTCAAGCAGCTAGTAGGAGACGACAGTGCCGCTGTTTGAATGCAGGATGCCTGTAAGACACACCAGTTACACTTGCATAATTTGTATCCCTTTTAAGGACACCTGGACGAACTTGTAGGCAGAAAGAGTTTCACAGACACCACACTGAACAATAATTTGCAGCTGCTTATGACTAGTCCTTAGATTTTCTCACTAGACCAGATGCCCAGTGTACCCAGGGCAAGACCTCCTTCTGTCTTCTGCTGAGTGGGTTCCACCTGTGCTGCTGATGTGCTCGAAACGTTGCCAGTGGAGAACAGGGAGGGTAGCATTTTCCTTTCAAGTAGTTGCCATATGAAAGAACTGTCAAATACAGATGTTGACAGTGAGCACTTCCTGTCCCCCTCCACACCCCGGTTATGACACTGGAGGGGGCCTGGAGTCCCTGGTACCCTACTGAGCTTGGTCCCCTGGAAAAAGTGTACCATTCCCTCTCAGACTCTGTGGCATGTCCCAACTGGCCATGTTGGTAGATTTCTCTAGGACTTTTGCATGTTCCCAAAAATGACATCACCTTCTCAAAAAGCGTCCTTCGGTCATCAGCCTTATTGCTTTTTCTCCCTTCTCGGAGCTTGACTCGATGCTTGACCACTTCCTAAGCACAAAATGCATTTATTTTCCTCTGTCTTCCCAGATCCCCAAGGTATGCAGTGATCGATCTCAATTTGGCTTGAAGCCAATTCCATATTTTCTTTGTTAAAGGATCACATTACAAATTGATCATCACACTTATCTTGATAATCCATGATGTTGGGTTTCTAGGAGCCTCAAAATTAGAAGAAATATGTAGACTAGAAACCCTCCCTTGGGACTATACTGTGAGGTTGACTCATTTGATCTTACTGTTTTTGTAAGTCAAAAATGATCAAAGATCTCCAATTTCATGTGGCTAAACTTAATATCTTGGAAGTCCTTCAGGGATCTCTGCTTAATGGTACAGGTTGCATACCCAGGTCCACGCTTCCTGCAGAGTGTAGATGCCTCTGTAAGGGTATCACTTCTCTCCATCCACAATTCTTGCACCAAAGCAGAGGTAGCTGATTAAAATCCTCACGTTCACATGGACACAAGTGAACGTTTCCTTTTTGTTCAACTGTCTTCCTTGGAATTTCATTCCTACTGTGGTTTTAAAATATCTCCACAAATTCTTTGATACCCCTCCCTTTGAAAGATGGAGCTTCACCCCTGTCCCCTTGACTGTGGGCTGGACTTGGTGATTTGCTTCTAATGAATAGACTATGGCAGAAGTGATGCTGTGCCACTTCATAGATTAGGTCGTAAAAGACCTTATGGTTTCCGGCTGGCTGTCTCTTCGATTAATTGCTCACTCAGAGGAAAGTCAGCTGCCATGTGAGGACACTCCAGCAGTCCTAAGGGGTGGCCCCTGTGATGGGGAACTGAGCCCTCCTGCCTCAGCCAATGAGGAGGTGAGGCCTTCTGCCAACAGCTTGTTAGTCATCTAGGATGCAGACCCTCCAGTGCCTTTCAGCCTTCAAACTACTGCAATCTTGGCCAACCAGACAGGCCTAGCTGGTGGTTCTGGCCCAGAGTCTTTCATGAGGTTGCAGTCAAGATTCTTTAAGATTCCTTCTCTTACTCAAGACCAGCTGTTGCTCTCCTTCCCTGTGGTAGGCACTGTGCCAGGAACTGGAGAGCTAAATGGGGGCATTCTCGTCTTCCAAGAGCTCACAGCTAGTAAGAGAGTCAGTCTCATGAATAATCATTGGACATAAACATGCTAAAGTTGAAAGTATGTTAAAAGTGCTTTAGGTTATACTTGCATGGAGCTTTGGGAGATTAAAAGAGAGGCAGGTCTGCTTGATAAGGTGTTTTGAGTAGGTGAACAAAGAAGAGGCATGAGGAGGCCCTGCATACAGTGGTGAAGGTGACACCCCACAAGAAAAGGAGGCCGACCAGGCCCCTCTTCAGAGGCCAGGAGCTGCTCTGAGGCTACTCTGTGGGGACCAGGAAATCCCAGACCACCCTGTCTGCACCTCTTCCTTAGCAGTAGTGACCTTTCAAAAAACCAGAATTAATGGTAAGAAGGAAGAGGGCCGGCTAGGAAGAGGGGTGAGGAAATTATCCTTTTTAGAAGTGAAGTGTCTTGGAAAAAGTGTGCCCAGGTCTGCAGAGAGTTCAAGGTCATAATGATCATAGCTCCACTGAAGGCAATCTAGTCCTCAGTTAACAGCGTAGCAATAAAGTGCTGTTAACATATAACCAAAGGTGCATTTCAATGCTAGAGTCTCCTGAGAGCAAAACAAATAAACAACACCCAAAGAAATTATGAAGATGTAAAACTTCAACTTCTCCTTGAGCACAAAGCCAAAATTTCTTGGTTCTGGGCTCATTTAAGATGATTTTACCAGGCCCAAGGTGTTACTGATTGACAGCTTGGATTGAGTCCACATCATGGAAATGCATGGGGGATTTGCTCCTTGTAATTGCTCTTGTAATGGACTGCTACTTTCTCATAGTTAGTGGCTTTCTAAAGTTGAAATAAAGTTTGGAAATTGACTGTATTTGGCAAAACTTGGTAATTGTGCTTATTTTTTTCCCACAGAAAATAATCCAACAAATGACCAAAATCACAACCCACCACATGTGAAAAACATCTTCCAAACTCTCCAAACATCTTTAGGTAAATGAGAACTTATGACCATATTGATGATAAGTATGTATAGTGACTCCTGATTCTAGTTTTTGTTTTTATGCTACAGAGACAAGGAATGTAAAAATTTGGGTTCAAGTGGCAAGTCTATCTTTTTAAAAACACTCTATGAAAGAGCAAGGCAAACACAACCCCTTAGTAGATTAACTCTATGTTATCCAGAGTTTTCTGTCTGTGTTTGTTAATCCCTTGACCCTGATTTGACAAGCTGGCACTTCCAAAGTCAAGTAATTATGAGTCATTTTAAGCTGAGAGTTTTCTCTCTTTTTCTAAGCCAAATTGAATAAAAAATAAATTTATTTCTTTCTCCAGAAATGTGAGGCTGTTATCACATACTTCCTAGACAGATTCACCAAACTCACCCCAAAGCTGCAGAATTAGCTGCAGTTTTTCAACCCTGTCTGTTTCTACTAAGCCATTCTGTGGTCCCTCTACCAATAAATGAATATTTCAGGGTATTTAATCTTCTGTATTGCCCTTGCAATTCAAAAAACATTCTTTTTAAAATTGAAGTATAATTGACTTAAAATGTTATATTAGTTTCAGGTGTACAACATAGTGGTTCAATATTTTTATACATTACAAAATGATCACCATAGTAAGTTTAGTTACTATCTGTCGCCATACAAAGTTATTACAATATTATTGACTATATTCCCTATGCAGTACATTACATACCCGTGACATATTTATTTTATAACTGGAAGTTTGTTCCTCTTAATCTCCCTCATCTATTTCACTCATCTTCCCATGCCTCCTCCCCTCAGGCAACCACCAATTTGTTCTCTGTATTTATGAGTCTGTTTCTGTTTTGTTATGTTTCTTCATTTTTTAGATTCCACATGTAAGTAAAATCATACAGTATTTGTCTTTCTCTGTGTGACTTATTTCACTTAGCATAATACTCTCTAGGTCCATCCATGTTATCACAAATGGCAAGATTTCATTCTTTTTTATGGCTGAGTAAGACTCCGTTGTGTGTGTGTGTGTGTGTGTGTGTGTATGTGTATAAAATATATATGTGACATCTTCTTTATCCATTCCTCTATTTTGTTCTTGTTTTTGATTTTGGCCGCACCCCACAGCATGTGGGATCTTAGTTCTCCGACCAGGGATCAAACCTGCACCTCCTGCACTGGAAGCGCAGAGTCTTAATCACTGGACCACCAGGGAAGTCCCGTTCCTCTATTGATGGACACTTCTGTTGCTTCCATATCTTGGCTTTTGTAAATAATGCTGCAGTGAACATAGGGGTGCATATATCTTTTCAAATTAATGTTGCTGTTTTCTTTGGAAAAATATCCAGAAGTGGAATTGCTGTATCATATGATAGTTCCATTTTAAATTTTTTGAGGAACCTCCATACTGTTTCCATAGTGGCTGCACCAATTTACATTTCCACCAACAGTGTTCAAGGGTTCCCTTTTCTCCATATCCCTGCCAACAGTTGTTATCTCTTGTCTTTTTGGTAATAGCCATTCTGACAGATGTGAGGTGATATCTCATCATGGTTTTGATTTTCATTTCCCTGATATTTAGTGCTGTTGAGGATCCTTTCTTGTGTCTGTTGGCCATTTGCCTGTCCTCTTTGGAAAAAATGTTTATCCAGGTCTTCTGCTTATTTTAAAACAGGTTGTTTGTTTGATATTGAGGTGTATATGTTCTTTGTATATTTTGGATATTAACCCCTTATCAGATATGTTGTTTGCAAATGTCTTCTCCCATTCAGTAAGTGGCTTTTTCATTTTGTGGATAGTTTCGTTTGCTGTGCAAAAGCTTTTCAGTTTGATTAGGTCTCATTTGTTTACTTTTGCTTTTGTTTCCCTTGCCTGAGGAGGCATATAGCTGAGACTGGTGTCAAAGAGCTAACTGCCTATTTTTTCTTCTAGGAGTTTTATGGTTTTAGGTCTTATAGTTAAGTCTTTAATCTGTTTTGAGTTTATTTTTGTTCATGGAGTGAGAAAGTAGTCCAGTTTGATTCTTTTGCATGTGTCACTGTCCAGTTTTTCCAACACCATTTATTAAAGAGGCTGTCTTGGGCTTCCCTGGTGGCGCAGTGGTTAAGAATCCTCCTGTCAATGCAGGGGACATGGGTTTGAGCCCTGGTCTGGGAAGATCCCACATGCCGTGGAGCAACTAAGCCCATGCACAACAACTACTGAGCCTGCACTCTAGAGCCCGCGAACCACAACTACTGAGCCTGCGTGCCACAACTACTGAAGCCCGTGCTCCTAGAGCCCATGCTCCACAACAAGAGAAGCCAGCGCAAGGAGAAGCCCCTGCACCGCAATGAAGAGTAGCCCCCGCTCACCACAACTAGAGAAAGCCTGTGCACAGCAATGAAGACCCAAAGCAGCCAAAAATAAATAAAATAAATAAATTTATTTTTTAAAAAAAGAGGCTGTCTTTTCTCCATTGTATATTTTTGCCTCCTTTGTCATAGATTGACCATAAGTGCATGGGTTTATTTAGGGGTTCTCTGTTGTTCCATTTGTCTTTGTGTCTGTTTTTATGCCAGTACTGTAGCTTTGTAGTATAGTTTGAAATGAGGGAGCATGATACTCCAGCTTTGTTCTTCTTTCTCAAGATTGTTTTGACTGTTCAGGGTCTTCTGTGTTTCCATACAAATTTTATTTTATTTTTTCCTCATTTCATTGATTGATTGAAGTATAGTTGATTTACAATATTGTATTAGTTTCAGGTGTACAGCAAAGTGATTCAGTTATATATATATATACTTTTTTTTTCCTGGTTCTTTTACATTATAGGTTATTGCAAGGTATTGAATATAGTTCCCTGTACTATACAGTAAATCCTTGTTGTTTATCTATTTTACATATAGTGGTGTGTATCTATTAATCCCATACTCCTAATTTATCCCTCCTCCACATTTTTCCCCTTTGGTAACCATAAGTTTGTTTTCTATGTCCATGAGTCTGTTTCTGTTTTGTAAATAAGCTCATTTGTATTGTTTTTTTGATTCCATTTCTAAGTGATATAATGTAATATTTGTCTTTCTCTGTCTGGCTTCATTCATTATGATAATCTCTAGGTCCATCCATTTGCTGCAAATGGCAATATTTCATTCTTTTTTTCCATACATATTTTAGAATTATTTGTTCTAGTTCTGTGAAAAATGCCATTGGTATTTTGATAGGGATTGCAGTGAATCTGTAGACTGCATGGTATATCTTTCCATTTGTTTATGTTGTCTTCAATTTCTTTCATCAAAGTCTTGTAGTTGTCCAAGTATAGCCTTTTACCTCCTTGGTAAGATTTGTTTCTAGGTATTTTATTCTTCTTAAAGCATTTGTAAATGGGATTGTTTTCTTAATTCACTTTCTGATAGTTCTTTGTTACTGTACAAAATGCAACGGATTTCTCTATATTAATTTTGTATTCTGCAACTTTATTGAATTCATTTATTAGTTTTAACAGTTTTGGGTGTGTGTGTGTAGGATTTTCTTTATATAGTATCATGTCATCTGCAAACAGTGACAGTTTTACTTCTTCCGTTCCAATTTGAATTCCTCTTATTTCTTTTTCTTGTCTGATTTCTCTGGCTAGGACTTCCAATACTGTGTTGAATAAAAATGGAGAGAGTAGGCATCCTTATCTTGTTCCTGATCTTAGAGGAAATTCTTTCAGCTTTTCACCATTGAGTATGATGTTAACTGTGGGCTTGTCATATACGGCCTTTATTATGTTGAGGTATGTTCCCTCTACACCCACTTTGTTGAGATGTTGAATTTTGTCAAAAGGTATTTCTGCATCTATTGAGATGATCATATGGTATTTATTCTTCAATTTGTTAATGTGCTGTATCACATTGATTTATGCAGATATTGAACCATTGTTGTATCTCTGGAACAAATCCCACTTGATCATGGTGTATGATCCATTTAATATATTGTTGTATTCAGTTTGCTAATTTTGTTGAGCATTTTCGCATCTATGTTCATCACTGATATTGGCCTATAAATTTCCTTTTTTGTGGTGTCTCTATCTGGTTTTCATATCAGGATGATGCTGGCATCATAGATGGGTTCAGAAGCATTCCTTCCTCTGCAATTTTTTGGAAAAATTTGAGAAGGATAGGATTAGCTCTTCTTGAAATATTTGGTCAGATTCACCTGTGAAGCCATCTGGTCCTGAACTTTTGCTTGTTGGGAGGTTGTTTTTTTTTTTTTTTTAATTACTGATTCAATTTTATTACTGGTAACTGCTCTGTTCAGATTTTCCTTTTCTTCCTGATTCAGTCTTGAGAGATTATATGTTTCTAGGAATTTATCAATTTCTTCTAGGTTGTCCATTTTATTGGCATATAATTATTCATAGTAATCTCTCATAATCCTTTGTGTTCCTGTGGTGTCAAGTGTAACTTCTAATCGTTTCTGATTTTATTTATTTGGGCCCTCTCTTTTTCTCTTGATGAGTCTGGCTAACGGTTTATTGATTTTGTTTATGTTTTCAAAGAATGAGCTCTTAATTTCATTAATCTTTTTTTATTGCTTTTTAAGTCTCTATTTCATTTATTTCTGTTCTGATCTTTATTATTTCTTTTATTCTACTAACTTTGGGTACTTTTTGTTCTTTTTCTAATTCCTTTAGGTGTAAGGTTAGATTGTTTATTTGAGATTTTTCTTGTTTCCTGAGGTAGGCTAATGTTGCTATAAACTTCCCTCTTAGAACTGCTTTTGCTGTGTCCCACTGATTTTGGATCATTGTGTTCCCATTTTCATTTGTCTCTGGGTATTTTTTGACTTCCTCTTTAATTTCTTCAGTGACTTATTTGTTGTTTACATGCATGTTGGGTGTATTTTTGGCAATTTTTATGTTTATGTTTTTGGCAGTTTTTTTCTTGTAGTTGATTTTTCCTATCATTATGGTCAGAAAAGATGTTTGATATGATTTCAATCTTCTTAAATTAATTGTAACATATATTATGTAATATATATATGATTTCTTTTTGGCCATGCTGTGTGGCTTGTGGGATCTTAGTTCCCTTACCGGGGATGGAACCCATGCCCCCTGCAGTGGAAACGCTGAGTCCTAACCACTGGACTGCCGGAAAGTCCCTATATATGATTATTTTAAGTTGATGATCTCTTAAGTTCGAATGCATTCTAATAATCCTGCATTTCCACTCCTGCACCCCCACCATATTTAATGTTTTTGACATCATATTTTATATCTTTTTGTTTTGTGTATCCCTCAACTACTTATTGTGGAGGTAGATGGTTTTACTACTTTTGTCTTTTGGTCCACTACCTTACTGTATATTTGCTTTTACCAATGAGCTTTTTCCTTTTGTAATTTTCATATTTCCAGTTTTGGTCTTTTTTTTTTCCACTTAGAGATGTCCTTTTAAATTTTCCTGTAAAGCTGGTTCAGTGGTAACTCTTTTAGCTTTTGCATGTCTGTAAAACTCTTTATCTCTCCCTCAAATCTGAATGATAACTTTGCGGGGTAGTATTCATGGTTGTAGATTTTTTGCTTTCACCACTTTGAATATATCATGCCCACTCCCTTCTAGTCTGCAAAGTTTCTGCTGAAATGTCAGCTGATAGCCTTATGGGAGTTTCCTTGTACATAGCAAGTTGCTTTTCCCTTGCTGCTTTAAGGATCCTCTCTTGATCTTTATTATTTTTTTCTTTTTAAATTTTTATTGGAGTATAGTCTTTTAAAAAAAATATTTATTTATTTATTTATTTATTTAAATTTTATTTTTGCCTGCCTCGGGTCTTAATTGCAGCATGCGGGATCTTCCATTGCAGCGTGTGGGCTCCTCACCGTGCCAGGTGGGCTTCTCTCTAGTTGCAGTGTGCAGGCTCCAGAGCGCACGGGCTCAGTAGTTGCGGCGCACGGGCTCTCTTGTTGTGGCCCATGTGCTCAGTAGTTATGGCGCACAGGCTTAGTTGCCCCGTGGCATGTGGGATCTTAGTTCCCTGACCAGGGATCGAACCCGCGTCCCCTGCATTGGGAGGCAGATTCTTAACCACTGGACTACCAGGGAAGTCCCTGGAGTATAGTCTTTATCTTTAATTTTTGCCATTTTAATTATGTCTCGGTGTAGACCTTTTTTGGGTTCATCTTGTTTGGGACTCTGTGCTTTCTGTATCTGGATGTCTGTTTCCTTTCCCAGGTTAGCAAAGTTTCAGCTATTATTTCTTCAGATAAGTTCTCTGCCCCTTTATTTCACTCTTCTCTTTCTGGGACCTCTGCAATGTGAATGTTAGTATGCTTGATGTTGTCCCAGAGGTCTCTTAAACTATCCTCATTTTTAAAAATTCTTTTTCCTTTTTTATGTTCAGCTTGGGTGATTTCCACTCCTCTGCCTTCCAGTTTGTGGATCCATTCCTGTGTATCACCTAATTTACTGTTGATTCCTTCTAGTGTATTTTTTATTTCAGTTATTGCATTCTTCAGCTCTGTTTGGTTCTTCTTTATATTTTTAAGCTCTTTGTTAAACTTCTCATTGTACTCCTCCATTTTTCTCCTGAGTTTGTTGAGCATCTTTAGGATCATTACCTTGAACTCTTTATGAGGTAGATTGCTTATCTATACTTCAGTTAGTTCTTCTTTGGGGGTTTTGTCTTATTCCTTCATTTGAAACATACTTATTTGTCTCCACGTTTTACCTAATTCTCTGTGTTTATTTCTAAGTATTAAGTAGGTCAGTTATGTTTCCCCATCTTAGAGACTTTGTAACCTTGTGTATGAGACTTACCGTGGGGCCCAGCAGCACACTCCCCTCTGGTCGCTTGAGCTGTGTGCTCAGGGGGGCTCTTTTGTTGTGGCAGGGCTGGCTACTGTGGATGCGCTGGTAGGTGAAGTTGGCCCCTGACTTGGTTGGCTGCCAGGCCCTGCCTTGTGCCTGCTGGTGTTGGGGGGCTGGGGCCTGGTGTGGCTGGCTGCACAGCCTTGGGGGGGGGGGTCCTGGGACTGCTGCCAGCCCGTTGGTGGGCAGGCAGGCCCCCGGCGCTAACAGACTAGAGGGAGGACTCCAAAATGGTGCTTGCCAGCCCCAGAGTCCTTGTGGTAGAACAAGATCCCCCAAATGACTGCTGCCAGCATCTATGTTCCCAGCTGCCTCCTTCCTCTCTGGGAGCCTCCCCAAGATCAGCAAGTGGGTCTGACCAGCGTCCTTTCAAATTATTGCCTCTGTGCTGGGGCTCAGAGTGTGTGAGATTTTGCATGTGTCCTTTAAGCGCAGAGTCTGTTTCCTACAGCCCTTTAGCTCTTCCGTAGGCAAAGCCTGCTGGCCTTCAAAGCCAGGCATTCTGGTGGCTCGTCCTCCCAGTGCAGGAGCCCGGGGCTGGGGATCCCGATGTGGGGTTTGGACCCCTTGCTCCCTGGGGAGAACCTCTACAGTTGTGATTATCCTCCTGTTTGTGGCTCACCTCACCTTGCCTGGGACGTGGGTACTGACTATACCCTGTCTCGCTGTGGTTCCTTCTTTATAGCTTTAGTTGTGGGATGTCTTTTCTACTAGTCTTCAGGTCGTTCTCATAGACAGTTGTTCTGGAAACAGTTGTGACTTTGGTGTGCCCCTGGGAGGAGATGAGCTCAGGGTCTTCCTACTCTGCCATCTTGGCCACATACCTCCAGAAACATTTTTTTATAGTATTTTGTGGTTTCTGAATTGTTTTCATGAACATTATGCTATCAGTGAGGTAGGTCTTATTATTTCTATTTTATACTAGTTGAGACTGGGGTCGGAGAGGCTCAGCAACTATGTGAGAGGTTCTGGCTGGGCCCTGCAAGGGTGCTCCCCACTCAGCAGCACCAGCACCACCCAGGGAAAGTGACAAATGCACGTTCTCAGCCCCCACACCCTAGACTTCCTGAATCAGAAACTCTGGGGTGGAGCCCAGCGATCTGTGTTTTAACAAGGCCTCCTGGTGATTCTGAAGCACACTCCAGGGTGAGAACCATGGCCTCAGTCTCCCCAGGAATTTGTTAGGTTAAAAAAATAAACGGAAACAAAACACTGATGTCCGTTTGGACCTTTCTCCAAAATCCTAACTCCTCACTTTGACTCTGGAGGCAGTTACTTTCATCATGAAAACAGAACTGATCACAGCTGCTGGGTGTTTTTAGATGAACCCATTTTGTCTTTTGTCTTTCGTAGGTCACATTGCAGAGGAGAAGAGGGATAAGGAATCCTCTCTCTTCAACAGGGATGTAAGTGATGAGCAGTTAACAACCGTAAATAAAGGAACACTTCAAGAAGCAATCAGTCCAGGTAATAATCTATAGATTGTGAGCTAAATAAGGTACCTACCTATGGATGACTTCAGAATGCAACTGTTTGCCTTTCATGGTGTTTTAATGGACTAGATGTCAGCACACCTTTAATTTACCCACGAAAGCATATGATCTACAGTTAAAATTATGCATTAAACTAACTCTAGGAATTTGCCACCCACCCTTTCAAAAAGATGCTGCTTTGATGTTGTTTCTACAAGCCAGGGTCGTCCATAACATGGGCACCATCATCACAGTCCTTGACGTTACTGAGCACTGATGCTTTCTAACAAACAGGAGGGATTAAATGCCAAAGGGTAACCTAGTCCTTGATCTTCATCCTTAGATTACTTGATGCTGGGCCCATTCAGAGTGAGTAGAAACTTGCCATCATGGCAACGTGCTGATACCAAGTCCAGGACACTCCCTCCATGTAGCTACCCACTATCAGAATTATACCTGGTTGTCACTTCCTAACTCTAAGAAATTAAATGCTGAATTATTGCAACAGAGCCCTTAAAGTTGCTTGATGCCGCTGCCTCTTGACATAGCATCGATGAAGGTGGGAAGTTGGACGTGCCTCAGTTTTCTCCCCATAACCCAAGAAAGCCCTTGGCCTGCATGTCCCGCCTGCATCACTAGGCTCCCCTCAGCAGCTCTCCACATCTGATTCCTATCATGGTACCTCTGTACCCCATTTCCCTGATTCCTTTGTCTTTTTTGGGTCACATTACAAATGGGGTAACCGAAGCTCTGAGTCCCCAGTGTCAGCTGAGGACTCTTTCCTTTGAGATCTAGCTAAGATTGCCTTGTACAGTATTCCCAAGCCCACGTGTAGTGGCATTCCAAATCTACCCTCAAGGTTTCTACAAGTCCCTAAAGGGTTGAAAAAGTTTGGGATCATCTTGGCATCATGTTTGCCTTATGTCTTGAAATTCCCCCAAACCTACACACCCGAGGCAGATAATGTATGTGGCAGAATTACCTGGAGCTGGGGGTGGGGGAGGAGGGATGAGGGGCAGCAGAGAAGAGGTTGTATCACTGCCCTGTGAAAGCTTCAGACTGAATACTTTACTCCATTTTTTTTTTTTTTTATTGAAGTATAGTTGATTTACAATATTGTGTTAGTTTCTGGTATACAGTAAAGTGATTCAGAATACACACACACACACACACACACACATATATATACATATATATTCTTTTTCAGATTCTTTTTCATTATGGTTTATTACAGGATATTGAATATAGTTCCCTGTGCTATACAGTAGGACCTTGTTGTTTATCTGTTTTATATACGGTAGTTTGTATCTGCTAATCCCAAACTCCTGATTTTTCCCTTCCCCCCCTTCCCCTTTGGTAACCATAAATGTGTTTTCTATGTGAGTCTGTTTCTGTTTTGTAAACAAGTTCATTTGCATCAGTTTTTTAGATTCCACATATAAGTGATATCATATGATATTTGTCTTTGTCTGACTTACTTCACTTAGTATGACAATCTGTAGGTCCATCTGTGTTGCTGCAAATGGCATTATTTCACTCTTTTTTATGGCTGTTGACTCCATTTTTCTTTTTTTAAATTTATTTATGTCTGTGTTGGGTGATTCCATTTTTCTTAAAAGCCGTTGCAGCGGGACTTTTCATCTCCTGTAGTGGCCCTGTCTCCTCCCTCCATCTTCACTCTCCTCTGTTGCTCTCCTCACCTCCTCCAAACTGGTTGCTCTGCTGTTTGCCAGCTCATACCCTCAGCATCTCACCTCCACCATCAAAGGTTGTGAATGTCTTTTCCTAAACACAGCCAGTTTATTCCCCAGGAGGACTTGTGGAACCAGCAGCTGAGATGCTAAGGTTTTCATTCGGGCTCCAAGCAGAGCCAACCAGCTGTCCCTACAGAGGCGTACGGCGTCGTCGCTCTCTGTTTACTCGGCCGTGCGTCTTCTCATTTAGATGTTCCAAGCAGGAGTATGCCACACGCGCGGCTTCTGCACTTTCTGCAGAGGGACATCAGCATCGCCGCTGTGTCGGTGTCAGGAATCCTCACGGCCATGGTGTTGCTGCTGCTGGCGTTGGTCACGGACATCAGGAAGAAACAGCCGTTGTGAGTGGCTCTTAGTGCCCGCCTTCCTTCCAAGAACTCACAGGTTTTTGTACCAACGTTGCCCCAGAATTTCCTCTGACCCTGGGTTTAGGAGGACAGCGGGGACCTCTGAGCCTGGTTGTGCGTCAGCGTCGGCTGATGTGCTTCCTAGACGTGCAGATCACCCAGGCCATTGGGTTCTCAGACACTGCCTTGTGGTTCTGATGCGCAGCTGGGTTTGGGGTTTCCTGGTTTGGGCCATCCTTGCCTCTGAAGGCCTCCGCAGGTGAGGCCACACCTCTTCCCATACTGAGGGCCACTGAAAGAGGAGATGGTACAGTCTCTGGCTGAAAGATTGGAAAACAGGAATATGGATGTAGAAGAGAAAGGCAAAGCATAGCTCCAAGTGTGTGGGGAGGGAAGAGGCTGTGGAGGGGAGGAGAGGCTGACTTTCAGCCCGTTCACACCGCTGCAGCCGTGCTGATGGTTAGAATATTGAAAGGTGCCTCTGTTGGTTGGTAAACAGCCCCTTCCCAGGACCTCCCCAGACTTCCCAGTCTTCCCCGTGACCCAGCAAGTGAAGGGTTAATGGCTGGTGCGGAGGGGCAGAGGGGTGCGGTGAGAGGGCCTCCAGGGCTCTGCTCCAACAGTGGCCACTTTGAACAGTCAATGTATGTCTGTACCGGTTGTTAAGTCCTTCAACTCTCCCCCTGGTGAGAAGGCTCAAACACAGTGGCTCTAACCAGGAGCAGGCACTGGAAAGCAAAGGGTTTACAAGATTACGCATTTGCAGTAATTGCACCTCGAAATTATGTGCCTTGGTCTGTATGCCTTGGGACCCACATTCCTGATCGCGGGGAAAAGCAGCTCTCCAAGGCCCCTCACGTCGTGCCCAGCGCTGTGTTGGGTCCTCGGCCTGTCCACAGAGAAAGGAGGAGGCCGTGGTGTGTGATGAGGGGTGAAGTGTCCACCCCCCATCCCATCCCCGCCAAACTCTGCAGCGTTTAAATTTCCCCACGAGAGTTGCATTGCTTTCCCTAAAAGTGTCCTTGAAAATGCCAGGCTCCTGGGACGGGTAACCCATTCTGGCCAGCCACCATCACCTCCCACCCAGCTGTCTCCTCTGAGAGAGCAGTGGGTCCCCTGAAGCGAAAGGGGAACCCTGAATATGGCAGAAGTTAGAGAAGATTTAAAGACCTCTTGGAAATAAATTTGACCCGCTTCACAGTTCTGACTGGGGCTTATCCATTGGATTCACCATTTCCCTTCCGTGTCTCTCAGAGGTATCAAAAGAAGTGGTGAAGGGGAGTTCCCTGGCCATCCAGTGGTTAGGACTCCGTGCTCTCACTGCGGAGGGCCCGGGTTCGATTCCTGGTCAGGGAACTAAGATCCTGCAAGCTGCGTGGTGCAGCGGGGCAGGGTGAGGGGGCGGAAGAAGTGGTGAAGATTGGCTCCATCCCACAGAGACGAATCAAAGCTGTGGAGAGCCTGCGTTAGTTATGAGAACGTGGCGGGAAAGGATTTTCCCAGAGACTCTGTGTTGCCCCAAGGCAAAATGAATTTCACACATGACAAGCCTTCCTGACGGGAAGTACATAGAGTCCTCACCCCTCAGAAATATCAGCCTCTATTTCCTCCCAAGGAGTAGCCGGTAGGAATTGCTACACATTTAGTTGTGCAGTACAGTTCCTGTGTGTTTTGTTTTAGATCTCCTCCAGCAAACATGACGTACAATATTTTGTATAATGAATGGAAAGACTTGGTGGCAAAAGTCTCAAGAAAAGAAGACCAGAAAATATGCAGGAAAACAGGAACAGTTGAAGTTACATTCCAGTGTCTAAGCCAGGTGATGGGGCCAGCCAACCAGCACCCAAAGCCGTGATGCGAGGCGATTCTCCATCCAGACTTGGTGGAGAGGCAGTTGGATTTCTGGCTGTGAGGTGCACCCTGCAAAATGTTTACCTCTTCCTCTCAACTTTGAATGGACCAAGAAAATTTTGACCACAGAATGCTCATAATGGTAATGGCGTTAATGACTAGTACAGGAGACTTAGCACATTTCCCCAAAGACTGACCCGACACACAATGGATTCGTTTATTAAAGCAGTGCTTCGTTTTCTCAGCCATTCATTGAACAGATATGAATTGAACACCCAATATACAGACAATATCAAAATACATGAGGCAACCAAAGGTACTCGCATCAGCAGGCATGGCCCTCGCAGGTTTCTGAGGACATGGCAGACAGCTGGCTGAGGCCCTTTGGTAGTCGGTTTATGCCTCTCTGTCCCCATGGCTAAAGGCGCCAAGGGTCTGAGGGCTGGGGTCCAGAGGAGAAAGGGGAGAAGGGGGTGACTCATGTTGGTGTTGCAAGCCCAAGAGAGCAGCCACTGCAGCTCAGGCAGCTCCTGCCCCTACATTGGAAGGCAGGGTCCAGAGAGAAGGACGCTGCCCTGCCCCCCGCCCCCCGGGAGGGAGGGTCCTGAGGCTGGGGGAGGATGTGTACCGCCACACGTGCGGCCACCGCGGCCCCTCAGGTCCACGTGCTCCAGCTCTGATTCATGCCTTCTCGCCTCGACCTGAAGAGGCTGCACACTCCCTTGTGGTGCCAGTCAGGGGACGCAGAAGGTCCAGTGGGGGAGCCCAGCCACGAGCACGCTGGCGGGGGCGTCTCAGCCGCACTAGGAAGGGCAAGGACGGGAGCGAGATCTGAGGTCAGAGATTCAAAGAAGGGGTGTGGCCTAAGCAAAGGGTCCGAATCAAGGGGTGGGGGGACCTGGCCCAAGACACCCGTGAGGGGCATGGCCTGAGCGCCCAAGCGAGGGCTTGACTTGAAGGGGTTCGGGGTGAGGCGTGTTAGCCGGGGAGGGAACGGGGCTCTAGGGAGGAGGTGGCCTCGCGAGGGCCGAGGGTACACCGTGCTGGACCTGCCAACAAAGGGTAGACTGGAGCGCAGATGGAGAACCCGGGAGGGGTGCGTCAGGGAGGGCATGGTCCCGGGACCAGAGGCGTGGCCGGGACGTTAGGGCCTGGCTGGTGTTCACCCCTCCCTGAGGGAGAACGTCCTCTAGCGCGGGGATATCGTTGGCTGCTCTTGCTCTTGTTGTAGGAAACATCTACAGTTTCCCCAGGGGTAGACCTCGTGCAGGCCAAGACGCCCGCCCAGGCTCGTACTCCCCCTGGCTGGAGAGGACCCAGGCCTCCTGCTAGCTGCCAGCCTCCACACTCCTTTCCTGGGTCTCAACAAGTCTCTTGGGTCACCTTCCCGGCTTCAGCCTGGGACCCATCCTCCACCTTAATAAGCTGCACTTACTGAGACCCTGTTATGTGTGTAAACTCTCGATCCATATTTTTTTATTGAAGTATAGTTAATTTACAATGTGTTAATTTCTGCTGTACAGCAAAGTGATTCAGTTATACATATATATATTCTTTTTTAATATTCTTTTCCATTATGGTTTATCATAGGATATTGAGTATAGTTCTCTGTGCTCTACAGTAGAACCTTGTTGTTTATCCATTCTATATATAAAAGCTTACATCTGCTAACCCCAGCCTCCCATTGCATCCCTCCCCCAACCCCCTCCCCTTTGGCAACCACCAGACTGTTCTCTATGTCCGTAATTCTGTTTCTGTTTCATGGATATGTTCATTTGTGTCATATTTTAGATTCCACATATAAGTGATATCATATGGTATTTGTCTTTCTCTTTCTGACTTACTTCACTTAGTATGATAATCTCTAGGTCCATCCATGTTGCTGCAAATGGCATTATTTTGTTCTTTTTTATGGCTCAGTAGTATTCCATTGTATATATGTACCACATCTTCTTTATCCATTCATCTGTCTATGGACATTTAGATTGTTTCCATGTCTTGGCTATTGTGAATAGTGCTGCTATGAACATAGGGGTGCATGTATCATTTTGAATTATAGTTTTGTCTGGATATATGCCCAGGAGTGGGATTACTAGATCATATGGTAATTCTATTTTTAGTTTTCTGAGGAACCTCCATACTGTTTTCCATAGTGGCTGCACCAACTTACATTCCCACTAACAGTGTAGGAGGGTTCCCTTTACTCCACATCCATTCCAGCATTTGTTATTTGTAGACTTTTTCATCATGGCCATTCTGACTGGTATGAGGTGGTACCTCATTGTAGTTTTGATTTGCATTTCTCTAATAATCAGCAATGTTGAGCATCTTTTCATGTGCCTATTGGCCACCTGTATTTCTTCTTTGGAGAAATGTCTATTTAGATCTTCTGCCTTTTTTTTGATTGGGTTGTTTGTTTTTTTTGTTGTTGAGTTGTATGAGCTGCATATATTTTGGAAATTAAGCCCTTGTCGGTCACATCGTTTGCAAAATTTTCTCCCATTCTGTAGGTTGTCTTTTCATTGTGTTTATGGTTTCCTTTGCTGTGCAAAAACTTGTAAATTTGATTAGGTCCTATTTGTTTATTTTGTTTTTATTTCTGTTGCTTTTGGAGACTGACCTAAGAAAACATTGGTAAGATTTACATCAGAGAATGTTTTGCCTGTGATCTCTTCTAGGAGTTTTATGGGGTCATGTCTTATATTTAAGTCTTTAAGCCATTCTGAGTTTATTTCTGTGTATGGTGAGAGGGTGTGTTCTAACTTCATTGGTTTACATGAGGCTTTCCAACTTTCCCAGCACCACTTCCTGAAGAGACTGTCTTTTTCCCATTGTATATTCTTACCTCCTTTGTCAAGATTAATTGACTGTAGATGTGTGGGTTTATTTCTGGGTTCTCTATTCTGTTTCATTGATCCATATGTCTGTTTTTGTGCCAATATCATGCTGTTTTGATTATGGTAGCTTTGTAGTATTGTCTGAAGTCTGGGAGGGTTATGTCTTCTGCTTTGTTCTTTTTCTTCATGATTGCTTTGGCAATTCTGGGTCTTTTATGGTTCCATATGAATTTTAGGATTATTTGTTCTAGTTCTGTGAAAAATGTCATGGGTAATTTGGTAGGTATCACATTAAATCTGTAGATTGCTTTGGGTAGTATGACCATTTTAATGATATTAATTATTCCAATCCAAGAGCATGGGGTATCTTTCTATTTCTTTGAGTCACATTTAGTTTCCTTTATTAATGTTTTATAGTTCTCAGAATGTGAGTCTTTGACCTTCTTGGTCAGGTTTATTCCTAATTATTTTATTTTCGGGATTGTGATTTGAAAAGTTATTTTTTTTTACATTCCCTCTCTGATATTTCATTGTTGATGTAAAGAAATGCAACTGATTTCTGTTTGTTAATCTTGTATCCTGCTACCTTGCTCAATTTGTTTATCAGTTCTAATAGTTTTTGTGTGGAGTCTTTAGGGTTTTCTATATATAGTATCATATCATCTGCATATAATGACAATTTTACCTCTTCCTTTCCAATTTGGATACCTTTTATTTCTTTTTCTTGTCTGATTGCTGCGGCTAGGACTTCCAGTACTATGTTGAATAGAAGAGGTGAGAGTGGGCATCCTTGTCTTAAACCAGATTTTAGCAGGAAGGCTTTCAGCTTTTCACCATTTAGTATTATATTGGCTGTGGGTTTGTCATAAATAGCTTTTATCATATTGAGATATGTTCCTTCTATACCCACTTGGTAAGTGTTTTTATCATGAATGGATGTTGAATTTTGTCAGATGCTTTTTCTGCATCTTTTGAGATGATCATTTGGTTTTTGTCTTTTCTTTTGTTGATGTGGTGTATCACATTGATTGATTTGCGTATGTTGAACCATCCTTGTGAACCTGGGATGAATCCCACTTGGTCGTGGTGTATGCTCTTTTTTATGTGTTTTTGGATTCAGTTTGCTAATATTTTGCTGAGAATTTTTGTATCTATAGTCATCAAATATATTGGCCTGTAATTTTCTTTTTCAGTGGTGTCTTGGTCTGGTTTTGGTATCAGGGTGATGGTGGCCTCATAGAATGTCTTTGGGAGTGGTCCTTCCTCTTCAATTTTTAGGAAGAGTTTGAGAAGGGTCAGTATAAGTTCTTTGTTTGGTAGAATTCGCCTGTGAAGCCATCTGGTCCTGGACTTTTGTTTGTAGGGACTTTTTTATTTATTTATTTATTTTTAAAATTTATTTTTGGTTGTGTTGGGTCTTCTTTTCTGTGCAAGGGCTTTCTCCAGTTGCAGCAAGCGGGGGCCACTCTTCATCGCGGTGCGTGGGCCTCTAACTGTCGCGGCCTCTCCCATTGTGGAGCACAGGCTCCAGATGCGCAGGCTCAGCAGTTGTGGCTCACGGGCCTAGCCGCTCCGCGGCATGTGGGATCTTCCCGGACCGGGGCACGAACCCGTGTCCCCTGCATTGGCAGGCGGATTCCTAACCACTGTGCCACCAGGGAAGCCCCTGTAGGGAGTTTTAAAATTACAGATTCTATTTCACTTCTAGTGATCGGCCTGTTCAAATTATCTATTTCTTCTTGATTCAGTTTTGGTGGGCTGTATGTTTCTAGAAACTTGTCCATTTCTTCTATGTTGTGAAATTTGCTGGCATATTATTGTTCATAGTATTCTCTTATGTTTTTTTTGTATTTCTGCGGTATCAGTTGTTATGTCTCCTTTTTCTTTTCTTATTTTGTTTATTTGGGGTTTCTCTCTTTTCTTCTCGGTGAGCCTGGCCAGAGGTTTGTCAATCTTGTTTATCTTTTAAGCATGATAATCCTCATCTTATTTAGAGAAAAGGAAGGCCCAGACAGATAAGGTCACTAGCTAGAGATGACATAGATAAGGGGGCAGCTTGGCCTCTAGTCCAGATCCAGGGTCTGTGCTGTAACCATTGTAGCCCAGCCCCTGTCATCTCCTGAGTCTCCAGAAAGACCCTTGGGACCTGCTGAGGAGGAATGAATAAGAAGGATCTGGTCTCCTTTTTTGGGAGGGAGAGTGGGTGAAGCAGCCCCAGGGGGACAGAGGTGGTTCTGGAAAAGCAGGCCTGGTGGATGGTTCAGATCAAGAGCACCATCTCTAGTTTTCCCAGCTCTGTGGTTTTCCTTGTTTGCCCTCCAAAACTGGGGAAGCCCCCGAAGCTTTTAGCCACGGGGAATTGGGGGAGGGGTCAAGACCAGGTTGGGTCTGAGTGGGACACTCTCGGCACCTCTCTCTCCCCAATATAAAATCAGCCCACTTTCTTCTTGTCTGAATCCTACTGGGGCTGGCCCAGGTCCTGGCCTGGAGGAGGGACCAGCCCCAGGGAGTGGTTGTGACCCTTTAGGTCCAGGTTAATACCTCTGGATAAACTCCACTGGCTTTGGCTATGGGAGAACTCCTTAGACCCTCTAAGCTACATCCCAGTCTAATTCCAAAGGACTTCCCTTTGGGAACTGAGATCCTCTGTCCTCTTAAAAAAAAAAAAAGATTAAAAAAGAAAAAGCCACCCCACATGTAATCCTCCCTTTGAATCTAATCCTTCCAAGCTTTGAGAACTTGGAGTTTGATCAATGGCTGTAAGAGGGGACCCTTCCATAGACAGCCCCTGAGAGAAACCTGCTTATGGTTGTACGCCTGTCCTCATTCCATCCTCATCCAGACCTCTCAGGACCCCAGACCTGAGAGGCAGCCCACCCTCCCACTGGCCTCCTACCCCTACCTCAGCTTCCATTTGAGAAACAAGTTGGGGTCATGTGCCTCTAGCCTCCACCAGCGGCCTCCCCAGCCCCGCAGGCCCACTGGGAGCCTGCCCTGAGCGGTCTCTGCCTCTTTCTCTATCAAAGAGGTGTCTTCCTTTGTGTTCCCAGTTTGCTCAGGGCTTCCACCTCCAGCTCAGTGGTTGGTCCAGCCAGCCTGGCCCTGGCGTGGTGAAGGGTGGCCACCACACAGCACAGGAGATTTCAGGGCTGAGCCTTGTGGAGGCTCTGGACTCCCTTTGAGCCAGCAGACCTCAGGCTCTGCCATTTACTAGCTGTGAAATCTCAAGCTTCAGTTTCCTCTTGGCCTCAGTTTCTGTATCTGTAAAACGGGGCTAACCTGCTTCATGCAGCTGTTGTGAGCATTAAATGCACCTTAGCTGGGGTCAACACACAGGAGTGCTCAATATAAATGAATAAATAAATCTTAGCTGTTATGATTGTTCTGTAAAACTGTGGCTTTTTACCTGTCCAGCATCCTTCCAGCCATAGCCTCCAACTTCCCTTTGGGTTCTTCTCCCCGGTCTCAGTGTGGTGTGGATGGGCTTTGTGACTGGGTCCTAAGCCACTCTCACATCTAATCCTCTGGTTTCAGGGACTTGGTAAGGGATGGACATGTGATCCACTCAGCCAATGAGCTGTGATGGAGCTTTTGCTGGGAATACTGAGAAATAGATGCTTTCTCCTGAGTGGGATTTGAAGCTGAGTTGTTATCTTGGACCCCAGGGAGAAAAGTTATCTGAGAATGAAGTCAACAGATAGAGGAGGTAACACCCCTGAGGCCATCATTTGAGGCTTGAGTAAGTTGTTCCTGAAGCCCATACCTGAGCTTTTCATCCATCATGCTATATTTGTTAAACTCCATTATGTGCCAGCTGCCACTCTAGTTGCTGGGGATGCAGCCAGGAACAAGACAATCCCCACCTCACAGAGGTCCAGTCTTGCCCCAGGGCCTTTGCACCTGCTGGTCCCTCTGCTTGAAATGCTGTTCCCCCAATATCTCCATGGCTCCCTCCTGCACCTCCTTCAAGTCTCGACTCACAGGTTATCCCCTCAGTGAGGCCTGCCCTGACCCCTCTGTTCAAATTCACACACCTATGAACCTCTTCTACCCTTTCCTGATTTATTTTACTCCTTAGCACTTGGAGCCACCTGATATACTCTATAGAATACTTGACTATTTTGTTACTTCTCTGTCTCCCCCACTAGAATGTCAGCTCCACAAGAGAAGGGATTTTCATCTGTGCTGTTGACAGCAGCTCCATAGTGCCTAGAACAGAGTGTGGCGTAGAGTAGGTACTCAGTGTTGAATGAATAGGGAGCCCCTGAAGGCCTATCTGAAGAGATGACATTGTCATTGCGGTTTGGATGTTTAAGAAGAGCGGTCCATTTGATGACCCTCAGAGGAGGACACAGCATATGGCTGCTATAGCAAATTGATTCTCTTCTGACTTAAGCCAGATTGGATTAATTTTCTTTTTTGTGTGTGGGGGGGTGTCACTTTCAACCCTTAGAATCCTAAATTGCTCTTGGAAGGATGCTGTACTCAAGAGCTACCCCTGGAGGGCGCAAGGAAATCCTGTTCCTGCCCTTGGACATGCAGTCAGTAGCACACTATCGAAATTGGGGAAATGGAGAGATGATGGTGGTGATGATGATGATGATGATGGTGATAATGGAGCATCTGCTTTAATGCTCATGAGGTGGGTACCAGTATCATCCTCATTTCCTGAATGAGGAAACTAAGGCACAGAGAGGTCAAGTAACTTGCTCAAGGTCCCTCAGCTCTAAGTGGAAGAACCAGACAAGAACAGCAAGGAGATAAATGTCACGTTGTCTGACCACCCAGAGGAAAGGCAGGTGCTGCACGGTTGAAGATACCCAGGTGGGAGGGAATTCAGTAGGGGCCCTGGGGGCATCACTGTGCTGAGATGTGAGTCTTCTCTGGCAGCCTGAAACCTCCACCCCAGGGCCCACCTGCCGGGTGTTACCCCTGCAGTGGCCTGGCGTCTTTTTAGCTGCGGAACCAAATCTGGCCGACTCAAGGGCAGGTGAAACCAGCACAGAGTCCCGCCCCACCCAGTCAGAGGAGGGGGAAGGCTTCCTGGAGGAAACTGCATTTAATCAGAGACCTGGAGGAGGAGGAAGAGTCAAATGGAGGAGAAGAGGTGGGGAAAGAGAGTTCAGGCAGGGACCAGCTGGGCAAGGGCCCGGGGGTGTGAGTGTGAGTGATCGAATTCTTCCGAGGCTCTTTGCATGTCTAGAGTGAATATTTACCCAGACCCACGCTGGGCAAACACACCACAACTTTCCCAGCCCACAGTTCCATCCACTGTCTTTCATCTGCACATTCAAAAGACGCATCCACCACCCTCCACTTTGGCAAAACACGTGGCGTTATCTGCAGGCCAATCTCAGAACTGTCTGAGCACCCAGCTGGCCTGGGCCCCTCAGGACGTGGTCTCTGGGATGGAAGTGGGTTAGAGGGTTGCTGCGCCAGTGCCTTGCAGAGGCTGGGAGCCCCTTTCTCAGGCCTGAAGACCCCAGAGACAGCAAGCCCCAAATGCTGCTGCCCCTCGGGCACCCCACAGGCAGCCTGCTCAGCTTCCAGCTCTCTGGGAGGCCGGCCCCACAGGGAGCTATTTTGCAGTCAAGCTTTCCTCCTCCCCTGTCCACCATGGCCTGGGCTATGGGGCCAGACTGCCCTGCTCCCATCATGCCTGGCCACTTGGAGTTGGTTGTTTAGCCTCTCTGGGCTTCACTTACCTTATCTGGAAAATGGATTCAATGGGTTAAATTGTAAACCACTTACAACATTGTGTGGCCCATAGTAAGTGCTCAGTAAGTGCTGCTATTATAATTGGAGATTATGTGGTTCTGATGCTGTGATTTCTCTCCTCTTCAGTTTGCTGGGGCATTCTTCTCTCATTACCCCAGGAAAGGAGCATCCAGTATGGAAACAAAGATTTGTTTCTGCATCCTGAATTTCACGATGTCTGTGGGGAAAGGGAAGTCTTCTAACAAAAACAGTTTTGGGAGAAATCTATGTAGGGGGAAAGTACCCAGCCTGGAGCTTAGAAAGAAGATTTCCTGAGTAGGAGGGGGGATTTAGGGAACTGGGGGGTAGTAGAGGCTGGGGGAGAGGGTCCCAGGAAAGGAGCCCTGGGGTAAAGCATGAAGGAAACGCCAGGCCAGTTGGGGAGCTGAACCCACTTCCCCCAGGGCGCAGGTGCAAGAGAAGAAAGATTTTTGGGGTCTCAACAGTGGGCCTAGGACAGCACATGTAGGTCCCCAAGGCCCCATGGGTGACGAGCCACTGAAGAGGTACCCACGTGTCCAAGAGGGCAAGGAAATATGGGTGAGAGAGCCCCCAAAGCCTCGGGGCACCGGGGATAGACAGGGCGGAGTGGATGCCAGGACAGGCCCAGCCTTGCAGCCCGACAGCTCCTTGGGCCGCCGAGGGAGCAGATGTGAGATGTGGTCAAGTGGTCAGAGGGTGGGTGAGTGTGAGGAGGAGAAGAGGCTGAAAAAGAGGCTGTGAGCAGCGCAGGAGGTGGTCAGGTGCAGTGCAGTGTGGACTGCAGCCAGGTGCAGTGCATGGGGCCGGGCTGGGACCGGGTGCCCGCTGGGGGACACACCATCTCCGTGTCTTGACGACACAACCGATCCTTCTTAGAAGCTGTCCCTGACGCCCTCAGGCTGCGTCGGGCTCCTCTGTGTACACACAGTGTCCAGGCTTCTGCCTTCCCAGCCCTGGTCTCCCTGGTGACCCAGCTGCCCCCTGGTCTAGACTGTGAGCCATCTGAGGGCAGGGACAGGGCTGTCGTTGTTGACCTGATGTCTGGCACACAGGAGGTGCTCTGACCTTTGCGGTGTGGACCTACTTAGGAGGTTTCTCGTTTCTCCGGCTTTAACCTGTCTGTGGAATAAATAAATCACTCATATGAGCAATTCAGCCAAGGACAGGGCCCGGGTCCATGCCCCCTTGGGAAGGGAAAGTGGGGGCATTCCAGTTTCCAATGAGTCCTGGGGATGCCCCCTCCCACTGCCACTACCCCACCCCCATTCTGGCACACAGCTCCCCTCCCTTACCCTCTCCAGGTTTGGGGGATGCTGTTGGGATCATCATTCTAGCATAACCCCTGCCTGCAGCTCGCCTCATTCCCCCCACTGCTGGGCCGGCTCTGCTTGGCCCCGGAAGTGCCCTCTGCCCCCCTGGAGCACATGGCCTGCGATTTTCCTTGAACACAGCACTTTGTGACTTTGACGTAAACTTCAAACACAGCCCCCTTTCCTGTCTTCTCATCAAGGAAATAGGCTGAGTTTCAGAGAAAGGCGCTTCCAAGAGCAAGCACATCAGGCCTTCCGGGCCAGTCCCTGCCCGGCTTGGCCGCTGTGCTCAGCTGGTGTGTCCAGGTGAGTGGCTGGCCTCTGGCCTTCTGCCCCTTTCTTGCCAGCACGGCCACCGCAGGGGCTTCCGGGGCAGCCGGCAGAGGGTGACTCAGATTCCCCACCCCCTCCCCCCCGAGTGAGAAACCGTGGTGGGGTATGACCTCCTTACCCCTTGCCAGGGTGTATGAGTGGGTGGTTAGCCGGTGGTGGCTTCAGGCTGGGGGCTCGGGCTGCAGAGAAGCCCAAGTTAGTTTCTCAGACCCCAGTTCTTCATCTAGAACCAGCTGTCTGTCGGCTTTGGGACCAGAGACCTTGCAGGCGGCCTGTGCCTCCACATCCATCAGCACATCCCCAGGTAAGTCATCCCGATGGAGCAGCACCCAGCCGCCATCTCCAGCGGTGGCCTGGGTCTGGTGAAGGAGGACAGAGTCAGGAGGACACTGGGGTACCAGAAGGGCTGTAGGACCATGGTGGGTGCCGTCCAGCTGGGAAAGGAAGCAGACACGACCTGTGGCCACGCTGAGGGAAGGAGGTCTCCCTCCAGAGGGCCAGCCGAGTGGTAGTGGACGCCTATATCCAGGGGCCACGGAGGTGCTTGCTCAGTCCCTAGCCTCCTGCAGGGCCCCATCAGTGCAGCAACCTTGACTTCAGGAAGCAGAGAAAACTCCAGAGAAAGCAAACGTGTGCTCTGTCCCCCAGGCCCGTGAATATGAGGGTGGCTCAACAGGGCTGTGAACTTGAACATCAAAATGCTGGATGATTCCCATGAGGGGACCCAGGACAGGCTCCAGCCATTTGTAGGGGAGCTCAGGTTAAAGGGGAAACAGAGATGTGAAGAAGGAAACAGCTCGAATCCTGCTCCACCGCTGTGTGTCCTTGGCAAGTTGCTTGGCCTCTCTGAACTTCACTTTGCCCATCTGTTAAATGCAGATGCAAATATTGGCAACTAGTAGGTGCTTGGCTCCTGACTGTTGGGTGAGAGGTTGGGAAAGGTGTCCCAGGCAGGAAAGGGTCTTGGCAGGAAGGAACAGGGGTTCATGTGGTGAACGGCTCAAGATGAGCTTTGTTAGTCTTGTCTTAGCCAGGGCAGCAAGCACACAGTAGGTGCTTAATAAAGCTTTGCTGAGAGATTAGCGTCGGGGACTCCTGTGATGGAAGGTCCTCGGGTGTCACCTGCGAGGGCTCTTCCCCTGCCAGTGCAGAGCTGCTTTTTCCTGTTGTCGCCTGTCCTCCAGCCTCGCCACACAGCCCTGGCAGGGACGCTGGACAGGCAGGCGGCCCAGCTGGATGGTGTTTCGTGTACACTCTGGAGCCAGGAGGCCGGTTTGAGGCCTGGCTCTGCCATCTACTGTGTGTGCCGTGTGACCTTGGGCAATTTCCTCCTTCTCTGTGTCTTCAGGTGCCAAATCCACAAATCCTCTACACACAGCATTCTCTCGAGGATTAGGCGAGTGGATTTCTCTAGAGTGCCTGGCACACAGTAGGTGCTGTATAAGCATATTGCTGAAGTCCTAATTACGATCACCAGCTCTGGGCGGCCTCGTAGCTCCTGGAGACTCTCCTGGGGGCTGCAGCAACCAGACCTCTCCATGTTGGCTGCTCCCCGCCGCAGCCCAAAGCATAGCGTTAGGGAAGTGCTTCTTAACTGGAGCCAGTTTTGCCGCCCCCATGCCTGCTGGGGACATTCAGTGCCATCTGGGGACATTTTTGGTTGTGATTCAGGGGGTGTTACAGGCCTCTAGTGAGACAGGGGCCAGGGATGCTGCTGAACACCCTGCAATGCACGGACAGCACCGCGCGGTCCCCACTGTCAGGCTCTGTCCTCCTGACGCATCCCACCTTTTCTGGCCCCTAAGTCTTTCCCCATCTCCTTTGACACAGAGCCTGGCACCCAGAGAGGGACAGCTCCTTGCAGAGGTTACACAACCCTTAGAACCCCAGCAGCAGAGGTTGGAGTCGCTGGGGAGTGGTGGCAGTGGGGACTGATCTCGTGGCATTATTCGGTCATTTGGTCAACAGACAGAGTCTGTTTGAGGCCTGAGGACCTGCTTCCCACCCCCGACAGGCCAGCACTCTTTGCCCTGACAGTTGAAGGCAGCTCAAAGTGCAGCGACACCTGGGCCAGGCAGGCGTGGGAGCCCCTGGGGACCCAGGTCAGAGCCGTGGATTCCATTCTCCTAATGGCCACGCACTAGAGTGGCTAGTGCTGGCTGCTGGTCAGAGAGACCTGAGTTCAAATCCTGACTGCCACTCACAGGCTACATGATTCTGAACATGACATTAGCCTCTCTGAGCCTCAGTTTCTTTAGCTGAGGAATGGGGATGACAGTTCCCACTTGATGGAGTTGCGGTGAGGATTAGATTAAATGGATAATGCTCAGAAGAGGTGTCGTAAAGTCTTCGGTACAGAGGCTATCGTTATTGTTGCCCGCCTGACAAATATTTGTCGGGAGGAAGCGGGGGCTATTGTGAAAACAAGACAGGCGTAGGCTCTGCCTTGGGGAGCTCATGCTGGTCAGAGACGGTGGAGCAAACAGACAGTGATCGTATGTGGCCACCAGGGCTGTGATGCGGGAGGACGGGGCCCTGGGAGAACAGAGGAGGTGCCTGACTCAGCTGGGGAGGGAGGGGGGAAATCATGGAACACTTCTGGGTGGAAGGGACAGCTGAGGGGGGCCTGACGCACGTGGCCTGGAGAAGGGTGTGGGCGCTGTTCCAGGCAGAGGGAACAGCCTGTGTGAAATCTCCTCCGATTGGTCCGACTGGTCCTCTCCTCTCCCACCATTGGTTAGTGGAGGAAGCTGCTAGGTCCTCCATTCACTCTTCTCTCCTAGGGAGGCCCCCACAGCCCCTCATCCCTCATCAGGCTGCCAAATTCCAAGGACCCGCAGAGGGGTCTCCACCCACCACAGCGGGCTGCATACCTTTCCAGGTACCCAGTATCAGTAGCCTCTGCCCACCACGAACATTTATGGGGCACTTACGATGTGCCTGGCTGGTATAGGCAGGGGAACGAGACCATATCCACTCTCACCATGCTTACATTCTAGCAGGGGACAAAGATCCTGTGGCAGCAAGTTGATAGTACATCACATTTTCAGTGGTGAAGAGCAGTAACGCTGGGTCAGGGATAGAGAGAGAAGGGGAGGCTATTTTAGAGAGGGAGGTCAGGGAAGGCCTCTTGGAGGAGGAGGTGACATCTACACAGAGACCCGAATGAAGTGAGGGATGTTGGGGGAAGAGTGTTCAAGCAAAGGGAACAGCCAGTGCAAAGGCCCTGAGGTTGGACCAGGCCTGATTTGTTCCAGTGCTCTGAACAAGTAACATAAGGAGGCCCGTGTGGCTGGTGGGGAGTAAGTGAAGGCAAGGAGGTGATGGGGCAGATTGGGCAAGGCTGCTGTAAGAACCTGGGCTTTAAAAACCGTGAGTGATGTGGGAGTCCTGGAGGGCTGCGAGCAGAGAAGGACGGGCTAGGACAAGGGCGGGCCAGACCCCATGCTCAGTGCTTGGTGAGCCTTATCTTACGGAATCCCCACAGCCCCGCAGCGCTGGGCACCTTCACGGCTGGGGGCTGTGTTCCAGGTGGGTCTGGCGAGCATGACTCCCTGCCCAGGACCACACTGCTACTACCCAGGAGATCCATGATTCCATGATCAGATCTGATGCCCTGGTGTCAGGAAAAAGATAAGGAGCCTGTTGCCATCCATGGCGCAGTGCTAACTGCTGTCTTTGTGACTTGGAACGTAACCAAGATGGCATTTTGTTAGTGACTAATGTCTGTGCTGCCTGTGTTGGTGGCCTGCGGACTGGGGAGCAGGAAGGGTGGCTTTAGGGGGGACTTGGGGTCTCGAGAGGAGACATGGGCAGTGAGGGGCTGCACCCCCATTCCTTGGGTGGGGACACTTGATGTCTGGCTGTGGGTGGCACATGGGGCCTCCAGACCTGACAAGTCCAGTTGGATCGTCTCATTCTGTCGGCAGCCTGACTGCTTCAGTCTTCCCTCTGGTGTCTCATGGTAGACATTTAACTGGGGCTTTGGATGCTCAGAGTCTGTTCTGTGGAACAGCAGCGCTTCCAGGCCCTGCTGCTTAGGTGTGGGGATTAAACAAAGCTAAAAAGGGTCCTTTCCTGGCAGGTCTTCTCAGAGCCTTTAATATGCAAACATGCTTTCCACAGCTTTTGTAAACGTAGTTGATCTCTTGACCCGTTTTTCCTTCAAAGTATGTTTGGGGCGTCCTGTGTGTCTGGAACAGGTATAATTTAACCCTGCCTGTCCCCAGAAAGGATGCTTGAAAGGTGGAATTTCAGGCAGATCCCTCTAGCCAAGGATCAAACTTTCCTCCCCTTTCCCCAGGGCTTGGGCTGTGAGAATGAGGCTGGGGTCCCGTGGTCTCTCTGTGGAGCTGCAAACCATGGGAAGGCCAAATGAGCATCTCTGAACTCACGAGGACCTCGCAAGCTCAAGGGGAGGATGGAGGGGGTCAGCCCAGGCAGGAGTGGGGTGGGGAAGTCTCATGGTGGGCACGTCTCTGGGGAAAGCCGTGCAGTCTGCAGGGACGTGGCTCAGGACAGAAACAGCTGATCCTCCAGGAGGCTGCAGACCGGCCAGGCTCCTCTGAAAGCTGTTGTTATTACTGTTGTCGTTGTTATTGGCAAAGGGACAGGGAAGTGGGGATAAAGCTGAGAATGCACGGGGAAGGCTTCTGCCTCTGGGACACCTTGGACTCAGGTCCGAGATGGCCAATCATGGCTTCTGGCCCTGGACTGGGTCTCAAGGGCCAGCCTCTCCCCACTCCCGCTTCTGCACTAACCTGCCTCCGGCTACCCAGGCTGCACCTGTGGCCACCACAGGGCGGAGCTTCTCAAACTGTGTTGTCGACAGTTTCCTGCCACAGCTTCCTGCCCCAGAGACCAGCTTCACTACCCCCACCCCTCCCCGTGGTCCCTGGACAAACCCTCACTTCGCTGCCTTGTCTTAGGTCCTGATACCCTGTGGGGAGCAGGGCCGTGAGTCTGCCGGGCAGGGCTGGCTGCACTGGGGGAGCGGAGAGAAGTGGGGAGGGTATACCCAGTGGAGCACACTGCATGGATTCAAGCGTGGACGTGAATTTGAAGGACGGCAGATAGTGCAGCCTGGCTGGAGCAGAGGGAGGGCTGAGGAATTTAGTTCGATTCAATGACGTAGGCAGGAGGGGGCCACGGTAGGTTCTTGAGCAAGGGAGGCCTTGGGGACGAATCGCCTAAAAGCAACTAGCAGATCCTGGAGCTTCAGCTCATGTGGGAAACAGACTGTGGGGTTCATCCGACCACAGTCACCGTGTGAGTTAGATCTGGATCTCAGGTTTTATTAATAGACACAGCAGGTGGCGATCAAAGGAGGTGATGACAGCACAAACTGACCTCAGGGGAGAGATCTGGATGAGATAAGTGGGAGTGGCCGCATGGGTAGCCACAGACAGGATGGTCCAAGTAGGGGACAGGGGTTGGAGAAGGAGAGACAGCAGGAACCATCAGAGAGGAAGGCGGCAAGCCAGGGGCTTGGCGAAGGACCCAAGAGTGGGGGGGGTGGGTCACAGTGTCCATCATGCAGGGGACCCAGCCTGGAAGAGGGCACGAAGTGCTTGCCTGGTGCCCATCAGGTGGTGATATCGTGCTCCCTGCAGCTGGAGAGCAGCCTGGTGGAGGTGAGGGGAGCAGACTGTGAGGCTGGATGAGACAGAGGGAATCAAGGAAGTGAGGCAGGAGTGTAGACAGCTCTCTCTTTCCTATTTCAGTTAATATTTGTAGTGCCTGGTGTGTCTATACCTTCCAGCTCCCTTTCTCCCCTTTTAATTAAAAAAAAAATTAAGGTATCATTTACATACAGTAAAATTCACCCCTTTTAGTGAAAAATTCTGTGAGATTTGACACACGCATACAGCTGAGAAACTGCGATCTCAGTCAAGGTATAGGCTATTGCCCTGAATTCCCTCATACCCCTTTGCAGTCAATCCATATCCCGTCACCCCTGCTCCCCACTGGGCCTGCCGCCTCCGGCAGCCACTGCATGGCCTGCAGTTTTTTGTTTTGTTTTATTTTGTTTTTATTCCTTTTATTTATTTATTTATGTATACAGCAGGTTCTTATTAGTTATCAATTTTATACACATCAGTGTATACATGTCAATCCCAATCGCCCAATTCAGCACACCACCATCCCCACCCCCCTGCAGCTTTCCCCCCTTGGTGTCCATGCGTTTGTTCTCTACATCTGTGTCTCTATTTCTGCCCTGAAAACCGGTTCATCTGTACCATTTTTCTAGATTCCACATATATGTGTTAATATACGATATTTGTTTTTCTCTTTCTGACTTAATTCACTCTGTATGACAGTCTCTAGGTCCATCCACATCTCAACAAATGACCCAATTTCGTTCCTTTTTGTGGCTGAGTAATATTCCATTGCATATATGTACCACATCTTCTTTATCCATTCGTCTGTCGATGGGCATTTAGGTTGCTTCCATGACCTGGCTATTGTAAATAGTGCTGCAATGAACATTGGGGTGCAAGTGTCTTTTTGAATTATGGTTTTCTCTGGGTATACGCCCAGGAGTGGGATTGCTGGGTCATATGGTAGTTCTGTTTTTTGTTTTTTTAAGGAACCTCCATACTGTTCTCTGTAGTGGCTGTATCAATTTACATTCCCACCAATAGTGCAAGAGGGTTCCCTTTTCTCCACACCCTGTTCTACAGTTTTGAATGGAATCATATGGTTTGTAGCCTTCTGAGTCTGGCCCCTTTCACTTAACCTGATGCCTTTGAGATTCATTCATGTGTGTATCAGCATTTCCTTCCATTTCAGGCTGAGTAGTGTCCCACTGCAGGGATATACCACACTTTATCTATTCATCTGTTGGGAAACATTTGAGTTGTTCCTACATTTTGGCAGTCGTGAATAGAGCTGCTATAAACATTCCTGTGCAGGTGTTTGTGTGAACGTAAGTTTCCATTTCTCTAGGATGGATACCTAGGAGCCCTTCTGACTCTTTTAAAACACTCTTCTGGGATGGTGACCTGCATCTCCAGGCCCCTGATTAATCACCTGCCTGTAACTATGGGGACATCCAAGACCCCCACAGCCCTGGCTCTCCCAACCCCAGCGTCAGACGCTATCTGGTTAGAATGCAGATTCCAGCCCCTCCTCCAGCTGCGCTGATTCAGACCTCACCTGATTCCCGCTCTAGTATCTTCCTCTTGGCCCCAGTGTCCATCCTTGCATGTTCCCAAACGCCCAGGGAAAGGCAGCCTTTCTCAATCCACAAAAGCTTGCTTTGCACCCCCTACTTACAATTGCTTAAGTAAGAAGGGTACCCAAGGACCCTTCCTTGAATGCAAAACTATGCCTGGGTGGCCTTAAGTGGGCCCATCTCAGTAGAGAAACGACCAGAAACTGTTAAGAGGAAATAATTTTTTTCAACATTATCTAAAAACTTACAAATACACAGAAAACAGAACAATTAGTTGTACAAATTATCCACCCCCTAGATCCTACAATGGACATTTTGCTATATTTGCTTTTTCACATACAGTTAATCCTCATTGTTATTGGTTTCCATATCTGCCAGTTCGCCTACTTGCTAAAATTTATGTGTAACCCCCAAAACCAATGCTCGCTGCGCTTTCACGGTCATTGGAGGGCGTGTGCAGAGTGGTGTGAAATTTGAGTCAACCGACGTGCTGGTTCTGCGAGGTTGAGCAAGGCGATGCTTTTCCTTCTCGGTTCAGCTCATACTGTAAATAAGTCTCTTTCTCACAGTCTATTTAGTGCCACATTTTTGTGCTTTTCGTCGGTGATTTCACTGTTTAAATGGCCCCCAAGGACAGTGCTGAGGTGCTGTCTAGTGTTCCTAAGTGCAAGAAGGCTGGGCTGTGCCTCACAGAAAAAGTATGTGTTGGGTAAGCTTATAGTTATAAGGCTGCTGGCCAAGAGCTCAATGTTAATGAATCAACAATATAATTATGTAAGTTGTCTTTAAACAGAAGTACATAAAACAAGGTTATGTACTGATCGGTTGATGAAAATATTGTGACCAGAGGCTTCAAGGAACCTAACACTGGATTTATTCTAGAAACAATGGCTCAGTACTTCCTAATTCAATACTTTATAGAAATACTGTGAATAGCAAGACTCAACTATATCAATCTGCTTATCCATCCATCCATCAACATTATTTTTTGGATGCCTTTCAAAGTAAATTACAGTCATCACTACCCATCACACCTAGATATTTCTGCACGCAGATCATTGACCAGGGTTCCACATTTTATGGTTCTTTTTTTACTGAGGGGCCCAAATACAATAAAATGAACAATTCAAGTTGGTACTTTCTCTGAATTTATTTTTTCATTTTCACATTAATTTAATTTTACATTCTCTGAATTTTGAGCAATTCAGACACCTGTGTAACACAACGCTTCTCCAGATATTGGATATTACCATCACCCTAGAAAGTTGAAGGTGGATAATTTCAGGTTAGATATCTGCCTCACCAGATATCTATTTATCTAAATGTCCCTAATTCCTCCTCCCCATATAGGGTCATACTTTCCAATCACACACCTCATTTTGTTTAATGACTGTATCGCAGTTCACATTGGAGTTAAATCCTAATGCATCTAACCAATCCCCTATTAATGGATATTCAGATTAGTTTATGCTTTCTAGACACTCGTTCATGAAGGCAGAGGGGGCAGGGCTAAGGGGAATATCTAAGGTTGCTGGGAAAGGGTCAGAGGAAAGAGTCGGGAAGGCTAATGGAGTCAAGGTCCTTTGATGAGCAAAGTTGTTCCAGCTTCCGGGCCCTGGCACTTGCTGTTCCTTCTGCCAGATGTGCTCTCCTCCATGCTTTTGGAGAAGTGGGCTCCTCCTTATCCTTCGGATCTCAGCTCAAATGCTACCTCCCCAAAGAATGTGACCATCCCAGCTACAGTGGCTTCTTCCCTCTTGATCTCACTCTATTTATTTCTTTTAGAACACTGACTTCAATCTGTAATTGTTTTTGTCTCTCCTTGTTTATTGCATCCCCTCTCCCTCACACTGTTATCTTCAGGAGGGGCAGGGACCATGTCTCTTATTCACCCATATCTCCAGCCTGAAACACAGTAAGAATTCAACACGTGTTTGGGAGGTGGATGAATGGTTCCAGGTGCTGTTGTGTGGTGGTGAGTGGGGCGCTCCGTACTAGGTTTGAAAAGTCAAAGGCTGGTTTGAGACTCCCCAGTCTGAGTCCCGCAGGCTTGGCCTCCTTTCCAAGTTCACTCCGGCACAAATCAGGCTCTGCACGATCGGCACACTCAGCTGTGCCGCACGGATGCCCTTTAATGCGGGCTCTCTCCTACTATCTCTGGGTACGATGGACGGGTTCAGGAAGGGAAACCGAGGCCCTGACGTGCCCCCAATCCCGCTCTGAACCCACAGAGTCTGAAGAGGCGCAGGGGCCCGCACCCTGCTCAGGGCAGCGGCGGCGATGCCGGACCCCGCGGCGCACCTGCCCTTCTTCTACGGCAGCATCTCGCGCGCCGAGGCCGAGGAGCACCTGAAGCTGGCGGGCATGGCCGACGGGCTCTTCCTGCTGCGCCAGTGCCTGCGCTCTCTGGGCGGCTATGTGCTCTCGCTCGTGCACGACGTGCGCTTCCACCACTTCCCCATCGAGCGCCAGCTCAACGGCACCTACGCTATTGCGGGCGGAAAAGCGCACTGCGGCCCCGCTGAGCTCTGCGAGTTCTATTCGCGCGACCCAGACGGGCTGCCTTGCAACCTGCGCAAGCCGTGCAACCGGCCGTCGGGGTTCGAGCCACAGCCCGGGGTCTTCGACAGCCTACGCGATGCCATGGTGCGCGACTACGTGCGCCAGACTTGGAAACTAGAGGTGAGAGCGAGGGGCCGAAGGGGCGGGCCCTGGGAGGGCGTGGCCGGAGCGGACCAGGTTTTGGGAGGGGGCGGGTCTGGAGGGAGGGCCTTGGGGACTGGGCCGGAGGGGCGGGCCTTGGGAAGGCGGGGCCTGGAAGGGCGGGCCCTTGGGGCCGAGGGAGCAATGGAACTGGGGGAGAGTGGTGGTCTTCGCGGTCTTCGCCAGCCTGTATTATGCTGTGCTGCGCCCGTTTTAGATGCTGGAGGGTTGGGGCCTGACTGGGGGCGGGCCTAGGAGGAGGCCTCGGAAACAGGGGCCTGAGCGATGCTATAGTGCTTTGTCCGAGGCAGATGGCAAAGTGGAGGTCAGGGTAGGTGGAGGTCACGCTGAGTCCAGAGGAGGCGAGGCTTGGGCTGGGAGAGGGGCCTGAGAGGATGGTGGGGGCGGTGCTCTGGGGTAGGTTGGCTGGCAGGGGCGGTGGGTTGTGGTCTTCGACAGCATGCAGTGCACCACGGGGCGCGATTACCAGTGTCAGATCTTCAAGCTGGAGATGAGCTTGGGGCCGGCTAGAAGGCGGGGCCTGGGCCGTGGCCCTGGATGGGCGGGGCCTGGATGGCTTGGGGCGGGACCATGGAGATGAGGGGGCGTGGCTGTCCTCAACAGCCTAAATGACTCACCCCCTAGGTGCGCCTGGGTGGGTGGGGTGTCTCATGTGGAAGAGGCAATTGGGAGGGTCCAGGAGATGGAAGAGGTGTCCTGTGGCCGCCTACTTGGAGACACAAGTCTTCTCCACCCTCCCTTTCTTCCCTAGGGCGAGGCCCTGGAGCAGGCCATCATCAGCCAGGCCCCTCAGGTGGAGAAGCTCATTGCCACGACGGCTCACGAGCGGATGCCCTGGTACCACAGCAGCCTGACGCGCGAGGAGGCGGAGCGCAAACTCTATTCAGGCTCACAGACGGACGGCAAGTTCCTGTATGTGGGGCTTGGAGCCTGGGGCTTTGGGGCGGTGAGGCTGGGGCAGACCTCAGTGTGCAGGTGGGCGGTGAGGGGTGTGCCTGCGCTCGCAAGTGCGAGTGGGTAGTGCTTTTCTGAGTGTGAGCAGGGACGTGATATGCGAAAGGGGCAGCAGTGGTGAGGACTTCAGAGTTGGGCGGCTTGGGTTGGAATCCAGCGTCTGCTACTTACCAGCTGGGAACGCTGGGCAGGTATCGGAGCTGTCTACTTGGATTTCCTCTCCTGCATTCACCAAATATTTGTTGAACAGCTACCACATGCACTGTTCCGGGCATTGAGGACGTGGCAGTGCACAGGACAGACACAAATCCCCGTCCTTGTGGAGCAGGTAGACAAAGAAGGATGAATCGCTAAAACATAGAGTATGTCAGACGGTGGCAAGTGCTGTATGTGGAGCTGGGGAGGGGGTCTCCAAGTTGAGCTTAGGTGGCCAGAAAAGCCCTCTCCGATCGGGTGGCTTCTGCGTAAAGAACCGAAGGCGGTGAGAAGTGGGCTGTGAGCTCTCTGGGAGAAGGTGTTCCTGGCAAGAACACAGACCAGGAGGAGGTTCTTGGCATGTTCCAGAAGCAGCAAGGAGGCCAGTGTGCTTGGAGCTTAGTAAGTGAGGACTGGAGTGGGAGGGGGAGAAGGCAGGGAGGTGACTTTGGCTTTGACCCTGAGTGAGGTAGGAGCCCTGGGAGAGCGTTGAAGCAACTCCCTCTAACTGCACTGTGGATGATGGTAGTACCTACCCAAGGGTCTCTTATGGGATCGCAGGAATTAATATGTGTAAAGCAATAGTATAGTATCTGGCATATACTAAACATGCACTAAGTGTTATCTTAAGTGGGTGAATGTGCGTATCTCTGCCTGAGCATGAGCCACAGCTGAACCATGTGGCTGTTCGTGAGTTTGTTATTATGAAAGAGTCTGTCTAAAGCCCCCTGCTGGGGCTGCTGCTTTCTGGTCTGGACATGGGTTCATTGTATAGCAGATGTTATCCAGATGTCAGCTGAGGCCACTCAGGCCTTGAGATATGGAGAAACTTGGTGCCTGTCTCTTTCCTGTGACCTCAGGAAGTCTAGCATCCTCCCCTTGAGATGTTAATTCTCAAGGGTCTCCCTTCTCATGGTTGCTTCTTGGCCTGAGATCCTGCCTGGCTGAATCCTTGCTCTCACCCACCTCCCCGCCGGGCTGTTCCCTCTCCTGGGGCCATCCCACTTGGAGGAACTGACCCCTTTCCCTTGATTTCCCCCACCCATGTGAGGTTTGAGCATGTGTACCAGATTACCTGCAGGTCTCCCACAAGATGCAGGTCCCTCTACAAGACTCTACTGTCAGCTGATAAAGTAATTTTTTTTTCACCCTGCCTAACAGATTTAGGCTGTAAATTTAGCCTGTAATTGCATGTTACAGATAATACTCAGCTGCAAGGATGGCTTGTGAACAACTTAAGATAGGTCTGTTTTCTCTAAGAGGGAAACTCAACTTTGCATTTGTATCAGTTAGCTTTTGCTGTGTAACAAGCTGTCCCAAGACTTACTGACTCAAAACAATAGTTTATTACTTCTCATGATTCTGTGAGTCAGCTGAGTAGTCCTTCTGGTTTAGGTCAGCTGGGCCAGGACTGAATACGTTGGGATGACCGTGGCTCTGGCTATTGGCTCAGTGTCACCTGGGCGATAGGGATGAGTAGGCTGCAGTGCTGTCATCATCGAGCAGGCTAGCCTGGACTTGTTCACATGGTGGTGGTTGCAGGGTTCCCAAGAACAGTCAGAGAAGGCAAGTTACAATACACAAGCACTTTTCAAGCCTCTGCTTGTGTAATGTTACTGATGTCCTCTTGGCCAAAGCAAGCCACTTGGCCCAGACCAGAGTCACTGTGGGGAAGGGACTACCCAAGGGAGAGGAATTGAGGCAGCCAGTTTTGCAAACAGTCTATCAGAGGATTAGAACAAGGAGGCCATAATGAGGGTGATGGGCATCTCAAACATGGGCATTTGGGGCATCTTTCCTTTTGGACTATGAACTTGAAGGCAGAGCCTGCATCTGGTCCTCCTAGAGGGCTCCACCTTCTAGTACCTAGTGATGGCTGGTACTTGTCCAGATGTTTGTTACCTGCTTCATCAGAATGCTGCATGCTCCCCCCCTCAAGCGTGATGCTCTCTAAAACCTTCTCTACCATTGGTAACACATCTCCCCACGTTCACATCTCACTTGCTCTTGCACACGTTACCCCAGGTACCTGAGTGTCCAGGGGCTCTCTCTAAGCCGGACACAACGAAGGGGGGGTTCTCCAACTTTCCTGTTGGTGCAGCCAATTCTTTCTCCTTGTAGCTGCTTTCTCCTTTGTAACATGTAATTTCATTTTTCTTTCTTTTTACAATCTAGGTTCCGTTCTCTGGTTTCATCTCATGTCCCCAGTTCAGCCTTTCATCACCTCACAGTCTTTGCCTCTCTTTTGTCTTGGTTTTTCTTTCTTTTTCTTTCCTCCCCACCCCTCCCTTCCCCCATCTCTCCTTCCTACCTCACACAAACACACGTACTCATAGAGATAATGATTCCACCATTCCAATGGTTTAAAACTTTCTCCCAGATTCCCTAAGGCCCCCGACAGTATCAAAAGATTCTGGGGGGAGGGGGTGGAAGAAGTGAGTAGAGGGTGGAGCAGGGGGGGATTCTGAGCCCCATCCCAGCTCAGCTTTTTTTTTTTTAATTAATTAATTAATTAATTAATTAATTGATTTTTGGCTGTGTTGGGTCTTCATTGCTGCCTGCGGGCTTTCTCTAGTTGTGGCCAGCAGGGGCTACTCTTCCTTGTGGTGCACGGGCTTCTCATTGTGGTGGCTTCTCTGGTTGTGGAGCACGGGCTCTAGGTGCGTGGGCTTTGGTAGTTGTGGCACGCGGGCTCCAGTAGTTGTGGCTTGCGGGCTCTATAGCACAGGCTCAGTAGTTGTGGAGCACGGGCTTAGTTGCTCTGCGGCATGTGGGATCTTTCTGGACCAGGGCTCGAACCCATGTCTCCTGCATTGGCAGGAGGATTCTTAATCACTGCGCCACCAGGGAAGTCCCCCAGCTCAGCTTTGACGTGTTTCATATCTTAAGTGTCTATGGAAGATGTTGCTTGACAAAGAATTCCACTGCCCAAAGGAAAAGTTTGCAAACTTTCTCCGTTAACACAGCAGAGTTTATAAAAGGCTTGGAGTTAACCAGTCTGTTGGGATAAGAGGAATCTCTGGAGAACCAGGGCCAGCGGCTATAGGTGCTTTGGATATCGAGGTGGCTTGAAGTCTCAGAGGTGGGTAGGACCAGCATTGGCCACAGGAGGCTGAGGCTGAGGGAGCTAGGATCTGGGTACAGTATAGAGACTGGGGCTGATGCTGGGGTTCAGAAGCAGTTGGAGCAGTGACATTATGAGGGACAGTGGCTCATGCAGGGAAATTTCAAGAGACCAGAAGCCACCACCATGAACCAGACTCCTGGAAAATTAGGCAGGGCATGCTTCTGACAGAAGCACAGTAGATTTTTCTTGTGGTTCCTGTTGTCAATAACTGCTTTCTCAGTATGTGGGTAGTTAGGGGCTGAAGGTCAAAGCTGTAGGCGCAGAACCTCTCATGGGGCAGGGGTGAAGGAACATCCCTGATGCATCATGATGCCTGGGACAAGCCCAGGACTGGTCTAGTTCTGTGGTAAGGGTGTGGGTGTGATAGAAAGACACACCACTGTGGCCTGGAATGCTTACCAGTGACCACTGTTCAGAGCTGCTGATGAATGGATGGAATTATACCTAATGATGTTTGCTGTCAAAGGTCGCTTCCTTTCTGCATAATTGCAGCATCTGTGGGACTGGTTGATTCAACTTGGAAAGACACTTGAACCCTGGAGAGGGCCTTCAAGAACATATTGTTAATTGTTTCTTAATGGATCACTGACCCCTTTGGGAATTTTAGTGAAGCTGAACCCTTCTCACAATCCCCAAAACATATTTACCCCAAAGATTATGCCTACAGTTATATGAGATCATGGTTGATCCTGAACCTCATCTTTGGAGCCCTGAAGTCTGGGTTAGTTCTGTTTTTTCATTTTACATGTGAGGAAACTGGGGCACACGGAGAAGAAGCAACTTGCTGTGGCTGGGCTGGGTGTCAGTCCCATGTAGCAATTAATTGGAGAGTCAGAAATGGATTTGCATCCTGGCTCTACCCCTAATCAACTGTGCAGTTTAGGCAAAAGGTGTAGTGTTCTTGAGCCTTAGCTTCCTCCTCTGCAAAATGTGGATAATAATAGAACAAGGTAGGTATCTTGTGGAGAATGCTGTGAAGATTAAATGACAAATATGTGAAGAATTTAGAACCAGTATCTTAATAAATGGTAGCTCTTATTTTTTTCACTGTTATCAGGTTCTATATATTATTTTTAAATTGGAGGGAATTCCCTGGCAGTCCAGTGGTTAGGACTCCATGCTTCCATTGCAGGGGGCACAGGTTTGGTCCCTGGTTGGGGAATTAAGATCCCGCAAGTCTCATGGCATAGCCAAAAAAAAAAAAAAAAAAAAGTGGAGATACAAGTTGATTTCTTAGCCTGTACCTCTAGTTTAAGTTCAGGCTTGAACTGCAAGGATGAAGAACTGCCACCACCTGGTGGTTTTTTGGGTAAATAAAGTAGAATTTGTGACATTGAAATATATATGGTGACCACACCAGTATAGTAGTCTTTGCCTACGTGGGATTGGTGGCTGCTCTTTTGTGAACTCACATGTCTCTTTCCAAAGACAGTGTATCAGTTAGCCTTTGCTGTGTAACAAACCACACTAAACTGTTGTAGCTTAAAATAACATTCATTTATTCACCCTTAATTCAATGGGGTGGCTATTTGGGCTTAGTTCAGCTGGGTGGTTATTCAGCTGGTTTCTTTTGAGCTCACTTGTGTGGCCACAGTCAGCTGAAGGATTGACTGGGCCTTGATGGTCTGGGATGGCCTCACTCACATGTCTGGCAGATGGCAGCCTGGGATGCTTTGGTTCTCCTTCATATGGCTTCTCCAACAGGCTAGTGTGGACTCATTTCCATGGTCATTGCAGGGCTGCCAGGAGAAGCAAGAAAGGGCAGGCAAGCCCCAGTGTCAACCACTTTTCCAGCCTCTCCTTGTGTCCTGTTTGCTAATGTCTTATTGACCAAAGCAAGTCACATGGTCAATCCCTGATTCAGGAGATACAGAACTAGATTCCACTTATTGATAGGAAGAAAGGTCTAATATTGTGCTGTTTTTTTTCAATATTCCACACACGTTTGCTGGTGAGTGGCTGAGCATTGAGTTTTTTTATTTTTTGTTTTTTTGAATTTTTGAATTTTATTTTATTTATGTTTTATACAGCAGGTTCTTATTAGTTATCTATTTTATACATATTAGTGTATACATGTCAATCCCAATCTCCCAATTCATCCCCCCCACCACCACCACCACTTTCCCCCCTTGGTGTCCATACGTTTGTGCTCTACATCTGTGTCTCTATTTCTGCCCTGCAAACCGGTTCATCTGTACCATTTTTCTAGGTTCCACATATATCTGTTAATATACGATATTTGTTTTTCTCTTTCTGACTTACTTCACTCTGTATGACAGTCTCTAGGTCCATCCACGTCTCTATAAATGACCCAAGTTCGTTCTTTTTTATGGCTGAGTAATATTCCACTGTATATATATGTACCGCATCTTCTTTATGCATTCATCTGTCAATGGGCATTTAGGTTGCTTCCATGACCTGGCTATTGTAAATAGTGCTGCAATGAACATTGGGGTGCATGTGTCTTTTTGAATTATGGTTTTCTCTGGGTATATGCCCAGTAGTGGGATTGCTGGGTCATATGGTAATTCTATTTTTAGTTTTTTAAGGAACCTCCATACTGTTCTCCATAGTGGCTGTATCAGTTTACATTCCCACCAACAGTGCAAGAGGGTTCCCTTTTCTCCACACCCTCTCCAGCATTTGTTGTTTGTAGCTTTTCTGATGATGCCCATTCTAACTGGTGTAAGGTGTTACCTCATTGGAGTTTTGATTTGCATTTCTCTAATAATTAGTGATGTTGAGCAGCTTTTCATGTGCTTCTTTGCCATCTGTATGTCTTCTTTGGAGAAATGTCTATTTAGGTCTTCTGACCATCTTTTGATTGGGTTGTTTGTTTTTTTAATATTGAGCTGCATGAGCTGTTTATATATTTTGGAGATTAATCCTTTGCTATTGATTCGTTTGCAAATATTTTCTCCCATTCTGAGGGTTGTCTTTTCGTCTTGTTTGTAGTTTCCTTTGCTTTGCAAAAGCTTTTAAGTTTCATTAGGTCCCATTTGTTTATTTTTGTTTTTATTTCTATTACTCGAGGAGGTGGATCAAAAAAAATCTTGCTGTGATTTATGTCAAAGAGTGTTCTTCCTATGTTTTCCTCTAAGAGTTTTATAGTGTCCGGTCTTACATTTAGGTCTCTAATCCATTTTGAGTTTATTTTTGTGTATGGTGTTAGGGAATGTTCTAATTTCATTCTTTTACATGTAGCTGTCCAGTTTTCCCAGCAGCACTTATTGAAGAGACTGTCTTTTTGCCATTGTATATCCTTGCCTCCTTTGTCATAGATTACTTGACCATAGGTGCATGGGTTTATCTTTGGGCTTTCTATCCTGTTCCATTGATCTGTATTTCTGGTTTTGTGCCAGTACCATATTGTCTTGATTACTGTAGCTTTGTAGTATAGTCGGAAGTCAGGGAGTCTGATTCCTCCAGCTCCATTTTTTCCCCTCAAGGCTGCTTTGGCTATTCGGGGTCTTTTGTGTCTCCATACAAATTTTAAGATTTTTTGTTCTAGTTCTGTAAAAAATGCCACTGGTAATTTGATAGGGATTGCATTGAATCTGTAGATTGCTTTGGGTAGTATAGTCATTTTCACAATGTTGATTCTTCCAATCCAAGAACATGGTATATCTCTCCATCTGTTTGTGTCATCTTTAATTTCTTTCATCAGTGTCTTATAGTTTTCTGAGTACAGGTCTTTTACCGCCTTAGGTAGGTTTATTACTAGGTATTTTATTCTTTTTGTTGCAATGGTGAATGGGATTGTTTCCTTAATTTCTCTTTCTGATCTTTCATTGTTAGTGTATAGGAATGCAAGAGATTCCTGTGCATTAATTTTGCATCCTGCAACCTTACCAAATTCATTGTTTAGCTCTAGTAGTTTCCTGGTGGCATCTTTAGGATTATCTATGTATAGTACCATGTCATCTGCAAACAGTGACAGTTTTACTTCTTCTTTTCCAATTTGTATTCCTTTTATTTCTTTTTCTTCTCTGATTACTGTGGCTAGAACTTCCAAAACTATGTTGAATAATAGCGATGAGAGTGGACATCCTTGCCTTGTTCCTGATCTTAGAGGAAATGCTTTCAGTTTTTCACCATTGAGAATGATGTTTGCTGTGGGTTTGTCGTATATGGCCTTTATTATGTTGAGGTAGGTTCCCTCTGTGCCCACTTTCTGGAGAGTTTTTGTCATAAATGGGTGTTGAATTTTGTCAAAAGCTTTTTCTGCATCTATTGAGATGATCATATGGTTTTTATTCTTCAATTTGTTAATATGGTGTATCACATTTGATTGATTTGTGTGTATTGAAGAATCCTTACGTCCCTGGGATAAATCCCACTTGATCATGGTATATGATTCTTTTAATGTGTTGTTGCATTCTGTTTTCTAGTATTTTGTTCAGGATTTTTGCATCTGTATTCATCAGTGATATTGGTCTTTAATTTTCTTTTTTTGTAGTATCTTTGTCTGGTTTTGGTATCAGGGTGATGGTGGCCTCATAGAATGAGTCTGGGAGTGTTCCTTCCTCTGCAATTTTTTGGAAGAGTTTGAGAAGGATAGGGGTTATCTCTTCTCTAAATGTTTGATAGAATTCACCTGTGAAGCCATCTGGTCTTGGATTTTTGTTTGTTGGAAGATTTTTAATCACAGTTTGAATTTCATTACTTGATTGATCTGTTCATATTTTCTGTTTCTTCCTGCTTCAGTCTTGGAAGGCTATACCTTTCTAAGAATTTGTCCATTTCTTCCAGGTTGTCCATTTTATTGGCATAGAGTTGCTTGTAGTAGTCTCTTAGGATGCTTTGTATTTCTGCGGTGTCTGTTGTAACTTCTCCTTTTTTGTTTCTAATTTTATTGATTTGAGTCCTCTCCCTCTTTTTCTTGATGAGTCTGGCTAAAGGTTTATCAATTTTGTTTATCTTCTCAAAGAACCATCTTTTAGTTTTATTGATCTTTGCTATTGTTTTCTTTGTGTCTATTTCACTTATTTCTGCTCTGATCTTTATGATTTCTTTCCTTCTGCTAACTTTGGGTTTTGTTTGTTCTTCTTTCTCTAGTTCCTTTAGGTGTAAGGTTAGATTGTTTATTTGAGATTTTTCTAGTTTCTTGAGGTAGGCTTGTATTGCTATAAACTTCCCTCTTAGAACTGCTTTTGCTGCATCCCATAGGTTTTGGATCATCGTGTTTTCATTGTAATTTGTGTCTAGGTATTTTTTTATTTCCTCTTTGATTTCTTCAGTGATCTCTTCGTTATTTAGTAACGTATTGTTTAGCCTCTATGTGACTGTGTTTTTTACATTTTTTCCCCCTGTAATTGATTTCTAATCTCATAGCGTTGTGGTCAGAAAAGATGCTTGATGTGATTTCAATTTTCTTAAATTTACCGAGGCTTGATTTGTGACCCAAGATGTGATCTATCCTGGAGAATGTTCCGTGTGCACTTGAGAAGAAAGTGTAATCTGCTGGTTTTGGATGGAATGTCCTATAAATATCAATTAAATCTATCTGGTCTATTGTGTCATTTTAGCTTGTGTTTCCTTATTTATTTTCATTTTGGATCATCTGTCCATTGGTGCAAGTGAGGTGTTAAAGTACCCCACTATTATTGTGTTACTGTCGATTTCCTCTTTTATAGCTGTTAGCAGTTGCCTTATGTATTGAGGTGCTCCCATGTTGGGTGCATATGTATTTATAATTGTTATGTCTTCTTCCTGGATTGATCCCTCGATCATTATGTAGTGCCCTTCCTTGTCTCTTGTAACATTCTTTATTTTAAAGTCTATTTTATCTGATATGAGTATAGCTACTCCAGGTTTCTTTTGCTTTCCATTTGCATGGAATATCTTTTTCCATCCCCTCACTTTCAGTCTGTATGTGTTCCTGGGTCTGAAGTGGGTCACTTGTAGACAGCATATATATGGGTCTTGTTTTTTGTATCCATTCAGCGAGCCTGTGTGTTTTGGTTGGAGCATTTAATCCATTCAGGTTTCAGGTAATTATTGATATGTATGTTCCTGTTACCATTTTCTTAATTGTTATGGGTTTGTTTTTGTAGGTCCTTTTCTTCTCTTGTGTTTCCCACTTAGAGAAGTTCCTTTAGCATTTGTTGTGGAGCTGGTTTAGTGGTGCTGAATTCTCTTAGCTTTTGCTTGTCTGTAAAGCTTTTAATTTCTCCGTCAAATCTGAACGAGATCCTTGCTGGGTAGAGTAATCTTGGTTGTAGGTTCTTGCCTTTCATCACTTTAAATATATTGTGCCACTCCCTTCTGGCTTGTAGAGTTTCTGCTGAGAAATCAGCTGTTAACCTTATGGGAGTTCCCTTGTATGTTATTTGTCATTTTTCCCTTGTTGCTTTCAATAATTTTTCTTTGTCTTTAATTTTTGTCAGTTTGATTGCTATGTGTCTCGGCATGTTTCTCCTTGGGTTTATCCTGCCTGGGACTCTCTGTGCTTCCTGGACTTGGGTGGCTATTTCGTTTCCCATGTTAGGGAAGTTTTCGACTATAATCTCTTCAACTATTTTCTTGGGTCCTTTCTCTCTCTCTTCTCCTTCTGGGACCCCTATAATGTGAATGTTGTTGCATTTAATGTTGTGCCAGAGGTCTCTTAGGCTGTCTTTATTTCTTTTCATTCTTTTTTCTTTATTCTGTTTCTTGTAGTGAATTCCACCATTCTGTCTTCCAGGTCACTTATCCGTTCTTCTGCCTCAGTTATTCTGCTATTGATTCCTTCTAGTGTATTTTTCATTTCAGTTATTGTATTGTTCATCTCTGTTTGTTTGTTCTTTAATTCTTCTAGGTCTTTGTTAAACATTTCTTGCATCTTCTCGATCTTTGCCTTCATTCTTTTTCTGAGGTTCTGGATCATCTTCACTATCATTATTCTGAATTTTTTTTCTGGAAGGTTGCCTATCTCCACTTCATTTAGTTGTTTTTTGGGGTTTTATCTTGTTCCTTCATCTGGTACAAAGTCCTCTGCCTTTTCATTTTCCTTATCTTTCTGTGAATGTGGTTTTCTTTCCACAGGCTGCAGAATTGTAGTTCTTCTTGCTTCTGCTGTCTGCCCTCTGGGCACTGAGTTTTTGTTGTCAGTTCAAAACTTAAGGTTTTGACCTTACAAAGTATTTTCACTTCTCAGAAGAAGAGAACTAGTAGTTAGAGACAATCACCTCCAGGCCAGCCCACCAGTCTAGTTATGGAAGCTCCTTCCTTTCTGTGGGACATTTGCATTTCTTAGTTTGTTGTGGGATTCTCTTCCTTGCCTTTGGTGCTCCCCCATTGCTCCCCACCCTGTTTCCTATCTCCACGTTTCCAGGTAGGCTGCCCTGGTCACTATGTCAGCCTTCACTGCATTGTTCTTTGGGGAACTTGCTGTCTGGGAAAGGATGGGATATTCACAGCCACCCCTCCATCCCTCACTCATGTTTTGCCATGGAGATTTAAGGGACATTTCTCCGTCTCTTTGGCCTAAGGAAGGGTTGCAAGGTGGGCTCATGTCTGTCTTGTTCACCACTGTACTCCTGCCCTTAGAATAGTGCCTGGCATGTGGTCAACACTTAGTAAATATTTGTCCAGTGAATTAATATCCATGGGCAGGGCCTAAGCCCTGAGAGTTTACACTCTGATGGTGCCCAACTGTGGGTCATCCCATGGCTATTTCCTGCTGTGCGCTCCCAGCCAGCTCTTGTGTAGCTTAGTTCAATCCCCTAGATTATTGGTCTGTTGTCTACAGTGTCCACAGAGCCTGAGACCACCTCCAGAAACAGCTGCCCCTTCCTCCTCCATTAGAAATCTACACTTAACCCTGGAATAGAAACTTGTGCCAGGAACTCAAGACAAAACTATTTTGTGGGAGATGCTGACTAGTTTTACAATAGGATGGGAGGGTGCAGGTGGCCCTAAATTGGTCCCTGTGTGTGTTTGTGTGTGTGCGTGTTTGTGTGTGCATGTGTGTATGTGGTTGGACAGGTTCTTACTGCCTGAAGGCACCATCTTTTAGGGGCTTAATTCTGATTGATAGACATGGAAGATTTATTTGTTTTGGCAAATTTCCAGAAGAGGACAATCAAGGGTTTCATTCTTTTAAAGGTCATCTGTTATGATAACTGGTGGGTCTCTTGTGATGGCAAGGTGACTTGTTCTGATGTGTACAAAGGTGCCCTGTGATCTAGCCATGGACTTGCACTTACCTTTATTGCTCTATGTATAGAAACAGCTTTGTCTCCCCAAGAGAATGGTCTTAAGTCTGTGTGTCCCCCGTGAGTGGCTCTGTGTCCACCATAGATGAAAAAATATCCCTCCATGAATCGCCAAGTGTCTCCCCGCCCCACACCTGTGGCCAAGTGTCCAGCCATGGGTGGCCTGGTATTCAGCCATGGAGGACCAGGTATCCCCCAGTGTATGGCCAAGTGTTCCCCCCGAATGGCCAAGTGTGCAGCTGTGGGTGGTTGAGTATCAGGCCATGCAGGGCTGAATGTCCACCGTGGGTGGCCCAGTATTCCCCTGTGGATGGCCACATGCCTGCCCTTGGACGACTGTGAACATGGCCATTCTCCTCTCTGCTCACCCCAGCGCCCCCTCCACCAGCCCCACGCACGGCATATTACCAGTAGGTCTGGAGGTTGAGTGGGGCCTGACCTCAGCTCCCGCAGCCCCTGCCACTTCTCCATGAGGCTCTGGGGTGCGAGCCCATAGGGTGTGTGTGTGGGAACTGGGGCCTAGTAGGAGGGCACCACGGGGGAGGGGGCCCAGGTGGTTGTAGGGGTGACACCCCCTCCTTCCCCCGCCAGGCTGAGACCCCGGAAGGAGCAGGGCACCTATGCGCTGTCTCTGATCTATGGGAAGACTGTGTACCACTACCTCATCAGCCAGGACAAGGCGGGCAAATACTGCATTCCCGAGGGGACCAAGTTTGACACGCTCTGGCAGGTAGGCCGCCCACACACCCTGTTGTGGGCAGAGGCTGCGGCGGGGTGCTCAGGCTCCTGGGGGGGGAGGGGAGCCCCGGCCCTGACGCTCCTCCCTGCAGCTGGTGGAGTACCTGAAGCTGAAGGCCGACGGGCTCATCTACTGCCTAAAGGAGGCCTGTCCCAACAGCGCCAGCTCAGGTGAGCGGGGCAGCGGGGGGCAGGGGTGAGCGGGAGACCCCGGCCCCCACCCCCTCACTGTCCCTTCTGCTCCCCCAGAGGCCGCTGCTCCCACACTCCCCGCCCACCCGTCCACATTCACCCAGGTGAGTCAGCAGCACCGTAGACTTGGGGCCTTGGGGATGGAGCTGGGTGGGCAATGGGTCCTGTTCCCAGGGTGGGGCTCTGGGCGGGAGATGGGGGGAGAGTGGGGCTGCCATGAAACAGAAGAGGGTACCCCCAGCACCATCTCTGGGAGTCCGCAGAGGATGTGGGTCTCATGAGAGGGGCTGGGTGCCCCCAGCTCTGGCCCTGCTGACCCTTGCTGACCCTTGCTGACCCCATGACCTTTAGCCTCAGAGACGGATCGACACGCTCAACTCAGATGGATACACCCCCGAACCAGGTGAGTCGGCAGAGATGGAGGTGTGTAGGGGTTCGTGTCAGACCAAGAGCAGGGTCCTGGCTGGGCCCTGGGGTGTGTCAGGGGAGGGACGTGTGCCAGGCCTGACCTGCGGCGGTGGGCCTGGTTGCCCTGTGCATGCGCTGTGCCTGCAGGTGTCCACGTGGGCACATGCATCATGCCCGCCTGTGAGCACGTGCCCGGGGGCATGCTGACGTGCCGGGGAGTAGACCTGGCCGTGCCTGGGCCACCCCGGGTACAGACACACATCCGTTAAGCACCTACTACCTGCCAGTCGTGCTCCAAGCTCACTGAGTGTATGAGCTTTGCTGAATCCTCCCGACAAGCCACATGAGGCGGTCATGGCAATCATTCTCATTTTACAGAAGAGAAAGGAGGGCCAGGAACTGTCACGTCCCGCAGCTAGGCAGTGGTGGAGCTGGGGTTTGAACCCAAGGAGGCAGGCTCCAGAGCCCAGGTCCCTAAAACGCCCTGCCGCAGATGCTCGTGTGTTTCATGTGTGGATGTAAGCCTGTGCACGTGTGTGCAGAGAACATACACGGTTGCCTGTGCACAGAGAGGCTCATCTGGAGCCCTTGTACACATGGCTGCATGGTGCATACGTAGACATGGGCAGGCGTGACATGGGTGCATACGTGTCAGTGCACGCACACCCATAGGTGTGCATGCTCCAGCTGGCACTACATTGGTTACTTGTGCAGACACGCCTTTGGACCCCCATCACACACCGAGACATGGGTGAGAGTGTACGTGGGTGTTATGCTTGAACACGCAGGGGCACACATGTGTGCACACTCTAGCCAGTGCACACATGGTTACATGTGTGCATTAGAGTCCTCTTGGACGTGGCTTCCCAGCTCACCCACAGATGGGACCAGGAGTGCACACAAACGCACACACACACATGAACACACACGTGTGCCCGTGTACCCATGCATGCTCTGGATGGTGCACCCTGTGCCTGCGGCGCATGTGCCTGGTGGGCACCGAGGCTGCCCTGCCCTGCTCAGCCCCCCTCTCTCTCCCCGCTCCTGACTTGGGAGCACACGCCTGTGTGTGTGCCCAGCATGCCTAGCGTCCTCAGAGAAGCCGCGATCGATGCCCATGGACACCAGCGTGTACGAGAGCCCCTACAGCGACCCCGAGGAGCTCAAAAACAAGAAGCTCTTCCTGAAGCGCGAGAACCTCCTCATGGCTGACATAGAACTTGGCTGCGGCAACTTCGGCTCCGTTCGCCAGGGCGTCTACCGCATGCGCAAGTAGGCTGCCCAGCCTTGGTTGGGGAACCACTGTGGGAGGGGCAGAGGGGGCGTTGCCTCCCAAGGCCTTGGGGGTTGGAACCAGGATGTGACTTCAGGTTGCCTGAGAAACAGACTCCGGGACAGGAAATTGCCTGCTAGGCAGGGTTACCTGGGGGAGCCCAGGGCAGCACCCGAGAGGGAGTGAGAGGAGCAGGTCTGGGGCGGAGAGAAGTTGGGCTGAGCTGCAGATGCAGCAGAGTCCCCCTTGTCCGCTCCATCGGCTGGTCATTGGATACAGGCTGGTCACTTGGTACAGGCTGCCCCTGGGGAGGGTGACACTTTGAGCCGGTTCTTTTCAGCGAGGGCCAGTTCCTGGGCGGGGCTTGGCTGTGAGCTGTGAGCTGCAGGGAGGATTGGGCGGCAAACCACAGCATCTACTACGCAAGTCCAGGGAGAGGAGAGGCAGGTCGGGTGGGGATGAGGGGGCCGGGTCAGGCCCGTGCCAGCTCACGCGTGTCCCTCCGTGCGTCATGGCAGGAAGCAGATCGACGTGGCCATCAAGGTGTTGAAACAGAACACGGAGAAGGCGGACAAGGACGAGATGATGCGGGAGGCGCAGATCATGCACCAGCTGGACAACCCCTACATCGTGCGGCTCATCGGCGTCTGCCAGGCCGAGGACCTCATGCTGGTGATGGAGATGGCGGGCGGCGGGCCGCTGCACAAGTTCCTGCTTGGGAAGAAGTGAGCCTCTGGGCCGGCCAGGTGTTTGGGGCTGGGGGCAGGGGGGAATGATCCTGTCCACCCACGGGTGTGTTCCACACTCATTTCCCCGCGTTTATAGACACACTTACAGCTGCTGCCCACACTCACGCCCATGACAGATCTGACCCCAGGTTTGACTTTCGGCTCTGCCACTAACTGGTGTGACCCCAGCTGGGTTTCTTAATTCACCTGTGCCTCAAGTTTTCTCATTTGTACCACGGCGATGCACAGTATTTACGTCCAGGGGCTCTTGTGAGGGTCAAATAAGTTGCTGTCTATCAATAGAAAGTGCTCAGAACGGTGCCTGGCGTTGCTTATAGGAGCCTTTTAAGTATTAGCTCTGTCACAACTGCCACCTCTGTTCTCTCCGCCAACTCATGACGCACGGGAAGTTGCCGATGGTTGATGGTCTTTGACCTAAAGCAGGGTTGGAAAACTGCAGCCAGGCTTGTTTTGTACAGCCTGGTTTCGCATTTTTAAAGGTCTATGAAAAAAACAAAGAGGACTATGTGGCAGAGACCATATGTGTCCTGCAAAGGCTGAAATAGTTACTCTCAGGCCCTATAGAGAAAAAATTGGCCCATCTCTAATCCAAAGAAATTGCAGTTTCATTTGTGTTCCCTCGTGCCTCAAACTCTTACCCTCACGACACGATATTTTACACTCGCAGAGGCACATGACCTTGAACCCGAGCTCTTGCTGGAGTGCGTGCCTTCACCGGTCCCAGCTCATGTACTCAGTTATCCCACGGGTGTTTATTGGGCAATTTCTCTGTGACAGGGACCATTACCAGCACTTGGGATTATCAGCGAACAAAGAGACAAAGTTCTCTGCCCTGTATTTTGGTTGGGAAAGAGAGGCTTTAAATAATCATTATAATACCGTAAAGTATAGAGTATGTTGGAAGGTAAGTACTATGGAAAGGGGGTTGGGAATGTCAGGGTAGGAGGTGAGAAGTGAGAAGGTGAGGCAGCCACGTGCAGCTCTGGGGGAAGAGTGGTCCAGACAAGGCACAGCCGGTGCAAAGGTCCTGAGGTGCCTGGTGTGGTAGAGGAACTGTGAGTAGGGCCCCGAGGCTGAAGCAGAGTGAGTGCAGGGGAGGGGGGAGCTGACGTGGGCAGGGAGGTGATGGGGCAGATGGTGCAGGGCCTTGTGGGCCGTGGGGAGGACTTGGACATTTACCCTGAGTGAGGTGGGAGCCCTGGACGCTGTGAGCCGAGGAGGGACAGGACCTGACTCCAGTGTGGGAAGGACAGACCGTGCCGGGTGAGGGCAGAGATGGCTGTTCTGGTCCAGGCTGGCAATGATGACGGCTGGGTCAGGGTGGCAGAAGCAGACGTGTAGAGAAGTAGGGGGATTCTGGAGGGATTTTGAAGTCAGGGCTGCCAGGGTTTGCTGACGGATTGGATATTGGGTGTGAGAAAGAGGAGCTGAGGGCAAGGCCAGTGCTTCTGAGTAAATGAAAAGATGGAGAAAGAGGAGTGTGTGTGTGTGTGTGTGTGTGTGTGTGTGCGCGCGCACGCGTGCGTGTGTTTGTACAATCAGGAACTTGGCTTTGTCTTTATTATCTTTGAGATGCCCGTGAGACTCCCTGAGGGCACACAGAGGATGCAGGTAAATGTGTTAAGTCTGGGAATCCCAGTATATGGATGAAATTTAAGGCCTCAAACCTGGATGAGGGCAGAGGTTTGTGCCTGTTTTGCTCACGCCATGTCCCCCCGCCCCATGCCTGGCACACAGCAGGTGCCCAATAAGCATCTGTTGAACAGAGGCTCAGCTGGGTCAGAGAAGTGGGCTTTGCCCCCTTGGGGACTTGGGCTGTCCCCTCCCAGCTGCCCCTGCCTTCCCCTGCACCCCAGGGAGGAGATCCCCGTCAGCAACGTGGCGGAACTGATGCACCAGGTGTCCATGGGGATGAAGTACCTGGAGGAGAAGAACTTTGTGCACCGTGACCTGGCGGCCCGCAATGTCCTTCTGGTCAACCGGCACTACGCCAAGATCAGCGACTTTGGTCTCTCCAAGGCACTGGGTGCTGACGACAGCTACTACACTGTGAGCCCCTGGCCCTGGGGTGCCCAGGTGGAGGAGGCGGTGGTGTGGAGGGTCCCCGAGCCCTGTCCCGGCAGCATCTCCCACCCTCCAGGCTCGCTCGGCGGGGAAGTGGCCGCTCAAGTGGTACGCGCCTGAGTGCATCAACTTCCGCAAGTTCTCCAGCCGCAGTGACGTCTGGGGCTACGGGGTCACCATGTGGGAAGCCTTCTCCTATGGCCAGAAGCCCTACAAGGCAAGTGTGGGCAGAGGCGGGTGGACAGCTGGGTGGGAAGAGGGGCCAGGGGGGAAGGGGCCCTGGTTACTCACATGTGTACTTGGCTCTGGCTTGAGCAGAAGATGAAGGGCCCCGAGGTCATGGCCTTCATCAAGCAGGGCAAGCGGATGGAGTGCCCACCAGAGTGTCCACCTGAAATGTACAAACTCATGAGCGACTGCTGGACCTACAAGTGAGTGCCAGCGGGCAGGAGGGTACCTGGCTGAACTGACACCCAGGCCTGGGGCAGGAAGTCGTGGTGCCCAGTAGTCCAACTAACTCATCCCACCCAAAGACTCACCCAATTCATGGCCTTTCCAACCCTCGGTACCTTTATTCCCCCTGCATCTATGCTCAACTCTCCAACAGACTGACCCTACAATGCTCCAGTGGTCCAGCACCCCAGCACCCTACCTGTGGACACCCACTGCTCCAGCATCTAAAACCTCAGTCTCCCACCAGCCAATACTCAAATGATCCTGCAACACTCAGACAAGTCAGTACTATTACCCAAACTATGATACCAATACTCAGGGCATGGGATAATACTCCATTATATAATTCCTGTTTCCCATCAGCCAACATTCAACACCTAATTACCCATTCAGGCCAACACCAAAGTACCCAGTACCCCTCCCACCTCTGTCTGCTTGAAGCCTGGTGCTTGAACACGCCAACTCCTAACACCATCAATACCTCTCCTTCCCATCACACAACAGGCAACATGCACCCAAACAAGCTATTACCCTACACTAATCCTGCAATGCACGGGCATTCCAATATTTGATACCTTTCCTGCCCTAGCATCCATTATTCCACTGGCCAACACCTTTCACACTGACACCCAAACACCCAAGCACTCCAATAAATACACACCCTACTTATGGTAAATGAATAAGAAATGATCAGCCCATCCCTTCTCCACCATGTATTAACTCAACCTCTATCAAGAAACAATACACCAACACCCCAACACCCAAAGAGGCTAGCACCTAACACCCCAACGCAATACATGGATATTCCACACACATACCAGTAATACCCTGACTCTCCACTAGCTGAACCCATCCTCCGTACGCCAATGTTCCTCTCCTTCGCGGGCAGCATACTTGCATCCGTGTGAGCCCGCGCCCAGCACCCAAATACCCTGGCCAAATACACATGCTCAGTACATCAGCATTCAACATCCCAGCTCCCCGTGGTCAACAGTTGTCACCTCTACACGCAGGGAGCTCCCTTCCCTAAGTCTTCGCCAGTCAACACTCAGTATATGGTTCCCCTCCATCCTGGATGTCAGCTCAACTAGGCGATACGGCAACCCCGGAACTGCAGTCCTCTCACACCCAGGAGACCCCTCCATTACCCGATACCCGCCCCCCACCCCAGCCCCACTGCTTTCTGAGCCCCACGCATGTCCACCCAGCAGCTGAAGTTGGGTTCTGGGGGTGTGGTCAGCAGTCTGGATCTCCCCAACCCCTCACAGGTGGGAGGACCGCCCAGACTTCCTGACCGTGGAGCAGCGCATGCGCACCTACTACTACAGCTTGGCAAGCAAGGCCGAGGACCCTGCCGTGTGCGGAAAGGGGGCCGAGGCTGCGTGTGTCTGAGCTCCAGCCTGCCAGCCTCTACGCCCCAGCTTTTCCTCCTGTGTCCTCAGCTCCCTCCCAGGACCTCCAGTCTGGCTGAACCCAGCTCAGTTTCTTTCCTCCCCACCAGCTGGGCTGTGATAAGGCGGACAGCTCAGGCCTCTGGCCCACACTGGTCTAGTATTCCCTGCCCGGTCACCTGGCCCCTCTGGCTGGGGTAGGAGGCCGAGACCCAGGCAAGGTGGTCCTGGGCTGGAATCTACTGGGAGGCCCTGAGCTGAGGGGGCGTTGCTTACAGCAAGGACCCTCCTTCCTCTGGGCCCAGCAGGGCGGACTTCCGGAGTCCTCAGGTGGCAAGACCCCAATCATTGGAATAAACGCAGCTTCTCTCTCGTCTGAGATCCCTCATCTTTCTGGAGTGAGGGCGGGGGGACCAGGAAAGGGGCTGGGTCATCGGAAGGGGTCCATGAGAAGTGCCTGATGGTGCAACGCACGGGCATTCCAATATTTGATACAGCTTTTCTCGTGTGGGCCTGGGGGGGGGGTGCTGGGTTTCCCGCCCTTGTGCCCTGGGGACATCTTTACCAGCATGAGGGGCTGCAGCAGGTGAGCGTGGGGACTTAGGGGCTGCGTGCCTGCTGGCCACTCAGCTCCCCGAGCCTCACGGACGGCGTGAGACGGGTGCTGCCCATGTACACGGCGTGTTAGCATCAGCTGGAGAGAGTTTAACACACGCTGATCCCGCCCCAACCCTTGCATTTTAAGGTCTCTTCAGGTGATTCTATCATTCTGCCCCTTCTCGGCTGCCTCCCCTTCCTCCCTGGGCCCAGACAGTCACAGCTGGGAATCCTTATCACCTGATGTCCCGAGGGCCGGCTCAGTCCCGCTCAGGAGAAGACCCGGCTCCAAGCGCGCGCTGCCTCAGTGCCCCCACATGAAGAGCTGGGGTGTTGGAGCACAGAACCCGACAGGTCGGGTGAAGTGGAGCCAGGCCCCTGCATTTCTTTTCCGGACTTGCCCCCCCTTGCTCGGCTGCAGTTGGCCCCTGTGCCCTGCAACGCCTCCTCCTCTTGGCCTGGCCCCGAAGAGCCACGGGCTCCAGGGCGGCCATGCAACCCACTCGGCGCCAGGCAGAGGCAAGGAGATTTTCTGCGGCTTCTGAGAAGGTAGATTTTCTTTCTTTTTGTTTGTGGAGCTCTAGAAAGCCTGGGGCTGTTTTGTGGCACTGTGGGGTGGGGGGTGGGGACTGGGGCTTGAGGCCCAGGCTGGTGACGCCCAAGAGGAGACCCCAGAACCTTGGTGATGTGAGTGCGTTGTCGAAACCAGGAAATTGACATTGGGGTTATTAACTTAGGTACAGACCTTGCTCTGATTTTACCGCTTACGGAGTTTTAATATTTAATGTGTAAGCTTCATGTTAGCGTATTCTTTAATGAACTTTGTATTCTACCTGGAAAGTAGTTCGGAGAGCCCCCAGTTACAGAGTCAACTCCAGACACACGAAGACTCTCAGCTATGTGTTTGTTTGGAGACTAAATCTGTAATGGTTTGGAATTGTTTGAGGGTCTCCAAGCCCTGCCAGACGATATCTTCCTGCATTTAGATTCGAAACAGACGAGCAGAGCACAGCGATTGTAAAGATTAAGACACAAACTCAGTTCCTTCCATTTTGTCATTCTCTGCGGCCACTTGAAGATTTTGTGTTTAAAATGTAAAACAGTGAAGTTTGCAAGCCATGCAATATACTTTTAGTTGGTAAATGCACATATAAGTTCATAAGCTAACTGTATTACTGACTTTGAATGGCACCATTAAAATGCAAAAATTGTTTTTTAACTAATTGTTTTAAAACTAATGAACAAATCAAGAAAAATTACATCAATGGTACAATTTCGTGGCTTCTGAAGTTGTACTGTTTGCAGATATTTCAGTTTTATTAAATCCACGTGTTAGTTACTGGGTAATTATTTACGTTGTTACATAAAGTATTATGTCAGAAGGGAAATACATTTTCGCTGTCTGCATTTCTTTTGTGGTCGTCATTATTATTTGTTTCATGTTATGATTATTGCTGAAGATGACATTATTTTATGGGGAGGAGGTGTTAAAAGTGATCCGTTCTGGGGGTCAAATACATTGAGAACGCTATGTGCTCGCAATAAGTGACTGTTGAATAAACCAATGAAAGAGGGTGCAGTTCCGCATAGTTACCACCAGGTGGCGGTGTTCCCCAAGCCAAGATCGCTCAGCTGCTCAAACCTGCTCTCGCCTCCTGCCCCACTTTGGCCATCTTCTGCCTGGAACAGGACCCCAGGCTCTTCCCTGGTCTCACAGGCCCCTAGTCCCCGTCCCCTGCAATCCGTTCACTCCAGAACCGCTTGAAGGGTCTTTTCTACTAGCGGCTCTGACCAATTCCCTCCATCCTCTTCCAGGGTTCCCTAAACATATTCATGCTGACTCTCACCTCTGGGCTTTTGCATCTACTGTTCCCTCTGCTTGGAATTATTTTCATCCCCATTTTACTCATATCCACAAGGAAAACTTATCCTTAAAGTATGAGTAAGTTACTGGGGGAAGTTTCTTGATCTCTCTGTGCCTCAGTTTCTTTGGGTGGTTTGGCCAGAAAGAGAAGGTAAATCCAGGTCAAGGAGTTAGAAAACCTGCAGGGAAGTGTCCTGGGATGTAAAGAGAGAAAGGCCTCCCCTTCCTCCTGCCCTCCAGGGGTAGGGAGCTCTGGCTTTGGCCAACCCAAGCCTCCTTGATGGGTCCCTAGTGGCTGGACCAGAGGGTCTTCTGCTCTCTGCGCCCTCCCTGGTGGGGCTGTTTGCACTCTGCTGACCCCCTGAGCCAGCCTCTGGTCCCTGGGAAGACACCAGGTGTGTGTGTCGGGGGGTCAGTCCCAGCCGGGAAGCTACGAGCTGCAGGTGGGTCCTGGTGTCACCTTTATGGAAGTGCTGGTGACTCCCTCCCACACTGAGGAGCTTGGAGGCCACATGAGGCTCACGGGACTCACTGCGACACAGCCGGGAGGGAAGCCTTGTGTGCAGGTAGGGACCTGGCTGAGCCCACTGGCCTTCAGGGGCCTGCGGGGGTCCTTGGGGTGGCGTCCGGCATTACTTCCCCCCGCCCGTTTCAGCCTCTCTTCCCGGCTCTGTCCTCCCCACTCTGTCTCTTCTCTCTGCTCCATCTCTATTTCTCTGTGATAGTCCTAAGTCCCTTAAGAAGAAAGAGCCTTCTCCCCTCTACCTCCTTCTGTGTCTCTCTCTGTCTCCTTGTCTCTGCCCCTATCTCTCTATCCACTGTTGTCTCTGTTGCCCCTTTTGACCCCGTCCTTGGGCTTCTCAACCCTGAGGGTCCCTCCCCTCTCCTCCTCCCTGGGTTCTGCTGCTTCTGACACCAGTGCCCCAAGAGGGAGAAGGAGGCTGCTGCCCAGGGAACGGGCAGGGGACAGGCCAGGGCCCGGTGCCCAGCACAGCTGCCCCGTGGAGCATCAGCCCCCAGTGCTGAGCTCCATTTTGGAAGGGTCTTTCTCACAACCATCTGGTCCTCATGGCCACCTACTCGCCGTGGGCCACCTCTTCCCTTCTTGCCCTTTCTCATCACCAGGCTCTGACCTCCTTCCTGTTTCCTTGTTTCTTCTGTGGGTGTCACCGCCCTCCCCCCCACCACCCCTCGCCAGTCCTCTGGCCCATGGCCCGGCTGCTTACATGCTGCAGCTGCTGGTGTTGGCTATTGTTCACCAGCCACGGCCTTCTCGATGCTAATGGAGTGCCAGTCCTAGGCCACGTGCACCTCCGCAAAGGCTCTGTTATCTTTGGTCCTTATATTACCATTGGCTGGGCAGGGGGTGCGCGCGGGGACTCGGAAGACAGCGCTTCGGGGGCCAGGGAGTGTCCAGCCACTGTGCGGCTCTAGGGGTAGGTGTTCTTGGGCTTGGCGGTAGCGGTGGGCGAGGCTTGTTACCGGGGAGTCCGGCTTTGCCGTGGGCGTCTGACTGTCGTGGGTAAGCAGTTGTTGTAAAGATCTGGGGTAGCTGCGCTGGTACAAGGCTCTGGCCGCTGGGCCTGTGTGGGGTGTTCCATGCCCTGGTGACATGTGTTGTTCCTGAGCTGGGCTGTTGGGAGGTCAGCGGTTGTCCTTGGCTTGGGGAGTCTGGCTGCTGGGGTGCCTTGCTCCCCGCAGTTGACAGCTGAGGTCTGGGACGGCTGCTGGGGAGTTCCAGCTGCTGACTTAGTGGTGAGTATGTGTTGCAGGTGGTCAGTGCTGACAGACCTCAGGCAGTTGTCTGCTGGAGTCTGGGTGTTGTGTGGGGCGTGTCTTGGGGGTGTAGTTAGTGGAGATCGGCTCCCCGCATCTTTCCTTCTTCCTGTGTTTTTTGTCCTCTGTCCACATCTCTCTGTTTCCATCTTGCTCTCTCCATCTGCACTTCTCACTTCCACTCACACGTGTTGAGCACTTACTGTATATGTGTATCAGTTGTAGCAGGTTTCTGGGGGCTCTGGGCCCTGCTCACAGGGGAAGAGGTGAGACCCCCTCCCCTGAAGACTGGCCCTGGGGCTGGAATCGTTGGTTCAAGTGGGACAAAAAGGCTGGATGCTGTGTCGGAGGCCCCTTGATCAGGTTCCTTCCCTTGAGCTGTAAGGCCGAGTCTGAGGGGGCTCGGACAGGCCTCGGATATGTGGGGTCAGGGGGGTCTCAGCCACAGACTTTGGGCAGGCGCAGGGACTTTCCCCTAGGGACAGAAGAGTTGTGGGCATCAGGAGAGAAAACAACCATGCTGATACCTGGTGGGGAGAGTGTTCCAGGCGGCGGGAAGAGCTCATGCAAAGGCCCTGAGGCACAACGAGGAGGCCAGTGCAGCTGGGCAGGGTGAGCAAGGGTCAGGCAGGAGGGGTGGGGGCAGAGTGTGCAGGGTTTTGGCTTCAGTCCAAGTGAGGTGTGAACCTCTGGGGCTGGGCACACACAAGGCTCTGAGCACAGACTAGCCCAGGCTCCACACATGGCCCCTGCGTGATGCCTACTGTCATGGTGGATGTAGTGTTGGTTGAGCCCAGGTGGGACTCATTCTAAGGCTTTCATGTACGAGGAGCCTTCTCAGAGTGAGAATCACGGCCCCTGAGGGCTTCTGAGAAATGGACTGGGCTACCCAAAGCTGTGGGAACAGCCCCTGTGGCCCCCCCTACTCCAATCTCCCCTGGGCAGCCTTCTGTGCAAGAGGAGGGAACACAAGGCACAAGGAGTAGCTTAGGGCAGAGGGCACTGGACAAAGTCCTGGAAGGAGGACTGGCCTTGGCCTAGGCTCCCTGGGTGTGAAAGACGGGCTGAGGGAAGCAGTTTCTGACATCTCCTTGCATAACTTCATGTGATGAGCAGCTCATTACCTACCAAGGCAGCCCAGGCTGGTTCGTGAACTAGAATTCTTAGAATGTTCTTTCAAATGCTGACCACAACCTGGACCTCCACCCCTCTTTCCATGGTCCCGAGGCCACCCAGAACTCACCTCTGTCTCCACATATTTCCCTCCTCCAATATTTATCATGTGCCTATTCTGGAGATGTGTGTCATGGGTACACAGACACCGAGTAATTGCTGCGGTGATGGTGGAAGGCCATGGGGCCCTGGTGGTCCAGAAGTGGCTCCTGACCTAGCTGAGAGGGGGTCAATCTGGTGGTCTTCCTGTCGGAAGTAACATCTAAGCTGAGTCCCCTGTAGGATGACTGAGATTTGGCCATGGAAGAGGTGAGGAAAGAGTGTTCCAGGCACAAGCAGCAGCATATGGAGGGGAGAGAACATCCTTTTGGAAACCAAAAGAGGTTTTGAGTGGCTGGAACACTGTGTTTGTGGGGTGCTGCTGAGGCCAGCAAAGGGATAACAGGAACCCTGGAGCAGTGACCCTGTGGGAGACAAGTGGCCTTTTCTTTTGTATTTCCTGGTTGCTCTACAAGGAAGCAACTTATTCCCCCACCCTCCCATGGCTACAGCCTTCCTAGCATGGCTTTTATAACTTTTTCCTCTTCTTTAAAATTGAAGTGTAGTTGATGCACAATATTATATAAATTACAGGTGTACAATATAGTGATTCACAATTTTTAAAGGTTATACTACATTTATAAAATATTGGCTATATTCCCTGTGTTGTACAATATATCCTTGTAGCTTTTTTTTTTTGAATTTTTGAATTTTATTTATTTCTTTATACAGCAGGTTCTTATTAGTTGTCAATTTTATACACATCAATGTATACATGTCAATCCCAATCTCCCAATTCATCACATCCCCCCACCCCCCTGCCATTTTCCCCCCTTGGTGTCCATACGTTTGTTCTCTACATATGTGTCTCTATTTCTGCCCTGCAAACTGGTTCATCTGTACCATTTTTCTAGGTTCCACATATATGCGTTAATATACGATATTTGTTTTTCTCTTTCTGACTTACTTCACTCTGTATAACAGCCTCTAGATCCATCCACGTCTCAACAAATGACCCAATTTCTTTCCTTTTTATGGCTGAGTAATATTCCATTGTATATATGTACCACATCTTCTTTATCCATTCATCTGTCAATGGGCATTTAGGTTGCTTCCATGACCTGGCTATTGTAAATAGTGCTGCAATGAACATTGGAGTGCATGTGTCTTTTTTGAATTATGGTTTTCTCTGGGTATATGCCCAGCAGTGGGATTGCTGGGTCATATGGTAATTCTATTTTTAATTTTTTAAGGAACCTCCATACTGTTCTCCATAGTGGCTCTATCAATTTACATTCCCACTAACAGTGCAAGAGGTTTCCCTTTTCTCCACACCCTCTCTAGCATTTGTTGTTTGTAGATTTTCTGATGATGCCCATTCTAACTGGTGTGAGGTGATACCTCATTGTAGTTTTCATTTGCATTTCTCTAATAATTAGTGATGTTGAGCAGCTTTTCATGTGCTTCTTGGCCATCCGTGTATCTTCTTTGGAGAAATGTCTATTTAGGTCTTCTGCCCATTTTTGGATTGGGTTGTTTGTTTTTTTAATATTGAGCTGCATGAGCTGTTTGTATATTTTGGAGATTAATCCTTTGTCCGTTGATTCGTTAGCAAATATTTTCTCCCATTTTGAAGGTTATCTTTTCATCTTGTTATGGTTTCCTTTGCTGTGCAAAAGCTTTGAAGTTTCATTAGGTCCCATTTGTTTATTTTTGTTTTAATTTCCATCACTCTGGCAGGTGGATCAAAAAAATCTTGCTGTGATTTATGTCAAAGAGTGTTCTTCCTATGGTTTCCTCTAAGAGTTTTATAGTGTCCGATTTTACATTTAGGTCTCTAATCCATATTGAGTTTATTTTTGTGTATGGTGTTAGGGAGTGTTCTAATTTCATTCTTTTACATGTAGCTGTCCAGTTTTCCCAGCACCACTTATTGAAGAGGTTGTCTTTTTGCCATTGTATATCCTTGCCTCCTTTGTCATAGATTAGTTGACCATAGGTGTGTGGGTTTATCTCTGGGCTTTCTATCCTGTTCCATTGATCTATATTTCTGTTTTTGTGCCAGTACCATATTGTTTTGATTACTGTAGCTTTGTAGTATAGTCTTAAGTCAGGGAGTCTGATTCTTCCAGCTCTGTTTTTTTCCCTCAAGACTGCTTTGGCTATTCGGGGTCTTTTGTGTCTCCATACAAATATTAAGATTTTTTGTTCTAGTTCCATAAAAAATGCCATTGGTAATTTGATAGGGATTGCACTGACTCTGTAGATTGCTTTGGGTAGTATAGTCATTTTCACAATATTGAGACTTCCAATCCAAGTATATGGTATATCTCTCCATCTGTTGGTATCATCATTAATTTCTTTCATCAGTGTCTTATAGTTTTCTGCATACAGGTCTTTTGTCTCCCTAGGTAGATTTATTCCTAGGTATTTTATTCTTTTTGTTGCCATGGTAAATGAGAGTGTTTCCTTCATTTCTCTTTCAGATTTTTCATCATTAGTGTGTAGGAATGCAAGAGTTTTCTGTGCATTAATTTTGTGTCCTGCAACTTTACCAAATTCATTGATTAGCTCTAGTAGTTTTCTGGTGGCATCTTTAGGATTTTCTACATATAGTATCATGTCATCTGCAAACAGTGACAGTTTTGCTTCTTCTTTTCCAATTTGTATTCCTTTTATTTCTTTTTCTTTTCTGATTGCCATGGCTAGGCCTTCCAAAACTATGTTGAATGAGAGTGGCGAGAGTGGACATCCTTGTCTTGTTCCTGATCTTAGTGGAAATGCTTTCAGTTTTTCACCATTGAGAATGATGTTTGCTGTGGGTTTGTTGTATAAAGCCTTTATTATGTTGAGGTAGGTTCCCTCTATGCCCACTTTCTGGAGAGTTTTTATCATAAATGGTGTTGAATTTTGTCAAAAGCTTTTTCTGCATCTATTGAGATGATCATATGGTTTTTATTCTTCAATTTGTTAATATGGTGTATCACATTGATTGATTTGCATATTTTGAAGAATCCTTGCATCTCTGGGATAAATCCCACTTGATCATGGTGTATGATCCTTTTAATGTGTTGTTGGATTCTGTTTGCTAGTATTTTGTTGAGGATTTTTGCATCTATATTCATCAGTGATATTGGTCTGTAATTTTCTTTTCTTGTAGTATCTTTGTCTGGTTTTGGTATCAGGGTGATGGTGGCCTCATAGAATGAGTCTGGGAGTGTTCCTTCCTCTGCAATTTTTTGGAAGAGTTTGAGAAGGATAGGTGTTAGCTCTTCTCTAAACGTTTTGATAGAATTCACCTGTGAAGCCATCTAGTCCTGGACTTTTGTTTGTTGAAAGATTTTTAATCACAGTTTCAATTTCATTACTTGTGATTGGTCTGTTCATATTTTCTATTTCTTCCTGGTTCAGTCTTGGAAGGTTACACCTTTCTAAGAATTTGTCCATTTCTTCCAGGTTGTCCATTTTATTGGCATAGAGTTGCTTGTAGTAGTCTCTTAGGATGCTTTGTATTTCTGTGGTGTCCGTTGTAACTTCTCCTTTTTCATTTCTAATTTTATTGATTTGAGTCCTCTCCCTCTTTTTCTTGATGAATCTGACTAATGGTATAGCAATTTTGTTTATCTTCTCAAAGAACCAGCTTTTAGCTATATTGATCTTTGCTATTGTTTTCTTTGTTTCTATTTCATTTATTTCTGCTCTGGTCTTTATGATTTCTTTCCTTCTGCTAACTTTGGGTTTTGTTTGTTCTTCTTGCTCTAGTTCCTTTAGGTGTAAGGTTAGATTGTTTATTTGAGATTTTTCTTGTTTCTTGAGGTAGGCTTGTATTGCTATAAGCTTCCCTCTTAGAATTGCTTTTGCTGCATCCCATAGGTTTTGGATCGTCGTGTTTTCATTGTAATTTGTGTCTAGGTATTTTTTGATTTCCTCTTTGATTTCTTCAGTGATCTCTTGGTTATTTAGTAACGTATTGTTTAGCCTCCATGTGTTTGTGTTTTTTATGTTTTTTTCCCTGTAATTTATTTCTAATCTCATAGCATTGTGGTCAGAAAAGATGCTTGATATGATTTCAATTTTCTTAAATTTACTGAGGCTTGAATTGTGACCCAAGATGTGATCTATCCTGGAGAATGTTCCATGTGCACTTGAGAAGAAAGTGTAATCTGCTGTTTTTGGATGGAATGTCCTATAAATATCAATTAAATCTATCTGGTCTGTTGTGTCATTTAAAGCTTCTGTTTCCTTATTTATTTTCATTTTGGATCATCTGTCCATTGGTGTTAAGTGAGGTGTTAAAGTCCCCCACTATTATTGTGTTACTGTCGATTTCCTCTTTTATAGCTGTTAGCAGTTGCCTTATATATTGAGGTGCTCCTATGTTGGGTGCATATATATTTATAATTGTTATATCTTCTTCTTGGATTGATCCCTTGATCATTATGTAGTGTCTTTCCTTGTCTCTTGTAACGTTCTTTATTTTAAAGTCTATTTTATCTGATATGAGTACTGCTACTCCAGCTTTCTTTTGATTTCCATTTGCATGGAATATCTTTTTCCATCCCCTCACTTTCAGTCTGTTTGTGTCCCTAGGTCTGAAGTGGGTCTCTTGTAGACAGCATATATATGGGTCTTGTTTCTGTATCCATTCAGCAAGCCTGTATCTTTTGGTTGGAGCATTTAATCCATTCACATTTAAGGTAATTATCGATATGTATGTTCCTATGACCATTTTCTTAATTGTGTTGGGTTTGTTTTTGTAGGTCCTTTTTTTCTCTTGTGTTTTCCACTTAGAGAAGTTCCTTTAGCCTTTGTTGTAGAGCTGGTTTGGTGGTGCTGAATTCTCTTAGCTTTTGCTTGTCTGTAAAGCTTTTGATTTCTCCGTAGAATCTGAATGAGATCCTTGCTGGGTAGGGTAATCTTGGTTGTAGGTTCTTCCCTTTCATCACTTTCAGTATATCATGCCCCTCCCTTCTGGCTTGTAGAGTTTCTGCTGAGAAATCAGCTGTTAACCTTATAGGAGTTCCCTTGTATGTTATTTGTCATTTTTCCCTTGCTGCTTTCAATAATTTTTCTTTGTCTTTAATTTTTGCCAATTTGAGTACTATGTGTCTCACCCTGTTTCTCCTTAGGTTTATCCTGCATGGGACTCTCTGCGCTTCCTGGACTTGGGTGGCTATTTCCTTTCCCATGTTAGGGAAGTTTTCAACTATAATCTCTTCAAATATTTTCTCGGGTCCTTTCTCTCTCTCTTCTCCTTCTGGGACCCCTATAATGCGAATGTTGTTGCATTTAATGTTGTGCCAGAGGTCTCTTAGGCTGTCTTCATTTCTTTTCATTCTTTTTTCTTTATTCTGTTTCTTGGCAGTGAATTCCACCATTCTGTCTTCCAGGTCACTTATCCGTTCTTCTGCCTCAGATATTCTGCTATTGATTCCTTCTAGTGTAGTTTTCTTTTCAGTTATTGTATTATTCATCTCTATTTGTTCTTTAATTCTTCTAGGTCTTTGTTAAACATTTCTTGCATCTTCTCGATCTCTGCCTCCATTCTTTTTCTGAAGTCCTGGATCATCTTCACTATCATTATTGTGAATTCTTTTTCTGGAAAGTTGCCTATCTCCACTTCATTTAGTTGTTTTTCTAGGGTTTTATCTTGTTCCTTCATCTGGTACATAGCCCTCTGCCTTTTCATCTTGTCTATCTTTCTGTGAAGGTGGTTTTTGTTTCACTGGCTGCAGAATTGTAGTTCTTCTTGCTTTTGCTGTCTGCTCTCTGGTGGATGAGGCTATCTAAGAGGCTTGTGCAAGTTTCCTGATGGGAGGGACTGGTGGTGGGTAGGGCTGGCTGTTGCTCTGGTGGGCAGAGCTCAGTAAAACTTTAATCCGCTTGACTGCTGATCAGTGGGGCTGGGTTCCCTCCCTGTTGGTTGTTTGGCCTGAGGAATCCCAACACTGGAGCCTACCCGGGCTGTTTGGTGGGGTTAATGGCGGGCTCTGGGAGGGCTCACGCCAAGGAGTACTTCCCAGAACTTCTGCTGCCGGTGTCCTTGTCCTCACGGTGAGCCACAGCCACCCCCCGCCTCTTCAGGAGACCCTCCAACACTAGCAGGTAGGTCTGGTTCAGTCTCCTATTGGGTCACTGCTCCTTCCCCTGGTTCCCAATGTGCACACTACTTTGTGTGTGCCCTCCAAGAGTGGAGTCTCTGTTTCCCACAGTCCTGTCAGAGTCCTGCAATCAAATCCCGCTAGCCTTCAAAGTCTGTTTCTCTAGGAATTCCTCCTCCCATTGCCAGACCCCCAGGTTGGGAAGCCTGACATGGGGCTCAGAACCTTCACTCCAGTGGGTGGACTTCTGTGGTATAAGTGTTCTCCAGTTTGTGAGTCACCCACCCAGCAGTTATGGGATTTGATTTTATTGCGATTGCACCCCTCCTACCATCTCATTGTGGCTTCTCCTTTGTCTTTGGATGTGGGGTATCTTTTTTGGTGAGTTCCAGTGTCTTCCTGCCAATGATTGTTCAGCAGTTAGTTGTGATGCCAGTGCTCTCGCAAGAGGGAGTTTGTAGCTTATTTTATACATAGTATTTGTACCTCTTACTCCCCTCCCCCATCCTGCCCCTCCCCCCTCCCCTCTCCCCACTGGTAACCACTAGCTTGTTCTCTATATCTGTGAGTCAGCTTCTTTTTTGTTATATTTGCTAGTTTGTTGTATTTTTTAGATTCCACATATAAGTGATATTGTACAGTATTTGTCTTTCTCTGTCTGACAGTTCACTTAGCATAATGCCCGCCAAGTCCATCCATGTTGCTGCAAATGGCAAGATTTCATTCTATTTTTCTATGACTTAATGGTATTCCATTGTGTGGGTATATATATATCACATCTTCTTTATCCATTCATCTGTTGATGGATACTTAGGTTGATTCCATTCCATATCTTGGTAATTATAAATAATGCTGCTATGAACATTGGGGTACATTATCTTTTTGAAATGGTGTTTTTGTTTTTGTTTTTCAGATATATACCCAGGAGTGGAATTGCTGGGTCATATGGTAGTTCTATTTTTAGTTTTCTGAGAAACCTCCGTACTGTTCTCCATAGTGATTGCACCAATTTACATTTCATCAACCGTGTACGTGTACGAGAGTTTCCTTTCTCCACATCTTCGCCAATGTTTGTTATTTGTGTTCTTTTGATGACAGCCATTCTGACATGTGCGAGGTGATATCTCATTGTGGTTTCGATTTGCATTTCCCTGATGATTAGCGATGTTGAGCATCTTTTCATGTGCCCGTTGGCCATCTGCATTTCCTCTTTAGAAAAATATCTATTCAGCTCTTCTGCCCATTTTAAAATCAGGTTTTTTTTGATGTTGAGTTGTTTGAGCTATTTATATATGTTGGATATTAATCCGTTATTGGTCATAGAGTTTGCAAATATTGTCTTCCATTCAGTAGTTTGTCTTTTCTTTTTGTCAGTGGTTTCCTTTGCTGTGCAAAAGCTTTTAAGCAAAGCGATAGTGAGAACCTTGGAGCAGTGACCCTCGTGGGACACAAGTGGCCTTCTGTATTTCTAATTGCTCTTCCAGGAAGCAACTTATCCCCTTCCCCCCCACCCCCTGCCCTCCGCCCACTTCCCCACCCCTTGTTCTTCCCATGGCTGCATCCTTCCCAGCATGGGTTTTATAATTTAAAAAATCTTTTCAAACTTCAGGTGGGGAAGATTATGTCTTATTCTGTAAATGAAGACAAATTAACATTTCTCTTGTAAGTGGCATGGTCAGACAATGTTTTCAGATATACCTGTGAGTATTATGAGGCCTCATACCCACCAGAAAATGCGCATCATCTCAGGAGCGAAAGAAAAGCTCCGTGCTCTGGCCATGTGGGTGGGGAAGTGATGTGGCAGTCTCCCTGCTCTCTTTTGATTCATATTTTTTTCTTCTCCTTTTATGTCCCTTTGCAGTTTTAAATTTCTCTCTTCTGTGTTGGAGGCTGGGGTGTCTGTTGGTGCCTGTAGCTTTGTCCTTAGTATCTGGGTTGTCTTTGAGCTCAAAGGACAGGGCTGTGAAGCCCTAGGAGATGTTCCATGTGAGAAAACTCTGATGTGCTGAATGTCTTATACATCCCCATTTAATTTTCAAAACATCTGTCTATGGTGGGGACCTTTATACCCACTTAACAGATGAGGAAACTGAGACTCAGGGAGGTTAAGACACAAACCCAGCATCCAATGACAAATATGGAAGAGGCAATTCTTTTATTTTTTAATTTTTTTATTATTTTTTATTGTAGTATAGTTGATTTACAATGTTGTATTAATTTCTGCTGTACAGCAAAGTGACTCAGATACATACATATATACATATTCATTTTTATATTCTTTTCCATTATAGTTTATCATAGGATATTGAATACAGTTCTCCATGCTATACAGTAGGACCTTGTTGTCCATCCATTCTATATGTAATAGTTTGCATTTACCAACCCCAAACTCTCAGTCCATCCCCCTGCACCCTGTCTCCCCTTTGGCAACCACAAGTGTATTCTCTATGTCTGTGAGTCTGTTTCTTCTTCGTAGATGGCTTCATTTGTGTCATATTTTAGATTCCACATATAAATGATATCATGTGGTATTTGTCTTTTGAAGAGGCAATTCTATTGGTTGCTTTCCTAGGCTTTACTTAACCAACTCCTCTTCAGAAATTAAGATTCTGTTTAATTTAATTCAAGTTCCAGAGGAGACGGCTGCTAACTCTCCACCTTGAAAAGAAACCTATTGTCTCACCCCGCCCAGTCAAGGAATAGAAGCCCTGTCTCTCAACTAGAAAGGGGCTATGGAGTTCAGTCCTTACATCAGCCTTCCACTTCAGGGAGAGGTAAGAGAAACAAGAAAGAGAGAGGAAAACAGAACATCCATTCTCCTCAGATAACCTAACTCCTGAGTCCAGCCTTGGTTCTAGTTCCGTATCTACCACCAAAATCTGATGTGACCTTGTTAAATTCCTTCCCAGCTCTGGGTCCGTTTCCCCATCTATTGAGTTTTTATTCTATCAATTATACTCTTTATATCTAACTCCAAGCTCTTTTATATCTGCCTGTTTCTGTTTCACAGTCTCCTGTTCTTGTTTTATGTCAGTTTTTCCTTCCTTTATCTCTTTGAGTGATTTAAATGTATTTGATGTTAAGCCCTTTTTAGATTGTTCTTTTTCTCTGTTTCCTCAGATGTAAATTCTTCTAGTTGGGGAGTTTTTGGGAACTCCATGAAGTGGTTGTGAATCCATCATCACTTCTGGGTATTTCTCCCATGTGCACCTGGGCAGGGCTATATAAGAGCATGTGTTCTTGACCTCATATATTAGGTGCTCCTGTGCTGGTCCCAGCCTCCCATGGGTGGGTGGGGGCCTCAACCCTTGTCATTGGGCACCTCTGCTATGGTTTCTTGTTCACGTTAGTGTTTTCCTGTCATTTCTAAGTGTTTGGAGTGGAATGGGTAGTTTTCGGTGTGTACCTGGTTGGCTATTTTGAATGAAAGTCCAATTGTATCATCTGTAAACATTTCACAGATGAGGAAATGGAAGCTCAGAGAGGTAGCCTGACTTGCTCAAGTACACACAGCTAGAAAGGAGAATTATAATCTGGTTAAACCCTCTCCACTCCTCTGCGTCTGGCAGCCTGGGTACTAATCTCAGCTCTGATTCATTGCTGGCTGTGTGTTCTTTAGACACTCTTTTTCCTCTGTGGGCTGAAGAGACTGACCTCTACCCTTCAGCATGCAGAACAAACTCAAAACTGTGTCCTTGGCAGAAGTGAAAAAAACTGACAGGGTTTAACCTGGTATATTAGAAAAGGTGTGAGTTCTGGAGTCTGGTTTTATGACCTCAGGTAGGTCACTTAGCCTCTTGGAGTGTCAGTTTTCTCATCTATAAAATGGGGATAATAATCACAATTACCTCTCTGGGTGGTGATGAGTGTGAAGTGAGAAAATGCATGAGTTTGGCACATAGTAGGTGCTTAATAAATATTCCTTCCTTCCTTCCATGGAGGAAAGCAGACTGGGGGTAGGGGAGTGAAGGACTGGGACAGCTAATCCATCAAATCCCTCAGGGTTTTGGGAGCCAGAGGGCAGAGAGGTTCTCCAAAGACAGAACAGAAAATATCAGGGAAGGTCCAGGGAAGGCAGATTTTAGCTCCATTTTAGGAAAATGATGAGAGCTTACCCAATCTGGAAGGAGTTGATTTTAGAGGAAATGAGTTTCCCATCACTCAAGGTGGCCAGAGAGTCCAGAAATAAACCCATACATCTATGGCCAATTGATTTTTTTAAAATTGAAGTATGGTTGATTTACAATATTGTGTTAGTTTCAGATGTATAGCAAAGTGATTTGTTTATATATATGTGTGTGTGTATGTATATATATATATGTGTGTGTGTGTATATATTTCTCTTCTTTTTATTCTTTCCCATTATAGGTTATTACAAGATATTGAATAGAGTTCCTTGTGCTATATAGTAAATCCTTGTTGTTTGTCTATTTTATATATGGTAGTATCTGTTAATTCCATACTCCTAATTTATCCCTCTCTCCTTCCACTTTGGTAACCATAAGTTTGTTTTCTATGTCTGTGAGTCTGTTTCTGTTTTGCAAATAAGTTCATTTGTACTATTTTTTAGATTCCACATAGAAGTGATATCATATAATATTTGTCTTTGTATGATTTACTTCACTTAGTATGATAATCTCTAGGTCCATCCATGTTGCTGCAAATGGCATTATTTCACTCTTTTTCATGGCCAAGTAGTACTCCAGTGTGTGTGTGTGTGTGTGTGTGTGTGTGTGTGTGTATACACACCACATCTTCTTTATCCATTCATCTGTTGATGGACACTTAGGTTGCTTTCATGTCTTGGCTATTGTAAATCATGCTGCTAGGAACGTTGGGGTGCATGTATCTTTTCGAATTCAAGTTTTTGTCTTTTCTGGATATATGCCCAGGAGTGGGATTGCTGGATCATATGGTAACTCCAGTTTTAGTTCTCTAAGGAACTCCATACTGTTTTTCATAGTGGCTGCACCAATTTACATTCCCACCAACAGTGTAGGGGGGTTCTCTTTTCTTCACACCCCCTCCAGCATTTATTATTTGTAGGTTTTTTGATGATGGCCATCCTGATTGGTGTGAGGTGATACCTCATTGTAGTTTTGATTTGCATTTCTCTAATAATTAGTGATGTTGAGCATCTTTTCATGTGCCTGTTGGCCATCTGTATGTCTTATTTGGAGAAATGTCTGTCTTCTGCCCATTTTTTGACTGGGTTGTTTGTGTTTTTGATATTGAGTTGTATGGTATGTTTGTGTATTTTGGAAATTAAGCCCTTGTCGATTGCATCATTGGCAAATATTTTCTTCCAGTCTCTAGGTTGTCTTTTCATTTTGTTTATGGTTTTCTTTGCTGTGCAAAAGCTTATGAGTTTGATTCAGGTGTCATTTATTTTTGCCTTTATTTCTTTTGCCTTGGTAGACTAACCTAAGAAAATATTGCTATGATCTATGTTAGAGAATATTTTGCCTATAATCTCTTTTAGGAGTTTTATGGTGTCCCACCTTATATTTAAGTCTTTAAGCCATTTTGAGTTTATTTTTGTGTATGGTGTGAGGGAGTGTTCTAATTTCATTGATTTTTTTTTTTTTTTTTTTTTTTTTTTTAGAAATTCACGTTCTTTTATTTATTTATTTATGACTGTGTTGAGTCTTCGTTTCTGTGCGAGGGCTTTCTCTAGTTGCAGCAAGTGGGGACCACTCTTCATCGCGGTGCGCGGGCCTCTCACCATCGCGGCCTCTCTTGCTGCGGAGCACAGGCTCCAGACGCGCAGGCTCAGTAATTGTGGCTCACGGGCCCAGTTGCTCCGTGGCATGTGGGATCTTCCCAGACCAGGGCTCGAACCCGTGTTCCCTGCATTGGCAGGCAGATTCTCAACCACTGCGCCACCAGGGAAGCCCTTCATTGATTTTTATGTCCAACTTTCCCAATACCACTTGCTGAAGAGACTGTCTTTTCTATATTGTATATTCTTGCCTCCTTTGTTGAAGATTAATTGACTATAGGTGTGTGGGTTTATTTCTAGGCTCTCTATTCTGTCCCATTGATCTATATGTCTGGTTTTTGTGCCAATACCACAGTGCTTTGATTACTGTAGCTTTGTGGTATCGTCTGTATGGACAATTGATTTTTGAAAAGTGTGCTAAGTGCATTTATTGGGAGAAAGAATAGTCTCTTCAACAAATGGTGCTGGGACAACTGGATAAACACATGCAAAAGAGTGAAGTCAGATCTCTACTTCACACCATATACAAAAATTAACTGAAAATGGGCCAAACACCTAAATATAAGAGTTAAATCATAAAATTCTTAAGAGAAAACATAGGGGTAAATCTCCATGACCTTGGATTTGGTAGTGGAATCTTAGATATGATGCTAAAATTATAAGAACAAAAGAAAAATAGATAAACTGGTCTTCATCAAAATCAAGAACTTTTGTGCATCAAAGGACATTATCGTGAAAGTGAAAAAACAACCCACAGAATGGAAAAAAATATTTACAAATCATGTATCTGATAAGGATTTAAAATCCAGAATATATAAAGAACATCTACAATTTGACAAGAAAAAGACAATTAACCCACTTAAAAACTGGACAAAGGACTTGAATAGACTTTTCTCCAAAGAAGATATAAAAATAGCCACTCCAAAGAAGATATAAAAGTAGCCAGTAAATACATGAAAAGATGCTCAACATCATTAGTCATTAGGGAGATGTAAATCAGAACCACAATGAGATACCATTTTATATCTACTAAAATGGCTAAAATGAAAACATTTAAAAATGAAAAACCAGAAAATAACAAGTGTTGGTGAGAATGTAGAAAAATTGGAACCCTCATATATTACTGGCGGGAATGTAAAATGGTGCAGTACTATGAAAAATTATTTGGTGGTTCCTCACAAAGCTAAACATAGAATTACCAAATGATCCATAAATTCCACTTCTGGGTATATACCATAAAGAATTGAAAGCAGGGACTCAAGCAGATACTTGTACAGTAATGTTCATAGCAGTATTATTCACAATAGCCAAAAGGTAGAAACAACCCAAATGTCTATCAACAGATGAATGGATAAACAATATGTAGTGTATACATATCATGGACTATTTCTTAGCCATAAAAAGGAATGAAGTCTTGATACATGCTACTACATGGATAAAGCATTATGCTAAGTGAAATAAGCCAGACACAAGAGAACAAATATTGTTTGATTCCACTTATGTGAAATATCTAGAATGGGCAAATTGAGAGAGATAGAAAGTAGATTAGATATCACCAGGGGTTGAAGGGAGTGGGGAACAGAAACTCTATGTAAGTCCAGTGAGGATCAAGATAAAGCAGAATGTTTCCTGCTTGGAGTACTTCTAATGACGTCTATCCTTGCCACAGTTGTGTTTATGAGACCTGTGTTGTTAGGTTTCAATTTGAGCAAAGAAGTGAACAGAACATTCAGAGGAGGTTAAGGGCATGAGGGCATTGTTGATGATGGACCAAAATGGAAGTGCCCTGGTAGCTGGAGCGAGGCAAAGTATGGGGTCAGATTAAGTCAGTGGCTTCCACATTTATTTTTACAATGACTTACACTATGAAATACAATTTTCAACATGACCCAGTAAACACATATTTTATAAAAAGGTCAGTAGTAAAGTAGGGGGACTGAAAAGGGTATTGAAGAATCAGAAGTTAGTGGCTTCTAGGAGATTCCTAAAAATCCTCAGTTTAAGATTTCCATAAGGAATGGATGTCCAATAGCCAGGAAAAAGTGATGTATATTATTGATCTGGGAAATATGAATCTAAGGATCAATACTTTCAAATCGAAGTGTTGTGGTAGTTGTTAACAGTACCAGAGATCATGTGGAGATGGGTGATCTTTAAATGTAGTTTATATCTGTTGAGATAAAGCTGGGGCTAGTATCTGAGTTCCTTGTAGTAACTAATCATATCTGTTTATAATAAGGCAGGATCTAAGACTGTGGGTGAAATTTCCAAACCCTATTACTAATTAATAAGGAAATGGGGAGAAAGCAATACTAAGGAAATAATTCTTTATTACGTTGATGATGGAACTTAAACTCAATACTGTCATGTCACAGAGGTAATTTGCTGTGTTGGTAACAGTATTTGTAATTAACAACTAAAAACTCAGCCCACTTGGAAAGTTTAAAGCCGGTTTTATGTGATCAAAAAGAGGCTCATTTTGTTGTTGTTGTTTTTTAATATAGCTATTTCTTAGCTATTTCTTCTTCCTTTCCCTAACTTATTTACATTTGCTTTTCTTATTGTTTGGAATTCCCTGTGGTAAGGAGGTAAGTGGGATGCACTCAGAATACAAGCTGTGAATAAACTGATCTTTCTTCACCCTGGCCAAGGGCTGGTCTGCTGAATGGCAGGTGTATTATTGTCTATGAAGCAGAAATATCAGGATCTTTTAAAATTAATGATTATACTGGATTGACCCCTTTGTGTCCATAGCACTCTGGGTTGCATGTATCACACAGAAGGTGTTCTGGGGTCTTATGGGTCTTAGTATTGATTTCTCCCCAAAATAATAACTGGATTTCATTAAAATTAGAAAACTTCTGCTCTGTGAAAGACAATGTCAAGAGAATGAGAAGACAAGCCACAGGCTGGGAGAGATTATGTGTAAAAGACACATCTGATAAAGGCCTGTTATCTTAATTATACAAAGAATTTTTAAAACTCAGCAATAAGGAAACAAACAACTGGATTAAAAAATGAGCCAAAGACCTTAACAGATACTTTATCAAGGAAGATATACAAATGGTATATATAGCATATGAAAATATGCTCCACATCATATATCATCGGGAAAAAATGCAAATTAAAACAACAGTGAGGGACTTCCTTGGCGGTCCAGTGGTCCGTGCTTCCACTGCAGGGGGTGTGGGTTTGATCCCTGATTGTGGAACCGAGATCCTGCATGCCACACAGCATGGTCAAAAAATAAATAAAAGTTTGAAAAAACAAAAAATTAAAATAAAATAAAAACAACAATGCGATACCACTACACACCTATCAGAATGACCAAAATCTGGAACACTGACAACACTAAATGCTGGTGAAGATGTGGAGCAATAGGAACGCTCATTCATTGCTGGTGGGAATGCAAAATGGTACAATCACTTGGGAAGACAGTTTGGTGGTTTTGTACAAGACTAAACATACTCTTACCATACCATCCAGCAGTCACACTCCTTGGTATTTACCCATAAGAGTTGAAAACTTATGTCCATACAAAAACCTGCACATGAATGTTGATAGCAGCTTTATTCATAATTGCCAAAACTTGGAAGCAACCAATATGTCCTTCAGTAGGTGAATGGATAAACCGTGGTACATCCAGACATTGGAATATTATTCAGTGCTAAAAAGTGAACTATCAAGACATGAAAAGACGTGGAGGAGCCTTGGGAATTCCCTGGCAGTCCAGTGGTTAGGACTCTGTGCTTTCACTGCTGAGGGTTTGGGTTCAATCCCTGATCTGGGAACTAAGATCCTGCAAGCCATGCGGCATGGCCAAAAAAAAAAAAAAAAAAAGCCATAGAGGAGCCTTAAATGCATATTATTAAGTGAAAGAAACCAATCTAAAATGGCTACATACTGTATGATTCCAACATCTGGAAAAGGCAATACTATGGAGAGAGTAAGAATTTTACCCAGGGGGTAGGGGATGGGGAGGGATGAATAGGTGGAGCACAGAAGATTTTTAGGGCAGTGAAAATACTCTTTGGTATTATAATGATGAATACATGTCATTATACATTTGTCCAAACTCATAGAATGTACAACACCAAGAGTAAACCCTAATGTAAACTATGGACTTTGAGAGATTATGACGTCTCGATGCAAGTTTTAATTAATTAATTAATTAAGGTTATTTATTTATTTATTTAGGCTGTATTAGGTCTTTGCTCCTGCGCGTGGGCTTTCTCTAGTTGTGGCGGGCAGGGGCTACTCTTTGTTGTGATGCACGGGCTTCTCATTGTCGTGGCTTCTCGTTGCAGAGCACGGGCTCTAGGCGCACAGGCTTCAGTAGTTGTGGCACGTGGGCTCAGTAGTTGTGGCACACGGGCTTAGTTGCTCCACGGCATGTGGGATCTTCCTGGACCAGGGCTCGAACCCCTGTCGCCTGCATTGGCAGGCGGAATTTTAACCACTGCACCACCAGGGAAGCCCTCAATGCAAGTTTATAAATTGTAACGAATGTACTACTCTGGTGGGGGATGTTGATAATGGGGGAGACTATGCATGTGTGGGCAGGGGTTATACAGATAATCTCTATACCTTCCCCTTAATTTTTTTATAAATCTAAAATTGCCCTAAAAATAAAATCTTAATAAACAAACAAACAGACAAACCGTAGAGGCAACATCAAACTTAATGTTGAGAAACTGGATGCTTTCCCCCTAAGATGGGGAACAAGGCAAGGAAGTCCTCTCTCATCTTTCATATTCCTCTTATACTGGAAGTCCTAGTTAGTGTAACAAGACAAAGAAAGGAAATTTTAAAATATACAGATTTTGTTTCTTCACAGACGACATGATTCCCTATGCAGAAGATCCCAAAGAATCAACCAAAAAAACCACCCCCCATCCCCAACTCCTGGAACTAATAAGAAGGTATAGCAAAGTTGCAGGATACAAGATTAATATACAAAAGTAAATTGATTTCCTATATACCAGCAATAAACACTTGGAATTTGAAATTAAAAAACAATATCACTTATAATAGCACACAAAATTTAAAATGTAATAAAATATGTATAATATCTATATGAGGAAAACTATAAAACTCTGATAGAATAAATCAAAGAAGATCTAAATAAATAGATATTCCTTGTTCATTGGAAGATGCAATACTGTTAAGATGCCATATGTCTGTCAATTTATCTATATATTCAACACAATCCCAATCAAAACCCCAATAAGCTATTTTGTAGCTATGATTCTAAAGTCTATGTGGAGGGCTTCCCTGGCAGTGCAGTGGTTATGAATCCACCTGCCAATGCAGGGGACACTGGTTCAAGCCCTGGTCTGGGAAGGTCCCACATGCCACCGAGCAACTAAGCCGTGAGCCACAACTACTGAGCCCACGTGCTGCATCTACTGAAGCCCGCGTGCTTTAGAGCCCGTGCTCTGCAACAAGAGAAGCTACCACAATGAGAAGCCCACACACTGCAATGAGGACCCAACACAGCCAAAAATAATAAATAAATAAAAATAAATAAATTAAAAAGAATAAAATAAAGTCTATATGGAAAGGCAAAAGACCTAGAGTAATCAAAATAATACTGAATAAAAAGAACAAAGTTGGAGGACTCACAATACCCAGTTTTTTTTTGTTTTTTTTTATACATTTATTTATTTATATTTATTTTTGGCTGTGTTGGGTCTCTGTTTCTGTGTGAGGGCTTTCTCCAGTTGCGGTGAGCGGGGGCCACTCTTCATCGCGGTGCACGGGCCTCTCACCATCGTGGCCTCTCCCGTTGCGGATCACAGGCTCCAGACGCACAGGCTCAATAGTTGTGGCTCACGGGCTTAGTCGCTCCGCGGCATGTGGGATCTTCCCAGACCAGGGCTCAAACCCGTGTCCCCTGCATTGGCAGGCAGATTCCCAACCACTGCGCCACCAGGGAAGCCCACAATACCCAGTTTTAAGACTAACTAGAAAGCTATAATAATTAAGACGGCATGGTGTTAAAAGAACAGGTGCATAAATTAATGGAACAGAATTGAGGGCTGAGAAGTAGATACACAAAAATACAGGCAAATGATCTTTCACAGAGAAGCAAAGACTGACAATTCCATGGTGGGTAATGATGGTCTTTTTTTTTCCTTCCAGTATTATTGAGAAATATTTGACATATAGCACTATATAAGTTTAAGAGGTACACCATAATGAATTGACTTACATACATCATGATATGATTATCACAATTAGTTTGTTGAACATCCATCATCTCATAGATATAAAATTAAAGAAATAGAAAAAAAATTTTTTTCCTGTGATGAGAACTCTTAGGATTTACTCTTTTAATAACTTTCATAGATAACATACAGTAGTGTTAATTATATTTATTATGTTTTACATTACATCTGTAGTACTTATTATCTTGTAACCGGAAGTTTGTACCTTTTGACTGCTTTCATCCAATTTCCCTCCCCACCCCAACCTCTGGTAACTGTAAATCTGATCTCTTTTGCTATGAGTTTGTTTTTGAAGTATAATTAACCTATGTTATTACAACATAGTGATTCAAAATTTCTGTACATTTCAAAATGATCACCATGATAAGTCTAGTTACCATTTGATACCATACTAAGATATTACATAGTTATTGCCTACTTCTTCTTTTGTTCTCTTCACCTGTGATTTGATGAGTCTTTAGTGTTATGTTTGGATTCCTTTCTCTTTTCTGTGTGTGTATCTATTATAGATTTTTGGTTTGAGGTTTATATATAGCAATCTACATATATATGGGATTATTTTAAGTTGATGATCTCTAAGTTCAAAAGCATTTTAACAACACTGCATTTTTACTGCCCCCCTCCTGTTTACTAATTTTGACATCACATTTTACATCTTATTGTTTTGTTTATCCCTTAACTACTTGTTGTGGATATAGATGATTTTACTACTTTTGTCTTTTAACCTTCCTACTAGCATTCTGTGTGGTTGATTTACTACCTTTATTGTATATTTGCCTTTGCCAATGAGATTTTTTTCTTTCATAATTTTCATATTTCTTGTTGTGGCCTTTCCTTTTTCATTTGGAGAAGTTCCTTAACATTTCTTTTAAAGCTGGCTTGGTGGTGCTGAACTCTTTTAGCTTTAGCTTGTCTGTAAAACTTTTGATCTCTCCATCAAATCAGAATGAAAACGTTGCCAGGCAGAGTATTCTTGGTTGTAGGTTTTTCTCTTTCATCACTTTAAACCCTGCCACTCTCTTCTGGCCTGCAGGGTTTCTGCTGAAAAGTCAGCTGGTAGCCTTATGGGAGTTCCCTTGTATGGAACTTGTTGCTTTTCCCTTGCTGATGTTAATATTCACCCTTTATTTTAAATTTTTACCATTTCAATTACTCTGTTTCTTGGTCCTCTTTGGGTTCATCCTGTTTGGGACTCTCTGTGCTTCCTGGACCTGGATGTCTGTTTACTTTCCCAGGTTAGGGATGTTTGCAGCTATGATATCTTCAAATATATTCCCTGCCTTTCTCTCTTTCTTCTCCTTCTGGGACCCCTGTAATGCAAATGTTAGCATGCTTGATGTTGTCACAGAGGTCTCTTAAACTGTCCTCATTTCTTTTTTTTTTAAATTAAATTAAATTTTTTTTTATACAGCAGGTTCTTATTATCTATTTTATACACTTTGGCATATATATCTCAATCCCAATCTCCCAATTCATTTCTTTTTATTCTTATTTATTTTTTCGGTTCAGCAGCAATGATTGCCACTACTCTTATCTTCCAGCTCACTGATCTGTTCCTTTGTATCATCTCATCCACTGTTGATTCCTCCTAGAGAATCTTTCATTTCCGTTACTTATTCTTTTTTTAAAAAAATTAATTAATTAATTTATTTATGGCTGCGTTGGGTCTTCGTTTCTGCGCGAGGGCTTTCTCTAGTTGTGGCAAGCGGGGGCCACTCTTCATCGCGGTGCGCGGGCCTCTCACTATCGCGGCCTCTCTTGTTGCGGAGCACAGGCTCCAGATGCGCAGGCTCAGTAATTGTGGCTCACAGGCCCAGTTGCTCCGCGGCATGTGGGATCTTCCCAGACCAGGGCTCGAACCCGTGTCCCCTGCATTGGCAGGCAGACTGTCAACCACTGTGCCACCAGGGAAGCCCTCCATTATTTATTCTTTATCTCTGTTTGGCTCTTCTTTATATTTTCTAACTCTTTATTAAAAACTTCTGACTTCTCACTCTGTTCATCCAAACTTCTCTCAAGTTCTTGAACATTTTTATGATTATTACCTTGAACTCTGTATTGGATAGATTGCCTATTTCCACTTCACTTAGTTCTTCTGGGGTTTTATCTTGTTCCTTTATTTGGAACATGTTTCTCTGTCACCTCATTTTGCCTAGGTTGCTGTTTTTATTTTTATGTATCTGGTAGGTTGGTTACATTTTCCAGCCTTGGAGAAGTGGGCTTTTATGGGAGACATCCTATACCTCCCAGTGGTGCTTGCACCTCTCTTCAGTAGAGCTATATGCTCTAGGGGTGTCCCCTATGGGGGCTGCATGAGTCCTTCTCTTGTGGCCGGCCGACAACTGTGGGTGGTCTGGTAGGCATGGGCAGCCCCCAGTCTGATTGGTTGCCAGGCCCTGCCTTGTGTGGAGGCCTCTGGTGGGCAGGGCCAGGTCACACGGTGGCTGGTTGTGAAGCTTGAGGTGTCCAGGGGCTAGTGCCGGCCCAGTGGTGGGCAGAGCCAGGTTCTGGGGTGGGTGGTTGCAGGGCCAGGTGTCCCGGATCTAGTGTCCACCTGCTGGTGAGTGGGCCAGTTCCTGACATGGCTGGCTGTGGCGTCAGATGTGTCCCAAAGCTGGTGTTGGCCCACTGGTGAGTGGGACTGAATCCTGGGGTGGCTAGTTGAGGGGGTCCATGGTGTCTCAGAGCTGGTGTCAGCTTGCTGGTAGACAGAACTTGGTCCTGGGGTCTCTGGCTGTAGAGACCCAATTTCGTTCCTTTTTATGGCTGAGTAATATTCCATTGTATATATGTACCACATCTTCTTTATCCATTCATCTATTATTGGACATTTAGGTTGTTTCCATGTCCTGGCTATTGTGAATAGCGCTGCAGTGAACGTTGGGGTACATGTGTCCTTCTGAATTATGGTTTTCTCTGGGTGTATGCACAGTAGTGGGATTGCTGGGTCATATGGTAGTTCTATTTTTAGTTTTTTGAGGAACCTCCATACTGTGCTCTGTAGTGGCTGCACCAATTTACATTCCCACCAACAGTTCAAGAAGGTTCCCTTTTCTCCACACCCTCTCCAGCATTTATTGTTTGTACATTTTTTGATGCTGGCCATTCTGACTGGTGTGAGGTGATACCTCATTGTAGTTTTGATTTGCATTTCTCTAATGATTAGTGATGTTGAGCATCTTTTCATGTGCCTCTTGCCCATCTGTATGTCTTCTTTGGTGAAATGTTTATTTAGGTCTTCTGCCCATTTTTTAATTGGGTTGTTTGTTTTTTTTGATATTGAGCTCCATGAGCTGTTGGTATATTTTGGAGATTAATCCTTTGTCAGTTGCTTCATTTGCAAATATTTTCTCCCATTCCAAGTGTTGTCTTTTCATCTTGTTTATGGTTTCCTTTGCTGTGCAAAAGCTTTTAAGTTTCATTAGGTCCCATTTGTTTGTTTTTGTTTTTATTTTCATTACTCTAGGAGGTGGGTCCAAAAAGATCTTGCTGTGATTTATGTCAAAGAGTATTTTTCCTATGTTTTCCTATAAGAGTTTTATAGTGTCCGGTCTTACATTTAGGTCTTTGATCCATTTTGAGTTTATTTTTGTGTATGGTGTTAGGTAGTGTTCTAATTTCATTCTTTTACATGTAGCTGTTCAGTTTTCCCAGCACCACTTATTGAAGAGGCTGTCTTTTCTCCATTGTATGTTCTTGCCTCATTTGTCATAAATTAGGTGCCCATATGTGCGTGGGTTTATCTCTGGGCATTCTATCCTGTACCATTGATCTATATTTCTGTTTTTGTGCTAGTGCCATACTGTCTTGATTACTGTAGCTTTGTAGTATAGTTTCAAGTCAGGGAGCCTGATTCCTCCAGCTCCGTTTTTCTTTCTCAAGGTTGGTTTGGCTATTCGGGGTCTTTTGTGTTTCCATACGAATTGTGAAATTTTTTGTCCTAGTTCTGTGAAAAATGCCATTGGTAGTTTGATAGGGATTGCATTGAATCTGTAGATTGCTTTGGGTAGTATAGTCATTTTCACAATGTTGATTCTTCCAATCCAAGAACATGGTATATTTCTCCATCTGTTTATGTCATTTTTGATTTCTTTCATCAGTGTTTTGTAGTTTTCTGGGTACAGGTCTTTTGCCTCCTTAGGTAGGTTTATTCCTAGGTATTTTATTCCTTTTGCAATGGCAAATGGGATTGTTTCCTTAATTTGTCTTTCTGATTTTTTGTTGTTAGTGTATAGGAATGCCAGAGATTTCTGTGCATTAATTTCATATCGTGCAACTTTACCAAATTCATTGGTTCTAGTAGTTTTCTAGTGGCAGCTTTAGTATTTTCTATCTATAGTATTATGTCATCTGCAAACAGTGACAGTTTTACTTCTTCTTTTCCAATTTGTATTCCTTTTATTTCTTTTTCTTCTCTGATTGCCGTGGCTAGGACTTCCAAAACTATGTTGAATCATAGTGACGCGAGTGAACGTCCTTGTCTTGTTCCTGATCTTAGTGGAAATGCTTTCAGTTTTTCACCATTGAGAATGATGTTTGCTATGGGTTTGTCATATATGGCCTTTATTATGTTGAGGTAGGTTCCCTCTATACCCACTTTCTGGAGAGTTTTTATCATAAATGGGTGTTGAATTTTGTCAAAAGCTTTTTCTGCATCTATTGAGATGATCATATGGTTTTTATTCTTCAATTTGTTAATATGGTGTATCACATTGATTGATTTGTGTATATTGAAGAATCCTTGCATTCCTGGGATAAATCCCACTTGATCATGGTGTATGATCCTTTTAATGTGCTGTTGCATTCTGTTTGCTAGTATTTTATTCAGGATTTTTGCATCTATGTTCATCAGTGATATTGGTCTATAAATTTCTTTTTTTTGTGAAAAAGATGTCTGGTTTTGGTATCAGGGTGATCATGGCTTCGTAGAATTAATTTGGGAGTGTTTCTCCCTCCACAATTTTTTGGAAGAGTTTGAGAAGGATCAGTGTTAGCTCTTCTCTAAATGTTTGATAGAATTCGCCTGTGAAGCCATCTGGTCCTGGACTTTTGTTTGTTGGAAGATTTTTAATTACAGTTTCAATTTCATTACTTGTGGTGGGTCTGTTTATACTTTCTAATTCTTCCTGGTTCAGTCTTGGAAAATTGTACCTCATTTCTTTTTAGAATTCTTTTATTTTTGTTTTATTTTACATTTTGGCAGTTTCAATGTGCATTTTATAAAACATTGGCTATTTTATAAAACATTCCACATGTTGTGTAATATATCCTTGTAGCTTATTTTATACATTATAGTTTGTACCTCTTAATCCCCTATGCCTATATTGCCCATCCTCCCTTCCCTTTCCCCAGTGGTAACCACTAGGTTCTTCTCTGTATCTGTGAATCTGCTTCTTTTTTTGTTATATTCACTGGTTTGTTGTATTTTTTAGATTCCACATATAAGTGATCATACATTATTTGTCTTTCTTTTTCTGACATATTTCACTTAGCGTAATACCCTCCATGGCTATCTCTGTTGCTGCAAATGGCAAAATTTCATTCTATTTATGGCTTAGTGGTATTCCATTTTATATATATATATCTCACATCTTTAAAAAAGAACCTAGACACATCTTACACCTTTCACAAAAATTAAGTCAAAATAGATCATAGACTTAAATGTTAAGACACAAAACTATAAAACTTCTAGAGGGAAACACAGGAGAAAATCTAGATAACTTTGCATTTGATAAGGAGTTAAATTTTTTTATCATGGTAAAATGTAAATAACATAAGAATTATCATTTAAGCCATTTTTAAGTGTTCAGTTCTGTGCCATTCAGCACATTCATATTGTTCTGTAACTATCACTACCACCCATCTCCAGAACTTTTTCATCTTCCCAAACTGAAACTCTGTACCCAAATAAACAGTAACTCTCCATTACTCCCTACCCCCAGCCCCTGTCATCATTATTCTACTTTGTCTCTATGAATTTGCCTGTTATGGATATTTCATATAATTGGAATAATATAATATCTTTCCTTCTGGCTTATTTCACTTAGCATTCTATCTTCAGGCTTTATCCATGTTGTAGCATATGTCAGAAGTTCCTTCCTTTTTAAGGCTGAATAATATTCCTTTGCATGTACAAACCACATTTTGCTTATCCATTCATCTGTTGATGGGCACTTAGATTGCTTCTACCTTCTGGTTGTTGTGATTAATGCTGCAGTGAACATGGGTGCAAAGGTATCTGTCTGAGTCTCTGCTTTCAGTTCTTTTGGGTGTATACCCAGAGTGAAGTGGTTGGATCATATGCTGATTTTATGTTTAGTTTTTGAGGAACCACCAAATTGTTTTCCACAGCAGCCATACCACTTTACATCCCACTAGCAACGCACAAGGTCCCAATTTCTCCACATCCTTACTAACACTTGCTATTTACCTTTTCTTTTCTTTTCCTTTATTTTTGTTTATCACAGCCATCCTAGTGGATGCGAAGTTGTATCTCCTTGTGGTTTTGATTTGCATTTCCCTAATGACTAAGATGTTAAGTATCTTCTTATGTGCTTATTGGTCATTTGCATATCTTCTTCAGAGAAATGTTTATTGAAATATCTTGCCCATTTTAAAATCAGTTTTTTTTGTGTGTGTGTCTGTGTTGTTGTTCCTGAGTTGTGGTAGTTTTTTGTATAATCTAGGTATTAATCCCTTGTCAGATATATGATTTGGAAATATATTCTTCTCCTCCATGGATTGCCTTTCATTCTGTTATTAGTGTCCTTTGATGTACAAAGGGTTTTAATTTTTTTTAAAGATTTATTATTTATTTATTTAATTTATTTTTGGCTGCGTTGGGTCTTAGTTGCGGCATGCGGGCTCTTCGTTGTGGTGCACGGGCTTCTCTCTAGTTGTGGTGTGTGGGTTTTCTCTTCTCTAGTTGTGGCATGCAGGCTCCAGGGTGCGTGGGCTCTGTAGTTTGTGGCACACAGGCTCTCTAGTTGAGGCGCGTGAGCTCAGTAGTTGTGGCCCGTGGGCTTGGTTGCTCTGCGGCATGTGGGATCTTAGTTCCCTGACCAGGGATTTAACCAGTGTCCCCTGCATTGTAAGGTGGATTCTTTACCACTGGACCACTAGGGAAGTCCCCAAAGGGTTTTAATTTTGATGAAGTCCATTTATCTTTTCTTTTATTGCCTTTACTTTTAGTATCATATTCCAAATATTATTACAAAATCCAGTGTCCTGAAGCTTTTCCTCTTGGTTTTCTTCTAAGAGTTTTATAGTTTAATCTCTTATGTTTAGGTTTTTGATCCATTTTGAATAATTTTTGTATAGGTGTAAGATAAGGGCCCAACTTTATCTTTTTTTCTTTTACTTTTTTAAAAAAATAGATCTTTATTGGAGTATAATTGCTTCACAATACTGTGTTAGTTTCTGTTGCACAACAAAGCGAATCAGCCATATGCATGCACATGTCACCATATCCCCTCTTGAGCCTCCCTCCCATCCTCCCTATCCCACCCCTGTAGGTCATCGCAAAGCACCGAGCCGATCTCCCTGTGCTACACTGCTGCTTCCCACCATCCAACTATTTTACATTCAGTAGTGTATATATGTCGATGCTACTCTCACTTCACCCCAGCTTCGCCCTCCCACCCCACGTCCTCAAGTCCATTCTCTATGTCTACCTCTGTATTCCTGCCCTGCAACTAGGTTCATCAGTACCATTTTTTTTTTTTAGATTCCATATATATGCGTTAGCATATGGTATTTGTTTTTCTCTTTCTGACTTACTTCACTCTGTATGACAGACTCTAGGTCCATCCATCTCACTACAAATAACTCAATTTCGTTTCTTTTTATGGCTGAGTAATATTCCATTGTATATATGTGCCAATCTTCTTTATCCATTCATCTGTCGATGGACATTTAGGTTGGTTCCATGTCCTGGCTACTGTAAATAGTGCTGCAATGAACACTGGGGTACATGTCTCTTTTTGAATTATGGTTTTCTCAGGGTATATGCCCAGTAGTGGGATTGCTGGGTCATATGGTAGTTCTATTTTTAGTTTTTTAAGGAACCTCCATACTGTTCTCCATAGTGGCTGTATCAATTTACATTCCCACCAGCAGTGCAAGAGGGTTCCCTTTTCACCACACCCTTTCCAGCATTTATTGTTTCTAGATTTTTTGATAATGGCCATTCTGACTGGTGTGAGGTGATACCTCATTGTAGTTTTGATTTGCATTTATCTAACAATTAGTGATGTTGAGCATCTTTCCATGTGCCTCTTGGCCATCTGTATGTCTTCCTTGGTAAAATGTCTATTTAGGTCTTCTGCCCATTTTTTAACTGGATTGTTTTTTTTGATATTGAGCTCCATGAGCAGTTTGTATATTTTGGAGATTAATCCTTTGTCTGTTGTTTCATTTACAAATATTTTCTCCCATTCTGAGGGTTGTCTTGTTTATGGCTTCCTTTGCTGTGCAAAAGCTTTTAAGTTTAATTATGTCCCATTTGTCTATTTCTGTTTTTATGTCTGTTACTCTAGGAGGTGGCTCAAAAAAGATCTTGCTGTGGTTTATGTCAAAGTTAGGTGTTAGGTCTTCTCTAAATGTTTGATAGAATTTGCCTGTGAAGTCTTCTGGTCCTGGACTTTTGTTTGTTGGAAGATTTTAAATCACAGTTTCAATTTCAGTGCTTGTGACTGGTCTCTTTATATTTTCTATTTCTTCCTGGTTTAGTCTCAGAAGGTTGTGCTTTTCTAAGAATTTGTCCGTTCTTCCAGGTTGTCCATTTTATTGGCATAGAGTTGCTTGTAGTAATCTCTCATGATCCTTTGTATTTCTGCAGTGTCAATTGTTACTTCTTTTTCATTTCTAATTCTGTTGATTTGAGTCTTCTTTTTTTCTTGATAAGTCTGGCCAATGGTTTATCAATTTTGTTTATCTTCTCAAAGAACCAGCTTTTAGTTTTATTGATCTTTGCTATTATTTTCTTCATTTCTATTTCATTTATTTCTGCTCCGAACTTTATGATTTCTTTCCTTCTACTGACTTTGGGTTTTGTTTGTTCTCCTTTGTCAAGTTGTTTTAAGTGTAGAGTTTGATTCTTTATTTGAGATTTTTCTTTTTTCTTGAGGTGAGATTGAATTGCTAAAAAATTCCCTCTTAGAACTGCTTTTGCTGCATCCCATAGGTTCTGGAACATCGTGTTTTTGTTGTCATTTGTCTCTAGGTATTTTTTAATTTCTTCTTTGATTTCTACAGTGTTCTCTTGGTTATTTAGTAGTGCACTGTTTAGCCTCCATATATTTGTGTTTTTTACAGTTTTTTTCCTGTAATTGATTTCTAATCTCATAGCGTTGTGGTCAGAAAAGATGCTTGATACGACTTTAATCTTCTTTAATTTTTTGAGGCTTGATTTGTGACCCAAGATGTGATCTATCCTGGAGCATGTTCCATACGCACTTGAGAAGAAAGTGTATTCTGCCACTTTTGGGTGGAATGTTCTATAAATATCAATTACATCTATCTGGTCTATTGTGTCATTTAAAGCTTGTGTTTCCTTATTTATTTTCTGTTTGGATGATCTGTCCACTGGTGTATGTGGGGTGTTAAAATCCCCTACTATTAATGTGTTACTGTCGATTTCTCTTTTCATGGCTGTTAGCATTTGCCTCATGTATTGAGGTGCTCCTATGTTGGGTGCAAAAACATTTATAATTGTTATATCTTCTTCTTGGATTGATCCCTTGATCATTATGTAGTGTCCCTCCTTATCTTTTGTAACAGTCTTTATTTTAAAGTCTATTTTATCTGATATGAGTATTGCTACTCCAGCTTTCTTTTGATTTCCATTTGCACAGAATATCTTTTTCTGTCCATTCACTTTCAATCTGTATGTGTCCCTAGGTCTGAAGTGGGTCTCTTGTAGGCAGCATATATATGGGTCTTGTTTTTGTATCCATTCAGCCATTCTGTGTCTTTTGGTTGGGGCATTTAATCCATTTACATTCAAGGTTATTATCAATATGTATGTTCCTATTACCATTTTCTTAATTGTTTTGGGTTTGTTTTTGTGGGTCTTTTTCTTCTCTTGTGTTTCCTGCTTAGAGAAGTTTCTGTAGCATTTGTTGTAAAGCTGGTTTGGTGGTGCTGAATTCTCTTAGCTTTTCCTTGTCTGAAAAGCTTTTGACTTCCATCGAATCTGAATGAGATCCTTGCTGGGTAGAGTAATCTTGGTTGTAGGTTTTTCTCTTTCACCACTTTAAATATATCCTTCCACTCCCTTCTGGCCTGCCGAGTTTCCACTGAAAAATCAGCTGATAACCTTATGGGGATTCCTTTGTATGTTATTTTTTGTTTTTCCCTTACTGCCTTAATATTTTTTCTTGGAATTTTATTTTTGTTAGTTTGATGAATATGTGTCTTGGTGTGTTTTTCCTAGGGTTTATCCTGTATGGGACTCTCTGTGCTTCCTGGACTTGGGTGCCTATTTCCTTTCGCATGTTAGGGAAGTTTTCCACTATAATCTTGTCAAATATTTTCTCAGACCCTTTCTTTTTCTCTTCTTCTTCTGGGACCCCTATAATTCAAATGTTCGTGCATTTAATGTTGTCCCAGAGGTCTCTGAGACTGTCCTCAATTCATTCTTTTTTCTGTATCCTTTTCCTCAGCAGTTATTTCCACCCTTTTGGCTTCCAGCTCACTTATTCATTCTTCTGCCTCAGTTATTCTGTTATTTATTCCTTCTAGTGTATTTTTCATTTCAGTTATTGTGTTGTTCATCTCTGTTTGTTTGTTCTTTAGTTCTTCTAGATCTTTTTTAAACATTTCTTGTATTTTCTCAATTCGTGCCTCCATTCTATTTCTGAGATTCTGGATCATCTTCACTATCATTACTCTGAATTCTTTTTCAGGTAGATTGCATATTTCCTCTTCATTTATTTCATCTTGTAGGTGTTTACCTTGCTCCTTCATCTGTGACATACTGTTTTGCTGTCTCTCTCTCTCTTTTTTTTTATGAGTGGGATTGTGTTCCTGTCTTACTGGTTGTTTGGCCTGAGGCTTCCAACACTGCAGTTTGTGGGCTATTGATTAGAGCTGGGTCTTGGTACTGAGATGTGGAACTCCGTGTGACCTCACTCTGATGAATATTCCCTGGGGTCTGAGGTTCTCTGTTAGTCCAGTGGTTTGGACTTGGAGCTCCCACTGCAGGAGCTTTGGCCCGACCCTGGGCTCAAGAGCCAAGATCCCACAAGCTGTGTGGGGGGGGCAAAAATAAAAAACAAAAAACAATAAAGTAAAAAATAAGATTAGACTAGAAAAATAACAGATATGTTAGAAAGAATATAAAAATAAAAATATAGATGAATCAACAACTGGAAACTACATCAGTACCACAATAATGAAAGAAGACGAGGAGGGAAGAGAAAAAATAAAAAGGGAGAAAAGACCTTGGCTGTGGAGGGTGGAGCCTAAGCAGGGTGAGGTTTGGGCAGTGGGTCGGGCCAATACTCAGGACCCACAGCACTGTAAAAGGTGGGTGGGGCTTAGGCTCAAGGAACAGAAGGGCCCCAGGCGTGCCCCCCACACCCCTGGTCTCAGAGGGCGGGGGACCTCACCTGGGAGCCCAGCAGGCTTCCTGGGCTTGAGTGGGTGGGGCTAACGCCCTCCTCTCCTCTCCTGCTCCTCCTGGAGGGCCCCTCCCGCCTGCCTCTCCTTATATCCTGGGCCTCCCTCCTATGTCCCCAAGAACCCACGCAGCCTGGAGGGGGGTTTGGAGGGCAGGGGATTGGCCTGGGAGCTCAGCAGGCTCCCCAGGTCCAAGTGGGCAGGGCAGATGCCCTCCGCTCCTGTCCTGCTCCTCCTGGAGGGCCCCTTCCACCTGCCTCTCCTGATCTCCCTGGCCTCAGGGGCACCGATCCTGTCTGGCCTCCACTTCTCCTTCCCCCTCAGTCCCCCTATGTCCTACCGGTTCACTTTGGGGTTCCTCCCATCTCCTTGGGCGTCAGAGTCCCCCACCAGTGGCCAGTAGGTGCCCTAGTTGTGGGGAGATGCTAACTCTGTGTCTTCCCACACCGCCATCTTCCCAACTTTATTCTTTTATATGTGGACATCCAGTTTTCCCAACACCACTTCTTGAAAAGACTGTCATTTCCCCATTGAATGGTCTTGGCACCTCTGTCAAAAATTATTTAACAATATGCATGAGGGTGTATTTCTGGGCTCTCTATTCCTTTCCATTTGTCTATATGTCTGTCTTTATGCCAGTACCACAGTGTTTTGATTATGGTAACTTTGTAATATGTTTGGAAATCAGGCCTCCAACTTTGTTATTTTTTTCAAGATTATTTTGGCTATTCAAGGTCCTGTGAGATTCCATATGAATTTTAGGATGGCATTTCTAATTCTGTAAAAAATGTCCTTGGGATTTAGACAGTGATTGTATTGAATCTGTAGGTTGCTTTGGGTGCTACTGACATCTTAACAATATTGTCTTCCAACCCATGAACATGGGATGTGTTTTATTTATATACATCTTTAATTCCTTTCAGTAATGTTTTATCATTTTCATTGTACAAGTCTTCACCTCTTTGGTTAATTCCTAAGTATTTTATTCTTTTTGATGCTATTGTAAATGGAATTGTGTTTGTTATTTCCTCTTTGGATCATTCATTGTTAGTGTTTAGAAATGCAACTGATTTTTGTGTATTGACTTTGTATCCTGCTACTTTGCTGAATTCATTATTCAGTTCTAACAGGTTTTTGGTAGAATCTTTAGGGTTTTATGCATATAAGATCATATTATTTGCAAACAGAGATAATTTTCTTTCTTTCTTTCCAGTTTAGATGCCTTTTATTTTTTTCTTTGCCTAATTTCTCTGGCTAGAGCTTCTTGTACTTGGTTGAATAGAAGTGGTGAAAGTGGGCATACTTGTCTTGCTCCTCATCTTAAAGGAAATGCTTTCAGTTTTCACCATTGAGTATGACATTTGCTGTGGGTTTTCCAGATATGGCTTGTACTATGTTAAGGTAGTTTCTTTTGAAAGTCTTTGTCTAGTAACTGATGCATGTGTTTCTTCAGAAATGGCTTCTGGAGATTTATTTTCTTTCTTTAAATGAGTATTTCCTCGTTTCTTTGTATGCCTTGTGATCATTGAAAATTTGGCATTTGAAAAAATAGTTGCATCTCCAATATTTGTAGACCAATATGGAAGGCCTTTGCTAATTTATGGGCCCTTGAGTTTTTTTTTTTGTTTTTTTTTTTTGAGTTTAGAGAAACATTGTGTTTAGTGGTAAAGCTTAGCACACTCCAGCACCAGGCATGGCCTGGAGTCCAAGCAGCAGGGGTGGGTAGGTGACCTCCATGGAGCCTCACATGGCAAAATTGATGAGGAAGGCGACCATCAGATAGAAGAGCCACGTAGCCTCAGATGGGGCAAAGCCCAGAATGGCATAGGAGAAGAGCTGCTGCTTCAGAGACGGGTTCTTGGCATAGCCAATGATCAAGCTGCCAAACGCTGTTCCAATACCGGCCCCTGAACCAACCACACCAACTGTGGTGGCCCCAGCACCAATAAACTTGGCTGCTGTGTCAGTGTCCTGGGAGACCACACTGGTCTGGAACTCCTGCCTGGCCACCTGAAGTGGGACACTGCTGTAGGAAAGCTGTTCAGATGGGATCTCTGGCCTCCTCAGGAAGGAGGCAGACCCAGGCCTGATCAGGCCCCTGGTACAAGAGTGGTTCAGAGCAGGAGGAATGAGTAGTGCCCCGGTGGTCTGCATTTTTTCAGTCTCCTGGCTTTAGCTCTAAGACTCTGGGCCCTTGAGTTTTGTGGTTATCCCTGGGTAGAGGCTGAAGATATTATCAGATGTTTTCTATGCATGTATTCTGCCTGGGCTTGTGTGTGTGCTTTTTAAAAATTTCTTCTATATACACAGCTGATTTCAAATGTCTTAATTTCCCAAAGAGCCTCACTCCAACTTATTCTCAGAGCCTTAGATGCTCTATTTATTTCTCTATTATTATTGAGAAATATTATTACTTGTAATGTCTTTCCCGCAAGCATCTGTATGTACGCTGTTCCTCTGCAGTTTTCACATATCATGGTACCCACTACTGTCTTCTGTGGCCTCTGCCAGTCTGAAATCCAAATTATGCCACCATTCCCTTCTTGAGCTCCAAGTCAGGTGAGATAGAAGCCAGTCTCTGTGTCAGTCTACAGATCAAAATGTTGCAAACAGGTTATCCTCTGCGCCTTCTGTCCTGAGGAATGGAACTGGGAATCAGGCCACTTCATTCTGATGACACTGTGCTATACTGGGTGGGATAAGGGTGAGTAAAAATGTTGTGAAATTTCCTACCATTCTGAATGTGACTTTTTTCTTGATGGGGCATTTGCTTGGTTGCTGTAGATCTTTGACTGGTTTCCAGAGCTCCTGTAAAGTTATTTGAGTTCGTCTGTAGTGTTTTGTTTAATGTTCCCCCTCAGGAAAAATGGCCGGAGTTTCACAGTCCACCATCACTCCTGGTGAAGAGTTTTTAGATACAACCCGAAAAGCAGTCCATGGAAGAAAAAATTGATAAGTTAGACCTTCTTAAAATTAAAAGCTTCTCCTCTGAGAAAGACACTGTTAAGAGAATTGAGAGACAAGCCACGGCTCAGGAGAAGATACTTATAAAACACATATCTGATAAAGGACAGGTATCCAAAATATACAAAGAATTCTTAACAATAAGAAAACAAACCACCCAGTTTAAAAGTGGGCAAAATATTTGCTCCGACACCTCACCAGAGAATATGTCAAATAATCACAAGAAAAGATGTTCAGTATCATTTCTCATTAGGGAATTGCAAATTAAAACAGCATTGAGATACTGCTAACAACTATTAGAATAGATAAAAGCCATAAAACTGACAATATCAATTGCTGGCAAGGGTGCAGAATAGAAGGAACTCTTGTTCACTGATGTGGGAATACAAAATGGTACAGACAATTTGGAAGGCAATTTGGCCATTTCTCACCATGCAACCCAGCAAGTTGTGCTCCTAGGTATTTACCCAAGTGACTTGAAAATCTATGTCCACAAAAATCTGTATATGAAGGTTTATAGCAGCTTTATTCATAATCAACCCAAACTGGAAGCAATCAAGGTGTCCTTCAATAGGTGAAAGTATAAACAAACTTTGGTCTATCTATACAATGGGATATCACTCAGGAATAAAAAGAAATGAGCTATCAGGCCATGAAAAGACATAGTTTAATCCTAAGTGCATGTTCCTAACCAAAAGAAACCAGTGTGAAAAGGCTACATACTGTATTATTTGCATCATAGGACATCCTGGAAAAGGCAAAACTATAGTTAAAAGATCAGTGGTTTGCAGGTGTTTGGGGGGAAGGTGGGAGGGTTGAATAAATGAAGCACAGAAGGTTTTTTTAGGGTGGTGAAATATTCTCTATGATACTGTAATTGTGGATATGTGACACTATGCATTTGTCAGAACCTATAGAACTTTCCAGCACAAAGAATGAAGCTTACTGAAATAGATAGCTAGTGGGAAGCAGCTGCATAGCACAGGGAGATCAGCTTGGTGCTTTGTGACCACCTAGAGGGGTGGATAGGGAGGGTGGGAGGGAGACGCAAGAGGGATACGTATAGCTGATTCACTTTGTTATACAGCAGCAACTAACACAACAGTGTAAAGCAATTATACTCCAATAAAGATGTTAAAAAAAATTAGGAGAAAAAAAAAAAAAGAACCTTACTGTACAAAAATTAAAAAAAAATCATTTAGGAAGATCCCAGGATGGAATGAAGAATATGACAAAACAATCTAGCTTTATTACAAATGTATGAAACAACTTCATTGAAGGGGATAGGGGAAAAGTTGCTGACCTAAATAACTTTGGAAATGAGTGTAGTCTGTAAGACCAAAAGCAAAAGAAACTGCACATCAGCACTCTACTCTAGTTGATAAAGTTGTTTCCCATATGAGTTCAGGTTAACAATTCTGATACTGTATACTGGAATTGAATAATTTAGTAAATGGATAGCAGATGGTGGGGTCCAGTTTTCTCATTGTTGGAGTGGGAGTTTACACATACGCAAAGGGAGGAAGCTAGATGTTCCATATCATAATTAGAGACATTAGTATGACTCATGTTTAGCTTAACATAGATAGATAGTTAAATATAGAAATAATTATAGATATGTATATATACATAAGTTAGTATGCACATGTATATTTCCTTGCCTTGTCAGCTGAGAGGGCCTAGAAGCAATGATCCTCTGGTAGCAACAAGCATACCTCGCACTCAGATCTTGGTTTCCAATACCATTCTCCAATAAAAGGAACTGGGGTCCTTGGAGAAATCACTGATTAGGGCAGAAAATATATAAGATCAGACTGGAGACTATCGTAGTGCCAGAAAATAAGGAAGTGCTCAGACGATCCCTGCCAAAAAAACCCACGCTGATGGTAGTGTGCAACAGGGCACAGAACCAATGGAAAGAGTTCCCAGTGGCCAAAGCTGAAACATTTTTGCACAATAAAATAAAGTAATACTGGATTATAACCCAAAGCATAAAATAAAGTTCCATGAGTATATACTGATACAAATAAATAATTGACTAAATAAATAAATAAATGAATGAATAAATAAATAAATGGAAGAGAAGAGACAGAACTCCCAGGCAGAAGAATTCCAAATAATTTATGTAGATATTCCATCATCAAGGAGGGTAGGGCACAACTCCCACTTCTTAAGTCTGAGCTGTAGATAGTGACTTCATTCCAAAGACTACAGCATGAAAACGAGGAATAAAAGAGTACAGATGGTTCCTGACATACAACAGCTTGACTTAACGATTTGTCTACTTTATGATGGTGCAAAAATGATATATATTCAGTAGAAACTGTACTTTGAATTTTGATTTTTTCCTGGCTAGCAATATTTGGTACAATACTCCTTCATGATGCTGGGCAGTGGCAGCGAGCCTCAGCTCCCAGTCAGCTGTGTGATCACAAGGGTAAACAACAGACACACTTAGAATCATTCTGTATCCAGACAACTACCCTGGTTTTCATTTTCAGTACAGTATTCAATAAATTACATATCTCATTCAACACTTTATTGTAAAATAGGCTTTGTGTTAGGTGATTTTGCCCAACTGTATGCTAATGTAAGTTTTCTGAGTGTGTTTAATATAGGTTAGGCTAAGCTATGATGTTCGGTAGGTGAGGTGTATCAAATGTATTTTCGACATGATATTTTCAACTTATGATCTGTTTATCAGGATGTTAGCCCATCATAAGTCGAGGAAGATCTGTAACTTTTATAGTGGAGAACCTGACAGACACTGCCTCAACCAGGATGAGGGTCAAGATCAACAGTGATAAGTGATGTTAATAGTATATACTCTTCATATAATGTAATGAAAATGGCAGTATACCTCTGTAGTGTTCCTCCCAAGAACACATAACCCCAGTCTAATCATGAGAAAAACATCAGAAGAATCCAAATTGAGGGGCATTCTATAAAATGCCTGACCAGTATTCACAAAATCGTCAAGGTCATAAAAAACAAGGAAAGTCAGGGAACGTGTCACAGCCAAGAGAAACCTAAGGACACATGATGACTACATGTAGTATGGAATCCTGGATGGCATCCTGGAACAGAAAAAGGACACTGGGTAAAATCTAAGGAAATAAGAATGAAATATGGACTTTAGTTAATAATAATAATGTCTCAATATTGGTTCCTTAATTATAACAGTAGTTATAATTACCATACTAATGTAAGATATAAATGATGTAAGATATAAATACTGGGGTGTATGGCAACTATCAGTACTATCTTTGCAGTATCTGGAACAGGCACCATATACTTATAACTTTTTTGGCCTCACCTCATTTGTTTTTCCCCAGCCTCCTCTGAGATAGGATGGTCCTGTATTCATGTTGGGAAACCAAGGCGAAGAGAGTAGTGAGTGTGCCAAAGTTTCACTGCAGAGCTGGGGTTGAAATCCAGTCCAGACCAACTCCACAGTCCCTGTACCCATTGTATATTCCACTTCTCAATGCCCTTCAGCCGAAGACCGCCAGGAGCATACTTGTAGTTGTACAATTTGAGCATATGCTTTGTTGATGAGGTAGAATACACACCATTGTGAACCTTGTTGTATTCCAGCAGTAGTGTGTGAAAAAGAACCTATTACAGGATTTGACCTCTGATTAGGTCATTGGAGGGTATGTCTATGATTTGGAGGTTTGCTGCAGATTCAGTGCTGTTAGAATGTTGTCAAATTAGGAATGAAAGTGGGGACGTTACTACCAACCTTACAGAAATAAGAAAGAATGTAAGAATACTATGAATATCTGTATGTCAACAAATTAGATAACCTAGATGAAATGGATAAATTCATAGAAACACATAAACTACCAAATTGACTCAAGAAGAAATAGACATTCTGAATAGACTTCTAAGAAGTAAAGAGATTGAGTCAGTAGTAAGACTTCCAACAAAGAAAAGCCCTGGTCCAACTAGCTTCACTGATGATTCTACTAAATATTCAAAGAAAAACTAACACATTCTTTTTTAAAAATTAATTTATTTTTATTGGAGTATAGTTGCTTTACAATGTTGTGTTAGTTTCTACTGTACAGCAAAGTGAATCAGCTATACGTATACATATATCTCTTCTTTTTTGGATTTCCTTCCTATTTAGGTCACCACAGAGCATTGAGTAGAGTTCCCTGTGCTATACAGTAGGTTCTCATTAGTAATCTATTTTATACATAGTATCAGTAGTGTATATATGTCAATCCCCATCTCCCAATTCATCCCACCCCCCCCTTTGTTCTCTATGTCTGTGTCTCTATTTCAGCTTTGCAAATAGGATCATCTATAACATATTTTTAGATTCCACATATATGCGTTAGTATATGATACTTGTTTTTCTCTTTCTGACTTACTTCACTCTGTATGACAGTCTCTAGGTCCATCCACATCTCTACAAATGACCCAATTTTGTTCCTTTTAATGGCTGAGTAATATTCCATTGTATATATGTACCGCATCTTCTTTATCCATTCCTCTGTTGATGGACATTTAGGTTGCTTCAATGTCCTGGCTATTGTAAATAGTGCTACAGTGAACATTGGGGTGCATGTGTCTTTTTTTTTTAATTTAAAAAAGTTTTAATTTTTTAATTTAAAAAAATTATTTATTTTTGGCTGTGTTGGGTCTTCGTTGCTGTGCGCGGGCTTTCTCTAGTTCAGGCAAGTGGGGGCTACTCTTCGTTGTGGTGCACAGGCTTCTCATTGCGGTGGCTTCTCTTGTTGCGGAGCACAGGCTGTAGGTGCATGGGCTTCAGTAGTTGTGGCATGCGGGCTCCGTAGTTGTGGCTCACGGGCTCTAGTGCACAGGCTCAGTAGTTGTGGAGCACGGGCTTAGTTGCTCCACGGCATGTGGGATTTTTCCAGACCAGGGCTCGAACCCATGTCCCCTGCATTGGCAGGTGGATTCTTTACCACTGTGCCACCAGGGAATTCCCATGCATGTGTCTTTTTTTTTTTTAATTTTTATTTATTTATTTATTTATTTTTGGCTGTGTTGGGTCTTCATTTCTGTGCGAGGGCTTTCTCTAGTTGCAGCAAGCGGGGGCCACTCTTCATTGCGGTGCGCGGGCCTCTCACTATCGCGGCCTCTCTTGTTGCGGAACACAGGCTCCAGACGCGCAGGCTCAATAGTTGTGGCTCACGGACCTAGTTGCTCCGCGGCATGTGGGATCTTCCCAGACCAGGGCTCGAACCCGTGTCCTCTGCATTGGCAGGCAGATTCTCAACCGCTGCGCCACCAGGGAAGCCCCATGTGTCTTTTTGAATGAAGGTTTTCTCAGGGTATATGCCCAGCAGTGGGATTGCTGGGTCATATGGTAGTTCTATTTTTAGTTTTTAAAGGAACCTCCATACTGTTCTCCATAGTGGCAGTATCAATTTACATTCCCACCAACAGTGCAAGAGGGTTCCCTTTTCTCCACACCCTCTGCAGCATTTATTGTTTGTAGATTTTTTTGATGATGGCCATTCTGACTGGTGTCAGGTGATACCTCATTGTAGTTTTGATTTACATTTCTCTAATAATTAGTGATGTTGAGCATCTTTTCGTGCCTCTTGGCCATCTGTATGTCTTCTTTGGAGAAATGTCTCTTTAGGTCTTCTGGCCATTTTATGATTGGGATTTTTTTTGATATTGAGCTGCATGAACTGTTTGTATATTTTGGAGATTAATCCTGTCAGTTGCTTCGTTTGCAAATATTTTCTCCCATTCTGAGGGTTGTCTTTTTGTCTTGTTTATGGTTTCCTTTGCTGTGCAAAAGCTTTTAGGTTTAATTAGCTCCCATTTGTTAAAAACTAACACATCCTTTTAAAACTCTTTCAAAAAAGAGGAAAGAATACTTCTTAACTCATTCTTTGAGACCGCTATTACCCTGAAACCAAAGCCAAAGACATTACAAGAAAAGAAAACTGTAGACCAATATCCCTTATTAATATAGGTGCAAAAATCCTCAAAAACAAAAAAATAGCAAACCAATCCAGCAGTATATTAAAAGGATTATACATCATGACCAAGTGAGATATATTCCAGGAATGCAAGGTTGATTCAACATACAAAATCTATCAGTGTAATACACCACATCAACAGAATAAAGAAAGAAATCCACATGATCATCTTAATAGATGAAAAGCATTTGACAAAAATCTAGCACCTTTCATGATAGAAACATTCAACAAACTATGAGTAGGAAGGAACTTCCTCTGTCTGACAAAGAGCATCTATGAAAAATCCACAGTTCACATCATACTTAATGGTTTAAGACTGAAACCTGGGACTTCCCTGGTGGTCCAGTGGGTAAGACTCCACGTTCCCAATACAGGGGGCCCGGGTTTGATCCCGCCCCCTGCATGCCACAATGAAGATCCCACGTGCAGCAACTAAGACCCGGCGTGGCCTAAATAAATAAATAAATACTGAAAACTTTCCTCCTAATATCAGTATCAAGACAATGATGTATACTCTTGCTACTTTTATTCTACATTGGACAGGACTTACTAGCCAGATAAATTAGGCAGGAAAAAGAAATGAAAGTTTCCGAATTGGAAACACACACAAACACACATACACACACCTTTGAGAGATAATAAACCAATTCAGCAAACTTGCAGGATACAGATTAACACAAAAAACTTTGTTGTATTTCTACACAATGACAGTGAGCAAGCCAAAAAGGAAATTAAGAAAATATTGGGTTGGTCAAAAGGTTTGTTTGGTTTTTTCCATAAGATGCCTCTAGTAGCACTTAGTTGTCTTTAACTTCATTTGAAACAATTTTGTTAGATTGTATGCGACAGCTGTCATATCAATGTGCATTTAAAACAAGACATCAAAATTGGTGAATTTTTGTGTAGCTATTTTAATATTGAAGATGCAAGAAAAACAACATTTTCAGCATATTATGCATTATTACTTCAAGAAAGGTAAAAATGCAACTGAAACACAAAAAAAAGATTTGTGCAGTGTATGGAGAAGGTGCTGTGACTGATTGAATGTGTCAAGAGTGGTTTGTGAAGTTTTGTGCTTGAGATTTCTCGCTGGATGATGCTCCACAGTCGGGTAGACCAGCTGAAGTTGATAGCGATCAAATTGAGACATTAATTGAGAACAATCAACATTATACCACGCGGGAGGTAGCCAGCATACTCAAAATATCCAGATCAAGCAGTGAAAATCATTTGCACCAGCTTGGTTATGTTAATCGCTTTGATGTTTGGGTTGACATAAGTGAAAAAAACCTTCTTGACCGTATTTCTACACGTGATTCTCTACTTAAACGTAATGAAAATATTGTTTTTGAAACAAATTGTGACGGGTGATGAAAAGTGGATACTGTACAATAATGTGGAATGGAAGAGATCGTGGGGCAAGTGAAATGAACCACCACCAACCACACCAAAGGCTGGTCTTCAACCAAAGAAAGTGATGTTGTGTATATGGTGAGGTTGGAAGGGAGTCCTCTATTATGAACTCCTTCTGGAAAACCACCACTCCCATTAGACCAACTGAAAGCAGCACTCGATGAAAAGTGTCCAGAATTAGTCAACAGAAAATGCATAATCTTCCATCAGGATAACACAAGACCACATGTTTCTTTGATGACCAGGCAAAAACTGTTGCAGCTCGTCTGGGAAGTTCTGATTCTTCCGCCATATTCACCAGACATTGCACCTTTGTATTTCCATTTATTTCGGTCTTTACAGAATTCTCTTAATGGAAAAAATTTCAGTTCCCTGGAAGACTGTAAAAGGCACCTGGAACAGTTCTTTGCTCAAAAAGAAAAAGTTTTGGGAAGATGGAATTATGAAGTTGCCTGAAAAATGGCAGAAGGTAGTAGAACAAAAGGGTGAATACGTCGTTCAATAAAGTTCTTGGTGAAATGAAAAATGTGTCTTTTATTTTTACTTAAAAACTGAAGGCACTTTTTGGCCCACCCAAAATTATCCTGTGCGTATAACCCAAATGTGTCTGCAATTACTGTACCCAGTATAACTATCTGTGTTAATTATGACTTACAACAGTAATCAACTTGTCCTTTTTTCTTTAGACATGAGACTTCTAGACAGAAGTATAAAAACTGTCAAATATCTTATGAGTACTTATATTACTTTAAAATTTTGAGATGGCAAAAATATATTATCATCCAAAATCACTTGCATATTTTGTTACTCAACTGCCATTTTAAGAAATAAGGGTAAATTAAAATTCTTTTTGTATCAGTTTTTTCTTTTCAAAAACTGTAACGAATATTTAAAGATTAATTTAGGTCTAAGGTTTTAAAGTTAACAATCTGGACGTTAAAATTTTGTTAACATATTGTCTTCATGAATTGTAGTAATGTAATATAAATACTATTTATAAAGGTATAAAATTTATAATATATATTTTTATATACGTTGTATTTAAATAAAATAATGGATATCTTTTAAAGCTATATATATAGCTTTTTTTTTTAATATTTATTTATTTATTTATTTATTTATTTATTTATTTATGGCTGTGTTGGATCTTCGTTTCTGTGCGAGGGCTTTCTCTAGTTGTGGCAAGCGGGGGCCACTCTTCATCGCGGTGCGCGGGCCTCTCACTATCGTGGCCTCTCTTGTTGCAGAGCACAGGCTCCAGATGCGCAGGCTCAGTAATTGTGGCTCACGGGCCTAGTTGCTCCGTGGCATGTGGGATCCTCCCAGACCAGGGCTCGAACCCGTGTCCCCTGCATTGGCAGGCGGATTCTCAACCACTGCGCCACCAGGGAAGCCCTATATATATAGCTTTAAAATTCAACCTTGGCCTAGTACAAAGCAAACTATTGTGCTAACCAGTTTTTCACTGCAAATTGTTAGGCTGAATCCCATCAAAGCTTCAGGTTTGGTTGGTGAGTATGGTGCCTCTCAAATACCTGCCCTAAGAGTTATCTGGAAAACCCAGGTAACAGCAGAAAACTGTTTGTCTGTTTTCCCTTTTCCAGGTGTATGGTGTTTCTCAAGCCTGCAGATGAGGGTCCCGTGGGGTGAAAGTAGGAAGGCGTTTGGGAGTTTCAGGTGATTCTTCCAAAGGAGCAAGTTTAGGATCCCTGAGATACTCTGACTGAGGTAAAGTCTGCCAACAAAATCTTTTCTTTTGTAAATGAGGGTTTATATGAAGCTCAGCTGTTCAGTGGCTTTGTAACACCTTATGAACTGCTTTGGTGTACAAAGAGAATCCCAAGCCTTAAGTATGTCTCGATTTTGCAACTGCGCACAGGAGCCCCTGCTAGTGAGACTGTACAAGGCCCAGGTCTGCCATGAGGCCGACGTGCCGGAGCTCTGAGCGGACAGGAAGCTGGTGTCCCGAGTCCCAGGCAGAGCATAGGCTGGGAAAGCGATGGGGCTGGTTCTGCTGAGCTTCACTGCAAAGCAGAGAAAAGGTCAGACTTAAAATCTCTCTGTACGATGCTTCAACTAAACCACTCTGAGCTGGACGGGTGGATTTCTTCATTGTCTAATTGACCTCAAACAGAACATTTATGTTTGGCGTCTCTGGTTACCCAGCAAAGACTGGCTTTATAGATTGGAAAAAGGAGGATGAGTAAAGGCAGCTGGAGCAGGCAACACTTTCTGAGAGATTAGACCAAATGGCCCATGGAACTTGCCTGTATCTGTATGGTCTCTACAGGCACCACTTGGAGGAGCTGTGGGAGTTTTGAAATTGGAGAAGGGTCAACATGCTTCTTTTAAGATGTGTGAACTTTTTTCTATCAAGGGCCTTTTTTTTTTTTTTATAAATTTATTTTTGGCTGCGTTGGGTCTTTGTTGCTGTGCATGGGCTTTCTCTAGTGGCGAGCAGGGGCTACTCTTCGTTGTGGGGCGTGGGCTTCTCATTGCGGTGGCTTCTCTTGTTGCGGAGCACAGGCTGTAGGCGCGCAGGCTTCAGCAGTTGTGGCTCACGGGCTCTAGAGCGCAGGCTCAGTAGTTGTGGCACGTGGGCTCAGTAGTTGTGGCACACGGGCTTAGTTGCTCCGTGGCATGTGGGATCTTCCTGGACCAGGGCTCGAACCCGTGTCCCCTGCATTGGCAGGTGGATTCTGAACCACTGCGCCACCAGGTAAGTCCGTATCAAGGGCCTTTAGGGAATACTACGGAAATAATCAGAATTTAATTAGACCACAGTGCTTCTAGCCATGGTAAGTCCAACTCCACAGGATAAGGCCATGACAGAATGGCTTACTTTGGTGTAAGAGAATCTAAATACATGCATCTTGTGTGTAAAAAAAAAAAAAAAAAAAAAGACACAACAATTCAAGGCTTTTGAAAAAAGCATCATTTATTTCAAAGTACAACACAAAGTTGTATTTTTAAGAAATACACATTCAATCTTGTATCTCAAGACTTGGCTATGTGCATTTCAGTTTATCTTTAAAATAAATTCAGGTATACAAATGTTACATACCTCAAGTACAAACAGCACAGAAAATGCATATGGTCTCAACCGAATGTTTTTACATTCATTCACTGTTCTTAAAGTTGACTTACATTTCTGTAATCTGCTTTTAAACCGAGACAGCCTTATTTTAAAAAAATACTCTATGTTTCAGCACAAAGTCCTCATACATTTTTAAAATTAGATCTTGGCGCATAATATTTTGAAATTATTAAAAACCAAACTTGGTAATTTAATAAAATTGTCACATGCCAGGACTTCTGAATCAACTCAAGTTATTTCCTTAGCTGTAATGTCAAATTTGTGTTCATACAGATAAATAAAGAATGGAAGAAGACAAGTGGTGGAAACTTGATAACAGTTAAGGTTTTCAGATGTACAGGTCTTGTTAGAGTTTGTGGCTGAGTCCAGACTTTTCTCTAAAAGCACAACAGCAAATCTCATATTATCATAATTGCAAGAAAGATCTGAAAGAAGCAAGTGGTACAAGCCTGCCCTGCTTGAGTCTGTTTTGCAAAGATGAGGAGGGTGGGGAGTGGGAAGCTCCCGCGGTAAGAAAGAGCCTTAAAAAGATGTCTCGAAAATGGGCGTATCATGATCTAGACGAGGGGCCCCCACTTTTTTCTTTTCTTTTTTTGCCTAATTTCAATTCTCGTGAGGGAAGTGCGAATTAGACCAGGGGTCGGAGCTCCTCCTTCCGATGGTGGGACTCCATATCCGCCACGGGTTGTAGGTCTGGCCCAGGTCGTCGGCGGGGCTGGCGGCGGAGGGTGTGTGAGGAGCGGAGGGGCTTTCGGGGCCCACGAGGCCGATACTCGGCAGCGCGTTGGCAGGGCTGGTGAAGGGGAGGGTGCTATGCAGGCTGCTGGACCAGATGGAGCTGCTGAACGGAGTGGAGGACCACAGGCTGCTGGTGCTGCCAAGGATCGGCTGACGAAACAAAACACACAACGGGGAGTGTCAGGCTCGAGGGAGGCAGGCAGGGGGTAAAGCGGCGACGGTTACGCTAAAAATGGGCTAGACCGCACGGTGCTTTCATTTTAGTTATTTTAAAACAAATGTTTTATACACACAGCCACCTCGGAGTCTAAGCAGACGGTCCTGATGTTTTAAAGAAGGGGCGGCAAACCACAGCCGGGGGGCTGAGTCCAGCCGCCTGCTTCTGTGGCTGAAGTTGGGGGGGACGTGGCCTCAGCGGTGTGTTTACGAGCCGCCCCTGCCACCTTTGCACCCAGGGCGGAGCTGGACAGGCTCCACCAGAAATAATGGCCTGCAAAGTCTCGAACAGTTACTGACCCTGTTTCTTTCTTTTTTTTTTTTTTTTAACATCTTTATTGGAGTAGAATTGCTTTACAATGGTGTGTTTGTTAGTTGCTGCTGTATAACAAAGTGAATCAGCTATATGTATACATGTATTCCCCTATCCCCATATCTCTTCCCTCTTGCGTCTCCCTCCCACTCTCCCTATCCCACCCCTCTAGGGGGGGTCACAAAGCACCGAGCTGATCTCCCTGTGCTATGCGGCTGCTTCCCACTAGCCATCCATTTTACAGTTGGTAGTGTACATATGTCAACGTTACTCTCTCACTTTGTCCCAGCTTCCCCCTACCCCTCCCCGTGACTGACCCTGTTTTAAAGAATGGTTAAGATGACTGTAAAACTGAGGACAGAATGATTACAAGTGAAGACAAACTTTGGAATCTGTGAAGCTAAAATATCTACCATTAAACCGTGCACATCTAATTTAGTTTTCCTGAGGATGAAGAAGTAATCACAGTGGGGTCATATTTGTCACGATTTTGTAAAAGCCGAAACCAGTAATCACTTTCCTTGGTAAGAACACTTTTTTGGAGCATGATCTTTGCAGAACAATTTAGCTGAGAAGCAAACAGAAAGAGCTCTAGAAAAGCTCAAGCCGAGACGCGGGTGCTTCTCGGGATCAGGCATGTGCCGAGCTCTGGCACTGTCTGACTCTGGAGGTGGTGGGACCTGAGACGGGCCACCAGCCACCCCGCGGTCTGATTCAGTCGGGAGAGGCTGAAGTGAGAGGATTCAGACGTCACCCCCCAGCTGCTCAGCTGTTCCTGCCGTAACTAACTTCTTGACCATCACGGCTCTGAAGAGTGATGGTCACTTTGGCAGAAATGGAGACAGCAGCAGAGATGGTGAAAGCGCTAAGCCACGCCTTCCGAGCTGCTGTCTGTCATTTGTATCTGTCAGCACCACCCACAGGACAGCGACAGCAGTGATGACGTGTGAGCGGGCAGGGCGCAAGCCCAGGACTCACTGTGGCCGCGTGGGTCGGGGAACCGGAACTGGCTGGCCAGGAAGGGCTGGGCTCGGTTGCTGGAGAGTCCCAGAGGTACGAGGGGCCACTGCTCAGCTCACTCCAGCTCCTCTGTGAGGCCTGATTGCACGATCGCGATAACCCGAGCTTGCTGAAAACTTCTGGAAGTGAGGAAGCAAAGGCAAGTCCGTGCTGGATCTGGCCGTGCTCCCCCGGGCAGGTGGGGCGTCCCCTCAGGGGTCTGCGTCCCCCCGCTGCTCACCTGGAGCCATCCCACCCCCTCCATCAGCTCCCACCACATTCGGGGAAAACGGGGTGCGGGGGGGGGTGTTCTCCAGACCCCAGCACGCGGTCTGAATACCTCACCCACACCTATCACTGGACGGTCAAGTGCAAACATGACAATCACAGCTAATGTGAAATTCACCCAGTTGCCCCTAATTCTGGACAGCAAGAAAAATAAAGAGCCCTAGCATGGCCGGGGGTCACATCTCAGACGCAGAATCCTTTCTTGCAGCTCTTAAGTCAGTTCTGTGGAACACGAGCCAGCTGGGACCTGCAGAGCATCGAGCAGACCACCGCACCTTCGGGCTGGGGTGCCGAGCGGACAGGGGACCCTTCTGAGGGCCTCTCGCTGGGCCTCCTCGCACCTGGGCGGCTGTGCCAGACCCCGTCCAGGAGAGCACGGACAGACCCACTTCCCTGAAGTCGGCCCATCTGCTGCCGCCTGACTGCACTGATACAGGGAAAGGCATCCTTTAAAAATGTCCACTAAATGACCATCGTACTTTCCTCCACACGTGAAAGTGGACCTTATCCTCCCTCCGTCCTTGTCCACAGGCTCATTAGTCATGGGTCTAGTGTTAAACACTCACCACCAGTTAGGTTAAAAGAGTTTCCAAAGGCCGAGAACGAATTGAGGGGTGTGAAGTCAGGGCTGCTGGGGTTGCTGACGGGACTCCACAAACCCGAGCTGAACGTTATGAGAGGAAAATGCAACACACAAAAATGTGATGGTTAGTGGAGACAGATCCGTCACGCACGGCTTCACACACAGGAGGCGCTGCTTCAGCTGGGGGCTCACGCATTACAGGCGGAGTGGGGACTGGAAACACCTTCCATAACACAGAGGAGGAAGGCACGGAGGACTTCAGAGCCCAGGCTACCCTGTCGCGAGCTGACGGCCTGGCTCAGAGCAAGTGTCATGCAGAGAAAAGAGGCGTTTCTTCCTTGTTTCCCTTTCGGTAATGGAAGATTTATTAAAAAATTATTTCAAATCTAGGATTTCCTTTTAGTGTCAAGCAGGTAAAACTGGGACTCTACTTACTGACAGTTATAATCTTATTGTCATTGTTATTTATCTGGGAAAATGAACCGAGGCAGTCGCTGCATGCCACCAGGCCACTGTGGTTGCTCTGGGTCAAAGAAGTGGCCTGTCCAATAATTTACAATAAACTGCCTAGAATTTGTCCCGTGTCCTTCCTCTCGAGTGCATTTTTGTTCTTCTATTTATTTCTAATGATCGGATCACATCCTTTTCACAACAACCATGATAACGGAGAAGAATCAGAAGAGACTCAGAAGGCGGAACGCACGTCTGCCTCCCTCTCCGCTGGGGCGGGACACGTCGCGGCCCCTCCTCCCGTCAGGGAGCCAGGTGGGAGCACGCACTCGGGGCTCTGCCCCACCCAACAGAGAGGCTCCTGACCGCCTCGACAAACACCTGCTTGTCACCTAGGGGCAAACGCCTCGCAGCACACATACGATAGAAGATGCTAAACTGGCCTGCGAAACCCTCCTGCCTCCCCCTGGTAAGAAGGGCCAAGCGTACCTGTCTGAGCCATCGCTGTCAACGGGAGTGTGTGGCACGCCAAGGCTGCTGGAAAAGTCTGCTTTGCTTGAAGAAACCTTAGCAAAGCCGTTCCCACCTGTAACAATGGGCTCCGAATCAATCAAAGCAGCCAGGCCGCAGGTGCCTCCACCAGGCCCGAGGCCCAGCGGCGCCCGGTCTCCCAGTGCCAAGCACTCACCTGGGCTCTTGTCGTACCCGGCCGTGACTGCAGCAAAAGTGGGGTTGCCATTCTTGCCTGGGAGCGAGGCTGCTTTCGTCAGTTTGTGTTTGCTTCCATTTGACTGCTTTGTTTTAGAGTCGCTTGAGGGAAGAAGCCAGGAGAGAAAAGCTCAGTCCTCGTGGGCACTGCCCCCCGCGCACGTGTCCCAGGGCCTGCGAGGCGTCCCAGGGCCTGCGAGGCGGCCGGACCGGGGTTGGTGAAGGGAGCCGGGGACAGCCCCGGGCAGCCCACAGGGCCTGGCCAGCCCTCAGGAAATGCTCTGTGGCCTGAGGCTGTGTAGCCTGGGGGGGCCGGGGAGAAGGAATGTGGGGAAAGGTAAAATTCCAGGTGCGGGAGAGAGGCAGGGGCCAGGAAAGGAGGCAGCCCCGTCCCGGAGGGAATGCCGGGCAGCTGGACGGAGCGGAGCGTGCGGGCGGGTGAGCAGCCCCCGTGCGAGGGCCCCGGCGGCCAGTGCCCACCAGGCCCAGGGCCTCCTGCCTCTTCCCACACGGGCAGGGTGGCCGTGGGTCGGGCTGGGCGCCGCCACGTGTGTGGGAACAGGGGCTCCTGCCCGAGTGTCATCACCATCGGGGTCACTGTCACTGCCGGGCAGAAGCCCTCCCTGTTCGGCTCCTGCCTCCTCCAGGTCCCACCCTTTCGCTGCTACGCTCACCCGCCTCAGGTCAGAGGGAACGACCCACAGACCCATTGCCTGGCCCACAGTGCAGCTGCTGTGGGTCTTCAGTCCACGCTGAGTATGCTCCTGGCTCCTGGCCCAGAGCGTGACCCTGGTGCCCCCCGGGCACGGGTGACGGGTGGGAAGGTGGCGCCGCGGGGAGGGCGCTGAGCCCGCCGAGGGAAGAGGCGAGAAGGGATGGCCGTCTGCGGCCACCGAGGATTCCCACCCACGGGGAGCAGCACCGGGTTAGCGCGGCACAGGCGGGGGCCGCGGGCCTACCTGCCGGGGCTGCCGTTGACGATGCTGCTGTAGCTGCCCCGGGGCGTGAACGGGCAGGGCGCGGCGGGCGGCGACGGGGAGCTGGGCGGCGGCGAGGTCTGGCGTTGTTTTAGGAAGACGTCTGCGTTGAGGGTTTGCAGAGAGAGTTTATAAAGACTGTCGGTAGCTGGAAGTTAAAAACAAAGGGTCTCAATGTGATACTTGGATTTTTACCCTTCAGTTTCGGTTACTTCTGGCGTTCTAGCTGGTTCTATGCAGGACTCAAGTGCTTCTAACAAGAAAAACCTACAGCTGTCATACGTGTTCTGATTAAAGAAAAAAAAGGCAAGTCGTGTCTCTCTCTGCATTCTGGGCCTTTCCCGGAATCACCGATGTGACCCACCTCCCGGCTGGCTGCGTTCTGCAGGCCCTGCGGAGGGTGCAGTCCTCTCCCTCCCACACCTCAGGCTGGGAGGAGGCCTCTCTACGCCCCTCAGGGACGGGCAGGTGGAGTCTCCGCCGGGACCTGAAAGCCTCTGCGCTTCCACACAGGTCCGAACTGCGCAGGTGCGGGGCCCAGGAGAACACCCCCAGCTCCTCCAGGATGACCCCCGCACTCCGTGGGCCGGCCTGGTGCGGGGCCGCTCCCGGTCCCTGCTTCACAAGGATAGGAACGCCTACTATATTCCTGCTGCCCTTTAAGGTACAGCGGTTTTAAAAATTTAAAACAGAAAAGCTCTCAGTGTCACAAAATAATACTGATTCTGCACTCACCGAATGGAAACATACAACTTGTATCAGAAAAAGGTACTACCTCGCGCATCTATGGTGCACACCTGGGTGCTGCTCCAGCTACTGTGATGCGAAGTGTGAGGAAGGGGCCCGGCCTCTGCGAGCTCGGCCTCTGGGGCCCCCGGTCTGCACGGCTGCCCACTCGCCCGTTACCCTGGCCAACACCCGGCCCGTCGTCCCCCTCGTTTCTCCTCCCTGCCCAGCAGGCTTTGCCCGGCTTGGGGCCTATTCCCCGGCCCCCTCCTGGCGGGCCTTTCGAGCCTTTACAGTGAGGACGGTCTGCTCTGCTCCCCCTCCGTGGGAGGGCCTGTCCCCCTCACTTCCAGAACCCAAGCCGGCTCTGCATGGTGGTTCCCCTGCCCCGACCATTCCCTCCAGCACCGGGTGCTTCTCCCAACAGCCTGGGGGCTGGGGCCTGAGTGAGGCTACGAGTTCCCGCGCTGTGTCAAGGCCCCGGCCCAGCACCACCAAACAAAGCACCCTTCTCTTCGAAGGCGGAGTTGTCCCATCTCCGGCGCCACCGTGCACCCGCCCCGGTGACTCTCCCTGCCCCTCCCCCATGGTCCTGGCACCTATCCACCGACCCGTCTCCACCCGCCCTGCTCTCACCCTTGCTTACGTGGAGAACCCCTTCTTCACCTGCTCTGGGGTTTGCTGACCTGATGCCCACACCTTCTTCCCTGCAGGATACCCCTCGGGCTTGTGTCGGTGCTGATGCCAGCAGGGCTTGCGTTTACTTCACTGGGCCCCAGGCAACCCCATGAAACCGGCTCCCTGGGCACATGGTATTTATTCCCTACACTGGAACGCAGCTTCCTCTGTGCAGGAACCACCCCAATCCCAGGGTATAAGCTGAGGACCAATGTCCAACTGAAACCTCAGAGGGGACCTAAGGACTCGAAAGCATCAGCCTGGACACCGGGACGACCCAGAGACTCGTTCAACACTTCTTGAATGACCAGGGATTTTGGATTATATCTCTCATCTCAGGCAAAAATACAGTACTATAAGGCACCAGAAAGTTTCACAGCAATTACGGGGCTGCAGGTTTTAACCCAGGGAGCATCTCTTTCCAGTATGTATTTACAAAGGTGCGTGTTTAACGCACACCTCACCTGAGTTTCTGAGTTCCTCGCCCTCATTCAACTCACCACTCCCTCTTCTCTAAGCCTCCTTCACCTCAAACCTGGTGCTCAACCCTCATTTTCCCTTTGGCACAAATGGGTCAAACAGAGGCCGTTCTGACACCTCAGTGAGTGTAGACAAATCAGCCCTAAGGGACTGACCCCCCAAGCCCTGCCACCAGGCCCTCACTGTGCTGGTCTCTGTCGTCTTCTGTTCCAGGTCCTAAATTTCTAGAGGGCGAGGACCTCCACCCTCTTCTAGGAGATGGTGCTACTTTCACAATTTCCTGCAGGCCTGACCGGAGGAACAAGGTCAAGAGGCTAGTGAGAGAACTAACATAGGTTTATGGAAAAGATGTGGGTAAACTGGGAATAAACTGCATTTTTACAAAAAACAGTTAACACTGTAAATGTATGAGAAACTAGTCAGGTAAAGGGCTGCTGAGTTAACGCTTTCAGGAGGTAGTACTTCTTTGGATGATTCACCGCTCTACGCAGATCTTTCCATTCCCTACACTCGGCACTGGGGTGCTGGCTTACTAGCCCTCTGAATTGTCTGCTGATTTCTCTGGTATAAATACTCCCACCACGGCCGATTAAGCTACAACAGTTTAACGACTAGCAGACTATTTAACAGCAGCTTTTGCTGGCTGCTACGAGCCGGCTCCGGCAGACTAGACACTGGGTCTCCTTCTAAAGCAATACGTGCCCCAGCCATCCCCCCCGCAGTTCTCCGGCCCAGAGTTGGGTGGGCTGTGGGTGCGGAGAGCCTGTGGTCTCCAGGTCACCATACTTACAGCTGCCGGGCTTGTGAACGGGCACAGAATCCCACTCTGGCGGTGGAGAGTCTTTTTCACCTTCTGAGCTACTGGTGTTGCCTAGTTCTTGACTATTTGGGAGGAATTTTGCTAGGGCAGGTGGCCTGTTATCCACTAACTTGTTTGTACCTGTACAGAATTCAGAAAAGAAGGCTGTTATGGAGGATAATTCCTTTCTTTCGGGCCAATTTCAAAGAACCCATTCTCTTCTAACGAGAATGAGAACCCAACCGTAGCCGTCCTATGACTGGTAACTACTGACTGATCACTGCCAACTCACAACTACTAACACAACGAATCATTAGGGCATCTGTATGATGAAAAATGAAAATACCTTTTGTTTTCTGGGAATTTCGCGGTTTGGATCCACCTGTCAATGTAGTTGGAAGAGGAATCTTGGTTGGGAGATTTCGACGTTGTTTACTTTCCAAAGGGGCGGTATATGGTAGCTCTAAAGAACTGAAAGACAATCACAGGTGGAACATTCAAACGCAGCCCTTTGTTTCAGAGTAGAGAGGAGAAGTCACTGACCCCTCTACAATTTCAACACCTTCTTTTACTCATTTGGCCTCCTGAGGCATTATCAACCCACAGTCCTGAGGGCTGGCCGTGTTCCAAGCACCTCCAGTACTGTTCAGGAGACGCGCACTTGCAGATTTATCCTCTGCTGTTCTGAGTGCGGACAAGGAACTGAGGCCCGTTGTTTAATAGTATGTAATGGGTGGGAACCCCTGCATCAGATAAGGTGTATGAAGCTGCTGGCACAGACTAGCCGTTTAGGAGCTACTAAGTGCAGTCATCCTGCTCGTGAGTGAGTCTCACCCGGCAGCTAGACTGCCTGTGGGACTCCGGAATATGGAGATTCTGAAGGGTCTCAGACTTAGACATGCCAAAGGTTCTGCTACTCAAAACCTTGAACGCATTTTTCTCACGGGCACTGTGTACTGACCAGGGCTAAGTTCCTGGGTGACCTACCCCAAGAGCCCATGGCAGAATAGCAGGACCGCTTTATTTGCCTAAGGTGGAGGTTGAGTGGGGGAGATGAATATTCTTCTTTATTCTTGAACTCAGGGTTCATCTTAGGTGAAAACTTAAATATTATTTTTATTAATCTATTTAGAGTATATTTCTTCTAAAATATTTAGAGGTAAGCTTAACATAATAAACATATATAAACAGGACAATGAATTGGCTCTGACCTTCCTGTCAGCAAGGCAAAATGGGCGGCACCTCGGCTATTTTGAGTTTCCACAGCCTGATGAAGAAAACATTAAAATTTGCCGAGAGAAGCAATCTCTAGGAGAAATGAACTGGGGAGATGGCCCACATAAAGTAGCCTGGTGAACAATGGAAATACATGGACCCTAAACACCTTTTTTACAAAGCTGCTTCTGTGCTGCCCACCAAGATCAAGTCGCAGGCTTGGGAGGCCTCTGACAGGAGCTGGGCTGACACAGACCAGGAAAAGGACGTCTTCCCGGGGAACGGTGGGACACAGCGGACAGAACCCAGCGGCCCCTGACGAGAATTCTTCCAAAAATCATCACGCATCTCCACTGGGCTCCTGGTGATGGCTGCAAAGCTGTCAGTTTAAGGCTGAGCCAATAGCTTGCTTTTCATCGAAAATCTTACAAAGTTTACCGGTCGACACAGATGTTCTAAATGGGTACGTGTCTGGCATTCTCCACTGTAGCGCACGTCCTGCCCCAGCCCTCGGGCGTGTGATTCCCACGCGCTGCTCTGCCCCCAGCCCCACCCTTCAGGTTCCTCCTCCTTCCGCTGCCCCTCCGAGTTCGCACTCCCTGGGGGGCGGCCAATTCCTGCTGGGCTCGGGGCCAGGCAGAGACCACGCTGGTCCACACCAGAGTGCAAAGGTCAGAACGGGTCAGGCTTTCCAGATCCAACGGCACCACCAGCACCGCCCCCGCCACCCGCCCCCAGCAAAAAACATAAGCAGATGACAGAACAGTACGTGAAGCATGACTTCATAAACAGATAAATTTTAACAGAGGCTCTTTACAAACATTTTATAAGGTAGGAGGTCAAAGGTCATTTTCATTTTTTTGTTTCTTTATATTTCACAATTTTTCTATAATAAAGTGTTAGTATATTTGGAATTAGTGTAAGAGCTAGCCAAAAATTCGAAGGGTTCGGTTAACCCACATAAGTAGAATTTTCGGTGGGATAACAAACTGATATGAAAAAATCCGTTTACGGGCGAGACTATTAATGCTACAGTTTTATACATCGTCTGCCCTTCTACTTCTGACTGACAGGGTTATTTAAAAATGCCACGGGCTTCCCTGGTGGCGCAGTGGTTGGGAGTCTGCCTGCCAGTGCAGGGGACACGGGTTCAAGCCCTGGTCTGGGAAGATCCCACATGCCGCGGAGCAACTAGGCCCGTGAGCCACAATTACTGAGCCTGCGCATCTGGAGCCTGTGCTCCGCAACAAGAGAGGCCGCGATAATGAGAGGCCTGCGCACCGCGATGAAGAGTGGCCCCCGCTTGCCGCAACTGGAGAAAGCCCTCACACAGAAACGAAGACCCAGCACAGCCATAAATAAATAAATAAAATAAATAAATAATTAAAAAAAAAAAATGCCACCTTTTAAAAAACAAAGGCTCCCCTGACAGAGACACCCAGTGGTGGTGGTGGAGCTGGGTGGGTGTGAGCTGTTTGTAAGCAAGTCGTTTGTAAGTGTGGGGCTGGCGACTGTCTATACAAAGCTTCACTCTGCACCACCGTGGAGTTAGTTGGTTTTTAAGAAAAAAAGGTGCCAGACAACTACTTTACTTCTGCTGACTCATACTTTCCTAAGTTAAACCAGATGATCTCGACCAAGAAGCCTTTTTTAAGGCTTCTGAATAAAACGGTTAAGGGCCAACTTAATTTAGGTGATTCCTTGGAGAAGAGAAGAACAGAAAGCTCGCTGGGACGCTAACGCATGCTCATGAGTTTCCTGCTGCCCCCGTCTGGGGGAAGAGGGGAGGCAGAGAGCTGAGGGCAAGGTGAGGGCCTTCCCAGTGCTGAGGGCCTGGAGGCCGGAGCATGCACTGGGGCACCCACGGCCCCGAGCCGAGTGCGCTGTTCAAGCAGACTCTGACAGAGGGTACAATCATTCTATAACACACTTTGCTTATTTTAGATTATTACACTTAAGTTACGTAAACATACGTTGATAAACAGAAAACAAAAGAATCAATGGAGAGCTGGTATCCTAAACCAGGGAGCCCTGCGCCTTTCCTGGTCTCCTGAAGTCCTTTTAGTGTCCGACATCTCTCATTCCCTGGCATCTCTGACCTAAAATACAGTCTTCTGGAGGTCTGCAGACCCACTTCTACAGCGTATAAGCTGGAAAAAAAGGGGAGACCAGATCTCTGCCCTTGTAACCCTCTGCTCCACACTCCTAGTGGTTTTGCTGAAGTCAACTCTTGGGAGTTAGGTAGGATGGGGCTACACAGGCAAAGACCACGTCGGAGCCATTCCTCTTATTACCACTTACTTACTTATAGGAAAATGAATTCTCCAGCATTTAAAGATTTGGGTCTTCTGGCCTGGAGGTGATATAATATAATGTTCCAACAATACTGATAATATTTAAGGACTAATTTTTGATAAAGCAAATGTGAGCTAAACCCACAGATTTTACTATTAGAACATCAGCTTTCTGGCCAACTGATATATAAATGCTTTTTCCCCACCAGATAAATCTTCCAAAAGAAAGTCATAATATATGCCTTATTAATATCTCTTTTTAAAAAATGTGCCTCTATTTCCTTCAGATATGTGGAATCACATATAACACGCTGAGAGCACTTCTTAGGTGACAGGAACGTCAGGTGTCACTGGGGCGGGACCAGCACAGGACAGCACAGGGGATTTACTGTCACAACCGAGTGGAGACAGCAAACGGCTCTATTCAGAGGCCACCTTTCTGGTTATTAAAAAAAGGTCTTGAACTCTGAATTTGACTGATGTACTAAAAGATTCTGACTCAATACTTTTATCCCTGAATCCAGAAAAACACAAAACAAGATCAGTGAGTTTAAAGAGGTTAGATACAGGAGATGAGAAGACCAGGGTTGATATAGATTTCTCCAGTTACAAAAGACAATTTAGAGCACATTGCTTAAACTGTCTTCTGGTAATGATTTCTCTGTTAACTACACATCAAAAGGACATGAGTTAACCACTCTCACTGCCTCCTAACGGGGGCTGGAGAGCGGGCAGCTCTGGCTTTGGGTTTACCAGCAAACTCAACATCCCTGCAAAGTCAGGGGCATCAAGTGGAGTCGTTTACAAACTTTCAAAGTCAAATCTGCTAATGGCCAACTTATTTCATAAAAAAATCAGAATATGACAGAAATCAATGGAAGAGGGATGAGAGGTAGGACTAACATGTACGTACGATCTGTCTTAAAAATACTGACCTCAGGCATCAAGGAGAATAAACAGTGCAGATTTGGTGATAGCCACCTATGAAATGGTTTCACTAAGATAATTCTTAGAAGCTGGGTTTTAAAATTTACGATCATAAGAATGATAGCATGACTGTCCATTCTCACAAAATCTCAGCATATGTAGAAACTAGGGTTTTTCATAATTTGGATTTTTTAGCCTCATTTACTTTAAAACATCTGATCAGTCAACTAAGCCTGAAAAAGGTCTAGAAGAATAATCCCTAGCCACTAGACGAGGGTTAATTCCTGTCCTGGGGTGCCAGAACATTAGCACCAAAGTACCTCAGGCTGATTCCTCTCAGGGGAGACTCAAGTGTATCAGCCATTACTCCACTTGACATTGCTTCTAACTGGGTCAGATCGTTCTCAACGAATCGTGGGGTTAGGTCACTTAAACTGACATTTTGCACAAAAGGGTAACTTTTAGGTATAAATACTCTGTTACTAATCACTGCCACATCCTGTGTTATTTCATAAGTTCAGGGACAAGGTTAAATTTTACTGCAGTAATCACTAATTTCTTATTAGCTTCTGGTTCTACAGAACAGACGGCCCCTGTCGAGTTAAGCTGTATAATCTAGGGACAGAGTCTAGCTTATTGATGTTTTTGCAGAGCTCAAGTTTTATTCCTGGAATCAGAGTAAGAACAGACCCGCACAGCTAAGGGCAATTCTAATGATAAATGTCTTCCTTTATCAATTTATACCTAATTCCCTCAACTTCCTAGGTCGATGCCCACTTACCACACAAGAAGGCAAATACTGGCTTCCACGCAGATGGCCACTTTATATGGTGAGCTAGAAAGGGCATTATTAACCACACTGAAACTAGGATTAGTTTACTAGACAGACCCAAAGTTTAGTGAAAGTACGACGTAAACTTGGTAACGAATAACCCAATAGTTCAACTCAGTCACTGACCTGGGGCAACATTCTGCAGGTCGCCCTCCCTGTGAGGCCCAACAGGACCTGCCCCACGGGAACTGGACCGGAGCTACATCATGGCAGAACTGTCTGGTAGTCACATCTGCCCTGAGCACTGTTTTTTTTTAAGGTTAAGAATAAGTTCTCCCAAGTTTTACAGCACAGAATTCTAGATCCCAATGGCAGCTCTGGGTTAGCGAGCAGACTCAGAGCTCTAGCTGAGAGAAGTTATGCTCATACCTGCCGCTAAACCACCAAGGCCATCTTTGTGCAGAAGTGAAACGGCTCTCTGCCGGGAAACAGATCACCAACCTACATTTTCCTCCTCCATTTTCACAAGTAGCTTTAACTCTGCCTTTTATACTTCTGACATCGGAAGCATGTGGCTGTCCCTCACCAGAGACAGTGAACACTGGGCATTAGAAAAAACCCCAGAGGAACGTCATGAGGTATGCAGCTTTTGTTGCAAAAAACCCCCTAAAAACCAACCAAGCAAACGAAAACATTACCTGGTTCTCACCAGTAACTTCTTTTACATACCTCATTTCTCTGAACTCATTTTTCTTACCTGGGTTTCACATCTGTTGGGATTTCTTTCTTAACATTTAAGAGTTTTTTGCTTTTCTGTTTCACTTGAGACATTTCATTTTCATGTTTTTCAGGCATGGCTTGTTTTCCCTTTTGCTTTTCTGTATCCTGTAAAAAAAAAAATTGACACAACTGCTGAGAATGATTAACAAAAATGCCTGATATAGTCCTGTCTGAAGGCAGAGACACAAAATCAAACATGTAGTAGATACACACATCACATGTATAAAAATGATAAGCTCCTTTCTTCAAATCTCTCTTTATTGTGGGTCTGTCAATTTTTCAGTCTTTGATTTACTATAAATTATGTTTTGGTGAGTGTGAGTTAGAACGAATGTCACTTTAACTTATACTCATATCCTGACTGGGGTGGGTGCTGACAGTGGTAGCAACAGACGGGTAGCTTCTTGTTTTTAAGCACTGGGGAGCAAAATCTTGCCTTTTGTACAAGAAAAGTTAAGTCAGGACTACAATACAGAGTTACACACGACTGGCGATGTGGCCTGAGAAGGCCACAGCCCAGCTGCATCTCAGAGCAGTGCTGCCCCTGGGTCCTCGACCAGGTGAGCACGGAGACCGTACCGTGCGTTTCAGAGTAAGGTGATGCTGCCGCAACACCCAGGCGTGAGCCCAGGGGGCTGGTCTCTAAACAGGGCAGGTATCGTTCAGGCACCGGTGACCCCGCCCGGGAGCCGCCTGTGGAGCGGGCGTGCACTGCTCACGCGCAGAAGGACCACACACAGCACAGATGGGAAATGAAGAAAACAGAAACCTGGTTCTGTGTTTAGGGTGCACAGGGCCAATCGGGGGAAGACATACCCGGCCGAAGGGCAGAGCCGTGGGTATGGGGGGAGCTCCCAACACAGGGCAGATGAGCGTCCACCCGACAGCATCCGGCTGCACGGTTCCGGCAGCCTGGATTTTAACAGGTCACACAGACCGATCTATCTAACTGCAGAGAAAGGGTAAAACAGCCTCCTGCCCATACACCTCTTGAGACTATTCTGAGTCATGCAGTAAGTATTTCCGGAACACCCGACTGGTCAAGAACTCTGTAGACCGTGAGCCCCTGCAGGACAAGAACCTGGTTCTTTTGTCCATGGCTGCTTCTCAAGCACCCAGCACTCAGGTACTCAACATGTATCTGCTGAACGCATGGGTAGAATAGGGTTGGAGAAGGCATACATCCAAGAGAAAATGACCTCCCAAGATTGAAATCCAGTTGGGAAGAAAACGCACAAAACTGGCAAACAGATCAGTCACAAAGAGACAAGAGCACACGAGCTCTACACAAGAGTGCTGAGGGGGAGGCCTACAGACTGCTCAGCCGGGAGAAGGGTAACAGGCACGGAGGCCGCCAGTCCTGAGCTGTGTCTGTAAGGAAGCAAATGACAGGGCAGGAGATGGGACAACCAGGAGAAAACCAACAGCAGAGAAGGGAGAATGATGCCAGTGGGTGCACAGAGGGGGTCCGCTGAGGAGTGGTTAGGAAAATGCCGGAAAGGCAGAAAGGAAGTGGGGCAAAGTTGTGGAGCAAGTCTGTGCTGAGAACGCTTTCCAAACGCTTATTCATATCAGAGACGGCTGGGACCCCACTCGGGGATCAGTAGCTGGCATTCTGCTCCTCTGCAGTCATCTGTCACAGAGGAGATACGGGACACAACGCCAGCCCCAACCCTGACATTTGGCCCAGAGCACCCGCCAAACGTCAGGGATGCACAGGGGAGGGCGGCTGGCCAGAAAGTGTCACGTGGACATTTTATTTTAAAAATTAATATATGTGGATGACACTGCTGGATATCTTTAAGAAATGATTTCTTAAGCCACTAGATTACGACTGAAAAAGAATTCTGCTCTACAATATTAAAGGCTCTATTTGGATCATTTTAAATTTGAAATACAGTTATCTAAAAATAGAAATGCCGAAACAGAAGTACGCCCTCACTTTTCTGCATGCATACCACTTATAACTCACGCTCCCTGACACAGTCACAAGCGTAACATTACCCTCCATTTATCTCATGGCCACGGTGTCTGGACATTTTGCAGTGTTAGCCCTGATGCTCGTGACCCCCCACCCCCGGGAGCGGAGGATGAGGAGGCGGCCTCCCGGCGTGCCGAGGTCACAGCCCCTGCGCCACCTGCTACGGGGGCCCACTGCAGCAGCAGTGATACGGCAGGACACGGCCACTATAATCCATCCAAGTGACAGAATTCCTCCTCATCCTCTCTGGATATTTAAAATCTGAAACAATTTGCATGAGCCAGAGTCGTTCCTATTCCAGATGGTCCCTAACTTTCAAGCTGTGTTTCCAATCTCTAACTATTTCACCTTATTAGCAGGCTTCCTAATTTGTTCCCCGGGGAAGTGAAGACTTTCAGGCCCAGCGCAGTGGCGCTTCTGCAGGGAGTGACTGCCTGGGAGCGCCTGTGCACTCCCGAGCACTGGCCCTCGGGCGTGTGCGCGTGTTGAGCGCAGCGCGTTCACGGTGTGTGACCCCTGCCCTGCGGGCCGTCCTACCTCCCTGGGGAGCGGGTCTGTGTCTGGGCTGGAGGTCTCTGTGGTGGTGGAGGAGCTGTCGTCTTCGGCCAAGGAGTCCTTCAGCTCGTCCTCCTGGGGCTTCCCCTTTCCCTTCTTCTCCTTTTCCTCGTGCTTTTTAGGTGGTTTTACCTTGCGCTGAAGAGGCTTTCCTTTCCCTGGGGATGACAATCAATGTAAAAGGACACTTGACTTTTAAACAGCTTGGAAAACAAAGCTATTAAAACTTTTTGAAGAGACTGAACTCTGATTAATAACTGTTTCTTTCTCTACTCCAGTTCTTCTCTAAAGCTTTCGAAATCACGTTTGACTTTTCGATTAGAATATTTAAAAAAATCAACTTTTTTGAGGCGTGAGTTATATACAATAAGATACACCCATTTTAAGTGTACAGTTCCATGAGCTTTGGCAAACCCACTAGTTGTGACAAATCTGTACGCCTCTCAGAAGACAGCTGACCCTTGAACTACAGGGGGTTAATCGGTGTACAACTTAGAGTTGGCTCCTCTGTACCCGCACGTTCAACCAACCATGGACTGTGTAGTACTGCAGTCTCTACTGCTGAAAAAAAAAAAATCCATGTATAAGTGGACCCATGCAGGTCAAACCCTTGTTGTTCAAGGGTCACCTGTACTTTTTTATATCCCGGAGGTGATGTAGCTTTGAAAAGTCACAGACGTGAAAACCAGAGATCCTTTCAAATCTCTCTGGAGATGGGAGCCTGACGGTGACACGGGTTGAGCTGCATGTATGTCACCTGCACGGTGCTGAGAACCCCAGTAACTGGGTCCAAATCCCTAACTAGCAGCGTGACCTTGGCCTCTCATCTGCAGACTGGGGGAGATGACCTCACAGTGTTGTGATGAGGAACTACATGAAGCCCTTAGGACAGTGCCAGGTATATATAAGTACCAGCTAATGTTACAGATGGACAGAGGGTAAAACAGAGCTACGAAAAGCCTATTATTTTATTTTAATTTTTTCAACCGTAGCATTTTATATTTTTTATTATTATTATTATTTTTGGCCACGTGGCATGTGGGACCTTAGCTCCCCTACCAGGGATCGAACCCGCGTCCCCTGCATTGGAAGCACAGAGTCTTAACCACTAGACCGCCAGGGAAGTCCTATTATTTTAAAAGATGTGGATGTTCCCAAGACAGATGAGAAAACAACCCTCAACGCATCTGAGCGCCTGCCGTTTCCCAGGCACTGCTGTGTGTCCTGGGAACACAGCCGTGAACACCAGTAACATAACGCCGAGAGCCCTCTCGGCTGCGGCAGAAGGAAAGGAGCCTGTCCTGCTCTGGCCCTGCGAGCCCTCGGATTTCTCAGAGTCTGAGTGTCTAGCGGTTCATGCTGAAAGCACTTCAAATTTTCCCGCATGGCCGACATTAACCGCCCATGAAATGCATTTCTCACCTGAAATTATACCTTTTTATCATGCTCAGGTTCACTGGATGAGAGGCATTATCTGTATAAATAATCTGTATTCACAATAACCTGAAACCTCCTTAATAAATAGAAAAGATCTGGAAGTGATTTTTAAAAAAAAACTGGACTCAAATTTTGAAGTCATAGATGTACAAATAAAGGAGAAAAGGAAACAGCAAACCAGTAGTTAGTTAAAAAATCTTATTTCATGAAAGAGTAGTTTACACTTTTACCTCCAGATCCCCATCTTTTACTGACTTCTTAATATGCTGCCCGTGGCTGTCCCCAGCACCTTATAGAATGTGATTTTGACAACAGCCCGTCAGTGCGGGTGACCTCTAGCACCTCTCATTCTACCAGACCTCTCGGTTCCACTGGACTCTTTGGATTATCCCCCTCCCTGTCCCTGCTGGACCCCAACATCATCACCCTCTTCCGGTACTGTGATTCTTCTGACACCTGGCTTCATCTTTGCTGGCGTTCCCTGGAAATCTGCCCTTGGAACTTCTTCCCTTTCCTTTCATATTCTCCTTTGGGGCTGAACTTTAATTAATTTGACATAAGCAATTCAAATCTAAAATGTCCCAAACTGAGTTAAACATCCTAGAAACATCTTTTGGGTTCTCAGTCTAAAATAATGGTTCTTGCACTTTAGAACAACCTAGGAAGCTTTTAACAAACACTGCTCAGGGCTCCACCCCGCGAGATTCTGATTAAGCGGTTCTCAGTGGGACCTGGACGTGGGTATATTTTTAACAAGCTACTCTGGTAGATCCACCATGCAGCCAGGCTGAGGATCACTGCTCTACAGTATCTGCATCAGTCCAACCACCCAGGCTAGTGGCTACCTCACTGTCATGTATGATGTCTTCTGCTGCTTCTACTCCCAAGTTCAAAAGTTGGTGGGAGAGGAGAGAGTTCTCCTTCCCCAGAGAAAGGACTAACGATCTGAGTGGATCAGACGGAGGACAGGCCCACGTGTACCCGTAAGCAGTCCCTGCTCCCTGCGAGGCTGCACGCTCGGGGGTGGCGTCTGTCTCCCTCTTGCCACTGGCAAGCTTGCTCCCGCGGGTCTCTTCCTCAGGGCCCCCAGTTCTTAAAGTGTTTTCCCAGACCAGCAGAATCAGCATCACCTGGGAACCTGCTGGAAATGCAAATTCTCACGCCCCTCTCTAGGTGTACTGAACCAAACCCTGGGGGTGGACCCGGCAATCGGTGTCAACAAGCCCTCTTGGGGACTGGAATGTTGGGCTGATCTGAGAATCCTTGGCTTGGGCTGTAAATTCCACACAGATTTATGAGACCTGAGCTGGACACTGCAGGCACAGGATCGGCTGCCTTGTTTCCGGTTTCTCGTGACCTCTGCGTGTGTATATCCCATGGGAGTCTCAGGAGGAAAGGTACCCGAAGTACAGAGTTGAATTTGGGCAATTCCGAGCCACCTGGATGAAATGATCCAAACAGCCCAATTTCACCATCAAGTAGTCACTCAAATGGATTCTACCTCTAAAACCTCTAATTCCTTTCTTACCTCACTCCCACTGCCACTTCCTCAGCTCAGGACTTGACCTGGGCCTGGCCTACTGTAACGGCCCCATCTTCCTGTTGTGTCTCCTTATACCTTCCACCCTGCCAACAGCATTACTTTCCTTTTGAAACACTTCTTAAATACAAAAACTTGATTCTGTCTGTTTTCTATAGGATAAGGTTCAAACTCCTTTACAGTCTGGACCCATCTATCTCTCCAGGTCTGCTCTAGCCTTGACCCGAGCCCTTCCTTAGCCCTTGGCCCATCGTGGAACATTCAGTTTCCAGAGGCCAAGCTACCAGTTCACATCCCCGTGCTGTTGCTGGGCACAGAAGAAAGAGTAGGAACCTGGGAAGTGGGAATAGGAATTCGGAGGGAGACTGCCCTCTCAAAGATAAATTAACTCAATACATAGTGGAGGAGACTGGAGGTCTCCTAGCCTTATGGGAACCATGACTTAACTGATGCATGATCAGTAATAGAAAATTAACCCATCCAAGTAAAGACGGTGCAAGCTGAAGGGAGAAGCAGCTTAGTACACTCAGAGTATGTTTCCAGCAGTGACCAAAGGAGAAATATACCCAACATGAACGACAGGTTCCTCAGGCTTCACACCACTGCCTGGATAAACTGTCCCCGAGGCCACTCACCCTACGTCTACCCCCTCCCACCATCGCCGGGCAGACTCCTGGCTGAGGATGCTCGCTGACCTGCTGCAGTCAACACTCACCCCTAGGCTCTGTTCCTCGTGCAGTCTTAGCACCTGAAGGGCAGAGATTAGGCCGCACTGGGCTCTCCATCCTCAGTGCCTTACAAGGCTCAGCACGCGGCAAGTGCTCAGCCAGTGTCGGCTGAGCCGCAGAAGTGAGTTTTGTGCCTTTCTGAACAGTGAAATACACCAACAGCGTGACCTGCTCTGAGACTTGCTGCCCCAAGTCCAGAAGCTTCTCCATCTCAATCCTTCACGACAACTTACCCAGGTTTCAATCCAGAATCACGCTTCACTCCATTTACATAACATTCTTGAAGTGACAAAATTATAAGACTGGAGAAATGATTAAACCTCCTCCGGGGTTTGGGCTGGGAGGAGGGGGGGAGTGGGAGGGAAGCGGGTGTGGCTAGAAAAGGGCCCATAAGGCATCCCTGTGTCTTGACTGCATCAACAACAGTATCCTGGTTGTGATGCTGTACTGCAGTTTTGCAACACGTTATTGGGGGAAATTGGGTAAAAGGTACAAGGGGTCTCTCCGCGTTATTTGCAACTGCGTGTGAATCTATAATTACCTCAAAAGTAAAAAAAAAAAAGTGTATGTCTCACTGAAATTTAAAAGCAAAAAGTCCCCAAGAGGTCACATGTGACCAACTTATGGCATGTTCATGGCGTGGGTACTAATCCTTGCCAAGTACATTAATCCTTCAGAACGCATCAAGTGTTGTTCTAAGAAGCTAAACACATTTTTTTCTTTTGCAAATAACAGGTCCATTTGGCCTGCAAGCCACCCTTCCAAACTCTATTCCAACTTTTTTCTCAACATGCCAAGGACTGGATCTCTCATTCTAACCTCTTGTCCGTCCGTGAAAAATGGGAGATTTACAAATGTCTACCTCACAACTGACCACTGGTCCGCCCTATTCCACTCACTAAAACAAACAAAAGGAGCATAGTTCATGGAAGTAGACAATGGTCTTCCGTCCAGTTCTTATAACACAGACACTCTAGGCATAATTACCTTCAATGACAGGCTGCATTAATTACAAACCCCCTGTTCTTAGACACTTAGTTTCCAATTTTCACTATTATAAAACATGAGGTATGTAAGATCATCTCCTGATGTTAAATTTCCAGATATGAGCTTACTGGTTTTCAAAGGATGCGCGTGCATTATTTTATTTTTATGGCTTTTGACATACTTTAGAAAACTGGCTGCTTTCCGCAATCCGTGAATACACAAACTTCTTTTTAACATAGCTACCACTGAAAAAATTTTTTCTGTATATAATCTATGGCTCCTAGGCTACTGATACTTCTAGAGATACATAATCTGAATGCCCAAATTAAAGAAAGTGAGGAAAGTCATTTGACATATTAAATTCTAATCATCAACAATGAAGTAGAAATTAGAAGATAAGCCTGCTAAGGACATGACAATGACCATGAGAGGCTGGCCAGTGCTCTTATGTGACAAGCTTTCTTGCCCTGGTCTTCATGTCCTGACTCCAGGGGGTAAGAAGAGGCCTGGTGTCCCTGTGCATCCTTCCCCCCAAGAAGGGTTGGCCATGGCTGGCTGGCAAAGTAAGCCTGGGGTGCCTTCCGAAGCCCTAACCATCTATCTCAACCTGCCATCCACAAACACACAAGCTCTGTTCAGAAGTTTCAGACCTGGAAGGGAAGCAGGAAGTCTCACTTGGACTCTCTGCATAAGCTTCTTCTCCACCTAAGTTCCATCGTGGGCAGGAAGGCGGTGGAGAGGTTATGGATGCCTAACTGGTGACTGTGAGAAGTGGTACTTTACTGCTCCTTGTGTGTGTGCTTCTGGGGGAGGAGGCCTGAGAGAAAACAAGAGGTGCAAGTTAGAAAGCGGGCCCCCAAACCCACCTCACACTGCTGACAGGTGACAGGCATTCATCCAGACTCAATGGGCGAGTATGAAACCCTCCCACCCAACTCGGACAGGGGCTACTTTCTGCAGCTACTGCATCTCGGCGAGATGACAGGGTCAGCTCTCCTCAAAATGAGGTATCCGGTTGGTGGATGCTCTTAAAAATGGTCAGAATGAAATAGTTTCTTCATTACTTTAAGGCCTAATTAAGTATATATTTCCTAACAGTTGAGTGCATTCAAAACTCTTTATTGACGCAAACCATTTGTCCCCACCTGCAGGACCCCTGGGGGCTAACCTCAGTGGGTACAAGAACACGAGGCAGGCTGCTAAGTATTTGCGACCGAGCACCACCTGCTGCTGACGGGTCCGGCATCTTCACCTAACAGTGATGCTCTGACCCTTACGAGATAATCCGACCACAAGTGACTGCATATACACCCACGGGCCCCACAGATGCTGTGCGTGTGGGCGAGGCCGAGCGTAGATCTAGGAGGCACGATGCGGTGGGGAGTTAAGATTCAACATTACACGGCCAATATAAAGCATCTGTGTGAAGAACATTCCCGTTCTCTCTGCAACAAAGACACAACGCCCAGTCTATCACCCAGTGTCCTCAGATTCCTCGGCAGGACTTCAATGCCAGCAAAGTCTGTTTCTTCAGATGAACTCTCCTACCTCCTTTTCCTGCAGAACTATATAACGATGCTTCCCTTTGGCCTCAGCCGCCAGGAAATTTGCAGCTCAATTTAACACTGAATGGTAACAACGAACTTTATTCTAGGTTTTTGTTGAGATAGCACCATAATTAAAAACAAACAGATAAAATATCGAAAACTTTCTTTGATTCACTGTTTTATATGTGCTTTAATCCTTTAAACCACCACTAATCATTTTAAAAGTAGGCAAAATATGAATTATCAATTTAAAAAATATGTCCTTGGACTTCCCTGGTGGTGCAGTGGTTAAGAATCCGCCTGCCAATGCAGGGGACACGGGTTCAAGCCCTGGTCCAGGAAGATCCCACATGCCGTGGAGCAACTAACCCCGTGCGCGACAACTACTGAGCCTGCACTCTAGAGCCCGCGAGCCACAACTACTGAAGCCCACGCACCTAGAGCCCGTGCTCCGCAACAAGAGAAGCCACCGCAATGAGAAGCCCGCGCCCTGCAACGAAGAGTAGCCCCCGCTCACCGCAACTAGAGAAAGCCCGCGTGCAGCAATGAAGACCCAATGCAGCCAAAAATAAGTAATAAATAAAATAAATAAATAAATAAATAAAAAATATGTCCTACTCATTTACTTTTTTGTCTTCACTAAGAAGCGAATAAATGAATTTGTAATCACTAGTTTGGGGCAAGTTGCTTTGGTTGTCTCTCTCCAACTTTAAATCGTTTCACTTAATGCCCACCCAAAAGAATTACTTCAGGACAATTTCAATTACTAGCAACTGGTTTCTCTGAACGTGTGCAGTGCCCGGCAGCTGTGGACCTAAGCCAGGCAATGACAGTTACACCTGACTGAAGGTTCGGAAGAATCTCTAGAGGATCATCCATTCTGACAGGAATCTGTCTTTCTCTTCATCTTTTGCCTGTTTAAAAGGTCTAAGTGATGCCAATAAACAGTACAGACCAACATATGATTTATTTGGGTCAGTACTGGTCATGTAAGTTTATTTCTCCCTACTTGTTCTGAAATGATACCTCAATATGAGTATGATAACCTAAAACATACCAAAAGGTGCATATGAAGGAAACTCTTCAGGAGTTCTTTAAGCTAAAGTAAATATTGTTTTCAAAAATCAGTAGCAATTACCATCTTATTTTGTCATATTAAGCTCTGTGCTTAGATAGTGAAGATACTGGTTTAGCCCACTAGAAGGCAGAAAAGAATTTTTATTAAGTGAAAAAATTTTACATCTATCCCAGGAAAGGAATTACCTATGAATTTGCGGGCAGACCCATATTCTCCTTTGTTCTAGTTTTCCTTGTATCCTTAGAAGGCTGTACATACCTTCTGAAGCACTACGCAGAACCAACAAGGTACACGGGACTGAGACAAAAAGGCTGCACAAGCAAAACCTTATGCGGCACAGAGTTCAATTATTTAGGGTTTTCATAAAAGTATTATGTTCGATTAGATTTTGGATTTCTTTATTCTAGAAATAAAATATCATGGATATTCTAGAGCAAACTTAATACAACTCAATGCTGGGAAAGGATAGCTTCTGTCTTCCCATTTAGGCATTTCTCTCCACTATCTTTAAGGGCAACTCCCAGCTGCCCAAAAACCCACTAGATGGACATTACATGAAATTCCTAAAAATCTTATATGTTCTGGTATCATGTTATAAGTCATAATTCTAGTTATTACTTTAAAATGTATATCTCAGAAATAACTAAATTTCCTTGTCAATTGCATTATTATGAACTTTCATCAAATCTTTAACTGTGGTCATTTTAAAATCTTTTGTCATTTACAGACAGTTCTGGGTGTACTCTGATGCTTTTGCAAATATGTTCCTATAAAAGGGTTTCATCTTCAAGGAATTCATGGAAAAGACTCTAACAAGTACAGGTTTCTGGTAACTGACTATACTGCTGAACTGAATGAATAAGCATTTTCAGAACTCTAATGGAAAACTGATGAATTCATAAAAGTGTTAACAAAAGATCAAGATGAAAAAAAAATTAATTACATGGGACGGAGTGAACTGATGAGGATGATTATAATTTTTGTGACTTTCTGTTTGAATAAAACAAAAACAAAAAACCGACTAGATGGGCCCAGCCCCAAACCACCCCCCAGAGACATTCACTGGTTACATTCCCCTAGTGAATGGGGCTGTAATGGCTCAACACAGGTTATCCCAATCTCCTGCGGATGCTGTTAAATAGGGAATCTGATTCGGCAGTCTGGGTTGGGGCCCAAGATTCGACATTTCTAAAAGCTCTCAAGTTACGTCACTATTGCTGACCCCTGGACGTCAACTCTGGGCAGCAAGGCCTCAAAACACTTACCCAATACCCTGTCTTCCAGGGCGGGGCGGGGAGGGCTCCTCTATGTGGGGGCGGCCTCCGCACTTCCTGTCCCGGTGGCAAGCTGACCCCAGAGGGCCTGCTTCCCTAGAGCCGACGCTAGCCCTTCTCTCTGCTCACTCTCGTCCAGCGTCTCTGCCTCTGTTGGGCCAATCAGGTTACCTTCACTCCAAGTGCTAACTACCTTGGCCTGTGGGGCTGTACACAGTAATAGAGGAGGGAGCAGAAAGCTTATCAGCCAAGCCCCGGGCTCCACCAGTACTTAGCAGATGCCCTGCTTTGCAGCGAGGAGTGTTCACAGTGGATTTTGGTTTCAGCTCTAAATCCAGTCTGCCTGTTCCCTTGGCGGGCGGCCCGGAGGCAGGGGGGGTGACCCATCAGATCTGCACCCCTAGGACCCTGCACACACACTCCGCCCGGCCTCGACAGTGGAGCCTGCACCCCCCAGTGTTCACTGAGGAGCCCGGCAGTGACTCATGGACATCCTGGACTCTCAAGCTCCCGTCATCCAGGCCCAGGCCTGGTATAGGTCGGGATGACAATCTCTTGTCAGTCACTCTGAAATCCCACAAGCTTCCAAAGCGTTTTCTCCCCAACTCATTTAGGAACAAAACCTCTTTTGGTGGCACAACTGAACTGAACTGACGTGAAGCTACTTTTACGGTCTCATGAATCACATGACACATCATCGTATACCTTTCTGAAAACCTGAATTCCAACAAAGGTGGCTCTCGAGTGTCGTATAAAGGACGGTGGACCTCTAGGTCCGTGGCCTCGCTGGTGCTAACGGGCTTTACTTCCGTCACACCCCCATGCCTCACTTCCAGGCTGCACCTGAGGGCCTGTTACTGCCCGGAACTGCTTTTTCTCCCAAACCCTAAACCCTCACGCCTCCTTTTCACACCTTGGTCTCCTCTCATTCCCTTGCTTCCATCATCCCTGTAACTTGACTTGTTGGAGTCCCTGGCCCTTGACTTGCCCATTCTCCCTGTCAGTGAGGCTCCTTCTGTGTTAAGGTCCTGCCAATTCCGCACAGCGTGGCACGCCCATTGTTCTCCTGCCAACGCCCCACGACGTTCTCAGCCCTGGTCTCTCTGCTGTCCCTGCCCTGCAGGGCGCCAACCACCCCGTGTTCACTCTTCACCCGTGGGCTGCACAGTCAATGGAGAAGAACGGCACAAGCGTGAGGGAGGCCACAGTGATCCTCAGCTGGGTCCCCGATGTTGCCCGAGGGATTGCTCTGCAAATCCAATTCCCATGTCCTATGGACTCCCAAAATCTCAGCTATTTGAGGTCTGATTATTCCAGACTTCCTCTATGTTCTGTTTCTACCCTACCGCTTCCCCTTCGGCCTCAGAAGCTACCAATCCCTCTGCGTCCACACGCCTGTGGAACACGTGCCCTTGTATACTCTGCGGAGCTGGGTCCCACCCACCCACCTCCCTGGGCACTGGGTCGCACCAATTATCTACTCAAATGCTGCTCCTCCTTGTGGAGGAGGTGGTGTCGTGCAGCTGCGAGCTGAGGGTTAGGGTCGGGCCTGGGCTTGGCTCCTGGGTCTGCCTGATGTAACCCTTCTTAGACTGGGCTTCTCTCCTGCAAACAGGGTCAGCGCAACGCCCATCACCCAGGTGCCCGAGGCACTTGCGGTCGTGTCTGGAACGTCAGGAAGCGCTGAGAACACCGCTGCTCTCAGCTCTACCCCCCTTTCTGTCCTTGGCCCACAGATATTTTCAAGCAACATGTTCCCCTATTTTCTTTCTTCATTAAAGATACTACTGCAAGATATACACATCCTTTTTTTTTTTTTTTTGGTTAAAAATCAAAGAACATGGAAACTACAGATTAAAGAGTAACCTCCACCCCTCACTCACTGGCCCCTCACACGCACACCAAGAAGCGGCCACTGGTAACGGTCTGGCGTGCCAGGTGCTCTCCAAGCCACAGTTACCTGGCTTCTAGGCTCACTTCACAGAGACTATTCCTGCCAAGGTCCTCCAGGCTCTGTGGAGCTCGGTTCTACCTCTGCTCTGGCCTTGCTGGGACATGCCAACCGCATCTGCTACCTGCTTCCTGTCGCACTGTCTGCTGGCCTTGTCCTCGGGACTCTGTCCTGCTTACCTCAGAGAGCTTAAGCTCTCTGCTTACCCCATTCCTCGCCCTCAAGACCGAGTTCCAAGCAGACATTCCCGCTGGGACGTGCCACAGCCAGCTGCAACCCAGCAGCCACGTGACGGCAGCGCCGTTTCCTGCCCTAAAATCACAGCAGTGCCTACCCCCTACCATGTAAGTAGAAGCTATTCTCCCCACTTCAAAGGTGACAAACGGAGGCTCAGAGAAGTAATTTCCTCCAAATCACACAGTTAGTGGCAGAGCCAGGATTTGATCTGGGTCTGCCTGAAGGTAGAGCCTGGCCTTGTGAGCCCACGCCACTCGGCTTCTCCCCACCTGAGATAAAGCTGCCCCTCAGACCGCCAACGGCAGAATCCACTGTTTCTGCAGTGAATGCAGACACTGAAAATGGCTGCACCAGGCTCAGTGCGTTCTCAGGTTTTAACCCTCAATCCAGTCCCCAGGACTCGCGTGTCACAGGAGGGGAAGCCACAGAAGTACAGCCGTAGGGGCCCTGCTCAGGCAGCCATGAACAGAGGGCATTTCTGGGCCCTGTCTCCCGGGAGGAAAAGTGACCGCTGGGACGGCTAGAGAAGTGACTGGAGGGCCTGCAAGCCATGTACCCAGAGAGCGCAAGAGCAGGGAGACCCCGTTCACATGAAGAAGGGTCCTTCTGAACAGTCTCCAAAGGCCAGACGTCACTGAAGCTCATTACAAGGAAGATTTCTTTGAGCTACTGGGGAGGGCAGGGGAGAGAACAGGGTGCTTCTGAAAAGAAAAGGTTCATATTTAATGTAAACACGAGACTATTTTAGCAGGGCTCCTGGGGTAAGCTTTAGAGAGACGATAAAGGCTCCACCTGGCTAAGAGCCTATGGTTTTATGATCTATCACTATTTTGCAGCCCCAAGATCAACGCCCAACTTTTAAAGTTGTTTTAAAAGACTGAGTTTCTACATGTATGTTATACTTCAATAAAACCACTTATTGAAGAAGAAGAAAAAAAAAACTAAGATCTGGCTCTTTCCTTTTTTCCACACAGCAGCAGTGGGAAGGCTACCAAGTGGGGTGGCCGCTCAAGTGAAGCTGGTAATCACTGCTTCCTTGTGAGCTCAAGAATCACTAATAATGTGGTACCCACGCTCCATCATTACACAGCTTTTAGTAGGTCGACTCTCGGACCACTGTGAACAATAAAAAACATTTTTAAATTTTAAACTTTATGTTCTAGATGAATGGCCCTGAAAAGAAAAACGGGCCTATGGTGGTGTTAGAGGACTATCTTAGACACAAGCGACAAGGCGCTCACCTTGACTGCCAGAGCCTTTCTTTGTGGTAAGAAAGGATAATATATGTTTATTTTATTCATGCTCTCGATCGGAGAAAAACACATTATGTAGCTTGATCTAATTTAAAAAAGGAACTTTAAGCATTCATTTAATATTACTATAAAAATTACCCTAAAATATGTAAGCTCTATTAATGAGATAACAACAAATAAAGATTTCTATGGAAGAAGTTAAATATTATTCAAGACTTTCTACTGTTTTACAAATCCAAATGCAAGTAATTCTAAGAAGACCATATAGAACTAGTCTTCGTATCACTGGAACTAAGAAATTCTCTAAAAGAAAACTCCTGGATTCTGGGGCGTCAGGTTTCTTCTGGCCTCTCAGGGCTGCCAGGTTCCCTATTCCCTGTGCAAACCAAAGGCAAAAACTCCTTGGTACCTCAGTGAGGGAGGGACTTAAATAGGCTTAGAGTAATGTATTAGCATGACTGCCACAGAAGAGAGATGAAGATGCAAAAAAGTTCAGGCTGTAAAGGGAATAAACTGAAATATAGCCAGAGGCCATTCACTATTTTTCACATTTTGATTCTGGAAGTTACAAATTAGCCTGCCTATGTATGTGTGGTGTGTAGACTTCTAAGAAGGGAGCCCCATGTTATGCTCTCGTGCAACTCTCTCTCCCGGAGTGTGGCTGGACCACACTTCTAATGAGAACACTGCAGAAGTGATGGGGGGTCACTTCCAAGAGTAGGTCACAGAAGACCATGACTTCTGTCCTGCCAGCTTGTTCTCTCTCTTGCCTTCCTACTTGCTTGCTCTGGTAAAGCCAACAACGGCTTTGAGCTGCTCTATGCAGAGGTGGCTGGCCACAGTCAGGAAGGAACCCAGACCCTCAGTCCACCAGGCCGTGAAGAAATGAATCCTGCCATCAACCACCTGAGTGAACTTGGAAGCAGGTCCACGTTCAGCTGAACCTTACGAAGGTTTCAGCCCTGGCCAACACCCTGACTGCCGTCTTGTGAGATCCAGAGAAGCTGGCTAAGCTGCACCCAGATGCCTGACCCCCAGAAACTGTGAGATAGTAAATGGTGGGGTTTTAAGCCACTAGGTTGTGGGGTAACTGTTACCGAGAAACGGATAACTAATACAGCATGAAGAACTCTAAAGCAGGGGTCAGCAAACTTTTTCTGGAAAGGGCTAGACAGTAAATATTTTCTGGTTTGTGGACCTTACAGCCTCTGTTGCAGCTGCTCAGCTCTGCTACTGCTGCAGCACAAAAGCAGCCATGGACCGTGTGTAAACAAATGAGCACGGCTGGGTCCCGATAAAACTTTATTTACAAAAACAGGTGATGACTTGGCCCATGGGTTGTAGTTTGCCAACCCCTACTCTAAAGCACAGGTTGTGCAGAAGTCCTATTTTTGAGTCAAAAGGCAGATGATCTCCGTTCTGTTAAAATTATTTTAACAATTAAAAAAAAAACGCTCAACCTACCACGGTAACGCAGTAATCACACGCAGTTGAAAAGGAAAACAGTAGATGTCCAATAAATTTCTGAATTTGGCAAGTAATCTAAGAAATACAAATATCTTTTACGACAAATGGATACCTCTATTTGCATCTTGATATGGAAAAGCTGAAGTCCAAGAGCAGAGATGAACTTGAGCCAGAAGAGCACCTACTGAATTAGTTATTCATCACAACTACGATCACAGTAGCCCCTTAAACACGCGCTGGCTCTCCCCTCACGTGTCACGCTTGCCTGGCCGTGAGAACCCATGATTACCTTTGCTTTTCGACAGTGGTGAAGGCGGTTGCTCTGCAAACACTTCCAGGGGTGGGGAGTCGTGGTGGTCGAAGTCTTTGTCCATGGCTTCGATGAGACTGGTGATGTCTGAGTCCTCCGAGCTGTGCCGTGTGCTGCTGGGGTGCTCTGGGTGGGAGGGGTGCGCGAGGGGTGCGGGGGACAGCCTCTCGGGCCGTGGCTCCTGGTGCTGAGGCACTGGCGGTGGCGGTGGCGGTGGCGAGTGCTGCTCCAGCGGGCTGTGGGCATGGTGCTGGCTGCCGTGCTGGCTCTGTTTTGCCCCCTTGGACTTCCTGCCTGCTGTGTGACCCTGGGCCACGGCATGTGGATCTAAGACCAGGGCGCCGGCTTTGCTCGCCGACTGGGCGTTAGTCCTGCTCGAGGTACTTGCGTTACTTTTGGCTCTGACGTTTTCCACGTCAGCTGAGTTTCTACTGCTGTGACTGCTGTGTGCGTGCACGGGTGGGCCACACTGCTTATGACTCCCGGCACTGGGCCGGGACGCCGAGCTGCCTGTTCCACAGAACCCCCTACTGTGACTGGGGTCGCAGCTGAGTGTGTTCAAGCTGAAAAAAGGACCAACTGCAGATCAGTAATAGCAACCTACAAGATCTAAGATTAAAAAAATTATTTCATCAGCATAGCCACCATAAATATGAACTACCCGAAGGAAAAAACAGCAAGAAATAGGGTACTTTCCACAACTGGACTGGGTCTGTTCTAACTGACAATTTAGGAATTGAGGTATTGATATAACTGAGAATATTTTTACCCTTATCAATATAATAAAAACATGGCATTCACTATGAGTTCTTAGTAACAGAGCACTATACCCAGGGTATTAAAGATTTTGCCCCCTGAGCAAAGATGAAAAGAAGAAACTTATTTTTTCTTTCAATTACATCGGCCAAATCTATATACACTGGAGAATTTATTTCCGGCAGGTGAACATACTTTCCTTCAGATGAAATACCAACGATTCTCCTGAGATCAAATGGTCTTCCGACATCAAAGGGCGGGTTCGAGGCCTCAAAGGATAGTCGCCTTCGAAATGGCTCCCAAATTCCTTGAGCTTCTAAATAGGCTGTTCCAATTACCAAAAGAAACAGTGCACTGCAGGGGTACAGAAGTTGGAGAATCGGGGTTCATTTGTGAGTGCAAGAATAACAAAATGTGACATTAAAGGCAAGTTTCTTGGTAAAGTACAGTATGATATAAAAAACAAAATGCCTGTGACATGACAAAAAAGCATTATGGATGAAAGTTTGCACACTGACTTTTCTAGAATGCCAACGTACACGGAGGCTCGTATGGAGGAAATAATTATTTGTATCAGAACAGACACTGGAGGGTAGCTTTTCTTTTACCAAGAAGAAGAAGCTCTTATCTTTTCTTTTAGTTCTAACTCTCTAGGCCAACTCTTTTCCCTTAAAGGATGTGCAGGGTAACTATGTAAGTTAATTCAGAGGCGAGTATATCTCATTCTTAAAGAAACATAAAGAAATATGCTGAAAAAAAGATGAGGATGTTGAGGGTTTAAAAAATACTTCTCATCAGTTTTATGTTGCTTAGGTATGACTCCAGAAGAATAAACTATTATGTTGAGTACAGTACAAATGCCCAAATCGAGTAACTACCTGGTAAACTATGCGTGTTTTTTTCCTTTAAGAAATTAACCTGTACTGAATTTGTATAACAAATTTCAAAGGTAGAAAAGACTTTGGTTTATCGTATATGCCACCCAAGAAGGGTTCAGTTCTGACTGCTCCCACTGGTGTTATGTAGGCTTGACGAGAGAGGTTTGCCTGCTTTGTTCGTTGGTGAATCCCCGGCACTCAGAACAGTGACTGGCACGTAGTGGGCCCATGATAAACAGTGTCAAGTGATGCCTAAATACTCATCTCGAAAGAAGACACAAGTACCTCATTATTCCTGAGATGATGATGTACAGAGCCAGCTCCCAGTTGGGCCTGGGCAGGGCTTCTGCACAGGTTGCTAACATATGGTAAGGAAGGGATGCATTCAATACAAATACGAATTCAGAGCCACTGGTTGTTATAAACTTCAGTTCACGAATAACTCTAGAAGCTGTGAAATCAGGAGTAAACCTAAAACGGAATGATGGCAGTGAGACTAAAGTTTTTAAAAATATACCGCAAACAGTTTAAATATAATGCCTTTGAAACAGAACACAGAATTTTAGAGTTTGATACTTTTATTCAACTTTCTCATTTTAAGATGGACAAAGTATTGTCCTATGAGGTGAATAACCAAAACAACTATATTCTGTGGATAATTGGAGAAGTTACATAAAAAGAGGATAATCAGCTTCCCATGATTATTAATTAGGAAAGTAGTCTCTGAGCTTCTTTCCCTTCCCTCCTCCTTCCTCCTTTATTTAATCCACACTCTTCTCCTACGATGCATTCCCAATGCCTTTTTTTTTTGTGTGTGTAGAGAACCACCCTAGCCCTACTGATGTTCATCTCCTGCAGCACTGCTTTCTGCCCTAATTATATTAGTTTTATTTTGTTAACTGTATGCTCCACAAGCACACGATCTGCACGTTGAGGAAAGGTGTCTTATTCCTCACTGTACCTTCAGGTGCCAAGTGTCATGCCTTACATGGAGTAATGTAGTTACTTATAAAGTAAGTGTCCACTGAAGGTCATGAAATTATCATTCCATTAAGGGGACAGAAGTTACATTTTATTATATAAACTTTATAACATAACAAGTTATCAGTTGTTAAAATATGTGGCAACTATTGCCGATGCAGGCATTAAAACTGTCTTCTGACCAAAATATCACACATTTGTATACACTGCACAACACGGAAAAACTGCATGTGTGTAACACAGGTGTCTGCTCTGCTGCTGAGACTGAATTTATAGTCAGTTTCCTACACAATCTTGAAAATAATTTTGAAACTGGTTTCTAAGACTATCTGATCCACTTTGGAGTTTCACAATTTTGAAAACAAAGATATGAAGAAATAACCAAAGATTAAGTGAAAATAAAAATCAAATGAATATATTTGTGGATAAAGACCTTTTTTTGTGAGTATGAAAACAATTTTAGCATAACGTTTGAACAACTCCAGTATAAAAAGTTAATGAGAAGTTAGTGATTCATTATCTTATGAGAAAATACTTACAAAATGATTATGTCTTTAGAGGCATTGGCACTTAGTACAAATTCTTGACAATTGACAACTTTAAAGCCATATCCCTCGCATGAGTACCCACTGACTTCAATGGTTTCTATGTGAATTTGAAGTTGTCCTGTATTCTCTACTTTAAATGTTCTTTTCAATGTGAAATTTGGTTCTCTTAGTTTCAAACCTAAAGGAAAAAAATGAGGAGTGAGTATAAATCTTGCTGTCCTGTGCTCCAGGTCCAAGCAATGATAATACATTCTTCATGAATGTATCCCAGAGATTATGAATGAGCTCCTCAGGGCAAAGAGATCAGCCATTACCCAGATTTTGCCAAGAAGTACTCTACCTTGTTAAGTCATTTTAGATGGCAGAAGTTTAATTTTGCAGTAAGACCCCTACATACGAACGAGTTTAGTTCCAAGAGTGCGTTCGTTAGTCCAATTTGTTCGTAAGTCCAACGAAGTTAACCTAGGTACCTAACCAACACAATTGGCTATATAGTACCGTACTGTAATAGGTTTATAATACGTTTCACACAAATAATACATAAAAAACAAACAAATACAAGAAATAAAACATTTTTAATCTTACAGTACAGTACCTTGAAAAGTACAGTAGTACAGTAAACAGCTGGCATACAGGGGCTGCCTGCAGTACTCGCTACATCACCGCTGCTTTTACGGTTGCTTCTGGACATCCTGGGCTTGAAATAAAGGTACTGTACTACTGTACTCTATACAGTACTGTAAAGTACACTAAAGTACAATCACTTGTAGAGGATGCACACACGTGACAATGTGCGCCAGACACGTGAACTAACTTACGTGATGGGACATGCAAACCCATGTTTGCATCTTTGAAAGTCTGCAACTTGAAGGTTCATATGTAGGGGACTTACTGTGCTTTATTTTTCACATTCAGAGTAAATCATCTTAAGGCATGCAATGAATACTGACACTTCAAATTTTTTAAGATCCAAACCAAACAACTCTGAAAGCAAGTCAGGGTGTTTTCTTAAAATCTTAAGTATCGGACTTCCCTGGTGGCGCAGTGGTTGAGAGTCTGCCTGCCAATGCAGGGGACACGGGTTCGAGCCCTGGTCTGGGAAGATCCCACATGCCGCGGAGCAACTGGGCCCGTGAGCCACAATTACTGAGCCTGTGCGTCTGGAGCCTGTGCTCCGCAACAAGAGAGGCCGCGATAGTGAGAGGCCCGCGCATCGTGATGAAGAGTGGCCCCCGCTTGCCGCAACTAGAGAAAGCCCTCGCGCAGAAACGAAGACCCAACGCAGCCATAAATAAATAAATAAATAAATTAAAAAAAAATCTTAAGTATCCATCACTAATGTACACATGTGCACATGTAGAAATACTGTTCTTGTTTTTGGCATTATTTACTGTTGACAACAAACGCTGAAATTTCTGCCCTTGGATATGATAGGAATACTCACTGTCTGTACAGTCTTTTAATAATGCTTCTGTGATTTTAAAGCGCAAAGAGCTCCCTGGACCTGGAAGCTTGCCTGCCACCCTCAAGTTCTCAGTTGTTCCTTGTCCTTGGACCATCACAGCATCCATCACAGTCAGGTTATTTCTATGTAAGAACAAGAACCACAGATTTTCCTCCCATTAAATTTGCACAATCTTTTGATCTATAATTTTTACTGTTACTTTATAAACCATGTAAAAATTAATACACTAAATTTAATTTGCACTTGAAAAATTTTTAAATGTTTACATGAAAAGGAGCAAGAGCTTTTCACTTTGAAGAGTCACACGTGGTACAGGAAGACAGTATTCAGGTCTTTTAGCTAAAAATATAATCACAAAGGTATCTTTCATGAGGCGTGGTATGTGTGTGTATTCTGGGCAAAATGAATACCCTATTTCATAAATAAATTAATGCAAATATTAATACTGAAACGAATCAAGAAAGGACTCTATGTAAGTACTAAAAGTCAACCCACACTTAAATCACAGAACATACCTGATTATGATTAGGGAAGAAACAGTTCTATTGTGAATTGGAGTAAACTTTACTTTGACAGATTTCTTTTCTCCAGGTTTTAAAATTAGGTTTAAAATTAAATGTCGGGAGAGGCCCTCTGTAAATCCTGTTGAACTCTGCAGTGGATGAGCCTTGAATCATTGGGTAAACAAATAGGAGTCATTAGTATATTCTCTGGAAAAATTTTTTTCCCTTTACCCCATCCACAGCCCAGTATTAGTTTCTCGAATTGATCAACTATACAAACAATTCTATCCCTGATGATTTAGAGGCTGGATGGCTGGCAAGCAGAGCTGGGCAACCAATGATGACACTTTATATTGTGCATTAAGTCCCAGAAAGGGCTTTGTTCCCCAGGTCACCAAAGTCTTCATGTTTGTACTAAGCACTTGTTTTTGTGTACAGATCTTTTTATTTTTAACTTTAAAAGTTTTGAAACATGACACAAAAACAGAAAAGGACACAAACCTAAGAGATGAGTAGCTCAGTGTTTTGGCACAAAGCAAACAGCTGTGTACTGAACACCCAGCACCCCGAAGCCCTACCGGTGCTGTCCCCCCTTTCAGTCACTGTTTTTCTGCCCCTCCCCTCAGACAGACTATCAGCTGGAGGATCTTAAAGTTGCACCATTTTATTTGTAAAAATATTTCCAATTCATATCAATCTATCTTTGAATTTTATTTTGAAAGCTAAGCCCATAATTACTGTTTCATAAGCACTTGATGATTTAAAGTTCAATAGCTTAGTTTAATAATCAAAATATGACTTCCCGACAGTTACAGATAAAATTAAAAAACATTTGTTTTTTATTTTTTAAAAAAATCATAGTTCACATATAAGGTTACACTGTTCTGATTTCAAGTAACATTAACCTTAAACTTTTTGGGGGGAAGGGTTGGTAATACTTGGGTATAAATGTCCATGGTTCTACATGGCTCTGCTAACTTGGGAAAGGAGAGTGCATTTTGCATGATTTTTCTACTATATACAGATCTATCTACTTCAACAGCACGATTCTACAAACATAACTTCATAGTCAATAGACTTTGTGAAGCACACTACTTTTTAATTCTCACTTCTGAGGCAAATATTTTTTCCTACAGCGAAAATTCTTCTCTCCATGTCTACTAGGACAACAATGTTTCGATTGCTCCAAAATGGTTGGTAAATAGGTTCCCTTTTAAATGAACTATTCTGAGTAATTGATGAACACGTTATATATTATACATATATTCGCCAAAACAACTAATTTAAACTCTGATGACTTGGAAAATACTTTAGGATGTTGTAATGCCTCTGGGATATCACTAAGGCCCTCAATAATTCTCAATAATTGTTGTAGTGGTGGTTCTTAAGGAGGGATTCATGGACCCCTGGGGATCTCAGAGGTCTTTTCAGGTGTCAAAACTATTTTCAGAACACCGACAGACGTTCTTTGCCTTTTTCACTGTGTTGACCTTTGCACTGATGGTCAGCAAAAGCAATGGTGGGTAAAACTGCTGACCCTTTAGCTAGAAGCAAGGCAGTGGCATCAAACTTCCCTAGTAGCCACTGTCTTCCTCACTGCCATGCACTTGCAGTTAAAAAAAAAAACCAAAAACACTGTTACTGATTAAACAGTAATAAATATTAATCTCATTAAATCTCAACCCTTGAGCACGTGCCTTTTTTTGTTTTTAGATCGCTGTGTTTTCATTGTCATTTGTCTCTAGGTATTTTTTGATTTCCTCTTTGATTTTTTCAGTGATCTCTTGGTTATTTAGTAACATATTGTTTAGCCTCCATGTGTTTGTGTTTTTTACATTTTTTTCCCTGTAATTTATTTCTAATCTCATAGCGTTGTGGTCAGAAAAGATGCTTGATATGATTTCAATTTTCTTAAATTTACCGAGACTTGATTTGTGACCCAAGATGTGATCTATCCTGGAGAATGTTCCGTGCGCACTTAGGAAGAAAGTGTAATCTGCTGTTTTCAGATGGAATGTCCTATAAATATCAATTAAATCTATCTGGTCTATTGTGTCATTTAAAGCTTGTGTTTCCTTATTCATTTTCTGTCTGGATGATTCGTCCATTGGTGTAAGTGAGGTGTTAAAGTCCCCCACTATTATTGTGTTACTGTCGATTTCCTCTTTATAGCTGTTAGCAGTTGCCTTACGTATTGAGGTGCTCCTATGTTGGGTGCATATATGTTCATAATTGTTATATCTTCTTCTTGGATTGATCCCTTGATCATTATGTAGTGCCCTTCCTTGTCTCTTGTAACATTCTTTATTTTAAAGTCTATTTTATCTGATATGAGTATTGGTACTCCAGCTTTCTTATGATTTCCATTTGCATGGAATATCTTTTTCCATCCCCTCACTTTCAGTCTGTATGTGTCCCTAGGTCTGAAGTGGGTCTCTTGTAGATAGCATATATATGGGTCTTGTTTTTGTATTCATTCAGTGAGCCTGTGTGTTTTGGTTGGAGCATTTAATGCATTCACATTTAAGGTGATTATCAATATGTATGTTCCTATTACCATTTTCTTAATTGTCTTGGGCTTGTTTTTGTAGGTCCTTTTCTTCTCTTGTGTTTCCCACTTAGAGAAGTTCCTTTAGCATTTGTTGTAGAGCTGGTTTGGTGGTGCTGAATTCTCTTAGCTTTTGCTTGTCTGTAAAGCTTTTGATTTCTCTGTCAAATCTGAATGAGATCCTTGCTGGATATAGAGCAATCTTGGTTGTAGGTTCCTCCCTTTCATCACTTTAAATATATTGTGCCACTCCCTTCTGGCTTGTAGAGTTTCTGCTGAGAAATCAGCTGTTAACCTTATGGGAGTCCCTTGTATGTTATTTGTTGTTTTTCCCTTGTTGCTTTTAATAATTTTTCTTTGTCTTTAATTTTTGTCAATTTAATTACTATGTGTCTTGGCATGTTTCTCCTTGGGTTTATCCTGCCTGGGACTCTCTGCACTTCCTGGACTTGGGTGGCTATTTCCTTTCCCATGTTAGGGAAGTTTTCAACTATAATCTCTTCAAATATTTTCTCAGGTCCTTTCTGTCTCTCTTCTCCTCTGGGACGCCTATAATATGAATGTTGGTGTGTTTAATATTGTCCCAGAGGTCTCTCAGGCTGTCTTCATTTCTTTTCATTCTTTTTTCTTTATTCTGTTCTGTGGCAGTGAAATCCACCATTCTATCTTCCAGGTCACTTATCCGTTCTTCTGCCTCAGTTATTCTGCTACTGATTCCTTGTAGTGTATTTTTCATTTCAATTATTGTATTGTTCATCTCTGTTTGTTTGTTCTTTAATTCTTCTAGGTGTTTGTTCTTTAATTCTTCTAGGTCTTTGTTAAACATTTCTTGCATCTTCTCGATCTTTGCCTCCATTCTTTTTCCAAGGTCCTGGATCATCTTCACTACCATTATTCTGAATTCTTTTTCTGGAAGGTTGCCTATCTCCACTTCATTTAGTTGTTTTTCTGGGGTTTTATCTTGTTCCTTCATCTGGTACATAGTCTTCTGCCTTTTCATTTTGCCTATCTTTCTGTGAATGTGGTCTTCATTCCACAGGCTGCAGGACTGTAGTTCTTCTTGTTTCTGCTGTCTGCTCTCTGGCAGGTGAGGCTATTTACTGAGCACGTGCCTTTTCAATACCATGTGATAAAATGGAGTACGCACGCAGCACCCCTTGCAGCATGCTGGACCATGCTGTCTGGAAGAGCTATCGTTTCAGATGCCAACTGAACTAGTTCCTGCCTCCGCAACACCATTTATATTTGAAAGAACGATTGACAGTCAATATATGGTTATTCAGACTGGAGTAGTTAGTAGACATTTTTACGAAAATGAAGTGCATCTGTTCCTTTAAGGGAAACAACTGAAGCATTTGTTGCCAATGGTAAAATTTGAGTGTTTGAGCGAAATTTAGAATTTTGGCCCTGTGAGCTTTAGAGCCAATAGTTAAAGAACTCCCTGATGAGATTAGTGGTTGTAAGAATGAATATGATTTTCTGGATACTGCAGAGTGAATTGTGTCAACATTTGGAAGCTCTTCATATCTTAGTGAAGCAATATTTTCCAAATGACTGATGCATGGTGTTATGATAACTAAAAAGGCAATTAAGACACTCCTTTTTGCAACTACATGAATGTGTCAGGTCAGGTCAGATATTTATCATATACTTCATCGAAAACAATGTATCATAAGAGACCAAATGCAGAAGCAGATAGGAGAATCTATCTGTATATTAAGTCAGAGAGCCATTGAAGAGCTCTGTAAAAATGTAAAACAATCTACTCTTCTTACAAAATGGTTCTTAAAAAAATATATATACCTATTTTTTCATTTTTATATTATCTATGTCAAATAGAATGGGCTTATTATTATTTTATTATTATTTTAAATGAATTAAATCAATATTTTAATGATCTCTCAGTTTTAATTTCTAATATGGTAAATATTGATAGATGCAAACCACATAAACAAAAAATCTCTTTGGAGTCCTTAATAATTTTTAAAAATTGAGATAAAGTAGAAATTCTTAATTATTTTTCAGACTGTAAAGGAATCCTGAGACCAAATATTCTGATATCCACAGTTTTATAGCACTGTAGAGAACTGTGATAGAATTTATCCTAAGCTCACCCTAAGACCTCCTCCAGCATTTCTTATTTAGAATAAATTCCTGAGGTCTAGAGTATTCTTATTCATCTTCCTATCTCTCACAGTACCTACATCTTGTAGGTACCACTAAAGATTTGGTAAGATAAAAAAAGGTAAATACTAGGTCATTTACTTCTTATGAGTATTTCCTCTCTTATAAAAGCAGAGTAAAAGGAATTTCTGGTTACTGAGCTTTCTAGATATTTGGAGTCTAGATAACCTTGAACTTATTATGTTGGCACTTTATGGATGGAAAAAGCAAAGTAAAAAAGATTCCAAGAGAAGGGCATGGACTAGAATATGAGACTGTCTAAATTTCAGTCTAGTATTCTACCTATTACTCAGCAGAAAAGAAAAATACAACATTGAAAATTACTTTCTCTTTTTAAAAAAATTACTTTCTTATTTAAGATTTACTTAAAAATAGACAATAGACAATACAAATTCCATAAAGGTTTGGCTAATTTATGCCTTATACATTAAAACACAAAGCTATGGGAAAGGACACAAATCCTTCAAGAACTACAAAACATCAAGTTGGACAGGTTAATTAGTGATTCCTAACCAGTAATGACCATGTGTCACGAAAGTATGGGCAAGGGTTCTGGACTCTGAGAGAACTAGGTTTGAATTTGGCCCTGCCAGTTATGACAGGTAGGAACTTGGGCAAGTTACTTCCTCTCTCTGCGCTTTGTTTTTCCACCACCAACAGAACAAGGGAGATACTTATTCTTAGGGTGGTTAGTAATAGCTCAGCCTGGCTAGTGTAATGATTACATGAAATTATAAATGTGAATGCAACTGGCATAATGCTGACACATAGTAGGTGCTCATGAAATACTGAAAACCTTCGTATTGCCTTTCCTTCCCACCTGGTGAGCCACAGATTGACTCATCCAGTCAACATTCATTGAGGGCTTCCTATGTCCCAAGCAACCCATCTAAGGGCTTCCATGTTGGTCTGTTTAACCTTTTCAAAAACTTTGTAATATACAAATTATTAACTTCACTTACAAGTGAAGAAGTTGAAGTTTGGAAAGGTTTATTTACTTGGTCGAGGTGACCAAGCTAGTAGGTACAAAGCCATGGTTATTCTAGGAGCCAACCTCCCTTATTCCAAATGGGAAGCAGCAAAGCCACAGCATGGCAGGAAGGCATCCCGTGGCTACTTGACAGACTGGGACCGTGCTCAGCAAAAGAGCTCACAGCAAGGAGAGGAAGGAGCTGGCTGTTTACTGTTTTCATTCAAAGTAATTCAGATGATGGAGGATTAACTAGATTCCTACTCTCATTCACCCAACACCATTCGTATTATAAATGTGGGAAGGAAACCATATAAATAGAAGACAAGCTCTCAAGGAGTTTATACCCAGAACTGGGAAACAAGGTACCTACCATACGTCAAAAAGAAAACAAAAAACATGGTTAACATGCTTGCAGACGAAGATTCAGGGAGAGCCAGAGAGCCGAATCACTGCAGGCTCCACATCCAGCAGGGCTGGTGTGAACAGGCTGTTTAAGGCTGGATGAGAGTGGCTGGGCAGGAGGAAGGGCATCGAGGCCAAGAGACTTGGGCCAGTTTGCAGGTGGCTTTAGTTCCAAGTGCTAATTTCCTGACTGACACAGATCCTACACATTAAGTTCTTATATAATCATGAGTGGTTAGTGGCTGCTCAGCCCGGCCCGTATGATAGAGAATATTTGGTCCTAGAACAAACCAGTTTATGTATACATTTATTAGTTTAAAAATACTTGTTGAGTTAAAACTATGCTCGCTACTGCGCTAAGTATGAATACAGCTGGCCCTGGGTCTGGCCTTCATGGAGCTTACAATTTTATTAGAAAGTATCCAAAATAAAAATTTAAATGACCAAGCTCAATACTTTGAGGCTTAATAAAAAAAAAAATTATCTATCAGTATATACCTTATCTACATACTCTCAGAGGTTCTGGCAGCCATTATCATGAACCTTCATGAGCTTAATGTTTAATGCCCACAAACAGGACCTTCTATTAAGGGTGTCTCATGGCAATCTAAATCCCACCCATTCTTCTGGGGCTTTTTGCCTCTAAAATAATTACTAGACCGTTCTGACTTCTTCAGTAACTTGCCCTTCAGCCAATTTAAGGATGGTCAATATTTTTCTTTCACATTTGCATTGATCATATTGTAGAATTACTTCCTTGGAATAGTATGAAGTTTGAATACTTACACTGTTTCTGAAGACTTGGAATTCTAGTGTTCTTAAATCTATCTTTGCCACCTTACTTAAGTTAAACCTGAAATAAAAAAACATACACATATTTCTTTGTAAACAGCATCATAATTAAAGGGGTTATAAATACTAAGGTTGTGCTTATCTTTTGGCAGATTTTGAGATCAATGTTATCAGATTAACAGCCTTCAAAAAATAGCTACAATTTACAGTTAATATTTTGTTCACTTTTTAAAACTAAAATATTTGAAAGGCTCCACCACTTGCTTCCTCTTTATGAGATTTTAGGAAGGAGTTCTGTATTATTTTTTTCTTGTCTTAAACTGGAAGCTTTTCTAGATGCTTAATATAATATCCTTCTCTCTCCCCAGAACCTTCTCTCAACTTAAATTACAGATGCAGAATTTCTCTAAGCCCAATCTATTACTGTATGAGCTGAAATAAAGTTTTAAATGTGTAAAATAATAATTCACTGCTAATATGAAAACATTTTGATAATCTACCAGCAATGCCTACCTTGATATTAACTTATCTACAAAGACAGAAGGGTTGGAATATAAGGCCAGAGGAATAAACTGAATGTAGACAGGAGCATCTGCAGGATTTTCTAACGTAATCTCTTCTTCCTTAAACAAAGTAAAGACACAGTAAGTGAAAGATTGCCACCGTTAAAAGAGCCAGGACATGCAGCCAACCTAAGTGTCCATCGACAGATGAATGGATAAAGAAGATGTGGCACATATATACAATGGAATATTACTCAGCCATAAAAAGAAACGAAACTGAGTTATTTGTAGTGAGGTGGATGGACCTAGAGTCTGTCATACAGAGTGAAGTAAGTCAGAAAGAGAAAAACAAATACCATATGCTAACACATATATATGGAATCTAAAAAAAAAGAAATGGTTCTGATGAACCTAAGGGCAGGACAGGAATAAAGACGCAGATGTAGAGAATGGACTTGAGGACACAGGGAGGGTGGGGGGGTGGAGGGTAAGCTGGGACGAAGTGAGAGAGCGGCATGGACATATATACACTACCAAATGTAAAATAGATAGCTAGTGGGAAGCAGCCGCATAGCACAGGGAGATCAGGTCAGTGCTTTGTGACCACCTAGAGGCGTGGGATAGGGAGGGTGGGAGGGAGACGCAAGAGGGAGGGGATATGGGGATATATGTATATGTATAGCTGATTCACTTTGTTATACAGCAGAAACTAACACAACATTCGAAAGTAATTATACTCCAATAAAGATGTTAAAAAAAAAAAAAAGAGCAGATACTTCATAACCCTATTACAGATTTCCCAGAACTGATGTCACTCTGAATACTTACTGAAGAGCAGTTTGTATTAGTAAGGGGAAACCTCATGTGACGGGGTGAGCTGAGGACGGATGGCCAGGAGAGCTCGGCAGTGATTTTTGACAGTATGTTTTTTTGAAGGTCTGTATTTACTTCAAATATAGCGCTCAATCTAGAAAAACAATTTGTAAGTCACTGTAACAAAATGAAATATTTGAGTTTTCTGAATACAGGAAATTCTATTAGGCTTGTGTACTTGAGAAATTTTATTTGCTCTAATATTTAATTATGCTTTTCATAGAGACATGTATGAAGATGTCTCTATTTTGGCACAAAGATCTGCCAAAGTATCACTGATCACCTGTACAGCATCGTTTACATACTGAATACGAAAGGGAAAAGGCAGGGATATTCAGATAACATGATGTTATGGGGATCCTAAAGGATCTTGCATGTTTAGTGGAAAGATCCAGACACCAACAGCAGGCAAATATTTTCAGTAGAACTAATAAGAAGGCAGTGCACTGCTTGGCATATGGCTTTTTCCCCACTTGAGATAAAAAACAAAACAAAATCCTGATATACAATGAAGACATCAGTTGAAGAGGTAACACATATGAGGATTCTGTCCAGATATATATAGTTAAGAGCAATTTTCAGGGCCTCATTTGACTATTTCCCTACTTATGAGTATTTATAAGCCAGCTGTTAAGAACTCAGAGCACATTCCCTAAGGAAACAATATTATAAATGGGGGTAAGGTGCCTGAGCACAAACACTGAAGCCTGTTGTATCCTATAAGACTACTGAATAATGACACCCTAATATTGGTGAGAGTACCGGTTTTGTACGACGAGTAACAAATTCTCTGTAACATGCATGCTGAGAAAGTAAGACAAAGGCAGGGGCAGGGAAAATGCCACATTCACTGTGCAACTGGGACACAGTGGCACAGGGCAGGCAGGGAGCCTGGGTCTTTAGGAGTGAAACACTAGGCTCACAGAGAGGAAAGCAGGGGTTTCAGGGGGTGGGGCGTGAAGAGGTTCCTTGGCAGATGAACCTAGGGCAGCACTGCAAGTTATTTATTCATAATTGGATGCTAAACTGTGGAGGCGACCTATACCTTACAATGTCTGCTATGGAACTGCAGAGGGCCAAGGAGTGTTTGAATTAGTGTTCTCTTAGTGAGTTCATTAGAAGTAGTCTCTGTACTAATTTTAACCATTTTAAAGTTAAAATTTAACTCTCTTTTGCCTTAAGAGAACTTTTCACAGCAGATAGTTCAGATAAATAGAATCCTGCAGATTTAATCATTCATGGCTTGAAAATCTTAACAGTACTACAAATTGGAAGATCTTGATGATACTGACAAATACATTTCAAATCAGCCAATGGAGAACAGTTTTCATCAGTTTGCTAGTCAAATTCTCTTCTGAAGTACACAGAAAGATCAAATTTCTATACTGCCACAGAAGTGTGTCTTTGCTTTTGAATCCAGATGCGGTACTGATTTGCCGCTGGGACATTTTCTACCTGCCACAGACATAAGGTTGAGCCCATGTGAACGGGCCAGGCACCCCTAACAACTCAGCTCTGGAAAGGGAGGAAGCAGTTCTTTTCAGGAGGAGCAGAGACACTCCTCCTCCTGTGAGGTTAAACCCAGAAAGTGTTTTCCTAGCCTTTAACAGAGGTCAGTGGTAGGTAGAAACTTTCTTTCTTATGCAAATGGATGTGTCTAAGGTAAACAATGAAGTTATCCTACACAAGGACAACTTCATCGAGTTTCTTTGACTTTAAGGAAGCATCTAGAACACTGGAAAAAAGACAAAAATGGTAGTGTGCATACTTCTGAGAAATATACAATTACAATGGCAATTCAAGATGCCTCATTATAATTTCCTGAAGATTAGGCATATTTTCTTACCTACAGGAAATAAAATAACCTAATATAAGAATAACTTTAGAAAGTCATGTTTCATACTGGTAAAGACAGCTCAAATACTTAAATGAAGCAAAACCACTTACTTATGACCGGAATTTTCCTTTATTCCCATCCATCCTTTGAACAGGCTTTGATGCAAATCCCAGTCAGCGTCCCAAGCATCTTCCTGCATGGCTATACCAGGCTGTACTTTGGGTTCAGCTAAACCAAGGAGACAAATGGTATGACGTAGTCAGCCCTTCAAATGATTTCTATAGCATCAAGAGATAGGGATGGGCTTTAAAAGTGGCCGCCTTTTATTAAAGAGTATTCTGGGGAGGGAGTGAAGGGCATGAGAGAGAATGGCAAGATAACTTACATTTGGACAGAAAAGTCAAGCCAACATAGCAATGATCCCCACACTGCAGTCCAGGATCAAAATAAATGTTTGCAATCTATAAAGAGGCACAGGAGAACCATGAATCCCAAATCCACAGAAGGTCACAATAACAAAGGACTAATGGATGGGGATTTTTGCAAATATAACATTTTCAAACCTTTGATTTTTTCCCTGGCTCCAAATCTTCCTTATTGCCCCGTAATCGTTTGTAGTAAAATCGTACATCTTCTGACAAAGATCGTATTTGTTGGATCTTTACCTTCTGTGAGAAGGAATTCATAATATTTAAACTCTGATGAACTATTTTCCCCTGAAGGAAGAAAACAAACAAACTCATCTGTAAATGGTAGATTTTCTTCAGAACACACACTTTAGAGCTGACAGACATATTTCTAGGAAACCAAAGTTCAAAGGATATTTAGAATTTTCAAAAGTTGATAAACTTTAAATTTGTAACCAGAGCCCCTCCTCCAAATATATGTATTTTGTTGTTTTTATGGCCTATTACAGATAAATTAGCAGGAAAAATCTCTGCAATTTCGTAAAAATGAATTAAAGTAAAAATGTTCACATACTAACAAAGGTACAGAGCTAGCTTTGAATAAAGGAAGCAGTCACTGTCAGTTTGTTAAGAAAGGTTTGATTATACCAAGGCCAGGTTGCCTTAAAAGTATCCAAATTCAGGATGAAATAACTGAACTCTAAAATCCAAAGCTATTTTCTTTATAAAAGAAAAATACTATTTGTGCCAAAGAGAAATTAGACGTTTTTAAAAAACACACGTTATCAAGCATCATATTAAAACACCATACAGATTAAATCATTAAATTACCAATGATTGCTCTTATCAGCTGCATGCTTCTCCCTATGACAGGGTACCAGATTTTAAATAAAAAATTACATGATTCAAATAATCATCAATAAGAATATTATAATATTTTACTTTCTTTTGTCTGAATACAGAACCAGAATCCTATAACCTGATTCCTAGTCATTTGAAGAAGTCTCTAAAATGATCAGACCTGCTGGTCTAATATTTGGTATTGAAAGACAAAGAAGTCGGGACTTCCCTGGTGGTCCCGCAGTTAGGACTCCTGCTCCTGGTGCAGGGAGCCTGGGTTTGATCCCTGATCAGGGAACTAGATCCCACATTCCACAACTAAAAGATCCTGCGTGCTGCAACTAAGACCTGGCACAGCTGAATAAATAAATAAAGGTTTAAAAAAAAAAAAAAGACAAAGAAGAAAATGAACAGTAAAAGGAGTTGAATGATGGTGCAGTTAAGACTAACACTCATCATTTACAGTCTAACCAGAGTAGAAAGATGTTAGAGGGTGGGGACGCTGCTGTGAGGATAAGAACATAAGAGAAGAAAGCAGAAGCCTATGCTGAGTCCCAGCTTGGCCTCCAACCAGCTGTGTCTTCCCGGCAGTTACCTGGTCTTCATGCACCTGTAATAACTACTACTCTTGTGCCCACGTCTTGTCTCTCAGGGGTATGGTGGGGATCAAAAGAGGTAACAGATACAGAAGTTCATTTTACAATGGTATTCAAATACGAAGTATTAAACTGTGAGTTATTTGAAATGTTCATTCTTAAGTACCAAGTTTTCATCACTTGGCTCTAGTAGTCTCCATCTGATAAGAGATTTTACAGAATTTCATGACTGTTATGGGCTGAATGTCTGTGTGCTCCCCCACACTCACATGTTGAAATCCTAACCCCCAGTGTGATGGTATCAGGAGGCAGGGCCTTTGGGAGGTGATCAGGTCATGAGGGTGGAGCCCTCATGAACAGGATTAGTGCCCTTAAAAGAGACACAAGAGCTTGCCCTCCCTGTCTGCTCTTTTGGTTGTGCGAGGATACAATGAGAAGATGCCCATCGGCAAACCGAGGAAGTAGGCCCTCACCAGACACCAGATCTGCTGGTGCCTTGATCTTGGACTTCCCAGCCTCCAGAACCATGAGAAATAAACGTCTATTGTTTAAGCCACCCAATCTACGGTAATTTGTTACAGCAGCCCGATTAAGACCAATTATCAAGTTAATTTGTAATTCCAAGCAAATATCTGATCCTATAAGCCATCTGAAGATACCTGAAGGCTTAATCTGAAGTACTGCAAAACCAACACCTTGTTTTTATAGATGCCTTCTCATTTACTCTGTCCATGAGCCTTTCACTTAGTCATCTACTGAATTATTCCCTTCCAGGATTTATGCAGGGATCAAGGAGATCATGGATTGAAAAGGCAATTGAAGGTTCTTTTGGATAAATAATGAAGTCAAGAGTTCTGTATAGTCAGTACAAAGTGGAATGATAAGAAGACAAAGATTTAATTAAGACCCAAACTTAGGTGTGCTGAACCTATTAATTCAAATTTATATTTGAAGCTAATTTATATTTAAGAGGCTAAATTTTGAATTTAGGTATTATCGTATATAGCGTTAAGATTTTGCAATGTACTGTTTCTCTTAACCTGTCAGGTCTCCTACCACAGCTGAGAGACACTTCCATCTGCTCCAAGGCGTCCTGAATCGACTACACTATCTTCCTGCAAAAGGTGGCCTCCTGGTTTCCTCGTTCCTTTCCTCCCTGTTCTCCAGGCTCAAACTCTATGTCACATTCTTGAGTCCTCTATCTACCTACCTACCCATACCTGTTTCCATTAGTATGACCTCCTCAAGATATTCAAGTACAGTTCAAACGGTTTATCTGAAATGTCTCTTGCCTATGTTCTCTTTTTCATCATTTTGTTCCTTCATCCACCCATTATCTACTAGATACCTGCTACTTCGGTATAAGATCCCTCATCTCTTTCCCACCGGATCTCAGAGTCTTGTTGGGGAGACCAACACATAAGGCAACATTTACAGCACAATGTGAGGCTTACTGCAAGAGAAGTAATCTCAAATTGTTTCAGAAGAACACATGAAATAACTAGTACTATCTAGTGAAGAAATCTTCAGAGAGGAGAGGACAATGGAATTGGATCTTGAAAGACATGTAGGAGTTCTTGAAGGTAGGAGAGGAGGAAGGGCAGCCAAGGCAGATGAGCAGCAAAGGCGTGGAGGTATGAAAGAGATTTACTGCCTCTGCCAACGCCTTAAGCTCAAACCTCCCTTTGACGTTTTCCTTGTGGACCGTGGCCAGAGTCTCTGGGTTGGCTTCCAGGCACACTATTGCTACTCCCAGACGTGTCCTACATTTACTTCTGCCAGAGAGCCAGTCTTGAAAGCTTAACTCTGACGACGTCCAGCCTCTGCTCAAAAACTTTAGATTTTCATGGACTTAAGTGCACTGCATTTTTTTCATGCTATCACTCCAAGGTACCATTCCATCTTCTCTCTTGAAACTTCCCTGCATTCTTGTAAAACTGGACAACGCACCACTGCCTAAAGCCATCTCAGACTTTGCTGCCTGTGTCTCTATTCAGGTTGTTCCCTGGGCCCTGAATGTTATTCTTGCTACCCCTTGTCTACCCCTGCCAGAAGAAATTCCAAGCCAATTCACACGGCACCTTCATCAATTAGATATGTATTTTCTTCATAGCATGTTATTTTTCACCTCTTAGGGCAATTTCTACATCCTGCTCTACGTCTATGAATCATGGACCCATTTCTCATTCTAGATTGAAAACTTTTTGAGAGAAGGGACTATTTCTTATTCTTCTTTATGTCTCCTAAAGAAGCTGGTACAATGTCTTACCTTAAAATAAGTGATTAATAAAGAGTAACTGACTTTATTGTTGAATTCTAGGAACATAGAGGTAAAGGCAAAGAGAAAAAAAATTAGCAAGAAGAAGGCTACAAATTAACTGTCTTACTGGAAAAGAAGGTGGAAGAACCATATGCTTTGGGAAGCAAGTCAGAGAACCCACTGCGATCACAGCTTTCACGGGAATTGTTAGGATCTGTGGAGGGAAGAAGCAAACCACAGAGAAATGAGTGTTTAAGTCTGCGATTGACACGACAGTTGTTGCAGGGGGACAGTTATTTTGGGGGATTAAAAGAACCAATCTTGGGATGTATATTAGCATTAACCAACTGATAAGCAAAATTAAAATCACCCATGGATACTGTTTAATCTATCCATGTACTTCATAAAATGCACTGAAATACAATAAATTTCCATGTACTTCTCAGGGATTCGATGAAAACATGGTAAACAAGACCAAACAATGGGGAAGGAATGAAGAACAGATTTTTCATAATATAGGTTATTCTGTAGATTATTAATTTAAAAAGTAAAGTTCAATTATTCTCCTAAAACAATGAATGAAAAATCCAGCATTTTCTAAAGTTACATAGCTCTCTACTTTTTGTACTCAGCAATAAATTAACATCAACCTAATTTGAAAAAATGAGTTGAACGTTCCAGATTTTGAATCTCAACTCGTACTCTTATTTGCAATTCACAAAGATACTGATACTTTGCTAAGATATGAAATGTACTTATTCCCATCAAAAGTGATAAATGTGGATTCCTTATTTTTGGAGGTAATTAATTTGACATACTCCCAACATATCATTTATTATTAAATGACCAATTCTGTTTATTCTGAATTAGTTTTCTTCCATGCGGGGGTTGTATGTACTGAACAGATAGGAGAACAAGGGTAGCAAGTTGCTGACTTCAGCAAAGAGCTCTGAAATAATAAATCAAAATATTTAGGTGTGGCAGAAATATGTCTCTTCAAAGTCTCATTGAATGCAACATGTCAAACCTCACAAAAAGCCTTTAAAAAGTTCACTGATTTTCACTTGGTTCCTTGACTTAGAATGACATGTAAATATGATTGTGAGAACTCAAATTAAGATGTGATTTCCTGATTGTATCTTCCTTTTTGGAAATGTTACACAGGAGGATATTTATGACCTCAGAAAAGAGAGAGACCTATCTCAGGAATTTCAGTCAGGGTCTGTGCAATGCTACAACTATTTGTAAGCAGGCTTCTAACAGCAATTCTAAATGTGCCAAATGCATTTTTCTGAAGTTGTTTTTAGTCAAAAGATTTGGGTTTTATCAGAAAACTATGAGCTAATAAACACCAATATTCTGTAAATTATTCTCAAAAGCTCAGTTCTTAAGGCATGAAAATGGTAAACTGTAACCTTCTGAGTAAACTTAGTTCTCTGTGTTCCTATAAAAACAAAAAAAGACTGAATTATTCAGAAAGACGCCATTGACATGAATCCCTGTAAATAAAGTCCTTACCTCATAGTCTGTTGTGATCTGTATGGCCCCATCATGAATCCCTTCCAGTTTTTTTGCAGTAAGTTTGACTCTGAACACTGCAAAATATCCTGAAGCTAATATTACCTGTATGTAGGAGAAATGACATAGTTCATCAGCCTTGTTGGCTGAAGTTTTCTATTAAAACGGAAAAGAAAGCTACAGTGATAAACTGACTTCAAAATCCTAACCTGTACCAGTGTAACACTGAATTACCATATCATCACATACAAATATCTCAAAATAATGCCCATCCCTGGATGTTTATCTACTATACTTATTCCATGGGCCACTGAGAAAACTAGTTCCCTGAGGAACAGCTGACTTCTCAGCTGCAAAGCTGGGGAGGGGTGTGGTCCTCATACCCCAACCGTGTACGTGCAGGGTCAAAGCGGGTGAGGGCTGCAGCAGAGGGACACAGCCTTCCACTAACCCTTTGGCTGCATTAGGGCACAAGTATTAATACAAAGTTGGTTATGCTTCAAGTTCTGAATTTAACTCTGTCATGTTTTAATAACCATGTCTTCAGATCCACTGAGATTGGATCATATGGAAACATCAAGAATCATGGAAAGAAGGAAAAGTTAAGCAATAAAAATGTGAAAGAAAGGAGAATGTGGATCTTGTTTTCTCAAGCTATTTGCTGATGTTTCTGGCACTTAACCTTTTCAATCATGATACTTCCAAAAAACATGAAATTCAATTTGTGAAGTTGTACTTTAGTTTGTAGTAGTTATAGTTTACCTAGAGTTCACATTTACCTCAAAATAACAAATGTTGATATGCCAAACATACTCACTTTCCCCCTTTTATAAGCATTTCTGTGTTGGTTTTGTGCAATTTTAACGTTTTCATCGTGACTCTAACCAGCCAAATAAGAGCATGTGTCTGAAGAGCACAGAGAGCTGTTGGCAATGTGTGTTTCATAAGGAACAGGATGCTTATTTAGTTCACAGGTTTGGCTTTTTGGAAAACAGGTGGAAAGCAGTTGAAAGTTTAGGCATTACAAACTTAAAAAAACACATATTGTGGAGTTGCTATTTTGAAGCTGGCAACTCACTACAACTTCCTGTTTTAAGTAAGTGTTCATAACAGTGATCTCATCTTTCTGTCCCTTGTTTTTGTGTTTATACAGTTTTATATAAAACCTAATTCTAAAACCCTAAAGTTTCAAGCAGGCTTCATGTTACTGAGTGGACCTCTCAAATTTAAGTAGTAAGTGTTAACACATGTTATTTAGTATGAGGAAATGATCCAGAGTCCTAAAATTATTAATTTATAATGTCTTATAAAAAACAGTATAATTCAACCATCTCAGATTAGATATACATACAATTTTACTGTAACTTCATTGTTGAAATGAACACATTAATGGCTGGTCTCATTATTATCCTTTTTCAGCATTCTATTTGTATTAAAAATAAAACCTTGGCTGGGGTGACAAATATTACTTCTCATGGGCATATTCTTTTTGTTTTAAAAGGAGGCTTTATTTATGAATCAAATTTAAAACATTATAAATTATTAAAATGCAAACACCCATATATCGACCACAATATCTGATTATGTAGCTTGAATGCCACACAACTGCAATTAGAATACACATTATTTAGTACTATTTCCCACGTTTTCAGAAATCCTTTTCCAAATCTCTACAGACAATTGTATCTGCAGCTTTTTATTTGCTTTAATATTCAATCATAAAATCATGACTTTATGCATTTGGCTGTTTCCAGTTATTTGGAATTATTAATAATGCTATCACAAACATCTGCATTCTCACAGCTTTTGGCTCTTTAAATTACTTCCATGGGAAAAATTGCCAGGAGTGGTATATACTGCCAGATTGTCCTCCAAAAAACCTATTTTGGGAGATGTTTAAATGTTTAAGCCAATTTTTATGACCTACGGCATTCCATGGAAGCATATTTGTCAGTAACCTCTATGCATAAGGACATTTGCTTTTCCTTTTGTAAAATTGCCACAAGAAGTTCTATGCTAACCTACAGATGACATATGTTCTGCTCCTTCGAAGTCGTACAAGGTGATTCTACTAATTCTGTTCTGAGTAGGTATAAACTCCAAGTTCTCTTTTTAGTAGTGATCAGGGCTTAGACTGCTATATTCATTTACTCTTGTTTCATGCTCTTTTATGACCAACTGTACATAAGATAGAGTAAAAGTATATAGGGAGATTCACACAGAGATCCACCAAACGATGTTTGCCTCACTGATACTCTCTTCTAATCAGTACACAGAATTGACCAGAAATATTACTGTATAATTGAAAACACCTTCTATCAATGTGCAGGGCTATCTCTTCTGCCTAGTGAATTCAATGAACACAGGGTTAGTTTACTACCCATGGGAATTTCTCCTGTAAGGACACTTGTGTTACAACTTAACTCCTTTGAGTCTCAAGTGCTCTCTCACCATGAAAGGAGGGGGTTTAAGTAGAATACCTATAAGGTCCTTTCAACATCAAATAGCCAGTGCTACTGCAGCTCTCATAAAAATATTATGATGACTAGTCTTCTATTTGAGGTTTACATCTAAGTTTAAGGAAACAATAAAAAAGTTAACTTACTGATGACTGGTCTGATAAAGAGGATTTTTCTAACTCTGGAAGGCTTGAGATTATTGTAGTTCTATTGCCTCTTTCAGTAGCTACGAGTTCTATTGATAAACCATCTCCAATGATATGCCAACTTTTTATAGCCAACTTAAAAAAGAGAAAGATATGAAAGTGATTATTGCGGCACTAGCATAAAATCCTTAAATGTGAGTTAGAATAAAAACAATTTTCTTTTTTACCTCAATTGGGTTGCTGTTTATAATTGCAAATAAAATATTACTTGCTTCTGTAGCACTCAGTATACCAAAATCTATGAAACGTTCTTCTATTTTGGGGGGTAATACAAAGTACTGGAAAGATATAAAAGAACTAGATTAAATGTAAAGTCACACTTATGTAAGAGAATGTTATCAAGAAAAATAACTGTATTAAGATATACTAAGGTTCCTATATTTTATGTAAATATACGCATACATAATATATAATTAAGAACTTTGCACAATGGAAATATTTTGATTACTCAGAAATGAAAACACTCATGGCCTCTACTGAATTGCTAGTTCTCCTCTGAAGGCACATAAAAGCAGCAGGAAACTAAAGTGCTAGGTGAGGTTAAGTGGAGCCCTGGAGAATTAGGCAAAAAGTCCTCAGTCTCAGCAAACATCACACATTCATGAAAGCAGCTACACACCAGTAATCATTTAAGCAAAAGAAATGCAGAAGGAGTGGTATAATAGTGACGGTCCCTTCAGCTCTAAAATTCTTACTGATGCTAGTTTTTTGGAGAACTACATTTCTATGTTTTCACTTTCTTTTTTTCTTTTATATCTTTCCTATCAGTTTTCTTTCTTATCTAAACTTCTTTCATTGATAATTGTAAGCACAGCTTTGTTTGGATTTTTTTCCCTGGCTTATTTTCTGTACTAGAAAGACCTTTATTTCCTTTCCTGCCATATTTAGGTGACTATTCCAGCTGTGTCTTTCCCACCTATTCCCTCTTTCTTATCTGGTTCTCTTCTTCATTCTTGCACTTCCTGGTTTTGGTCATCTCTTCCCTACATAGTTTCCTTTTCACCCGCCCTATAGTATTTCTTCCCTGCTTATTATCTTTCTTCCACTTAGCTTGTTTTTAGCTTCCCCATGACTATGACAGTTTAAAAGCAAAACCAAGAGAAAGTGGAATGTGGAAAAGATCTAAATAGAGGCGTAACTAGAGGAGTCAACTGCATCATGAGGAGACATGGCTGCTGGGAGGGTGAAAATCTTGTAAGTACTGACGAGGGAGGAATTAGGACAACTTGTAAAGCACAGAAACAGCAAAATTTAAGTGTGTGCAACACGATTGCCTGACAGTAGCTGAAAACACAAAAGATGTATAGGGAGTTTAAATTTTAAAGGTAGATAGCATACTTACATCTAAAAAACCTGTGTATACCCGCACAGGTAAATGAAACTTAGAGGCATTGGTAATAAGTAAAATATTGTTATCTATGTGCATGGATGATGTGGATGGCATAAAAAACAGAGTAAAGATGTATCCTGATCCATTTGGAAGAATTAAGACTGGTTTGCTGAAGTTGTGAACCTAGGAAATGACGGGAGAGAAAAAACAATGTGTCAGCATCATTTGCTTGGCAGATCAGTAAAATTAAAAGTATGAGGGTTCCCAGACATACTTTAAACATTGTTTTGGCTTCTTCTGGTAGCAACACATCATGAATGAGGATCGCAAAACTGAAAGTGTTAGTAAGGTAAACTGGCCTTTCCACAGGGTCAGCAGGAGTGTCCCGGATGTGAAACAGTGTTGCAGAGTGATCAAATCCCAAATAACTATTTGAAAAAAACAAAAACAAAATGAGTTATTTCTATTTCCACGTGTTAAGTTAAAATCCAAGTTCTTTCGCTGTGAGTAATAATTTACGTTCAGCATTAGGACTGTTATTAGAGAATTAAGACTATAAACATTTTAGTGGTTGACCACATGGAGTCCCTGCCATGCTGGACATTAAACTATTATTGGTTAAAGTATAATTAGAAAATGAACTACATATATTATTGCCCATTTATAAAAAGCTGTAATTCTAGAACAGTGTTTTAACGAGTCTATAAAGGAATATAAATGATTTTGTTTCAAGTGACAATATACTTTAATAACAAGCCATAGCCACTTGCATGTTACAAAAAGAATTACAGAAAGGAAATGGTTCAAATGATTTAAAAATCACAGATTCATTTTTCTATTGTATTACGGAATCATTAAGACTTCATTTAAGCCCAAATCATATCAGCCCATTTACCTCTTTCTTCTAAAAAAGTAAAAAAAATAAACAAAATACAGGAGATTTTTCTCCTTTATAGTTGAAGTTGTTCTTCTCAACACGGATTCCATGGAGTTTATGTGAATTTGGCTACTACTTTTGCTAAGATCAATGAATTTACTGATTAATAAAAAGTTAATTTACTGATTAATAAAAAGTTATAAAGTTTATTTTAAAGAAAAACTCACCCATCTAAAACCTCTGCTTGATATGGTATTTCAAGTTTAGAATAACTCTTTTCCTTTGCTTTAACAGTTATTTTCCCAGAAAACTGAGATGGTTTTTTTGCCTTTGATGCTGAAAGGAAGCATAAAACATAATCTGTCACCTTTTGCTACCAAAGAGTTTATACAGAGGAGGACGAGAGTGACTTTGCATGTGGACTGACAAAATCTTAAGAAGCTGAGCTTTCAAACTGGCACAAAGAATACTTTTACAGCATTTTAATTGAAATATCACATTTTTCATACAAAAATGGAAAGATATTTTAATTTTCCTGTAATGGGATAAACAGGTAAGGAATTAGCAAGTGAACACAATTCAGGAGGAAAAGCGCTATATCTGAGCTACTTCTCTACAGCCATAAGCTTTGGCTTTACCTATAGCAGGGTTTCTCAGCCTTGGCACTACGAACATTTCAGGCCAGGTAAACTCGCTGTTGGGTGGCAGGGTGGCTGTTCCTGTGCACTGCGGGATGTTGGGCGGCGCACAGGACGGCCTCGTGCTGGACATCAGCTGTGACAACCAGAAGTGTCTGTAGACATGGCCAAACATCCCCTGGGAGGCAAAACTGCCCAGCCCCCCAAACTGAGAACTGCTAGGTTACAGCTGGATTAAGAAATAACATTCCTTGTGTGGCCAGAGTCTTGCTATAAATACCAATAAGGTAGCCTGGTGCAAAAAATGTCAAGAGTTATGAGCTCTGACTTTTTATATTAGCCAACCCTAGCCTATAGTGTTAGAGGAGGCATATACCCTCCCTGCCATCATATTGTCCTCACAGATGAAGTAAAACCTTTAGGTTTTGTAGCACTTCTGAATAATTCCATCTGGAATTACAGAAAAGAATCAGTTGGATCCAATCTGTGTACCCATTAGATATTCTTTTCAAAGCAAATAAAGAAGCTGTGTATCTTTATCCCCTTTAAGTACTTCAGGAACACTTCCACTTATGACAAGAATTTATATGTAAGTTCTGCAAATGTTTGTTATCCAACTTTAGCACAAAAAAAGCACAACAAACAAAATGGTATGACATCTAGTATGTGGCTATGTACAGACGGTGCAAATTCAGATTTTTGAAACTCCCATTAAACCTCATTTCTTTCTGCTTACTGTAGAGCCATTTCTGGATGCTTTAAATTTTTTTTTTTTTTTTTGGCTATTTATTCTGACATAAGGCTGATAACAAGGGCCATAATTTAGGCATTTCATAGTATCTTATCAAGTTATATTTTAGCAATGAAGTGGTCAAAACCTCAAGAAAATTCAGTTAAAAATCATAAAGAATCACGACTTGATGAGACATGCTTGCTTGGTAAGTGAACACTGTGCAGTTAATATTCATGGCACATTCTGAAATTTTTAATTTTCATTTTTTAATTAATTAATTAATTAATTATTTTTTTTGGCCATGCCTCTCGGCTTGCAGGATCTTAGTTCCCCTAACAGGGATTGAACCCAGGCCAGTGGACTGCCCGGGAATTCCCCTGAAAATCTTAAAAGTTAAGTAAAACAAGCATTTCTTGATTGATTTTCACAGCAATCTCAAGGGTAATACCATTTGTATTGGAATCCGGGATAGTGATGGGAGAGGTGGGAGGTGAAAGGTGGAGGGATTTTCCCATGATAATAAAAACCACTTTTAAGAAATGTAGCACCTGCTTTAAAAGATGCTTTCCCTTGTCTTTGTGTTAAATTTTACATCATTTCTTTAAGAAACACTTATTTTGGAGTCTGTAATCTCAGAACCACCATTCCTGACTTTCATTTATCTCAGTGGAAACAGTCACTGTATTGTCAATACAGGAGCTGGAAAAGAAGAATGGGGGAAGTACACAGCACAGCTGCCCCAGTGTATACCCCCCCACTCCTTGGATTTATCAGAAGGGTAGGTCCTACATGTTGTTCTTGGGGTCAGAAATTATTACCGGTCGCTCTCTTTCTCCATAAGGGAAGACAATGTACCTGCTGATACTGACACTGATATTGGTGGTCATGGCTGGTATCTTAGCAACACAGAAGACAATTTATCACACATTTGGAAACATCTGTGCTATCAAGCCTTCTACAATACCGATTATTTCCTGACAGCTGGACTGTGGAAGTATGCCATGTATTTAATCTTAGCTTCTTCGGGAGTTTTCTCTGAGCTCATAGGATGAACACTGTGCTGGCAGCCAACTGTGCAGTTGCTCCAGACTCTCCCCAGACTCTCCACGTGCATGGAGTGAGCACAGATGTTCTCACAAACACTGCGCCACACTCAGCAGGTCACTCAGTGACCAAATATTCTCTTCTGATGAGGAGCTTAGCTGTAAAATGTGGACCATGAGCAAAGATGGCTTTATCATGAGGCCAAAGCTTAAGCTTCAGGGCTCCTCACTTGCCCGTGTAACCCTAACCCTTATGAGAAAAGTCCCACTTGGAGTTCCAGCTTTCATTAAATTTAAATTACATATAGAGCTAGACAGCCATTACATCACTACTCAAAAAATTTTATGACAGCAAATTCAGTAAATGTTCTAGTAAAGTGGGCAAAACTGAATAAAAATATGCTATTAAAATATGTTAAAGTCTGGGTTAATATTTCAAATGTCAAAATACACAGTATACATGTTTGAAATAATTGTTATCTAATTTGACAATTCTATCATGAAGGCAGTTATTTTAGTTTAGGTAGAACAGTCTGCCTTGTTAATAAAAGCCAATATATGGAAATATTACAGAAAATACTTTATTTCTGCTCTTAAATTCAAACATGCTTCTGAAATTCAAATATATATTCACTTAATTACAAAAATTAATGACTTCATAATTAAGGCAAAGCATAATAGGTATACATGTGAAAGAGCCCAGATAACAAAAATTTAATTCCAATCCTAATGTATTTGCTAATATTAATTTAGGTTTATGAAGTTACAATATTTTCTTTCGTGAAACAATCAAATAAGAGTTGGTGATGATTTACAAGAAAAACCAACCTAACCAGTACTATAAAATCTGACTATAAAATGGTCTGGGTTTCTATATTAAGATGTCAACATAGATGCCTTCTAATTTATCAAAATAAGAGCACTCTATCAGAGAGAAAAAGTTGAATACTTACCATCAAAGCTGATACTTGCAACCTTGGTATATTTACTTTCTGAAGCTTTTAATGTAATTGGTTTAAAGTGTACCGTTATAGCGTCATTTTGTGGTGTAGGTCGAACGCTCTGCAAAAAGAAAAATTTACATAGCATTATTTTCGTCTAGTGGTTCAATTTATAGTGAAAAGTAAAGCAGAATCAAAACTTGAAAAGTTTAACTTTATGCGGTCCCTTTAAATAGAGTAGGCTAAGCTGATAAGACCTCAAATTAACTTCATTAGACTATTTTTATGAAATAAAATGATGACCAGAAGAAAAATGTATGATAAAGTGACTGTAAAAAGTACAATGGGTATGAATACACAAAATAGAAGAAAAGGTATTTATTTTCTAAATGAATGCCTAATTTATATATAAGAGAAGGGGACATGAGGACTTGTGATAGGGGCTGCACTCCCAGCTGTGGGGTGAACGGTGAGGCAGCTGGCAGGGATGCGCAACCTGGAAGAGGTCAGAACGCTTTCAACTTAACAAACTGAGAGCTTTCTATTCCAACAACTAAACCTAAAACAACAACAACAAAACAGTAAAAGCTTGCACTTCTTGAGCAAGCTTAAAAAATAAATACTATTTAAGTGCAGTTACTTTTTTAATATGATAATCTGCACTGACACAAAGCATTTTTCATGGGAAGGGCCCTTAAAGATACCAACTTCCTTCCCTGTTTTACAGATGAAGGACACCTTGCAATATTGAGTGATGTTTCAATAGCTTGGCATCCAGAGACAGAACTGGAAACCAGCTGTCCTGACTTGGTCCAGGGCCCTTCACCTGGCATCCTACTGCCCAAACATATACTAATGAAAATTGGGGTACTGAACACAAATCTTGATCAAAAATCTTCTTTTAGAATGCAATTTGAATATTCCTTTGATTTCAGAACACTTCTGGGATTTCTGTTGAATTTTCAGGGGCTTTATAAACTTGTCAAAGCCAGATGTTTCCAGTAGAAAGGAACACTCATCAGGCAATCCCGCTAACATGGGCACAGTCAGATCCCCGTGAGCCACTAGGTTCTTCGCCCAGCTCCCCACCCACCTTTTCTGCTCATTTATAAAGGTGGAATCTGCCTATAGAGAATGAAGGACAGTCCTTTGAAGGCACAAGAAGCACCTCAGAAGAGTGTGAGGAAAAGCAGTCTCTTGCACTGTGTTTCAATCATAGGAAACAAAGTTGGTTACATACAGAGTGATGACAGACACGGCTATTTAGTCCCAGTCAGCAGGGCACCTCCCTTCCCACTGCTGTTAGTCCTCAGATGTTAGGGTGTCTTTACTGGGCCTGGGAGGATGGCCCTGCAGTTTCCTGTGCTGGAGATCTTAATTGCCTTAGCTCTTGGCCTCAGGCTCTTCCAGCATTTTAACTCTTTTTCTTTCTTCTTCTTCTTTGAGAACTCCTCATTTGCTTTTGAATCTCTAATGGAGCTCGGAGTTGACTGGCTCATATCAATATATTTACTATCAATAAGTTTGCTGTTATTAGCAATCATTTAAAGTATGAATCTCTTCATTCCTTGAAGGGTATGTATGTATGTATATATACGTGTGTGTGTGCGCGCGCGTATTTTTAACAGTAAAACAAAGCAGTTTGACTGTAAGATAAACTACAAACTGGACAAAAGGTTCATTTGGTTTCATCACACTACACTAAAAACTTCTTCCGAAGGAAAGGAAAGCAGTAGAGAAGTACATGTGAGACCCAGAGTGATGAGTTTACAACAGAAGGATACTAACTATTTAACCAGCAGTGTGAGTCTGAGTAAGCTGCCCATTTACTCTGGGCCTTATTTCTGCTGCCCATTTACTCTGGGCCTTATTTCTCCCACCCGTAAAATCCTAGGGGTTGGATTAGATTTTTTTCTAAGTTTCCACCTATCTGAAAAATTTTGTGATTCTATTAATTTTGCTGTTTTTTTGGTGGGGGGTGCTGCACCACACAGCACGTGGGATCTTAGTTCCTTAACCAGGAACCCAGATTGAACCCGGGCCCCTTGCAGTGGAAGTGCAGCATCTTAACCACTGGACCACCAGGGAAGTCCCTAATTATGCTGTTTTTTTTTTTTGAATTAGCCACATTTATCCTGAGGTCAGGATTTGTTAGAGAGATGACCTTATAAAGCCTTACAGTTTACAGAGGACACATACGGTTCCTAATTCTTTCACTTGCTCTACTGATTATGATACAGCAGCAATGGAACCTTGACCATTTTCAAACACACTTAAAGAATGTAAGTGGTGGTTCATCAGTAACAAGCACAACCCCATGCCAGAAACAGCTAAGCAATGGTATCTATTACCATATAGTCACAGTAAGTAGTAAGAACTAAGAATAAATATTTGATGAAAAAAATGTTTTTCTCACATGAAACACACTTTAAGATTTTTCTTACCAGAGGAAAACTTTACATTCAGTATTATTACCTTAAAACATGTCACACTAACAGTAAAATAATAGTCAACTGACTCATGTTTTATACAAATGGTCTAAATTAAATTGTTCACTGGTTACCATTAAAAGAAAAAAAAATCCCCCAATCAGTTAAAACCTGTTTTCCAAGGAAACAAAAACAAAGCAAGACAAAACAAGCAAAACACTTAAATAGTTGGCTCATTCTGACGGTTTTAAATGAAAAATAATAAATAATCATTAACTTGTAATAAGCATATTTATACTAACAATATATTTTAGTACCAGTCACTAACTGTTGCTTACTTAAAGATAATCAAGAAGTGGAAAAAACAGGGCAAGATTCCCAGGAAAGGCAGTTTGCATAGGCTCGAAGTATACTGGGTTGGCCCAAAAGTTTGTTCCGTAACAGCGGAAAAGCCCGAACAAACTTTTTGGCCAACCCAATAGTTCCAGCCTTTCTCACGACATTCACACCCAGCTAATGCCCAGTAACTCTCAAGTGAAACTCAAGGCTCAGGACATTCTGAAACTACTCAACTACTTTGAGCAAGCAAGAAAAATAACCTTTCAGTATATAGCGATTGTATTTTTAACAGTAGGTGCACAAATGAGCTAAGGTTCATGTCAAGTTGACATTGGTAAAATTAAGTACAGCTGTGATTCTTATTCATTAATTAGCAAGGAAACTTCATACAAAGGTGCCTTAAGACATCTCAAGCAAACTTATTCCATCATTTATATAGCATTAATGTTTTGTAAATATTGAGGAAAACCATATTCTCAAAGTTGCATTATAGACAATGTCAGGAAGGCTTGGACCTGGGCATCTTGTCCATTGACAGGCGAGGAACTTATAATTGGAGCTGCTTGCTTTAGTGGTCTTATATCTTGAAAGATGAAGAGACTCTGAATTCCCTGAAGGGGAATTTTAAAAAACCCTCTGGCTTTTAGCATTGTTGAGCTCATCCTAAAATTCTATATATTTGTGAAATGGAGGGAGGGAGGGACCCTTAAAAAAATGCACCAGTCTCTAGGTCTGGCATATTATGCAGAAAAATACAGGAAAAACCTTGGAAAGCTCTCTTAAAACTCAGTTTCCATGGTAGATGGGCTCATCCCCTGGCTGATAAGGCGAGGAGTCCAAGCTACCATCATTTCTCAAGTGGACCATGCAACAGATTTTTAACCTTCTTCAGCTCATTCTCCACAAGCAGCTACGCTGACTTTTTACAACGCATAAATCAAATGACATCACTCTCTTGCTTAAAATTCTGTAATTTCCCATTGCACTTATAATAAAATCTAAACCCCTCCCAGGGCCCCAGGGAGGCCTGCTTGACTCTCCAGCCTTCATCTTTTCCATTCAAACCACCCCCCAACCCTGTTTCCCTTGACATCAAAGCCATTCCTTTGCACTTGCTGATCCCTTTGATGGGAACACTTGGCCACCAGCTTTTCTTATGGGTGCCTACCTCTCACTCTTGAGTTATTACTACAAACGTCAGCTCTTCAGAGACAACTCTATCTAAACCAACTCCCTCCCCGACTTACATGCCATTCTGTTTATTTCTCAATTTACAATTATGCTACATACCTGTTTGTCTGTCTCCCAGCTAAAAAATGAGCTCAGTAAGGACAAAGACCTTGGTTGTCTGATTCCCTTCTGTATTCTCAGTACTTAGCACAGAAGCCAGCATATAGTTGATACTTATTAAATATTTACTGAATGAGTGAATGAAGGAATGAGTGAGGAAATGAGATAAAACTACCAAAACAATGGCAGAGTATAGGCTTCGGATGTTAGAAAAAAATACAAACATAGGTAGATACAAATGTAGATCTAAACACATATACGTAAATCAATAGGTTAATAGGAATATTGAATATAAAATGATATATTCATAAAGACTTGATTAATAAGTATCATTATCTTCCTAATATACTTTCATGTAACTTGCACATTTTACAGTCGAATTAAGTCACTTAAAAATAAAAAGGTCTGGGCTTCCCTGGTGGCGCAGTGGTTGAGAATCTGCCTGCCAATGCAGGGGACATGGGTTCGGGCCCTGGTCTGGGAGGATCCCACATGCCGCGGAGCAACTAGGCCCGTGAGCCACAACTACTGAGCCTGCGTGTCTGGAGCCTGTGCTCCTAACAAGAGAGGACGCGATAGTGACAGGCCCGCGCACAGCGATGAAGAGTGGTCCCCGCTTGCCGCAACTAGAGAAAGCCCTTGCACAGAAACGAAGACCCAACACAGCCAAAAATAAATAAATTAATAAAAATAAATAAACAAACAAACAAATAAATAAATAAAAAGGTCTGACTCATTTTCCCTATTTGGAAAACAAGGACCTGTGTACAAGAGAGCTATATCAAACAAGGTAATCCGTGTAAAGAACCTAGATATGTCTAACCCATGGTAAGAACAAAAATGTTCACTTACAATGTATCCTAAAACTCCTTAATAAAAGAGAAGAGGAGGAACATGGGCCTATTTATATTTAATTACCTATCATAAATGAATTACATTTTTTCATTCACATTCTTAGAATTGCTAATTTCATTTTTCTAGAAAATGTTTATTGAAAAAGACATTTGTTTGAGTCCATTTATTGTATGTAAAAAGTTAGACCAGAATGCTTGAGCTAAGTAAAGGCACTTTCCCATCAAGTCTCTAAGCCCTCACATGTGGAGAAGTGACTTCAAGGCCTGAAGTCTGCCCAACAAGCATGAGAGTTCCTCCTCTGTACAAGGCATCCCACAGACTGAAGAAACCAGTAAGAGACAAACAGCATGCAGAACACATGAAAAGTAAAAATTATCCGACATCTCAAACTGAGGCAATGGCAAGTGATCCACCAATAGGCAGGGTCTGCCCTACAGGCAAATGTGCTACTGAATCCCAGGACGTGCGGCCAGACGGTATGCTTCAGGAGTTCTCCTTCATGGAGGTTAGTGCCCTGAGCATGTGGGCAGGAAAGGGCTAGGAAGGGAGTTGTATGCACATCATCACGTATGCGGTAACTGTGCTTCATGCTGCCAACTGGGCTCAAGAAGAAATCCAGGACCAAGAAGTTCAAAGAACATAAGTAGGTTGTAGCCAAAGCAACCTGGACAAATCTAGCAGAAGGAATCACGCTCCATTACAGAGGAAAGTCTGATATACTAAACTAGAAAATTTGAACAAAATGAATCACAATTCTGAGTACAAAGTGAGGTTTTAAAATGTTGTAACAGAGCAGTGATTCTTAGGCCTTTGCGTTTCACTGGTAAAATCTAAAATGTGTGTGTGTGTGTGTGTGTGTGTGTGTGTGTGTGTGTGTGAGGAAGTCTAACAGAGGTTTTCTAACTTTTTATTTTGCAAATGTGAGGATGTTGGTGGCAGGGAAGGAGAAATTCCTACTATCTACTACCTTTATTCATAAAACAAAGGGTATTTTAGTATCAAATCAAAAAAAAAAAAAAAGAGGAAATTAACAAAACCAAAAGTTGGTCCTTTGAAAGGGTCAACCGAATTGACAAGCCTTTAGCTAGACTGACCAAAAATTTGTTTTTAATATAGAGACGACTCTAATTGCTAAAATCAACAATTAAAGATGGGCCATTACTACCTACCTCACAGGAAAAAAAAAAAAAAGTATTATAAGGGAACACTGTGAACAATGGTATGCCAACAAATTAGATAATTTAGATGAAATGAAAAAATTCCTAGGAAGACATAAGTTACTGAAACTGGTTCAAGAAGAAAAAGAAAATCTGAACAGGCCTGTAGCAAGTAAAGAGATTGAATTAATAATTTTAAAACTTCCCACAAAGAATAATCCAGGCCCAGATGACTTTATTGGTGAATTCTACCAAACATTTAAAGAAGAATTAACACCAATCCTTCAAAAACTCTCCCCAAAAACAGAAGAGGAAAGAACACTTCCCCACTTATTCTATTAAAAAAACAAAAACAAAAACAACCCTCCCCCAACTATCTACTACCTTTAATAATAAAACAACAAACATTTTAATGTCAAAGAAACAACGACATTATCTCAGAATAGTCCTTATCCAGAAAGGGTGTTTACAACTTTATGTTAATTATGTTAACACACTCATATTTTTATAAATATTTATATTGCTCTTATTTTGCTCATTTTTCTATGGACTTGTGAAAATTTCAATACAGATTAAAGAGCCAAAAACAATCACTAACCCCTCAATATAGCAGTAACAGTCAGCATTAAGTGTTTTTTTTTTTTTTTTTTTTTAAGAAAAATATAGTATCAGGGTGGCTAGGTCAAAGGAGCTGTTCCTTGTCATCTGTGGAAGGGTGCCAGGCCCTTGAAGACTTCACTGAGGAGCAGGGGCATGAACCCCAGCAGACTCAGGCACCTTCAGAGCAGGTCCCTCTCAGTTGGCCTAACACTGGAGTGCTAGGAACCTCAGGTTGGGGTAGTTTCAGCTCCACTGCAGATTGGGGGAAGTTCTTTACCATAGGGGTCCCCATCCCCCAGGTCGCAGACCGGCAGTAGTCTGCGGCCTGTTAGGAACTGGGTCGCACAGCAGGAGATGAGCGGTGGGCAAGCGAAGCTTCATCTGCCGCTCCCCATCGCCCGCATTACTGCCTGAACCATCCCGCACCATCCCCCCACACCCACCCTGGTCCGTGGAAAAACTGTCTTCCACGAAACCGGTCCCTGGTGCCAAAAAGTTTGGGGACCGCTGCTTTACCAGACTCCATTCCCCTAGCCCACCCCCAATTCTCCCACCTAGCAGGAAGAAATACTAGGTCATACGGCAGGACACTGCTTAGACTATGACTCTACTAGTGAGCAAGGTCTACCCAGATTTTGCTTTAGCTCACAACCTCACCTCCTGGTGAGGTTCCCAAGTTACAAAGAGAATAAGGGAAGAGGAAAGCAGTATATTTTTATTATAACCTGTGCTGATGTCAGAAAACCTAAATTCAGAGAACTCTGATAAAATGAAATAGATCAGATGGGCTTTGAGACTTAACAGACCGTTGCCCATCCCTGTCCAAACCCAGAGTTTACCACCAACTGGTGGAATAGAGACCAAAGAGAAGACAGTATACAAACCCCAAGTGATGGGAGAGATGGTCATCCCAGGTAACCACATTTTAATGCACAGTGACCTTGCTCACCATCTCATGACACTCCAATTCCACTACGAGGCATCAAAGTCACCTGTTCTGCGAGTATGTGTGAGGGGGAGAGAGGACCCTAGTTTACAGTGTGCTGTCAAGGGTAACTACGGCCGCTGCGGGTTAGAAGGGGTACCAGAGACAAATGTTAACAGCACTCAACCACTACCTACCATATTTCTTTGCTTCCTTATTTCTCTTTCCAACTCATCTGAATCTTTTCTTCTCTCTTTTTACTTAATCGTACCTTAAGTCTAACAACCCGTTTTTCTTTGCACATGGCACGTAGATCCTAGGATTTATCAGACTCTACAGGCCTAAACAGGAACCTCATGAACTCTGGTTCACACTTAGCTTGGAGAAGATTGTCCACATGCCCTTCTCATCCTGAAAATCTGGTGATTAGAGAGGCAGAACAGGTTTCTTGTATGACACTTTGAACCAAAGTGTCACCAGGTCACCACAAGACAGAATTCCTTTAGAGCAAGAGTTTAATCATTTTAAACTTTGTCATAAGTTTAAAAACAAAGAATATATAAATTAGGAAAAAAAAAAGTAAAAACTTACTGTTATTGGTACATCTTTTGTTCCTGAATTTAATAAATGAAGATTTAAAACTTTTGGTAGATCTGTTAAAATTGAGGAAAAGAAAATATTTCTTAAAATGGTATGCTTTATAGCAAGTTAGAATCTTTTTCTCAGATATCAGACGGAATATATTTTAGAATGTGAACTAGAATAACAATCACACTTATAAAAAGAATGTGACAATCACATTCCTAGACAGGAATTGCCTTACTCTTAAGGACAGTGAGTACTATAGGAAGTGACCCCTCCTAAACAATCAGACCAAACAACAAAACAAAACAAAATTTTTCAGTGAAATTGACATTATCACTAATCTTTTAGTTTTCCTGCAAAGCATAATGAAGCAATTCAGTAAAGTACAATATAAAATTATTATATTAAAACCAAATCTAATTTTCAAAAATGGGTCTTCAATCCTAAACAACTAAAGTTTAAATTCCATATGGCCCACAGGAATCCCATATTACAGGTACTCTTACTTTTCTCTTAATAAATCCTTTTTTGGTTATTTTCAATTTTAGAATTTGAATTCTTTCTCTGACCATTAGGGACCAATTTCTAACATTATGTTATTATAATGCAATTGAATAATCCATATCTAAACAAAAATCCAGAAGTAAATCTTTTTACTTCCTTTATTTTACTATTAAAAGAAAAGATTCAGCATAACTAAATAGGTGAGAAACTGGATTAAGAAACTAAGAAACTACTTGATGCCTCAATCTTCCATTTAGAAGACTTAAGTTATCCATGACATTGCTTTCCCATCTTGTAAGCAGTGGTATCCCTCAGAGGAATGGGGTATAAATCACTAAGGGCTCTGAGTTCCCAAAAGTAGATTTCTACAAGATCATGTAACCCACTGAGAAATAACTTTCAAAGCTGAATTAATTACAAAGGAGTTAAAGTAGAGCCATCAGCAATGAATACAGAGATTTTTTAAAAGACCTATAAAGACACTGTCTCTTTTTTTACCTTGTGTTCGCAGTGTACCAAAATCTAACATTTCAGTTGAGGAATAAATTCCAGGAGCTTGGAAAAAAGAAAAGAAAACAATTATATTTCACTTCGCCAGAGTAGGATGTACTGAAACTAAAACAAACTTGCAGCTCCTTTAGTCATCCACTCACCTGTGGTAACTTCCACCTCAACTGGAAGAATGATAAACTCCGTGCTGTCTGAAGCATTAGTCTTTATTCTTATGAAAGCTGTGTGATTATCTGCTTCTCTAGACGAAAAACTGGCTCTCATCACTCCCTTGGTTTCATAAGGAGGAATTTCCTGACAAGTTAACAGACCATAATGTAGCAAAACCACCATAGTTTACTGAATAAGATGACATCACCTGAAAGATGCATTATTATTTTATATACTTACTAAGAAAAAAACATATTGCCAATTAAACAAATATATTCATTCCACTGATTATAACACACAGTCCAATTTTGGAGGATGTTAAATGATGAAAACACACATATCTTAAAACTAATGAAGTATGGTATGTAAAACTGAGCAAAATGAAAGAAATAAAGTCATATGAAAACAAATTGTCAGCGGCAAAATCATCATTAAGAGGTAGAGTTAATCTATAAAAATCAATTATTCTTTGATGTAATTCAGTCCTGAAATTCTCTAAACAACAGAAACATCACCATCAAAGGGAAATTGCTTTTCCAGAAGTTTACAGGATTCTCTTTTTTTTTTTTTAACAGATCTTTACTGGAGTATAACTGCTTCACAATACTGTGTTAGTTTCTGTTGTACAACAAAGTGAATCAGCCATATGCATACATATATCCCCATATCCCCTCCCTCTTGAGCCTCCCTCCCACCCTCCCTATCCTACCTCTCTAGGTCACTGCAAAAAGGATTCTCCCTTTTCTTTTAAATTTATTTTTTATTTTTTTAAACCAAATTCTTTTAATTGATGGACTTCCTGATACATCTCTGTAATACTTTTTTCCCTACACTTTTTAGCAGCATACTCATTAACTGTCTCTTCATATGACAATAGTTTCAGAATATACTTTTTTTTTACCTAAATGTTTTATTTATTTATTTATTTTAACATCTTTATTGGAGTACAATTGTTTTACAATGGGGTGTTAGTTTCTGCTTTATAACAAAGTGAATCAGCTATACATGTACATATATCCCCATATCTCCTCCCTCTTGCGTCTCCCTCCCACCCTCCCTATCCACCCCTCTAGGTGGTCACAAAGCATCGAGCTGATCTCCCTGTGCTATGCAGCTGCTTCCCACTAGCTATCTATTTTACATTTGGTAGTGTATATATGTCCATGCCACTCTCTCACTTCGTCCCAGCTTACCCTTTCCCCTCCCCGTATCCTCAAGTCCATTCTCTACGTCTGCGTCTTTATTCCTGTCCTGCTCCTAGGTTCTTCAGAACCTTTTTTTTTTTTTAGATTCCATATATATGTGTTAGCATACGGTATTTGTTTTTCTCTTTCTGACTTACTTCACTCTGTCTGACAGACTCTAGGTCCACCCACCTCACTACAAATAACTCAATTTCGTTTCTTTTTATGGCTGAGTAATATTCCATTGTATATATGTGCCACATCCTCTTTATCCATTCATGTGTTGATGTACACTTAGGCTGCTTCCATGTCCTGGCTATTGTAAATAGAGCTGCAGTGAACATTGTGGTACATGACTCTTTTTGAATTATGGTTTTCTCAGGGTATATGCCCAGGAGTGGGATTGCTGGGTCCGTATGGTAGTTCTAGTTTTAGTTTTTTAAGGAACCTCCATACTGTTCTCCATAGTGGCTGTATCAATTTACATTCCCACCAACAGTGCAAGAGGGTTCCCTTTTCTCCACACCCTCTCCAGCATTTATTGTTTGTAGATTTTTTGATGATGGCCATTCTGACTGGTGTGAGGTGATACCTCATTGTAGTTTTGATTTGCATTGCTCTAATGATAAGTGATGTTGAGCATCCTTTCATGTGTTTGTTGGCAATCTGTATATCTTCTTTGGAGAAATGTCTATTTAGGTCTTCTGCCCATTTAGGATTCTCTTTAAATGATAACAAAGAGAGCGTAGACTCTGCTCTCCTTTCATTTAAAACCTAACAAAACAAAGCTTCCCAAGCAAATCCACAGTTCACCAACCGCGTTCAGTAAGGCTCTGAGCATGTAAGATAACATAACTTTTTAGGCTCGTAAAAAGAGAACACTTACGTATACACTAGAAGGAAGACTCATTGGAAAAAAAAATTTTTTTTGAGGTATAATTCTTTTCCTGGTTTTTGAATAATCTGGCTCCCTTGGGACCACCAGAGTTTTTCTGCACACACCTTTTGCCCTATTTTAGGAAATCCTCGTGGTTTAGAATTTACTGGTCTTCACTTGCCTCTACTCTCTTAACTTTTTAGTCTCAAAGTAGGAAAGAGGTGACTGGAACCCTCCTGGGGCCACTAGAGATAGACCATCCACTTCCCCATCTTTAGGAGCTGGGGTTTTCTCATGTACACTGACATGGGCTGGGGGTGAGGTCAAGGCCAACTGACTTTTTCTCACTCTAGATTTGTAGGAATAAGTCACTATATCTTTTCTCGTAGCTGCTAGGAGTATTGAAACAATCTGCCATGTCTGCTACCATTCATTACAGTTCTTAACTAATTAGAAATCTGAATTTTTTTACGTTTATTTATTAGAATCCAGTTATATTTCATAGTAAATTCTCAGTTCTTCTATCTAGAATTATAAAACAAATTTAATTGCTTATAGTTAATTCTATGAAGCACTGTTTTATACACTATTTCTCCCAAAAGCTTTTCAAACAATATCATAATTTCAAGGTATATCATTTTTGTGAAAGGATATAAAAAGACCATCCACTATGTATTTCTACCTGCTAGAGTGTTCTACATCTTAGAAGTTAACCTAGTCACTGACAAATTGGTTTCTAAATGTTCAAGTCAATATCTTAAAAATGTCCCCTCCACATCCCTTCCTTGGCTGAGACTGGTCAGATGACAGAATCTAGAGGCTGTGTGTGTTTAACAGAGCAATTAACAAAGAAACTTTGATGTTCAGAACCTATTCATAGTGGTCAGGTCCATGTGTCTTCAATTACGAATGAGCAGCGATTTTAGTGACCTCGGTACAAGAACTGCATTTTCTATGACTTTCCCTTCTTTGATTAAAGCTGGGTAGGCAACATTAAAAAAAATAAAAACAACCCTCCTATGGCAGGAACCTTTGTAAATAAGGTAGTTACTATGTATTCATTAATCTGTTAATATTTGCTAGTATTCTCCAAGAAAAAGTGGTTCTCTAACCATGGACACAGAATACTGTCAAATGTTAAATAGCATTAAATGTGGCTATAGACCGCCTAAAAATTTAAAGTTTCTAAGTTATCACGAGGGCCTGACTATGTTCTCTCTGCAAATGGCATCTCCTCCATCAATAGTAAGTCTGCATGTTCAGTGCTTTACCTTAAAAAATGTAGCAGGTCCTTCCCATGGCTTCTTCTTTTTTTTTTTTTCTTCAATATTAGTGTAAAGCATATTATAAATGATTAGATTCAGAGACAACTTTACCAATATTATTCTGAGAAAGAATAGTTAAAACCTCTTTCTTGCCACACAGTGGCTTAAAGCTTACACCAATTTTTGTTCACTGCTCTTTCCAAAAAATTACTATTCTATTTCTGTCTCTCCAATTTTCAAGTATATTTGATATAAATTTATTTATTTTTTAAAATTAATTTTTACTGGAGTACAGTTGCTTTACAATGTTGTGTTAGTTTGATATAACTTTAATATTAAGACAATAATTACGGAAAAGTCACCCGTATTTCTTCGGGTGATGAGTTAAGTATTTTCTGGTGTATTTAAGAGAGTAACTGGTCTCATGTGAGCTCACAAGAGAGAAGAACACATCAGCACTCACCCACAGTTTCCTGGTGCCTCCCTGCTGACCTGTCGGAAGCTCGAGGTGAAGATCTCCTCCGCTAGAGTACATTTCTACAACCTGTGACAAAGGAGCACATGATGGTTAAGTCAAAATCATGTTTTCGATGGAAGTGATTTGCTGTTATACAGAAACGTTTGACACCCTAATTGTTCATCAGAAAAAATTTAAAGACGTTTACAGATATAAATGTGGGATAAGTGTGGTGTCACATCACCAGAGGCAGTGCTCATATGGGTAAGCAATGGTGGTATATTTAATTAAAACAAGGTAACTTTGAAATACTGAACTCGGAAATAGTGTAGCTGTTTCAGAGACTGGATTTTAGGAAATCCAACTGTAGGACATTTATTTCTATTTTTTCCTAAGGAAACAGTTTATGGAAAGTATCATATTTTAGAAATACAAAATTTGCAGTTCTTATAGTAACACAAATGCTTCTTTATTCACATATTTATAACAAGATCTAGCAGCAGATCTAATAACTACTGTAATTGTGACATAGTGAAGAGCATATCATTCTTCAGCATATGCAACAATATCAGTGCAGTATGAAAATATCTGAAGTCTTCTGTAGCAAAATCACAGCTACTATTAATATATCTCTGTGGCTTGTACCTACACCCATGATTTTTTCTTTTAAGTATTATTTATTTATTTGGCCATGCCGGGTCTTAGTTGCGGCAGGCGGGGTCTTCATCGCTGCGTGCGGGATCTTTGTTGCGGCATGTGGGATCTAGTTCCCTGATGAGGAATTGAACCCGGGCCCCCTGCATTGGGAGTGCGGAGTCTTAACCACTGGACCACCAGAGAAGTCCCAACCCATTCATGTACAATAAACTATACATTTTAAAAAAAATTATTTATTTATTTATCTATCTATCTATCTTTGGCTGCATTGGGTCTTTGTTGCTGCGCACAGGCTTTCTCTAGTTGCAGCGAGCGGGGGCTACTCTTCGCTGTGGTGCGTGGGCTTCTCATTGCGGTGGCTTCTCTTGTTGCAGAGTACGGGCTCTAGGTGCGCGGGCTTCAGTAGTTGCAGCACGTGGGCTCCGCAGTTGTGGCTCACGGGCTCTAGAGCACAGGCTCAGTAGTTGTGGCGCCCGGCCTTAGTTCCTCCGCAGCATGTGGGATCTTCCCGGACCAGGGCTCGAACCCGTGTCCCCTGCATTGGCAGGCAGGTTCTTAATCACTGCGCCACTAGGGAAGCTCTAAACTACACATTTTTAAAGTGTACAACTTGATGAATTCTGACATGTATACAGGCATGAAGCTACCACTACAATTACGATATTAAATAAATCCTTTCCCTCCCAGAGTTTCCTCATGACCTTTGCAATCCACCTGTCGCCCTCTGCCCTCTCCCATCCCCAGGCAGCCACTGAGCTGCTCTTGGCCACTCTAAATTAGTCTGTAGTGTCTAGAGTTTTATATAAATGGAATCATACAGTATGTACTCTTGTGTCTGGCTGCTTTTATTCAGTGTAATTATCTTGAGATCTACCATGTTGTTTTATGTACTAATAGTTCATTTCTTTTTGATTTTATGGATATGCCACAATTTTTGATCCATTTACTTGTTGATGGACATTTGGGGTGTTTCCAGTTTTTGGTCACTACAGATGTTTGGGCACAACGCTGTTATGAACACCATGTTGTATAAGTCTTTGGGGTTTCATGTGCTTTCCTTTCTCTTGGGTAAATACCAAGGAATAGAAGGGTTATATGGCAGGAGACTTTTCTTTAAAGGCAGGTAACCCTATCTCTTAAAAATAAAGAATATATTTAATTAAATGCAAATTTGGGGTGAAGTATGAGAATGGGTAGAAAACCTTTACTTGTTTTATCACAAAAGTCCTCCAGGAGTACACAACGCAGACAACAAAACTAGAAGCTACAGTGGCAGCAAATGTCACACGGCTGGAATTTTAATTTTAGGAAATATTTGAAGGAGCGACGCCAGTCACGCCCAGTGTCTTAGAGACAAAGCACGAGTGAGGAGGGATTTCAAATGTGAAAATAATTACTACTAAAACACTGGGTAAGGTATGGAGTTGGATTTTTTAAAATAAAAAAATAAGTTGGCTTTTAATCAATGGTTCTATATTACCCTTTCCTTGGATTTTAATTTCTAGGCTGCCATCACCAAAAACTTATTATTATTAGAAATAAATACGAATAGTGGTTTTAAAAATTTATACTGGGCCAGAAGGAGCTGAAGGCAAGAAAAGCAGTGGCCTTGTATAGATGAAAACTCTTCTTAAATTACATGTAGAGGTGCTTAAAACTAACACCAGAAACAACCACAGTCATTTTAAAAATGGTTCCAAAAATTCGATAACTGGACTGATATAACCCCAAATTCAGACTACAAGCTGCAATAAAAGAATCTCTCTCTTTAGTACTATTATTCAGTACCACGTTATTTTAAATAGTCTTGAAAACTATAACAAACTGAGATTTCACATTAAGCATTAATTTCCACTAAAGTTAAACACATTCAAAATCACCACCATAAACTCACCTGTAAAGGCTCACTGTGAGGATTGTGTATGTTTATTATAGGTGAGAAACTGCTATTCACAGGGACTCTGGCCCCAAGGAATGGCCTCAATCGGTATGGATTTGGAACTCCAATACCAAATACCTGATTCCAAGGAGGAAAAAAGACGCAATTTTAGTTGCTTTTATAGTTTTATAACATTTTTATAGTTATAACTGATTGCTCTAGGGAAAACTGGTGAGGTCAACTTATGGAAAAAATCTTAACTCCCTTTAAAAGGAACACACGTAGTTTCTATACTTGTTTGGCTACCTATTTGATATACATCAAATTCTTGATATACATCAAGAATATATATATATTCTTTTATATATATATATAAAAATGCACATATATATACATTTGGAATGATTTCTATATTAGAAATGAAAATGATAGTAGTCCTTCACGAAGTCATGGGATAGACAAAAGGAGGAAACAGGGAATTAAAAGATTTCCCTGTTCCAACCATCAGAAGATGGATGTAGGGCCCAGACAATCTCTTAAATACCAAGCACAGTCCCAGGTCATTCCTCCATAGGAATGTGGGTTGACCAAACAGGGTGAGCCAGTCATTCAAATGACAAATATTTATTAAGTGCCTATGATGTGCTAGGTACGACCACAGGCACTGCTGAACAATTCAACAGTGAACGAGACAGATAATGTGCCTGCTCTTATGAAACTCACATCCTAGTATTAGGGACAGACTAGATAACGATAAAAAGGTTTAGAAAAATGGGTAATGTGATACAGAGTAACTGGTTGGAGTGAGGGTGGGAATATTCTTTAAGAGAGGGTGGACGGGGAGATGACGTGAACTGACGTCACCTGATAGATGAGAACAAGCCAACAGTGAAGTGTATTCCGCAAGGGCAAGTACACAGGCAAAGGGCAGGAGGCAGGAAAGGGTGTGGCTTGTTTGAAGACAAAGAATAAGATGAGAACCATGGTCAAATGGGATGAGGTGGGAGAGCTACACGGGAGTCAGATCCTTAGAGCCTTGTTGGCCTTGGTCAGAAGCTTTCACTTTGCTCTGAGAGCAATGGGAAAACATAAGGATTTACGTGAGGCGCTGACTGGATCTGATTTATGCTCAGAGAAGATCATTCTGGCTACAGAGGGAACAATGCACTGTGGGAGGGGCTGTGGAGGAGAGGAAGGGCAGTCAGGAGGTTCCTGTGTCGTCATCCAGGGAGAGGTGGGGACGGCCTGGGAGAGAGCCGTGGGGGTGAAGAGGAGAGAGGTAGACAGACTCGAGGTACATTTAGGAGAAAGACGTGGTGAAAGACTAGATGCGAAGAGGTGAAGACACCTGGCACTGAGGCTCACCTTGAGAACAACCTGATCATGACCCTCAGGTCACCCGTGGGCCACAAACACCTAGGTCAGTTGGGGGCACCACTGTAGGGCACAGGTCTTCATATTCTCATGGTGGTCTTTTCATTTACTCAACAAGTATATGCCAAGTGCTCTGTACAGCACGTCACAGTTACTCATCTATACTGGCTTCAAAAGTATATACTGCCTATCAAACGACCAATAAGGACTTGTTCACCATAAATAAGCATCGATTCTTGACTAAAATGGAATGTTTATTCTGACACTAATTTCCAAAATACATGAAGTGTCCTGGGTAGTGGAGAAAAAATGTTCAAAAACAAAAGCATATAAACTGTAAAGTTAAGACACTAGCCAAGTAAGAATTTAAACAATTGAGTTCCATGGGCAGTATAGCTCAGTGGTTAAGAGGATGGTCTTTGTAGTTATAAAGACATGAGTTTGAATCCCTGCTCAATAACTTGAGCATAATTATTTAACCTTTCTAAACTTCACCTTCCTCATCTAAAAAAGTGAGAATAACAGTATCTGTAATGCAGGCAGAAGTGCATGTAAAGTGTGTAGCACAGTGTCAAATAAGTAATTATTCTTAGTAATCTTGATATATAAAAACCTTGATTCACAAAACATTCACTTTCTTTAATAACCCAAACAATGATTGCACATAGAAAAGAGTTTATCAAAAATTTTAAACAATATAATTACCAAAGAAAAGCAGGCACATAAGTTTTGATCCTGAAACTATTATCACTTTGTAAGCGTGCAAAAAGTAAAAAAAAAAACAAAAAACCTAGTCACTGTGAAAATATTTTTAACTGTTCTTTTGCCAACCAATCTTACAGTAATACTTTAGCTGTAGCTTTAAGAGCATTTGTTCACAGTGTGATTTGAACAGGGATATTCACAAACACAGTTGTAAGTATAAAAATGCTCAGTATTATATAACAACCTAAATGGGAAAAGAATTTGAAAGAGGATACACGTATATGTATAACTGAGCCACTTTGCTGTACACCTGAAACTATTACAACACTGTTAATCAACTATAATATAAAATTAAAAGTTAAAAAAAATTCTCTGAATCTAAACTCCTACATTTTCCCTTATCCCCTGAATTTTTGAAGAGTTCCCAAAAGGTTGTCACATGACAGGTTGAAGATGATAACTGTATTTTATAAATAAAGTTTTCATTCTGATTCTTACCTGGTAAGTGAATACCCCATGATTAGATGTATTAATAAATAAAGTATTTTCTACATTTCCTACTACTCTTGCAAGAAAAACTACATCAAATGATGTATTTCCTCCTGGAAGAATTTTCTGAAAAAGAAAAGCAATAAATAAAGTTAAATTAGTAACCAAAAAATCAGATCATGGTGACCACAGTTAGATAGCTAAAGTTCTCGGGACTTCCCTGGTGGTCCAGTGGTTAAGAATCCTCCTGCCAATGCAGGGGACGCGGGTTCAATCCCTGGTCGGGGAACTAAGATCGCACATGCTGCGGGGCAACTAAGCCCACGCACCGCAACTACTGGGCCTGTGTGCTCTAGAGCCTGTGTGCCACAACTAGAGAGAAGCCCACGTGCTGCAACAAAGAGCCTGTGTGCCTCAACGAAAGATCCCGCGTGCTGCAACTAAGACCCGACGCAGCCAAAAAAAAAAAAAAAAAGATAGCTAAAGTCCTCTAAAACATCTTAGAATCATTTGCATAAACTAGCCTTTTCCTCCTAAAGGTTTAAGTTTTAAATTAGCCAAACTATTTTGCAATGGGAAAAAAAAGATGACTTCATATTGGATGTCACATATCTTTGTCAATCATGATTCTAAAACCCAGTACAACAGATGTTTCCCTTGGATTCTGTTCATTCAACAATAACTAGGCTGGAATGAAGTACCTAATTACAGGCTCTTCCAACATCAGACGATCAAGGAGGAGCTGAGCTGAAGCCGAGCTTCTCATACATATGTTCTACTCTACTACTGAGCAGCCACTTGTACTATTCGAATAAACAAATAAGCCCAGCCTCAACCCCTTGACCTCTGTCGTACATTCACACAAGGAACAAAATGTGCCAGCAACTTACATTAAAAAAGGGAGCGGTGATAATACATGCAGGAACTCCTTCCTGTTACCTTGTGCAGAGACTGAGAATGTCACGGTGGTTAGCAAATTAAAATCTTATTACAACAAAACAATAGGGTTGCTTCATGAAGTTTGAGAGACTGCAAACGCAGTTCTGCCTGCAATGAAGCCTTAAAATGCATTTTAATATGTAAAGTCATTAACTTCTCTCATTCTGCCTCTGTGGCTAGAACTCTAAAATGCTCCCCAAATTATTGCTTAAAATATATGGCACTGAGATGTCTGTCTTCACCTTTGGATGTAGAAAGCTGGGAATTTCTCCTGCATTATCAATAACAAAAAGAATAATCTGCAAAATCGTAACTTTTCTTGAACGCATCACAGTTTGTGTATCAACTAGCCCCAAATTTAAGGAAAGACATGCACCTTCGAGAAGAGATGGAATGTGAGTACCAGCTCACCCACGACAGAGAATGGGAAGAAGATGAGGCTAATGTACAAGACGGTAAAATGAATTCGGCTAAAATTTTTACACACTGCTAAATGCCCAGTGTGGGCTACAGAACTCTGGTGCATAGAATCCCCAGAAGCTATAAATGCCAGATGGAGGTCACACTTGAGCCAAAAAATCAGTAATAGGCTACTGGTAAACAACACACTTCTAAATAACCCCCACTGGTCAAATAAGTAGTCACAAAGGAAATTATAAAATATTCTGAATCAATTGGAAATGAAAACACAACATATCAAAATTTAAAGCAATACTCTTTTTTTTTTAAAATAGATCTTTATTGGAGTATAATGGCTTCACAATACTGTGTTAGTTTCTGTTGTACAACAAAGTGAATCAGCCATATGCATACATATATCCCCATATCTCCTCCGTCTTGAGCCTCCCTCCCACCCTCCCTATCCCACCTCTCCAGGTCATCACAAAGCATGGAGCTGATCTCCCTGTGCTATGCTGCTATAAAGCAATACTTGGAAGGAAAATTACAGTACTACACGCTTATCTTGAAAAGAAATGTCTCAAATCAATAATCTATGTTTCCACCTTGAGAAACTAGAGAAAGAGTAAATTAAACCCAAAATAAGGAAAAGGAAGAATATTAGACAAGAGCTTAAAATAATGAAATAGAAAATGGAAAAACAGTGAAAAATCAGTAAAACCAAAACGGTCCATAAAACTGATAAAACCCTACACAGAATGACCAAGAGTAAAAAGGAGGAAGATGAAAATATAAGAAACTGAAATGTGGACATCATAATACAACCTTTACACATACAAAGGATGACAAAGGAATATTACAAACAACTCTATGCCCATAAATTTAATAACTAGAAGAAATAGACACATTCTTTGAAAAACAATCTGCTAAAGCTCATTTGAAAAATTGCCAGAACAGTCTTACAACCATTAAAAAAAATTTAATTTGTAGTTAAAAAACCTTCCCACAAGGAAAAGCCCAAGCCCAGATGGTTTCACTGGTAGAATGGTAGAGTTCTATACCAACCATTAAATAACACCTATCTACATAAACTTTCAGCATACAGAAGAGAACACTTCCCACTTCATTTTATGAGTCTAGTATTACCTTTATACCAAGACCAGACAACGATTTGACAAGAAAACTACAAGCCAACATCCCTCATGAATGTAGACATGCAATCATTTACAAAGTATTGGCAAACTGAATCCAGCCAACATATAAAAAAGATAACACATCATGATCAAGTGGTTTTTATCATGACAATGAAATTCTAGCTCAACATTCAAAAATCAAACCAAAGTAATTGATATTATCAACATACTAAAGAAGAAAAATCCTTTTAGTAGGTGCATAAAATAATTTGACAAAATTCAGCATCCATTCATGATTAAAAATCTCAGTAAATTAGGTCAATAGAAGAGAACTTCCTCAACCATATAAAGAGCATCTACAAAAGACCCAGAGATACCAGATTTAATGATGAATGACTGAATGCTACCCTCCCCCTACCCCCAATGTGGAACAAGGCAAGGATGTCTTCTCTCATGACGGCTATTCAACACTGTATTGGAAGTACTTGCCAGTACGAGACAAGAAAAATAAATAGAAAGCACATACATTAGAAAGGAAGAAAGGTCTGTTTTTATTCACAGACAACATGGCTGCCTATATAAAAAATCCCAAAAATAACCTTCAAAAATGCCCATAAGAGATAATGAGTTTAATGAAGTTGCAGGAATCAAGGTCAATATATAATAATCAATTGTATTTCCCTATCTTAGCAATAAACACTGGAATTCTAATTTTTAAAAAAGTATCATTTACAATAACACACACAAAAAAATATAAATCTAATAATGTGCAAGTTCTGTGACCGGAAAATGACAAAGCATTGCTTAAAGTAGTAAAAGAAGACTTAAAAAAATGGAGAGGTGTACTGTGTTCATGGATCAGAAGATAATATTGTTCAGATGTTAATTCTCCCCCAATTGATTTATGTATCCAGCGTAACTGCAATAAAAGTTTCAGCCTAAGGAGAAACTAAATGCAACTAAATACAATGTGAAATAAGATCCTAGAACAGAAAAAGTACATTGATAGAAAACTGTTAAAATTCATGTAAGTTTTTAGTTAACAGTACTTTACCAATGTTAATTTCCTGGTTTTGATAATTATACTATGATTATACAATATAAGAAGTTAGCATTAGGAGAAACTGGGTGAGGAATACAAGATTATCTGTACTTATTTATATGTTTAAGATTAATTGAAAAAAATGTTAAAAAAAATCTTAGCAAGGGGTTTTAAAAAAGAAATTGACAAGCTGATTCTAAAATTCAGATGGCAAGAAAAGGGAATAAGAAGAGCAAAACCATTTTAAAAAAGGAAAACAAAGCTGAAGGGTTCACACTGCAATTCCAGGAACTACTAAACAGCTCCTGTAATCAAGGCAGTGTGGTATTGGTGAAAGGGTTGACATATTAGATATCTATTAGATACATATTAGAACGTAATGGGAAGTCCAAAAAAACAGACCCACATATTCAATGTCAATTGACTTTGACAAAATGCAGCGGTATTTCAGTGAGAAAGGATAGTCTTTTTAACCAACAGTACAGTAACGACTGTATATCCATATGCAAAACAAAACAAAATAACTCTTGATCTATATCTCACGCCATAAACAAACATTAACTCAAAAAGGATCACAGACCTAAATGTAAAATCTGAAACTATTAAACTTCTGGAATAGAAATTGGAGAAAATCTTTGTGACTTCAGTTCAGGCAAATAGTTCTTAGCTACAAGTCTAAAAGCATAACCCATAAAAGAAAAATTTGATAAGCTGGACTTCGTGGAAATTAAAAACTTCTGTTCTTTGAAAGATTTTATAAAGAGGATGAAAAGACGTGCTACAGACTAGAAGAAAAGATCTGCAAATCACATATGTGATAAGGAACCTTATTGTACTCCTTGGAATTATTTAGTGAAGTTTTAAAGGAAATAAGTTGATTTGCAGCATTACATTTAGTAGTTATGTGCTTCTTTGAGAATGCCAGATGTGGCTGTCTTCAGTCTATTACATGGACAAACATACATTAGTACAAAGATTTCTTTGAAAACAGATTTCAGTATTTGTTGAAAGCTGTTGAAAGCATTATATCCTGGGAGAAAAAAGAGCCTGGATACGTGAGTACAGGTTCTCTTTGATAGTTCCCAATATCCAATCAGCTCTTTATAACTTAAAGACTGGGATACTTTAAGAAGATGCTGAGACACACAGAACAAATCTTTTCTTTTCTTTTCTTTTTTTTTTAATAACAGGGAAAATCTACTTCCAAATGACAATTAACAATGTAACAAAAGAGTGATGAAACAGAACAATAAACTCAGGCTCAGGAATGTAATCTTCCCATAAGAATTCATCAGATTTGCTACAATTCATCATTTTGTTCCCTCTGGTACGACAAACTTCCTAAATAAAATAAATTTAGTTTGATTAAAAAAAAAAGAAAACAGTAGGAAAAAGTAACGAAGATGACGACACAAGGCGTGCTAACTTTAGTTTTAAATTATCTGCAGCAAAGTCTCACGTATTTGTACCATAGATCAGAGTCCCTGGCCTTTTGCTCCCCTGGTGATCTCACCCGGGTCCATGGATTCACATCTTTACTTCTATTTTGAGTCTAGTCCTTTCCCTCATACACCAGACTTCAATTGCCTACTTGGCACCCCCAGCTGGACGTCTAGGAGACATGCCAAATCTAACACGTCCAAAACTGAACTACTGACCACACTCCCGAAACCTACTCCACCCTCAGCCTTTTCCATCTCAGCTGATGGCAACTCCGTCCTCCTAGCTGCTCAGGACAAAAACTCTGGAGTCCATCTTGACTATTCCTTCTGTTAATCCCACCTCAGAAAATCCTATTTCTATCTTGAAAATATATCCCAAATGCAGCCTTCTTCACTTCTTCACTCTGCTCAGAGTAATGCTGCCCTGAAGTCCTGCAACAGCCAAGGTAACTAGTGTCCCCGATTCTCCCCTTACCCTTCTTCAGTCTATTTCTGATAAACAGTGATCCTTATAAAACATAAGCTATCATTCATTCCTCTGCTCAAAATCTGTGATGGCCTCCCATTTCAATCAGGATAAGAGCCCAAATCCTTATCACAGCTTCTAAGACCCTTCACAGTCTGTCCCTTCCCACCCCCTTTACTTCTCCTCTCACCCTTGCTCACTCTGGTCTAGCTACACTGTCCCCTTTGCACACCAGTCATGTTTCCACACTGGAGACCTTACTGCTTGAACCCTCTGTCTGGAATGTTCTTCTTCCATATATTCCATTTCCCTCCCTATAGTCTTCTCCCTTACCTCCGTCAAGTCTGTTCAAATGTCACCCTCTGAATGAAGCCTACTCTGACCATCCTATTTAAAACTGGAGGAGTGACGTCAGCATCATGGTGGTGTAAGACATTCCTCCTTTTTGTCCTCCTTTTAAAACAACGGGTTAGATATCCATCTACAAACAGAAGTGCCTCTGTGGGACTTGTGGAATCCAGCTCCATATGCCTGAGGATCTGGAAGCTGTCTTGCCCACCTGTGCATCTGGAAACAGGTGGACAGACTTCTGTACAGGCCGTGGGACAAATGAACCTGCCCCAACCCCTTTCACTGCAGCTGGAAAAAAACCTGGAGAGTGCTGACCTGGGCAGATAGTGATGGACAAAGATAATTTGCATAAGTCTACCTTTCCCAAGGAGATATTCCAGCATGCCATTGGAAGGGAAAAAAAAAAAAAGAGTTTGGTTGCAGTGGAGATAGTAAGAGGAATTTTCCCAGGGCCAACTCCCCCACCCATGCTAAGGCAACACTGCATGGGATGGTGACCTCTCCTGGGCGGGGATGAGGGGGTGGGGGGAGGAGAGCAGTGAGTGAGTGCCCAACTCCTCCGGCTGTGCAGGACAATCCTGTTTCTCTCCACTAGCACCCAGAGTACTGAGGTGGGACTTCCATAACTGGGGGAGGTAGGAGATCAGGAAAGAGGCAGATAAAAATATCAAAGGGCATTAAAGGTAGGCAGTTCCTGCTGACTGTGCTCAGGACTTCAGCAGGAAGTTCATCCAGGAGTCTCTGGAGTATCTCACTGGAGGATCTCCCCACTAGGTCTGTAGGCCCCCCCCCACTGCCCCAAGAGCTAAATCCACACCTCCCCCAACTCTGCAGACGGCTCCTTGTGTGCACTCCCAAGTGAACAAGAGCAAGTCTGGTACATGGACTGCTATCAGAAAAACATACCAGGACGCATGGGCAAGGGAGAAAGCACAAACTTGAGCTATAGCACCACCACCTTCTGAAAAACCGTAGACATATAACAGCACCAATGAACAGTACACCCCATTTGAAGGCAACTAGTAAAGATTTCAGGAGGTGACTGCTACTTCAAATGTAAAAGCAGCGACACAAAATTGTAAGAAATGTGAAAAATCAAAGAAACATGTCATCACTAAAAGAACAGTAATTCAACAAGTGAGCTCAAAGTTACAGAATTTTGTGGTCTAGGTGATAAAAGATTCAAAATAGCTGTTTTGAAGAAACTCAACAAGCTACAAGAAAACTCAGAAAGATAATCCAACAAAATCTCAAAAACATACATGATCAGGCTTCCATGGTGGCGCAGTGGTTAAGAATCCGCCTGCCAATGCAGGGGACATGGGTTCGAGCCCTGGTCTGGGAAGATCCCACATGCCGTGGAGCAGCTAAGCCTGTGCACCACAACTACTGAGCCTGTGCTCTAGAGCCCATGAGCCACAACTACTGAGCCCACGTGCCACAACTACTGAAGCCTGCGCGTCTAGAGCCCATGCTCCGCAACGAGAGAAGCCACCGCAATGAGAAGCCGCGCACGGCAATGAAGAGTAGCCCCTGCTCGCCGCAACTAGAGAAAGCCCACAAGCAGCAACGAAGACCCAATGCAGCCAAAAACAAATAAATAAAATAAGTAAATTAAAAAAAATACATGATCAAAATGAGATATTTACCAAAGAAAAAGAAATCACAAAAAAGAACCAAACAAATTCTGGAGCTAAAGATTTCAATGAATGAAATGAAAAATGCAATGGAGAGCATCTGCAGTAGGTTAGATAAAATGGAAAATAGAATAAGTGAGCTAGAGGGCAGGAATTTTGAAATAACATAGCACAGAACAAAGAAAAAAAGAATGAAAGAGAGTGAAGAAAGCCTATGTGATCTATGGAGTTCCATCAAAAAATATTAGAATAATCAGAGCTCCAGAAGGAGAAGAGAGGGGAAAGGGGGCAGAAAATTTATTTAAAGAAATAATAGCTGAGCACTTCCCAAACCTGGGGAGAGACTTAGACATCCAAGTTCACGAAGCTAACAGATTACCCTATTATCTAAATGCAGAAAGCCTTTCTCCAAGATGTATTATAATGAACGTGTCAAAAATCAAAGATAAAGAGAGAATCCTAAAAGCAGTCAGGGAAAAAAAGATTGTAACCTACAAAGAAAACACATTAGGCAATCAGCAATTTCTCAGCAGAGACCCTACTGGCAAGAAGACAGTGGAATGACAAATCAAAGTGTTGAAAAAAACCTGCCAGCCAAAAATACTCTATTCAGCAAAGTTATACTTCAGATATGAAGGAGAAATACTTTTCCAGACAAACAAAAACTGAGGGATTTCATCACCCCTACACCTGCCTTGCAAGAAATGCTGAAAAGAGTTCTTCAAGCTGAAATCAAAAGATGCTAATCAGCAACATGAAAACATACAAAAGTATACAACACTCTAGTAAAGGTAAATGTACAATCAGACACAGAAAACTTAATTCTGTAATAGGATGGTGTGTTAACCACTTAACTACAGTATAAGGTTTAAGGAGAAGATTATTAAAAATAATTACAGTGACTATAATTTGTTAATGAATACACAATATAAAAAGAGGTAAATAATGACACCAAAACACATTAAAGGGAGGGAGTAAAAGGGTAAAACTTTTGCATGACATCAAAATTAAGTTGCTATCGATATAAAATGGACCGTTTTATCTAAAGATATTTTATGTAAGCCTCATGGTACCAAAAAGCAAAAACCTAGAGTAGATTCACAGAAGGTAAAGAAAGGGGAAACAGAATATAACACCGTGGAAAATCACCAATTTACAAAGGCAGGCAGAAACAGAGGGGAAAGGAAACAATGGAAATATAAAACAAACAGAAAGCCATTAATGAGATGGCACTGGGAAGTCCTTACATATCAATAATTACTCTAATGTAAATGGATTGAATTCACCAATCAAAGGCATAGAGAGGCTGGATGGATAAGAAAAACAAGACCCAACTATATGTTGCCTCCAAGACTCACTTCAGATTTAAGGAAACACATAGGCTCAAAGTGAAGGGATAGAAAAAGAAATTCAGGACTTCCCTGCTGGCACAGTGGTTAAGAATCCGCCTGCCAATGCAGGGGACACAGGTTTGAGCCCTGGTCCAGGAAGATCCCACATGCCGGGGAGCAACTAAGCCCGTGTGCCACAACTACTGAGCCTGCACTCTAGAGCTCGCGAGCCACAACTACTGAGCCCTCGTGCCACAACTATTGAAGCCCACATGCCTAGAGCCCATGCTCTGCAACAAGAGAAGCCACCGCAATGAGGAGCCCGTGCATGGCAACAAAGAGCAGCCCCCGCTCGCCAAAACTAGAGAAAGCCCGTGCACAGCAATGAAGACCCAACACAGCCAAATAAATAATTAAGAAAAAAAAGAAATTCAATGCAAGTGGAAACCAAAGGAAAATGGAGTTAGCTATACTTATATTAGACAAAATAGACTTTAAGTAAAAAATGGTAACAAGAGACAAAAAGGTCATTATATAATAATAAAGGGGTCAATTCATCAAGAAGATGTAATAATTATAAATATATATGCACTAACATTGGAGAACCTAAATATATTAACAAATATCAACAGGTTTGAAGGGAGAAATAGACAAGAATACAATAATAGTAGGGGACTTTGATATCCCACTTTCAGCAATGGATAGATCATCCAGACAGAACATCAACAAGGAAACACTGGACTTGAACCATACATTAGACCAAATAGACCTAACAGACATTTATAGGTCATTCCATCCTACAGCAGCAAATACATATTCTTCTCAAGTGCACATAGAGAAGAATAAGTTTGAAATCATATCAAGTATTTTTCTCAGACCACAGTGGTATTAAACTAGAAATCAACAAGAAGAAAGCTGGAAAATCTACAATTATGTGGCAATTAAACAACATTCTCTTGAACAACCAATGGGTCAAAGAAGAAATCAAAAGAGAAATAAAAAATAACATTGAACAAATGAAAATGGAAACAAAACATACCAAAATCTACGGAATGATGCAAAAGCAATTCTGAAAAGGATAAACTTAGTTTATAGTAATAAATGCATATTTTAAGAAAACAGAAGGATCTCAAATAAACATTCTAACTTCACACCTCAAAGAACTAGAAAAAGAACAAATTAAGCCCAAAGTTTGCAGGACAGAAATAATGAAGATCAAAATGGAAATAAAATGTAACAGAGGCCAGAAAAACAATAGAAAAAAAAAATCAACAAAACTAAGAACCGGTTTTTCAAAAAGATAAACAAAATTGACAGATCAAGAGCCATACTAACCAAGAAAAAAGAAGACTCAAATAAATAAAATCAGAAATGAAAGAGAAGACATACTACAGAAATACACATGATCATAAGATACCAGTATGAGCAATTCTATGCCAACAAGCTGGATAACCTAGAAGAAATGGATTAATTCCTAGAAACACACAACATACCAAGACTGAATCAGGAAGAAATAGAAAATCTCAATAGATCAATAATGAGTAAGGAGATTGACTCAGTAATCAAAAACCTCCCAAAACAGAAAACTCCAGGACCAGATGGCTTCACTTATGAATTCTATCAAATACTTAAGGAAGAATTAATGTCAATCTTTCTCAAACTCTTCCAAAAAGTAAGAGAAGGGAACACTTCCAAACTCATTTTATGAGGTCAGCATTACCTTGATACCAAAGCCAGACAAGGACACTACAAGAAAACTATATATCCCTGATGAATACAGATGCAAAAGTTCTCAAAAACTATTAGCAAAGTGAATTCAGCAACACAATAAAAAAGGATTTGACGAAATACAGCATCTTTTCATGATAAAAACCCTCAACTGATTGGGTATAGATGGAGCACACCTCAACATAATAAAGACCATATACAAACACACAAAGCTACCATCACACTCAATGATAAAAATTTGAAAGCTTTCCTTTAAAATCAGAAACAAGACAAGGGTGGCCACTCTCACCACTCTTATTCGACATAGTACTGGAAGGTCTAAGTTAAAGCAATTAAGGCAAGACAAAGAAATAAAAGGCATCAGAAGTGGAAAGGAAAAGTTGTCATTATTTGCAGGTGATATGACCTTATATATAGAAAATCCTGAAGACTTAACCAAAAAACTGTTGGAACTAATCAAAAAATTCTGTAAAGTTATAGGATATAAAATCAACACACAGAAACCAGTTGTGTTGCTATACACTAACAATGAAACATCTGAAAAATAAAAAAAAAAAGATTCTACTCACAATAGCATCAAAAACAATAAAATACTTAGTAATAAATTTATCCAAAGAGGTGAAAGATCCTGTATAATGAAAACTGTTAAGACCCTGATAAAAGAAATTGAAAAAGACAAATGGAAAGATATCCTTTATTCATGGCTCAGAAGAATTATATTTTTAAAATATCCATACTAAGCAAACCCATCTACAGATTCAATGCAATCAATGCAAAATCCCAATGACATTTTTAACAGAGATAAAACAAACCTAAAATGTGTATAGAAACACAAAACAATCGTAAGAACAACAAAACTGGAGGCAGCAAACTTCCTGCTTTCGAACCATACTATAAAGCTACAGAAATTAAAACGGTATGGTCCTGGCATAAAAATAAAACATGTAGACCAGTGGAACAAATAGACAGCCTAGAAATAAACCTCTGCATATATGGTTATCTAATATTTGACATGGGAGCCAAGAACACTCAATAAGGAAAGGCTGTCCTGCTATATCACTGCTACTGCTATATCACATTTGTTCAATTCCCATTAACATGTATGGATATCAGAAATAGAACAAAAAATGTCCAGGTCTCTACATATAATTAAAAAATAATCATTAATATTCATTAATGACTTTCAACCTATGAGAAGAGATTGTTTACTATATTAAGCATACTAAAATAAATGGGTAAAAACATTTTCATTTTAGCCATAGGTTGAAACAACGTTTATCCTAATTAATCTTTAGTTTACCTGAAAAGGTAATCAAACAAAAGTCTCTACAGAATCAAGGAAAAAATACTTTTTGTTTGCTCACCAATGTCTATAAGGCACCCATTTCCACAATTCTACGGTAATTAAAATTTGACTATTACAGAGTATTAAAAAAATCTGTATTTTTTGTCACAAGCCATACATTACATATTTTATGGCCAATATGCAGTATAGCCATGAAGATGAATAGGCCTAAACTGCAGTCTTAATATTATGTAATTTTAATTATACTTAGACAATTATAGTCAACAGATAATTATAAACCACAATTATTAGGAGTTATATATAGAAAAACAAATTGTCACACAACCACATTCCTTTTATTACCCTTGTTCTTGATTTCCAGGTGATCTTAAAATCACAACCTTAGTAAGGGGTATTATTTGTATGTGTGTATGTGTTAAAATACAGTTATGTAACACTTGGCCTTTTAAATAATAACTATTCTACTTTGTATTTCCTACTGGTTAGTTAACGTAGAGATGATACTGGTTAATAATCAAAAACTTAAGTGACTTACAGAAAATGTTTTACTCTCAAAGAAATATGATCTGACCAGGAATTCTAAAGATGACAAGGCAATTAGAGTTAGGATAAACATACAGAAAGGTTTTGCTCTCTTGGACATGAGAAACTCTTTTCATTTTTCCCCAAAGGCTCTTATGATGGGCATAAAATTAAGTGGAGGGGAAATAAGGTTATTTCTTCTCCCAAGAGTTAATTCCATCTCTCCTCTCCACTTCTTGAGCTTCTGGAGTCAGTATCTTACTGTAGGGAATAAAAATGAAAAGCAAGAAGAAGAATAAGAAAAAAAAAAAAAACTTAAGGTAGCATAGATTTTGGCTATCTCTTTTAAAGCTAAATCTAGAGTACCTAAATGTAGATTTTGATAGGTATAGATTATTTTACTATTTAATTCTATCTCCTGATAGTGGAAAACACAGACTGGCTTTTAAGTTGTTCTTCGACTATATACACATTGAGATTATCTTTTTTTTTTTTTAACACCTTTATTGGAGTATAATTGCTTTACAATGGTGTGTTAGTTTCTGCTTTGTAACAAACTGCATCAGCTATACATGTACATATACCCCATATCTCCTCCCTCTTGCGTCTCCCTCCCACCCTCCCTATCCCACCCCTCTAGGTGGTCACAAAGCACTGAGCTGATCTCCCTGTGCTATGCGGCTGCTTCCCACTAGCTATCTATTTTACATTTGGTAGTATATATAAGTCCATGCCACTCTCTCACTTCGTCCCAGCCTACCCTTCCCCCTTCCCGTGTCCTCAAGTCCATTCTCTATGTCTGCGTCTTTATTCCTGTCCTGCCCCTAGGTTCTTCAGAACCATTTTTATTTTAGATTCCATATACATGTGTTAGCACATGGTATTTGTTTTTCTCTTTCTGACTTACTTCACTCTGTATGACAGACTCTGGGTCCACCCACCTCACTACAAATAACTCAATTTCGTTTCTTTTTATGGCTGAGTAATATTCCATTGTATATATGTGCCAAATCTTCTTTATCCATTCATCTGTCAATGGACACTTAGGTTGCTTCCATGTCCTGGCTCTTGTAACTAGAGCTGCAATGAACATGGTGGTACATGATTCTTTTTGAATTATGGTTTTCTCAGGGTATAGGCCCAGTAGTGGGATTGCTGGGTCGTATGGTAGTTCTATTTTTAGTTTTCTAAGGAACCTCCATACTGTTCTCCATAGTGGCAGTATCAATTTACATTCCCACCAACAGTGCAAGAGGGTTCCCTTTTCTCCACACCCTCTGCAGCATTTATTGTTTGTAGATTTTTTTGATGATGGCCATTCTGACTGGTGTGAGGTGATACCTCATTGTAGTTTTGATTTGCATTTCTCTAATGATTAGTGATGTTGAGCATCCTTTCATGTGTTTATTGGCAATCTGTATATCTTCTTTGGAGAAATGTCTATTTAGGTCTTCTGCCCATTTTTGGATTGGGCTGTTTGTTTTTTTGATATTGAGCTGCATGAGCTGTTTATATATTTTGGAGATTAATCCTTTGTCAGTTGCTTCGTTTGCAAATATTTTCTCCCATTCTGAGGGTTGTCTTTTCATCTTGTTTATGGTTTCCTTTGCTGTGTAAAAGCTTTTAAGCTTCATTAGGTCCCATTTGTTTATTTTTGTTTTTATTTCCATTTTTCTAGGAGGGGGTCAAAAAGGATCTTGCTGTGATTATGTCATGGAGTGTTCTGCCTATGTTTTCCTCTAAGAGTTTTATGGTGTCTGGCCTTACATTTAGGTCTTTAATCCATTTTGAGTTTTAGTGTATAGTGTTAGGGAGTGTTCTAATTTTACATGTAGCTGTCCAGTTTTCCCAGCACCACTTATTGAAGAGACTGTCTTTTCTCCATTGTATACTCTTGCCTCCTTTATCAAAGATAAGGTGACCATACATGCGTGGGTTTATCTCTGGGCTTTTTTTTTTTAATTAATTAATTTATTTATTTATTTTTGGCTGTGTTGGGTCTTCGTTTCTGTGCGAGGGCTTTCTCTAGTTGCGGCAAGCGGGGGCCACTCTTCATCGCGGTGCACAGGCCTCTCACTATCGCGTCCTCTCTTGTTGCAGAGCACAGGCTCCAGACGCACAGGCTCAGCAGCTATGGCTCACGGGCCCAGTTGCTCCACGGCATGTGGGGTCTTCCCAGACCAGGGCTCGAACCCGTGTCCCCTGCATTGGCAGGCAGACTCTCAACCACTGTGCCACCAGGGAAGCCTATCTCTGGGCTTTCTATCCTGTTCCATTGATCTATATTTCTGCTTTTGTGCCAGTACCATACTGTCTTGACTACTGTAGCTTTGTAGTATAGTCTGAAGTCAGGGAGCCTGATTCCTCCAGCTCCGTTTTTCTTTCTCAAGATTGCTTTGGCTATTCGGGGTCTTTTGTGTTTCCATACAAATTGTGAATTTTTTTGTTCTAGTTCTGTGAAAAATGCCATTGGTAGCTTGACAGGGATTGCACTGAATCTGTAGATTGCTTTGGGTAGTAGAGTCATTTTCATAATGTTGATTCTTCCAATCCAAGAACATGGTATATCTCTCCATCTGTTTGTATCATCTTTGATTTCTTTCATCAGTGTCTTATAGTTTTCTGCATACAGGTCTTTTGTCTCCTTAGGTAGGTTTATTCCTAGGTATTTTATTCTTTTTGTTGCCATGGTAAATGGGAGTGTTTCCTTCATTTCTCTTTCAGATTTTTCATCATTAGTATATAGGAATGCCAGAGATTTCTGTGCATTAATTTTGTATCCTGCTACTTTATCAAATTCATTGATTAGCTCTAGTAGTTTTCTGGTAGGATCTTTAGGATTCTCTATGTATACTATCATGTCATCTGCAAACAGTGACAGTTTTACTTCTTCTTTCCCAATTTGGATTCCTTTTATTTCTTTTTCTTCTCTGACTGCTGTGGCTAAAACTTCCAACACTATGTTGAATAATAGTGGTGAGAGTGGGCAACCTTGTCTTGTTCCTGATCTTAGTGGAAATGGTTTCAGTTTTTCACCATTGAGAATGATGTTGGCTGTGGGTTTGTCATATAGGTCTTTATTATGTTGAGGAAAGTTCCCTCTATGCCTACTTTCTGGAGGGTTTTCATCATAAATGGGTGTTGAATTTTGTCAAAAGCTTTTTCTGCATCTACTGAGATGATCATATGGTTTTTCTCTTTCAATTTGTTAATATGGTTTATCACACTGATTGATTTGCATATACTGAAGAATCCTTGCATTCCTGGGGTAAACCCCACTTGATCATGGTGTATAATCCTTTTAATGTGTTGTTGGATTCTGTTTACCTGTATTTTGTTGTGGATTTTTTCACCTATGCTCATCAGTGATACTGCCCTGTAGTTTTCTTTTTTCTGTGACATCTTTGCCTGGTTTTGGTATCAGGGTGATGGTGGCTTCACAGAATGAGTCTGGGAGTGTTCCTCCCTCTGCTATACTTTGGAACAGCTTGAGAAGAATAGGTGTTAGCTCTTCTCTAAATGTTTGATAGAATTCGCCTGTGAAGCCATCTGGTCCTTGGCTTTTGTTTGTTGGAAGATTTTTAATCACAGTTTCAATTTCAGTGCTTGTGATTGGTCTGTCTGTATTTTCTATTTCTTCCTGGTTCAGTCTTGGAAGATTGTGTTTTTCTAAGAATTTGTCCATTTCTTCCAGGTTGTCCATTTTATTGGCATAGAGTTGCTTGTAGCAATCTCTCATGATCCTTTGTATTTCTGCAGTGTCAGTTGTTACTTCTCCTTTTTCATTTCTAATTCTATTGATTTGAGTCTTCTCCCTTTTTTTCTTGATGAGTCTGGCTAATGGTTTATCAATTTTGTTTATCTTCTCAAAGAACCATCTTTTAGTTTTATTGATCTTTGCTGTTGTTTCCTTCATTTCTTTTTAATTTATTTCTGATCTGATCTTTATGATTTCTTTCCTTCTCCTAACTTTGGGGTGTTTTTGTTCTTCTTTCTCTAATTGCTTTAGGTGTAAGGTTAGGTTATTTGAGATGTTTCTTGTTTCTTGAGGTAGGATTGTATTGCTCTAGACTTCCCTCTTAGAACTGTTTTTGCTGCATCCCCATCCCATATGTTTTGGGCCTTTGTGTTTTCATTGTCATTTGTTTCTAGGTATTTTTTGATTTCCTCTTTGATTTCTTCAGCGATCTCCTGGTTATTTAGTAACGTATTGTTTAGCCTCCATGTGTTTGTATTTTTTACAGATTTTTTCCTGTAATTGATATCTAGTCTCATAGCGTTGTGGTCGGAAAAGATACTTGATACGATTTCAATTTTCTTAAATTTACTGAGGCTTGATTTGTGACCTAAGATATGATCTATCCTGGAGAATGTTCCATGAGCACTTGAGAAGAAAGTGTATTCTGCGGGTTTTGGATGGAATGTCCTATAAATATCAATTAAGTCCATCTTGTTTAATGTATCATTTAAAGCTTGTGTTTCCTTATTTTCATTTTGGATGATCTGTCCATTGGTGAAAGTGGGGTGTTAAAGTCCCCTACTATGATTGTGTTACTGTCGATTTCCCCTTTTATGGCTGTTAACATTTGCCTTATGTATTGAGGTGCTCCTATGTTGGGTGCATAAATATTTACAACTGTTATATCTTCTTCTTAGATTGATCCCTTGATCGAGATTATCTTTTGAAGAATTTTTCAGAAAGACTTCCCTTTGCATAAGATTCATTTGTAGAAATAAGTCCCTGGGAAAGCCTAGGTCAGAAATGTCAAATTGGTGGCCTTTAACTAGCTTTCTTTGGTCCACACTATCTGTTTTTCTAAAGTCAAATTCATTTTTAATTTGTAAAATCAGTAGCTATTATCTTATAAAAATTCCTATTTCCGACTCATCTTGGAAAATCAGAAGAACTGTGCATGAGCTTACATTCCCACATGGCCACCACTGGCTGGAGCCGAGTGGGGGCTGGTGCCTTTGGATGGGACATGTGCTCTTCCAGGTCACCCCTCATTCCACTTGGTCTGCATCGTCTACCTGGCTAGCCCCTGTAAGAATCTATTTGTAACTCTGCTATTTATTTGGTCTGCTTTGTATTGTGACAGGAACATGAAAAAAGTGAAAACCCTGGCCTCTACCAAGGGTGAAGCTTGATGTTTAGAAACAACAAAACACTGCTTGAATTAGCAAAGTAAGTTAACAAGGTAAAAATAAAATCTGTAGTGTAGTTGTGAACTACTTTTAAACTGTTTCCATTGCACTTCACTATTTTGCCTTTTAACCCAACATGTCTCTACACTTTGGCAATGCCTGAAAGCTGGATGACTCCACTTACACCTAAGTGTGTCTCCATACACAGACTGTAACGTGTATGACCCACCCTGCAGCTTAATAAGATACAAATCCCTGGGGAGGCCAACAGCACACCTAGACCCTCACCTTGGCTCTTGTCCCTAACTGCATGACCACAGGCAAAGCCCTCTGGGGTTCAGCTCTTCATTCATATAATGAGGGTACTGGACTAGGTCTCTCTTAGCACTGGGATCTGATTGTTTGAGACCATCAGCACATTTATAAAAATTGTGGAAATATCTTTTAGGTAAAACAAATAATAACTCAAGGGAAACTTGTTTTAGAAAATATTTTAGAAAAGGGATGCTTTCCAAGAGTACAAGAAAATTAAAACTTTATCATCAAAATATGCTGATATTATAAACAAGGAATATCCATTCCTTGTTTACAAAATAGTTTTAAATTTTAAAAAAGCCAAAATTATATGCCATTATTTACCCTAGAAGTTGCTACTTAATGACAACGTACAATGAAGCCAGGACTTTAGAAAGGAGAAATGTAAAAATCGAAATAATTGATATAAATTTATATGCTAAAAATTAGTTATTTAGTCATATCTCTTCAAAGGAGTCAGTGAAAACCCTCGGAAGAGGAAATCAGGCTCCATTCACTTACTTCCCTCTGACATCTGCTATTTAGCTAATTATTTTGGAAGCCTATATATTTAAGCTTAATGCATTCTCTCAAATCCAAAATTTATTAAGATCTTTTTTTTTGCCAGATAAAAGTTTTTTTTATAGTAACAAGTTTGCATACTATCTACAAAAATGATTATAAGTAAAATTTTAGAGGACACCTGTGTAGGAAGAACCCTAAACAGGCCCTCAAATTTCCTGCCCTAATTTCTGTGACTGTGAATATGAAGGATACCACACCTGTGATCTGCACTACTTGATAAAAGGGATTTTGCAGATGTAATGAGATTATTAGTCAGCTGACTCTGAGTTAATCAAAAAGGAGACTACGCAGGTGATGCTGACCCAATGACATGATTAAAGCAGAGTTTTCTCCACTGGTGGTAGGAGAGGAGGTCAGATTTCTGAAGCATGAGGGAGATGTGACGTACCAGTGCTGGCTTGAAGATGGTGACAAGGAGTGTGGGTACCTCAGGGAACTGAGAGAGGTTTCTGGCCGACAGCCAGCAATGAAACGGGGACCTCAGTTCTACAACCACAAGGAACTGAATTCTGCCGACAACTTGAATGAGTCTGGGAGTGGATTTCCCCTGAGTCTCCAGTCAAGGACTCAGCCCAACTGACATCTTAGTTACAGCCTTAAGATACTCTGAGCAAAGGACCCATTGGACTTGTGACTTACAGAACCATGTGTTAATAAGTGGGTGTTTGTGGTGATTTATTACACAGCAATAGAAAACTAACACAACGCTGAGGAATTACCTATTATTAGGAAGGACAAGAAAACCAACTGAATATATGAATGCTACATTTTTCAAAGTGCTTAAGTTTCAAAGTTGATTTGTTAGGCTGTTTCATGTTGAGAAAAACAATGTGTGTTGAAGAGTAGAAGTGATAATTCTCAGGAAATGGGGCAAACTAAAGTCCAGAATAAATGTAAAACATTCAAACCAGATTTTAATTATAGCAAAGTAAAATTATACACTAAAAAACCTAGACATTTCAATTTCAAACTGAAGAGAAATCAAATACAGCAGAGATGCTTACCCTATTTTGAAAAAATGATGCATGAAAATGTGATGTTGTAGCAGATATTGATACTAAAGTAATAGTTTCTTCAGAACTAGGATTATGTAAGTAAACTTTTTCCATTTTTGGCATTCCAACTGGTCTGTAAAAACAAAAAGAAAACTGTTACAAATATTTCAAAGACAATTTCTAGTTTTAGAAGTAACCTCTAGTTGTTAAAAAATTAAACATCAAAATTATTTAGACAAATACATACCCAAACGTATGAAATTATATATTAAATTAGTTTATATCTAAAATTACACATAAAATGCATGCATTAGCTATTCAGCAAATAAAACTATTGAGTGCCAACTGTATGCCACACACTGAGCCAGGTACTGGGATGTAAGGAGGCAAGTCTCCAACCGGATAAAGCTTACATCTAGTGAGGAAGCAGGCAGGGAACAAAACGGTCAGATCCCTTTATTACTTTCTGTAATACCACCTACCGCCTGCTTCTCTACTAATTCTGAATCTTATCCTCCTCTCCCCAAATTCCACTGATAGATGCTCTTCAATTTAGAAGAAGTTTAGTGGCAACGTTCTGTGAGCAGATCTGCCTTATGAGTTAGGGGCTGTTGTTATACGCATTTTATAGATGAGGACACTGAGGCACAGAAAACTTAATTAACTTGCCTAAAGTCATACTTGGAACCTCACTCTGAATCCAGGCCATCTGGCTCTAGTTCCTGCTCTAACCCTCTCAAAGGAACAGTATAAAGCACACACTCGAGGTCTGATATCCACAGATTCATTTTAATGTTCCCCATGGCATCCACATTGTAGTTTGTCTTAAAAGTGAAACCTCCTCAGTATGTAGTCCATTAAGTACTTACATTGCTAATCATATTTGCACAGGCTTCCTAGCTTGACAGCTTAAGAGAATTCTGCATATAAATTATGTTTTTTCAGAGTTCTCTCTAGTTATTTAATTGGCGCCTGTCTTATTTCCTCAACGAGATTATCAGTACCTTAAGGACGAAGTTTACGTTGTATGCGCACTGTGTATTCCTCGTATTGTCTAGCACAGAACCAGGCACCTGGTGACAGCGTGCACAGGGCAGCTTGCCCGCCCCTGCCCCCACCCATGACCTCAGTGGTTACAATCTAGTGAGGAAGCAGGCAGGGAACAAAACGGTCAGATCCCTTTCTTTCTTTCTGTAATACCACCTGCTGTTACGAAGTGGTTATCAGCTCCCCTAATCTGGAATCAATCAGCCTACACACGTGATTCCCTATGTTTCCACCTGAGTCAGGCTGGTTCCATGTGCATGACCCCCACGCCTTTACCAATGTCTTTGCTCTGTGTTTTCTTCCCTATCCTCTATGTGAATCCAAACCCTCATGTTCTAATTCAATTACAACTTCTGTCACAAGGTCCTCTTCTTGTACAATCATTTTGGCCTATGTTTTCTGAAATTTTATTTCATCTGTATAAACCTCAAATTCTAAGTAGTTGAAGATGCAGCGCCAGAATTACATTTTATATGTGGTTCAACTGTCCACCATGCTTTTGTCCTTCAGGAATTTTTGCCCCTGCCTTTTCCTCAGTTCAGTTTATCACTTGTAACTTATGATGTTGGAAAACTGATAAAACAGTGAACAGCTGATAACTTTCACTAGTTAAAAAAAACAAACAAACCAGGGGCTTTGGGTTCCTTTTAAAATGGTGAATTGGTTAGTATATGTTACTGGTTCTCCCTGACACCCCTGAACAGCTGCATATACAAACAACAATGCTGGAAAACTTTAGAAGTTAATCCCTGATTCCAAGGATTAACCAAAAACAGGAAGAAACCCTTGGGGGAACAAAAGGCTGCCTGAACTGGCAGGTGGGGAAAAGTGAGGGACACAGAGCAGCCCAGGCCGACAACGAGAAGCCAGGAGTAACTCTCCTCTTCTCCAGTCCCTTCCCTGCTTGCCTTGGTACAATCAAAGCCTCCCCCTTCAACCCAGATGGCAGAAAGGCTCACTGGGGTAAGAAGCTGATGATCAGCTACACTTGAGCACACCCACCTCTACACTCCTCTCTCTGGTCCTCCAAAGCCCTAGAGTTGCTAGATTACAATTTAGGAAGATACCTCTTCCAGACACTTCTGCCTAAGCACTGTCAGATAGAGTGGTGGGAACATAGGACAATCAATAGTTTTTATGTGAATGTGTGTATGTAACTGGACCTCTCCACCTTGGGGATCATCTCCCTTCTTAAATTCACAAGAGACAAAGAGCAAGGCTTGGTCTTCTGCTCTTCCTCAATATGCATTATAAGACAGCAACTCAGAAGTTTACACATCAAAATAACATGATCTGTGAGGAGTAGTACAATCAAGTTGAAAACATATACAGTGTTGTGATAGACCACAATGTTGTTCCCAATTTGCTGACCGAACTGGTGAGAGGCTTATATCTCTCCACTTCATTAACATTAGGCCAATGAAATGTGAGCAAAAGTGACATATATCATTAAGTTTTAAGAGTCTTCTTGTACTCTGTTTCTTCTGTCAAGTAAATGGCATTTCACAGATGGGAGTGCTCTTCCAGTCTAGATCCCACTGGGTCGTTTGTGATCACAGCATAAGCTAGTAAAGGCTGAATAATGCATACCTGAAGCTGCAAAAGTTAAACCAAGAATTAAAAATAAGCATAATGGAATATGCTTAAGGAGAAATGGCAAGATACTAGCAAAATGAAGAAAGCCTATAGAAACCAAGAGAAAATATCAGCAGAAAACATAATGTATAAAGATAACGGATGGGATAGGTAGATAAAAATCTATTTGTGAGTTGGAAGATCAGATTGACAATTTAGATCCAAATTCAGTAAGAAAGAATATATATTTAGAATATTTTAAAAGATAGAGCTATAAAAATCAAAAGAAAAACAGATATGTAGAACATAACTAGAAGTGGTAATATTTGGAAAATGGAGTGTAGGAATACTTGAAGAATATGGACAAAAACAATGGGCAAAACCCAAAATTTTAAAAAAAGATGAAATAATTCTTGATTGAAGGGTTTGTGAAATGTCAACAAGGAGAGATAAGGAAACCCTGTCTTAATAAGCACACAGCAAAATTTAAGGAGTTGCAAGAGTTTTTTATACATTATGGATATAAGCCTCTTAGGAGATATTTGCAAATATTTTCTCCCATTCTGTGGCTATCTTTTCACTTTTTTGATGGTATCATTTGCAGCACAAAAGTTTTTAATTTTTATGTAATCCAATGTGTATATTTTATCTTTTGTCACTTGTGCTTCTGGAGCCATATCTAAGAAAATATTGTACAAACCACTGCATAATGGAGATACATTACAATGTTTTCCTCTAAGGTTTTATAGTTTAGCTTTGTTACATTTACATTTAGCTCTATGATACACTTTGAATTAATTTTTGTGTATAGTGTCAGGTAGGGGATCCAACTTAATTCTTTTGCCAGTTGTCTTAGCACCATTTGTTGCAAACATTATTCTTTCTTCATTTAATTGTCCTGGCACCCTTGTCAAAATCAATTTACAATAAATATAAAGTTCTATTTCTGGAATCTAAATTCTTTCCCATTTATCTATATGGCAGTAATTACAGGGTCTTGACTACTAAAGCTCTTTAGAAGGTTTCTGACATTGGGAGCTGTTAGTCTTCCAACATTGGTCTCCTTTTAAAAAATTGTTTGGCTATTCTGGATCCTTCTTATTTCCATGTGAATTTTAATACCAGCTTGCCAATTTCTGTAAAAAAGTCAGCTGTGGTTTTGATGGGGATTGTGTTGAATCCACAGATCAATTTAGGGAGTATTGCCATTCTCATTTGTGCCTTCTGATTTATGAATATGGGATGGTTTCTATTTACTTAGCTCTTTAATTTCTTTTGACAATGGTTTGGCATTTTTAGTATACAGCACTACTTTTTAAAATTTGTATATAAGTATTTTATTATTTTTGATGCCATTGTAAATGGAATTGTCTTCTTAATTTTGATTGTCTATTGTTAGTGTATAGAACAAATATTTTTGTATATTGATCTAATATCCTGTAACCTTGCTGAACTCACTTATTAGTTCTATTTTTTTAAAAAAGTGGATTGCGTAGGATGTCCTATGTACAAGAGTATAACATCTGAAAATAGAGATGGTTTAATTCTTCCTTTCCAAACGCCATTGTCAAAAGTGGGGTACCTAAATCTCCAACCATTACTATTGAACTGTCTGTTTTTCCCCTTTAGTTCTGTTAGTGTTGTTTCCTATATTTTGGGTTTCTGTTGTTAGTTGTGTCTTGCTCTTTTAATGTGACAATCTTGGTCTCTTAATTGGTGTGTTTAGACTATTTATATTAAATGTAATTATTTTTATGGTTAAAGTCTACAATCTTGCTAGTTATTTTCTATTTGTTCTATCTCTTCTTTGTTCAGAACCCTTTTATATGCAGAATTTTCTAGTCCTGGCCCAATTAAACTAGAAATCAATAACAAACAGATAAACAGATTCTCTATAAATATGTAAACAAACCAACATGTGTAAACAACTCATGGATCAAAGATGAAATCTGAATAAAAATTAAGAACTATCTGGAGCTGAATCAAAATGAAGAGATTAACTCATTAAAAACTTGTGGCATACAGTTCAAGTTGTGCTTAAACGAAAATTCATAAATCTAAATGTACATATTTGAAAAGAAGACAGCCTGAAAATTAATGAGCTAAGCATCCATGTCATTAGAAAAAGAATAGCAAATTAAAATAAGAAAGTACAAGGAAAGAAATAATACAAATAAGAGTGGAAATCAATGAAGTAAAACATAAAATAGAGATGATTTATGAAGTCAGAAATTCCCATTTTGGCAGGGGGGACTAATAAATTGTTAACTACTTGGCAAGATGAATAAAGAAAAAAGAGGAGGCATAAAATATCAATACCAGCAGTGATGAAGAAGACATCACTACAGATGCTACAAACAGTAAAACAATCATAAAATTATATTAACTTTATGATAGTAAATTTGAAAATCCTGAAATTGCCATACTCCTAGAAAAACAGAGCTTGCCAAAACTGACAAATTTAAGAAAAAAATATGTAAGCATTACAGAAAATAAAACTACTGAAGAAATTAAATCTGCAATTTAAAACTTCCCCACAAAGAAAACTCCAGTCCATAAGGACTTGACTGGCAAAGTCTACCAAATATTTAAAGGGACTATTCTACCAAACACTTTGGGGAAAAGAGAGATGCTGATACAAAATGGGGAGAGATGAGAAAGAACTCTGTGAGGCTGGATTTGAATTGGGAAAATATGAATTGGACTTATCAGTATGGGCCATGATTTATGCATGTATACATATCCATATATACATGCATAATGCATATGTATATATACATGTATATATTCCTCCAGAGATCGGTCCACATGAGCACAGAAGCAATGACATATAGGGGCAATGAGCGCATTCAGTGCCCAGATCTGGGTTTCTAAATGTCATTTTCCACTGAAGAAACCAGGACTTCTTTAGTTTTGGCTAATTCCAGATCTTGGACAAAGAAAACATAAGGAAGCCTAGAACGTTTGTTGTATCAGAAAGCAAAGAAGTGTTCAAAGATAATAGGGCGTATCAAAAAAAGAAAAAGGAATCAGCTTAAAGAGGCTCCCACTGGCAAAATCTGTAAAATTTGGAGCAAAAAGAACAGTGAAAGTAAAGGGTTATAACACACTGATTAAAAAACAAAACCCGTGAGTCTATAGCAGAGATCAACAACCTTTTTCTGTAATGGGCCAGAAGGTAAATATTTCAGGCTTTACAGAACATGCAATCTCTGTCACAACTACCCAGTCTGCCACTGTTGTGCAAAAAGCAGCCATAGACAAACGTAAATGAATGGGTATGGTTATGTTCCAGTAAAACTTTACATATAAAAACAGGTGTCAAGGGCCATAATTTGCTAACCCTTGGTCTATAGTGATGATCAAAGAAAAGAAGGGAATACTTCTTTACAGAAGAATCTTGATTCCTAAATGAAAAAAAACAATGATAGAATTTGAAGGGGAAAAAAGGAATCACCATTTTGCAACTATCGATGTAATGACTGATTCAGGTAAGAGTCTATGGGTACTGATGAGGTAAACTATTAGATGAAAGATTGATGGAGAACAGGACAGCAACCCTACAGATTATTTATTAATTACAAAGAGGAAAACCATCTTTACAATTTACAGGATCTGGCAGATAGTACACCGATGAGTGCTCAAACTCAGCATCAACAATAATTAGAAATATGGACATTACATTACCCTGATATAACGTTAATACAACATTATCTATGTAATGTTCTTGACAAAAATGTTTAGCCTGAAATCTAATCATTAGGATATAATCAGGCAAATCCAGTTTGTGGGCTATTCTATAAGTCAACTGACCTGGACTACAAAAATTTCAATCTTATGAATAAAAAAAAGAAAAAAGGTAGGAAACTGTTCTAGATTAAAGACACCTACCAACCAAATGCAATGTGTCATCCTTAATTTAAACCTGGTTAGAGGATGGGAGACTATATTGCTTTTGGCAATTAGGGAAATTTGAATGTAAACTATATATTAGATAATGTTACTGTATCAATATTAGATTCTTTGGGTGTGATAATGGAATTGTGCTTACGCAGGAGCAGTCCCTTAGGATTCACACACGGAAGAACTTAGGGGTGAAATATGATGTATACATTTACTTCCAGGAAAAAAAGTGGAGTTTGTGTGTGTGTAGAAAGAAAAACAGACAGAAAGAAAAGGTTAACTCTTGGTGAATCTGGATAAAGGTTATGTAGGTGTTCACCATATTATTCTTCCAACTTCTCTGTACTTTTAAATTTTTCAGAAGCTGGGGAAAACATTAAGACTTTCTGTTCAACAAAATACCGGATGGGAAAATTTAACGGACACATGACAAACTGGGAAAAGATATTTGCAATGTCTAAATATCTTTTTAGACTTTAAGGTTATTTTTAGACTATAAGAGGAATTTCTAATTACTAAGAACCCCAAAAGAAAAATGGTCAAAGGATATGAACAGGCAATTTATAGGAAGAGGAAACTCAAAAGGCCAATAAGCATATAGAGATGAATATTTGAACTTACTAGTGATCAGAGAAATGCAAAATTAACAAGGCATCATGTTATCCCTATTTAACTAGCAAAATTAGAAAGTTGGCTAACGTTAAGTGCGAATACAGGGGACATGGCAATACAGGAATGCTAGTGGACTGCTCGGAGGAGTACAGAGAGGAAAGGCCATTCACAAGAGCAATCAGGCCATACCTAGATACATAAAGTGTACTCACACTCTGTAACCTATGCATTCCACTCTGGGGCTTATATTCCAAAGAAATTCTCATGACGGTCTGTAAGTGACCGTGTAAGAGGATTTCACTGCAGGGCTGTCTGTGGTGGTAAGGCAGGAGAGGCAATATGTGTAGCCATCAAAGGCGGAGTTAACGGTATAGTAAGTACTCACTATCTTACTCCTGTGGTTAGAAATAAGAGAGCAGAGAAATAATCTAACAAAAACAGAGCTTTAAAAAGGTAAGAAATAGAATGAGCTATGCAGCCACTATGGAAAACAGTATGGAAATTCCTCAAAAAATTAAAAACAGAACTACCTTATGATCCAGCAACCCCCTCTTCTTCCCATATCTGAAGGAAATGAAAACAGGGTATCGAAGAGATACATGGCACTCTCAGGCTTACCTCAGTATTGTTCACAATGGTCAAGATATGGAAACAACTTAAGTGTCCATCGATGGATGAATGCATAAGGAAGCTGTGGTGTATATATACACGATGGAACATTATTCAGCCATGAGAAAAAAGGAAACCCTGCCATTTGTAACAACACGGATGGACTTCAGGGCATTATGCTAAGCGAAGTAAGTCAGAGAAAGACAAATCTGTATGATATCACTTATATGTGGAATCTAAAAAAGCCGAACTCATAGAAACAAAGACTAGAATGGTATTTACCAGGGACTAGGGGTTGGGGGTAAAGGAGAGATGCTGGTCCAAGAGTACCTATTTCCAGTTAGAAGATGAATAAGTTCTGGGGATCTAATGTACAGCATAGTGATTATAGTTAATAATGCTGTACTATACGCTTGAAAGTTGCTAAGATCTTAAATGTTCTCACCACAAAAAAGAAATGGTAATTATGTGATGTGATGCAGGTGTTAGCTAATGCCATGGTGGTAATCATTCTGCAGTGTAAGTCAAATCAATGTGCTATATACCTTAAACTTACAACGTTATATATCAGTTATATCTCAAAGTTGGAAAAAAAACCAGAATGAGCTATATCACAATATGATTTATATGTTAAAATATAATTCCATACGTTAAAATTACGTAAGAATAACTTCTAACTGGGTGGCAGATACAAAACTATACATATGTCTTATTCATTTCTGTCTGTATATTATATTTCATAAAAAAGAAAAAAGGTGAAAATAATGTGGTAAAGTAATGAAAATACTCTGGAAAGTAACACTGCTCTATAATTAAGCATCATCATATAAAAGTGAAATAAAGCATTCAGAGTCTTTTATTTTTCCTTTTGCTTTAGAGTGACCACATCAGTCAAGATGGCTTTGCTATGTGAGTTGTTTACTTGAGGTCAATGAATCAAAAGGTATTTGCCGAGGACCTACATTTGAGCCATCATAATGCTACCTTATCTTTACAGGTGATTCTTATATAACCATCAATGCTGAATCCTGTTTAGTCAGACAGTAAGCCCCATATGTTGTGATATGATCCCTCAATAATTCAATTTGAAAAGTACTTTAACAAATTTTATCTAAATAGAATATTAGAGAACTTAGGGTGGAAGTGTTATAATTAAACATTATGATAAATAAACTCAAAGCTCATTTTATTGTCCAAGCAGAAGTTTTAGTCTGTTTCCTTAGAGGTTTGTCTAACTTCCTTATTAGCACTTCTTCTTTTGGGGGTAAAACCCTCAAAGTCTAAAGTTGGGCAGAATTACATGCACTCAACCTGACTTTTAACACAGTCACATTATTTCACTTGATTCTCATATTCTGTATCACCTAAATCAACATCAAATGTAACTCAGCACCACTTTATTCATTTCTTCTGCAGCTTCATCTACAGTTGAATCTTGAGTTGTTTTAAACATTCTGTCTTTTCTAGAATGGGATAACAATACCTTCTTTCCATACTACCCAAAAAAGTCACGTTCATATGCATAAGGTCCACAAACTATATAAATAAGAACTCTTCACTGTCTTTTGTAAACATTTAACACATTTTTAAGGTTCTGAAAATGGGTTGTGCTGCTTACACACCATCTGAGAATTTCTTTATAATGCTGACATGAAGTTTTGTTGTTGCTGAGGTTCAATGTCTTCTGGTGCCTCTAAGGCTTAAACCAAGACATATTCCCCTTCTGAGAGCTCATCACTGCAGATGCCACCAGCTCTTGCCAGAAGCGGGAAGGCTGTAGAGAAGATGAACTCCCTTAAAGTCTCTCAGCTGAGAGCAGGTGATTCTGTGGCATTAGCGGTCACTAAGAGGCTGTACCCACAGACTGCCCTTGAGAGGCAGGATCCCACAGACGAGTCTCCTGCTTTGCAGGGAAGCAAAAACCTGGTCCAAAACTACTCCGTGGCTTACAGCCTGTCCATCACGAGGTTCAAAATCTTTCTGTGGCTTACAGTTCAGCCATGAGGAAAAAACCCAAAGGTGAGCCAAGGCTTGGGCCCTGAGGAAGGGACAGAGGGGCATCCAGAGGCAGGTCTGCGGCAACGCATTTAGGGTCAGGAGGCAGGAGGCTGCGTGCCCTCAGGAGCCCCCAGTGCGTGGACTTCCTCTTGCTCAGGTAGAGACTTTCTCAGGAGCTAGACCTCTTAACCGACAGGCTCATTCATCTCAGGCAGGGTCACGGGACCATAAAGTAATTAGGGAAGTAGGTACAGATCCAGCTGGCACTTCAAACTGCGGCCATGATGCTGCAGGAAGAAGCTTTACAGAGACAAGAAGGTAAAACTCTTCTTCCTCAAGCTTTATACACATATAAGTAGGATAACAGTACACAGAAATAAAAATGTCCTCCTTCCACCTGGTAAGTTCACCGATTATGTGCTTTTTTCAACAAACATGCTCTTTTACAATTCAAATGTCCCACAGGCAACCGGGCAACCAGTGTTTCTCCTCCCTATGAATTTGTTCTTAATGTTTTTCCTCCAGCGACCCCAGTGCAATCAATCTCCGTTTAGATAAAGAAGACAGGGTGTAAGACAGACAGGTACTCTGGGGGATCCTTGAAGAAGACAAGACTGAAGATGGCCTGCTACAGGAGAGGGCTCTGGGGTAAGGAAACAAGCCTGGAGGTTCTAGGAGCCTGGAAGCAGGGGCGGATCAGAAAGCTTGGTTTGCAATGCTGGTGAGTCTGGCCTTACCCTTTCTTCTAGGGATGAAAGAGGAAAGGCCCTAAGCCACACCCTCCAGAAATGAACCCTTGGAGAAAGGTCATCTACTTACGTTGCTGAGAGAAGTCTGGAGTAACAAGAACTGAGGGAAGGCGTCAGCAGGCTATTCCAGTCACTCATGCACACACAGAGCAGGCTTCCTGCAGTTCCAAGTGGTCCACACCATGGAAGCAGAGGGAGGTCTCCTTGGATGGACCAGCTTACAGACCTCATACAAACAGCTTCCCCTGCCTCTCCCTCTCCTCAGTTCCCTTGACAAAGTCGAAGACTGAGGAGAGAAGTCACACTGAACCATGGAAAACTATGCTCAAGTACTAATACAAATTTACTTGTAAATAAATAAGCAGTGCATCAGTTTTCTATGCTGCCTAACAAAGTACCACAAACCGAGAGGGTTAAAGCAATGCCCATGTATCATCTCTCAGTTCTGTACGGTAGAAGTCCAGGCACAGCATGACTGGTGTATCTGGCTCAGGGTCTCACACATCACGACTCAAAGTCCCCTTCTAAGCTCATGCAGGTTGCTGGCAACGTTTAGGTTGCTCTCAGTCTCTTGCCATATGGCCCCTGCCCTTTCCAAAACCAACACAAAGAAACTCCCTTGCATCAAATACCTCTCATGCTTCAAATCTCCAACATTTCTGTCTCTGATTGCCACAGCCAGATGTAGAGGGCTCGTGTGATTAGGTCAGGTGCCCAGATTACCTCCCTATCTTAAAGGTCAACTGATTTGGGACCTTAATTACATTTTCAAAACTCTTTGAAAATTCTACAGCAACATCTAGATTAGTGCTTGATTGAATACAATTGGGAGGAGGTGTATGTGCACCTTAGGGTCCAGGAATCTGGGGGCCATCTTACAATCCTGCCTGTCATAAGCACCATGTGTGACTGCTTGGCTAGACAGGTAAGATTTAAAAATAAGACAAAGATTTTCAAATGCCTGCTAGTGCTGGTCCAGTTTGTTTCCATTATCAGCTGCTCCAAAGACAGGAGGGCCAAGGGGGTTAGTGTGAATTATTTATAGATAAACCAAGCTGAGATATACAGCTGTTCTCTGTGCTGTCAAGAGCAGAGCTTCTGACTAACTGTCCATATTTTACAAGAGTCTGAGGCTCAAAAGAATTAGGAAGAAGCACTCATGAATTAGAGACTAGCTTGGAAAGAAGGTGCAATTTTGTGGTCAATGGCAATTTTTCTAGCCACAGAAAGATGACAATGCAGTGCCATGAAACAGCTGAAGAAATGGCTGAGTAGCTGCCCTCAGGCAAACTTTGCGAATGACAATGACACAGCAGTCTATTAAACACAACCTCTGGCAGGAATTTGGGCCAAATCAATATGCAGTACTTTGACCACTCGATTACCACAAAATCTGACCATCGTCTCAAACACATTTTAGACTGAGGGCTGAGCTGGAGTGTTGGTTGAACAGTTAGAAATTGGAAAGCTAAAAAGCACCAAACATCCCTTTAGAAAAGAGGGTCTACTTGATTTTCTTGGAATACCAAAAAGTGATTAGGGAGAAATGCCTCTCAAGAACTGAACTTGACAATAAACACCTCCATTTTTAGCAAGTTTATTCAATTTCCACTTTTTAAGAGCCATTAAATCTCTGTTTTAAACTTTTAGATTTGAAATCAAGATTTTCTGCACTTAATAATTATATAAACCAAGGAACTCAGTAAAACAAGTTCCCACCCAAAGAATCTTTTAAATCTGCAATAAATGTTTGAAAAAAGGAGTTGTTATGGAAACAGAAAAATATTTAACAGCACTGGCATAAATAACTGCAGGGGGTGAGCAAAGCAGGGGGTGGGGGGAAGGTGGTGGTCAGGCCCAAGATTGCTCCAGGCTGACTGCTACAGAGAGAGAGGGGGGAAGTGGGGAAAGAAAAGAAGGGCGGAGGGAGAGGGAGGGAGAGGGAAGGGGCAAAAGAGTAGAATCAAAGAATAAATTTAAACAAAATGGATGTAAACAAAGAAAGCCTATTTTTCAAGAAAGTTAATTTGATCAAACGTCAAAGACATTCTACAGGGCAGTAGGGACGGCCAGGGTAGTGAGAGGAGTCAGGCCACGGCGGTTTAGAAAGCAGCCACGGAGCTAGAGCTACATCCTTGCTAAAGGACAGGAAACCGTCTTGGAGACCCTGGTTGGCAACTGAATGCAACCTGGAGTGATAAATTTCATCCGACTCAAAAGTTCTTACATTTACTGCAAAGGGTGTTTTAAAATTAAGAATGGCTTCTGGTTTAGCAAAAATGACCACAAGCAGTAGAAGTAGTTCACAGAAAACATAAGGCAAAACTTCAGTGCATAAGTCAAGGTACAGTGAGCAATGATTTCTGATTACTTACAATTTCTGGAAAAAAATATTATGAAGTGTTCTGTTAAGGCTACTTCTCAAGTCCAAAAATTACTGCTAGACATATGAAGCTAATGAAACGTTTACAGCATGGGCATTAATTAAATCAGTACATTGCTGGATCAAGAAGAAAAGGTATAGCAAATGTTTAATGAAGTGCTGCAAAAACACTTGAAAATGCAAAACGAATTTTACTGTAGCAGAAGAAATCAGCAGGTAATCTGGCTGGACTTAAAGACAATGTACGGCATGTGTTAAGTGTGAAATACGTGCCAGATATGTAAAGATAAATAGTGTGTATTTATCTTGATAGTCGGGTCTAGTAGGGAAGCAGACGTCAAAAGAAACAATTAGAGCAATAACCAGCACTGACAGAAGTTAGTAGAGGATGTCATGTGTGATGAAGAACCCAATTCCAGTTTTGATGTCTCATTGCTGACAGATTTCAAGCCCCACAATGTCCCTTCACCTTATGCCCCACATCTGGGCAAGCCCACAGGAAAGCCTGCACACTCTCTCTCTGATCTACTAAGAAGTTCAGACCATGCAAGCCTACCCAGCCTCACCCCCTAAGCGTAAGAGCCGAGCCAGTTTCCTTTCTCTGCTCTCTCAAGCCATTTTTCAGAACTTGGGAGCCCTCCCTGCTCTCCCCAGAAAGGTTCATTATGTGAGGATATTAAATCTTTTCAGCCCTTCTTGGTGTGTGAATCAGTCTTGACATCTAAATCAAATTTTGGGTGTGGATCCATCCCAGCTCTGTGGAGTGAACACCACACCATGGAAGCAGAGAGGAAGGCAGTTTCTACCTCTGTCAGGCAGGCTGGGGAAGGCATGCTTTACAGAGGACTGAAGGTCATCGGGGGTTCAACGGGCCAGGGAGGCTGTAACGGGCTTCAGCTGGAGTTACTGCCCACTGCATGACTTTTCTTTCTCTGGGTGAAACCCTGATAATTACGGAGACACCCCCTGGGAGACACGTCCACCACCAAACACCATCCTTATCTGAGTGGTGAAGTAGCCGCCTCACCTAAGCCAGGGTGATGACTGTACTACTCTCAGATTTTTCCAACTAAAGGAAAAGAAGCTATTATTCCCCGAGGGAGGGAGGCTAGAGAATGTGGGTCTGAAGACCAGTCAGTAGATTTGCTCTCATCATGGTAGGGAAAAGATACGGGCAGTGGGAGAGAAGAAGCCAACAGCAAGTGGGGGAGAGATAAGAGATGGGGGGGGAAGAAAGGCCTAATGGTGCTGGATAACGTGCATCCTGTCGTTCCCAGGTCCCACTGCAACTCTGAACTTTCTGCAAATATACTACAGTCCTTGGAATTCCTCCTAGTATATCCTTATTTTTGCTTAACTCCTTTCAGTTAGATTTCTATCACTTAGAACCAAACAACGACAGCACTGACCAAAACAGAGGGATTACGGCACTCCGTAATTACTGTTAATTTTCTTACAATACCAATAATGGTACTGTACTTATGCAGAATGTAGGAATGAAATGTTATCATGTCTGCTACAAATGATTAAAAAAATCAACAAAAATGTGAATATGGCAAAATTTTTAATTATTGAATTTAGTTTAAGAATATATTCACTATCTGTTCCATTTTTCTGTATGACTGCATGAAACCTTCCATGAAAAATTCTTTTTGGAGAGGAGCCTCTTAAAGTATGTATAACATGCCTGGAGCTTTCAAAGTGAGTTTGGCCATCATCTGAGCTAAGAGACTCCCAACAACAGCTGGATCTGAGATTGCCCTGCTTCCTTGGGATCCTCCCCAAGTACCTGCCCATGGACATCAATATTCAGGTCCTGCCCTTGAGGCTCCAGCCTGCTCGCAATTTTCCCTTCCTGAGTGCCTGCCCCTGTACACTTTGGGCTTGCTTAACCAGCTCCCACAATTATATAAGCCAATTCCTTATAAAAACTCCACACATAAACATATACGGGGACACACACACACACACACACACACACACACACAAATCTGACTGGATCTGTTCCTCTGATTGAACTCTAATACATGTGTTCACATCTGCTCCCAACTCCTACTTCTATAGATCCACTTCTACCCTTGTGAGATAAAAACAAACTCCGTTCAGTGCTCTCAGGCTGGACACAGAAAAGTTTAAATTAAGGGTAAATTTTTTTTCCTTTTGTTTCCACTCTTGCAGCAGCATACAAATTTGCTGCTTTGGGGAACAGTCCAGTCTAACTCCGCTATCCCTTTTTCTGTGCTGTAACCAAGAGCTCACACTCTGCTTCAAACAATTTTCTTAATCGTATAACCCAACCCTCGTCTGTACTGGAGTGCACCTGTCTGTTCGCACATCTTCAGCACATCGTCCTCTCCAGTCGTAGATTAATTCATTGATTCCTATCAGTGCTCCTTGTACATGACACCTAGTTACTCTCTAGCCTAAATATTAACTAAAAATGTTTTACATTCTGCATATCCTTTCACCTCCTAATTCCATTTTTTTGGACTCTCCTGAGGAACTAGTCATGGTTGTGCTTAAAGCATGAGTTTCAGCACTGATTATAAGAACAAAAAGTTTAAAACAATAAATGAATTTTTAAAATATATCCATACAATTTGCTGTTCTTTGATACCATAAAATAATGTAACAGAAAATTCTATGGAATAAAAAAATGCACAGTATATATGTTTAGAAAGCAGGTTAGGGACTTCCCTGGTGGTGAGTGGTTAAGAATCCACCTGCCAGGAATAAAGACGCAAACGCAGAGAATGGACTTGAGGACACGGGGAGGTGGAAGGGTAAGTTGGGACGAAGTGAGAGAGTGGCATGGACATATATACACTACCAAAGGTAAAACAGATAGCTAGTGGGAAGCAGCCGCATAGCACAGGGAGATCAGCTCTGTGCTTTGTGACCACCTAGAGGGGTGGGATGGGGAGGGTGGGAGGGAGAGGCAAAAGGGGGGGATATGGGGATATATGTATATGTATAGCTGATTCACTTTGTTATACAGCAGAAACTAACACAACACTGTAAGGCAATTATACTCCAATAAAGATGTTTAAAAAAAAAAAAAAAAAAGAATCTACCTGCCAATGCAGGGGACATGGGTTCAATCCCTGGTCCGGGAAGATCCCACATGTCTCGGAGCAACTAAGCCCATGCGCCACAGCTACTGAGCGTGTTCTCTAGAGCCCGCCAGCTACAACTACTGAGCCTGCATACAACAACTACTGAGTCCATGTGCCACAACTACTGAAGCCTGCGTGCCTAGAGCCTGTGCTCCGTAACAAGAGAAGCCACTGCAATGAGAAGCCCGCGCACCACAACAAAGAGTAGGCCCCGCTCGCCACAACTAGAGAAAGCCCGTGTGCAGCAACGAAGACCCAATGCAGCCAATAATAAATAAATAAATAAAATTTTTAAAAAAGAAAGGTTATAAAACAGTTTATGTTCAGAAAATACTGTTATATTTTTGCAACTCAATAAACAAATACACAGAAAAAGGACTTGAAGGATAGAAGTTCAATGTTTATGTTTCTGGGTGGTTGGATTACTCGTAAATTTTTACTTCTTTCTCTTGATACGCATTTTCTAAGTTTACTACAGTGAACATGTACTGCTAGCATATTGGGCAAAACCCCAGTAAATTTTGTAGTGGTGATTTAATAATCTGTGGCCTAGAACAGGAATCTTTACTAGCTCTTAAGGATCCAGATATGGACTTTGATGGGGATGGCTATAAAACCCTTGAACCTATATGCAAAATGTTATTTGTATGTGCAACTGTGTGTGTGTGTGTGTGCATTTGGGGAAAGGAAGGAAGAGGTTCTGATAGCTTTCATCTGTTTTTAAAGAAAACCATGATCCAAAAAAGGTTAAAACTACCAGTCCAGAATTTTGCTTGCCCTTATCTCAATTTCTCCTATTTGGGGGGTGGGGCATTATGTAAAGCGTTGAGGGACAGATAATTTGGAACAGGAATTACCAATTTCGATTCAGATATTTTGCACACCTGAAAATTTCTTTATCACAAGGGATGCATGAAATTTTCAAAACTCCCTTAAAAAAAAATGAGGTGAAAAACGTTGGATATAACTTTTGAAACAATCTCTCTAAAATGGTTACTGCTAAGCTTTTCAAAGTAAGAATACTCACTACGTTAGACTTAAAGTTTTGCTACTGTACCCTGATCTCCTCTGTCCCCAGGCTCATGGTGTCATCATAAACATGGCCCATGCCATAGTCCTAGACTGGAGTTCATCAGAGAGACAGAACTCATCATTATTTTAAAAATAATGAACTTTCTTGCTGAAGATCAAAATGCATGCCATGTTTCTTTAAATATCTTGCATATGACAGAAGGAGACTATGGGTGATATATTACTGTGACTGGATTAAGAACTCTATGTTATTGCCATCTCAACATCGTATCTAAACCTTTTTATAGGACAGAAACAATAGTGATGTATTTCCTATCTAAACATTATGGTCTTTAAACCTAACACCCACAAGTCAATTTTACTATTTATATAACGACTACTTGCAAATACTGATTCCATCTATAGGTACAAAAGGAAGCACACAAACTTCTCTCTGCAGCCCCACCCCAAAAATCCATGATCTCTGTAAACACCTGAAAAGATGGAGTTGTTATCAGATAGCTCTTCTTATGCTGACTACTCTACCATGGTTTTGTACAAGTATAACTGATATATTTGATTATTCTAGGTTTGAGATTGTAAAGAAATTATTACAGAATTAATTAAAGAATGTTAAAGAATGCAAGGCTGCCTACTGTGGTACACGTAAGAACTAAATGAAAACTTCACATTAACATCTTAGTGTAGAAGAACAGTTTCAGGTACCTGGTTTCAAATCAAAAGATTAATACACTTCCAAATTTTAAAATACCCTGAAATATTTAAACAGAAATTATTTAAACTTAATGCCTTCACTAGTAGAAAATGGTTAACTACAACTTTGACAACATTAAAAAAATTACAGTTTTCATTTATTGAATCAGAATAGACCTGCATACAGCTCCCCCTACCAACTTCCCTTTCAAATTCTTTTCTTCTAGTAAATGCTGGAGAGGGTGTGGAGAAAAGGAAACCCTCCTACACTGTTGGTGGGAATGTAAATTGGTACAGCCACTATGGAGGTTCCTTAAAAAACTAAAAATAGAGCTAACATATGATCCAGCAATCCCACTCCTGGGCATATATCCAGAGAAAACCATAATTCGAAAAGATACATGCACCCCAATGTTCACTGCAGCACTATTTACAATAGCCAGGACATGGAAGCAACCTAAATGTCCATCGACAGAGATATGGATAAAGAAGATGTGGTACATATATACGATGGAATATTACTCAGCCATAAAAAGAATGAAATAATGCCATTTGCAGCAACATGGATGGATCTAGAGATTGTCATACTGAGTGAAGTCAGACAAAGACAAATATCATATGATATTGCTTATATGTGGGATCTAAAAAAATGGTACAAATGAACTTATTCATAAAACAGAAACAGAGTCACAGATGTAGAAAACAAACTTATGGTCACCGGGGTGGGGGGCGTGTAAAGGAGTGGGAGGGATACCTTGGAAGATTGGGATTGACATATATACACTACTATATATAAAATAGATAACTAATAAGGACCTACTGTATAGCACAGGGAAGTCTACTCAATATTAAAGACCTATATGGGAAAAGAGTCTAAAAAAGAGTGGATATATGTATATGCATAACTGATTCACTTTGCTATACACCTGAAACTAACACAACATTGTAAATAAACTTTACTCCAATAAAAATTATATTAAAAAAAAAGGACAAACAAAAAAAAATTTAAAAAAACTTCTTTTCTTCTGCTAACTTACCAGAGTGGCATTACTCTAGTAGTTATATCATTTAAGATGTTCTCTTTACCTACCTGCTAAATTGGGTTGGAACCAAATACGGGTGAAGACTTGTCTTCCCCTCAGTGTATCTGAGATGTGCAAAACCTGAGACCCAGAGGCAGAAGGTAAGCAGAACTATGGTTTGAGGAAGTACTCTGTGGTTGGACCTTGTCTTCCTGTAGGATCTGCTTTTGTTTGGCCTCCTGGGTTGGTGATAATATTATTTATTTGATGATGTATAAAAGTTTGTACTTTAAAAGCATATACATCAAACAAATTAATAAATTCTTCTACATCCAGAAGGAAAAATGTTAAATAATAAAAATGGAAATGAAGTGCTAATCAGAAAGGTAACCCTAAGTTTAATGCTGCTTCTGAAGATAAGATCCTCTGAACCAGAGACTCCAAAATGTGGATATTTTTCAAACTTCAAAATTTAATATTATATGTTAGATTCATAATAGATACTTACTTCCCATTTTCAAACTGTATTCAACATCATTTACTTTCCTGATGACTAAAACATGTAACTTTCTCATACAAGACAACACAGGCAAAAGGCAAGACAAATGCATGCATAAAATATATATAATATTGCTATGGTCTGAAAATCTTAAACTTACTGTTCATGGAAATCCAGCATTGGTGGCTCAAATCGTATAGGTCTGCAATTACCCCGGTACAGAGATATACTGTAAGTAAAAAGAAAACAGCCTAAGAAGCAATTCTTCAACATATGTGTTTCCCCAAACCAAAGTCAGACACTTGAGTTTTGTCATGATAAAGTTTCTTTAAGAAAAGTGGAGTCTTATATTAGAGATATGCGTTACTTTTTTATTAGAGGAAATCAATAAACGTTTGTTTTAAAAAATGGGGAAAAAAAGGAGTGTTTTTCCTATTCAAAGGTATGCAAAAACAGAAACTGCTCAAATAGACTGTTGAAATTTATTTGGTTGATATAATTGATAACAATATACCTTAATATGTTCATTTGGATTTTTTTTTTTTTTGCCACACCACGCGGCTTAAGGGATCTCATTTCCTCAACCAGGGATTTAACCTGGGGCACTGCAGTGAAAGCACCAAGCCCTAACCACTGGACTGCCAGGGAACTGTCTCATTTGGATTTTTAATACATGTACAGTGAACAATAAATAATTACTTGTTCTTGGAAGGCAATCTATAGAGACAAAAACTCATGATCCCATTGTAACTAGAGTGTCAAAGAACTAAACAAAAGTCAATTTGGGGATAGAAATTTCCAAGAACTGAAATATCTTTTTAATCTGAGAGTTTGGAACATACTGATCTATGATGTCTTGGCCTAAATATTTGAGTATCATTTCTAACTATTCCCCTTGATACTAGAACCTCTCACTAAAACAGATTCCTGAATAAGCAAACCTCCTAGACATCACCACGACCTAACATTGATGCAAAGTATAAATAACCTTGGAGAGCAGGTCCACATACCTAAAGTCATCTGTTTACATACTGAGAGAGGGAGAAAGTCATTCAGACACTAAAGTTTCTAAACAGTAGATTATCTTTCTGTTGTATTTTAAGAAATGATGTAAGAGCAAAACCCATTTTGTGACACTACTTTATTTCCATCACCTCTGCAATTCAAAAGAGCACAAGCTTCACATGATATAGTAATTTCATTCAGGAAATACAGGAAATACAACAGAAATAGACAAGGACATACAGAAAATGTAGAAGATCTAGATTTAAGTCAGTTCAATAAAGATTAAATAGTCTGAGCAGTGGAATAATTGAGCTTAAAAAAATAAGGTTTAGAAGTGTTTTTAGCCTTACCAGTTAAGAGTATTACTCTGCGCTGCTTGACAATCCTTCTACATATGTTGAACATTAAAGATGACAAACACAAGAAGGAAAAGACCAAATGTAAGATTATACTTTACTAAAGCACAAAACTAAAGACACTGGGACAATGAGGGCACAATTCCTCACAAGGCAGCTGCCACATGTAGCCAGAGGTACAGAATCTACTCCCTCTTGATTTCTGCCCTTCTTAGACATACTATAACAGGATACTCTTCAGTTCCTTTAAAACAATAGATACTGATCAGTTCATCAATTTTAACAGTGTGAAACTCAAACTTACATAAAATCTCCATCCAATCAAGAAAAAAAAAGTGTAATGCATAAAGTCAATGTGTCTAAGTCAGTAATTCACATATATATAAACAATGACTGTGTTAGATGCTAGAGATACAAAGGAGATTAAGATACAGTTTTTTTTCTCTCACAGAACTGAGTCTAACCCCCAAATTTCAAGTGGAAATGTTTAAAGTGGCCAGGCAAGGGAAAAAGTGCAGTGCACACCCCATTCACTCAACGGAAATATACTGAACGTCAGGGGCTGTCTAGTGGCTGGGGCCACGAGAACAAAGAGCCTGTTCTCACGGCACTAACGTGCCAATGGGGAAAACAAAAGTAGAACACATCACGTGATGACGTCCAACATATAAAGACAAATCAAACACAGCAGGAACAGAGAAGGTCTCTCTGAGGAAGGACACTGGGGCTGAGACTTGACTGGTAGCGATCTGGAGGAAGAAAGCAGGAATGTCCTTGGCATGATGAGGAACCAGGAGGCTGAAGTGGCCAGAGTGCAGGAAGGAGCGGGAGGAGACCGGAGCTGAGATCAGAGCGGTACAGAGGCCAGGTCTCCTTGCATAAGTCTGGATTTTATTCTAAGGGTAACAATAAGCCTCTACAGTGTTTTGAGCAACGAAGTAACATGATCTAACACATTTAAAAGGTCAAATCTGGCTGCTGTATGAAGAAGAGACTGCATGAGCCCAAGAGTGAATCAGGAAAGCCCTGCAGTTGTCCAGAGAGGAGGGGACAGCCACTGTGGCCCAGGATGACTGCAAGGGACGGTGGTGAGAAGTGGCTCTTTTCTGAATATTTTTGGAAGCTAGAGACATCATGCTGATGGAGTGTAAGAGAAAGAAGAGAGACATCAAGATGACTTAACTCTAAGATTTTGGCCTGAGAAACTAGATACGTAGTCATGACATGGAAGAGTGGGTTGGAAGTGGGGAAGGGTAGTTGGGTAGGGATTCAAGAGTATTGTTTTAGACATTTAAACTTGAGATGTCTTATCTAGATGGAGATGTCAAGTAGGCAGATAGATATACATGGTGATTGCTTTATATTAAAAAGTTACTGATTTGGGGGTACTGATCTTAAACCCAGGCATTTTGGTGAGTTAATTCTAACAGTCTGTCTATAGATTCGCTTAGATTTTCCCCTGCCATTATATGTGCTGCTAAAATGATCACTATCTTGGATTGTCTCTGTAGACAGATCACCTGCAAGTAACAACAATTCTGTTTCTTCCTTTTAAATCCTTAGACCTCGTTTTCCTTTTTCATGCCTTATGTGGGCTAAGACCTCCCGTAAAATGTTCCAAAGAAGTGGTGTCCAGCAATTGTTATCGTGACATTTACAGGATGCTCACAGAATATGAGATAGAGGGGACAATACATAACAGATAATTCCCTCATAAATAAATGCATATTTTCAAAACAACAGCAGATCTATATCTAAGGACCAATTTAATATTTGAGTGGGTACAACACAAATTGCCACAGGTATAATCTTATTTTAACAAAACCAAAAATTCAATAACATAGCTATCACATACCTACAGCTGATTGAAATGGCTGCTACTGTTTATTTAGAATGGCCATGACACTGTTTAGTGCTTTATTAACAGAAAGCAAATGTCTACAAATCCATAATGTTGAAAAATAAACTGGGGAAGAAGCAATATGAAAAATGGTGCCCTTTGTCAATTTCAAAGAAACAGAATCTTAGACATTATAAAAGTAATACATGATTTTATGCTTTTGGCAGTGATTGTATTTTTTCTGAAACTTTCAATACAATATTTTATTTTCACTAAAACATTAACTGTTTATTTGGGGAGAAGGAGATGAATAAGGACTATTCTGACTTCAAGCGAGGGAACAACTGGAGAGATACATGAAATCTGTGTTGCTTGGTGAACTGTTAGGTCGAAATTAAGCACACAAGACCTTCCCAAATGAAGCATACAAGACATTCTTGGAGCTTTGGGAATTTGTTTAAACTGTGAAATTTAAAATATTTTCCTAGGGGCAATTACCACCTAAACAAAAGGTTCTCTTCGGGCCAATATTTCATAACGAATGATTTGTGGTCTACCTACATCTTAATCACCTAGGATGCTTGTAGAAATGCAGATTCCAGGGCCCCGCGCCTCTCGAATCTGATTCCTTGCATCTAGTATGGAGCCCAGAAACTGGCACTTTTATGTACACTCTCACATTTGGGAACTACTCTTTTGTAGCTTGATCCACAGTAAGCGTTGCAAGCAGAAATCAAGAGGGGAATAAAAGCACTTTAACAAGTAAAACTTTTTAAAAAGTCACCAACAGTTTAAAATGGTCCCCAATATGACTTTTATTAGAGACAGCTATATAGTGACTTAAGAGAAAAGATACAGATTACTCCTATATCAATATTTTTCAACAAATACATTTTAGCTTACATTTTCATTTCCCTAAGGACTAATGATGTTGAACAACTTTTCATTTGTTTATTGTTCAATCAGATATCTTCTTTTGCAAAGTGTCTGTTCAAAGTATTTTAACTGGCATGTCTGTCTTAATTTTGAGTTGTAAGAGTTCTTTATATATTCTAGATACAGGTCCTTTGTCAAATGTTCTGTACTGTGAACATTTTCTCCCTGTCCCTCCTTTTCCTGTTATCAATGATGTCTTTTGGGGAGTGACATCATCAAGATGGTGACATAGGTCATTCTTGACTTCAGTCCCCCTCACAAGACGACCAACCAACAACTACCCATAGATGAGATACCACTGTGAAAATCCCAAAACACAGGGGTGAGGCTCAAGAACATCCTTGGACCACAGAGAGCAGGAAAAAAGAAGAAAAAAAAAACCAAACTGTATTAGAAAGGTAAGAGAAATGGCTATACTCTGGTCATATCGCCTCTCCACCAGGCTGGTGCAGCGCTGCACTGAGAGGGCCCCCTAGCGCCCACAGTTTCTCAGATGGGAAAGAGAGCCCACGGTGGACATCTAGCTCCCCCAGTGTTGTGGGGAGATAAGTGGACGTCTAGAGTTATGAGGCCCAAAGAACCCCACACAGGTTGAACTTGAAAAGGCCTACAACGAGACACATTATGATTAAACTGTCAAAAGTCAAAGACAAAAAGAGAATTCCGAAAGCAGCAAAAGTGACACATCACATACAAGGAACACCCCACTCCCCACCCCATAAGACTACATTAGTCCCCCCTCATCTGTGGTTTCACTTTCTGTAGTTTCAGTTACATGCGGTCAACCATGGTCTGAAAATATTAAATGAAAAATTCCTGAAATAAAAAATAGATAAGTTTTAAACTGCACACCCTTCTGAGTAGCATGATGAAACTTCATGCTGTCCTGCTCTGCCCTGCCCGAGACATGAATCATCCCTTTGTCCACTGTACCCTTGCTGTATATGTGACCCACTGTCAGTATAGGAAAAAACAGAGTATATACAGTGTTTGGTACTATCTGCAGTAATAGTGTAGTGTTTGGAATGTATGCCCCGCAGATAAGGAGGAGGTACTGTACAGGTGGATTGCTCAACAGAAATTTTGTAGGCAAAGAGAGAGTGGGATGACATTCAAACTATTGAAAGAAAATAACTGTCAAACAACAATACTATACCCAGCAAAGCTGTCATTCAGAAATCAAGGAGAGATAAAGACTTCACTGAACAAACAAAAGTTGAGAGGGTTCATCATAGCCACTTCCGACTTACAAGAAATACTAAAGGGTGTTCTTTAAGCAGAAATAAAAGGATGCTAATTGACATCAAAAAAACATATGAATGTATGTGTAAAACTCACTGGTAACAGTAAATATACAGTCAAACTCAGATTCTCTAATACTGTGATGATGGTACATAATTCACTTACCACTCTAGTTTAAAAGTTAAAAAACAAACATATTAAAAATAAATTATAATAATTTGCTATTGAATGGACAATAAAAAAAATGTGTAAATTTTAACACAATGAATTAAAATGTGAGGGGAAGGACTTCCCTGGCAGTTCAGTGGTTAAGACTCTGTGCTCCCAATGCAGGAAGGATGGGTTTGATCCCTGGTAGGGGAACTAAGATCCCGCATGCTCCACGGCACAGCCAAAAAATAAAATAAAATTTAAAAAATAATAAAAAAAATACATAAAATGTGAGGGTGAGAAGTAAAATCTTGGACCAAGAATTTCTTTACTTGTTAAAGTGAAAGTCATTAATGGACCAATTGACAAAATTAAAATAAGGTCTGTAGATTAAGTAGTATATGTAGGTATTAATTTCCTGATTTTACTGTGGCTTGTAAAATAATGTCTATATTTATAAGAATTATACACTGAAGTTTTTAGGGGTAAAATAAAAGAGCATCATGTCTACAACTGATTCTCAAAAAATTCAGAAAAATAATTAAATATACATATAAACCTATATATAGAAAGATAGGGAAGAGAGAGAAGAACGAAAGAAGAGGTGGAGAGGGAGATTATGAATGATCAAGCAGATGTGGTAAAATGTTAAATGGGGAATCAATCTAGGTCAAGATATACATGGGATATATATGGGAATTCTTTGTACTCTTTTTGCATCTATCCTCTAAAGTTATTTCAAAACAAATGATAAAAAAATTAAATATAAATTGAAAAATATAGTACATTTCTTGTAGACAATATATGCTTAGATATTTCCTTAATATAGTCTGACAACTGGTGTTGAAACCATTCACAGTTATTATAATATTTGATATGGTTGGGTTTAAGTCTACCATCAAAATTACTACAGTCTTCAAGATTTATGCAAAGTAGTACTGTCTTTTGCATATATGTCACTTCATGTGTGGCTAAAAGCTCCAGAGCTAGAAAATAAATCTAAGTATAAACCCAAAAGGAATCTTAAAAAACAACTTAAGAACATTCCCTTTAACTTTTTCACAAAATTTATAACAGATATTAGACAAACTGCAATTGTGAGCAGACTTTATCTGCCATTAAGGTATTAGCAAGTTCTGGCTCTAACTATAATCTTCTAGATGCTTATGGTTAACTGTAGGCAACCAAAATGGTTGTACTTAATAAAAAGCAAACTATACAGTCAATTAAAGAACCTCAACCACCTTAATTTGAAAAGTACTCCATAGCCCAGTATTTTTGGCTTATATCCTAGAGATACCAGGAAACTTAAAGATCAGAAGACTCTGGTTCTTCTTGTGGACACTGTGTATACATATACACACACAGATACACACATGTATCCTTCTTACCTAACTGTATACACCAACATTTCCAGCTCTTATAAACAACATAATATAATAACAACAACACTGCTCCCAATATCAAACCTTTGCACTAGCTGTTCCTCTGTCTGAAATGCTCTGCCCTAAGACTTTCACCAGGTAAGCTGAAACATCATTTCAGAGAGGCCTTCGTTATGGTCAAATCTAAAGAAGCAATGGAGTCTTGTCTATCCCAGACCTTTCTCTAGCTGATATTTTGTTCATTTATTTGGTGGCTTATTGTCTGTTTTCCCCATTAGCACACAGGTTTTACCAGGGCAGGAGTCTTGACTATCTGGCCCAGCCAGCACTGTGGTAGTTTTAAAATATGTTTACAAATTCTCTGATCTGCCTCTCTTCAAGAGATGGGGGCTTAATTCTGCTCTCCTTGGGGGTAACGTCCTATGAATAAAATATGATGGAAGTGACTGTGTGACTCAATTACAAAAGACACTGTGGCTTCCTCCTTGTGCTCTCTCTTGGATCTCCCGCTCTAGGGTCTCCAGCTGCTGTGACACGGGAACATTCAAGCAGCCCTACGGAGAGTTCCACATGGCAAAGAACTAAGGTCTCCTGCCAACAGCCAGTAAGGAACTGAGGCCTTCTGCTAATGGTATGTGAGTGAGCCATCTTGGAGAGGACCCACCGGGCCCAGGCTTTCAGATGACTGCAGCTCCGGCTGATGTCTTGGCTGAAATCTCACGAGAGACCCTGAGCCACAACTACTTAGCAGAGTTGTTCCCAAATTTCTCACTCACAGAAACAGAAAAATAATAAATGTCTGCTGTTTTAAGCTTCTAGGTTTGGAGGTAATTTATTACACAGCAATAGATAACAAACACAATGACTGAATTACTAATTCTTACAACAGTGCCTGGTGTATGTAAAGATTCCAGTAAATATTTGCTGAATGACTGAACAAATAAATTAACAAACACCCACAACTTATGTAACATTTTAATGTTTGCAAACTACTGTTACCCAAATAAGTCTCTCATATGGTCCTTACAGCAACCTTATATAATGCATAACCTTATATCACATATAAGATACATCAGGCCGAGAAATGATCTTCCCCAGTATGCAAATGAAAGTCATGCTCAGAGCAGTTAAATAGTTTTTCTCCAAGTTATACATCTGGTGAACACAGAACTCAGGTCTCTTTAATTCCTAATCTCCCACCATAGGGCTCCACAACCCTAGGAAAAGACATTTATAAAAGGTGGCCTCAGGTCCCAAAATACTAAATCATTACTGGTACTCATTATAACATTTTGGTGTTCAACTAAAATAAACACTGATGGAACACTATGTGCACATTATCCACCATTATATTATGTAGCTGGCATCTTTTTAAACAAAATATTATCATGTAATTGATAACTGTATTAAAACAAATTAGAAAGGGTGAACCAGAAGGTAGGAGAGAAATATAAAAAAGAGTATCTTGGAAAATTCTTTCATGGTTTTACTTCCCATGATCCTGGGCTCGTGAAAGCAGCAACTCTTCTCTTTATAGAATGTCTGGAAGCCCTTGGGGCTGAAGCAGATAGTAACAATTGTGGTGGAGAGGGACCGAATGGTCGCCAGAGACTAGCTTCGCCACCATTAGCTACAGAATCATTTTGTAACTAAGCTTTTCGTGATATAAATTTCCCTGGAGCAGGTTACGTTTCACTTACAGAATGAGAGTTTTCACTCAGGAGATCATGTCTAGGCAACACAAGAAAGGATGGGGCTGAACGTCTCGGCTTACTAGAAAGGTCACAGGGCAGCAAATGGACTGTACAACTGGGGAGCACAAGAAGTCAGAAATCGGTGCAGAAACGACCACAGGAGCTCAAGAGCCACAAAGTGTCCGTCTCAGCAATCTCTAATGCTCAGCAGAAACGGGGGTACCCCCGAGGAGAGGCTGGCAGAGGCGGCCAGTAGTGGAGACCAGGAGCTGCAGTCAGAGGCTAACTTCACCTCAGCCGTGCCTTAGGCCTTGTGGACGGTTTTGATGATGAAAGTGAGACACCATGTGAGGCACACCCATGTGTCTCAGGTACCTGATCCCCTACAACTAAGCCCTGAGGCTTCTATCATTGGATTATAATATACTCTTCAAGTGAGCTGCCTTCTTTCAGAGAGCAGATTGCCTTTGTCATTTCATCAACACATATGCTTTATAACCTCGTCAGAAGCTGTGTCTCTACTGTCCTTCAAGACGTCTCAAGGCAGGGAGTGTATCCACAGCCCCAGCACAGAGCAGACTGTGCAGACTCTCACCTCTCTTCCCCACCATGTAAGCTCCATCACCACTACTTTCCTTCATGCGCCTCCACTGGCTCCACTATGCCTCTTTCACAGCATTTCCCCTCTAATTCTTAACTAACTCTATATTGCTCTTCTGGCTAAAGAGAGAAAATACAGCGAACACTGAAGGATTCCATATTTGATATAAGAATATCAAAGGGAATGCAACACGGGGCTGGTGATCAGAAGGTAATGAATTCTACCTGAAACCCAGCCAGTCTAACCTTGTTAGCACATCCCTTGGTTCTAAGAATCTGAGTCCTCATGTGTCAAATAAGGGGGGTCAACAAGACAACCAGTTAGGGTCTCCTGTAATTAGAATCATCTCTCCTTATACGGTAACTTCCTCTGCCAGGGGCCTGCAGGTAGACCCTTGATGACAACTGAGGGCAGCTCTGCTCAGCCCATAAAAAGCGGGGAGGACCACGGGAGAGGTCACTGGGAGCTATAAAGCCGAAACTCTTCCAAAGCAAGGGGAGTTTTAGCTACAAGTAAACCCCATTGCATGTGATGCGGAAGGAATGCTACACAGTGCACGACATGCAAATTCAGATTTAAACTTGGTCTTCCATATACAATACTTGAAATACATGATATAATGTGATTTACTATTTGTTTTCCCTCCTCACCAAAAAAAGTATGGGGAAAATGGAGAGCAGGAATCCCCGAGAAAGACCTGAAAGTATGTCAGTATCATACTAAATACATAAAATTTTATATATTAAAATATATATATATACCTATTACTGCCGTACCTTTTCTGTTGGTATGAACTGAGTCCAAGTGTTGTCTCAGTCTGTGAAGGAAGAAAACAATGGTGAAAACACGGAAACCAAATCTTTATACTACAGACATACAGAATATCCAACATATTTTATTACAGTTTCAACTTTGACCTTATACTTACTTTCAGGTTAAACCTGATCCCTAAATCATATGAAATGGTTTGTCACACCATATAATTCAAATGAGAGAATAATTTGGTTTAAATTTTAAACACACATGGAAGTAATGCAAAGTAATAGAACTGATCTTTAGAAGCTTGCCAAACCAATACATCCTATGAGAAGAGTCCTCTTTCCAATTACTTTGTGAGGCTACACGTGTCTCTCACTGTTCACTCCTTCCCAACTGTGTGCAGGTGCTGGTCTACTATGGTTCCTGCCACCATGGAGCTTGAGGAATGGGGCGGGGTAGGGGTAGGGGGAGTCAGTTGTTTTAAAACTAAATAAATATGTGTTTATACATTGAATAAAGGACTTTGGAAAAATTGGAAAGATGCTATGAAAGGGAATAAATAGGTGACATGCTTAAATACGTCATGAGGGAAGCCCTGTCTGAAGAGATAACATGTATACGGAAACTTAAAGGATAAAGAAGAGCTGTGTTTGGAGGTGGGATTGTGTGGTGGTGGAGAAAACAGCACGTGCAAAGGTCCTAGCACAGGAAAGAGCCTGGATGCTCAAGAAACAGACGGCAGGTCTATTTGGCTGGAGTTTAGAGAGAAGCGGGAGAGAAGCAGAAGTGAGGCTGGAGGTGAGGCAGCGCCCTATTATGTTGTGCCCTGGTAAGAAGCCATGCTAAGAAGTCTGGCTTGTGTTGTACTCTAAATGCAGTACAAGGGGACTGAAGTTGCAGGAGAGAAACAGACACAGACATGGTCTAGACGATTTAAGTGTTAAAGACATTACTTTGGCTGTAGTGTAGGATATGGATTAGAAGATCCAGCAATCACACTTCTAGGTTTATACCCCAAAGAACTGAATGCAGAGAGCAGGGACTCAACAGTTATTTAGATATCCATGTTCACAGCAGCATTATTCACAATTGCAAAGCATGGAAGCTACGCAAGTGCCTACTGATGAATAAATGAAGAAACAAAATGTGGTGTATACATACAAAAGAATATTATTCAGCCTTGAAAAGGAAGGAAATTCTGACATATGCCACAACACGGATGAACCTTGAAAACTAAGTCTACACTTAGACTAAATGAAACAAGCCAGTCACAAAAGGACAAAAACTATATGATTCCATTTACATGAGGTACTTAGAGTTGACAAATTCATAGAGACAGTAGAATGCTGGTTGCCAGGGGCTGCAGTAGGGGGAATGGGGAATTGTTTAATGGGCACACAGTTTCAGTTTGGGATGAAAATAAAAGGTCTGGAGCCAGATGGTGGTGATGCAGAAACAAATGCGAATGTACTTAATGCCACTGAAATGTACACTTAAAAATGGTTAAAATTGTAATTTTATGTTATGCATATTTTACTACAATAGAAAAAAAAGCTATAGCAATCAAGACAGTGTGGCACCAGTATAAAGACAGACAAAACAGATCAATAGAACTGGAGAAAACTCAGAAACGAACTCACACGTTTATAGTCAACTTGATTTTCAACAAAGGCATCAATGTAATTCAGTAGAGAAACATGTATCTTTTCAACAAATGGTGCTGGAACAACTGGACAAAGCTTGCGGGAAAATGAACCCTTAGCCTTGTATCACACCATGCACTCAAATTAATTTTAGATAAATCATAGTTCTAAGCATAAAAACTAAAATTATAAAGCTTCGACAAAAAAAACAGATTATATTTGCAACATTCAAACGACAAAGATTTCATGAACGGGACAAAAAAAACACTAGTCATAAAAGAAAAAACTGATGGATTGGACTTCATCAAATTTTTAAAAATACGCTCACCAAAATATATTGCTATGAAAATGAAAAGGCAAACCACATACTGAGAGAAAATATTTGCAAATCACCTATTTGATGAAGGACTTGTATCTTGAACATGTGAAGAACTTATGAATCTGAATAATAAGGAAACCACCCAATTTTTAAAAATGAGCAATTCTACAAATGTCAGTTAAGCACATGAGAAGATGCTCAGCACCAGTTATCGAGGGAAAGCAAATTTAAACTTCAACGATACACTACAACCTACAATCACGTCCAAAATGGAAAAGACTGACCATACTAAGGGTTGGCAAGGATGTGTAGTAACTGGAACTTTCATACACTGCTGGTGGGAATGTAAAACAGAATCACCATTTTAGAAGAAGTTTGGCAATTTCTTACAAGTTAAACTTAAAACACCCACCATATGACCACTCTGAGATATTTGCCCAAGGGAAACAAAAGCATAAGTCCATACTAAGACTTATACATGAATGTTTATGGCAGCTTTATTTGTAATAGGTCAGTACTGGAACAACCCAAATTTCCATCAACAGATGAAGTGACACATGAATTGTGGTATGGGATAGAACAGTAGAATACTACTCAGCAATAAAAAAAGAGTAAACTCAAAGACTAGGAACCTTTCTTTTTCTCTATTAAATATTTCTTTATTATTTTAGAAAAAATATTTTTAAAAGAACAGAAAATAACATTCGAATGGGGAAAAAGGAATAAACTACTGATACATGCAACAACATTGATAACTCTTAAAATAATCATGCTGAGTCAAATTCCCAAAAAGTACATTCTATATGATTCCATTTATATAAAATGATTTAAAGTATAAACTGATGGTGTCAGAAAGCAAATCAGTAGTTGCCTAGAGATGGAGAGTGAGGGTAGAGGGATTACCAAGGGTCACAAGTAAACTTCTGGGGGCCATGGATACATATATTTATTATCTTGATTGCAGTAATGCTTTCACAGGTGTATAATATGTCGAACTTTCCAAATCGTACACTTTAAACATGCACAGTTTACTGTATGTCACTTTTACTTCAATAAAAAGTACAACCTAAGAATTCTAGGACATGCCAAACTGTGGTCCCCATCTGGAGCTGACAGAAAGGAGACTCAGGAAGTGTAGCACCCATGTATACTTTCTGGAGGGGAAAAAAATATCTTCATGAAGACAATCTGGCCAAGATGATTACTCACGAAGAATTGCAAATGAGGAAGCTGTCTTGTGAAAGATAAGCAGATACAGTAAAGGAACTGTGGAAATAAGGTTAGAAAAGCAGAAAGTAAATGTTGTTTTTGAAGTATAAGCCACAAAATAGAAAAGTCATTTAACTATAATAAGAATAAAAATCTCAGCACAACCCTAAATATTGAGAGAAAAGGAAAGATCACAATAGACACTATTTTGTTTCTGAAGTAATTTGAGAAATGAAGGTTTAAACATATCTTAAATATGTATCTGAAACTTAAGCCCCGAAATTGAGGGAAAACAAAAAGGAAAGCATAAAAATTAGATGGAATAGATTAAACACATATATAGCATGATTAAATGAGATAAACTCGTCTATTAAGAAAGACAAAAGGATCATGTCGAAAAAACAAAGCCCAACTATAGACTGTAAATACCTAACACAAAATGATGCAAAAATGTTGAAAGCCAAAGAATGAGCAAAAATAAACAAGGTAAACGCCTCCTCCCACCCCACCCCCCAGAAAAGAAGAGAAAAATCAAGCCAAAAAAAGGGTTACATTAGTAACAATGAAAAGATTTGCTATTTATGTAAGTATTTTTATAACTGAACAGCAAAAAGAAAAAAATAAAGAAACTGGGGAAAAGAGTACTGTGATTGAAATATAAGCAAAGGACAGGAGGCCAATCACTTAAAGAAAAATAAACGGCCAGTAATCATATGAAAAAAGATGGTCGGCTCGCCAAGCTATGAAGCAATCCCTAGAAGAGGCTGAGATTTCCTATTTCACCATCTGGTTGGTGGAAACCTTTGAACTTTATGCTCAGAGATACGGGTCTGTCAGGAGTACTCAGGGCCCTGGAAAACGCCTGTGCCATGTATTTCTGTATCTTCTATCAAATATAAGACATACCTACAATATTTCAAAGTAAACTTCACTGAATCACAGATACTTAAAGTTGGTAACGCTTGACATATTGCAAATCATCTTTTCACTATGCATCTACAAAGATAAGCACAATTCCCACCCACAATTCAGACTCCATTCTTCTGTTGCATTTAAGGGCTCCAGTCTCAGCCTAGCTCACCGCTAGGCTCCACATTCCAGACCAGTCTGAGCACAGTCTCTCTCAGAGAGCACCCCAAAGGGATATAAAGGAGGAAAATGAACTATTCTTCCACTCAAATGGAAAAGACTCTGCAAAAGTAAGTCTGTGGTATATTCTCAAACAGTATTAAATTCTCTTATCACAAAAATAATATATAAGTTTATCCCTATAACCTAGTGGTTCCAATTGGGGGCAATTTTGTCCTTCGGGGCATTTGGCAATGTCTAGAGACATTTTTTATGGTTGCAACTGAAAGGGCTACTGGCATCTAGAGGGTAGAGGCCAGGGATGCTGCTGAACACCCTACAACACATAAAACGGTCTTCTTTCCTCATCTCCCAGCAAGGAATTACCTGGTCCAAAATATAAATATTGCCAAGACTGAAAACCCTACTGTAACCTGAAGTTTATAAAGACATATCAATAATTTAATTTTCATTTGTAATAACATCTCCTTACATTATAATTCAAAGTGCATAACTGCCACAACTGTCTCTATCTCTAGTGGTCCTTGCAGTTCTTAATACACTGGAGACACTCAAATTATATTTACCAGTCCAGGATCAAACAGCATGTGTCAGAATTCAAATCTTGTGCTCTTATCTGTAATTATTACACACTTATTACGACACATCCTTTTTTTTTTTTTTTTTTTTGGCTTTGTGGTTTGCGGGATCTTAGTTCCCCAACCAGGGATTGAACCCATGCCCTCAGGAGTGAAAGTGTGGAGCCCTAACCACTGAACCACCAGGGAATTCCCGACATACCCTTGATAAGACTGCATATGCCTAAAACTGACTTCTTTTAGCTTACACAAGCTGAAGTTGGCCACTCATTTCCTTTTATGTATATTTTACATTATTTTCTTAGTGGTTACCCTGGAGATTATAATTTATACCTTAAATCTACAACAAACTTGTTTGAATTCCTACCAGCTCAGCTTCAACAGTATACTTAATTCTGTCATTTTGCTATTTGTTTTCTATATGCCTTATACTGTTTTCATCCCTCACTTCCTGTAGTCCTGTCATCTTTTGGTTTAGTTGATTTTTTGGGAGTGAAATGTTTAAATTCATTTTGTGTATTTTCTATATTATTTTCTTTGTGGTTACCATGGGGATTAATCTAACATCCTAAAGTTATAACACTCTAATTTGAATTTTTATCAGATTTAACTCAATCACACTCAATGTGTACTTCTTTACAGCTCCATCCCTACTTCTTTTGGTTGTTAATGTCACAGAACTTCTTCTTTTTGTATCCAAAAACAAAGTAATAGTTCTTTTAAGTACATTAGTCTTTAAATTATATAGAAAACAAAATGTAGAGTTACAAACCAAAGTGACAATAATCCTTGCTTTTAGACTATTTTTTTTTAATGTATTAGTCTCAAATCTTGTAGAAAACAAAAAGTGGAGTTTCCAACCATTGTTACAATAATACCAACTTTTAAACTGCCCATGTATGTACTTTTACTGTGATCTTTATTTCTTCATATGGCTTTACATTGTTGTCTAGTGTTCTCTCATTTTTACCTGCAGGACTCCCTTCAGCATTTCTTGCAAGGCAGGTCTAATGGTAATGAGCTTCCTCAGCTTTTGTTTATGTGGGAATGTCTTAATTTCTCCCTCACTTTTGAAGAACAGTTTCGCCAGTTATAGGATTCTTGGTTGATAGTTTTTTCCTTCTAATATTTTGAATATATGGGTCCACTGCTTTCTGGTCTCCAAAGTTTGTGATGAGAAATCTCTTAATAACTTATCAAGGATCCTTTTTATGTGATGAGTCCCGTTGCTCTTGTTGCTTTCAAGATTTTCTGTGCCTTTTTAAGGTCTGATTTAACATGTCCCAGTAGAGTCTCTGAGTTCATCTTACTTGGAGTTCATTGAGCTTCTTGGATGCTTATATTCATGTCTTTCATTAATTTGTGACATTTTCAGCCATTATTTCTTCAAGTATTCTCTCTGTCTCTTTCTCTTTTTACCTTTCAGGACTCCCACAATGCATATGTTGGTTCACTTGATGGTCTTAGGCTCTACTGACTTTTCTTTAATCTTTCTGTTCCTCAGCATCGAGAATTTTTCACTTCAGTTATTGTATTTTCAGCTCAATTTTCTTTTTAATTTCTTTTTTCCCCAGCTTCACTGAGGTATAGTTGGAAAATAAAAATTGTTTATATTTAAGGTGTACAATGTGATGTTTTGATATACATATACATTGTGAAATGATCACCTCACATACTCTTTTTTTTTGGTGAGAGCAATTAACTACTATCTTAGCAAATTTCAAATATACAATACAGTATTATAACTACAGTCATGTTGTACACTAAATCTCTAGAAGTTATTCATCTTGCAAAACTGAAATATTGTACAAAAACTGAAATGAAAAATTCACTAGAACGATTCAAAGGCAGATTTGAGCAGGCAAAAGAAAGAATCATCAAACTTGAAGATAAGACAGTGGAAATTCTCGATTCTGAGGAAAAGATGAAAGATTAAAGAAAAGTCAGTACTCTTCTTATCAGCAAAATCTGACTGCTCTCAGTTTGTGCCTTTCTAGGGGTACTTCTGCTTCTTTGATGGATTCTGAATTTCTCTTCAAAGTATTTTGGTACCAATATTTACTTTTATGTCAGTGTTTCTGTATAAGAATGAGAGCTAGGGCTGCCTACTCTGCCATCTTGATGATGTCACCCTCTTTTGGTTTTCTTTTTAGGTTTTCTATCTTTTTATTGATATTTCCATTTTACTCATACGTTGTTTTCTTGATGTTCTTCACATCTTCCTTTAGTTCTTTGAGCATCCTTAAGATGACTGTTTTAAAGTAGATCTACTTCAAATCTGTATAGTAGATCTGCCATCAGGTCTTTTTCAGATAGTTTCTGTTGATTAATTTTTTCATTTGAATGAGCCATACTTTGTTTCTTTTTGTACACTGTGATTTTTTGTTTAAAACTGGATATTTGAATTTAATAATGTAGTAACTCTGGGTGTCAGATTCTCCTCCTTTTCCAGAGTTTGCTATCTGTTTGCTTCTGTTTATTGTTTTTGGTTTTATGATGTAGGCTATGTCTGTGCCAAAGATAAGCCTGAGGTGTAAACTTAAGGCCTTCTCAGGTGTTTTATGAACCTGGGCCTTTCCCTGAACAGTCAAAGTGATTTTCTAATTTCCCCCATATATGCAGTGGCTTTTGAAGGTTGTCAGCCCTTTAAATCTTCTGGTTCACTTCAGGGTGAGGAACTTTTAACAATGGGGGAGTTGCAACAACAATGGCCGCCTGCCTCTCTGTCTAAACCTCTGCGATCAAAAGCAGCAATCAGGGCATGGATCCCCAATATTTGGAGGACAGAATCCTTTTTTGCCCACAGGCTTCTGCAAGCTGTGTGCAAGCTGTTTGATGAACATGCACAGCTGCTTGCCACAGGGCCAGGGGTTGAGGGTGGGTAACTGCTTCTAGGCTAAGAGCTGAAATGGACCATATTTTACTTTAATTTACCTCAAGACTTCCACTTGAAGCTATAAGCCTTCAAAAGACTCCAGAGTCCCAAAATTGTTATACTATTTTTGTTATTGGTGTGAGGTCAAAGTTTTATTTCTCCCATATAGATATTCACTTGTCCTAGCACCCTTTATTGACTGTTACCCAATATTTTCTTTCCCCAATATTCTTCAACGACACTTTATTCATAAATCAAGTATCCATATATGTGTGAGTCTGGCTAGATTCTGTTGCCTTTTCTGATCTATAGAAGTGGTATAATTCATACGGCTCAACATAAACGAAGAAATGCAGTTGTTTTTTATGTATCAACTGTTATCCTGCAAACTTGTTAAATTGCTTATTGAATATAGTAACTTATCTGTAGATGCTTTGGATGACCGCCATAAACTATCATAATCTGAGGTGCATAATATTTTTTTCTTCCTTTCCAATCCTTTTAGTTTTTAATTCTTTTTCTTGTCTTTATTTATTTTTTAAATTTATTTATTTATTTATTTATGGCTGCATTAGGTCTTTGTTGCTGTATGCGGGCTCCCTCCAGCTGCGGTGAGCTGGGGCCACTCTTTGTTGCGATGCACGGGCTTATCATCGTGGTGGCTTCTCTTGTTGCAGAGCACAGGCTCTAGGTGCACGAGTTTCAGTAGTTGTTCTTGTCTTACTTTATTCGCTACAACTAGCATGATGTTGAATATAAGTGGTATTTAGTGCGCATCTTTGTTTGATCCATTCTTCATCTCAGAGATAAAACTTTCAGCATTTCACTGTTAAGTATGTTGTTTACCATAGTTTTTTCCACACCCCTCTTCCTTAATAGATATCCTTTATTATATGTGTCAGCTGGGGTTCTCGGCAAGATCCTGAGGCAGAATCCTCAGTGTCTGCTCACCTTAAGAACTGACTCAGCTTCCTACATTCTATATACCAAATCTTAGTAGCCTTGCCAAGCAGGAATTACAATGGTCAAAACACCAACTAAAGAAAACATGGGCTAAGAGGATTGCTACAATTTCTAATCATATCCTAACATTACTAGTGATAACGCATGGAATGCACTGGAAAGAAATGCACATGCATCATACTGTGGAAAGAGCTCTGGAACCAGGAAGCTGGGTACTTACTGGATGCTGGATTCTCGCTCTAGCAACTGAATATTCTATGAGCCTCATTTTCCTTTTCTTTAAAAATAAAATAGGAAATCAAGTCCAAACTTTCTAGCAAATTTTTAATGTTTTTACAGTTTTTACTGACTTATCAGCAATTAATTTTTAGGACTTAAAAAATCACCATGAGCCAAGCCACATGAATGTAACATAAATTCCACAATCTGGGAACGAATGCTCTCAAGCAAAATTCTAATTTTAAATAATGTAAAATAAGGCTGTTGCTTTGACTCTCTCCCTGCTTTAGCTTTAATTTAATTTGGAGAAACCCGATATATATTCTGCCACAGAAATGCTACATGAACATACTTCTAGTCACAAGAAACTAGGAGCTCTTTAAGAAATAGCTGAACTTATTGGCAAATTATCGCCAGAAAGAATGACATTATGTCAAAATCAAAACAGTTGTTCCTATGAAACATTCTTCAACATTAAAATGAATGATTTTTATAAATTTCTATTCAGAGGGGTCTTATGTTCTGTTACTTGCAGATATATAATCCACTATATATAGCATCTCAACATTAGGCATTCTGCAGGAGGCTTAGTGAGGTTTCACTGTGGCTGAGGTAACCACTGGTAATACCTGCCCTTAACACTCCAGTCTAAAATTACCTTAGCTATAGAACTCTGAGGCCTCCCCCAAGCTCTGGTCCAAGCATTTCAGCAGATCCAAAGAGGATGAGCAAATGACATCCCAGCTGACGAGCTCTTCCACACCCAAGTCCTTTTAGACGTGAATTGACAGCCTCCCCCAGCAAAAACGCATGTCAAGCTTCAGAATTTTCAAAATGGATTATCAACTTGCAACTTGTTTCTGAAGGACATAATAAATCCTTTTTCAAACAGTAAAGGACAACTACACTCAGAGAATTGTTTAGAAATTCAGTCCTGAGTTGCCTGCTCTCTAGATCCTGCAAATCACCAAAAGGGAGATGTTTAAAACAGTCATTTCTATAGGTTCTCCAAGTTCTCATCTTGCAACAGATTAAAGAACTAGAACAAGAGACTAAGATCACTTTCTAGCAAGGTGGCTTTACAAAACTAGAGATCATTATGCATCTCCAGTTGTTATTCACTTTTAAAATATAAAAAGCCATACAAAGACTTTCAAGTACCATGCAGCCACTGCCTGCTGTGTTTCTCAACATCTCTTATGTAAAAGTAGAATAATAAGTTTATTTAAAAATTTAGAAACAGGGAAAAAGTTTTCATCCGAAACATTTATTTGCTTCATTGTCAGAGAAAAAGAACCTTACAACCCATCACTTTTTTCCTTGCTTACTTTGTTTGGCTTAGTGTCTGAAATCTAAATTTATGCTAAAACCCAAAGAGAAATCTTATTCCAAGTCCCTAGCAGAATTATTTCTCTATTGCCTTGATCTAACTTTAATTTTCACTTTCCTGCCTTTATTATAAGCTACAGGAGAACTATTTAAGTCATGTATTTAGTTATAAGTAAGTAAACAAATACATCATAGGCAGCATCATGTAACAAAGAGACTAACAATCACACCTGGAGTGAGAAGACCAGAATTCTAATACCCGTGCCATTACTGCAAAGTCATGGGATCTTGGGCAACTTTCTTAATCTAAACTTTGGTTTCCCCTGAATATAACATGAATAAAAAAATTATCAGCCATGCTATCAAATAACATGGTATTTAAAAACACATGTTATTATTACAAAGGTGGTGAGTACTGTAAGACAAGCATAGAATATGAAAAAAGTTTGGAAGGAGAAAATCAGCCACAAAAATCAGGGTTGGTTAAGATGGCTTTTACTGTCTTTTTCAGCTCTGAAATTCTAGAACTGATTTTTAGCTGGGAAGACTAAAATAGGCTTCACGGTGATAAGTGAGCTACGTCTGAAAGGCAGAATAGGATTTCTATCAGATTACACTTTCTAATTTTATGTATAATATATATAAAGACATGGCTTAGACTGGCTAGTAGAAGGATGATATAGATGTAAATCTGCAGAACTTATATCCTCTGGAGAAGTTCTCTTCCAGATAAATATTTTGAGGTCCAACATCCGAATTCAGTGTTTCACTCACTGGCTCCACACTAATAGAGCTTACCACCAATTCCACTGCTCCTGATCTGATTCTCCCCACCTGACCTCCCAACATCCACCAGAAATATTTTATTTAAAAGGTAATCCATACAGCTAAGGAGGTTTTTATTATTACCAATGACTCTACTGCCTTGTCTGCATATGAAGCTCATAAAATATATTTCATATGAACCAGTTACGTTTTAAAAGAAAAATAATAATCAGATGTTATTCAAGGCTTGACACTGAGATAATTCTTCAAGTTTAAAATAAAATTACCTGTAGAAGCCCTCCATCATCAAAACGCAGTACTTCTATTATGCTCTCTGACTGAATAAATGCTGTGAAGGAAACAAAACATATTATCACTTAACGGGAACATAAATTTCATTTAAATAAAATCTTTTAAAGTTAATTACTACAACTTAATATTTTGAAAATATACTGCTTGATGGTGCTGGTTGAAGAGAAAAATCTGACTAATACTTCAGGATTTTAGTAACTATGAAACCAAAACAATACAACCCAATTAGAAAGTATTTTTAACAACCTACAGGCTATGTAAGCCACTCACAAAATATTTACTCCTGCTATACTGCCAGAAAGCACAAAACAGTAAAATTCAACTAGATGCAGCTGATTATTTTCACTGATAGATTAACTGAAAATAACATAAGCACATAGGAAACATCACTAGAGGATTTTATTTCCCCCCAAAATGGTAAGCTGAAGTTCTATATCATTTGCTCATTTGTAGTGATGACAGGATCTGGGATCAATGGTCAAAACTGACTTGGTGGGGGAGTGGGCAAGGAGAATGGCAAAAGGAGATTATTCCATTCCAAGAAACTGAGTACAATGCAAAGACAGGGTATTTAAAAAGCTAACGTACGATAACCATACAATCCAGCAATTGTGCTCCTAAATATTTACCCAACTGATTTGGAAATTTATGTCCACACAAAAATCTGCAAGCAATTCCTTACAGCAGCTTTTTTTTCATAATCATCAAAAACTGGACACAATCAAGATGTCCTTCAATAGCTGAATAAAGAGACAAATGTAGATTAACCATACAATGGAATATTAGTGATAAAAAGTAAAAGAAAGGGCTACATGCTCTATGACTTCAAGTATATGCCATTCTGGAAAAGGCAATACTATAGAGATGGTAAAAAGATCAGTGGTTGCTAGGGGTTTGGAGAGAGAAAGGAAGGGTGGAATAAGTAAAGCACAGGGAATTTTTCAAAGCAGTGAAACTCTTCTGTATGATACTGTAATGGTAGATGCAATTAACACTATGCATTTGTCAAAAACAGAACTTCACAGCACAAAGTGTGAACCTACTGTATGCAATTAAAAAAAATCATTTAGGAGATCAGGAATCCCAGGATAGACTACAGAATATGACAAAACAATTTAACTACATAGCAAAGGTATGAAACCATCTCCCTGAAGTAGGGTGGAGTGGGGAAAGGTGCTGACCTAAGTAATCTGGAAATGAGTGGAATCTGTAAGACTAAAGGCAACAGAAACTGTACATAAGCACCATCTCTAGTTAATAAAGTTATTTTCCACAGGGGTTTGGGTTAACCATCCTGACGCTGCTATACATGTACACTGGAATTGAACAATATATGGATGGTGGATGGTGAGAGATTTCTCACTGTCGGAATAAGAGTTTACACAAAAGCAAGGGAAGGAGGCTAGAACAATCTGTGTGGTAATGGATTAGAGTTGGCAACATCAGTACAAACTCATGTTGAGCTTAATACAGATACAGATGGTTGCATATAGAAATATTTACAGATGTGCATATACACAGGTTAGTATACACACATGTATTACAACCCAGTAGCAAAAAGCACATCTAGCACCTAGATCTTGGGTTCTACTACCATTCTCCAATAAAAGGAACTGGGGCTTCTTGGAGAAATGGCTGAATCTAGGACTGGGGCAGGAAATACACAAGATGAAATGGGAGCAACTTGTGCCAGAAAGTGCTTAAAAAAAAAAAAAAAAAAAAGCCTTACATTGATGGGAATATGTCAAACAGATGTAAGAGTTAACAGTAAGTGTTCCCAAATGGCCAAAGCTGGAACAACTTGAGCAATAAAATAAGTAAAGCAGTACTGGATTAAAACCCAAAGTATAAAATAAATATCTATGAGTCCATACTGGTATAAATAAATGAATGAATGAATGAATAAACAATGGGGGAGAAGAGACAAAACTTTCAGGCAGAAGAATTCTAAACAATTTATATAGAAACTCTTCTACTTAGAAGGTGGAACATAACTCCCCATTCCTTAAGCATGGGATGCATACAGTGACTCCTAAAGAAAACAGTATGGAAAAGAGGAAAAAAGGAGTAACTTTACAGTGGAGAAACCTGACAAACGTTACCTCAGTCAGATGATCAAGGTCAATATCCACAGGGAAAAGTCACGTGGACAGTACCCTTGATATGTCATAACAAAAATGGCACTTTATCTCTGTGGTCTTCCTCCCCAAATCACATAACTCCAGGCTCATCATGAGAAAAACATCAGACAAATCCCAACTGAGGGACATTCTACAAGACACCTGACCAGTACACTCCTGAAAACTGTCAAGGTCATCAAGAACCAGAAAAGTTTGAGAAACTGTCACAGACCAGAGGAGCCTAAGGAGACATGACTACTAAATGTAATATGCTATTTTGGATGGGATTCTAAAAAAGAAAAAAGAAATCAGGTAAAAACTAAGGAAACCTGAATAAAATATGAACTCTACTTAATAATAATGTACTAATACTGGTTCATTAATTGCAAAAAAAGTACCATATTAATGTGAGATGTTAATAATCGGGCAAACTGGGAGGGGGGTATATGGGAACTCTGTACTAGATTTAGAATTTTTATATAAATCTGAAACTGTTCTAAAATGAAAAGCTTATTTTTTAAAACCCATGAAACAATGGTGCTTCACTTGGCTTAACATGACCCTCACTGGCTCCTCTTTGTCGGTCTTTGGGTAGTCCATGAAGAAGCCTACCGTCTAATCCCATGTACCTGGCTTTTTCAGTATGACCAAAGCTGAAAGTCACGCAGCAGATGAGATGCCAGCTAATCAGATCACTTCACCTACTAGGATGGTGTCTTTCCTGCCTGCTGAGCATCGATTTCCTCTTATTCTCTTAATCACACCCTGATTTTATTTTGGGAAAGCCCTGTCCTCCATTTCTTGTGTTTCTCTTCAACCACAGCTCCAACTTGCTCTACCCTGCTCATTCCCCACCAGTTCTTCGTATATAGAGAACATTCAGTAACACTGAGTGCGTGAATGAAATCCCACCTTTCTGCTCAGGTATAAGTACTGGTATTTGCACACATTGATACAAACGAACTCTTTCTGGTTACCTCTAGTCTTAGCCTGTAGCTGCATTTCAAAAGTGAGATCAGAGCTAATGGCTCCAACGGAATTACTGACATAGAGTACATGTGGAGTGCACAAAAATGTCTCCAAATAAAGTGATAAACCATTAAGAAAAAAGGACTGTGAATGTAAAAGGCTCCGCCCAGCTCACCCATCCCATTTCTCATCCCCTCCCCCACCCTTTTAACATAAAGTGAAATTTTAGATGATCCAGAAAACCTTTTTGTTATACTCCTGTTGAATACAGATTTACTGATGTAAGAACACAATGAACAAGAATTAACTGAATAGTCAGATGCTCACAATGTACAGACAAAAAGTCTAGCTCCCAGTTAGACGCTTTCCATCTAGTTAGCAGAGAAAACAGACCAAAAAAAAGTAACAGAAATGTGCTATATTTGGTGCCTGCTATTAGAGTTATGATATAATGACCAACACGTAAGTTCCCATCATCAAGCTAGATCAGACCTTTATCTAACTGATGAGAACTTTACTAAAGAAAGAAAAGCAGTAATATAATTTGGGTGTATTGTATTTTTAATTAGGAGCTTTAAAAAAAACAAAAACATGAATTACCTTAGTTGAAAAAAATTAAGAGCGGCAGCTATTTTATAAAGTCCTGAAAGGGAAATATTGTGTTATACATCAACAGCTTTCCTTAAAATATGTAGAAATGAATAGGATTCAACTCTGGCATAAAACAAATTACAGTATTTTGCTTTAAATGATCAATCATAGTAACTTCAAATTATATGCCTAGAAAAACAGAATATGTACTTATTCATTTAATGTGTTAACAGTTATTAAGCTATACATTACAAAAAGTAACCAAAGCAAGTCAAGTTCACACATCTCCATATCTCTAGATTTGAAACCACAACTGACAGCTACTTCCTCTCCCAAGAATTTTTGTCCCTTATTTTACACTCTAAAGGAATCCCAAACTGTCTCAATGTTCCCCAGTTAAAACAGCAATCTGATGTATGAGAAATAAGAATACCATCTAATAATTATCAATCACTGTGTTATTAAACTTCAAACTAATCCTATGACATAGACTTTATGGATTCCAGTTGAAGATAAGCAGGCACAGCGAGGTTAGGCTCGAAGTCACTCAGCAAGAAAGTGGCTAGAAAGGGGCCATACATTTCAGCAATGGGACCCCAGAACCTGTGCTTCTAAACCCATCACTATTTACTTTCAAAGTAAAGTGACACCAATGCTCACAACCAACAGTACCTTCAAGCAACCTAATTTTAAAAATCAGCCATGTATTTCCAATAACAAGGGAGGAAAGGAGGACATATAAACACAAGAGGTTTTAGTTCTGGCTTTTATGATTCTATTGGCATTTACTCTGTGAAGCTGGGCTCGGTAAGACCTACTTTAAGCTCCTCATATTCACCCACATCACTATGATGTCTGAGAGTAACAAAGACATTTATTTTCAGCGGAAAAATCTCAGTGTGTCAGTTATTTATCACTTACTTTCAAAACAGAAGATCAGAAATTGAGTTTACTTCCCTATCTCATTTAGTAAAGAATGACATTTATAAGACAAAAATATCTTCACTTTAAGGGCAAATCTTTCTCTACTAAAATTATATATTTTTTTCTTTTAGGTAGAGATTCTTTTTTCTGAACACTGCAAATGATGACTAGATACAATGCTTGTTTTCAGACATCTTTTATAATAATTCACGAAAACAATGAATGTTGTAAATAGCTAGTAGAAATACATGTCATTTGGGCGTGTGTATGGGGGCGTGGGGGTGTGCACCGGGCATCAGGATCCTAGGCTGTGACCATCAGGTCTTTACTTTCTGGCCTTCACAGTCTCCTCACATGAGGGGAGGAGGCTGGACTAGTGAAATCCATGATTTTTTTAAAAACCAAGAGGAGAAGAAAGGGGCACACAGGCAGGACTTGAAAGGACTCCCAAATCCTGCGTCAAAGAGCCACCCTGCCTGGAACGCTCTTCTCGTGCTTGGTGTCTCCCCCTTCAAGTCTCAGCCTCAACAGTACCCTCAGAGGGGCCCCCCAGTGACTGCTCCAAGCCACTCCCTGTCCCCTCTATCCATGCCCTATTTTAACTCTTATCACAACCTGTAAATCGTTTCTGGTTTGCTTGCCATCTAGCACAGAGTCTGGAAAATGGAAGGAAAGAAGTATTGGTTAAAATAATGGCATTACTATCTCAGAATTAATTATTGTTAATGATATTAATGCCTCTTTTATAGTTACACTTGTTCAGGATTTTATTTCAACAAAAGGCTCAGTAACAAATATTTTTAAACATTCTGGACTAGGTTTGTATGGGTCCCTTCTATCCATAAAGAACTTTATGACTGGAACCTTGTTTCTTTCTTCATTAATTTTCTTATCTGAAAGAAGTAATATACACCTACTTTGTTATCTTCTTCCCACATTAAAAGTGCAAAGGAATTCATAAGTCAAATTCCAATTTTATCAAGACCACTCAGTATTACCAACTTCCTAAAGAAAGGCTGTGTCCATGTTGTTTACTAAAACTCAAAATATAGTTTTACGCAACTCAGATGTGTTGGACATACACCACACATCTAAAATGGTGAGTCACAAATGTTTTTCAAAATTAATGTTATAGCTTATGATAAAATACCATAATTTTAATTTTATCCTAAAGTGCTTAATTTATATAAAAAGATCAGCAAACTTGTTACAAAACGAATGGCTGAGAACCACCAATTACTCTAAACAAGCAACAGAAAACCACTAATACCCTGAAGCTCACCCTACTGTGCTCCCTCATCCCTAGCACAAGCAAAGGTCAGTGGGAGCACCAGAGGCAGCACACAAAACAAGCAGACCAAGGACTTCCCTGAAGGTCCAGTGGTCAAGTCTCTGCACTTACACTGCAGGGGGTGTGGGTTCAATCCCTGGTTGGGGAACTAACTAAGATCCTGCATGCCACGCAATGTGGCCAAAACAAACAAACAAACAAAACAAGCAGACCAAAATACCACCACCAGGGCTCTGAAAATTAAGCTGGTTATTGGAACCATAGCCCACAACAGGATCTGAATGATAAACTGTCTATCAACAGATGAATGGAGCAATAAAATGTGGTGTATAAATACAGCAGAATGTTATTCCGCCATAAAAAGGAATGAAGTTCTGACACATGCTGCAACACGCATGGACCTTGAAAACATTATGTTGAGTGAAATAAGTCAGACAACAAAGGACTAATATTGTGATTCCACTTACATGAAATGTCTAGAACAGGCGAATTCAGTGAGTCAGAAAGTAGGTTAGAGGTTACAAGGCACTAGAGCAAGGGGGAGTGGGACTTGCTGCTTAATGATTACTGAGACTCTGGGGTGATGAAAAAGTTTTGGAAATAGATGATGATGGTGGCATTGTCATTGTGAATGTAATTAATGTTACTCAATTGTATACTTTAAAACAGTTATAATGGTAAATTTTATGTTACATATATATGCTACTAAACTTTTTTTCCAAAAGAAAAATCACACAGACTATTTAAAAAACTACAGAATATATCTCATTAACTTGGACCCAAAAAAAATGTGCAAGAAAATTTTAATATATTGAATCCAGCAATGTATAAAAAATTACACACCATGACCAAGTGGGATTTATTCAAGTTGTGCAAGACTGGTTCAAAATTTAAATATCAATCAATATAATTCACCACTATCAACAGGCTGAAGAAGAGAAATTACTTGGTCATATAAACTGCATCAGAAAAAGTATTTAAGAAAAGCCAACACCTAGTCATGATAAAAACTCTCACAAAATAGGAGAAAAGAAGAGGAAACTAAACCCAAAGCAAGTAGAAAAACGGAAATAATATGTTAGAGTGGACACCAATAAAATTGAGAACAATAACAAAAAAACAGAGAAATCAGTGAAACAAAAACTTGGTTCTTTGACAAGACTAACAAAAATGACAAATCTTTAGTTAGGCTGACCAAGAAAACACCCATAAATGAAACAGGGAACATTACTATTGACTTAGAAATAAAAAGGACCTAACAAACTTACAGAAATAAAGGAATTATAAGAGAATAACTAGGAACAATTGTACACCAACAAATTAGATGAATGGATAAATACCTAGAAAAATACAAATAACTGAAATTAACTCAAGAATAAATCTGAATGGACCTATAACAAGAGACTGAAATAGTAATCAAAAATCTTCCTACAAAGAAAAGCCTAGGGACAGATGGTTTCACTGGTGAATTCTACCAAATGTTTAAAGAAGAATTAACACCAATGCTTCACAAACTTTTCCAAAATAAAACAGAGGAGAAAACACTTCCCAACTTATTCTATGAGGCTTATTCTATGATACCAGAATCAGATAAAGTTATCACAAGAAAGGAACCTGCAGCTCAATATCCCTTATGCATATGGATATCAAATCCTCAACAAAATAAAAAATACACATCCAGCAACATATAAAGAGGCTTATACACCGTGACCAAGTGTAAGACTAATATACTTTTTACACTACAAAGCTTCAACGAAACAAATGAAAGAAGATCTAAAGAAATGGAAAGACATAGGTTGGAATACTTAACAATGTAAAGATTGTAATACTCCCCAAATTGATCTTAGATTCAATGCAATCATTATCAAAATCCCACCTTGTTTTTTTCCAAATTGATCTTAAAACACTTAAGAAAATGCAAGAAACCAATAATAGCCAAAACAATCTTGACAAAGAAGAACACAGTAGGGGACTCACACTTCCTGATTTCAAAATTTATTACAAAGCTACACTAATCAAGACAGCGTGGTACTAGGAATAAAGATAAATGTGTAGATCAATAGGACAGAATTGAGAATCCAGAAAGAAACCCTCATATTTATTTATTTATTTATTTTTTTTAAATTAGTTTACTTTAACATCACCTTTTTTTTTTTTATTTTTTTTATTTTTTTTTTTATTTTTTATTTTTTAATGCCATTCTTGTCTGCTTACATTCTTTTTATGTATGTATGTATGTATGTATGGCTCTGCTGGGTCCTCGCTTCTGTGCGAGGGCCCTCCCCAGCTGTGGCAAGCGGGGGCCACTCCTCATCACGGTGCAGGGGCCACTCTTCATCGCGGTGCGCGGGCCTCTCACCATCGCGGCCTCTAGCCGCCGAGCACAGGCTCCAGACGTGCAGGCTCAGCAATTGTGGCTCACGGGCCGAGCCGCTCCGCGGCATGTGGGATCCTCCCAGACCAGGGCTCGAACCCGTGTCCCCTGCATTGGCAGGCAGACTCCCAACCACTGCGCCACCAGGGAAGCCCGAAACCCTCATATTTATGATCAATTCTTTTATGGAAGAAAGAAGAAAGGATAGTCTTTTCAACAAGTAGTGTTGGGCAACTGGATATCTGCATGCAAAAGAATGAAGCTGGACCCTAACTCACACTGTATGTAAAAATTAACTCAAAAATGGAGCAAAGACCTTGGTGTAAAAGCTAAAGCTATAAAACTCTTAGAAGATAACATGGGTAAATCTTTATAACCTTGGATTAGGCAATGTTTCTAAGCTAGGAGAGCTAAGCAAGCAAAGAAAAACACATAAATTGGACTTCATCAGAATTAAAATTCCTGTGCTTCAAAGGGCACTATCAAGAAAGTGAAAAGATGACCCAGAGAATAGAAGATTTTTGCAAATTATTTATCTGTTAAGGGTTAGGTACAGAAAATATATAGAACTCATCCCCCCAAAAGACAAATATTCCAATTTAAAAAATGGACAAGGGATCTGAATAAACATTTCTCTAAAAGACGAGAATACAAATAACCAATAAACACATGAAATGATGCTCAAAATCAGTCCTCAGGGAAATACAAATTGAAACCAAAACAAGATACCACTTCACACATACTAGGATGGCAATAATCAAAATGACAGATAATAATGAGTATTGGTGAGGATGTGGAGAAACTGGAAAGCCGTAAGTTGCTGGTGGGAGTAAAAAATGGAGTAGTCACTTTGGAAAACAGTTTGGCAGTTATTCAAAAAGGTTACCATAGACATAGCAATTCTACTCACATATATAAACAAGAGAACTGAAAACCTGAGTACAAAAACTTCTACATAAATGTCATAGCAGCTCTATTCATAACAGCCAAAAAGTAGAAACAACCCAAGTGTCCACTGACTGATGAATGATAAACAAAATGTGATGAATCCATATGATGGAATATTTCTCAGCCACAAAAAAAGAATGAATTACTGATACATGCTACAACACGGATGAACCTTGAAAACATAATGCTAAGTGAACTAAGCCAGATACTAAAGACTCATATTTTAAGATTCTATTTATATGAAATGTCCAGATTGGAAAATCACAGAAATAAAAGTAGATTAACAGTTGCTAGGGGCTGGGAGGAAATGGGATGTGACTCTAATGTGTATGAGGTTTCTTTCGGGGGTGTTGAAAATATTTTGAAATTAGATTGTGAACATACTAAAATGTGAACATACTAAAAGAACCACTCAACTGCACACTTTAAAAGGGTGAATTTGTGATATGGGAATTATATCTCAGTATTTTAAAATTCAACAACAAAAAGATATTGCATGATTTTGTGTTCTATTCCCTAAATTTTTTCTTAAAAGGTTGCCTGTATGGCATGTTAAATACTGTGGAGCCATGGGACAAAATGTGATACCTACTCCAGAAGAGCTTTAAGCTTCACAGTTCTTTCATGTATAGAAATTCATTCTTTAGTGTGCACATGTGTGTGGGAGGAGAGAATACAGAGCAATTGCTAAAGCAAATGGGGTAAATTGTCATCAACAGGTGAAGCTGGGTGAAAGTATGTGTGTGTGTTTTTTTGTTTTGTTTTTTTTGTGTGTGTGTGTGTTTTTAAATTTATTCATTTATTTATTTATTTTTGGCTGTGTTGGGTCTTTGTTTCTGTGCAAGGGCTTCCTCTAGTTGCGGTAAGTGGGGGCCACTCTTCATCGCAGTGTGCGGACCTCTCACTATCGCAGCCTCTCTTGTTGCGGAGCACAGGCTCCAGACGCGCAGGCTCAGCAGTTGTGGCTCACGGGCCTAGTTGCTCCGCGGCATGTGGGATCTTCCCAGACCAGGGCTCGAACCCATGTCCCCTGCATTAGCAGGCAGATTCTCAACCACTGCGCCACCAGGGAAGCCCTGTGTTTTTTATTTTGTTTTGATTCTTAGAAATTTCCTGAAAGTTTGAAAATATTCCAAATAAAAAGTTCACAAAAAATAAAATCATTTACACAAGACTTACAAAAATTTGAATGTTTAAACACACTCAATCTTTAAAAAGACCACATAATGAGCTATAGTAAATCTCCTTACCTAATTATGCCAAGTTCGAAATACTGGTTGTAGAGGTGTTTAGTATCCCAACAGCTGTCACAGATTAACTGTGACAAAAATGATAAACTGCAGAAGTGTCTATGACTACAGTGGTATTATAGCCATCTTAAAGCTGTCAGTTAAAATGATATGCCAATTCAATTATTGTGCTGGGATTTTACCTTGTACGTCCAATATGCAATCATATATTATGAGATGTATGGTGTACATATGTAATATCTGCACTGCATATATGTATACAATACATAACATCATATTCTAAATATTAGGTGAGAATCATCCATATCTTATTAATGTAGTTTTTATCCCACATGCTTAAAGAAGTGACCAATATAAGCAATTAGAAAATGAACAGCGGCTTCCCTGGTGGCGCAGTGGTTGAGAATCTGCCTGCTAATGCAGGGGACACGGGTTCGAGCCCTGGTCTGGGAAGATCCCACATGCCACGGAGCAGCTGGGCCCGTGAGCCACAATTGCTGAGCCTGCGCGTCTGGAGCCTGTGCCCCGCGACGGGAGGGGCCGCGATAGAGAAAGGCCCGCGCACCGCGATGAAGAGTGGCCCCCGCTTGCCGCAACCGGAGAAAGCCCTCGCACGAACCGAAGACCCAACGCAGCCAAGAGTAGATAGATAAATAAATAAATAAATAAGAAAATCCTTTAAAAAAAAAAAAAAAAAAAAAAGAAAATGAACAGCAAATTAAACCTAAAATAAAAGAAATGTAAATTGACAACATAGCAGAAAATAGGGAAAAATCAAAGAAGTCAAAAGCTTTTTGTTTGAGAAGACGAATAAAGTTGATAAATCTCTAGCCAGACCTGTCAGTAAAGTGAAGTCACATATTAGAAATAAGAAATGAGAGACTGGACATGACTACACTTCCTATAGACATAAGTCCGGTAAAGGAATATCATTAAAAAGTCTGTCAATATAGTCAACAATTCAGATTATGATATGGATAAATTCCTTCAAAGGCTCAAAATGCCAAATATCAGTTTAAAAAACAAAGTTAACTTGAATAGCCCTATATATATTAAAGAAGTGATTTCATAGTTAAAAGTCTTACAAAGAAAACTGTAGGCCCACCCCCCCATAGATTGATGAATTTTCCCAAATATTTAAGGAAGAAAAAAATACCAATTCAACACAAACTCTCTCAAAACATAGAAGAGGAAAAACTTCCCAACTCATTTTATGAAGCCAGCATTACTCTGATACCAAAAACAAAGACATTAAAAGAAAAGAAAAACTACAGACCAACATTCTTCATTATTATAGATGCAGAAATTCTCATTAAAATTTCAGCTAATATAACCCATTAATGTATAAAAAGGATAAATACATCATCATCATCATATAGGGTTTATCCAAAAAATGCAATATTTGTTTAACATTCAAAAAAAAAGGAAACCAACCTATAAAACTAAAAACACAAACAAAAAAATCCCCACCAAACATTAAAAACAACAACAACAAATAATAATAATAATCTCAAAAGATGCAGGAAAAGCATTTGACAAAACTCATCATCCCCCCATGACAAAAAGATCTTGGCAAAGTAAGAACGAAAGGAACTTCCTTAAGCTTTCAAAAGCCATTTACAAAAGACACAGCTTAACATCATACTAAATGGTGAAGGACAAAATACTTTCCCTCTAAGATCGGAACAAAGTAAGGGATATTCCCTCTTAAAACTATTCAACATCATATCTGAAGTCTTAGCCGATGCAAGAAGGCAAGAAAAAGAGGTAAAAGCATACAGATTGGAAAAGAGAAAATAAAACTGTCTTTACACACAGATATCATCAACTTCAGTTTAGAAAATCCTAAGGAATCTACAAAAATTCTAGCAGAATAAGCAAGATTAGCAAAGTGGCAGCATGCAAGGGCAATATAAAAAATCAAATGTATTTCTAATATTGGCAAGGAACAAATGGAAACAAAAATTAAAAACCATTTACAATAGCATTAAAACATATGATATCCTAAGGGATATATCTGACAAAACACGACTGGGAGAAATTAAAGAACACCTAAATAAATAGGAAGATATACCGTGTTTGTGAATTCAAAGACTCAATATTGTTAAGAGAGCAATTCTCCTCAAACTGATCTAGACATCCAATGCAATTCTAATCAAAATCTCAGTAGGCTTTTTTGTAGGAATTTACAAGATGATTCTAAAACGTATATGAAAAGCAAAGGACTCAAAATAGTAAAAATAATTTAAAAAAACATAAACATTGGAAAACCTAACACTGCCTGATTTTAAGACTTAAAATAAAGCTGCAGTAATCAAGTCAGCATAATACTGACACAAAAACAATATATAATGGAATAGAATAGATACTCCAGATATAGACTCCCACATATATGGCCAACAGATTATGACGAAGGTACCAAGGCAATTCAATCAGGGGAAAAATGATCTTTTCAATATGTAATGCTGGTACAACTGGTCAGTCATATGGGAAAGGAGAGAAAAAAACAAAAAAGAACCTAGATGCCTCAGCACTTACAAAAATCAACTTGAAATTACTGACATAACTTAATGCAAGAGCTAAAACTCCTAGACATCAACATAGGAGAAGATTAGTGACCCTGGGTTTCTTACATAGGATACAAAAAAGAAAAAAAGAAAAAATGAACTATTAAAAAAAAAAAGGTAAATTGAGTTTGATTAAAATTTTTGAAAACTTTTACTCTTTAAAAGATGCTGGTACAGAAGTAAAAACACAGGGAAGCCCCCCCCCCCCAAAAAATGTGATAAAGAGGACTTGGAATTTCATAAAGGAAACAAGAATAAAGAAAATGATAAAAAATAGGGGTAAATATAATAGACTATTCTTCTTCCTCATGAGTTTCTTAAATCATACTTGATGGTTGAAACAAAATTATAATGACATCAGTTGAGCACAATGTATGGAGAAGAAATACTTCAGGAAATTATATTTTTAAAAGTGGTAAGGGCCATGGAATCTCAATGAAATCAAGGTTTTAACACTGTAGTCAAAGCTGTAAAACATTGATATCAGGAGGCTATGTTAAGTTACATATATACTGTAATGTATAAAGCAACCACTTAATACACAAAGCAATATAAACTAAACAATATGGATCCTAAAAAATGTTGAAGTAACTCACAGAAAGATAAGAAAAATGAGATACAGAAACAAGAAAAAGAAGAAACAAACAGAAAACAAATAATATAATGGAAGAATTAAGCTCTAACATAACAATAATCACTTTCAATGTAAATGGTTTAAACACATCAATTAAAAGGCAGAAACTGCCAGAATGATTAAAATGATTATCCAACCATATACTTCAAACACAACATAAATAGATTTTGTATTATTAAAGGGTTAGAAAAAGATTTATCATGCTAACTTTTTTTTTATTAAGGTAGAGCTATGTATTAGATATAGTAGACTTCAGAGCAGGGACAGAGTATCATTTTATCATTAGATAAAAGAATCAACTTACCAAAAAGAAATACTGTTCCCAAATGTGTATGTACCAAACAACATAGTTGCAAAATAATGAAACAAAAACTGGTAAAGCTAAAAGGAAAAGTAAACAAATCCCATATTTGGGGACTTCAACACCCCACTGTCAGCAACTGGTAAAACTAAAAGAAACATAAGATATAAAATACACATCTAAGCAAAATAGTGGGTTACCCAAGTTCATTTGGGTTTTTCCATAACATGTTATAAAAAACACAAACGAACTTTTCGTTCAACCCAATATTTGAAAACCTGAACACCATCAACCAATAGGATCTAACTGACATTTATAGAACACTCCACCTACATCAACGCAATACATATTCCTTTTAAGCTACCTTGGACAATTCCTCAAGATAGACTACATCCTGGGTCATAAAAGAAACCTCAACAACAACTTTAAAAACACGGAAATCAGACTACATTCTCTAATCACAATGGAATCAGATTAGGAATCAGTAACAGAAACACAAAATAAAAACATCCAAACACTTCTTTATTAAACAATACACCTCTAAACAAATCATGGGCCAAGAAAGAACGGAATTTTTAAAACACATAGAAATGAATAAAAATAAAAATGTAATACGTCAAAAACAGTTCTAAGAGGAAATTTTTATGGCACTAAAATGCTCACATTAGAAAAGAGGAAAAGGTCTCAAATTAATAATCTGTGTTCCCACCTCGAGAAACTAGAAAAAGCAGAACAAATAAACCCAAAACAAATAAAAGGAAGGAAATAATAAAAATAAGAGCAGAAATCAATGAAATTGAAAATAGGTAAATAACAGAAAAATGAATTAAACAAAAGTCAAGCAAAAAGCAATAAAACTGACAAGCCTCTAGGCAAGATGGAAACAAAGAGAAGACACAAGTCATCAACACCAGGAATGAAGAAGCAGGGGATGGCACTGTAATTGCTGCAGCCACTAAAAGATTAGTAAGAGGATACTATGAACTTTATGCTCATAAATCAACAACTTAGAAAAAAATGGACCAACTTCTCAAAACCCACATGCTACCAAAACTCAACCAAGATGAACTAGAAGGCCCGCATACACCTACAGCCACTAAAGACACTGAATTTGGCAACAGATTCCCCAGAAAAAGAAATCCTCAGGCACAGATGGCTTTACTGGAGAATTTTATCAAACACTGAAAGAAGAGTGAGCATCAGTTTTACATAATTCATTCCAAAAAAACAGAAGCGGGAATACTTCCCAACTCATTTTATAAGGCTAGTATTACCCTGATATCAAAGCCAGACAAAAATACGGACAATTTTTTTTTTTTTTTAACCACAGGCCAGTATCCCTCATTAATTTAGACAGAAAAACTCTCAAATACTAGCAATCTGAGTCTAGCAATACGTAAAAATAACTATATACCATGACTGAATGGGATTTATTTCACCTATGCAAGACATTTGAAAATCAATCAACGGAATCTACCATACCAAGAGATAAATAAGAAAATCACATGATCAAAACAATTGATGCAGGAAAAGCATGTGACAAAATCCAACACCCATTCATGATACAAATTCTCAGCAAACTAGGAACAGAATGGGACTTCCTCCACTTGATAAAGAGCATCCGCAAAAATCTATGACTAACTTCAGTACTTAATGGTGAAAGAATGAATGGTTTCCCCCTAAGACTGGGGAAAAGGTGAGGATATTGCTTTCACAAATCTTTTTCAGCACAGTACTGGAAATCATAGCTACTGCAATAAGAAGAATCAGTAAAACGCATACAGATCAGGAAGGAAGAATAAAATTGTCCCTATTTGCAGATGACACGATGGTTTATGTACAAAACCCAAAGGAATCTACAAAAAAAAAAGAAAAAGAAAACCCACCAAATTCCTAGAATAAGTGAGTTCAGCATGGTAGCAGGATATAAGATCAACACACAAAAATCAATTACATTTGAAGAACCTCTTCCCTTCTCTAGGGCAATTTATAGCTTGGCAATACCTAGAGATACCAAACTGGGGGGAAGGGACCATGAGCCAGGTGAGGGCAAGAGCAGAACCCGGCTCTGCCATAGGAGCAAGTCCATTCTCTGGCTCCACAAGTGAAAGGCTTTCAAAATGCAAAGAAGTACTTCCCTTTCTCACTCACTGACCTTGTTTAACGGGCTCTGAAATGAAAAATCCTAGCAGTTTGTGTAAACTTCATCAATATCTGCAAATCAGAACACTCCTAATTGGGCTCTTTATTTTACTAAGATGACTATCATGGCATCTCAGGTAAGAAAATAAATAGCTATCTCAATTCCCCAAACCCACTTTGAACTAGAGTTTCATTAACATTGGTTTGCAAAGGTAACTGCAGCAAGAATTCCATTAACAGTAACACATTTTTTCAAGTCTTAATTAAATCTCTCCTATTTATGTAATGTTTAAAATTAATCCTCACTCTAAGTATAGGGGAAAAGACGATAACCTTAATATAAACTAGTCCTTTTAATGACAAATACTTGCGTATTCTCCAAAATTGTAAGTTTATATAAATACATAACTTCCATTTTCTAAAATCTTCCTTAAATCTTATTTTAGAATAGTTTCATAGTTGGAGAACGGAGATAATAGGTGTTAATTTAAAATCAATTTTAAGTATTTGATGAAGAAAAAAAGGAAGGAGGAGGAGAGGAGACGAAAAAGAAGAATCGATTACCTCGCAAATATTGTTTTCCAATAAATATTTGTCGTAAGACGATTATTTTAATACCCACCTAATAGAGATGTTTATTCCAAAAATACTCCTAGCACACTCTCTAGATTCCAGTGACTTAAAACTGCATGTTTTTAATAGTTGTATCCAATAGCTGCATGTAGAAACAAATACACCTATTTTAGAAGAAATTAGTAAGTAGAAGAGGAATCCGGATTAGCTATCCCTGCTGCACACTCTGATACTATCAATATTTTAGCCAATTTCTCTTCCTGTCTATCGCACATCCTATCCAGCAATCACTCTCTCTCAGTGGTCAGAATCCCAGACAATATGGTGTTAGATGTCTGTATCCCAAAGTTCCCTGAGGGAGACTGCTGGCTAACATAAGACTAGGGTTTTACATGCATGTTGTGATTAACTTTAGAATTAACAGTATTTCTATTTGCCAATATTAAGATGACTCTACTTACACACCAGGTGCAGATATACTCTAGTTTTTGCAGGACTAAGATCTTTATTCTCTCTCCTATTCTTATGTTCTCCCCAAACTCTGGGAGTGGGGCTGAAGACCACTGCCTGGTCCTACTGGGTTGACATATCATACCCTTCTGTTGCAGAGAGTGGATATCATCTCTTTGCCCTGAATGAACAGGTCAACTGTCCTTTCCCTCTCTCTATCCCATTTCTCAGATACTTTTAAATCTAGAATCTTTATGTCTTATGCTACTGAGATTTAACTCATCCCCTGGTTGTATGGTATTTTTAAGAAAGTATTTGCTGTATGCAGAACTGCTTTCATCTATTTTGTTTAGTGTTTTGCTTCCTTATTCTTTGCTTTAAAAAAGCCCCACTTCTGTTAAATTTTTCTTCACATTTTTGCTCTGAGATCTCATTGCCATCATTTTCTTTTTTCCTTTTTCAATGGATTCATCTATTTACTGCTTTTATGTTCTTTTTGCCATCTATTTTAGGCTACAGGATCAGAGCAGAAACTCAATTGGATTGGGGCACTGAGGAGAAAAGTGTATTTTATGGCAAGAGTGGGAATTAGAGATTTTAGAAACTAGAAGTTTATTAAGTTCACACTTGGCCAAGGTTTTCTATAGACCACAGAAAGAATTCGTGAAAGAGATACCAAGAAAATCCTCCATGTTGGTGGAAAGCTGGATTTTTAAACTGGACACCCACAGTGTTAAAAAGAATCTAGAGCTGAGAGAAGGAAAAAAGAAAATGAATACGGATGGAGTCAAGTCTCTGGGGCAAAGAGTAAGAGCCCCATAATTTAACTACAATACTTACAATTTCCAAAGAAAAGGAAATAAAGAGCTAGCAGTATTCAGTGTGGCTTTACAAAAGCTTTTCTTAAACTTATGGCTAAGAAAATACTGGAAATGAAAAGGAGGACAGTGACTCAAAAAGTAATACTGAGTCAGGCTGTTGAAGTTGGCAAAGAAAATATTACTTAGGTGAATCTATCTCAAGGGTAAAATAAAAAGTAGTTTGAGCTAATGTTAGCCATAGGTCTTAGAAAACAAATTATATATTTTTTCAAAGACAGTACTCTATCACACAAGGAATATACCATGGTAAAACAAATTTGCTAATAAAGCAAGAGAAGCATTAAATTTTATATTAATTCCCTTTAAGATCAGAGGGAGGATTTCTATTTAATTGAACGTATAGAGAATTATAATTCAACTACTTCAAGTTACGTGAAAAAAGTGTATCCAGAGAGATTAATTCACTTACCAAAAGCCACAGAGATAGTTAAGGTGGGGTGAGGTGGGGGAGGGGAAATATTCTGTGTTTTCAACAAGCTAAAGTGTTTTAATAACATTTTATGGGAGAGAAGCATGGAAGACATTCAAGACCTCTACTTCAAAATTTGATTCTGGAATGGTCCTTAATATTCTGATAGAGGGCAGGAAAGACACAGATAGGTCTGATTCATTCTATGACACTCCTGGGAAGGCTTTTTGCAGAATGGATTATATGGGTTTGCTTCAAAAATACATATGCATCCCGGTCCACTTGTTCCTAATTCACCTAATACTAAATTAAGCGTCAGAAATTGGTAGGATCTTGAAGGAAAGAAGTTCATTTATTAGGTACTGAACCAAAAGGAAAGATAAGAAGGACACGAGGTTCTCTATCTCTAGCCCCAGCCTAAATGGTGTCATGAACCTGGGTGTGCTTCCCTTTTGGGTATTTAAGACTTCTGTCAGAGGTGACACTGGCCTGAGTGACTGATCTCTTGGTCTGTGAGCATGTTTCCACTCCAGGTAGTTGCAGCCTACTGTGGATGCAATGATAACGACATCTCCTGGACCATGGTTGTCCTTTATGTGTCCCTATGTTTTCTATCTTAAGCAAGGAAAGAGGAACAAGTTTGGATATCAGGAAGTCAACGAGACATAAATAATAAACATTTTTGAGAAAACTGGGACACAGAAATGTTAAGTAACTTCTCCGACATCAAACAGCTTCACTTTTCACATCTCAACCCCTCAAGACTTGACAACCTTAACAGAAATTTAAGATATATTCAAAATAACTGTGACTATTTCAAGGACTCCAATCTACTCCTACTCTAGTAGGCTCAAGGAATTAACTTTAAGGATTTATGTAAGAATAGCTTAAATAACATTTATTAATATAATTGTCTCATCATCACCAAGGGAAATGCATGAAATGAGAACAGGGTTATTTTGCCAGCCACTCCCCTTAATGAGGTTACTGAGTTTTAGCTGTAGGTTTTTAGAACTCTTAGAAATTCTCATTATGAAACAATATGAATGGTTTAAAGATAATAAAGCCACGAGTATACCCACCATCCAGCTTCAGAAATTAAATATTAAAAATTCACTTTTGCCATCACTCATTTGCTCGCCCCCATCTGATATTCCTTCCTACCCGCACCACCAAGGTAACCACTATCCTCTATTTTGTGTTTACCATTACCTTGCTATTCTTTATAGTTTTAACACATATATATGTATCTCTAAAAAACATCATTTTAAGTTTTTCCTGTTTTTGAAGCTTTTATAAATAGCATCATGCCGTAATATTTATTTCTCCAACTCACAGTCTTTATTTTAAGGGTACGTTTTGAGATTTATCCATGCAGCTGAAGTTTATTCACTATAATATACATTATATTCAAATATATGATTTTATCACTGTTTTTACCCACTCTTCTGCCCGTAGACATATGCATTGTTTTTGATTATGTGCTGTTACATACAGTACTGCTATGATCATTCTCATACACGTCTTCTGTTCTGCGTGCGCATGAGTTTCTCTTGGGTATACACCGAGGTAAAAAATGGATCCGGGTTTTGTAGGTCTGAAGTTTTTACAATATAGGGACCTTATGTTAAAGAAAAGTCCCAAATTAGGAATGGAAGTGTATATTTACTTGGAATGAGAAAAGAAATCACAAATTTTAATGATAAAATTTAAATAATTGTTCTTAATTTGGTGGGTATCGATGTATCTTTGAGTTTTTAATGTGGATCTTTCTGTTTACGAAGAAATCTGTGAATAATATATGTTTATTGGCTGTTCATGTTTCCTTTCCTGTGAAATGCTTTGTCACTAATCTTCTGTTCATATTTTATTTATTTTTGGTCTTGTGATTCATTGAAGTTAGCTATACCTACTGCAGATACTTTCTCTCAGCTTGTGGCTTGTGTTTTCATTCTTTCCTGTTTTCTTTTCATGAAGAAAAATGCTTAATCTTAGTGTAGTCCGATCCTGTCGTTCTTTTATTTTATATTCTCTATATTTATAAAATTAATAAAATTTAACCTTTAATTTTTGACTCCTTAATCTACCTAAAATTAATTTTTGTGTATGCTTTGAGACAGAACTTACTTCCATTTTTTTCCTACACTGGTGCCCAGGCATCCCAGCACAGTGACTGAGAGAGCCTGTTCCTTCCCCCACCATCTGCAGTGCTACCTCCGTCTACCTCACTTTCTCATATATCCATGTGTCTGTTTCTGAAAATCTCCATTCTGGTCTACAGGCAAACCATCCGGGATGCGCCTGAATGGAGATTTCTTATCTGAAATCTCCATTCTGTTCCTCTGGACTGTTTGTATCCCTGCATCCACAGTATACTGTCTTAATTATGTTAACTTTGTAATAGATCTTGATATCTGAAAGAGCGTTCCCCACTCCTCCTCCTCCACTGCTTCTTCCTTCTTCTACGCCCCCAAATTCTTGACTCTTCATCTTTAGCATGCTCAGATATAATTTAGAATCCCCTTAAAAATTTCCAGCAAAAAAGTCTGTCAGTATTACTGATGACATTTATTGCATTTTTTACTTATATGGGGGAAAACGGGCATCATTATGACTTTGATTCTGTCAAAGGCACTGCACATTTTTTCCCCAGATTTAAGTACCAGTTTTTAATTTATCTTGCTGAGGTAAATTCTACCATTTAAAAACTTACATTTCCGCATAAAAACGAAATTTAATTTTGTAGTAATCCTGCTAAACTACCAAATTAATAACGATAATTTACATATTATTTAGGTCTTCTCTGGAGACAAACATAGTCAATAAATAATGACTTTTAGTTTTCCCAACAGCTATCATTTCCATTTTTTTCCACGTAAATACCCTTATTATTTTCACTTTAAGAAAAATGCTTTTAAATATATTACCAGTAAGTAAACTGTTTACTGTAGAGTTTTTGACAAAGTCCTTTATTAGGGGAAGGAAGTTCTTGTCTATTTCTGGTTTACTTTTTAAATCATGGATGGATGCTGAATTTTGTCTAGATTTTTGTTTGTTTGCATCTACTGAGAGGGCAATTTTCTCTTAATTTGTTAATGTGGTGATATATTAATATGTTCTTTAATACTGAATTTAGCCTTGTACTTTTGATGTAAATTAACTCTAATATAAGATACTTTTTAAAAATAAATTGCTGGATTTGATTTGATATTCTATTAATATTTTGCATCCCTACTATTGACTAAGATTGGACTATAATTTTCCTTTTGAGCTATACTTGCTGGCTTTGGCATCAAGGTTACTGCAGTATCAAAAAAAATGTATTGAGTCTGTGTTCTTTTTTTGTTTAACAAAACTTTTCACATCATTCCCTTATGAAGAGCTTGTTTTATGTCCTGTATATGAAATCTCTGCTTACTCCGAAGTTATTAAGACAGTTTCCTATGTTTTCATCTAAAAGCTTTTCTTGTTACTTTTAACATTTAAATAGGTAATCCATCTGGAATTGATTTTTATGCATGGTGTTAGGTTGGGGGTCAAGATTCATTTTTTTTCCATGTGGATATTGATTTAATGCACTATTTTTACTATTATTTTAGTGATTACTTTATAGAATAGCCATCCTTTACTTACTACAATCTAATACACATTATTACATTTACCACTTTCTCAATAATACTCAAAGTTAGGAACTCTTAAAGCCATTTAATCCCATGCGACCATTAGCATAATTCTGGCAATTCCTTTTAATTATTCAAATGTTTTAAATCTACATTATTGTCATTAGTTTTGTATAATATCTATTTATTTTTACCCACAAACTTTTGCTGTTCTTCATTGTTTCTTGCATTTCTGTTTTTATCTGGCTTCGTTTTCCTCCAGCCTGGAAAAACGTCTTAAAACATTTGTTGTGTACGAGTTGGCTATTCACAAATTATCTGAGCTTTAGCTTGTTTGAAAATGTCTTTAATTTCATCTTAATTTTTGAAGGATATTTTCACTGAACACAGAACTGTAGGCTGATAATATTTGTTTTTCCCCAGGACTTGAGAAACTTCATTCCATTATCTTCTAATTTGCATTGGTTTTCATGACAAATGAGTGACAGTTCTTTTCTTTGTTAGCCTAAATAAAATGTGCTTATTTTCTCTGACTGCTTTTAGGATTTCTATTTATCATTTGTTTTCACCAATTTCAATATGATTTGTTGCGATGCAATTTTCCTTCTGTTTATCTTACTTAGGGTCATTAAACTACTTTAATCTGTGGATTTATAATTTTGATCAAATTAGGAAATATTCTGACCATTAATTTTTAAAATATTTCTTCTCATTCTAACCACCTTTTCTTTTTTCTAGGGTTCCACTTTTACATATGCTAGACAGCGTAACATCGTTCCACAGGCATCCAAAACTCAGTTTCCCCTGCTTTTACTGTTTGCTTCTGTATTGATCGTTTTATTGCTATGTCCTTACATACACTGTTCTTTCTCAGTACCTCATCTGTTATTTAGCCTATCAATTTTTATTTCAAAGACTGTGCTTTTAGCTTCACAATGTTCATTTGTCTTTTATCTTCTGTTTCTCCCTCTATGTTTATATTTACCTTTAAAGAGTTGAATTTATAATAGCATTTTTGAAATCTTTACTAATTTTATCAACTATTATTTCTGGGTTGTTTTTTTTTCCTATTGATTGCTCTTTACCTGATTACATGTCAAAATTTCCTGCTTCTATCTAGTTTTTTTTTTTAATTGGATACAGGACACTGTGAATATCACATTGTCAAATGTCTGAATATTGTTGTCTTCCTTTAAAGTGTGTTGAACTTGATTTTGGCATACAGATTAATCTCCCTCAATCAATTTATTCATTTTGAAGGTTATCTTTATCTATAACCAAAGGTCTGACTGCCTATTTTAAAATTTTACTGGAACCCCCAAAACAAGCAAACAAAAAACATTTCTACATACTAACAATGATCACGTGGAAACTAAAATTAAAAACACCATTTACAATCAATCCAAAAGAACACAATACATAGGTATATACTTAAGAAGATATGTATATGATCTGTATACTAAAAATTACAAAATGCTAATTAAAAAAAACCTAAATAAATGAACTTATATACTGTATTTGTGGGTCAGAGTACTCAACATTGTAAAAATATCAATTCTCCCAAAATTAATATACAGATTTAATGCAATTTCTATCAATATCTCAGCAAGAGATATTTTATAGACATAGATAAGCTTATTATATAATTTACATAGAAGGCACACTCCCTAAAATAGTTAAAAGAATCCTGAGAAATAATAAAGTGTAAGAAATTACTCTACCCAATATTAAGGCTTCCTATATAGCTAGAACCCTCAAAGCAATGTGACACTGGTAGAGGAATATATACATAGAGATAAAAGGGACAGAACGGAACCAGACCCAAACAAATATGCCCAACTGATTCTGACAAAGGTGCAGAAAGCAATTCATGGGAAGAAGGAGACAAAGGTGCAGAAAGCAATTCATAGGAAGGAGAGCCTTTTCAACAAAGAGCAACTGGACACTCATAAGCAAAAAAAATGCCAAATATTCTAGTATCTTAGAACCACTTCATTCTTGCTTGTGCTGAGTAGAAATGTGAAACAGTTACAATGTCCCATCAGATAATTTGGTGATTATATAGATGACACTGTTTAAATTCCATTCTTTGTTTTAACTCATGTGGTACTTATCTCCTATACCTTGATCAAACAATTTACAGGTTCAATTTAAAATTGCAAGTTTCGTTCAAGGAACTCTTACAAGTAACAGTTAAGTTATATTCCATAAGTGGTAAACAAAATAAATGCTTAAAAGCTGGAAAATTGGGGCTTCCCTGGTGGCGCAGTGGTTGAGAATCTGCCTGCCAATGCAGGGCACACGACGGTTCAAGCCCTGGTCTGGGAAGATCCCACATGCCGTGGAGCAGCTGGGCCCGTGAGCCACAACTACTGAGCCTGCGTGTCTGGAGACTGTGCTCCGCAACAAGAGAGGCCGCGATAGTGAGAGGCCCGCGCACCGCAATGAAGAGTGGCCCCCGCTTGCCGCAACTGGAGAAAGCCCTCGCACAGAAACGAAGACCCAACACAGCCAAAAATAAATAAATAAATTAATTAATTAAAAAAAAAAAAAAGCTGGAAAATTTTCTCGGGTATAGAAGTAATTGGGGGTGAAAACAGATAAGTGATGTCAAATTGAGAATTATAATTAGAAGTAAAGAGTTAGAGAATATTTCTCTCCTTTCTTCAGTAAGTAGTAAAAACTAGATTTCTTTTTTACTATTAAACATGACTTTTGTAAATGTATGGTTCAATAATTTTATTCACTATTAGTCTTTAATAGCTTATTTCCCAACTCTGATTTAAATTTTAAGTTTAAAAAATTAGCCAACAGCATTAATTTTAAAATGAAATTGGATATGTAAATAAATGTGAAACTTTTTACAAGGAGTAAAAATTAAAAGACACCAATTTGGCAGGTTCCAAACCAAAAAAAAAAAAAAAAAAAATCCTATTGTACCCAAGTATTAAATGTTTTACTTAAATATAAATTTTAGCATTACTGTGAATTTTTATCTCTTATTTTTATATTTGTTCATATGTTTTACTTTTGATTACATGAATATAAATATGTCATTATACATATCTTTTCCTCTCTAGAAACCAAGCACAAATCTTAATTTACTTCTACTCTGCCCTCGTTTGCTTCAACGCTCTAGGGATACCATTTTTGGTGTTAACTACTGGCTATAAACAGAAGACTAACTCATAGGATGGGGAGGGGCAAGGTTACTTTATGATCTCATTGTGGGGTGAGTCAATTACAGACCTAAACTTAAAAAAAAAGAAACAAGTTAACCTTCAAAATTAGGGGAAAAATGTGTTGAAGTTGTTAAAACTTGTATTCCAGAAGAACATACATTTTCTGTTTTGAAAATGTACTGGAAAGTTTCCTCCCTGTTCACAAGGCCACCAAGTATGTTGACAAACAAATGAGGAAGAAAATTTCAAAACTGGGCCTCCAAAATACAATTAGCTAATGCCACAGTAGGTACTCTGACAATTTATTAAAAAAAGAGAGAGAGAACTTTTAAAAGGAAGCTACTACACACAGGCACCGTGCTAGGGATAGGGCTAGATACTGCCCTGTCCTCAAGGAGCTCATAGACTAAGAGGGGACACAAGTAAACCAAGAACTAGGGGCACCAAATTCAGCCACAAGGGTTTGCAGATGTCTCCAAATAGTGGTTTCATGTGAAGAACAAGTGAGAGTCAGACAGGTGAGCAAGGAGGTTAAGGTAGGGCCTTCCTACCGGAGAGCACCACAGGGCAAAGGCACTGGAGGTGTAAGAAATTATGGTACTCTCAGAAAATAAGTCATTTTCATAGGCCTGGAATTTAGGGAGCATCGGAAGGAATCAGAGAAGAGCCTGGAAAGGGAAGCCCTAGAAGTTGTGTGCTGTTCTTCCCATTTGTCTAGTAATTGCCTAAGGTCACACAGCAAGTAAATGGCAAGGTCAAGATGAGAGCTCAGTTCTTCCTGTGTGCAAAGTTCAAGTCCAGGCTGCCTCTCAACAATCTTCCATACTTAGAGGGAGTCTCTCAATAAGACCGGCTTCTTCCACAGTGAACTAGTACAATAACTAACCTTTAAACTAATGACTGAAACAGAAATTCTCAACGTGGCATCCTTGGATCTCTGCACCAAGTTATCTCAATACTCAGTAAAATGGAGATTCTGGGCCTACTTCTAAAGAAGCACATTCTCTGGGATTTTGCATTTTATAGTAATACACAGATGCTTTACAGGATGGTGACTGAAATGTCTGTTCAAATGAGCCAGGTGATGACCAGCTTTGAGCAGAGTATGAAGAAAGGAAAAGGCTCAGTTCCAACTTCAGACATAAAGGACTTGAGATAACAATGGAATATGCACATGAAAATGCTGTTGCAAGCAGTCCGAAAACAGTATTTGAACTTGCGGAAAGAGGTCACAACCAGAGACACCCACAATGATATGAAAACTGAGGCTGTAAGATGTAAAAAGCCACCAAGGAAGAAATGAACCGAAGCCTACAGTTTAATACACAGCAGAACGTCCCTCAGGCAGCAGAGGCATTACTGACAGTAACAGTGTCTGAGAAGAGGAACAGAAGAGCACAGCATGTATCGTGGAAGCCCCGAGAGAGGAGGGTTCAACAGTGTCAAAGGCTGTCACGTAGAGAGCACGGGGGAAAGAGGAGGCAAAGATTAAGCCACCAGATTTGGCCAACTGGAAGCCACTGCTAAGTCCTGAGACAGGTTTCTCAGTGGCAAAGCAGAAGCCAGGCCATAAAGTGGCTGCCTCAGAGGGTCAAGAGAAGAGTGGAAGGGCTAGCCTTGAAGAAACATGTAGGTAAAGAGACACAAAGGGAGGTTAGGAGAAGGGAGAGGTAACAGGAGGAGCTGACGCTGGAGGGTCTGTCTTCAATGAGCTAAGACTCAAGGTCAACGTGCAGGTGGGCTGCAGAGCCAACTGCTCTAGGCTCCTGGTGAAGGCTGAGGCCTTCCTTCTCAAACAGGAAAACATGTTTTGCCATATTTTTTTTTTACTTAGAAAATTTTAACCTCCAGAAAAACTGAAATAATAATATTTTGTAAGATTTGTTTTAGCACATTCTCCCTCCTCCTCTCCATCTCTGTATACATTGATTTTCCCCCAAAACCATTTAAAAGTAGGCTACAGATATCACAACATTTCCCAGTAAATACTTCAGCATGTATCCTCTAAGAATAAGGACTTTCTTCAACGTAAGCACAATTCTATTATCACACACAAATAGTTTGATATTGATACATAATATTTTAAAATATGTAGTCTGCATTTACGTTTCCTCAATTGTCCACCCAAAAGTGTCTTATTTTTTTGCAGTCCAGAATCCAGTCAAAGATCATGCATTACAATTGGCTGTAATGTTTCTTTAGTCTCCTTTAAATTAGAAGTCTCCTCAAATTTTTTTGTCTTTCACGACATATTTCTGAAGAATAAAGAATAGTCCTACAGAATGTCCCACAATCTTGATTTGCTTTACTGTTTCCTTATAATTAGATTCATATAAAACGTTTTTGGCAAGAATAATGCATAGATGACATCGTATATCCCATCATCAGGCAGATATGCCAGTCTGTCTGACATTACTGGTGATGCTAAATTGGATCACTTAGTTAATGTAGAATCCACCAGCTCTTCCCATAATAAAGATGTCTTTCTCCCTTGGTAATTAATAAGTAATCCATAGGGAGAACACTGAGATAGTGTGCATCTACCCAACAACCTTTCACCAGTGATTTTAGCATCCACTGATGATTCTTGCCTGAATCAATTATTACACTGGTGGTTGTAAAATGATGCTTTGCTAATTCAACCATTCCTTATAACTTTACTACATGGCATTCTTTGGTAATGCCATTTTCAATTCCTTCCACACTTTTCATTTTTGAATATCACTACGGGTTCATGGATTTTTTCCCCCAATAATTGATTACTGTTATTATTCCTTTTTTGATGCTCAAAATGTTCCAAATTTGGCCAATTAGTGTCCCTTCAAGCCAGCTCTTGTGTCCTTCTGATATGTTCCCATTAGTCCTTGAGTAGTTCTTTGCTCTGTGTCAAAGTAAAATGTTTCAGCAGGATCACCTTGTAGTTTTCCTGTCTGAGCTCTGGATGGTTTCCCAAAACAGCATGAAAGATTTAAGACCAATTCTATACAAATATTTCAACATATAGGAGAAAATACCTCCCAATTTACTTTATGAGGCCAACATTATCCTGGCACCAGAAACAGACAAAAAATACTGTAAGAAAACTAAAATCCATATCCCCTAACAATGTTTTACTAAATTGAGTCCAGCAATATATAAAAAAATGAATAACATATAATGACCAAACGAGGTTAATACCAAGAATGCAAGGTTGGTTTAACCTTTTTAAAAAAATGTATTACACTGTACTAACATAATAAGAAAAAAAAAAAGAAAGAAAAGGAAAAACTATATAACCATCTCAACAGATAAGGAAAAAGCATTTGGCAAAGTTCACCAATTCATGATGAAAACTGTGAGTAAACTAAGAATAGAAAGGAACTTCTTCAACCTGACTATGAACATCTGTGAAAAACCTACAACTAATATCATACTTAATGGTGAAAGACTAAATGCTTTCCCCCTAAAATAGAGAACAAGGCAAGGATGTCCATTCTTGCCACTTTTATTCTCTCTCTATACACACACACACACACACCGAATATTAAAGAACTTGTAAAAGTTAATAAGACAAACAACTCAAAAAGATTTGACTAGAAACATTAACAAAAGAGATATATAAATAGCCTAGAACCACAGGAAAAGGTGTCCCATATCATTAGCCATTAGTCAAAAGAAAATTAAAACCATAACGAAATACCACCACACATCCACTAAAATGACTGAGGACACCAAGTAGGCAAGGATGTACAGCAAGAACAACTGGAACTCACATTTGGCTGGTGATGGTGTGGCAGTTTCTTATAAAGGTAAACGTAATCGTACAATATACTCATCAATCCCACTCCTAGGTTTTTATTTACAAGAAATGAAAATATGTGTTCATAAAAAAGACTTTTACTTGAATGTTCACAAAAGCTTTAATTACAATAAACCAAAACTTGAAATGTCCAACAGGTGAATAAACTGTACTATATCCATGTAATGGATCACTACTCAGCAATAAAGAGAAACAAACTGCCACAGAGGCCACGTGAATGAATCTCAAAAGCATTATGCAAACGGAAACAAGTCAAGCACAAAAGACTGCACACAGTATGAGTCCATTTATTTTAAAGTCTAGAAAAGGCAAAACTATAGTGACAGAAAGCAGATCAGTGGTTGCCTGGAGCCAGGATATGAAGATGGCACTGACTGCAAAGAGGCACAAGGGAACTTTTTGAGATGATGAAAATGTCCTATATTATGACTGTGTATGTCTGTGAAACTAATTAAGTGTACACTTTTATAACTGGTGAATTTTATTGTATGCAAATTATACTTCAATACAGCTGTTAAACATAAAAAAAGGAAAGCTGGCACAAGTTCAATAAAGTTCACTCACCTTACAGGGCTGTTTTAGGTACATATTACTACAGCTATATATGCTCTAAATAAATACCCCTAGGGCATGCAGCTTCACCTAGTATCTGTCTTTTCTTAATCTCCTCTGTGTTAAGGGGAGAGAAAAGGAGTTGTGAGGCTTCTCAACGGCGTTTTTTTTTTTTTTTAAGGTCCTAGGAAGTAGTCAGCTTTAAAAAGTTTTAAGATTGCTAAACAATATGATTTTCACTTCGATAACTGTTTGTACTACATCATGTATTACAAAGCTTTTCTTCTAAGCAAATGTACTGTGGTAAATTTCTATTAAAAGTGCAAGATATTAAAGCAAAGGAAACTACAAACAAGATGAAAAGACAACCCGCAGAATGGGAGAAAATATTTGCAAACGAATCAATGGACAAAGGATTAATCTCCAAAATATATAAACAGCTCATGCAGCTCAATATTAAAAAAAACAAACAACCCAATCAAAAAATGGGCAGAAGACCTAAATAGACATTTCTCCAAAGAAGAGATACAGATGGCCAAGAAGCACATGAAAAGCTGCTCAACATCACTAATTATTAGAGAAATGCAAATCAAAACTACAATGAGCTATCACCTCACACCAGTCAGAATGGGCATCATCAGAATATCTATAAACAACAAATGCTGGAGAGGGTGTGGAGAAAAGGCAACGCTCTTGCACTGTTGGTGGGAACATAAATTGATACAGCCACTATGGAGAACAGTATGGAGGTTCCTTAAAAAACTAAAAATAGGGCTTCCCTGGTGGCACAGTGGTTGAGAATCTGCCTGCCAATGCAGGGGACACGGTTTCGAACCCTGGTCTGGGAAGATCCCACATGCCACGGAGCACCTAGGCCCGTGAGCCACAACTACTGAGCCTGCGCGTCTGGAGCCTGTGCTCCGCAACAAGAGAGGCCGCGATAGTGAGGGCCCGCGCACTGCGATGAAGAGTGGCCCCCGCTTGCCACAACTAGAGGAAGCCCTTGCACAGAAACTAAGACCCAACACAGCCAAAAATAAATAAACAACAACAACAACAAAAAACTAAAAACTAAAAATAGAATTATTGTATGACCCAGCAATCCCACTACTGGGCGTATACCCAGAGTAAACCATAATTCAAAAAGACTCATGCCCCCCAATGTTTCATTGCAGCACTATTTACAATAGCCAGGTCATGGAAGCAACCTAAATGCCAATCGACAGACAAGTGGATAAAGAAGATATGGTACATATATACAATGGAATATTACTCAACCATAAAAAGGAATGAACTTGGGTCATTTGTAGAGACGTGGATGGATCTAGAGACTGTCATACAGGGTGAAGTAAGTCAGAAAGAGAAAAACAAATATCGTATATTAACTCATATATGTGGAACCTAGAAAAATGGTACAGATGAACCTGTTTGCAGGGCAGAAATAGAGACACAGATGTAGAGAACAAACGTATGGACACCAAGGGGGGAAAGAGGTGGCGGGGGGTGGGGGGGGGATGGTGGTGGGATTAATTGGGAGACTGGGATTGACATATATACACTAATATGTATAAAATGGATAACTAATAAGAACCTGCTGTATAAAAAAAATTAAATAAAAAAGAATCTTACATCCAGGAATAAAAAAATTAAGGTGAAAAATAGACCAAAAAAAGTGCAAGATATTTGGATACGGAATTAATATTTGAAAGAATAAGTTATCTTTTCAAATATAAACACTTTCGTCAATCCAGTTTTCTGACCCACAGACTTACACAGAAGTGACACAGGGTAGTAATGTTCTACAATAGTCCAACTACTTCCAAGAAAACTGACAGGGCTTCCCTGGTGGCGCAGTGATTGAGAATCTGCCTGCTAATGCAGGGGACACGGGTTCGAGCCCCAGTCTGGGAAGATCCCACATGCCGCGGAGCAACTAGGCCCGTGAGCCACAACTACTGAGCCTGCACGTCTGGAGCCTGTGCTCCGCAACGGGAGAGGCCGCAATAGTGAGAGGCCCGCGCACCACGATGAAGAGTGGCCCCCACTTGCTGCAACTAGAGAAAGCCCTCACACAGAAACAAAGACCCAACACAGCCAAAAATAAAATAAATAAATAAATAAATAAATAAAATTTAAAAACAACAAAAAAACTGACCAAGCGCTCACATTCCTGACCGTTCTGCCAATAGGATATTAGCAATCCCTACACACCCATTACCACATATAGCTGCAGTCAAAGGTCTCCTTTTCTTTCTCAATCAGAACTCCTCTGTCCTCAGACAAAAGAAAATAAAGGAGACCACCACCTACAAGTTCAAAAGTACTGCTGTTAAATTTAGGAAACTGGGAGAATTCTTACAGCACTGTTTTTACACTGGGTTTTTTCACGACTGATCTTTGACTCTCTGTTTCCTTGCAATTTTGCTCATGTCACTTCCTATTACTGAAATTGGTATGCAAGTCACATACCTCCCCCCTTTAGAATAAATTCAGTTCCACTGCATATAAAGCACAGGGGAATACAGTTAAGGAAGAAGTCAATATTTACCAACAATTTCTTAAAACAGTCAAATGTTGCCGAGGAAAGCAAAAATCACATGTAACTAAGAATGGAGCTTGTTAAATACATACTTAAGAAATAATGTCCTTGCCTAAATCAATCCTTTTGCAATCAGATTGTTTTTCCTTATACACCTTCACTTCCAGAGAGAAAAACACTGCAAGATAAAAATAACCAGAGTAAAATGTCTAACAACATCTACTGAATGCCTTGTACATACTGAGCACTGAGCTAGACAATCTGCATGCATTATTCTTATTTAATCCCAGCAAATCCTGGTACGGAAGATATTAATCTCTAAAATAGGGAGGCATTATCAAGGATAAAATTAAATGTATACAATTAACTACTATCAGGAAAGTTTGGGAAAACACTGACTCACGGTCTTGAAACCCCAGTTTCCTCATCTATAAAATATGCATTTACATTTCCTGTTTAAACAGGCACTACTGTGTACAGTATCTGGCACATAATAGCCACCACTTACTAAGCACCAACTATCAGGGCCATTTGTAGGGCCATTCAGCTAAGCACCTAGTGGAAACCAGGAAGAATGACTCTGGATGGTGTGACAAGCCCTATGACCGGGCACCAGCTCATCTTATCACACGAACAGCACAGACTGTTTACATAGTCCCTAGTGCAATGAAAATTACTGCTTCCAGAAATCTGAAGAAACTCTCCAATGAATTTAGATTGTAACTTGGCTACCTTTGAAAGCTCGCTTCTATCCTTCTTTAGTCTGCTCATGGAGAAATGATTTACATATAATTCTGAAATTCACATAAAGGTAGAAAAGGTGGCATTAGCCAAGTTTCCTGGTGTGGCTCTTTTAACTAGATCTAAAAATCTAATTGGGCAGAGAAAGAATAGTCATGCAAGGAAAATTCTGTAAAGGGTGAGACAGCAGAACCTAAAGAAAACAATTTTTTAAAGTGAAACTAGAAACTAAAGAAAAACTTTCCAAGCAAGATTATCAACTTTAACTTTTAATTTAACCTGTCATCATTAAGTTGACAGGGGTATATTTTTCTTCCCTTGTCATAAAAGAAAATTCTATCATGGATATATAGTAGGTCAAACTATCTGATTACTAGAGTTGACGCATATACTGAACATGTAAACCTCAGAGGAAGCCGACTGGTTCTCTGCTCAATGCAACATTAATTCAGCAGATGTTAAACCCGCATAGTGTCTGGCATCCAACTCAGATGAAGTCCTTCTGGGGTGGTTAATAAGGTCTGGAAGGGACAATTTTACTTAAACTACTTGATATTTTCCTTTGAAAGAGAGAACACTTTTCTAATTTTCTCATTTGTTCCACTTTTAAAATCTGATTCTTTGAGTGTCCTGATCTTAAAAGTACTTTGGCAAAGAGTACGCTACAAATGCAAAGTATAAGCTACCTGAGGATAGGAATTACCTCTTATGCATCTCCGAGGCCTCAATGACCAAGCCAGCGTCCGACACACTTCTTGTCCCTCAATAAATGTTTGCTGAGCTGAATACATGGAATATCTTCAGACCAAGGAGTCAGTCTGGTCCAGCTGAACATAACTGCAATCTGGCTCTCTTGGGATTACACAAGTCATACAGATTGGTCCATAATATGAATGTGCGACATCAACAAGAGCCAGCACTCATCTAGCACTTACTGCCTGCCAAGATGACCCGATGCTGTCCTCGCACAAACCCTAGAAGGGAGGTACTCCAACCATCTCCATTAAAGCGGATCAGGAAGCCGAAGCGTGAGGGCTGGAAAACCCTCTCAAGGTCACAGTATTCACGGCGGTACTCCCAAGTCAACTGTATGTCTAGTCTCTACACGAGACAGGCAGCCAGGCTCCTCAGGCAAGATGACAAGACTGATCACGTACCAGGAAGACGGGAGCTTGCTGTGACCAGACTTCTCCCAGGAGTGTTCACAGGTTTGAATTCAGCCACACCTGCCCGCCACTTGAAACAACAACTAAGGGGCACACTTGTTAGACAGGTGGCAAGATGAGCTGAATGGAACTACAGAGCGGTGTTCTGACTCGCTGTAAGCCTGGGTTACGTCCACCAGACCAAACAGCCTTACTGGTAATATTCTCTCCACTATATACGGCTGAACAACACAGGCTTTTTTATACAGTCCACCCAAGTCCCTCCGCTTGCACGCACAACCTTGATACACTATAATTATTTGTTTATGCCTGTCTCTCTAACAAGAAATTCTTGGAAGTGAATGATTACGTCTTACTCCTAAACATATTCTCAGAGCCCAGCGGCAGGCTCGCTGATCACTGGTTGCGTGAAAGATGCACACTGACAGGGAACGGGAAGTGTAGCTGAAAATGGGACAGTGTGGAAATGTGTTCACATGTGTGACAACAGGAAGGAAGCCTTGAAAAGGTTCCACCTATTTACTTTTCCTTGGTACAAACCAACTGGCAGAAAGGAAAAGGGAATAAAAAATCAAAGTATAAAGACCACACGAAATAAGGAATTTCAATAGGTAATGAACAAATTACCTATCATTAAAGATTGTATACTCGCTAATCCAAAGCTTACAATGGGGAATTTCTCAAGAGGGTCGATACTGGAGGAGGGAAGGTGATGGTAGACAGATTTATCAAGCACCCTCAAACCAAAAATTTAATCTCCTCAACCTCTCCATAAAGTGCCTTTATTCCCATTTAATCTAAGAGGAAATAGGGTAAGTAACCTGACCAAAGTCAGAGGGCTAGTAAGTACTAGAGCTTCACTGCTTTTCTTTTTATCAAACCATGCTGTCTTCCCACATGAAACATCCTGTTGGGATGTCTTATATCATTTTTTAGGGTTTTTCTTTTTTAAGGTTGGGAGGAAGGGAGGAGGAAAAAGAAATATAAAACTCCCTCTTTGAGACACATCGTAACAAAGCTACAGTGTCAAGCCTAAGACCCCAATATGAGTTACTTATTCTAAGCACAAGGTCAGTTCAAAATGTGTTTACTTATGGACCCCAAAAGCTTTATTCAAAGCCCAGCATTTTGCTTATAAGGAAGAAATGGTCCCAGTAAGAGACGTGTAAACTGGATCACAGTGAACGTCTTTTCTCACAGTTCCCAGCTGAGGTCCTCTGTCCCCCCACCTCACGTGTACACTTGGAGAGCCCTGCCCGCAGTAACTGGCCTATCCTGATGAGCACTTGTGACCTGTGACGTGAGCATCTGTCTGCAGTCCTGCTCACCTCACCAAGCTGGAGGGTCCTGCAGGGCCAGAACTGCGTCTTTATCTTTCTAGACCCAGCCTAGGCCATGGCACCCACTGCATCAAAATTAATGAATTAACTTGCCAGTGTTCAGCCTAGTCTGGTGGCCAAATAAGAACCTGAGATATGACTTCTAGGTAAGGGCAATGTTTCAAAAAAAAAAAAAGAAAAGAAAACCAATGTGGTATTTTAACATTTTAAGTATTAACATTTTAAGAAATCAACATGAAGTTCTGAGGTGAACACAGAGATGGTCCTGAACCAGCCTTCAGTGTGTGATTCAATTTCCAACTGAGTCAAGATGTACTGAGCACGTGCTGTGTTCATGCACAATGCAGATAACAGTGGGCACTCCTATCTCCCTGTAAACAGGCCTCTGAGAACGAGTTCCACCCCAGAAAGGAGACGTTCAGACCAAAACATAAATCAGAAAGTTCGCCAAGCAGTGCTGGCGTGTGCTTGTGGGGGAAGCCTGCACAAAGCAAGAGTGACTCCCAACGGCTTCCACTCGCCTTTGTGTGGTGAAGACAGAGAGCTGTCATCAGGGGGAGGGGACCCTTCCCGAGCCCACCTCCCAAGCCAGTTTCTAAGGCACAGCCTTCCCACCAGAACAAAAAGGAAATGACAACACTTATGTTGGTGAATTAGCTGACTTAACTCAATCAAGTGTAATCTGTTGATGTGTTATGACCACTGAGTATGTACAAATTAAGACTTTTATTTGCAATTGTACAAAGGTTCTGAAGAGAAATCACCCTGTACATCTTAAGACCATCCCCCTGGAGGTGGCATGGTGGGGAGGTTAGACAGACAATGTTGCTTTATTACTAGTTTCTTCCAGGCCCCAGGCCAAGCTCACCTTGTTTAGGTCTTTCTGCCACCCATCCACCTCTTTCCACAGACCTCCTTCCCCTAACTCTGTCTGCAGACACCCAAATGCCTAGCTTACGTTTTTGAAAACATCTCCTTTTCAAAATCTAATGAATGACACTTTCAGGCCTTCTCTGATATTTCTGAATGTATCTTTCTGCATAGATATTCCAAAGTCTTGGAGTACTCATTCTACAATGATTCAGAAACATATCTACATACCCATCTGGCGAAAATTACTCATATATCACTGTATACAACCTGCTCAAATTTTTTAAAAAAAAGGAAAAAAAGAAACTGATGTAGTAAGAATCTACAGGAATAGACCCATGAAACTGAAAGCCAAACCCCTTCTCCCACCACGTGCCTTCACTTCCAAAGCAGTCTGTTGTGCAACAGTGGACTGCCTGGTCTTACCGTAAGGGATGGAGAATCGTCCCCTTCTCTAAATTTTACTCAGTGCCTTTCATAACTTGTCCAATGCTAAGTTGTGCAGGAACGCGAGAGGGTCCAGGTTAGTCTACCGCTGCAAACCAAGACCCTGGCAACATTCCATTCCTTTCTCTTTGTTGACTGAGAACTACTTTAATAGTGCTGCTGTAGCCAGTTAAAAAGTACTTACAGGAATGGACAGCTGTGAACAAGAAGTAGGAAACATGAAATATCTTCCAGGAATATTCACTTAGGAAAAATTGTTTTCAGCATGGAATGGAATGCAAAATTTGCATATATCATTCAAATAAAACACGACACCTTAAAGAAATGGCTACCTCTCTGGGGTGTGTCCTTGGGCTTCCCTTGTCCTTGGGCTTTCCTTGCTCAGTAAGGGGCAAGAGGGAATTAAGAACTGATCCAAGAAACAAAAGCTCCAGGCACAGTTTCTTTACCTGGGGGGGAGTGGTGGGAAGATGAAAATAGAGACACAGGCCAGAGGAAACAGCCTAGAAAAAGAAGAAAAAATTTAAGAAGGTAGGAAGTCTTCTCTGTAAAGATATCAAAAACTAACATTTGAGTACCTATGTAAAGTGCCTAACAACTCTATTAAGCACGTGTGTTCCAATTTTATAGATGAGAAAAGTCCACAATTAAATAATTTGTCCCCAGGACACAAACAGCTAGTAAATGATAAACTAATATGTGAAGAAAAGTCATCCATCTGCAAAGCCTTCACCTTGTCTATTTACCAGGCACGAGACCCTAGGCAGAACCCAGCCAGGTGGAGGAACAGATGTTCAGCCAGTTGAGGCTGTTATACATGATAAAAAGCAACAACACAAGAAGTTAACTGTGATAAGAGTGTGTGGGGGTAGGAGGTGGGGACAGAGATACGATTTTAAGAGAAAAAAATATTGAAATATAAGGTAGGTTGACACCTGCCTAAAATTACATTTGTGGCAATACTTCACACACTTGAGAAGTTTTTACAGATTGCCAGATACGACGGGCTGAAAAGTTCTCAATTCACAAGTTGAGCAAGTAAACCACAAAAATTAATATATGAATTGTATCAGAAATTAAAATAAACTACCTCTAAATATTATGTATGGTAGACAAGCTATATACAACACATTTTTTAAAATGTAGGTTTACAGAGTTTCACTGTTTCTAATAATTTTTTTTAATGTGTGTAGGTTAGGAAGAAAATCCTTAGTATATCATTTTTCTTCACCATAAAGAGAAAGAAAAACGTGTGCAGCAGATGAGAAGGATGCTGAAAGCCATCTATCTCTGGCAGGCAGAATGACGTTCCCCCACCCACTAGATGTCAATGTCCTAATCTCAGGAACCTGTGAGTATGTTAGGTCACAAAGCAAAAGGGAATTAAGGTTGCAGATGGAATTAAGATTGCAATCAGCTGACTTTAAGATAATAAGGTTATTCTGGATTATCTGGGTGGGCCCAATATCCGTAAAAGTGTAAGAGGGAAGCAGAAAAGGGAGGACCAGAGAGATGGCAGCATAAGAAGGACTTGGCTGAAGCCAAGGCATGTGGCAGCCTCTCAAGAAGCTTGAAAAGTCAAGCAAACAGTTTCTCCCCTTGAGCCTCCATAAAGGACACGGCCCTACCAACACCCTAATTTTAGCCTGTGGTATCCATTTCAGACTTCTGATCTCCAGAACTGTAGGATAATTAATTAGTGTTCTTTTAAGCCACCAAGCTTGTGGTTATTTCTTATGGCAGCAATAGGATACTAATACACTATCTGATCTGAAATCACCAAAACTTTTTCTGTAGCAACAGGTTTGGGAATAACACCTGAAAATAACAACGTTGGCTATACTGGAGAATAATAACTGATATAGATGTCTAGACTTCTACCTCTCGGCATGAAGGAGTAACAGGGACCATACCCTCCCACCTGAAACAACCAAACACTCAGACAAAATACATGAAATGATAGTTTTCAGATCCTAAATATCAGTCAACGAAGAAAACAATCTCTAAGAGATGGGAAACAAACAAGGCGAGCCCTACAATTGGCTCACTGCCTTGAGTTACTAGGCCACAGGGAGGGGAAACTGTGATAGAGTCTGGTGGACCCTCTGAGTTGATGAGACAGAGCTGAGAGTCCAAGGAAACCAAGGCAGTGAGAGTTCATAGGATGGAATATCATAAAGGAGAGAGCCGCACAGAGAACTACAGTGGGTCACCGTACTCAGCAAAGTACTGATCAGTACCTAAAGTGGGAAAGAACCACCCAAAAGGATTAGAAGGAACAGTGCTGGGCACTCACAGAACCAGTTACAGTGCCTGTTCCCACCAGTCAAGCTGGAAAAATCCACACATCATGGGCTTTGGGATAGAGGACTCAGGAAGGTCTTGCCTCAGCTGTGGAAAATAACTGATCCGAGCCTGAGCCCTGTTCCTGACCCACCTAACAAATCTTAAAAGCAAGACCCAAAAAAGATCAAACTGTTTCCAATTAACTAAACTGCATCTGAGAACAAAGCTCAAGAGTATTTTTCGGAAGCCAAAACAACAGCACCCAACAAAGTAAAATCTGAAATGTCTGGCATCCAATTAAAGATCATCAAGCACACAAAGAGGTAAGAAAACATGAACTACTATGAGAATAATCAATTGAAACCTACCTAGAATTGGCACAGATGTTAGAATCAGCTGACAAAACAATTTAAAAAGTATTATAAATGTGTTCCATGTGTTAAGTTAATAAGTAGAGAAATAAAAGATATAAAAAAGACTGAAATCACACTTTTAGAGATGAAAACTATTGATACAATGTATGAGATGAAAAATACACTGGATGGGATTAATGGCAGATGAGACACTGCAAAAGAAAAGACTGATGAACTTGAAGGCACAGCAATAACAACCAAAACAAAACACAATGAAAAATGCAAAAACTAAGTAGTACAGTGAGCTGTGGGAACAATTTCAAGCTGCCTAATACATGAATACCCAGAGTACCCAAATCGGGTTTGAGGAGAGGAGGATAGGAAAAACAGTCAAAGAAATAATAGCTGAAAATTTCCCAAACTTAATGAAAACTATAAATCCATAGATCAAGAAATTCAACAAACATGAAACATGAAAAAAAACTATACCAAGTGACATCAAATCAAATTGCTCAAAACAAGTGACAAAAAAGAAATCTTAAATTCATCAGAGATATATTACATACAGAGGAACAAAGATAAAGATGACATCAAATTTCTCGTGGGAAACAATGAAAGGAAGAAGAAAGTGAAGGTAGACACTTCACATATGAAATAAACATATCAACCTATAATTCTATACACAGCAAAAATATCTTTTGAAAATAAAAGCAAAATAAAGACATTTTCAGACATATAAAAGATGAAATAAATCATTATTAGCAGATACACACTTCAAGAAATGTTAAAGGAAATCTTTCAAGAAAATGATACCAGGTGGAAATATACAAAAGAATGAAAATCACTAGAAATGGTAACTATAAGTAATGATATAAACTAAATGTAAATATATATAAACATATACAAATAAATAAATATATATACATGTATATTCACACACATATGTATGCAAATCTCTTGGAAATCTTTTTAAAAGATCATTGACAGTTTAAACAAAAGGACGGTTTAAACAAAAATCATAACAATGTATTGTTAGAACTCAATAACAAAAAGATCCCTGGTAAATCCCCAAAGGCCTCAAAATCAAAGATCTCAGTTTCCACCTTAAAAAACTAGAAGTAATGAAGTAAGCAGAAGAAAGGAGATAATAAAAAATCTTAGCAGAAATAGAGAGACAGAGAGAGATTAATAGGGAGAAAAAAAAACCTGAAATCTGTTTGCCAGAAGAATATTAAAATTGATAAACCTTTAGCCAGATCAAGAAAAATTAGAAAAGACACAAGTTATAAATATCAGGAATGATAGAAGTGTCACTACTACAGATTGTACAAATATTCAAGAAATAGGAGAACACTATGTACAACTTTTTCAATAAATCTAATGATTTAAATGAAGTAGACAAATTCTTTGAAAGATTTTAATTACCAAAGCCCACTCAGAAAAAGACAGATAACCTAAACAGCCCTGTATCTTAAAAGCTGAGATTATAACTAAAAAAAAAAAAAAAAAAAAACCCACAAAGAAATTCCAGGCCCAGATGGTTTCAATTGTAATTCTTTGATTGGTAACCACATATTATGGAGAAAATAACACCAATTCCATGCTGACTCTTTCAAAAAACTAAAAAGGAAAAAATACCTCTCAACTATTTCTATGAGGCCAGTATTTCTCTAATACCAAAAGCAAAGACATTACAAGAAAACAGAATACTATCTCTCATGACTACAGTTATAAAAATTCTATTATAAAGAAAACAGTGACAGATTTGGCCAATACATTTTTAAATAATAATAATAAATAGAAAAGTAAAACATAAAAGTGCAAATGGAAACTTGGAAAAATATGAAATCTTTAATTAAGTGTTCATTTAAGTCAAAAAGAAAAATTCAAACACCAACAGAAAGATTGACAAAGATGTGATCAAACAACACAAAAGAAATACAAATAGCCAGCAAATGTGTAAAACAGTTCAGTCTTAGCAGCAATTCTTTTTTTTTTTTAATGTGCCAGGCACTGTGCTAAGGGCTTGACACCCACGACCTTGGTAAATCTCTGCAATAACTCCATGACAGAGGTGCTATTATTACCCCTACTCTATGGATAGTGAACCTGAGACAGACAGTGGTTAATGCTACTTACCTACAGACACATCGCCAGAAAGCAGGAGATGGCCAGAGCCCAAACCCACACTCTGAATCACTATTTCTACTTCTCAACTTCCTACCTCTTGTGGACGTCTCTCTCATTAACTTAGATAACTCACGGGGTGAGTTTGGTATGTTCTTCCTACCCCATCTCCTTGCCATGCACAGTGGAATGGTGGTTCCCAGAATTCCCTCCTTGTTGATGCACACTTTGATTTAGGTCCATAAATAGAACACTGCCTTGCGTCACCCAGAATTTCTCGAGGTTATGTGATCTTAGTACCCCAGCTGGAGCTCTAACCCTCCTCTCTCTGAACTTGAGATACATCTTACACTTAACTGCATCACTCAACCTGGTATGAAACCATGCCTAAGAAACACTAGCAATTTTTAAAAATCAATTAAACAAAGGGATGTCTTTTATTGCCAAGTGGGCAAGGACTTAAAAGAAGGATAACAGCCAACGTGGGAAAGCGGGCACCCTCATACAGTATTGTTGAAATACATGAATTGATAGTTTTCTTCAAAGGCAATTTTGGCAGTATCTATTTTTTAAATGGGGAGTAGCAGGGAGAAAAATGGGGGAGAAGGAAGAGAGATGATGACTGATGTTGGTTCTTTCTACCTGATAGATTACAGAAATTTTTCTCAATTTACTCATCCATATTTTATAATGTTTCATTTTTACAACCAACATGAATTTTTTGTGTGAAATTAAGTTTTCTCAAACTGACCTCTAAGTTGTATGCACAAGAAGAATTATTATATACTACACTGTCTCATTTTATTGGAGATTAAAATCCTTTATTATACTCTCACAAACAAGCAACTCCCAGCAGTACTGACAGCCACAGAGGAATTGTAGCCAAGAACAAAGAGATTTAGGACAAGAAGGAAGAAGGACTGTGGCCCCGCACAACATTAATGTGAGGATTAAAAGAGGTAAGGCATGCAAAGCAATCAGCACAGTGCTTGACACAAAGAAAGAACTTGATAAACATTAGCAATCATCATCAAGTAATTCTAGGCATTACCAATTATAGGCAATAACTGCTTACATAATATATTCCTGAAATGGTACAATATCAAACTTGTATAAATATTATCATTTCATAAATAGTTTTTCTCCATTCTGGTTCATCTTTATGACCATCTTTATGGTTTACTGCTTCTCCTACCAAGACAGAATTCAATGTGTTGAACTCCTTAAAATGCTAGGTCCAGGAAGAATAAGACCCAGTCCTTAACCTTCAGAAGCTCAAGATCCTATACAAGTATAAATAAACCCAGATGCAGCTGGGAAGAAACTGACAATATTCAGAAATTATTTTCTATTTACAAGAATCTCTAGGATTCCAATAAAATTAGATCTAATTGCCAGCCTGCTCCCTTCTTACTTTCCTCTCTTGTCAACACTATTCTCAGTAACCTATTTTTGAGTCCAGCCATAACCCAAGAGAAGCCCCCAGTACAGCGAGGTAAACTTCTAAATATGAAATAACTCCCTTACCTGTGAAACATAACTACTGCTGAACTAGCCCCGAAAAGAGACATTACCTCTTGATAGTGCTAACCACTACTCTATTATCCATTTGCAAATCAAGAAGCAATACTTCACATGAGCCCATATCACAAATTCATGGAAGCAGTTTTTAAAAGTGATACAGTTAGAAAAGCACACCGCCCTCTCTTAGACACTGCTTAGACACCAAGTAAAACTTGAGAATGACAAATTTGAACCTTATTTCAAAGCTCTTTATAAGTACAGTTAAGTCTTAGAAAGCAACTTTGTACCAGAAACAATTCCCTAGGAAAATCTTCTGCTTCCAATTTACTCATTCCCCTCCAAATAAAATCTAAGTAGGGCCTGTGCCATACCATGAATGCAAACGCTAATTAATCTGTACCAGTAGAGTTGGCTTAGGCTATTTCTCAAATTTACTGCTGAGATAGGTTTTTATTAGCACATGTTTTGATTCAAATGTATACTATAACTACATAGGAAAAAAAATAGTTCTTAAGAACCAAAGTTAGACTGTCACATTTTATAATCAAAACTGATTAAGAAAATAGTCACAAACTGTTAGAACTTAAGAGGCTTAAAATACATTTCATTTTATAGGCAAGTAATCTAAGGAACTACCTTAAGCTTGCAGAATTTGTTGTTTCAAAAGCAGACCATGTTTCTTTTATCAAAAACTAGTTCACAACCCTTAGTCATACAATGCAGGTGTGATTTACAATAGCATCAAAAAAGAACAAAACATCTAGGAATAAATCTAATAACCAAGGAGGTGAAAGACTTGTACACTGAAAGCTACAAAACACTGCTGAAATAAAATGAATAGGACACACATAAGTGGAAAGACATCCCATGTTCATGGATTGCAAGATGTAATATTGTTAAGATATCAATATGACCCAAGACAATCTACAGGTTCAATGCAAAACCTATCAAAACCACAATAGCATTTTTTGCATAAATAGAAAAATCCATCCTAAAATCCATATGGACCCTGAGAAAACCATAATTCAAAAAGAGTCATGTACCACTATGTTCACTGCAGCTCTATTTACAATAGCCAGGACATGGAAGCAACCTAAGTGTCCATCAACAGATGAATGGATAAAGAAGATGTGGCACATATACACAATGGAATATTACTCAGCCATAAAAAGAAACAAAATGGAGTTATTTGTAGTGAGATGGATGGACCTAGAGTCTGTCATACAGAGTGAAGTAAGTCAGAAAGAGAAAAACAAATACCGTATGCTAACACATATATATGGAAACAAACAAACAAAAAAAGGTCATGAAGAACCTAGGGGCAAGACAGGAATAAAGACACAGACCTACTAGAGAATGGACTTGAGGATACAGGGAGGGGGAAGGGTAAGCTGGGACGAAGTGAGAGAGTGGCATGGACATATATACACTACCAAATGTAAAATAGATAGATAGTGGGAAGCAGCCACATAGCACAGGGAGATCAGCTCAGTGCTCTGTGACCACCTATAGGGGTGGGATAGGGAGGGTGGGAGGGAGATGCAAGAGGGAGGAGATATGGCGATATAGGTATATGTATAGCTGATTCACTTTGTTATAAAGCAGAAACTAACACACCATTGTAAAGCAATTATACTCCAATAAAGAGGTTAAAAAAAAAATCCATATGGAATATCAAGGGAACCCAATAGCCAATCCTGAAAGAAAAGAACAAAGGTTGAGGTCTCACACTTCCTGATTTCAAAACAAATAACAAAGCTAGAGTAATCAAAACAGTGTAGTACTAGTGTAAAGAGAGATTAATAGACCAATGGAATAGAATAGACAGCCCAGAAATAAACTCCCATGTACATCGTCACATGATCTTTATACAAGGGTTCCAAGACAACTGAATGGGGAAAGGACAGTCTCTTCAACATATGGTGCTGGGAAAACTGGACATCCACGTGCAAAAGAATGAATTTGGACCCTTATCTTACATCATATACAAAAAGTAACTCACAATGAATATCAAAATGTAAGACCCCAAACTGTAAAACTCCTAGAAGAAAATACTACAGGGAAAGGCTTCATGACATTGGATTTGGCAATGTTTTCTTGGATATGACATTAAGAGCACAGGCAACAAAAGCAAAAATAGACAAACAGACTACATGAGACTTAAAAACTTCTGTGAATCAAAGAATACAATCCTAAAAGGCAACCTACAAAATGGGAGAAAACACTTGCAAATCATTTATCTGATAAGGGGTTAATATCCAGAATATATAAAGAACTACTACAACTCAACAACAAAAATAACCCAGTTAAAAAATGGGCAAAGAACTTGAATAAATATTTCTCCAAAAAAGATATACAAATGGCCAACAAGCATAAGAGAAGATGCTCGGGACTTCCCTGGTGGCGCAGTGGTTGGGAGTCTGCCTGCCAATGCAGGGGACATGGGTTCAAGCCCTGGTCCAGGAGGATCCCACATGCTGTGGAGCAACTAAACCCATGCGCTGCAACTACTGAGCCTGTGCTCTAGGGCCCATGAGCCACAACTACTGAGCCCGTGTGCCACAACTACTGAAGCCCACACGCCTAGAACCCATGCTCTGCAACAAGAGAAGCCACTGCAATGAGAAGCCCACGCACTGCAAGGAAGAGTAGCCCCTGCTTGCCGCAACTAGAGAAAGCCCTCGCGCAGCAATGAAGACCCAACACAGCCAAAAATAATTAAATAAAATAAATAAGTCTAAAAGAAAAAAAGAAAAGATGCTCAATATCACTAATTATTACTGAAATGCAAATCAAAACCACAATGAGATATCACCTCACGTATATTAGGATGGCCACTATTAAAAAAAAAAAAAGAAAGCAATAACAAGTGTTGGCGAGGATGTGAAGAAACTAAATCTTTGTGCACTGTTGGTGGAACTGTAAAATGGTGCAGCTGCAATGGAAAACAGTATGGCAGTTGCTCAACAAATTAAAAATAGAACTACTATATGATCTAGCAATCCCACTTCTGGGTATATACCTAAAAGAATTAAGAGCAAGATCTCAAAGAGACATTTGCCCACCCATGTTCACAGCAGTATTATCCTCAATAGCCAAGAAGTGGAAGCAACCCAAATGTCCATTGGTGGATAAATGGATAAACAAAATGGGAAAATGATATATATGTGTATATATATGTATCATTATATAAATATATATATCATTTTATAAATATATATCATTATATAAATATATATTATATATATTTTTTATAAATATATATATCATATATATAATTATATATATGTGACATATATATACACAACAGATTATTCAGCCTTAAAAAGGAAAGATGTTCCATCACATGCTACGACATGATGAACTTTGAGGACGATATGCTAAGTGAACTAAGCCAGTCACAAAAAGTTAAATCCTGCATGATTCCACTGATATAACGTATCTAAAGGAATCAAATTCACAAAAAACAGAAAGTAGAATAGTGGCTTCCAGAGGCTGGGTGGAAGAGAAAAATGGGGAGTTGCTGTTTAATGGGTAGAGAGTATCAGTTTTGCAAGATGAAGAAGTTCTTGAGACCCATTGCCCAACAATGTGAATATACTTGACATTACTGAACTATACACTTAAAAATGGTTAAGATGCAGGGACTTCCTGGCTGTCCAGTGGTTAAGACTCCACGCTCCCAATGCAGGGGGCATGGGTTCGATCCCTGGTTGGGGAACTAGGATCCCACATGCCACGCAGCCAAAAAAAAAGGCTAAGATGGTAAATTTTATGTGTTTTGTTTTTTACCGCAATTATATATAGAAATAAATAAATAAATAAAATGGGTCTGACGCTCTATCATGACAGACCATGTCAAGGATCTTCTTAGACCTCAGACATTTTTCAGACCTTTGCCCTAAGTGCTATATTCAACAAAATGAATCAAGAGTTATAGTTTTCTAAAAATCTTTCTAAAGCAATCACAAAGGAATGAAAGAAAAACTGATCTACTACGGATGATAATGACCACCTAATCCAAAAACACCTTCATAAGAATGAACAAAACACCAGAAATGAACATCTGGAGCTCCTAGACTTCTCACAGAAGTCTGAAAGAGATTTCACCACTGTCAAAAGCTGATGCCACTAAAAGCCTTTGGATATCTCCATTTCCTCTGAATACAGGGCCAGTTTCTGAGACTATTCCAAATGTCTAGACTAACTTGTCACACCAATCTAGAACTAAGAAGTACATGAATTCACAGAATGCAGTGTAATTTTAACCTAAGCAATATACCAGGTACCTAAATCATCAAGAACTAAGAGTCGAGTTAGTGGCTTCTAATACCAAATACCTGGATCCAAATACGTAATACCAAATTCCATGGATCATCCATTCATGAGTTTCCTTGGTTTCCTTTTAAGAACGTACATGATCCAGATGGCCTGTGATCATTTTAATGGTTAAGAAGTTAATAGAAAGTGATATAGACGTTTACGGTTGTTTAAAACAAAAAAAAATTCACCTCACTTGAACACTTAACACATTGGTTTTGCATGAACTGGCAGGACTGTTCTTTATCCAGCTGGTACACAACAGAATCTACTACCTTAAGTACTCATTCAGGATTAAACAGCTTGACTCTAGGGAGAGACGGCTTGCAAGGGAATCCTAGCTCAACTACCCACCAGCTCTGTTACCTTGGGAATATAACTTAATTTCTCTGTGCTTGCTTCATGATCTATAAATTGGGGTTTTATGAGGACTTGAAATATTAAAATCTAAAAGTAACAAAAGTGATGGTTTAGATAAGTATATGTTACTCATTTTAGTTACAAGAGAAAGCAACATGTAGGGAAGAAAAAAGTAGTGTCACCCTATGTCTTACTGTAGCAGAATTGCTAATACCTGCATCCAAGTTCAGAGTTTTACCTGTACTCTGGACTCTCAATCCAGGTTTCAGATATGAGAAGGGGAGGATAAGGTCATTCTAGGTAACGCTCTGTTTAAAACTGAATGCCTGAGGGAAGAGATATGGGAACATATGTATATGTATAACTGATTCACTTTGTTATACAGCAGAAACTAACACACCATTGTAAAGCAATTACACTCCAATAAAGATGTTAAAAAAAAAACTGAATGCCTGTTATGTATCAATACATATTGCAGATGTTGATAGATGTTCTGCCCCATAGAAATTCCAGTTTGGGTGAAGAATGACACCCATAAAACAATTTAAGGAGCTAAACAAGGCAGTATATGATTAAGTGTCAAAATGAATGACAGCTGAGTAACAAAGACAGTGCAAATTCAGAGAGGGGACTGCAGGACTTTAGAGAAGTGGAGAGAGTTGGGAAGTGAGGGCCTAGGGCAGTGCCCCAGGCAGGAGGCCAGAGGCGGTGGGAGAGCTGCCCAAGAAAGTTAACAGACACTGATGCCACTCGGTAAACGGTCAAAATCGAGACCAACGTGGCAGAGAGAATAATCATGGCATTAATAAAAACTGGGAAACCAGAGGTAGCGCCAGAGAATTCTGCTCTGGACATGTGCAGCGTGTGGTGGTGGCCAGATGTGCATGAGAAGGAAGACAGCCAATGGGGACAACAGGGCAGGATGATAACCAAGAAGTACAAAGTCACAGAAACGAAGGAAGAAAAGTTCCAAGAAGCAGCTATCAACAGTGCCTGATGCTGCTTACAGCAGATAAGGAAAAATTCAGCCAGAGAAAAAAGGCCTCTCAGTCTGACAAGGCCAATCAGAAAGCTCAAGCTACATGCAGATGAAGGAGAATTTCTGAAAGATCAAGCACCAACAATGATTTCATTTTCCCCCAAGAGTAGTTTTGCTTATTACTACTCTGGATGATAACAAATTAGATGATTTCACACCTACTCCCAAAAGCTGATTTTTTTGGCAGGTGTCTATGGGGATGGCTGCAGGGATTACAAAGAGGAGCAAAACTGTCCTTAGCAAGAGGAAGAGAGAACACACTTTTTCCAACTAGAGGATTCCAATGATCCAGGCAGTAGCAAACAGCTTTTCGTAAAAGCAAGCAACGAAAGTTCTTTAGTGAAGCACTATGAATGAATATTCTACTTACTAGGCCCTAAATTAAAAAGTAATCACTCTACCCCCATGCAAGGATTAAAACATTTCACTCTTAAGACAATCACTCTTAAAAAACATTTTTACATTAGGAAGTAATAATTTGATTAGAAGAAAGTAAATACCGCTCCTGATCAATTCTACCATCCTAAGACAAAAAAAACCTAATCAAATTAGGTTTTTATCTCTTTTCTTCTGGCCTTTATTCCTAAGCACTCTGTTCATATGCTTTGGAGAGAGAACACTTTTGTACCCTCCTTCTGCACTTCTGTCACAAATACAGCTTTAATTTGTGCACAAAACTAAAGTATCTGGTAGACAAATTTAAAAGTCATAAGAAAGACTGTCAAACTTCGCCTTGCCATAAATCGCCAATTAATGATAAAACATGCGACACAAATATAAATTGTCACAGACTAAAACAATCACATTCCTGAGAATTTATCCAACTTTCTATTTACTAGATACATAAAATGTAGCTCTTCATTTATAATAAATTAAAAGACAACCATGCCCTCCAAAAACACATTTCACAATGAAACTATATTATACATGATATATGATGCTTTTTTTTTAAAAGCTCTTATTTGCTTGTAATAATGAATGGGCTGATTTACAAATAAAAATACCACTAAAAGTTATACATTTAAGATGTACACACATATTTTCACTATATATATTTTAATATATTTTCACTACACACACACACACCCCTGTTTTAACTCTTCTTAATATCTAGATCTTCGCTTCAAGAAAAATCTTGACACCAATCCAGAATAAGTAAGTTAGTTGTAGTAATTACAGTAACTTCTACCTCTGGCAACTCTTTCAGAGGTCCTTACAAACTGTAGAGCAGAGTCAAAACATCTTCAAAGGTCCCTTTTCTCTGGGCTAGTGAAACACACCCCCATAGATCAGTGAAGACAGATGTTAAGATATAGGAGTGTTAAGACATACAGGATGCTAAGACAAAGAATGGCTCACGCTTCTGACTTAAAATTAACAACATCTAGTCCAAACATGAAAAACTGCATTAGCTATTTCTGCTGCTTTCCTTCCAAAGACAATGAGTTTTATTTTGTTTTGAAGATTTTCTAGTGAGATTCTGCTGCAACAGAAATATACTAAAACACAAAATGCCCAGAGAAACATCATTAAAATTGCAGGTAAATCTTAACTTTGAAAAATTATGATGGTTTATACTGCCAAAATAAACACAAAAAGTCCTCAGGATGTAAATGGACAAAGTGAACTCAGCTACCTTCAGAAATCTGCCCAGATTTTCTGGAAAAAAACCCAACAGCATCCTTTGGGGGGTGAATGGTGCCGAATTTGCGGTATCACATTCATGTAAGAAAATCAATCTCACTTCTACTCAAACAAAAACTACTAGAATCTGATCAGCAAGGAGGCTGAAAGCACTGGCCATTTTTGGAGCTACCTTCATGGAATATTTGATTAGAGCCAGATCCATTTATGATGGGCAGAGTCCTGTGTTCTATATTAGTATAATTACCATCAATACCTTGAATAGCTAATTTCTCCATCCAAATTGTTCATCCAGACAAAACATGGGCCACAAAAGGTGTCTGATTCTGCCAGGACCTCTGGCTGATTCGACCACATCTTTTCATCCTTGTACACCCTGGCAGGTATTCTCCTCCCCTAACGCTTACATTTATGGGTATTAGAAGAGGTGTACTAAAACTTATAAACTATACAAAAGGGAAATCAGCAAATATAACCTAGGCTGACATTTCTCAAACAAGGGATCTGTTTACTTAACTATACACCGAGAATTAGCACATAAAATGGCTGTTGGGAAAATAAGCAGCAGGATGACAATACAAACTTAATGTTTTACTAGACTCAATCATTTTATTTCCCTGTGCTAATGACCCATGAATATAATCACTCACTCAAACAAATGTTAAATGCCTACTGTGTGCCTGGCACTGTGCAAGGTAAGCAAAGGCAGAGAAAAAGCAGGACACAATACCTGCCAAGTACTACTTTAAACTCAAGGAGACATTAACTTATTGTACTATTTCAGACTTACTGGACACCAACTACATGCCAGGCTGTGCTGGGCACCATGGCCACACAAGAACCAACTGCAGATCTGTAACCAAAGATTAACTATGACAACCCCAGGTCTGACTAGTCCTAAAGCAGCAATATTTTATTCAGGAAATAATCTTGCCTCTGTCAATTAATCCTTTCTACAGATGGCAATTCTCTGAATAATTTCCACCTATGTTAACCCAGACTAAGGTTGCTTAGAGTTAAGTGAGAGAATGTACTGTTTTGAGCCAAAAAATAAACAGTAAACTGAAACACATTGCACTTTAACATTAATTTGGTTTGCTTTGCTGTTGCCCTCAGTAACAATAAAAAGCAAGTGACTTTAGTCGTAAAGTAGAAAGAACATCAACCCTAAAGTCATTGTGGCAAGAAATTATTTTCTTTCAGTGGCAGTTTAGTGTGAAACAGAAGCTAAACTAACAAGTTTTGCTTAGCTTTTTAGAAACCATTCACTTTTAGTGATTTCTTCATGAAGGCTCTGCGGTCACTCATTTCCCCAGGCTCAAAAACACGTAGTAATGACAAAATTACAGATCTGGTCTTCTAGGTTACAAAATGATTTTTAACCCTGTAAAAGTACCGGTGTTACAGTCATACAATACTAACGAGAGTTTTAAAAATAGGGGTCAGCCCTTAACTGTAAATTATAGATAAAGGTTTGCAAACTAGAAACTTGACATTGGTTTTTAAAGTCTTTCACATTAAAGACAATGACACCCAATTAGGTATCTTAAAACAGGTAAAAAATATAAACAGACTTTCAACAGCTTAATAGAGAGCTAAGCAGAATTGTGCTACAGAAAGACAGAATTGTTAGCTAAACAATCATCAATACTGCAAAGCGATACTGAAAAGGGAAGCTGAAAAAACAAGATTCCTCCCCCCAAAATGTTTGAACAAATGCAAAGTAAAATTCGGTAAGCTGCCTTGAAGCCTCTCCACCAGTCTCGCTATTTTTACATTTTAAAGTGAGCTCTGTTCGCACGCCGCTATTAAAACCGCAACCAAAAAAAAAGTGTCCTCAAATTTGCCTACTAACAGCAATCAAGTCTAAAAATATGCCCCTCCTACCTAGTGAGCCAAGTGGCAATAATATATGAGAACTCAGGAAGTTTTGAAATGGCAGTGACAGGAGACAAGAGGGAAGACGAGGGGAAGGAATCACGGAGAACAAGAGCAACTCCGTGCGGCCAACGCCGCGAGTTGGCATCCGAACCGCAAGTTCCCGGCTCGGGACGGGACTCGACCGAGCAACTTCGCGCCGGACCGAGCCCCGCGCTCGGCCGCCCTCCGAGCCCAGAGCCGCAGCCCTTCCTCCCCGGTCGCAGCCCGGCAGCGGCCTCCGCGAGGGCGCGGTGACAGCCGCGGGGCCGGGCCCGGGAGATGCCGGCCGGCTGACACCCACCTTCCTTCTCGGCCCGCGCCGCGGCCACAACGAGGGTCATCACCAGGTGCAGCGCTCCCAGGAAGCCGGCGGCCGCGCTCCGCGGGCCCCCGCCGCGGCTGGCCGCGGGCTCCAGACCGGCCCCGGGGGACGTGGAGGCGGCGGCGGCTCCTGCTGCTCCTCCTCCGGCCCGCTTCCCCATCCCTGCCGGCCGCGGGCCGCCGCGCTCGAGATCCGGCGCGGTCCTTCTCGGCTAGTCGGCGGCGGCGGCGCGGGAGCCGTGGTCCGGGCTCTGGCCGCGGCGCCGGGGGCGAGAGCGGTTCCGGGCCCAGGGCTCGGGCTCCGGGCGTGGGTCTGGGTCCGTGCGTGCGTGTGAGCGAGAGTGTCACTCACGGCCTCGGCCTCGGCATCGCTTACGGAGAGTCGAAGCGGAGAGGCCGCGGGTCAAGCACAGCAGGCGGCCATACTGGAAACGGGCACGGGCCGCGGGCTCTGGGCGCTGGCCTGCGAGGGGCGGGGCGCAGCCCTGGGCACCGCCCCCGCCGTGTCGTCACCTGGGCGGCCCGTTCGTCTGTCTGCCCGCCCCGGGGTCCGTGGGTCGGAACTCCTCGTCCCGCCCTCGGAGGCCCACGGCTTCAGTGGCCAGGCGGGACGAGGGCAGCACACCCCGAACCCGTCACCGCTGGCCCGCCGGGGAGGAGGAGGAGGGAAGCAGGCCAGGGCCCAGCCGCCAGGACTTATGATGGCGGCTCAGGCTTCGCGGAGGCAGTGACGGCGATCACGTGAGGACCGGGAGGCCTGGCCGCGCAGCCGCCCTAGTACGGGGGCGGGGCCGGGGAGGGGCTGCGGGGGGCTGGGGCAGGCTGGGACGCTGCTGTGAGCAGGGGACGAACCCCTGCATCCCTGGTACTGCAATGCGAGAGCCTTCTAGAGGACTGATTGCGCGTCCAGACCTCGAGGCCCAGCGCGGAAAATCCATTCCAGTGACTCCTCCTGGCCGCACCTCCGCCTCTCAGCCGCTTCGAGAATACCCACGGCCTGATTGAGTTCCTGGTGGCGCTGCCTTGGGGACGCGGACCTGCTCTATTCATCTTTGTAGCCTTCAAGACACAAAACCCAGGAACGCTTAATGGAATCCTCCTGCCCTTGGATTGTGCCCACTTTGCTGCGGGAAAGCCCTTTGGGGTGTGTGTGTGTGTGTGTGTGTGTGTGTGTGTGTGTGTAAAGCAGCAGTGTCCCTGGAGGCAGAGGGCAGACTGTTCTTCGGAACAGCCTCCAATGTTCATGCTGGCTTTCTCCGTCTTGGAATAATTCTTAAGACATTTTATTCACATATTTCCTTCAAGGCTCAACACAAATGCGGTCTCTTTTAGTCTCCTTCAGGAAGCCACCTCATGCCTCTTAGATGCCCTTTTCATCTTAGGTCAAGGTTCTTCGTGGGCGTGGCTGTTCGCTACAAACTCCCTCTTTAATCAATTAGTAACTTCCCCTAATTCCTAATTTAGTAACTATCTTAGTAACTTCCCCTAACTACAGAGCCGTTTGCTTATGCTTAGGAGGATTTGTTGAGTGAATCCTCGTATGAAGGCCAAGTCCACCCCTAATAGGTCTTGGAACAAACTACATGGGAAAATAAAATTTCAGGAAGACTTACAAAAGAAACTCAAAGTGCTAGCCTATGCAGTAGTCTTCTTTGTCAAGCAAGCACTTTATATTTTAATAGCCTTACCCTGATTTTTGAAGAGCACTTTTACTTTTCTGAATATTAGAGTCAGAATTTAATCGAATTTTGTTCTCGATATAATTAAATAGGAATAATTAGTATTATCTCTAAGTTGGCTTTTCCATGTTTGTATCTGGAAGGCTTTTAACTCACCTAAGAAATCAAGCCCAAGGATAAGTAACTGAGTGCCTTAGCTGGGTCAAAACTTACCTTCAATGTGCGGCACAAGGACTCAACAGCCCTTCACCGACTACCAGGTTCAGGGCAGACAAGCCTCTTCAACCATGAAATGCTCAGGTTCTCTTACACAGGAATCGACCACATCCTCTGATTAGCCTGAGGCTCAAGAGCCCCATGGGAACTAAGCATATGGCTATAATTGGAGCTTAGACATATACAGACCTGTTTGAGCGGAGGCTGATTTCCCATGAAGCTAATGAAACTTAAGCTTTAGGGCCCCTCTCGCACAAGTTTCTTCCAAGGCCCTGCATCTAATTGTGTGTTTATAAGCTTGTATTCTTGTTCTTTAAGCCCCCCACCCCCAATAGCTGTGTAAGCATTTAGGGCCCACCATACCTGTACCCCCCCTGTGCCTGATGGATGTTGGGAGTCACAAGGGTGATGATGGAAGTTGGTTCCCAGGAAAGGGCAAAGAGACTGCTGGGAGAATAATAATAAAAGAAGAACTTACTGGACAGCTTGGTAAACTGTGTTGGAGAGCACCTGGAGTTGAACTGCCATCACCCCATCATCCCCTCTCCCCCAACAGCCATGTGCCTTGGGAAGGAGAGAACTACGTTAAAACTGAAGGAACTGGGAATTCCCTGGCAGTCCAGTGGTTAAGACTCCGAGCTTCCACTGCCGGGGCCCGGGTTCGATCCCTGGTCAGGGAATTAAGATTTCGCGAGCTGCACGGTGCGGCCAAAAAAAAGAAGAAAGAAAAAGCGAAGGAATTATCACCAAGGACCCTTCTGAAGTTCCAATTAGCAGCAGACACCCCTCTAATCCCCTTTGGGGAATTAGAGAGACCTGGGCATTTGGCAGGCTATTTCACTGGCAGAATCAGCGAAAAGCGGCTAAACCTGTGCTTCTCACAGGGTCGTCCCCAGACCAGCAGCGTCAGCATCACCTGGGAACTTATCAGACATGCACATTAGCAGACCACATCCCGGCCATGTGGAATCAGAAACTCTGGGTTGAGGTCCTGCAGTCTGTCTTTTAACAAGCCATTGGGTGATTCTGATACATGCTCAAGTTTAAAGACTATTGCACTAAGTTGGAACATGCCAGAACTACAAACAGTTGGGACTCCTCACCTTCTAGTCAACTTTGTTCTCTACCCAGATTAGTAAACTATCGGAAGCAGAGTTAAAACGGACTCAGGTGAACTTGGGCTTAAATCCCAGCCCAGCCTTTATTAGCTACATGATGCTAAGCAAACTACTCAACTATTCTGGCCTCAGTTTCCTTATCTGTATAATGATATCTAATAAATTGGGGGAAATTAAAACACCATATGAGGCACAGTGAAAGTTGCAATGATCATTGATTTATACTCCCACTTCATTCCACAAAATATCTGAGGAGGCTTACAAGAATACTTTCATTGCAATAAAAATAGATATGAATTAAAATTTGGGACCTGGAGGGGAAAATACTGTTGGAGTCCCCAGGGCTCCATCTCACTGGCTCACTGGTTGACTGCACATGGGCTCCTGGTATTTGACACCATCTATACTCTTTTTCAAGTCCCAACTTTATGTCGCCAGCCAGACCTCACTGTCCCTGTTGCTGCATCTATTTGACATCTTAAACTCACATGAACTCCTAATCTGCTCCCCAAACCGTTTCCACCCACAGCTTTTCCTGTCTCCAGGGCAACTCCAACAATCAGTTGCTGTTTCTCATCACCTCCATGGTATACTCTGGGATGAGCCCCATCATCTTCTGCCTGGATTTCTGCAAGAACTTCCTAACAGGTTTCTCTGTGCCCAACTGTAAAAGGAAAATTTTCCACTTACAGCCCTTGCCTAGGTGATATCAAAATGGGATGCTATGTTATACCGCAACTGGTTCAAACCAACTGAAGCTGATAAAGGACTGTGAACTTTGAGTGACCCCTAGGCCAGACCCTTATTAGACCTAACTGAAGACTTGTTTCTGCCCAGTGAACAAAGTTCCCTGTTTGATCCAGCACTGTTCTCTCCTATGAGCGTGCTGGTTTTCAATCTTAGATTAGCATCACTCCCATGAACCCCCCTTTCCTCTTTCTAGCACTTAAAAAACCCTGACTTTTCCCAATTCATGAATTAGTAAACTTTTTCACTGATGTGTTTCCTTGCCTGACAAGTATATAAACTCAGCTTTGATTTTATTTTTTTAAGTTCTGGTGGTATTTGCTTTCTTTTTTGACATAAATTTACATGTTTATAGTCTATTGTCCACACAGCAGCAGAATGACCATTTAAAACATAAGATACCTCGCGTCCCTCCTGCAGTGGCTCCCATCTCAGGGTAAAAACCAAAGGTCTTCTGCTGGCCCACGTGGCTCTACACAATCTGGCCCCCCATGAACTTTGACTTCCATTTCTACTGCACTCCCCTGGGGTCAGTTAATTTCAGCTGAACTCGCCTCCATTGTGTTCCTCAAACATACCAGGGATGCTTCTTCTCCAGGGCCTATGTCCCAGCTCTTCCCTCTGTCTGAAGTGCTTTCTCCTTCCCCAGTTCCCTGCTTGGCTCACTTTCTCACCTCCTTTCAGTCTTAGCTCTGTCATCACCTTCTTAGCGAAGCATACTCTGATCACCATTGTTAATACTGCAGTTAATAATATATCCAACCCCAAGTCCCAATCCTCCTCACCCTGTGCTCATTTTTTCTTTTTCCATAAAATTTATCACTTTCTATAATACTATTTACTTATTAATTATGTGTTGTCTTGATCTGTCTTTCACCTCCATCTGTTTTGTTCACTGATGTATCCCAAGCTTCTGGAATATATTAGGCTCTCAGTAACACTTATGGAATGACTGATGTATGGATGAATGAATGAATAATACCAAAAGATAAAGATCGGTAAGACATAGTCCTTTCCCTCAAGGGAACTTAAAGTCTTAGTGGATAAGATAGATAGGTACAAAATGTAATAGGAGGGAGTGAACCAAAGGAGAGATGAGGAGGAGAATTAAATGAAGGCAACTCTGGGTCCTACCAATATCTTTATTTATCCAGCCTTTGCAACTTCTTCTACTGTTTTTTCTTTGTTTTCAGTTCTCTTTCATCTAGTTCAGAGTATAAATAAAGCCCACAGCAATAATAAGAAGAAATGTAGCATACTGACAATCTTCTTTAATATACAGAGTAATCTGCTCATTTTGTCTGCTGCGTGCCTTATTCCTTGGTAGGTTTTCCATGGCATTATTCTTAAAAAGAAAAAAAATTAGTTCATGAAGCCCCAGGTTTAAGTCTGTTCAATTATTAGGTAAATTGCTGTAGCCTAGGGTAAGGGAAATAAACCCCAGAAAGGTTCATGCTGCAGGATAAGGATAGTAGCTTGGGAGATGGTGGGTTGAGCCCACTATTTATGTGGATTTCATCCTATTGGAAGCTCTTTACTCAGATATTCCAAGAAAACTAGATGCCTTTGCAATTTCCAAATTTACTTGAACTAAGACCTCATCGATGACTGTAACTGCTACCACATTTACACCTCTACGAATATGCATTTTGCATTAAATGCTAGAATTAACTATGGTTTTGTTCAACATTTTCCTTCCAAGCTGACTGACACATTTTACAAGCCTATATTAGTCTTTCTAGCATTCTCAAAAAACATTTCCATGGCAAACAGCCTAGTTGGAAATAAACCAAAATTTCAGCCTGCCGTTTCAAAGTCTCAACAGACTCCAGTACCTAACTGTTAATCCTATAACTTTTTGAGCTGTTTCATGTGGTTTGGTGGTCTTTCCATTCAAAGGAGGAAAATAATATTCTTGAGGACAGAGGGTACCTCCAGTATTTTCCCTGTTCCTCTCACCTCCTGTACCATTGTCCTCTCTCATACTCAATAAGAACTTTGATATGGAATTTTAGGCTGCCCTGACTTTCTGAACTTTCCTAAACACCATTATTAAAGAAACCCACTTCAGTAATCATTCACCTGTACTTAAGATATCATGGTCGGGTGTTAATTAGCAGCCTTGGAAAGCCACTGGGAGGCGGAGTAATGACATTGAACAATGTATTGACAGACTTTGGTGTTCCTACCTCTCCCTATTATTTAACCTAACTGTAAAGATTTCAGGAATATTCAGTTAAGATGAGGACCAATATATTTAACATGCTCAGATGGAGACCAGAAATGATGAAAAACAAAATTAAAACATTAATGTATGACAGTAAAATAATAACATTAGCTGAGATGAAGATGCAGAAGGAGAGACACAATTCTCTCTGCCAAGTCTAGTGTGAGTTCCCTAAATGGGGAATCAAGAATTGGCCATTATGTATGGAGCTGGTAGTGGCGGTCTGAGAGCAGATATCATAGCTGTAACACACACACACACAGACACACACACAGACACACACACACACAGACACACACACCTAAGCAGTGTTTTCCATAAAGTGAATTCTACCTTTTCTAAACATCATTACTTTAATTTCCAATATTTTAACCACAAGTTAAATTTGGTGTTGTAAGTCTGGTATTGTAAAACCATACAACGTGTCTGGCAAAATGTCTTTATGACCATGAATTAACAAGTCTTTGAATTATTCTGAAAAGAAAGGTGTCAGCAAAGAAATAGTCTGTGTCAGAGAAAGACAAATATCATATGATATCACTTATATGTGGAATCTAAAAAAAATGATACAAAAGAACTTATATACAAAACAGAAATAGACTTACAGACATAGAAAACAAACTTATGGTTACCAAAGGAGAAGGGGGGGAGGAAAAAATTAGGAGTTTGGAATTAACATATACACACTACTATATATAAAATAAATAACCAACAAGGACCTACTGAATAGCACAGGGAGCTATACTCAATATTTTGTAATGACCTATAAGGGAAAAGAATCTGAAAAAGTAGATATATATATATGTATAACTGAATCACTTTGCTGTACACCTGAAACTAACACATTGTAAACAACTATACTTCAATAAAAAAAGAAAAGAATTTACAAAAAAAAGAAAGAAAGGAAGGGAGGAAGAAAGAAAGAAAGAAAGGAAAGAAGGAAAGAAGGAAAGAAAGAAAAAGAAAAAAGGAAAGAAAGTCTGCGCAAGCTCTCAGGGGGAATATTTGTGTTTCAGAGTTAGTCTACATTATGGTTAGCATCTGAATTCTATCATAAAGGTTTGATGCTTTGAATCCCTTTGATAGTGCACAGGCCAGGGAATATTAATAGCAGAGTCCTTGATCTTCATAAAGTATGTGCTCTGTCACACGATGGAAAATATGATTGCAAATAAAAGAACGATTCTTTTTGTTGGAGAAAACATTATTCTCTTTTTGACAATGTGGTTTTACTAGTTGTGAATAGCCTTACACCAAAAAATCCACAGGATTTTAGAACAAGAAATGGACCTTAAACCTTTAGTTGAGGATGGCTTTGGAAGTACCCCCTCCATGTGCAGCTATTGTTGGGCAATTATGCAGCCTCTCTAAATATGTTTCCAGTTTTGTGTTTTTAAAAATGGTACAAAAAATTAACTACTGAAAGCTAGTTGTAAGGATTAAATAAATTAAGTTCCACGGAACTATCTAGCCTGTGTAAGATGCCCAGTAGTGTCACTTTTGTAATAATGATTATCATTACAGAACAGGAAACCGAGGCCCAGAAATGGAGGGAGCTGTCCAAGGTAACGGAAGGGCAGAGACATGACGCTCCAGGCCAGGGTTTCATCTTTTGTTTCAACTTCAGGTCCATTTAATATTTTATACATCTAAGGTGTTTTATTTGTCAGGGTGCTCTTTTAATTATTGTATTCCGCTTATAATAATGTCAAAGTCCGAAGAATTAAGATTCCACTGCTCTACCTAAACGACAGCACAGATCAATTCAGTAAAATCATAAGAGGTGAATCCAATGGTCCCTCAAGAGGGTTCTCGCTAAAAGGTTATTAGCCATTGCTTGACCTTCCCTGAAATCACCTGCTCAAGCCTAAACACTTTGCATGAGTCAAGGTAGGCCAGGTTATGCCTTGATAACATACAACCTCAAACTCTCAGTGACTTCAAACAACACATTTGTTTCTCTCATCTGCTACCTGTTCCTTCAGGACCCCAGGTGATGGAGTAACCTGAGTCACTCACTATAGCACGGTGAAAAGAATGCTTCAGAGGGGCTTGTAATGGAAATTAAATTATCTGATGAGAACTGACATTTCATCACTTCCACTCACAACTTTTGGTAAGAACACGTCATGTGGCCACACCTCACTTTAAGGGACTGAGGAACTGTAATCTCTCCTGCGGCTGGAAGGAGAGAGGGTGGGATGATCTAATAGCCCTAATGACAACTTCAGGCTTTAACCTTTTTTTCTTTCCTTCTTGGAAAATAAGAAGCAGCAGCCTGAAAAAAGATGATGGAAACTGGTTTCAGTTTCTCATGATTTATCACATTGTAAAGAACAACTTAAACTTTTTATCATTTATGCTTTTTTTTGTTTTGTTTCATGGTTTAATATATTTTATTGTGAATATTATCACCAATGAATGCTTTTAAAAGAGTTGGGGGGATTCCAATTTTAATTTTTAGAGTTTGTACATTAAAAAGGCAATAAAAGGGACTATTGGAATACTGGCTGGATTTTTGATGAAGAATTTTTAATTATCTTAGATGTGATAATGGTTATTGATTTTTTTAAAATGAGAATTTATCTTTTAGACATACATCCTGAAATATTTATGAATGAAATTATATGATGGAATTTGCTTCAAAATAATCTACAGGGTAAATGGCGGCAGTGCGTAGGGTTATAGAGGAAAGATTAGTCATGAATTGATCAGTTGCAGCTGGGTGATTGGTGCAGGGGTTCATTATGCCAGTCTCTCTACTTTTAGGTATGCTTGGAATTTTCTCTTTAAAAAAAAAAGCAATAATAGGCTTTCAGCTGCTTCAGCCCCAGATCTAGCTTCTCTATATATGGCTAAGAAGGAATCCTAGACCATCACTTGTGCCAGTGGGGCCTGACCAGAGACACCAAGTCATCAAGCCCTGGGTCATATTTCATCCAAAGAATTTTTGCACTTGCCAAATATTTGAAACAACCAAACTTAGCCCAGGGTGGCAGGAGATAATGCCCATGCCTTGAAACATCTGGTGGGACCACAGAACCACTTCCTCTTGCCTGCTGAGGAGGCCGAGTGCTCAGAGCCTCCTGAGGCCACAGTTGCTGGCACAGTCCAACACCTAAGACTTGAGTCCAACCCTGAGCCAAACTCCTCTTCTTAGGTTACTCTGTGACCCTGGCAGGACACCAAAGTTCCTTTGGTCATTAACAGGGTGCACAGAGACCTTTGATCTCTTTGAGGTGTACAGAAAGGTGTGGGGCCTGAGCCTGGGCCACACAAAGACCATGGGTAGGACACAAGGGCTACTATGAATGTTCCTCTGCCCCCTAAGACCCCTGGTCTTCAGGTAGATCTTCTCCCCTGAGCCAGTCCACTCTCGGCTTCAGCCACTGCCAACGTATTCTGACGGAAGCACTACTTGTGAGCATCACCAGGGTGATACCTGGCATATAACCCATCCTCCCTCTATGAGCACTGCTCCCTTGCCCACAGGGGTGGACCTCTGGTCATGGGTTTTATCCTCCATGATCTTGTTTCCCTGCCATAGTTGATTGGCTATGAACTCCTATCCCAGGTTGGTCCAATCAGATTCTCTTGAAGTTTATGACTAAGAAATATGGACATGGGGGATGAATTCTGAGTTATGTAAATGACAGAGCTTACATAGGACCATCAACAAACTCCTGCTGCAGAGTCCCCATAGCTGCCTTGAGCCTCACTCTCCTGAGGACTGGTTGCTTAGCATTTCCAGATGCCATGAGACAATCCAGTATCACCAAATATGTATATATTTACACATGTATGTATATGTATGTACATATATTTTTTTACATATGTCTCCATAGGTATACATATTGAGATCTCTTTCTGTTTTGAGTGCCTTGAAGAGTGTGTGGGATGCTCCAGGATGATCTCCAATGATCTCCACATTCTGTTGTTCACAGCTTTCTGTACCCCCCACCCCTGAGTATGGGCTGAGTCTAACATCACAGAATAAATAATAATAATAATAAACAGAATGTGGCAAAAGTGATATGACTTTACTTAAAGATTAGGTTACAAAAGTCTCTCTCTGTCCCCTCAGGGGGACGAAAGCTGCCGTGTTATGAATAGCTCTGTGGATAGGCCCCCTAGTCAAGGCTCTAGCCCAGAGCCAGCAAAGACCTGAGGCAGCCAACAGCCACATGAGTGAGCTTGGAAGATAACTGGGAGCCTTGAGATGACTGTGAATAGAGGCCAGGCTGACCCTTTGATGACAGACTTGTGAGAAACCTGAGTCAGAAGCACCCAGATGAGCCATACCCAGATTCCTGATAATAAACGCATGTTGTTTTGAGCAGCTAAGTTGGGGCTAATTTGTTACACAGCAATAGATACCTGATACAAGGGGTTGTGAATATTAAAAAGAAAAAGAAAATCTTAAAAACTGATGAAAATGAAAGGAGAACTAGACTAATCCAAAGTTACCAAACTGATTTTCATATTCCTCTATCAGTATTTAATAGAAAAAGTAGACAGAAATCATAAGAACAGAGATTTACACAACACTTTCCACCAACTTGACCTAATCAATGTTTCTGGAACACTCCACCTAAGAAGAACAGAACACACAGTCTTTCCAAGTGCTTATGAGTTTATCAAGATACACCATCTCCTGGGCCATAAAACAGTCCTCGATAAGTTCATCAGGACTGAAATCATACAGAGTATGTTCTTTCACCACCATGGAATTAAAATAAAAATCAATAGAAAGATATCAGGAATATGAAAACCCCAACATGTTTGGAAATTAAACACTTTAATTAATGCATGCGTCAAACTGGAAATCTTAGAATATATTTCTAACTAAAGGATAATGAAAACCCAACATATCAAAATCTGTGGGATGAAGTTTATGTATCACTTAGAAGGAGGATAACTTTAAATGCTTACACTAGAAAAGAAGAAAGTTTCAAATCAATGATGTAGGCTTCTGCCTTAAGAAGCTATAAAAACAGAAAATCAAGCTCATAAAAATAGAAAGAAGTAAATAATAAAGATAGGAATGAAAATTAATGAAATAGAAAACAGGCAAACAATAGAGAAAAATCAATTAATCTCAAAATTGGTTGTTTGAAAAGATCATTCTTTAGATTCCACATATCAGTGATATACGATATTTGTCCTTCTCTGTCTGACTTACTTCACTCAGTATGACAATCTCTAGGTCCATCCAGTATAGCACAGGGAACTCTACTCAATACTCTGTAATGACCTATATGGGAAAAGAATCTAAAAAAGAGTGGCTATATGTATAACTGATTCACTTTGCTGTACAACAGAAAGTAACACAACATTGTAAATCAACTATACTCCAATAAAATTTTTTAAAAAAGAAGAAAAGATCATTCTCCTGGTTTCCTACTTTCCTTGCTTTCATCTTGGATTCTCATCTTGACTCTCAGACGTGATTTTCAGCTCTGACTGCATGATAAAGACTCCAGCTTCTATTCCCTGCATCCACTCTAGTCAGTTTATTAAGAGGTATTAGAAAGATCACAGTGTCCTTAGAAGAGCTAAAGGGACATATTGGGCTGAGCTTTTACGGACATTGTCCACAATCTGTTCACAGAACCAACCTGGTCAGGAAGGTCCATCCCCAGAACTGCCTCTGCCTCTGCCCAGCACACAGGCAATGTGGGTGCCCTAGGTCCTGCCCATTTCCTCTTGGAGTTGGCTTCCAAGCAGTGTCTCACAAGTCAAATATCTGTACTCCAGTGGAAAGGGAGGCTGGAAAAGTTAAGATCTGGCTTCTACAGTTGAAGGTAAATTCACAATCTGGGAAATCATCAAAATATGGAGAGGATGTTTACAGGATTTTGGATAGACTCTCGCTTGCCAGTTCTCCTCTGAGTATGTTCTCTTGTATAACTAGCTCCACCATTCCTCCGTCATTCCCACAAAGCAGGGGAATGCTACTTTCCTGACATTTCCTCCCACACATGGCATGCTTGCCCAGGGTATCCTTTATGCATTAATTCAATATATGTTCATTGAGTCCCTACTACATGCTAGGCACTGTGACAGCAAATCAGCAGTCTGTGACCTTGCAGACCCTACCAGGGTTCATTAGGACACTTCCACTGAAGGTAAAATAAACTGACTCAGGCCAGATTAGCCAGAAAGGCAGACATTATTATAAGAAAAACGGAGTGTCTCATAGACCCCCGAGTTGGAGCTATGGCTGGGTTTCAGAAAGGGAGTTGGAAGAGGAATGTCTCGGAGGACATTTTCCCTCTATGTGCCTCTCGTGTGCTTCACTCCTACCCTTGAAGATGTGTGTTCTGTTATGCCCCATGGCATAAAACATGTTGGGCTGCAGTGTCTGTTCAAAACACAGAAAAGACAGAACCAGAATTTCAGACTGTCAATTCTCAGGAAGGAGTAGCAGGACCCATTAGATGTGTTTGGGTGGGTGCAGGGGTGGATGGGAAGGGTGGGGGAGTATTTCGGGATAGTCAAGGCTACCAGGGGCTCTTCCACTCCTGGTAAGAGGGGCAGTAAAAGGATCACTGTGAGCTGAGTTGATACCTTAAATATTATACTAATTTCCTAGGTTGCACAAGTAGGTATCTGATAGTGTTTGGACTTATTGCTGGAGGCTACAAAGTAAGTGACATTCACCCGGATTTGGGTTCTGCATAACTTAAAAGAAAAATCTAGAATCAAATATGAACGCTAAAAAGCAGCAAGTTAACTTAGCTGCACCTCACATCTTTGCACAATTTGTCCTTTCCTGTGCTCTGAGACACCACTGCACCCGTCAAAGCTATTGTCATTGTCACCTGGCACCTGACTCCTGGGAGATGGGTCATGCAGCGGCCAAGGGCCCAAGGGCATGAGAGAATGCTCGAGGAAAATGTTTCTCATTGATTAAAAAAATAATAATAATGATATACCTTGGCCTGGGAAATCCGTAATTTTTTAAAGTTACAATTAAAATATTCTTTATATTTTTTCTCAGCTAGTCCATTCCTACCATAGAAAGAGGGAAGGGTCAGGCAGAGGAGGTGAAGGAGAAACAGGCTTTCCAGAGCCTCACTGGCTGGGGTCTTGCACGGGTGGGATGGTCCCTCGGTCACCGCACTTTGCGGCACAGACAGGATTCTTAACCCCCGCTCAGCTCTTGCCCTGAGTTCTGAGGTCAGGTTCGCCCTTTTCCTACTCTCCAGGTCCCCAGGGCTCTGAGCTCTGATGTGTCCTGGGGAATTTCCTCTCCAGCTTCTCAGGCCCGGATTTGCGGTTTCCAGACACAGTCTTGCAGACCACCCCCCGCCCCCCGCCCGTGGTCCCTGCAGAGCCGGCCCACCACTATCCAGACAGCAGCCAGGCCATCATCCTGGGATAAACCAATCTGTTCTTCAAAGGCAAGTTTTCAAAAATCCATTTTTCCACAATTAAGCATAACATTTTGTGTAGATTATTAAAAGCAAATAAATGTGAAAAAATTAAACGTGATGCAGTATCCTCCAGTGCCTATTTTGTAAATTTCAGATAAATCAAAACAACAAAGGTAAACAAAAGGGAATTCTTCCTATGGGTTTGGAGCGAAGCTCTTGGGACGCAGAGCAAAGATACTTCTTTCTTCCTAAAGCTTCCAAGTGCACAGCGCGTGCAAATAGTATGCGGGGGAGTTCAAGCTGTGTTGCTGGACATTGAGAATCATTTTAAAGCTTTTTTGCCTCTTGGTCACTTTTCTATCTATAGAAGTTTGTATTTTAATGGGAAATTGTGGAAGGAATACAATATTTTAGAATCTGGTTTTTTTTCCCCCCTACATTGAATTGGGATGTTTTATGTGGATTATGTCATGAGAAGGTAAGGACTTAATTAAAATAATAAATGTATTGTAAAACTATTTTAAATTAGATTTATTCTTCTTGTCCATTAAGGAGATAAACAGAACATCTCAGAATAACAGAAATTTAAAAAGATTATATTGTTTAATTAAAGAATCCCTTGACACATAAAACATTTGCAACCACTGGCCCTACATCATCGTTAAGGCTTAGGCTCAGGGCTCAGAATGCCTGAATTGTTTGTTCGTTTGTTTTTAACTTACTTTTTGATATAATCATATTCACATGTGGTTGCAAGAAATAAAACCAGGAGAAATTCTGTGTACCCTTCACCCAGTTTCTCCCAATGGTAACATCTTGCAGAAATATATACTGTCAAAAGTAAGAAATTAACATTGGAACAATCCATAGCGCCTATTCAGATTTCACCAGTTTTAATGCATTCATTTATTTATTTGTGTGTGTGTTTAGTTCTATCCCACTTTATCACATGTAGATTCATGTAACCACCATCTCCATCAAGATACAGGGCTGTTGCATCACCACGAGGATCTCTAGTTACTCTTAGCTAGTCACCTCCCTCATTTGCAATTGAGAGCCTATACTATCCGTTTCCCTATGAAAGCTTGGAAAATGCGGGACCATGAACTTCTCAACCTTCTCTTAACATTTGCAAATCAATACTGCATAAGGGAAAACACTATTCGGAAATGCCAATTGGATAGTTTTAGGTATTTAGGTTTTGTCACAATCTTATTCTTTTGCTGAGCAATTTTACATATGTTTTAGGGAACATTGTTCCCTAAATGGAAGCCCATTTCTGCTGCTACAGTTTTTATTTTCGGTCAGTTTCTCTTTCATCAGTGAAGCTATGCATCCAGGTGGCGTCTACCGGTCTCTTAGAAGTCATTTGATTTAGCCTTAGATTGTGACAGGGCTCTGGGCATACTGTCAAGGGAACAGTCCCCCTACTGTGCCAGCTGGCTGGTTATCTGTGGCTATCATGTGTATAAAGCATTTTTATAAGTTCCCAGAACTCTCTGCTTAAATGTCAGCTCAACAGAGAGGCCTCCCTGACCACCTCTAAAATAGCATCTGTCTCCTGTCTCTCTTCATTCCTTTACCCTACTATATTTATCTTCAGAGCACTTGTCACCACCTGACACATTATATTATTTATTTGTTTACTCTCTGTCCCTCACCTTCAGAATGCAATCTTCAGGAGAGAAGGAGCTTGTCTATTCCCTGCTATATGTCTGTTACCTAAAGTGGTCTCTAACACATGGCAGTTTTAGAATGACTGAATGAAATGGAGAGAATAAATGAATTCTCCTGCTATTAGTGAAGGGAGGAAAGGGGGGGGCGGGCAATTTATACCCAGAGAAATGGGAGGAGAGATGGTGACTTGAACAGGAAGGACTCAGGGTATGTTAGTTATCTACACTCCAGCCACAGAGCAGAGGAGAAAGGTTCCCAACGTGAAGGCAGAGATAACAGTAACGAAGGTAATGACAAGAGCAAGTCTGTGGCAGGGATGGATTGCAGTTCACAAACCTGGGTGTGCAAGAAAAACAACTTTACTTTCTATAACTCAGGCCAGTTCTGATCTTGAGGCTTGATTTTGGCATGACGGAGGCACTTAGCAGCAGTAGAATTACTGTCCTGCTGCACCTTTGCCAGGAGTGGGAGGTATATATTCCCTGCGGTGGGGTGGAGGGTTGACTTCATCCACAGATGGCTGCTCCTGACTCTCTGCACGGACTGGAGAGACTGGGGCCCATCACTGTTCTGAGCCTGTCCCACCAGGATTTCTCATTCATCTGTTTTCTGACTCACCCACTGGGTTCTGTTACGAGAAGGTGATTTCCCTGCAACTATGTTCTGCTTTTTAACCATGCCTGTAATTTCTGTTCTCAATTCCATGGTAAGTTTCAGTTCTTTATTCTCATCCTCCGTATGAGAACTTTCCTCTGAGTCTCAGGCCTAAAGGTTTGGTAATAAAATGAGGTAGTTTTGCTTGGAGACTCTTACACTGCCTTCGTTCCTCATGAATGTTATAGAACATTTCCTAATTAAGATATCTCATTTATTGCGGTAGGATTCTTCCTAAATCAAGTACTTAGTTTCATTTAAATCATGGGAATGTACTATAGCCATATAGATTAATAAGACATTAGTACTTGGGTTTCTTTTATTATAAGTGAATTATTCATCTGAATAAAGTATCTCTTGAGAAAAAAAGAAAATACCAATTTATATGCAATGGTAGCCAAAATTTTGTGAGGGAAATTTTAGCGCTATTCTTAGACAGGTTTTACTTTAAGCAAATGGGGGGTATTAATATAAAATGTTAGAAATTAAAAGAATCTAAGCCAGTAACCAGCAGTGTATGTCAGAATCATCTGTAGAGGCTTCCTAAAGTACATAGGCCTGGTCCTACCCTCAAATACCCTGATTTGGAGGGTGGATCATGTGGTCTGAACATGTATGTATCCTTGACTGCAAGCTGAGTCTAATCCAGCCCCTCATTCATTTTACTGATGAAGAAACTGAAGCTTCAGAAAAACAAAGTGATTAGTCCAACTTCACACATGCGAAAGAGGCAGTTCATCAAGTATATTCCAACAGGCTATGATTCTATGGCCAGAGGTAAAGCTTTTCCGGGTGATGATATTTAAAACTCATTACAAAACTCAACTTTCATTATCACCGTGTAATTCTGTAAGTAAAAATGAAGAAATTCTTAGTTTCTATTGGAACCAACCCTCCAATATTCAGGTTAGCAGTTCTCAAAGGTCATACTTAACGTTTTGCCAGAGTTGTCTAGAAAGAAAACGTCTTGCAGTCCCACCCGAGGTGGGGCTGAGTTGACAACAGGGGTAAGAGACGAGCAGTGGACACAGCCATGGTTAGAAGAGGGTTGAGAGTAGGGGACCGGCAACTCTGTCATAGACGTTTGAACCTAAAAGGACACGACTCAGAAAGGCACTTGTCACATCCTGATGGCATACTGGCTGAGTTCCTTGAGGACATGGATAGAGAAGGAGGCCTGCCAACACCAGACTCATCTATGCCATTGATGTCACTCTTTGGATGGTTTAAAACAGGAAACTTCCTTTGACCCTGCTGCCCCTTTCCAAGCAGTTACTTTCTCACATCCCCTTTACTGTCAATTTTCTCAAAAGAATAGTGCAAATTCAATATCTTAATCTCCTCAACACCTATTAGTCATCCCATTGGGTCTCATCCCACTATCTCTTTCTGCAAAATAACACTGTTCATTCATTCATCTGATTAATACTTATGAAGTGCTGAATTCGTGCCAGACCGTGACCTAGGCTCAAGGTGAGTATAAAAGACAGTCTTTAGAATGGATAAAGAAGATGTGGTATATATATACAATGGAATACTACTCAGCCATAAAAAAGAATGAAATACTGCCATTTGCAGCAACATGGATGGACCTAGAGGTTATCATACTAAGTGAAGAAAGTCAGAAAGAAAAAGACAAATACCATATGATATCACTTATATGTGGAATCTAAAATATGACACAAATGAACTTATCAACAAAACAGAAACAGACTCACATACATAGAGAACAGACTTGTGGTTGCCAAGGGGGAGGGGGGTGGAGAGGGATGGATTGGGAGTTTGGGGTTAGCAGATGCAAATCATTATATACAGAAGGGATAAACCACAAGGTCCTACTGTATAGCACAGGGAACTATATTGAATATCCTGTGATAAACTATAATGGAAAAGAATATGAAAAAGAATGTATATGTATAACTGAACCACCTTGCTGTACAGGAGAAATTAACACAACATTGTAGTTCAGCTATACTTCAATAAAAAATAAATTTTAAAAAAAGACAGTCCTTATCTCATAGAGTTTACTTTCTGGTGGGGAACACAAATAATCACACAGCTACTTACTCGGTGCAATCAAGGAAAAGTAGAGAGCATCAGGAGAGAGCATAATAGGGACCTAATTTAGATTGGAGTGGGAGGTGATGAGCAAGGAAGGCCTCTTTAAGCAAGTGGAAGTTAATCTGACACCTGAAGCAGTAGTAGGAAGTGGCTTGCAAAGAGTGAGAAAAAGGTGTTCCAGGCAGAGGAAGTAGAGTCAAGGACCCAAGGTGGGAAAGAGCATGGGCAGCAGTTCATAGAAGGAAAAGAAGGTGGGCCAGTGTGGCTAGAGCTGATGAGCTACTAGGTAAGCAGTGCCAAGTGGGTCTAGGGAGACAGGCAGGGGTGAGGTCATGGAGACCTTCATAGACCAGGCTGAGATCTTTGATCTCAATTCCAAATGCAAAGGGAAGTCATTGAAGGAGTTTAAGCAGAGAAGAGATATGATCAAATTTATATTTTAAGAGTATTGCTTTCTCTTGGCCGGAGACTGGATTAGAATGAAACAGGAAGACTGTTAGAAGTCCATTGCAGTGCTCTCGGTGAAAGATAATGGTAACTTGGAGTAAGATGAAGGCCTTGGGGATGGAGGGAAGTAGAAAGACTCAGGATGTATTTTGCAGGTTGACAGACCCTGATCCATTGGACATCTGGGAGATGTCAAGTATGACATCTAGGTTTCTGGCTTATGCAGTTGTGTGGATTGGTGGTACCATTTATTGAGGTTTAAAAAGTTGGAAGAATAAAAGGTTTGGAGAAAAGGCAAGAGTTTTTGTTTTAGATGTCTGTGAAACATCACAGGGCAGATATCAAGAAGGAAGTTGGATCTGTGGGTGTCAAGCTCAGACAAGAAGTCTGGGCTGAACATACATTTGGCAGTCTTTGGCATATGGTTGATATTGAAAGCCATAGAAATGTGGAAGATCATCTAGCACAAGAGAGAAAATGACAAGACAGACTTCTAAGAGCCTTCACAATATAGAGATCAGACAAAGAGGGAATATCCAGAAATGAAGACAAATAGAGCAGAGGAGGCAGAGGAAAATGAGGGGGCGTGATGTCATGGTAGCTAACGAAAGAGACAACTTCAGAAGGAGCGTGTGGGCCATGCTGTGTAGTGCCACTGAGGGCACAGGTAAGCTGAGGACTGCAAAGGGTCTGCTGGACGAGGAGGTCATTGCTGATCTTCACCAAGAACAGTTTTGATGAAGTTCTGAGACAGAAGTCAGACTGAAGTGACAGGTAAGTCACAATGAGCATTAAAGAAAGAAAAGAAATAGAAAAGGATGGAAAAGACCAGAAAATCAGAAAATTAAGCATAAGAAATGTTTTCTGAAACTTGTTTCAGGTATGTGAGAATGTCCAGCTGTGGATCGTAGTCAAAGGAATCTGAGAAACAATGGGAGATTGATTTGGAGACCGTTTTCATTGTCACAACTGTGGGTGGGGTTCCCACTGACATCTATTAGGTAGAGGCCACAGATGCTGGTAAACATCCTGCAATACAAAATACATCCCCATGTGGGATCTTCCCAGACCAGGGCTCAAATCTGTGTCCCCTGCATTGGCAGGTGGATTCTTAACCACTGCACCACCAGGGAAGTCCCAGTGTGCTTTTTCAATCTGAGCAGTCATCGTCCTCCAATTCTGGTAAATTCTCTGCCATTACCTCTTCAATGTGTTGCCTCTCTTTCATTCTCTCTGTTCTCTCCTCTGGATCTCCTATTAGATTCATATTGGATTTCGTCATTCTATTCTTCACATTATATTGATTTCACTTTCACAATCTCTGTTCTTCTCTCTGTGCTTCAGTGTGACTTCCTCAGACCCATCTTCCAAACCACTAGTTCTCTCTCTAGTCGTCCAGACTGGTTAACTTGTCTATTGAGTTCTTAACTTTTCTGACTATATATTTCATGTCTAAAATTTCTATTTGCGTCCTTATTTTCCCCAATGTTCTCTTCCTGCCTTGTGGGTTCCATTCGTTCCTTTTGAACATTTAAAATCTCTCAGACTGTTTTACGATCATTAGTTGTTGGAGTGTTTGCTGAGTCGCTTCCTTACGATCTCAAGTAGATGTGTGTCGTAACCTAACATGTCTGCAATAACGTAATGCCAGTATTGCGAGATAATATTCACTGTCTTCCTACACTTAACATTCACTACACTTCCTACACTCAGTTGAGAGTATTGTTTTACTGATGTCTAGAACTCCATTTTGTATGAGATAGTTCATGTTGTTTTAAAGCTCTGATTTGGGGCTTCCCTGGTGGCGCAGTGGTTGAGGGTCTGCCTGCCGATGCAGGGGACACGGGTTCGAGCCCTGGTCTGGGAGGATCCCACGTGCCGCGGAGCAGCTGGGCCCATGAGCCACGACTGCTGAGCCTGCGCGTCTGGAGCCTGTGCTCCGCAACAAGAGAGGCCGCGATGGTGAGAGGCCCGCGCACCGCGATGAAGAGTGGCCCCCGCTTGCCGCAACTGGAGAAAGCCCTTGCACAGAAACGAAGACCCAACACAGCCAAAAATAAATAAATTAATTAATTAATTTTAAAAAATCAGCTATAAAGCTCTGATTTGGGGAGAATACCGTGGGCTGTTTTTTCTATAATTAAGGTTGGAATGGGGGAACAGAGGCAAAAGACCTTTCTAAATCACTCACTTAACAGTGATTTGATAAAAGTAGTTTGATAAAGAGCCTCTTGCTAAGTTGTTATAGCCATGTCACTACCAAGGCCAGATTTCAAGGGTTAGAAAAAACTCTAACAATCTTTATCAAAGGACACCACATTAAGCCGTACGTTTTCTTAACTGAATATCTTCAACTCTTCCAGCTGTTCATCCTCTGATGCCATTTCTAGATTACTAAACATCCTTGCTTCCCTCCTTTGCATACACTTGGAAATGCCACTAGAATCTATCAGTGTATAAGGATAAAACACAATATGTCACACCAGCTGAGAGGACACAAAATTCTTGCCCTTGTCCTAGACCCAATCCTCTATTCACGTAGTCTAACACCATCAAACCTTTTTAGATTACACATGACCCTACTGACTTATAATGTTTAGCTATCTAAACCTTAAGAGTCTCACACACAAACCTGCTGCCTGGACTCTGTAGGCAGCTGAGAGGGTGTAACCTCTGCTGTACAACCATTGAGACCCCAAAAGGCATGTACAGAGATGGTCTGATGCCCTATTGCACTCCAAGTATCCTGCAATGGCCGTTTCCTGGGTCTTGCATCTAGGAGGTCATTACAGAAGGAAATAGAATGATCTGAGGTCCCTGCTCAGAAGGACCATAGTCTTTCTTGAGGTAAGAGCACTTGCATATATGAAATAATGGAAGTATGCAGTCAAATGTCAAATCATATGGACCAGACAAATACTGCAGAAGGGAAGGGAAAAATTAAGAGTTGGTAAAGCTTCATGGGCAGACTCAGATCTAATCTGGCCTTGAGGGGTAAGTGGGGCCTATGCATAAAGCATTCTAGGTGAATGTAGTGATAAATGCATGCTGGAACATGCTGACAACTCCTGCTACCCTTTTGGTATAAGTGGGAAGATAGGCTTTGGTAAGGGGCCGTAGTAACAGGCAGGGGCGTGGGTAGGTAAAGAAGCTGGAGGGGAGAATACTGATAATAGACTGATGCTTAGAGGGGAGGTTGTGGCAGGCAGGTGACAAGCAGGAAAAGTCAACAATATAAATAGCCACTGCTCACTGAATCCTTTCTATGTGTAGGGCTTTGTGCTAGCTATGTTACATGAATTTCTCATTTAATCCTCACATATCCTGTGCGGTAGAGTGTGCTAGTATCCCCGCTTTTCAGATGAGGAATCTCAGGCTACAGGAACGTAATTAAGTTGCCCTAGGTTACACAGGTAGCAAGTGATAAAGTATAGATTAAAGCCCTGGCAGTCTGGTCCCAGAGTTTGTGGTCCTCATCACCAGGAAGTACTGTGCCTCACAGGATTATAGTGACTTGCCTGGTTCTAGTGACTTGCTACTAAAAATTGGAGCATGTATCATCTTGATCATTGCTTTCCATTGGTTGTCACCTTCTGAAGTAAGACACTGCTCATTCAACAAATACTCATGAGGCTGCCAATCCCTAGCCTTGTATTGTATGCTGAGGACATCAAGATGAGTCAGACTGATCGCTGTCCTCAAAGAGGTGACAGTTTCCATACGGAGGTCACAAGAAAGAGAGTCGTGCAAACACATAATTATAATGCAATATGGCAATTGATGATTCAGCGGATGTTTGTTCAGAATGCTAGGGAATCTCAGAAGATGGAGTGGCTAATTCTGTGAGAGGGAGTTTGGGAAGACTTCAGAAAGAAGGGGATATTTAAAATAAGTTTTAAAGGGACTTCCCTGGCGGTCCAGTGGTTAAGAATCCACGCTTCCAAGGCAGAGGGCGTGGGTTTGATCCCTGGTTGGAGAACTAATATCCCACAAGCCGTGCAGCATGGCCAAAAAAAAAAAGGAGAATCTTAAAATAAGTTTTAAAGGGTGAATAGTTAATCAGATGAATGTGGGTGTATGAAAAGTTTTGAAGCAGAGGAAATATTTTTCAAGGGCATGAAGGTCTGAGAGTGCATGGCAGGGCAGGGAATGAGCACAGGTAGAAGAGATAATCTTTAAATATGTTCTGCAGACCACTGTTCCTGGGTGATGTGAGTTCTGAAGTCAAGGATGTGTGGAAACCATTGTACCCTAGAATCTCTTTTGCATAGTCATAATGCATGTAAGCATATGAAAGACTTTAAGAAGTACTGCAGGAAGCCAACCTGTTACACTCTTTTGAAACAAGTTTCCCATTTTTAACTGTCCACAGAATCCCTTTTTTTTAAACCGCAAAATAACATTTTTACTTTTCACTTCAATAATTTCCATTTTTTGGAATACTACTCAGCCATAAAAAAGAATGAAATAATGCCATTTGCAGCAACATGGATGGACCTAGAGATTATCATACTAAGTGAAGTAAGTCAGAAAGAAAAAGACACATACCATATGATATCACTTATATGTGGAATTTAAAATATGACACAAATGAACTTATCTACAAAACAGAAACAGACTCACAGACATAGAGAACAGACTTGTGGTTGTCAAGGGAGAGGAGAGGTGGGGGAAGGATGGATTGGGAGTTTGGGATTAGCAGATGCAAACTATTATATATAGAATGGATAAACAACAAGGCCCTACCATAGAGCACAGGGAACTAGATTCAGTATCCTGTGATTAAACCATAATAGAAAAGAGTATGAAAAAAGAATGTACATATATGTGTAACTGAATCACTTTGCTGTACAGCAGAAATTAACACAACACTGGAAATCAACTATACTTTAAAAAAATAAAATTTTTAAATAAGGATTTCCATTTTTCATAGTTTTCATTTTTCAAATCTCATTTTCATTGTTGAGATTCCTTATCTGTTCACTCTCCAAGATCATATTTTCCTCTAATCCTTTAAGAGAAGTTTAACAGCTACTTTAAAGTCTTTTTTGCGAATTCTAAAATCGAGGCCCATCTTAGATTTGGTTTAAATTAACTGCCTTCTTTCAAAGAAAATTACTATAGATTATTATCCTGTTTGTTTGTATGTCTAACAAGTTTTGATTCTCAGCCATTGTGATAGTACATTTTAGAGACTCTAGTTTTTGTTTTCTTTCTCTGAAGAGTGTTGATTCTTGTTTTAGCAGGCTCATTAATTAATGAACGATCACGGTGAACTTATACAGGCTTACATTTATATTTGGTTAGTGCTGTTATGTGGAAAGTTCGAGATTTCTCCCAAGCCATTTTAACTTGGCAGTATGTATAAGTCCATGCCACTCTCTCACTTCATCCCAGCTTAACCTTCCCCCTCCCTGTGTCCTCAAGTCCATTCTCTACATCTGCATCTTTATTCCTGTCCTGCCCCTAGGTTCTTCAGAACCATTTTTTTTTTTTTTTTTTTTTAGATTCCATATATATTTGTTAGCATATGGTATTTGTTTTTCTCTTTTGGACTTACTTCACTCTGTATGACAGACTCTAGGTCCATCTACAAATAACTACAAATAACTCAATTTCGTTTCTTTTTATGGCTGAGTAATATTCCATTGTATATATGGCAGGACTCAGCCTCCAAACTCTCTTTATCCCATGTGAACTTTGTTGGGACTTGGCTTTAGACTCTGTTAGGGTGAATTTAGAGCAGATGTTACTCTAGGGCTTGGTCCTTACTCCTAAAGTACAGGCTTTCCAGTGTCTCAGCTGGATGCCAGGGATACTAATGAGGTGTAAACACTATCTCTTCATTCCGGCAGGGCTGGACTCCAATGTCCTCAAGTGCTGTTCAGTCTCTACTCCCTGTTCTGCTCTCAAAATCATAGCAGTTACTGTCTGGTAAGTCTCAAGAAGCGTTTCTCTGCACATGGAGAGCCCACCCCTCAGCAACGGATTCATGGGGGCTCCCCATATGGACTTCTAGGGTGCCCTCTTTTCTTAGGTCCTTCCTTTGCTGTATCCCGCCCCACAGATTCTGCCTGCCTCAGCTGCCCCAGAACATTATTTCTACGTCCTCAGCTAGGATAGAACACAGTGTTCTGCTTAGGCTCCAGTGCTTTGCTAGCTGTTGGAAAACGTTCTCAAGGCAGAGGTTCAGGCAACCAAGAAGCTCACTTTGTAAGTTTCCTTTTCTCTAAGGGATTACAGTCTTGGGCTGCCTGTTGTCCACTGCCTCAAAACAGTGGCCTATTGATTTTGTCCAGTTTTATAGTTGTTTATGGAGGGAGAATTATTCTGGTATCACTTACGCTATCATGATCAGAAACGGAAGTCGAATATAATATTGTTAAACAGTACTTGGAAAACTAGCAACATGTAAAATATACTTTGAGAAATACTGAATACGTTTATGTTTAATTTTAGCCCCATTTTTAGTAATAAGGACTCTTAGATTCCAGCAGCTTGCTTTACCACTCCCGTTGGATCTCCAATTGGCCTCTTAATCTCAATACATCTAAAACAAGTCTTAATTTCCAAAGACTTTTTTTCCATATCTGCTCTTTCCCTAGCATTCCTCCCATTTCAGCAAATGGAAACTTCACTCATTTTGTTTCTCAGACCAAAACACTTGGTGCTGTTGTTATCCTTGACTATTTTCTTACTCTCGTACTCCACGTTCAATACATTAGCAAACCCTGTTGTACTATCTTCAAAATACACATAGAATCTGATCACCTTTCACTACCTCTACATATCACCTTAGATCAAATGACCATCATCTCTCACCTGCACTATTGCAATAGCTCATAGACTGGTCTCTCTATTTCTTTTTTGGCCTCCTTAGTCCATTTTTCATGTAGCAACTAAAGGGACCCTCTTAAAATGTAAGTCACTCATGTCATGCCCCTGCTCAAATCCCTCTACTGGCTTCTCATCACATTTAGAATAAAGTTCAGAGTCCTTCCCATGGCCTAAAAAGCTTTAAGTGTTTTGAGCCCTGGATAGCTCTACTTGCTCACCTGCTTCTACTCTCTCCCTCACGGTCCTTCAGCCATACTACCTTCTTGATGACGTCTATTGATTCTGCCAGGCATGTTCCCATCAAAGGGCCTTTGTATCTATTGGTTCCTCTTTCTGGAATGTTCTTCCTCCTAACGTCCACGTGGCTCACTCCCTCGCTCCTTATGTTACATCCTCAGAGAAGCCTTCCCTGACCACCCTTTTTAAGATCCTACCCCTTGTCACTCTCTATTGCCTCTCACTGCTTCATTTTCTTCATAGCGTTTATCACTGTCTGACATGCATTGTATCTCTTCATTTATTTACCTTTCCTACTGAAAGTAAGCTCCATGAGAAGAGGGACCTTTTTCTGATTTCTTCACTGGCGCACCCCCGGCTCCTAGAACAGTGCCTGACATTTAGCAAGCTCTCAATAAAGGAAGTCAAATGAATAATATGAATTATAATAAATGTATTTAAATGTAATTTTTGTGAGACAGTTCAGAGTGATAAGGAAAGACTGAAAAAAGGCATCCCAAATGGCAAATATGTTGGGAATATCTGCATATTTTATTGATTCTTATGAACAAAGGCCATCACTGCAAAAGTACTTGTAGGTTGTTGTACATCACACTGAGGAAATTATCCTGTTTATCTAGGTGAAGTGTCCTGGGCTCAATCATCTTCTCCAAGCAGGTCAATTTCAATAAAAGTCCAAACAGAGGAACATATAGGGGGAAGCGCGGGAGGGATAAATTGCGAGATTGGGATTGACATATACACACTACTATATATAAAATAGATAACTAATAAGAACCTACTGTATAGCACAGGGAACTCTACTCAATGTTCTGTAAAGACCTATATGGGAAAAGAATCTAAAGAAGAGTAGATATATGTATATATATAACTGATTCATTTGGCTGTAGAGCAGAAACGAATACAACATTGTAAATCAACTATACTCCAATAAAAATTAATAAAAAAGAAGAAGAACATATAAAAATAAGCAAAAGAAGTGAAGCACCCTGGGACAATGCTATTACACCATCAGTATCTTCCAGAAGAACCTATTTTTCCTCCTTCTTAAACAGAAACAATGGCATTCAGAGCCAAAAATAGCCTCATTACACTAAAGATTTGTTATGCATAGGTTTGCTCTGAAGTATGAAAGAATGTGTCTGGAGAAGAAAGCCTCTTGTGTTTGTGTTCACATAGAATGAGCAAACAACTATAGACCCTCACCGGAAGAGATTCTCTGATGGAACTTTGCCAAGGAACTTGAGTTCCCCTATCTACTGGAGCTCTCATAAACCCAGAGGGCATCTCTTGAAGCAGAGGTAAAGCCAAAGAAGCAAATGCGAGTTAGTTATACCTTCTTTGATATGAATTCTCACCCAAGACTATTGCATTTGCTCACTATTCCAGGAGGACATATAGTGATAATGGTGGCCATAGTATTCCAAGACACAGTGATCAGCAACTCCAGGAATATTCGTTCCAATTCCCACAGCTTCTTAAAGATCAAGAAAGGCCCTCAGGTACTTCCAGTTTTTGAGGTTCCTGATATATTAAAAAAGGGTAAAGCTCCAAAACAGGGTTATAAAAATTGTGATAAATTTTAAATGTTTCCATTTAATAAATTAATACTTTCAAAACAAGAACATACAACATGGTTTATTATGCCATTTGGGGTATCTATGACTGTATAGAGAATCTTTTTTTTTTTTTTAATACATTTATTTATTTATTTATCTATCCTTAGCTGTGCTGGGTCTTCGCCTCTGTGCGAGGGCCCTCTCCAGCTGTGGCGAGCGGGGGCCACTCTCCATCGCGGCCTCTCTTGTTGTGGAGCACAGGCTCCAGACGCGCAGGCTCAGCAGCCGTGGCTCACGGGCCCAGTTGCTCCGCGGCATGTGGGATCCTTCCAGACCAGGGCCCGAACCCGCGTCCCCCGCACCAGCAGGCAGACTCCCAACCACTGCGCCGCCAGGGAAGCCCCTGTATAGAGAATCTTATTTGGAGATAATATCAAAGGTCTAAGCTTGAGCTCCTTCAGGAAGGTAAGTCCATTCTAACTCTCCTGTGGTGGATCCTGACCACCTCCTGGACGCTGCTAAGGTCTTTCACTGGTCAGCCAATAGTTCTGAGCTTTAAGATCTGTCTCTTCATAACAAATGGCCAAGAGGCACATGAAAAGATGCTCAGCATCGCTAAGTGTTAGAGAAATAAATGCAAATCAAAACTACAATGAGATATCACCTCACACCAGTCAAAATGACCATCATCAAAAAGTCTACAAACAATAAATGCTGGAAAGGGTAACTCTCTTACACTACTGGTGGGAATGTAAATTGGTACAGCCACTATGGAGAACAGTATAGAGGTTCCTTAAGAAACTAAAAATAGGGCTTCCCTGGTGGCGCAGTGGTTGAGAATCTGCCTGCCAATGCAGGGCACACGGGTTCAAGCCCTGGTCCGGGAGGATCCCACATGCCGCGGAGCAAATGGGCCCGTGAGCCACAATTACTGAGCCTGTGCATCTGGAGCCTGTGCTCCGCAACAAGAGAGGCCGCGACAGTGAGAGGCCCGTGCACCGCGATGAAGAGTGGCCCCCGCTTGCCACAACTAGAGAAAGCCCTTGCACAGAAACGAAGATCCAACACAGCCATAAGTAAATAAATAAAATTAAAAAAAAAAAGTCTACAAACAATAAATGCTGGAAAGGGTAACTCTCTTACACTATTGGTGGGAATGTAAATTGGTACAGCCACTATGGAGAACAGTATGGAGGTTCCTTAAGAAACTAAAAATAGGGCTTCCCTGGTGGTGCAGTGGTTAAGAATCTGCCTGCCAATGCAGGGGACACGGGTTCGTGCCCTGGTCTGGGAAGATCCCACATGCCGCAGAGCAACTAAGCCCGTGAGCCACAACTACTGAGCCTGAACGTCTGGAGCCTGTGCTCCGCAATGGGAGAGGCCGTGACAGTGAGAGGCCCGCACACCGCGATGAAGAGTGGCCCCCACTCGCCGCAACTGGAGAAAGCCCTCGCACAGCAACAAAGACCCAACACAGCCAAAAATAAATAAATAAATAAATAAAATTTAAAAAAAAAAAGAAAGAAACTAAAAATAGAGCTACCATATGATCCAGCAATCCCACTCTGGGGCATATATCCAGAGGAAAACATAGTTCAAAATGATACATGCATTGCAGTGCTGTTTACAATAGCCAAGACATGGAAGCAACCTAAATGTCCATCAACTGATGAATGGTTAAAGAAGATGTGGTACATATATACAACGGAATATTATTTAGCCATTAAAAAGAATGAACTAATGCCATTTGCAGCAACACAGATGGACCTGGAGATTATCATACTAAGTGAAGTAAGTCAGACAGAGAAAGACAAATATCATATGATATTGCTTATATGCGGAATATAAAAAAATGATACAAATGAAGTTACTTACAAAACAGAAACACTCACAGACTTAGAGAATGAACTTATGGTTACCAGTGGAAAGGGTGTGGGGGAGGGATAGACTGGGAGTTTGGGATTGACATGTGCACACTGCTATATTTAAAATATATAACCAATAAGGAACTACTGTAAAAAGAAAAAAAAGAAAAAGAAAAGAAAAAATAATAAAAGCTGTCTCTTTAATTCTCATTCGCTTCATATCTACTTGATGGATAAATAGATGCCTCATTGTAATGAGGGTTGCCTTTTTTCCTAGCCAGGAAAAATTATTTGACCAAATTAGTCAGTCTCAGGAAAATGACCAACCAATTTATTTAAAAATCTATTCCTAAAATTTCACTACCTACTATATGTATTATAAAAGTGGACAAAAGATTAAAATCAGGACTCACAAATCTAACATTTCCAAGGGTGTTCAGGATTTGTAAGGTAAACTTCAGTGAGACCATAGCTGTGTACATACAGAGGCTTGTAGAAAATGTCAAGGCTTGGAGTAAGAAAGTGATCAAATTTGGGGGCTCAGGTGGTACAGCATTGACTGAGGATATTAATGAATTAATTCATCCATCTGCCCAACAAATGTTAATTCCATTCATCCACTCATGGTCAAGGTTATGTAATAGATGTAAATTATATCTTTCTTTTTTACTTAACAGGAAACATTTCCCACATCATTACAGATCTTCACAAAAAGTAATTTCAGAGTTCTGGTTCCACCCAAGATGGAATAGTTACATTCCTCCCAGGATTTCCCTCTTACAACTAAAAAATCCCTGCACACAACACAACAAACAAGCATAAAAAGATTCTGAAAGATAGAAGGCAGACTTCCTAAGAACAACAGGGCTTGAGAAAACAATAGGTTTTTTTTCTGCCTCCCATATATTCTGAATGGAGCACTGGTGAAGCCTGCAAAATGGAAGCACTAACAAGAACAATGAAAGAAAAAAAAGGCTCCAAGAAAAGCCTATTCCTCCTGAACAAAGGACCAAGAAAAGAGATGCATAAGAGAACAGAAAACCTTTTTGATAATACCTCCCCTACTCCAGCCAAACGACAGTGGATAAATATCCCCACCCAAGTTTTCTGCCAGGCCCAAAAGGGAGCTAGTCTTCCATTTCCCTGACAGCCTCAAGGAAACAGGAGTGAAGTTCTGATTTATCCAGCTGGTGGTGTTGGCAGGGCCAAACAGGGAGCTAACCTTCTATCTGCACCCAGCAGAAGCAGGCAGTGCTCTGATTTTCCTGCTGTGGAACCGTCAGTGGGGCCCAGTGGGGAGCTGCACATCTTCTTCCACCTGGCATCAGTGAAATGGAAGGAGGCAGTTTGTGGGTGGGCTAGACGGTCCTTCACATCCCCCACCCCGGTGTCAGCTCAGCAGGGAGCTGAGCTACACCCCACTTGGAGACAATGAGGTAGTGTGAGTCATTGCTAACAGGGTTGTTGAACTTCCACCCCACTCCTTTGTACTCACAGGCTGTATGAGTCACTGCTCAGCCTTTGTCAGGATGCTGTCAACAGGGTCCAGCAGGGAGCTGAAAACCCACCCACACCTTGACCTGTATGCTACACCTGTATGCTAAAACCTGTGACTGTCTGCCAAAAAAGTTAAATAGGATTCAGTGTCTCACAATATAATAATCAAAATGTCCAGAATACAACTGAAAATTACTCACCATACCAACAACCAAGAAAATCACAATTTGAGTTAGAGAGACAATCAACAGATGTCAACACTGAGATGACTCACATGTTGGAATTGTCTGACAAGAACTTTAAGGCAGCCATCATTTTAAAAATGCTTCAACAAGCAATTACATACATGTTTGAAACACAGGAAAAAATAGAAAATCTCAGAAAAGGAGTAGAAGGTTTTAAAAAAGAACCAAAGGGAAATTAAATTATAGAGCTAAAGATACAATAACCCAATTAAAAAAAAAAAGCTTCACTGAATGGACTCAATGCCAGAAAAAAAATATTTCAGAGGAATGAATCATTGAGATTGAAGATATAACAATAGAAATTACTCAATCTGAACAGCACAGGGAAAATACACTGAAAAGAAAAAGAACAGAGTCTCAGGGACCTGTGGGACTATAATGAAAAAAATCTAATATTCATATTATTGGAGTCCTAGAAGGAGAAGAGAAAGAAAGTGGAGATGAAAAAATATTTGAAGCTATAATGACTGAAAATTTCCCAGTTTAGGCAAAGAACATAAAACAACACATTCCAAAATATTAGTGAACCCCAAACAGGATAAACCCAAAGAAATTCACACCAAGACTCATCATAGTCAAACCTAAGAACAAATAAAAAATAAAATAAAAAATCTGAAGCATCCAGAAAGAAACACTTTACCTACATAAGAAAAACAATTTGAATGACAGCATCAGTTTTATACACAGCAGTGTATACGTGTCAATCCCAATCGCCCAATTCATCACACCACCACCGCCACCCCGCTGCCACTTTCCCCTTTGGTGTCCATACTTTTGTTCTCTACATCTGTGTCTCAATTTCTGCCCTGCAAACCGGCTCATCTGTACCATTTTTCTAGGTTCCACATATATGCGTTAATATACGATATTTGTTTTTCTCTTTCTGACTTACTTCATTCTGTATGACAATCTCTAGGTCCATCCACGTCTCTACAAATGACCCAGTTTCATTCCTTTCTATGGCTGAGTACTATTCCATTGTATATGTGTACCACATCTTCTTTAGCCATTCGTCTGTTGATGGGCATTTAGGTTGCTTCCATGACCTGGCTATTGTAAATAGTACTGCAATGAACACTGGAGTGCATGTGTCTTTTTGAATTATGGTTTTCTGTGGGTATATGCCCAGTAGTGGGATTGCTGGGTCATATGGTAGTTCTATTTTTAGTTTTTTAAGGAACCTCCATACTGTCCTCTATAGTGGCTGTATCGGTTTACATTCCCACCAACAGTGCAAGAGGGTTGCCTTTTCTCCACACCCTCTCTAGCATTTGTTGTTTGTAGATTTTCTGATGATGCCCATTCTAACTGGTGTGAGGTGATACCTCATTGTAGCTTTGATTTGCATTTCTCTAATAATTAGTGACGTTGAGCAGCTTTTCATGTGCCTCTTGGCCATCTGTATGTCTTCTTTGGAGAAATGTCTATTTAGGTCTTCTGCCCAGTTTTTGATTGGGTTATTTGTTTTTTTAATATTGAGCTGCAGGAGTTGTTTATATATTTTGGAGATTAATCTTTTGTCCGTTGATTCATTTGCAAATATTTTCTCCCATTCTGAGGGTTGTCTTTTTGTCTTGTTTATAGTTTCATTTGCTGTGCAAAAGCTTTTAAGTTTCATTAGGTCCCATTTGTTTATTTTTGTTTTTATTTCCATTACTCTAGGAGGTGGGTCAAAAAAGATCTTGCTGTGATTTATGTCAAAGAGTGTTCTTCCCATATTTTCCTCTAAGAGTTTTATAGTGTCCAGTCTTACATTTAGGTCTTTAATCCATTTTGAGTTTATTTTTGTGTATGGTGTTAGGGAGTGTTCTAATTTCATTCTTTTACATGTAGCTGTCCAGTTTTCCCAGCACCACTTATTGAAGAGACTGTCTTTTCTCCATTGTGTATCCTTGCCTCCTTTATCAAAGATAAGGTGACCATAGGTGCATGGGTTTATCTCTGGGCTTTCTATCCTGTTCCATTGATCTATATTGCTGTTTTTGTGCCAGTACCATATTGTCTTGATTACTGTAACTTTGTAGTATAGTCTGAAGTCAGGTAGTCTGATTCTTCCAGCTCTATATTTTCCCCTCAAGATTGCTTTGGTTATTCAGGGTCTTTTGTGTCTCCATACAAATTTTAACATTTTTTGTTCTAGTTCTGTAAAAAATGCCACTGGTAATTTGATAGGGATTGCATTGAATCTGTAGATTGCTTTGGGTAGTATAGTCATTTTCACAGTATTGATTCTTCTGGGCTTCCCTGGTGGCGCAGTGGTTGAGAATCTGCCTGCCAATGCAGGGGAAACGGGTTCGAGCCCTGGTCTGGGAAGATCCCACATGCCACGGAGCAACTAGGCCCGTGAGCCACAACTACTGAGCCTGCGCGTCTGAAGCCTTTGCTCTGCAACGAGAGAGGCCGCGATAGTGAGAGGCCCGCACATCACGATGAAGAGTGGCCCCCGCTTGCCGCAACTAGAGAAAGCCCTCGCACAGAAACGAAGACCCAACACAGCCAAAAATAAATAGTAAATAAATTAAAAAATATATATATTGATTCTTCCAATCCAAGAACATGGTATATCTCTCCATCTGTTTGTGTCATCTTTGATTTCTTTCATCAGTGTCTTATAGTTTTCTGAGTACAGGTCTTTTACCTCCTTAGGTAGGTTTATTCCTAGGTATTTTATTCATTTTGTTGCAATGGTGAATGGGACTGTTTCCTTAATTTCTCTTTCTGATCTTCCGTTGTTTGTCTTTAGGAATGCAAAAGATTTCTGTGCATTAATTTTGTATCCTGCAACTTCACCAAATTCATTGATTAGCTCTAGTAGTTTTCTGGTGGCATCTTTAGGATTCTCTGTGTATAGTATCATGTAATCTGCAAACAGTGACAGTTTTACTTCTTCTTTTCCAATTTGTATTCCTTTTATTTCTTTTTCTTCTCTGATTGCCATGGCTAGGATTTCAAAACTATGTTGAATAATAGTGGTGATAGTGGACATCCTTGTCTTGTTCCTGATCTTAGGGGAAATGGTTTCAGTTTTTCACCATTGAGAATGATGTTTGCTGTGGGTTTGTCATATAAGGCCTTTATTATGTTGAGGTAGGTAACCTCTACGCCCACTTTCTGGAGAGTTTTTATCATAAATGGGTATTGAATTTTTTCAAAAGTTTTTCTGCATCTATTGAGATGATCATATGGTTTTTATTCTTCAGTTTGTTAATATGGTGTATCACATTGATTGATTTGCATATATTGAAGAATCCTTGCATCCCTGGGATAAATCCCACTTGATCATGGTGTATGATCCTTTTAATGTGTTGTTGGATTCTGTTTGCTAGTATTTTGTTGAGGATTTTTGCATCTATATTCATCAGTGATATTGGTCTTTAATTTTCCTTTTTTTGTAGTATCTTTGTCTGGTTTTGGTATCAAGGTGATGGTGGCCTCATAGAATGAGTTTGGGAGTGTTCCTTCCTCTGCAATTTTTTGGAAGAGTTTGAGAAGGGTGGGTGTTAGCTCTTCCCTAAATGTTCGATAGAATTCACCTGTGAAGCCATCTGGTCCTGGACTTTTGTTTGTTGGAAGATTTTTAATCACAGTTTCAATCTCAGTGCTTGTGATTGGTCTGTTCATATTTTCTATTTCTTCCTGGTTCAGTCCTGGACGTTATACCTTTCTAAGAATTTGTCCATTTCTTCCAGGTTGTCCATTTTATTGGCATAGAGTTGCCTGTAGTAGTCTTTTATGATGTTTTGTATTTCTGCAGTGTCCATTTTAACTTCTTTTTCATTTCTATTTTTATTGGTCTGAGTCCCCTCCCTCTTTTTCTTGATGAGTCTGGGCAAAGGTGTATCAATTTTGTTTATCTTCTCAAAGAAGCAGCGTTTAGTTTTACTGATCTTTGCTATTGTTTTCTTTGTTTCTATTTCATTTATTTCTGCTCTGATCTTTATGATTTCTTTCCTTCTACTAATTTTGGGTTTTGTTTGTTCTTCTTTCTCTAGTTCCTTTAGGTGTAAGGTTAGATTGTTTATTTGAGATTTTTCTTGTCTCTTGAGGTAGGATTGTATTGCTATAAACTTCCCTCTTAGAACGGTTTTTGCTGCATCCCATAGGTTTTGGATCATTGTGTTTTCATTGTCATTTGTCTCTAGGTATTTTTTTATTTCCTCTTTGATTTCTTCAATGATCTCTTGGTTATTTAGTAATGTATTGTTTAGCCTCCATGTGTTTGTGTTTTTTACATTTTTTCCCCGTAATTGATTTCTAATCTCATAGTGTTGTGGTTGCAAAAGATGCTTGATATGTTTTCAATTTTCTTAAATTTTCCAAGGCTTGATTTGTGACCCAAGATGTGATCTATCCTGGAGAATGTTCTGTGTGCACTTGAGAAGAAAGTATAATCTGCTGTTTTCGGGTGGAATGTCCTATAAATATCAGTTAAATCTGGTCTATTGTGTCATTTAAAGCTTGTGTTTCCTTATTAATTTTCTGTCTGGATGATCTGTCCGTCGGTGAAAGTGAGGTGTTAAAGTCCCCCACTATTATTGTGTTACTGTCGAGTTCCTCTTTTATGGCTGTTAGCATTAGCGTTATGTATTGAGGTGCTCCTATGTTGGGTGCATATATATTGTAACTGTTATATCTTCTTCTTGGATTGATCCCTTGATCATTACGTAGTATCCTTCCTTGTCTCTTGTAAAAGTCTTTATTTTAAAGTCTATTTTATCTGATATGTGTATTGCTACTCCAGCTTTCTTTTGATTTCCATTTGCATGGACTATCTTTTTCCATCCCCAAACCTCAACACATTTAAAAGATTTTAAATTATACAAAGTAAGTTCTTTGAAGATAATGGAATCAAGGTAGGAATCAATAACAGAAAGTCAACTGGAGAATCTATAAACACTTGGATATAAAACAACAGAGTTCTAAATTATCCATGGGTTAAAGAGGAAGTCTCAATGGAAAAAGGTCCATGTAACCAAATGAAAATAAAATACAAGTTATCAATATTTGCAGGATGCATCTAAAGCAGTGCTGAGGAAAAAAAATAATGAAAGACCAGAAATCAATGAAATTAAGTAATATCAGCAAAAATGGCAAAGTAAGGATAGGCAAAACTCTATAAAAGCAAAAAAAGGCAAACTTTTCAGAATCAATGTTTTTCAGAACTTTGGAAATTAACCAAATACTTTTAGCAATCCAGAAGTAGTGTTTATTTATTTATTTTTTTTAAAGGCTGAATTAGAGTAAGAACAATGGTTTTTCTGGGATTTTAACTTGCCCTATTTCCATTTCCCCTCCTCCCCGCCCAGCTCTGTGGCAGCCTTGAAAATCAAGTGCCCAGAATCATGGTGATAATGGTTTTAAATTAGCTATTTCAAATATGTTCATAGAACTAAAGGAAACCTGTTAAAGAACTAAAGGAAAGTATGACAATGATGTCTCACCAAATACAGAATATTAATAGATAGAAATTATGAAAAAATATAGAAATGTGTAGTAATTGAAATGAAAATTCACTAGAAGGGCTCAACAAATTTGAGCAGGCAGAAGGAAGAATCAGTGAACTTGAAAATGGGCCAAGGGCTTCCCTGGTGGCGCAGTGGTTAAGAATCTGCCTGCCAATGCAGGGGACACAGGTTTGAGCCCTGGTCTGGGAAGATCCCACATGCCGCGGAGCAACTAAGCCCGTGTGCCACAACTACTGAGCCTGCGCGTCTGGAGCCTCTGCTCCACAACGGGAGAGGCCGCGATGGTGAGAGGCCCACGCACCGCGATGAAGAGTGGTCCCCGCTCGCCGCAACTGGAGAAAGCCCTCGCACAGAAACGAAGACCCAACACAGCCAAAAATAAAAATATAAATAAATAGATTAATTTAAAAAAAAAAAGAAAATGGGCCAAATTAAATTATCTATTCTGAAGAAGAGAAAGAAAAAAAAGTGAACAAAAATGAACAGAGACTCCCTGAATCTTCTGGAGTCCCAGAAGAAGAGGAGAAAGAGAAAGGAGCAGAAAAAATATATTAAGAAACCATGGCTCAAAACTTTCCAAATTTGATGAAAAATAATCTACACATCCAAGAAACTCAATGCACTTCAAGCAGGATAAACTTAAAAACATCCACACCTAGAAATATCAAATACCAAACCAAACTATTGATAGCTAAAGACAAAAAGTGAATCTTGAAAACAGGAAGAAAGAAGCAATTAATCATAAACATGAAATCCTCAGTAAGATCAATTGATTTCTCGTCAGAAACCACAGGGCCAGAAGGCAGTAGGATGAAATAGTCAAAGGTTCTGAAAGAAAAAGACTGTTGACCAAGAGTTCTGTATCCAGCAAACTGCCTTTCTAAAGAGTTTTGAAAAAAGAAGGTGAAATTAAGACATAACTAGATAAACAAAAACAGAAAATTCATCACTAGCAAACCTGCCTACAGGAAGTCCTTCAGACAGAAATAAAAGACACTAAACAGTTACTTGGATCCATCTGAAGAAATAAAGAGCTCCAGTAAAGTTTAGTACACTGTAGTCAGAATGAGCTAAGGAGAAGCCTGAAAGATGCTAATCTATCTTTAACACTCTTTTGCTATCCCAGTCTCTGTCTTTTTAACCTTCTAGAAAAGACTTTCTCCCAGGTGAAGGAAGGGCTGGGGGGAGCAGCTGGGGAGAGGAAGAAACCCAGTGTTGCCTCACTTGCTGGTATCCCAAAGTTGACTATAAACTCCTTGAGGGCAGGACCTGGGCCCGAAATACCTTTCAGACTTAACACCCTGGAGCGCTAAGTATGTGCCTGGTATGTTTCCAAGTTAACTGTGAAGCCTCAGCAACCTCAGAGATAGCGTTATTATCATCCCTACTTTACAGATAAGGAAAATAAGGCCCAGAAAAGTATTCAAAAAATCAAAGCCAACTTACATTGGAATGCTGTTATCAAAGCAAATTTAGAAATGAAAAAATTGCACAATGAATGTTGAAGCTTTGTTATACACTAAGACAAACTGACTAGTTGGCCTTACTCCCACTTTAAACATTTTTTTATTATTCCTTTGTATCATTTTCAGTGAATTTATTTAGTCACCTAAGGGCACGTCTAAACTTTCTGTCAGGTGTGACAAGTGACGCTGTAATCCTGACGTGGATTGAAAGGTGTACATTAGTTAGAATTGGCTGTTTGTATTTTAAAATAAAATGTTACAGAGTATGTAGAAAAATGGCTAATCAAAGACATTAGGAACTAAAAAACAACGAAACAAAACCCAAAACAGAAATAAGTAGCACACCAATCAGGAAATGGGAAGTCTTTCTAAAATTGCATATGGACTGAAGTGTGTGTGTGTGTGTGCGCGCGCGCGTGGTCTGCTCCCGTTCCATGTGGTGCAGTGATAATTAAATGAATGGTGAGCGTTCCTAGAGTTCCTTGTTGCTGAAGCACTCACCTCTCACCCAGGGCCTCTCGCATACACAGTCCCCCTGAGAACCCTACCCGGAACCTCACACATTCCCAAGCTAGTTCTGACTCTGCCTTTCAAGCAGCATGTTCAGAGTCAAGATCTGTGTTAGTTTCTCAAGGCTGCCATAACAGCGCACCACAAAACCAGGTGGCTTAGAACAACAGAAATTTATTGTCTCATAGTTCTTGAGGCTAGAAGTCCAAAAGCAAGGTGTTGGCAGGGCCATGCTCCCTCTGTAACCTGTAGGGGAAGGACCCTTCCTAAACCTCTTGCCAGCTTCTGGTGGTTTGCTGACAATCTTTGGCACTCATTAAAATTATGAGTGCATGACTCCAATCCTTTGTCTTCACGTGACCCTCTTTCCTCTGTGTGTGTTTGCCCCTAAGTCCAAATTTCTCCTTTTCGTAAGGACATCAGTCATATTGGAATAGGGCCCACTCTCATGATCTCATTTTAACTTGATTACATCTGCAAAGACCCTATTTTCCAGTAAGGTCACTTTCTGAGCTGCTGGGGGTTAGGACTTGAATTGTGTTTTGTGGGAACACAATCCACTCCATAGCAGGGTGTTAGGTCACAGATCTGAGTTATGTGTTCTTGCTTCTTGCACTTATGGAACTGGGAGGGCTCCGTGGTGCTGCCTTCTTCAAAATCACCTCCATCTTCGGACAACTGTTTGGTCAGGCGCTTCCCGGGGAAGCCTGCCCAGGACCCAGCTACTGTGATATCAAGTGCCTTAGATGCCAGATGTCAGCGTGAGCAGGGACTCCTCCATGTGAGTAAAGCAGCTGACAGCTCATCAAGGATGGAGACAACCCAGAAGCCCTCTGGGTTCATCTTACTAGTTGCCCTTACTTTCCCTTCACTCTAAGGGCTTTCTATTTTTATCCTGCTGTGCTCTATGTTTGCTCTTACAATCCTCCTTAACTCTTTTGGGGATGAAATAAAGTATAAAAATAAATAAATGGCAATTCCCTGCCACGGTTTGATGGCTTAATTAAATAGCAGCCCAAGGGCACGCTGTGATTTCCAGGGCCTCAGTGTCACCATGACAACCCCAGGGCACCACCGCTTCCACTTGGCCCTTCCCCAGCCTCTCATACTAACTCCAGCTCGTCCTCACCCTCAGCCCAGCCGCCACCCTTCTGAGATGCCATCTCTGAGCAACAGACAGGACCACGAGGCTCTCCATGTGTTCTCACAGAATCCTGGGCTCCCTGTCTTGCTGCACTCACCTCTTGGCTTTCCGGTCGCATGTTTAGTTCTGTCTCTCTCAAGGACAGGGACCATATCTCCTTCAGCATTTATTCCCACCAGCATGGAATTCAGAATCTTGCCTCAGGCAGTCGCCATAGCCGTAGCTGGAAGACCACAGCGGTTCTGATCCCCGATGGCCTGCCTCTGGAGCTGCCATCACAGGTCACCAGATGTACCTATTTCAATCTAAAATTAAAATTGAATTTAAATTAACTGAAATTAAAAATTCAGTTCTTCCATTCCATTAGCCACATTTCAAGTGTTTCATGGGCCACCTATGACTAACCTGGGACAGCACAGCTCTAGAACATTTCCATCATCACCGGAAGTTCTACTGGACAATGCTGGCCTAAGAGGATTGTGTAACCAGTGCCAGGATACTCTTGGTGTTTGTCCATTGCACTCCTAGCCCATCAGAGCTATGCCAACTCGTTTTAGCCCTGGGAACAAAAGAGAAAATGTAAGCAGTGTAGCCCTCCGTTAGTATCAGGAGCTAATGCCCCTCAATAAAGAGAGGAACATAGGTGACATGACACATCCCCTCGTCAATGCCTAAACAAGCCTGGGCATTTCTGCCTCTGTGCTTTTGCACTTGTTATTTCTCTGCCTGGAATGCCCGCCCTAACAAGAACCCCTGACGTCTTCAGGTGTAAGCACACGTGCCTTCACACGCCTAAATCCTTCCTCTCCCACCCCTCCCCCTCAGTTGTGTGTGTGTGTGTGTGTGTGTGTGTGTAAAATCTTTCTTCTCACAGTCTATCCTATGTATTATTATGCAGTGGCATCAGAATCTATGAGCAGATTATGTTCTGTAATTGGCACAGAAGGCAAAATCAAGTACAACAAAAACTGCCCTTGAAATTCTCTTAAATCTGCCATAGAGCACGCACGCTGGGTTTCATTTCTGTAACCCCATCCAGAAACCCTCAGGGACACCCAAGTGTAAGTGCTACTGGGTTAGACGAGGAAGGAAGAAGCAGAAGGAAGTGCATAAGCAGACATGTAGACATCTAAAGCACCTGCCCTTTGAGAGCACCCCCGGCGGGGAAGAGGGGCATTCAGGATGGTCGCTGAGAGACTGCAGCGTTTCCTCCAGTGGTTCTCAGAGTATGCTCCCTGGGGCCAGCAGTATCAGCATCACCTGGGAACTTGTTAGAAATGCAAATTCTCAGGCTCCACCACCCCCCCCGACCAACTTGATCAGAAACTCTGACGTCAACCTGAGTTCTAACAAACTCTCCAGGTGATTCCGTTGCGTGTTTAATTTGAGAACCCCTGGTTTACTCCCTCTGGCTTTAACATTTAGCCTCTATAGCTTAGTATAGATTTGTGTATTTGTTTGCTGTGAGATCACGATGCTATTGTGAGGTTGAAACAAGATAATAACTGTGAGACATGGAGAACAGACTTGTGGTTGCCAAGGGAGAGGAGGGGTGGGGGAAGGATGGACTGGGAGTTTGGGATTAGCAGATGCAAACTATTATATATAGAATGGATAAACAACAAGGACCTACTGTATAGCACAGGGAATTATATTCAATACCCTGTAATAAATCCTAATGGAAAAGAATATGAAAAAGAAAAAATATATATATACGTATAATTCAATCACTGTGCTGTACAGCAGAAACTAACACGACATTGTAAATGAACTATACTTCAGTAAAATAATTTTTTAAAAAAAAGATAGTAACTGTGAAAGCATCCAGCTCAGGGCCTAGCTTGTAGTAGGCCCTCAACACATTTTTGTTGGATTGTAATCTGCCCAATCTGTTGCATTCTTTGAATAGAACCATTTGAGGAGCTGGAGAAGAGTTTGGCCACCTGCCTGTGTCTTTCCCAGATGGTGTTTCCACTGAATGGTGTCATTCCCGCTCCTGTGGACGTTGGTCTCATCTCAGAGGAATTAGGGGAGAGAGTTAGGTTTGAAAGTCTTCTCAGAACTTAAGGGCATTAAAGTTGTACCACACATTCTCCAGGGCTTTCTCACGCCTCCTCACGATGGAAGGTTCTGTGTGAAGAAAGGTGAGGTCATTACTGTGGAGGAGGAGGGGCAGGAGTACCGATAGGGTTAGGGTTAGGGTTACGGTTACGTTCAGGTTTAGATAGAACACCTGACTTGTTGTTAGCACTGTTTGTTCTAAGGGCTTTCCCTGTACTCAGCAGTCCTCACAATAACCTATGAGGAGGGCACAGACATTGTTCCCACCTCATACAGGAAGAAACGGGAGCACAGAGCGGTTCTATAACTCAGGCACTCTTAGGCAGCTGGTATGAGGTAGAGTCGTGATTTGAACTCAGTCTGGCTCCAGATTCTGAGCTCTAACTACCACCCTCTGCTACCTCTCATACAGGGTCAGGTGAACCTTTTTTTTTTTTTTTCTCTCTTGGCCACACCATGCAGCCTGCGGGATCTTAGTTCCCTGACCAGGCATGGACCCAGTGCCCCCTGCATTGGGAGTGCGGAGTCTTAACAACTGGACCACCAGGGAAGTCCCAGGGTCAGGTGAACTTTAAAGAGATGTTAGATGGGATAATAAGGAGCATATTAATGTCCAGCCATGAGGAAAAGGTTAACTAAATTCTGTGGGATTCATAAAATGGCATGCACATGGCCATTAAGTATGCAGCTATGGGGTTTACTTGATCACATAGAAAGATGCTTTATATCTAAAAAAGTGTATACACACCTTAATTTTACACACACATTCACATACATTCAAGAAAAGTATGTATGTATAGAAAAAAGACCAGAGGATCACTATAATGGTTTCCTAGATTTGCTAAAACAAGTTACCTCCAACTTGGTGGTTTATAACATCGGCAACGTATTCTTTCACAGTTTTGGAGGCTAGAAGCCTGAAAGCGAGGTATCAGCAGGGCAATGCTCTCTCTGAAGGCTCTTGGGAGGATCCTTCCTTGTCTCCCCCAGTTTCTGGTGGTCGTTAGCAATCCTTGGTGATCCTTGGTTTGTAGATGCATCAAACCAATCTCTATCTCCATCTTGATGTGGCCTTCTCTGCTGTGTGTATGTCTGTTTTTTCCTCATGTAAGGACACTAGTCACTGGCTTAGGGCCCACTCTGATCCAGTATGACTTCATCTTAATTTAATTACATCTGCAAAGACTATTTCCAAATAAGGTCACACTCTAAGGTTCCAGATGAATGTGAATTTTGGAGGGACACTATTCAACCTAGTATAGTCTGCCCTCTGGCATCTAAAAAATTCAAGTCTGTTCCATATGCAAAATACACTCATCCCATCCTAAGATTCCCAAGGTCTTGACCTGTTCCCATATCAACTTTAAGTCTCAAATCTCATCAAAAAGTCCCAAATCTCATCTTCTAAGACCTCTAAATCTATGAGTAAGACCCGGGGTACGGTCCATCCTGGGGCAAAATTCCTCTATCTGTAGACCTGTGAAGACGAGAAAACAAGTTATCTTCTTCCTAAATACAGTGAGGGAACAAGCATAGGATAGGCAAAGAGCATGCCCACTGCACCACTGCCCCAAACTCCACAGCTGCTGCCATCTGACACTTGCTATGCAAAATGCCAGGGACAAGACAGGAACACCTCCACCAGCTGTCCCAGAAGAACCAAATGCTTCCACTGCTGCTTTCCAGTTGATGCCAATCCCTGTGCGTGGTTGATCATCTCCCACTGCTCACTTGTGTTCCAATTCTCCTGTCGATACGTCTGATGAAAGGAACTTAAGTCCCAGCTTTCTGGCTGTTTTTGTGCTAGAGGTTGACTGAGGTTGTGCTGAGTGAGTCAATTGGAAACACTGACTACATGATATTATTTGAGGCACAGAAGTTCATGACAGTTTGTGAATTGCACAATTTTGCTATAATGAAGTGCTTTCCCTTAGCTTGTAAATGCTTTTTGTCCTGAATTTTCAACTTACGTATAATAAAGATTACGACCCTGCTTTTTTTTTCTTTCTTTCTTTCTTTCTTTACCTTTGCCTGTCTGGCCTTTGCACATTTAAAAAAATTTAACCTTCCTGAGCCATTTGTTCTGGGTATATTTCTTACATAGAGTTGTATGTATTTCCATATATTAGAACTGTGGGCTTTTTTGGTGATCTGATACTGTTTTCCTTTTTTATAGGTGAGCCTGTTTATATTTATTAATTTAACTAACACCCTTGGTCTCAATTCTGTCATATTTTATGTTACACTTTTGTTTTGATTGCTTCTTTTGAAATCTTTCACCATATTGTCTGACTTCGTGTGTTTGTGTGTGTGTATGTGTTTTCTGGTAATTAGAAAATTTATATTTTGTTCTAGTGGTAAACTTTTTTATTGAAGTGTCAGGTTGTGATCAAGTTTATGCTGGCCTCAACTTTTTGTCTTTTCTCTGGACAAGTTAGTGTAATATTGATCCTATTGTTATTTCCAGAAATTTCCCATTGAAGTCATCAGAGCTTGGAATTTTCTTTGTGAAAGGAGTTTTAATTATATGTTCAATTTTATTTAACAAATAAAGGACTATTTATATTTTCCATTCTTTTTTTTAACGTCTTTATTGGAGTATAATTGCTTTACAATGGTGTATTCGTTTCTGCTGTATAACAAAGTGAATCAGCTATACATATACATACATCCCCATATCTCCTCCCTCTTGCGTCTCCCTCCCACACTCCCTATCCCATCCCTCTAGGTGGACACAAAGCACCGAGCTGATGTCCTTGTGCGATGAGGTTTCTTCCCACTAGCTATCTATTTTACATTTGGTAGTGTATATATGTCCATGCCACTCTCTCACTTCGTCCCAGCTTACCCTTCCCCCTCCCCGTATCCTCAAGTCCATTCTCTATGTCTCTGCGTCTTTATTCCTGTCCTGCTCCTAGGTTCTTCAGAACCTTTTTTTTTTTTAGATTCCATATATATGTGTTAGCATATGGTATTTGTTTTTCTCTTTCTGACTTACTTCACTCTGTATGAGTCTCTAGGTCCATCCAGCTCACTACAAATAACTCAGTTTCATTTCTTTTTTATGGCTGAGTAATATTCCATTGTATATATGTGCCACATCTTCTTTATCCATTCATCTGTCGATGGACACTTAGGTTGCTTCCATGTCCTGGCTATTGTATATACAGCTGCAGTGAACATTGTGGTACATGACTCTTTTTGAATTATGGTTTTCTCAGGGTATAGGCCCAGTAGTGGGATTGCTGGGTCCGTATGGTAGTTCTATTTTTAGTTTTCTGAAAAACCTCCATACTGTTCTCCATAGTGGCTGTATCAATTTACATTCCCACCAACAGTGCAAGAGGGTTCCCTTTTCTCCACACCCTCTTCAGCATTTATTGTTTGTAGATTTTTTGATGACGGCCATTCTGACTGGTGTGAGGTGATACCTCATTGTAGTTTTGATTTGCATTTCTCTAATGATTAGTGATGTTGAGCATCCTTTCATGTGTTTATTGGCAATCTATATATCTTCTTTGGAGAAATGTCTATTTAGGTCTTCTGCCCATTTTTGGATTGGGTTGTTTGTATTTCTGATATTGAGCTGCATGAGCTGCTTGTATATTTTGGAGATTAATCCTTTGTCAGTTGCTTCATTTGCAAATATTTTCTCCCATTCTGAGGGTTGTCTTTTCATCTTGTTTATGGTTTCCTTTGCTGTGCAAAAGCTTTTAAGTTTCATTAGGTCCCATTTATTTATTTTTGTTTTTATTTCCATTACTCTAGGAGGTGGGTCAAAAAAGATCTTGCTGTGATTTATGTCAAAGAGTGTTCTTCCTATACTTTCCTCTAAGAGTTTTATAGTGTCTGGTCTTACATTTAGGTCTTTAATCCATTTTGAGTTTATTTTTGTGTATGGTGTTAAGGAGTGTTCTGATTTCATTCTTTTCCATCTAGCTGTCCAGTTTTCCCAGCACTACTTATTGAAGAGACTGTCTTTCCTCCATTGTATATTCTTGCCTCCTTTATCAAAGATATGGTGACCATAGGTGCATGGGTTTATCTCTGGGCTTTCTATCCTGTTCCATTGATCTTTATTTCTGTTTTTGTGCCAGTACCATACTGTCTTGATTACTGTAGCTTTGTAGTATAGTCTGAAGTCAGGGAGCCTGATTCCTCCAGCTCCGTTTTTCTTTCTCAAGATTGCTCTGGCTACTCGGGGTCTTTTGTGTTTCCATTCAAATTGTGAAATTTTTTGTTCCAGTTCTGTGAAAAATGCCATTGGTAGTTTGACAGGGATTGCATTGAATCTGTAGATTGCTTTGGGTAATACAGTCATTTTCACAATGTTGATGCTTCCAATCCGAGAACATGGTATATCTCTCCATCTGTTTCTATCACCTTTGATTTCTTTCATGAGTGTCTTATAGTTTTCTGAGTACAGGTCTTTTGTCTCCTTAGGTAGGTTTATTCCTAGGTTTGTTTTTTTTTTCTTGCAGTGGTAAATGGGAGTGTTTCCTTAATTTCTACTTCAGATTTTTCATCATTAGTGTATAGGAATACAAGAAGTTTCTGTGCATTAATTTTGTATCCTGTTATTTTACCTGTATCCTGTTATTTTTAGATTCATTGATTAGTTCTAGTAGTTTTCTGGTAGCACATTAGGATACTCTATGTATAGTATCATGTCATCTGCAAACAGTGACAGTTTTACTTCTTCTTTTCCGATTTGGATTCCTTTTATTTCTTTTTGGTCTCTGAATGCTGTGGCTAAAACTTCCAAAACTATGTTGAATAATACTGGTGAGAGTGGGCAACCTTGTCTTGTTCCTGATCTTAGTGGAAACGGTTTCAGTTTTTCACCATTGAGAACTATGTTGGCTGTGGGTTTGTCATATATGGCCTTTATTATGTTGAGGTAAGTTCCCTCTATGCCTACTTTCTGGAGGGTTTTTATCATAAATGGGGTTGAATTTTTTCAAAAGCTTTTTCTCAAGGTGATCATATGGTTTTTCTCCTTCAATTTGTTAATATGGTTTATCACGTTGATTGATTTGCGTATACTGAAGAATCCTTGCATTCCTGGGATAAACCCCACTTGATCATGGTGTATGAACCTTTTAATGTGTTTGCTAGTATTTTGTTGAGGATTTTTGTATCTATGTTCATCAATGATATTGGCCTGTAGTTTTCTTTTTTTTGTGACATCTTTGTCTGGTTTTGGTATCGGGGTGATGGTGGCCTCGTAGAATGAATTTTGGCGTGTTTCTCTCTCTGCTGTATTTTGGAAGAGTTTGAGAAGGATAGGTGTTAGCTCTTCTATAAATATTTGATAGAATTCGCCTGTGAAGCCATCTGGTTCTTGGCTTTTGTTTGTTGGAAGATTTTTAATTACAGTCTCAATTTCAGTGCTTGTGATTGGTGTGTTTATATTTTCTATTTCTTCCTGGTTCAGTCTTGGATGTTATACCTTTCTAAGAATTTGTCCATTTCTTCCAGGTTGTCCATTTTATTGGCATATAGTTGTTTGTAGTAATCTCTCATGATCCTTTGTATTTCTGCAGTGTCAGTTGTTACTTCTCTTTTTTCATTTCTAATTCTATTGATTTGAGTCTTCTCCCTTTTTTTCTTGATGAGTCTGGCTAATGGTTTATCAATTTTGTCTATCTTCTCAAAGAACCACCTTTCAGTTTTATTGATCTTTGCTATTGTTTCCTTCATTTCTTTTTCATTTATTTCTGATCTGATCTTTATGTTTTCTTTCCTTCTGCTAACTTTGAGGTTTCTTGGTTCTTCTTTCTCTAATTGCTTTAGGTGTAAGGTTAGGCTGTTTATTTGAGATGTCTCTTGTTTCTTGAGGTAGGATTGTATTGCTATAAACTTCCCTCTTAGAACTGCTTTTGTTGCATCCCATAGGTTTTGTGTCATCGTGTTTTCATTGTTATTTGTTTCTAGGTATTTTTTGATTTACTCTTTGATTTCTTCAGTGATCTCTTGGTTACTTAGTAGTGTATTGTTTAGCCTCCATGTGTTTGTATTTTTTACAGATTTTTTTTCCTGTAATTGATCTCTAGTCTCATAGTGTTGTTGTCAGAAAAGATACTTGATACGATTTCAATTTTCTTAAATTTACCAAGGTTCGATTTGTGACCCAAGATATGATCTAGCCTGGAGAATGTTCCATGAGCACTTGAGAAGAAAGTGTATTCTGTTGTTTTTGGATGGAATGCCCTATAAATAGCAATTATGTCCATCGTGTTTAATGTGTCATTTAAAGCTTGTGTTTCCTTATTTATTTTCATTTTGGATGATCTGTCCATTGGTGAAAGTGGGGTGTTAAAGTCCCCTACTATGATTGTGTTACTGTCGATTTCCCCTTTTATGGCTGTTAGCATTTGCCTTATATATTGAGGTGCTCCTATGTTGGGTGCATATTTACAATTGCTATATCTTCTTCTTGAATTGATCCCTTGATCATCATGTAGTGTCCTTCTTTGTCTCTTGTAATAGTGTTTATTTTAAAGTCTATTTTGTCGGATATGAGGATTGCTACTCCAGCTTTCTTTTGATTTCCATTTGCATGGAATATCTTTTTCCATCCCCTCACTTTCAGTCTCTATGTGTCCCTAGGTCTGAAGTGGGTCTCTTGTAGACAGCATATGTATGAGTCTTGCTTTTGTATCCATTCAGCCAGTCTATGTCTTTTGGTTGGAGCATTTAGTCCATTTACATTTAAGGTAGTTATCGATTGTATGTTCTTATTACCATTTTCTTAACTGTTTTGGGTTTGTTATTGCAAGTCTTTTCCTTCTCTTGTGTTTCCTGCCTAGACAAATTCCTTTAGCATTTGTTGTAAAGCTGGTTTGGTGGTGCTGAATTCTCTTAGCTTTTGCTTGTCTGTAAAGGTTTTAATTTTTCCATTGAATCTGAATGAGATCCTTGCTGGGTAGAGTGATCTTGGTTGTAGGTTTTTCCCTTTCATCACTTTAAATATGTCCTGCCACTCCCTTCTGGCTTGCAGTTTCTGCTGAAAGATCAGCTCTTAACCTTATGGGGATTCCCTTGTATGTTATTTGCTCTTTTTCCCTTGCTGCTTTTAATATTTTTTCTTTGTATTTAATTTTTTATAGTTTAATTAATGTGTGTCTTGGCATGTTTCTCCTTGGATTTATCCTGTATGGGACTCCCTGAGCTTCCTGGATTTGATTGACTATTTCCTTACCCATATTAGGTAAGTTTTGAACTATAATCTCTTCAAATATTTTCTCAGTCCCTTTCTTTTTCTCTTCTTCTTCTGGGACCCCTATAATTCGAATGTTGGTGAGTTTAATGTTGTCCCAGAGGTCTCTGAGATTGTCCTCAATTCTTTTCATTCTTTTTTTTTTTTATTCTGCTCTGCAGTAGTTATTTCCACTATTTTATCTTCCAGGTCACTTATCCGTCTTTCTGCCTCAGTTATTCTGCTACTGATTCCTTCTAGAGAATTTTTAATTTCATTTATTGTGTCATTCATCATTGTTTGTTTGCTCTTTAGCTCTTCTAGGTCCTTGTTAAACGTTTGTTTTATTTTCTCCATTCTATTTCCAAGATTTTGGATCATCCTTACTATCATTATTCTGAATTCTTTTTCAGGTAGACTGCCTATTTCCTCTTCATTTGTTTGGTCTGGTGAGTTTTTACCTTGCTCCTTCATCTGCTGTGTATTTCTCTGTCTTCTCATTTTGCGTAACTTATTGTGTTTGGGATCTCTGTTTCGCAGGCTGTAGATTCGTAGTTCCTGTTGTTTTTGGTGTCTGCTCCCAGTGGGTAAGGTTGGTCCAGTGGGTTGTGTAGGGTTCTTGGTGGAGGGGACTGGTGCCTGTGTTCTGGTGGATGAGGCTGGATCTTGTCTTTCTGGTGGGCAGGACTGCATCCGGTGGTGTGTTTTGGGGTGTCTGTGAGCTTATTATGATTTTAGGCAGCCTCTCTGCTAATGGGTGGGTTTGTGTTCCTGTCTTGCTAGGTGTTTGGCATAGGGTGTCCACCACTGTAGCTTGCTGGTCATTGAGTGTAGCTGGGTCTTAGCATTGAGATGGAGATCTCTGGGAGAGCTTTTGTCATTTGATATTATGTGGGGCTGGGAGGTGTCTGTGGACCAATGTCCTGAACTCGGCTCTCCTACCTCAGAGGCTCAGGCCTCACACCCAGCCACAGCACCAAGACCCTGTCAGCCACAAAGCTCAGAAGATAAGGGAGTAAAAAGAGAAAGAAAGAAAGAAAATAAATAAGTAAATAAAATAAAGTTTTTAAAATAGAAAAAAATTATTGAAAATAAAAAATAATAAAGAAAAAAGAAAGAGAGAAAGAAAGAAGAGAGCAACCAAACCAAAAAATAAATCCACCAATGATAACAAGCATTAAAAACTATACTAAAAAACAAAACAAAACAAAAAACAGACAGTCAGAACCCTAAGACAAATGGCAAAAGCAAAGCTATACATACAAAATCACACAAAGCATACACATACACACTCAAAAAAGGAGAAAAAGGAGGAAAAAAATATATATATATAAATTAAAAAAGGAAGAGAGCAACCAAATCAATAAACAAATCTACCAATGATAATAAGCCCTAAATACTAAACTAGGATAAACATAAAACCAGAAACAACTTTGATGCAGAAAGGAAACCCCAAGTCTACAGTTGCTCCCAAGGTCCACCGCCTCAATTTTGGGATGATTCATTGTCTATTCATGTGTTCCAAAGATGCAGGGTGCATCAAGTTATTATGGAGACTTAATCCACTGCTCCTGAGGCTGCTGGGAGAAATTTTCCTTTCTCTTCTTTGTTCGCACAGTTCCTGGGGTTCAGCTTTGGATTTGGCCCTGCCTCTGCATGTAGGTCACCTTAGGGTGTCTGTTCCCCGCCCAGACAAGACGGGGTTAAAGGAGCAGCTTATTAGGGGGCTCTGGCTCACTCAGGCCGGGGGGAGGGAGGGTTACGGAATGCGGGGCGAGCCTGTGGCGGCAGAGGCCAGCGTGATGTTGCAACAGCCTGAGGCATGCCGTGTGTTCTCCTGGGGAAGTTGTCTCTGGATCACGGGACCCTGGCAGTGGTGGGCTGCCCAGGCTCCTGGGCGGGGAGGTGTGGATAGTGACCTGTTCTTGCACACAGGCTTCTTGGCGGCTGCAGCAGCAGCCTTAGCGTCTCATGCCCATCTCTGGGGTCTGCGCAGATAGCCGTGGCTCGTGCCTGTCTCTAGAGCTTGTTTAGGAGGTGCTCTGAATCCCCTCTCAATGGTCTCTTGCCTCTTTGTCAGTTCCAGACTTTTTCCCAGTCTCCCACCCGGCTTGCTGTGGTGCACTAGCCCCCTTCAGGCTATGTTCACACATCCAACCCCAGTCCTCTCCCTGGGGTCTGACCTACGAAGCCGAAGCCTCAGCTCCCAGCCCCCAGCCACCCCGGCAGGTGAGCAGACAAGCCTCTCGGGCTGGTGAGTGCTGGTCAGCACCGATCCTCTGTGTGGGAATCTCTCTGCTTTGCCCTCTGCACCCCTGTTGCTGTGCTCTCCTCCGTGGCTCTGAAGCTTCCCCCGCCACCGTCACGCCCCGCCTCCACCACTGAAGAGCCTTCCTAGTGTGTGGAAAGTTTTCCTCCTTCACAGCTCCCTCCCAGAGGTACAGGTCCCATCCCTATTCTTTTGTCTCTGTTTCTCCTTTTTTCCTTTGCCCTACCCAGGTACATGGGGAGTTTCTTGCCTTTTGGGAAGTCTGAGGTCTTCTGCCAGCGTTCAGTAGGTGTTCTGTAGGAGTTGTTCCACATGTAGATGTAGTTTTGATGTATTTGTGGGGAGGAAGGTGATCTCCACATCTTATTCCTCCACCGACTTGAAGGCGCCCCCTATATTTTCCATTCTTTCTGAGGCAATCTCAGAAAGTCTGTTTTTCAAGGAATTGTCCCTTTTCATCTAAATGTCTAAGTTTATTGGCATAAAGTAATTTTTAATATCTTTTCATTATCTCCTTAATGTCTACAGGATCTATATGTTGGTGTTTTTATGCTTTCTTTCTATTTTTTTTTTTTATCTTTGGCCTTCAGCCTTTTTTTTTTTTTTCGGTTTTTGGTTTTTCTTTTTTAAGGTAAGAACTGGATTTATTTAGAGATATACACATTCCATAGACAGAATGTGGGGCCTTTAGCCTTTGAATGATGTGCCTAGGTGTGGTTTTCTTTGTACTTATCCTACCTGGATTTTTGTATCTATGACTTGATACCTTTCATCACTTTTGGAAAATTAATAACCAGATTCTCTGCAGCCACATCCTCTCTCTTCTCTCTTTCTGGGACTTGAATTCCATGTATGTCAGACTTCTTTTTTTTTTTTTTTTTACTATGTCCTGTATGTGTCTTACACTTATTTCTCCTATTCTTTGTTTTTCCTTTCAGAATTTCAACTGACTTATTTTTCAATTTCCTAATTCCCTCTTCTGTGTGTAATCTGCTGGGGGGGAAGGGTGATCTGATACAAACTACTCCATCATACTGGCAATATCTCTGAATCACTTAAAATTATTTGGTTATTTTAATTTCACTAGCTCGCTTTTCTCAATTCTCTCTTCCTTTTACCTTATTGTATTTTCCAGCTAAGCCCTCTTCTCTTGTGTGCCGCATCTGTTTGAGTCTTTGTTTCTGTAGTGGTTTTGCTTTTTATTCCTCTGCTTGCCTATGCTCTGCTGACTCATATTCCGTCTTCCTCTGCGCCTTACCTTGTCTTTCCTGGACTCTTCAATATTGCTTTGTGCTCTTCCTTTTTTCTTTTTTCTTTTGGCTGCGTTGGGTCTTCGTTGCTGCGCATGGGCTTTCTCTAGTTGCGTCAAGCGGGGGCTACTCTTTGTTGTGGTGTGTGGGCTTCTCATTGTGATGGCTTCTGTTGTGGAGCATGGGCTCTAGGCATGCGGGCTTCAGTAGTTGTGGCACGTGGGCTCAGTAGTTGTGGTTCACGGGCTCTAGAGCACAGGCTCAGTAGCTGTGGCACACGGGCTTAGTTGTTCCACAGGATGTGGATCTTCCCGGACCAGGGCTCAAACCCATGTCCCCTGCATTGGCAGGTGGATTCTTAACCACTGCGCCACCAGGGAAGCCCATGTGCTCTTCTTTTTTCATAAGCAAATACTTCACTCATTTTTTTCTAAAATTCCTGGAACTATGTTTAGTCAACTTTTCATCTGTTCTGTGGCAACAGCCTTTTTGGTAATTGTTTTTCACTGGCCACTTCCCCACTGTTACTTTCATCTTTATCTTCATGTGCTATCTTTGTTTATATTCTGTGGCTTAAAAAAAATTAATACTCTTTTATAAAGAGATGGAGTCTGCCTGGAGGTTTAAATTGCAGAAGGGCTGGAGCCATTTCCCAGGGTAAACGCGGTTGAGTGTGAGAGTTCTTATTTCCTTTATCTCTCCTCAGTCAGATAAGACTGCTCACACCCTTCTGTGTCACTATCAGAATGCAAACGTGGCCCATCTGTGTCCTTCCTCATCCAGTTCCACATTTCTTATTTGTCAAGACTTTAGATTTAACCCCTCTACAGAATCTCCAGCCACAAACCTATACTGTTCCCATTATTCCAAAAAGAGGCCATTGGTTTTGTCCCTTAGGGTGTGTCACTTACTTTGAGGAACCAGGCTTTCCTGCGTTTGAGTGGCATTTCCAACAGTGGCTATCCTCTCTCATTATCTTCCCACGTGCCTGCTTGACCTTCACTGCACTTCATCTATTTTGGTTCAGGGTTACAGATGTCTCTTTATTTCTTTCAAGCTAGAGTTTTGTTCCTGTTTCTTATTCTCCTTCTTGCTTTTGGGTGATTTCTCAGAGAAGAGGGAAACTGCCCTCTTTATGCCACATTTTAAAACCAGAAGTCTCACCCTCAGGGAGTCTTTTGCATGCTACACTATTTTTAGTTTCAGTTTTGCATCACATATGATCTTTCAGAGTTGTATTAAACGGTGCTTAGGGAACTGAATTCAAGTTTAAATTCAATCTTGCCTGGTGTTACCAATGCAAATAACTCAATCAAAGAGACAATCAAATCATCAGAAACAGTCACACATGGCTAAACTTGCACAGGTGCAGGCAGTGACAATCCCATCAGAGTATAATCCTCTGCCTGGAAGCTAGTAAAAAATTTGGAAAAAATGGTGTATAACATTTAAACTGGGCCTGAAGAATGGTTAGAATCCAACTGGCTGGTAAGGAAGGTGAGTTCCTTCTGTGGAACAGCATCAGTTTTTGCAAAGGCTGAAATTGTTACGTGGGTTTAGGAATCAAACAGCACACAGTCCAATTGGGAAGGAAAACAGAGTTCTAGAGCACATGGCACTTCTTTTTCTATTGAATAGGAAACCAATTCTTTAACTCAGAATGAAGCCTACCCCCAGCTGTCCAACACACCTTGTCTTCTCACTGTCCACAGAACAATTGCTGCATTCCACAGACTGTCATTCACAGCCCTTTACCCCATGAAGACAAAATGAAACTGAAGGAATTGGGTTAAATGACCAGTCAAATCTCTTTCATTCTGTGGACAAAGAATATCCCCTGCCATATCAGTAAACAAAGGATGCTGCATCCGTCAAGCCATCAGCCACTGCAGCTGCCCCCCACTGTGCACCCTGAGGATGGAGAAAAGCCAGGATACTAGCCCTAGATAGCTAAGATGCATATAAAAGGGACGATCTCAATGATCCCAGACTCTTGCATCTATCCATACATAGAAAAGTGCTACATTCATTAACTTGAGATGTCTGGTTTTCTTTTTTTAAAATTAATTTATTTAATTTATTTAGTTTTGGCTGCATTGGGTCTTCATTGCTGCGCATGGGCTTTCTCTAGTTGCGGCGAGCGGGGCTACTCTTCATTGCGGTGCACATGTTTCTCATTGTGGTGGCTCCTCTTGTTGTGGAGCACTGGCTCTAGGCACGTGGGCTTCAATAGTTGTGGCATGTGGGCTCCATAGTTGTGGATCACGGGCTCTAGAGCACAGGCTCAGTAGTTGTGGTGCTCGGGCTTAGTTGCTCCACAGTGTGTGGGATCTTCCCGGACCAGGGCTCGAACCCATGTTTCCTGCATTGGCAGGTGGATTCTTAACCACTGTGCCACCAGGCAAGTCCCTGGTTTTCTTTAATTAACAGTAATCTTTGGATGTTCTGACTACCTAGTTTTTGCTGCAAAACTCCTATATATCTTGGCTCCTCCCTTACCTCTTTGGAGCTGTCCCTCAGAGCTATCTGAGAGGCTGTCTTCCAGGCTTAAGTTCTCAGTTTTGTCCTCCTAATAAAACATAACTCTCAACTTTTAGATTGTGCATTTTCTTTTCAGTCGACATTGCTATGATTTGATAGCATTCTCCCCGCTCTTCCCCCTCCGTATATGACTGTGTGTGTTGCTCAGCAAGCATGCCTCACCCTTTCCCGTATCTGTCCATTGCTCATGCTAATTTCTCCACTTGGAACTCTTTTCTTACTATCAACTCTGCTGATAAAAAAATCCTGCTTATCCTTCAAAGCCCCACAGGCCTTTCCTGATTCCCCGACCAGATATGAACTTGCTTTCTACCTCTTGGACTGAATTTTTCACAATCTTTTCAGACCAGGTACCACTCCCCAGGGAGGCAAGGACTCCTGTGACACCTCAAGTCATCCCTCTGTCCTTGGGAAAGTGTCTCCAAAACCAGCCTTCAAACTCTTGCTCTCATGTTTCCCTCTTTTATGACCTAGCCTTGGAAGTGAAACACCATCATTTCTGCCATATTGTCTTGGTCCCACAGACTAATCCTGATTTAATACGGGAACCATGCAAGGGCATGAATACCAGGAAGCTGGGCTCAGTGGAGGCCACCCTGGAGGCTACCACACCTACTTACCTGGGGTTTCTCTTTGTGCAAGTCACTCATCTGTCTAGACCTTGTTCCCTCATTTATAAATAATAACACCTCCCAGGAATTTGTGGAGATTAAATGCTTATAAAGTGGTTTGAGCTGCTTCCCCCTCCCCGACCCCGGACAAACATTACCCAGGACTCTTCTAGGGAAGCCAGTTGCAGCCTCTCTCCCTGAAACGCTCCAACCCTCTGCTCTCCTCTCCTCCCCTCTTCATCCTCCTCCCTTCACACCAGGGGGAATATTTTCAAACCATTCCTCAAACCTCACTCCTCCCAAACATGATGTCTATGCTTCAGTCCTCCACATTCCCCTAAGGACCCAGGCTTTAGAATCTAAAAGTCGGGAAGAACCTTGCTAGTATTTTTTCCCCTATTCTATCATACCTTTGACCATATCAGGGCTGATCATTTACTTGGAAGAAATTACCAGGAAAGTGAAAAAAGAAAAAAAATATACATATATATATTTAAAAAAAATATATATATATATATAATATATTTGTGTGTGTATATATATATAATTTAAGAAACCTTATTTTACCAGGGGGTTAAACAGAGGATAAAATACAATTTCAGAGGAGTGGCTCCTAACCCTGACTGGCTTCCTGGAGGAGGTGTGTTACCGAGTCCAAGCTCATACTGCTCACCTCACCACAGGCCAATAAATTGAGAAATGAGTTGTTGGGGCAAGGAATAGTGACTTTATTTGGAAAGCCAACAGACAGAGAACATGGTGGACTCGTGTCCCAAAGAACCATCTTACCTGAGTTAGAGTTCAGGCTTCTTTTATACTAAAATGGGAGAGGGTGTGGTTGGTTATTGCAAACTTCTTGGCATCAGAATCCTTCCTTCTTGCAGCTGTCCACATAGGTCAGGTCACGATGTTCCCGTAAACCTCCAACAAGACAAATGTTACTCTCTGTTCTTCAACTTTTTATCTCTGTAAGGATGGAAAAGTGTTATACCTTTAAAGTTTACAGCCTTGAGGATGGGTTCTCCTGTATATTTCAGGCCATAGGCAACATTCTTAACTTGTAGCAAAAGCAATAGAATACAAAGATTAAAGAAAAAGAAACAGATCCAATTGGAGTCAGATTTGTTTTTTCCCTATTACAGTGAAGGTCAGGTGCAAATGAGAGTTACTCATTGTATTAGTTTCTTAGGGCTTCCCTAACAAAGTACCACAAACTGGGATGCTTAAAAAAACAGAGATTTATTGTCTCATGGTTCTAGAAGCTAGAAGTCCAAAATCAAGGTGTGGGCAGGGCCATGCACCCCTGAAGCCTACAGGGGAGTCATCCTTCCTTGCCTCTTCCTAGCTTCTCGTGGGTTGCTGGCAATCTTTGATGTCTCCTGGCTTGCAGCTGCATAGCTCCAATCTCTGCCTTCATCGTAACGTGGCATTCTCTCTGTGTGTCTGTGTCTTCACACGCTGTCTTCTTACAAGAATACCAGTCACATTGGTTTAGAAGCCGACTCCAGCATGACCTCATCTTAACTGCTAACATCTACAATGATCCTCATTCCTAATAAAGTCACATCCTGAAGTACTGGGGGTTAAGACTTCAGCAAATCTTCTTTGGGTAGGACACAATTCAATCCACAATACCCGGGGAAGAACAGGAGCAGGTCCTGGATTGGGTAAAGGCTCTTTGGGTAGAAAGTGCCTGTGTAAACTCATGTAGGTGGAAAACATTTCTGCCCTTGCTGCCAGCAGGGATTGGGCCTGGAGATGATATGGGATGAGCCAGGGAGGTGGGTGGGTCCAAGTGGTTATGGGAAAAGGGATAAGGAGGCTGTGGGATCTGGGTGACCCAAAGTGAATCAAAGACAATGGTTAGATTGTCCAAGGAAGATGATCCCTAATGGAAGCTGGGAACAGCAGGGAACAAAGAAAGCAAATAAATGAGCGAGTTTAGATTCCCAGGTGCTCTTCTAAGTTGAAACACTTAAAAAAAATGATAAAATTAGTTAGAATGGCAGGGAGAGGGAAGCCCAAGCAGAGGCTTCAGATGCCAGTATATGGGCTAGTTATAGAAACAGATTTCCAGGAGCACATTCTTGGAAACTTCTGGAGATGGGGTGTGTTGTTAGGGTACAGCGCAGAGAAACACCTAACCTCTTTGGAAAGTATCAATGGAACGATTTTTTTCTCTGGTGGGAGGCAGAGATGGGGGTCTGTGTGCTCTGCCTGGACCCCACTTCTGCTCATTCTCATGGTCTCATCTCCTTCCCCAAGTGGCTTAAACCATTTGAGGTCAACCCTTTGGCTTCAATAACAGCTCGAGGCCTCACTTTCGACACAGCATACTCCTTCTACGTCAGCCAACACCCACATTTTGTTCCATTTGGTTTGGCTATTTTTAAAAGTCACTCTGCAACTTCAAAGTGACCGCTTGCTATCTTGTGAGCAAAACTTGCCCACGATGAAAGGCAGATTTCACACGGACTGCTTCGTTCAGCAATTTAGGCGAGTTTGGAGAGACATTGTCTGTTCCTGTGAGTACTATAAATTTTTTCAAATTCATTCAATCTTTCAACAATGACTTGAGTGTTTACTACATGCCATAACATGAAACATTCTGCCTTTCCTGAGGAATTACTCACCTAGCTTGAAAGCTTTAAATGTGTGACATCTTTAGGGAGGTGTTTTAGTTTAAAATACTTTTGTCTTAGTGTGTTTCTTTCCCTCCAACCTGACCCTTTTTCTCTTTCACTTTTTAAAAAATTGAATAGAGATAATACAAAAATTCATTCTAAATTAGAAGTGAAATTTCTTCTTCCAAACTCAGTACTAAGAAAAATATTATCAGCTAGGAGCCTTAGGCTAATGAAGGAAAGAAAGTTGTTTCTTAGTTCAGAAAACTTGTTCTTATCAAAGAGACATCAAAGAGATGCTGTCTCACTTTAAAGAAACCACCAACACAAGTTTATTTTGTTTGGTTTTTAAAGAGGAGCAAAGGATGATTCTCAAAAACATTACGGTGAGCAAAAGAAGCCAGGCACGAAAGAGTATATGTATATGAAATTCTAGAAGAGTCGAAACTAATCTACAGTGACAAAAAACAGATCAGTGTTGGCCTGGGGCTGGGGCTGAATTGACTGCAGTGAGTCAGTTAGCGGGAACTTTTTGGGAGAACAGAAATGTGCTATATCATGATTGTGACAGCGATTACACAGATATATACACTTGTCAAAACTCATCAAGCTATACATTTATTTACATGCAAATTATACCTCCATAAAACTGATTTAAAAACAAAAACATAAATGCAATCTGGAGCTGGGATCTGAATGGACAGGAGTTCTCAAGGGAATGAGAAAGTATATGTTTCTCTTTTTTTCTTTAAAGAGCTTTATCGAGGTATAATTTATGTATCATAAAAGTCACCTATTTAAGTGTACAATTCAATGCCTTTTAGCAAAGGTACAGAGTTGTGCAACCATTACCACAATTCAGTTTTAGAAGATTTCCATCACCCCAGTAAAATCCCTCATACCCACGTGCATCAGTCCCATTTGAGCATTTGTTTTATTGTGACTTTTGAGGAAGTGGGTTAAGCAAGTATCTTAAGTTGTCGGAGCTCATTTGCTAGGGACCTGGAGGACTGTAGCCATAGTGAGCTTGGCTGTGGGTGCAGCCTCCGGTCACTTCGGGGTCCCCACAGAGGCAGGCTCTTCATCTGTGCTTTAATTTTTTCTGCGAACACAGTCACAAGCATATTCTCTATGCCCCTCCACGGACTGCAAATGGACGGGCATAAGGAAGCCTATGGCTGTCCTTTGGGTGCATTCTGCTGCTCTCTGTGCCCCAAGGTCTGCCGGTCATGGGGCAGCAGAACCCCCTTACCCCAGCTGCCCCTGCCCGGCTCACCTGCTTCCCTTCTGTGCCCAGGCTCGAGTGCATCGCCTCTGTTCCTGCCAGCTGTCCAGGAGCAGGCCCAGGAGGAGCTTGTCCTACCGGTCAGCTGTTGCTGGAAGCAGCACCAAGAGCAGCGCTGAATATCCCCAGAGCAACACAAGTCAGTGGAGAGACCACAGGAGAGATCATGGTAGACGTGGAGCAAAAAAAAGCCCCACTTTGGACAGCAAGAGTGTTTAATCTGAAAAGGCTTGCACATCCTCAGGCATATGGGGGTAACGCTGCAGCCTTGATCTGTGGAAGTCAAGGGTCAAAAGCCAGCAGAAGGTAACAACTTGGGCATCTCCTCCACGTTTCCATAGAAGGCCAGGGTTAGGAGATGTGCTCAGGACTACTTGTTATGTTCCTCCCAGTGGGTCTACTGAAGGAGTTTAGCAGTGAACAAAATTAACATAATTTATTCGTATATAGAATATCACAAATCTAAGAGTATGCGTTACAGCTCCTTCACAGGAAAGGCTGAGCTGAGGCTCTATGTAAGAGAGTCCGTAGCTGGTTTGCATAGTTCTGAGCTGCAGAGCGGGTCAAAGACTGGAGGGTGCTGAGAGTGGTGTGGACAGACTGGGTGTCCCTGGGACGCTGCTTTTAGTATTACAGATACGTCTGAGTGTGCTGGAGCTTGTGTTAAGTGTGCCAGCAAGTTGCCCAGGGGCTCCTTGCCTGAGCAAGTGGCCTATATACACAATTATGTTGGGACATTGCTGTCAAGACTGGCTACATCATGTGCGGGGCCCAGTGCAAGATGATAATGTGGACCCCTTTGTTTACTAGGAGGAAAGGGCTTTTTCTTTTCTTTTGTGATCTCTATATTCTCTCAACCAGATAAGGTGTTTTTTAATTCTCTTTTTAATGTACTTCACGCATGGGAATTTTCATGGGGCAAGTGCAGACCCTCCCAGATGCCCAGCACCCCAACTTACAATTCAGTGCACGGACAAGTGTGCTTGACCTCGACCTTCCCTGAGTCCAAGCCCAGCCCCCAGCAGGGGTGGAGGGCAGTAGTGGCTGCTGGGCGGGGATGGGGGATGGGCAACTGAGCTCTGGGTAGCTGGCAGGCAGCAGGAGGTGGGACTACATGTGAGCAGAGCCTCCAAGCCCCTGGCATGTGTTCCATTGTTCCATTGGACTTCAGTCACAAAACACAAATTCAAAGATCAAATCACTAAGAGTTTCAAGATGGCAACCACAGAACACTAAGCCCCAAGCGTGGGGCCCCCTTCTGAGCATGTGGCACTGTGTGGTCACACACTGGTCACAGGTCTATGCAGCCGACCTAGATTGCCATTTACCCTTTATCACTTCTGTCCAATCTCCCACTGGCAGGATTTATCTCCATGTGCCAGGAGCCCCTGCGTAAGGTTTTGGAAAGGAGCTGGGTTGATGTTGGCGTTCCTCCTTGCTCCCTGGAAAACTCAATCTTCATGAATTGAATTCTCCTCATCTACACCGTGTAAATAGCTTCCTTTCAGAGATGCTTTGAGGGTGAAATGACATAAGAAGAAAACATATATGTTTACATTTATGGTTGTATTATTTTTGAGGCTCTGGCGTCAAGCAAAATGCCTAAAATTGGGAGAAAAATTCTTTGTGCCCATGATCCCTGAGTCATTTCTGAGGGCAGTGCCAGCCACGTGCAATATTTTGATTCAAGGCTGTTTATCTTCCAGGTCTCCTTTTTATTTATCTGTGTAACCTTCCCTCCAACTCGTAGCACACTCCTTCCCCTGCTGCCTGCCATCTTGTTCAGTGTCACTCAGCCTGGACTGCACTCCCTGGCAGTGGCCTATGGTTCATGCTCTCCTGATTCTCATCAAAATGTACCTGCTTAGCGCCCTACATGCTTAAGGCTCTGCAAGGTCTTCAGAGAGATTATGTGGTAATGTATTGATAATTCGAATTAATTTTCCATTGCTTTGGTAGACTGAGACATTAACAATATTTGCAATAAAGCAAATAACTTTAATATCTTAACCCAAGAAGTAAGTCAGCTAGGAATTTCAGAACCCTTAGAGCCATTGGGGGAGATATTTATGAATAGCTGAGAACACTGAACAATAGAGTTGTGAATAAAGCTGGCTTGCCTTTGGGATAGAAGAATCTTCACTCCAGAGAACAGCTGTAACACGAAGATCAGCGTGAGTCTGCTGAGTTCCTGGAGATTTTCTGGGCCAGAAGTGCAATTTCCAGGCACAGAAGCTGAATTTGGCCCTCTGACAGGCCTTGTTTGGTTGGGATTGCTTGGTTTTGTAAAATTTGAATGCAAATACAATTAAGTGGGGTCAGCCTCTCTGGTTCACTGGAGGCCCCATCCCCCTATTGTCTGAATGGCTCCTCCTTGGCTGGGTCATTAGGCCACATGCTCATTGTAGAGATGAGAGGTTGGTTTGGTTAAATGAAAGGCCAAGGCCAGAGGGCTTGGCCCCAGAAAGGCTCTGCCCTGCCCCTCAGATCCTTTGTCAATGTTTTGCAGGATGGTCCAGGTGTGCCTTCACTCCCAACGGCCAGGACCTGGAGTTTACCTTGCCTGGTGTACTAGTTTCTAAGGGCTGTCATAAATTGGATGGCTTAAGACAACAGAAATTTATTCTCTCCCAGTTAAGGGGTTTGAAAGTCCAAAATCAAAGTGTTAGCAGGGTTCGTTCCTTTTGGAGGCTCTGCAGGAGAAACTGTTCCACGTGTGTCCTAGCTTCTGGTGGGCTGCTGGTAACCCTTGGTGTTCACTCCTACTTCTGCTTCTGTCTTCACATGACATTCTCCCCTGTGTGTGTGCGTGTGTGCGTGTGTGTGTGCATCTGTTTTCACGTCTTGTAAGGATACCAGTCATTGGATTAAGGCCCACCCTAATCCAGTATGATCTCATTTTAACTGATTATATCTGCAAAGATCCTATCTTCAAATAAAACCGTGAGGTTCTGGTAGACATGCATTTTGGGGAGATACTGTGCAACCCAGCACCCCTGAGCTAAAGAAGAACCCAGAATGTCTAGGAATTTATGTCCCTCCAATGGGAGTAGGTATAAATATTCCACCACCTGACTATATAATTTGTAGGACCCAGTGCAAAATGAAAATGTAGGGTCCCTTGTTAAAAAATTATTAAGAATTTCAAAATGATGGGAGCAGAGCATTAAACTAAGTATGGGGCCCTTCCGAGTGTGGAGCCCTGTAGGACCGTGGACTCCCGTGAAGCTGCCCCTGCCCTTGCCTCTGATTAGGAAAACTCAGAGGGGACTCCTGCACCATCTCCACTGCTCCCTGAGAGCTCAAGCCAACGTTACTCTGTGGATAATGCACCCTTGTTGGCTTCCTTCATTTCCCAGTCCCACTTCCTCACTCCCCTACAGGTTATTTACTTCCTAATACATCCCTTTCCCCTAAATCCCCGCCTCAGGTTTACTTTTGGGAACTGACTGTCAGACAGGCAGGGACAGCTCTGCTCTAATTGGATGACCATTGAAAAGGCCTTTGCAAGGCAACAAGGGCTTAAAGAAAGCGAGAGTCTCTATTCCTTTTATCCATATAAGAAAAACTTCCAAAATAAATCTTAAAGATACACCAGTGGACTTCCGGGAAGATAGAGTAGGTGCAATTTACCTATTCCTCCCACTAAGTATAACTGAAAGCCATTGACATTATACACAAAATAAACATAAGAAGACTCTGAAGCATGGAGAGGAGAAGGCAGACTAGCTTGGGCTTCAGGATCCAAGAAATGATATGGTGGTGAGTTCCCCAGGTTTTTTTTTTTCTTTCAACCTTTTACATTCCAGACTTAGAGTAGAAGATCATGGAAGCCTGGAAATGCCAATGGTGCAAACAAAAAAAAAAAGCCTCAACAGAGCCTGCTCTTTTAGCCAAAGGATCAGGAAAGGGACCACTTACAAGACAGGAAACTGTTAGACAATAACTGCTCTCCTCCAGGTAAATACTACAGAAAAGCCTGTGGCCCCACTCCCACCTATTCCAGCAAAAGCTGAGTGGGAAGCCTAGACCTCCACCCTTACCAGGTGTAAAGAAATGCCCCAATCACCCAAGTAGTGTTTCAGAAGCCTAGTGGAGAATCAGGATATTTGCTATTGCCCAGCAATAACTAGGCCACTCCCAGATGGTGTCAGTGGGGAGCAGTAAATGACAAACTCCTACTTCTCCCAGCCAGGGAGGTACAGCCTAGTGAGGAGCCAGAATTTTCACCCCCACGCAGTAGTAATGAAGAGCCCCATCACCCTTGAGTGTCAAAGGAGGCCAAATGGTGAACCTGGGCTCTACCCTCCCCTGCAGTAAGAAGGTGGCAACCTCACTTCTGCTGGAGTAGTGTCAAAAGAAGCCAACTAAAACAGAAGGTTTGAATAAGATCCAGAGTCTCATAACAATACTAAAAATGTCCAGGAGTCAATAAAAAAATCACTCATCATTGTATCAAGAACCAGAAAGATCTCAAACTGAGTAAAAAAAAGACAATAGATGCTAACACCAAGATGACAGAGATGTTAGAGTTATCTGATAAAGATTTTAAAGCAGCTGTGATAAAATACCTCAGGGAGCAGTTATGAAAATGCCTGAAGCAAATGAAAAAGTAGAAATTCTCAGCAAAGAAACAGAAGATATAAAGAAAAGCAAAATGGAAGTTTTACAAGTGAAAAGTACAAAAACCAAACACGTAATAGATAGGCTCAACATCAAAATGGATGAAATGGAGGAAAGAATATGTGAACGTGAAGATAGAACAACAGAAATTACTCAGTCTGAGCAACAAAGATGAAATAGGCTGAAAACGATCAACACAGCCTCTGGAGTCTGTGGGATTATAACCTAAAATTTAATGCTATTTCACTGGATTCCCAGAATGAGAGGAGAAAGAGAGCAAGGCTAAAATATTCCTGGAAGAAATAACAGCTGAAAACTCTCAAATTTGTTGAGAGATGTAAAACTACAGATTAAGGAAGCTGAGCAAACCCTAAATAGAATTAACATAAAGAAATCCATCCAGGACACAGTACTGTCAAAGTCTGAAAATCAAGGAGAAAGAAAAAAAATCTTGAAAGCATCCAGAAAGAAATATCTTATCTATAGGGGGAAACCAATCTGAATGACAATATGGTGGCCAGAAGGAAGTGGCACAATATTTTTCAAGTACTGAAAGAAAAGAATTGTTAACCCAAAATCCTATATCCAGTGAGAATTTTCTTTAAAAATGAAGAGGAAATCAAGACACTTTCAGATGAAGAAAAACTGAAGAAATTTGTTGCCAGTAGAGCTAACCTAAAATAATGAATAAAGTAAGTTCTCTAAACAGAAAGGAATAATGAAAAAAAGAACCTTGGAAAAGCAGGAAGAAAGAGCACAGAAAAAATATAATATATTCTCCTTCTCTTCTCGATTTTCCTAAATTATGTTTGATGGCAGAAACAAAAATTGGAGCACTATCTGATGTGGTTCTAAAAGTACATAGAGGAAATATTGGAGAACATTGTATTGTTAGTGGGAGAGAGCAAAGGGCCATAAAGGGAAATAAATTTCTATGCTTCACTCAACTGGTAAAATGAGAATAGGACACATAAATGTGACAATTTATGTATGTATAATATAACACCTAAATCAGCTACTAAAAAAAGCTATAAAAAGAGATACACTCAAAAGCATTATAGATAAGTAAAAACAGAATTTTGAAAAATGTACAACTAAATCAAAGGAAGTCAAGGAAGAAAAAGAAAACAGAGGAATGAAAAACAGAAAAAACAGAAAACAAAAAATAAATGGCAGACTTAAGTCCTAAGACTTGTTCTAATACCATGCTAATCAAAGGAAACCTGGATGAATTAGTTTGCTAGAGCTGCTGTAACAAAATACCATAGGTAGGTGGCCTGAACAACAGGAATTTATTGTCTTCCAGTTCTGGAAGCCTGAAGTCTAAGATTAAAGTGTCAGCAGGACCATGCTTCCTCTGAAGGTTCTAGGAAAGGATCTGTTCCAGGACTCTCTCCTAGCTTCTGATAGGTCCTTGGCTTGTGGCAGCATAATTCTAATCTTCACTTGATGTTCCCCCTGTGTACATATCTGTCTCCAAACTTCCTCTTTCTATGAAGACATCAGTTCTATTGGGTTAGACTCTCACCCTTCTCTGGTATGACCTCATCTTAAATAATTACATCTGCAGTGACACTATCTCCACATAAGGTCACATTCTGAGGTACTGGGGGTTAGGACTTCAACATTATTTTCGAGGACACAATTCAATTCATAACACTGGAGAAGCCATATTAATTTCAGATAAAGATTTCAAAGCAAGTTAAATTATCACAGATAATGATAAAAGGATCAATTCTTCAAAAAGACATAAAAGTCTTTAACATGAATATGTGAGACCAAAACTGATAGAACTGCAAAGTGGAATAGACAAATCCACTATTATAGTTTGGGATTCAATACCTCTCTGTCAGTAACTGACAGATCCAACAGTCAGAAAATAATTAAGGATAGAGTTAAACTGAACACCCATCAATCAATTGGATCGAACTGACATTTATAAAATACCTCATCCAACAACAACAGAATACACATTTTCTTAAGCTTATTTGGAACTTTCACTAGAATGAAGATAGACCACATTCTAGGCCATAAAACATGCCTTAAAAAATATAAAAGAATAGAAATCATACAAAGTATTGTTTCAGACAACAATGGAATTACATGAGAAATCAATAACAGAGAGATGCCTGGAAAAATCCCCAAATATTTGAAGATTAAACAATACACTCCTAAATAACACACATGGGTTAAAGAAGTCTCAAGAGAAATTTAAAAATATCTTGAACTAAATGAAAATGAAATACAACTCATCAAAATTTGTGAGATGTAGCAAAAGCAGTGTTTAGAGGGAAATTTATAGCATTGAGTGCACATATTAGAAAGGAAGAAAGATCTAAAATCAATAATCCAAGGGACCTGGGAGGAAAAAATTATTACTAGAAACAGAAAGGGTCATTATATAATAAAAGGTCACTCCACTAAGAAGACATAGTAATCCTAAATATGTATGTACCATATAACAGAGCTGCAAAAGATGTGAAGGAAAACTGATACAACTGAAAGGAGAAATAGACAAGTACATAATTACAGTTGGAAAATTCAATACCTTTTTGTCAACAATTGGTAGAACAAATAGACAGAAAATCAGCAAAAGTTTGGAAATACTCAACACCATCAACCAAGAAGATCTAATTGATAGTTATAGAAAACTGCACACAACAACAGCAGAATACACATTCTTTTCAAGTGCCCTCAATACATATACCAAGCTAGATCACATTGTTGGCTATAAAACACACCTCCACAGCTTAAAGGAATTGAAGTGATAGAGTGTGTTCTTCAACAACTGTGGAATCAAGCTAGAAATTGACAACAGAAAGATAACAGGAAAATTTCCAAACTCTTGAATACTAAACAACACACTTCTAAATAATCTACAGATAAAAGAGGAACTCCCAAGGGAAATTAAAAAATACATTAGATTGAAAGAAAATACAACTCAAAATTGTGGGACCCAACTAAAACAGTACTGAGAGGGAAATTTATAGCACTAAATGGAAACATTAGAAAAGACGAAATGCCTCCAATCAACAATCTAAGTTCCCACCTCAAGAACCTAGAAAAATAAGAGAAGATAAACCTGAAGCAAAGAGAAGGAAGGAAGTAAAAAAGATCAGAGCAGAAATCAATGAAAATAAAATAGAAAAAAATAGAGAAAATCAAGGAAATAGAGCTGTTTCTTTGAAAAGATTGATAAAATGTAAAACCTCTGGCAAGACTGACAAGAGGAAAAAAAGAGCTAAGACACAAACTACCATTATCAGAAAGGAAACAGTGGATATCATTACAGACTCTCTACCTATTAAAATAATAATAAGAGAATACTACAAACAACTCTACCCACAAAAATTTGATAAAATGTGACAAGTCCTCAAAATACATGAACTACCACAACTCACATTTATGAAATAGCTCAACTGAATAGCCCTATAAATATTATGAAATTGAATTAATAATTTAAAATTTTCCCTCCAAAGAAAAAACTAGTCCCCCCAAATTCTACCAAAAGGTTAGAGATTTTACACCAGTTCTACACAATTTATGCTGGGAAGTGGAAGAGGAGGGAACATATCCCAATTTGTTTTATGAAGCTTGTATTACCCTGACACTAAAACCAGACAAAGACATTCAAAAAGAGAAGTTTATACCAATATCCTTCATGAATACATATGCAAAAATCCTTAACACAAGATTAACAAACAGAATTCGGCAATATATAAAAAGAAGTATACAATACACCCAAGTGAGGTTTATTCTAGGGATGCAAGACTGTTTAATTATCCAAAAATCAATTAAAGCAGTCCGCTAAAATACCAGGAGAAAGAATAAAAATCACATGATCATACCAATGAAAGAAGAAAAAAAAAATGTTTAAAATCCACTTCATGATTAAAACTCTCAGAAAACTGAATATAGGGAAACTTCCTCAACTGGGTAAAGAACACCTACAAAACCTTACAGCTTAGATTGTACTTAACGGTGAAAGACTGAATGCTTTCCCCCTGAGATCAGTAATAAGGCAAGGATGTCCACTCTCACCACTGTTATTCAGCATAGTGCTGGAAGGCTAGCCAGTATAATTAGGCAAGAAAAGGAAATAAAAGGCATACAGATCAGAAAGAAAGAGCTAAAATTGTCCCTATTTGCAGAGGACACTTTTGTCTACAAAGGAAACCCCAAGGAACCTACCCAAACCAAAAAACCAAAAAATTGTAACTAACAAGTGAGTTTAGCAAAATTGCAGGATGCAGATCAACATGCAAGGACATATATACACTACCAAATGTAAAATAGATAGCTAGTGGGAAGCAGCCGCATAGCACAGGGAGATCAGCTAGGTGCTTTGTGACCACCTAGAAGAGTGGGATAGGGAGGGTGGGAGGGAGACGCAAGAGGGAGAAGATATGGGGACATATGTATATGTATAGCTGATTCACTTTGTTATAAAGCAGTAACTAACACACCATCGTAAAGCAATTATACTCCAATAAAGACGTTAAAAAAAATGTAAAACTTTTGCTATTCAAAAAAACCCCATTAAATGTATATCAAATCAAAAGAAAATCAATTGTATATTTGGATACTAGCAATAAACACATGGAAACTAAAAATTTAAATGTATTATCATTTACAATCATTAAAAAAAGAGAAATAGGTGTAAATCTAATACAACCTGTTCAGGACTTGTATACTGAAAACCACAAAACGCTCCTGGTTTATTCTTCTTTTTCAAATAGTTTTAAATACCCAGTTCCTTTTCCTTTCCTTATATATTTTAGAATAAACACTTACACCTTGCTGGTAGGGATGTAAAATGGTACAGCAGAAAGACAGTGTGGCAGTTTCTTAAAAGACTAAACCTACAACCGCCAAGCAACCCAGCAATTGTCCTCATAGGTATTTTTCCTAGGGGAATGAAAATTTACAATCACACAAAAATATACAGGCATGTTTACAGCACCGTTATTTATAATAGAATACTTCATTTGGAACTTCATTCCAAAATTTGGAAACAACCCAGATATCTTTCAACAGAGGAATAGTTAAGTAAACTGTGGTACATCCATATCATGGAATTCTACTCAGCAATAAAAAGGAACAAACTATGGATACACGCAACAACTTGGATAAATCCCCAGGGAGTTATGCTGTGTGAAGAAAGCCAATCCCAAAAGATTACATACTGCATGGTTCTATTTATGTAATATTCTTGAAATGACAAAATTATAGAAATAGAGAACAGAGTAGTGGTTGGCCAGGGTTTAAAGAGTGAGTGCGTGTGGAGGGAAGTAGATGTGGCTATAAAAGTGCAATGTGAAGGATAATGGAGATGCTCTGTATGTCGATAGTATCCATGTCAATATCCTGGTTTTTATGCTGTAATATAGTTTTGCAAGATGTTACCTTTGAGGGAAAGGGCGTAATGGGTACATGGGATCTCACCGCTTTATTTCTTACAACTGCATGTGAATCTACGATTATCTCAAAATTTAAAAAGTTTAATTAAAAAAAGAAAGGATGTACAAGGGGTTTTCAATAATGTTCCATTTCAGGCTTTAACTACCTTTGATTTTTCTTTTTTCTTTTTTTTCCCCACCTTTGCAGCAATTACTACAATTGTTCTGTGCCTTCCTAGACAAGGATTTCCACAGGAAAGAGATAAGAAGTAGACCTTAAAGAAAGAACTCTATCTTTGATAAACAAACAAACAAAAATCTCACCCCAATATTTCTAAAAATGCAGGCTTCCCGGGTATGCAACTCCTCCATAAAATCTGAGAGTGTCAGGACCTTGTCAGTGTCCCTGTTTCTGCTGGTGTTGGCAGCTGCTTTGCCGCTGAATGGCCTGGCCCTCTGAGTGTTCCTCCACCAGTTCAGGGAGAGGAATATTCTGTGCTTCTTTGTGACAGTGGCCAAATTCCCACAGAGGCTGACAGTTTCATTCCGGATCCACTATACTCCGCCAGGCCACCAGTGGACTCTTAACTTCCTGGGTGGTGGTTGGCTTCTGTGTCATAACCAATTTTGATGCCAAGTTCACCTTCCTGTGCCTCATCATGAGAGAGCTACCTTCACCTTGTTCTTGCACTGAGGTGTGAGTCTTGGGGCTATACTGTGAAGGTCAGCCATGCCTCGAGGGTGCTGATGGCTTTCTTGTGTATGGTAGGCTGTTTCTGGAGATTGCAGACCTTGAACTCTGTTACGAAGGCTGTCCACTCTCCAACAAGCATACTTCAGAATGGTCACCATGAGCTTCTCTTTGTGTCTGAGTCTCATGAGTTTTTTTCTATGGCAGCAGCCTGCTTAAAATCAAATAGACTGCATATCTGGAGGCCAAGAGGTGAATTTCAGGCCATGCTTTTTTTTTTTCACTGTAGTAATACTCCTTTTGTTCTTTGGAACTTACTGATCTATTTTCTTTCTTAAAGATCTTTTGGAAAGCAGGGAATGGGAATTAGATTTCTGTAAGAGAGAGCATGGGTTTTTCTTTCCTGGGCATCACCTTGTGTGTGATGACGTTTGGAAACATATTGGATCATGTGTTCTACGTCCTGATTTCCAGAAACACATTAGACGAACTAAGGGCCTAATGTATGTGTTATGTCCTTCTAAGAGGTATCATGCAGGCACTAGAGGAAGATTCTGCCAGGGCCACTGTAAAGTCATAATACAACATTTCTCAAACTGAGATCCCAGGGAATGGTGAATTTATAAGAAATTTAAAATGCTCGTGTTTTTATTTCAATGATAACCTCATAATACCCAATAAAAATACTAACGTAAACACGTTTGGGATCATCTGGATGACTCATTATAAAGATATCACCATTGGTTGCAGCGTCATTTGGAGCCATATTGTTTTACTTTAATAACTGCAGGCTCAGGAGAAAAGAGCAAAGGAGAACATAATACATAAACAGTACATTCTTCCAAAGTAAAGGCCAAATGATGCCACGGCTTTAAAGAAAGTTTCACAAGAGTTTAAAGGGAGAGAATGGGAGAACAGAGTCATCAAACAGAACACAGTGGTAGAGGCGGTGCTCTGGAAAATTATATTCCAATTGTTAGCAGCAGTTTATGTCCAGCAAAGCAGTATTAGCCATTGCATTGACTTAATACTGTCCATTATTAATGAATAAAAGTAATTGAAATTTAATAATAATATTTATTGGTTAAAATTTTATTGGATTTGTTTTGCTTATTTCAAAATCTCTAAAATGACGTGCATCAGGAGTTTATATCTAGTTCTAAGTTTACATATTTAAGTACTATTTTGATTAATATAAAAACAATAGTGGAAGTTCACAAGAATGCTTTTCCTTTAAGCATTATGCTGTCATATAGAATAATTTTTGAACTGGAAAGTTCTTCAGAGATTTAGTAGAGAGGAAACTTAAACCCCAAGAGATTAAAGGATTTTTCCAAGGTCAGACAGCTAATCCCCAGCAAGGCTGTTATAGCACCAGCTCTCCTGGTGTCCAGCCTGGGCCCCCTTCCAAGGCACGGCTATTCAGAAAAGTGATCCAGGACAGTGGATTATTCAGCCCCAGATGGTTGGATGGAGATGTCTTCTCTAAAACAGAGGCTGGTTGCTTTACTTGTTCTTTCGCAGGCCCCTGACTCACAGAATACACCAACAGTGGTCCAAACACAATTGAAAAACAAGAAGTTTAGAGACTAGATTGGACATCAGGCCCCACCCACCAAGGCCAGCATTCCCATCGACTCCACCTCTATTACATTTGAATAAGTGCAGAAGATGACAAATGAAGTGCTGAAGTGCTATTTTTAACATTTCTAAATGGGTGCCACAGATTGTATGCAACAGAGAATGGCTTACTCTATGGTTCTTTGCTGGTAGGTTCTCTTCTGCTTAAAAAAAAAAAAAAAAAGACCTATTTCTCTGAGGGCATCATTACTGAAGCAGGCTGATAAATTCTGAAATTTAAGTTTTTTAACCTTGAGTAGATGGTCAAATGACAGACTTTCAAGCTTTGAACTTGTGCTGTTTGTAGATGAAACCCATCTGAAATATTCTAACATAATGTACAGTTCATTGGTTTTAGCTACCCGCCAAATGATATAGGAATGTCCCCAGGTAATTTCTAGGGGTGCCCAGGGGTACTTTCCAAGTACTTATATATACATCTAGTTAATTACCAAATGGTGTTGGCCATTTCTACAGTTTAATTTCCCCTGTGCCGGCCCTGCCTATTGGTTAGCCCCATCACCTCCATTTCCCAACTGTTTCTTAGGCCCACTCCTGCCCTGTTTCCTGCTGACTGTTTCTCTGAGAGCCCCACTCCTCCCATCTTGGCCAGGACCCCTGCATCTCTTCCATGGTATCTGCCAGGCCCGGGCTCCCAGAATTCGGCAGTTAAAGGATTTATAGCTGACTTTAAGATGATTCAGTGCAGATGGTGTAGTGACATTCACTTTTTCTTCCCCCAGGGCTGTTAGTTACCGTTGGAAGCTCCCTAATCAGGAATATACTCTTTGTATCCACTGGGGTCAGGGCTTCTTCACCTGGAGTCTGCTGACCTCCCAGGAGGCCAAGGATAGCATTCAGCAAGTCTGTCCGTTTGGATGGGGAAAAAAATTACATCTTCACTTTCACTATCCTCAAGCTGAAAAAATGCATTTCCCTTCATTGTGAAAGTAGGTAGCAAACCGCGGTAGAAGGAAAGTACCAAACCTTCTGCCACAGCAGATGCCTCAGGTATTTGCATGGATGTTACAATTGTTATAGACATCACCAAATATTGTTTATACTCATCATTACTTTAAAATCACAATAATTATTAGACCTTCCACTAGATCTTGTTAAAGTGTTACTGACACAAAAATTTTGAGAACTGTATTTTAATAGATTTGATTGCATTTACAATCTACGTATTTTATTTTATTCATTTGAAAGTTTTTTTTTTCCCTGAGAAGGGGTCCATGGTTTTCCCAGACTGCCAAAGGGGTCCGTGGTACAAAATGCTTAAAAAACCCTGCCCTAGAGGGTTAATTAACACAACAGATGTCAGAAATTATTTTTTCCCCAGATAATCAGAGCTGTTCAAATTATGAGTCTGGTCTTTTCATAACTGGGGCAGAAGAATCAGAAAACCTCGCTGTCTAACCACTTGCCAGTTAGACCAAGATCTTGGACCTCACTTGGTCTACCCTTTTACAAAGGACATTCTCTCCTGGCTTACCCAGAAGCCTGGCTGGTTCTGTAGTGAGGACACTGCTGTGTTGGCTTTGGAGTGACCCTTTCTGGAAAGGTGTGTGTCATGATTGAATTGTGTCCTCCAAATTATGTTGAAGTCCTCACCCCTGGTACTTGTGAACATGACCTCCTTGGAAATAGGGTCTTTGCAGATGAAATCAGGTTAACATGAAGTCATACTGAAGTCTAATCCAGTATGACTGGTGTCTTTTTTTTTAAATTAATTAATTAATTTATTTTTGGGTCTTCGTTGCTGCGCACAGGCTTTCTCTAGTTGTGGCGAGCGGGGGCTACTCTTCATTGCGGTGCGCGGGCTTCTCATTGCGGTGGCTCCTCTTTGTTGCGGAGCACGGGCTCTAGGCATGTGGGTTTCAGTAGTTGTGGCATGCAGGCTCAGTAGTTGTGACGCGGGCTCTAGAGCGCAGGCTCAGTAGTTGTGGCGCACAGGCTTAGTCGCTCCGTGGCACGTGGGGTCCTCCCGGACCAGGGCTTGAACCCGTGTCCCCTGCATTGGCAGGTGGATTCTTAACCACTGTGCCACCAGGGAAGTCCCATGACTGGTGTCTTTATAAGAAGAGGAGAAGAGACACATAGGAAGAAGACCATGTGATGATGGAGGCAGAGATGGGAGTGATGCAATTGCAAGCCAGGGAGCATCAAAATTGCCGGCCACCACTGGAAGCCAGAGAGAGGCAAGGAAGGATCCCACCCAGCGTCTCAGACGGAACAGACCCTGCCAACACCCTGGTTTCAGTCTTCTAGCCTCCAGAACTATGAGAGAATACATTTCTGTTGTTTTAAACCACCAAGACTGTGGTACTTTGTTAGTGCAGCCCTAAGAAACAAACTCAGTGTTTGTCAGAGTATCTAAGAAAGAGAGTGGAAACTTCACTGAAGTCACAAAACCAGTTGTGTGACTTTTGGAGCCTAGTTGCTAATAAGGTTTGTACATGTGGCAGAATCTAATCTGAGCCTAACACTGATTGCTAGGTACCATCTGATTGTGAGGTTGTGGGGAAGGAAATATATAGCAGCCACCCATTTCCAACTGGCAGAGCCTAGAGATACCCAAAATAGCAGTAAAATTGTTGGTCCTCGGGGTGAGCTTAGCTCCGTTGAAAACAGAATACCTCTCCCTTTTTGCGTTACACTCAGCTAAAGCTGCCCCCATCTCACAAACATTTCAAGTGAAACCATCTCCTTACATTTTTACTCATTGCCCCTTCTTTCCCTGGGGCTCAAACTCAACTCCAGGGAAGGTAGGGTGGGGACCAAACTCATGGGCAAAATCTATGCTGGTTCCATGTCACTGTGTCTCCCTTTTCCTTAGGGTGAGTTCTCTCTCCAGGAGAGCTCAGTCCCTTCCACAGGGATGTATACAAGTCTACCCAATGGGTTGCTAGCCCTCCACCTGGTCTACTTCCCGGGAGTGGGCAGGGTCCTGTCAGGACCCTCTTCTTTATCAACATAATAGCCTATTTACCGGAGAAGTCAAACTAGATTAGGGTACCAGTTCAGACACGCATTTTAGAAGATGCTTTGAGCTCTTAAGCAGAAGTGTTCTGGGGCCTTGACCTTCTTACTTCCCTGATTTGGGCACTCAAGGAAGGGGTGGTGGAGGATGGAGAATCTGTAGGGGCAGGGACATCTCGTTGCTTGGAGCTCCATGCCTCTGAAGTCCCCATTTCCTTCATGTTTGGCTCTGAATCTACGTCCCAGACTATTCTTCCTTCCACTAAGACATCTGCGTTCTGCTCTTGCCTAGAAATGTGTACTGAAGTCTACTTCTGCATTCAATATCTTCATATCCTTTAAAACATATATCAATATATATATAGCCTTTAAAATACACTAGAGCATTCCTAAGAGCCACCCAATCTTTCAATAAATAGTTTCTCCCAGACCAAATACAAAGTCAAATATTAACCTGCATAAATCTATATACATGTAATCCAATCTTCAAACATTAGAAAAATCGCCCTCAACCTTGTCCTCCATTCCAGAAGAAGAAACTCTGCAAGTCCTTTGGTCTCACACAAAAGCTTTTTTAAAATACCTAGACTTGCCCCCAAATCAAGTTTTCAGTGGAAGAAAAAGCTGGGGCTCAAAATGTCTGTGAACCAGCCCTTCATGTTACTAAACTACCCGCCTCCTCCCTCTGCTATTTTTGGCCAGTGAACCAGCTCCCATTTATTGATTGATTGAGATATAATTCACATACCATAAAATCCATCTGTGTTTAATATATTCACAGAATTGTGTAACCATCAGCACTATCAAATTCCACAACATATTCATCTCCGCAAAAAGAAACCCTCGGCCCGTTAGCAGTCACTTCCCATTCTCCCCTCCCCCCAGGCCTTGCAGCCACTAATTTAATTTCTGTCCCTTTGGATTTGCCTGTTCCTTTATCTTTTTTCAACCCTTTTCCAATCCCAGTTCTACTGAATTAACACTTCTTTAGTGAAGGCCTAGTGAGCGGGGAAGCTCTGTGCTCTGACTTTGAAAGGCCAATCGTATTCAGTTCTCTTTGCTCATCGTGTAAAGAAAGAGGAGCGGGTGCCTGTACAGATGGCCAGGAGGGCTGGGAGTCAGGTGTTAGGGAGGCGTGGTGGAACAGCACAGGCCCAGTGGCAGAACACCCAGCACCCTGACTTTGTCAGCTGAAGTCACACATGCTTCATTAGCAAGAAGGCTTTGATAACCATGGAGAATGTTTGCCAAGCTCAGGAACCTTTGTTTCTAATTCCTGGAGAGTTGCTGTGGGTGGTTGCTAACTTTCAGTGCAAACAGAAACAAACTTAAATGTCCATAGAATGCCTGGAAACTTGATTCTCTTGGGTACAGTCCACTTGGGCCCCATTCGTCTTCATGGCAACCATTTGTTGGATCTGGCATTGCCCGGTTGACATCACTGACGTTCTCCTTCATGGCAGGGCTATTATTACATCACCAGCTAACTAAAGCCCTACAAGATGAAAATAGTTTTAAAGATACCTTTGGAGAATACCATTTAGCCTTAAAATACATAAAAAGAGGTAAATTCATTTTGCTAGGTTTTTTTCTAAATGAATCTATAGTTATTCTAGGTATACTTTCAATTTTGAAAGTATGATATATATTTTCAAATAATAATAGAAAAGGGCATTTGTTTGTTGCTTTTAAATAAAGTTCTGAGCAATTTTCAGCAGTGTTTCTTTCTTTTAATGGTACCTGCTACTAGTATGTAAAATGGTAAATATTTTTACCTTGGAATATCTTTTCAATTAATTTCACTTTCTTTATACATTTCCATATCATGGCCTCATTTATACTCTCATATACTTATAACAATTTATGCATTTTACACTTACTGATAGTATATTACAAGTTAAAACTAAAAACTTTTAGAAATATTCAATTCATTTAAAAATAACAGTAAACATTATATGTTACATAAACAATATATTTTTAATAAAAATAAGGATATTTTCTAAAACAAAAATTTTAGTGAGAAGAGTGGCATTGTTTTACATTTTTGCCAGTCTCTTGAATGACTGTCTCAATAGAAAGTATCTAGATTTTCATATGTACTTTTAAAAATAGCAGCTTTAGAGATTTCCCTGGTGATCCAGTGGTTAAGACTCTGCGCTCCCAAGGCAGGGGGCCAGGGTTCGATCCCTGGTCAGGGAACTAGATCTCGCATACTGCAACTAAGTTCCTGCATGCCGCAACTAAGATCCTGCGTGCTGCAATGAAGATCTAAGACCCAGCTCAGCCAAATAAATAAATAAATAAATAAATTTTTTTTTAAAAAACAGCTTTATTGAGATATAATTTACATAGCATACCATTCATCCATTTAAAGTGTATAATTCAATAGTTTTCAGTATATTCAAAGAGTTGGGCAACCATCACTGCAATTAATCTTAGAATATTTTCATTACGCTGAGAAGAAACCTTGTACCCATTAGCATTCACTCCTAATTTCTCTTACCCTCCACCCCCATGGCCCTGCATTAGGCAATCACCAATCTACATTCTGTCTCTGTGAATTTGCCTATTCCGACATTTCATATAAATGGAACACATTACGTGGTCCTTTGTGACTGGCTTCTTTCACCTAGCATAATACTTTCAAGGTTTATCTATTTTGTAGCATGTTTCAGTGACTCCTTCCTTTTTATTGTGAAATAATATCTCATTTTATGCATATACCACATTTTCTTTATCCTTTCATTTATGGGCATTTGGCCATATTTCCACTTTGGGACTATTTTGAGTAATGCTGCTATGAACATTTTTGTACAAGTTTTTGTATAGATATATATTTTCATTTCTCTTAGGTATCTGCCTAGGGGTGAAATTGCTGGGTCATATAGTAACTCTATGTTTACCATTTTGAAGAACTGCCAGATTGCTTTCCACAGTCTATTTCCTATTCCATCAGCAATGTATATGGGATCCAATTTCTCCACAACCTCTCTGACACTTGTAATTATCTGCCTTTTTTATTTTTGCCATCCTAGTGAGTGTAGAGGATTATCTCATTATGGTTTTGATTTCCCCAATGCCTAATGACAAGCATCTTTACATGTGCTTGTTGGCCATTTGTATATCTGCTTTGGAGAAATGTCTACTCAGATCCTTTGTCCATTTTTAATTTGGGTTACTTGTTTGCTGTTGCTGAATAACAAGTCTGAATTATGAGGTCTTAAATAGAAGACCTTCCTCAGATATATGATTTGCAAATATTTTCCCTCATTCTGTGGATTGTCATTTCACTTTCTCTGACCAGGGATTGAACCCGTGCCCCCTGCATTAGGAGCGCAGAGTCTTAACCACTGGACCACTAGGAAAGTCCCTCATTTCACTTTCTTGATTCTATTCTTTTAGGCACAAAAGTCTTTAATTTTGATGATGAATTATTTATGTATTTTTTCTTTTATTGCTTGTGCATTTGGTGTCATATCTAAGAAACCATTGCTTAATACAGGGTCATGGAGTTTAAACCTATGTTTTCTTCTGAGAGTTTTATATTTTTAGCACTTACATTTAGGTCTTTGATCCATTTTGAGCTAATTTTTGTATATAGGAACTTCATTCTTTTGCCTGATGAGATTCGGTTGTCACAACACCATTTCTTTTCCCATTGAGTGGTCTTGGCATCCTTTATGAAAATCAATAGACAATAAATGTGAAGATTTATTCCTGGACACTCAATTCTATTTTATCAGTCTATGTGTCTATCCTTATGCCAGTATCATACTGTGTTGATTATTGTAGCTTTACAGTAAATTTTGAAATCAAGAAGTATTGAGTCTTCCAACTTTGTTCTTCTTTTTCAAGATTGTTTTGGCTTTTCTGGGTTCCCTGCATTTACATATGAATTTTAGGTTCAGCTTGTTAATTTCTGCAAAGGTCAGCCGGGATTTTGATAGCGATCGCATTGAATCTGTAGGTCAGTCTGAGGAGTACTGCCATCTTAACAATATTTAGTCTCCCAATACTTGTACATGGGATGTCTTTCCACTTAATTAGGTGTTCTTTAATTTCTTTCAACAATGTTATGCAGTTTTCAGAGTATAAGTTTTGCACCACTTTTCTTAATTCTACTCCTAAATATTTTATTCTTTTTGATGCTATTGTAAACAGAAGTTTTTTCTTAATTTCACTTCCAGTCAGTTTGTTCATTGTTAGTCTATAGAAGTACCATTGATTTTTGTATGTTGGTCTTGTATCCCCTAACTTTGCTGAGCTTGTTTATTAGTGCTAATAGTTTTGTTTTTTTTTTTTTTTTAGTGACTGCCTTAGGATTTTCTATATATGATCATGTCATCTGAAAATTGGGTTTTACTTCTTCCTTTCCAATCTGAATGCCTTTTATTTCATTTTCTTGCTAATTGACTTGGCTGGAACCGCCAGTATAATGTTGATTATAAGTGCCAAAGCAGATATCCATGTCTTATTCCTGAAATTAGGCAGAAAGCAGCCAGTTTTCACTATTAAGTCTGACGTTAGCTGTGGGTTTTTCATCGATGCTTTTTATCAGGTTGAGAAAATCCCCTTCCATTCCTAGTTTGCTGTGTTTTTATCACAAAAGGATGTTGGATTTTGTCAAATGTGTCTCTGCGTACCTTTCAGATAATCATGTGGGTTTTGTCTTTTATTCTATTAATAAGGTATATTACATTGACCCAATCTTGCATTCTGAGGATAAATCCCCCTTGATATTATAATATGAAACAAAATAGCAATGTTGATCTCTGTTATATTGAACTCATTGGTCTGTCTTTGAATGGTCTCTTTTGATCACACATAGTTTTGTAATACCATGTGTTGGTCATTTGTAAAATATTGGTTCACTGAGTATACAGATCTTTCAAATAGTGACACAATGTAGCATATAATATTTAAAACAGTTGTTAATGTTATAATCGATCTCATCAGAAAAATATTTAGGTGTTGAGAAGCTGTTAAGTTTGTGGTGGTGGACACTAATCTTCCAAAATTCTGATTTTCATTTGAGATCATAAATTTCATCATGAGTAACAAATACTGTCAGTAGTTTTCTTAAAGTGATAGGCTCATTTTACTCATTTTTAGGAACACATCTGCCAAGTACCCAACCCTGAATAATCATAGTTTGTCTATCAGTTGTTCTTTCAAGTAAAAATGATGTTCTGTGAAAAAAGTGGCTACGTTCTATGAACACAGTTCAGCTCACAACACAAATAATCTCTCAATTAGTTCTTCTTTAGGGGGACAGCCACTGTATTTTGGTATACAGCAATGTACTACTTTGTCACAATACGTGTTTTCAAAGGTTTGATATTTAATAAAATAAATAATTTTAATTTGAAAACACCTCAAAGGTTGAAATTTAATGAAGTGAATAGATCTACTGCTTCATGAAGGACATTCTTAGGTGAAGTTGTCTTTTCTTTCCCCCTTGTACGTAGTGGAGAAGAATAGAATGACTTCCAGTACGGTGTGAAGCCACTGCGTGGCTCCCTGCTAACATGCTAGCGGTTTTACCCACCATAGCTTTTGTGACATCAGTAACAATGTCAATACAGTGAGGAAGAAAAATAATACCTTAATATTACTATAAAAATAGTTTTAAATTGTAGATCCCCTAAAAAGGTCTCAGGGACCCCTAGGGGTCCACCGATCACACTTGGAGAACGGCTGTTTTACGGAAATTATGCATAAACGTCACAAGTGACCTCTATAGGATTAAACGGTTTCTTTCTCCTAAACTTGTTCAGCTGTCACTGCTCCACCTTAATAATCCATACTACCCGGAAGCACAAGTTTGATTGGGAGAAGTGATCATTTCTAAAGGTTGTCCTGGTCCCGTAAATCTAATTTTAGCGCATTTTCACACAATTGTGATGACCATACATGGCTTCAAGCTAGCTTTAATTTTCACTGCTTTGCTTAAATGATGACGGTTGTATCTTTCTTGAGTATAACAGCTTTGGGGATGGAGAGACATAAGCACAGAGGAGTGGGCCAGACTGCCTAAATAGGGAAAGTTTGGGAGCTTACTTATCTTTACTAAGATTTTAGTGATGAGAGAAAATGTAAGTAAGTTTTTTTGGCCATGAAGAGTATTCATTTCAGTTCCCCTTTCCTTGGGTTTACACCAAATGGTACTGGATCTAAGTTTCAGGAGTCTGAAACTGCCAACTCCTTCTTGTCTTGAGAAAAAGAGTAAAGGGTTATGTTTCTCTGTTCTGACTTGGGCTTAGAACATGTGAGCACGTGGTTCACACCCATGTAAAGGTGATGATAATATCATCAAGAATGAAGATGACAAGATTAATAAGGAGCTGAAAATTGCTAAGTACAAAAGAATGCCATCTTGACCATACCTACTTTAAACAGTAGAACAACTAAGAAGACGTATTCCGAACTATCATACATGAGCAAATTCATCAAATTCTTATCAAAAATCGAGAACATTCTTTCTTTAGCTGCTAAAGTGAGGCATATAATTAACCTATTAAAGGAACTTGAACTAGTAGTTAGATCTGTTTTTGGAGTTTCTTGAGCTATTCCTCCTCCTTCACTAAACCATTATTTGATTTTCTTTGGTTTTGTTTGTTGGGTCCACCAGGCTTGGTACCACATGCTGGTAGGCAGCAGGCAGTGGATGTCTTGAGGCCCTTAGTGAAATAATGTATGTGCTGAGAATAGCGGATGAGGGCACCCATCTGCCTACACATACCGGTAAAAAGTATGCACCAAAAAAGTTTTTCTTAGAGAGTATTTATTGGAATAATTATCACCAAGGGCCAAGACACCAGTTAAGATTTTCCCAACCAATACAAGAAATTTTACAAAGGATAATGATGCTCTGGAATAGTTTTGACGAGGTTGGACTTGAAGATAGGTTCACTGAAAAACATCAACGTGAAACTTGCCATTGTGTCCAAATGCTGGAAAAGGGCAATACTAACATAGCACTTATTGCCTGTCATCATAATGATTATAGACATTTGCTAAGTACTATAGTAGGTGGTATAGGAAGCAAGCAAACCAAATAGAGTCACTAACTTTTAGAGCCTTAGTGCATATGGTACATAAGTCCAAAGACAGACACTTTTTAAAAAAAAAAAATTGAAGTATAGTTGATTTACAATGTTGTGTTAGTTTCAGGTACAGCAAAGTGATTCAGTTTTATATATATATATATATATATATATATATATACACATACATATATATACACATATATATACATATGTATATGTAAAAATATATTTATAAACATTTATATTATATATAATATATTATATTTATATCTATTCTTTTTCAGATTCTTTTCCATTATAGGTTATTAAAAGATATTGAATATAGTTCCCTGTGCTATACAGTAGGTCCTTGTTGTTTATCTATTTTATATCTATTAGTATGCATCTGTTAATCTCAAACTCCTAATTTATCTTTCATCCCCCTCCCCCCACCACCGCTTTCCCCTTTGGTAAACATAAGTTTGTTTTCTGTCAAAGACAGACTCTTAAAAGCCAGAGTTTCTTGAGGAATATGTGGACTCACTTGAAGGAAAAGAAAACAGCCACTATTGCCTTACAGTGTGATATTTCTTAAATGTGCAACAACGTAAGCTAGTAGTAAACTCCTTGGGCTTATAGCACACATACAATTGTAAAACCCAAAGAAATTTATAAAATAAACACAAGAAAGTGACCAAACCCAGTATAATTCAAGTTGACATCTCCTGGGATATGGTGCTGTTGTGCGTGAGAATACCGCTGCCTGTCCCCAGTGCAGTCTCCACTGCTGGATGTGACATGATGACTTTTCCCCCACCACTGGTCTCTATCAAACTACAGTGAAAGCTTCTCACATAGAGGTAGCTTTGACAGTCATTTGGCCTTTACTGGGCAGAATGCATCATCTCATATTCATGGTATCCTCCCAGTTCTTGTCTAATTATTTGAGGCATTTAATTTCTGACACCAACACATCAATAAACACATGTAAATATGGTCACTCAAATCCCACTGGCTAGCAGGACATCATTCAAATATTCATGAATTCATCAATAATATAGCTATATACAACAAAGCCCGTGCGCCACGGCTGCTGAGCCTGCGCTCTAGAGCCCGCGAGCCACAACTACTGAAGCCCGCACGCCTGGAGCCCGTGCTCCGCAACAAGAGAAGCCAGCGCAATGAGAAGCCCGCGTGCAGCAACGAAGACCCAACGCAGCCAAAAATAAATAAATAAATTTTAAAAAAATGCATAAGTTTAAAAAAAAAAGAATATAGCTATATATTTTTAAAGAAGGTGAATAATGGAAATGAAAACAAAATTAATAAATTTCCATAGAACATTCATAGATATTCCAAAACAAATTTAAGGAATATACGGCTGGAAGTCCAGTTTGAGAAACATTGTTATTGGCTATTCTTTGATGCATTTAAAAATATATTGGTTTCTTTTATGTTTAGACATGGCTAAGTGCTACATTCAAAGGGAAAGGTGAGTGGGCCTGGGGGAGAGGACCCCAGCAGTCAGTTCAATGTGAGAATGCAGTGCTAGAGTCACGGTGCCACAGGAGTGCCAAGTAGCCTGAACGGCCCAAGAGCAGAGCAGTGAGAATAAGCTTCACGGGAGGAGCAGCTGAATGGAGCCTTAGGCAGACAGTACAGAACAGTGACACGCATCCCAAAGGGTGGTCCATGAAACGGGGGCTCAGGGCATCCCAGGACTCATAGAGAAACACCACACACAGAAAGATCTGGTACGGCCATCAGAGTAATGATGCTAAGGCTATGCTCAATTTTGATCATTGAGGTCAACATATTTTACCCAGTCAATTAAATCAATGACTTTCCTTCACCCCTTCTTCTCTCTACCCAGTGAATCAACAACTGTGTAGCAAGCAGAATTAACTGACAGGTTGCTTTGCCAGCTGTAGCCCTTATACCACATTAGACCATATTAGATTCAATATTCTACCCCCAGCAATCAGGTTCCTGGGAAGAGTAGCCACGACCGTGCTTTAGGAATGCATGGTCCTCTTATGTGTTACTTCGTAGTGAGTGAGTTGGGAAAAGTCCTTACCGGGTGTATTGGTTGTGGTCCCAGGCATTGAAGGTTTGCCAATGACATCAACACAGGGACTTGATTAAGGTTTCTAAAGCTTAGTTTCAGCTAATACTGATTAAATTCTTAATTTTCCAGCTTTAATTTTTTGAATAGGCTACACATTTATATGGTATAACATTCAGAAGATATAAAACAATATTTAGTGAAAAATCTTCTTTCCACTGCTGTCCCTAACCACTCATTTCCCCTCCCTGGAGGCAACCAATATTGCAGTCTTGGTCTCCTTCCAGAGATAATTTATGCACAGACAAGCAATCATATATATATTCTTAAAGAAAATAATTGACTAGCATCAGATTTTCTTATTGTAAATGACATTAGGAATGTATTTTCTTTCATTTAAGGGGGAAATGGTTATTAGTTTTTCAAATTCTAAAATAGCACATATTTATTATAGAAAATCTAGAAACTACAAAAAGGAAAAGGAAGAAAATGAAAATTCCCCATTATCATACCATTTGGAGATAACCTCTGCTGACCTACAATGATTTATACTTCCTTCTAGTACTTTCACTTGGTACACACAATGTATTACGCTGAGGTCTTTTTGTTTTCACTTATGATAGTGTTTCAACCTTTCCGAGTCATTAAATGTGACTTCTACACACCATTTTTAATGGCTTGTTTGTGTAGACCATAATTTATTTACCAAGGCCTCTTGTTTGCAACTCAAGTTGATTACAATTTTACACCATTATAAACCTTCACTTGTTATATGTTTAGTCTTTATTGATGACGTGGTAATTTAGGTGCAAGTTTCCTAAGGGAAAAACTGTGCTTATCTTGATTAGTTATCTGCCTACAGCACAGTGCCTGGCTGTGTGAATTTAACTATTAAAAGACCAAATTTGCAATAAAAATGCAATTTTAAGGGAAATTAAACCTCAAAAAGTATTTATCTAAGTGAAATTAAACATTAGAAAAGATTAGTTTTCTGATTTCTCACGTAAATTGCTTTTTGGACGACTGGACAGCATTCTTTCACCTATGGCTACAAATCCTGTTGAAGACACACCAAGGGTTTGCTTATTCTCTTGCATAAAAAGAATTGTGACCAGGGCTCTTAAATACCATAACAAGGTCACAAAAAGGGTCTTCATTTTTGGTAAGCAGCACTCTCTGTGATTCTTACTGTAGTAGGACAGAAGGGTACACTTTACACCACTGGAATAAACAGGCTCTAGGGCACCCATATCAGCTGAAAACATCACAGAAAACACTCTCCACATATGACTGTAAGACAATGCCATTCAACGCATTACAAAAAGCTACTTTCTCAAAACAATCCCCTGTTCCTCAGGGAAGGTCTGTTTTAAAAGATGATGGTCACTAGACAATGGTGGTCTTGTTTACTTTTCTTCTAAGCCAGGCAACTGACCCCTTTTAGCTTGTTCAGTCTGCAAAGAAATCTTTTCCATCCTTAACTGTGAGTCTCCGCGGTGGGAACAAAGAAGGATGCTTCCAGGGCAAAAGGCAGACAAGGGAAAGAGGAGGGCAGATAGAGCAGGACGTCATGGAAGTTCCACTTGTGACTCAGCCAAAGGTTAACACCCGAAGTTAAAAAGAATGTCCAGCGACTGCCCGACCCTGTGTTGACAAAGCCTTTGCCCGGCCATAAAGACAGCCACAAAGGGACACTGAGTGCTTGGTGGTAAACAACAGTGACAGGGACCATGGCATTGGGGCTCCTCCTCTCAAGGGAAACGTGCACAGTCAGGCCCAGGTCTAGGTTTACCCTTGAGCATGTGAAAAGAAGTCCCCTGCAAATCTTTGACTTTGAAAACATTTACAGAGAGAGAAGAGAAACAATCGCAGGCTATTTTCTTCTCTGGCAACTAGACGTTTGACTATGCGTAGAAGGAAGCTCTTTCCTGCGTCTGTCTTTCCCTGAAGGTTATGAAAAGCACCTCCACTTCTCGTTAATTTTTTTATGATGATCCTTAAGATGCTGATAGAGAAATTTCCAGTAATCCCGGAATGATACTTTTAACCTTAACTTGGCCCATGTGTACCCCAAATGCATCTGACTTCACAATGGATCCAACACACCAGAGAAATTACAGTTCTGCCTCTGTCAGCAAAAGTTCATAAAGTCAGCTCTGTAAACTTTGAAACATATGCCACCATTCTTTTTTTTTAAACTTTTATTTTTAAATAATTATAGACTCACAGAAAGTTTTAAAAATAGTAGAGAGATGGGGCTTCCCTGGTGGCGCAGTGGTTGAGAGTCTGCCTGCTAATGCAGGGGACACGGGTTCGAGCCCTGGTCTGGGAAGATCCCACATGCCGCGGAGCGGCTGGGCCCGTGAGCCACAGCTGCTGAGCCTGCGCGTCTGGAGCCTGTGCCCCGCAGCGGGAGGGGCCGCGATAGTGAAAGGCCCGCGCACCGCGATGAAGAGCGGTCCCCGCACCGCGATGAAGAGTGGCCCCCACTTGCCGCAGCTAGGGAAAGCCCTCGCACGAACCGAAGACCCAGCACAGCCAAAAATAAATAAATAAATAAATAAAAATAAATAAATTAATTAAAAAAAAAAAATAGTAGAGAGAGTTCCCTGTAGTTTTCCCCCAGCTTCCAATATTAACATCTTATATAGCTATAGCAAAGCCAGGAAATTGACATTGACATTGGTGCTATTGCCACTATTCATTTTGACTTCTGACAGCATAAGAACTGAAAGTCCTAAAACCTAAGAAAACGAATAAATTCCATCTCCTGATAAGATCTACTGCTACCAGGTTCAAGCTCTCCACACTTCACCCTGCTCAGACTACTTTGGTTTTGTAATACCCAAGCCTTCTTTAGGCAGAGAAATGCGGTTCTTATAATCCCTCATCTTGAATACACAGAGCAGACCTCCCTTGTTCCTCACTCCCTGTGCCCAAGAGAGCTTTCCATCGTTCTACCAGGAAGGGAAGGTGCAATCTTTAGGGGGGTCTCTCCTGGTGCTGTACTTTAATGGTCTTTTGCTTTTTAACATTTTTGGGGAAATAATTATAGATTCACAGAGAGTGGCAAAAATAGTACAGAGGAGTCCTTGGTACCCTTCACCCAGTTTCTCCCGGCGCTTACTTTAATGTTCATTTGTTAGGTTACAACGTTTGGAAAAGATAATCAATTTGCTTGTTTGTTTTTAACTAGGAAATATAGAAACTTTTCTTTAAGTCCTTTCATCCAGTGAAAGAAAATCTATCATACCCAAGACTCTCTTATTCAAGAGACTGGGGCTAATTATTAACCAGTTAATTGAAAATGTTGGAACCATAAAACGATACACAGATCTTAGATACCTCATTTTAATTTGGCTCATGTCAAGATGTAAAATCAATCTTTTGGTATAGGGCTGTAGAAAAACTATTTGTACCTCAATGGAAAATGATGTGTTGCCTATAGTGTACTTTTCTGCCTTATCAGATTGATTCTGTAAATCTATAGTGTGGGTAACTGCTAGACATGCAAATTCTGTCCCATCTGGTAGAGATGGGCTTCCCCCTCTCCTGTGGAAGAGCCAGTCTGTGTCTATTTGTATATTCAATTCAAAATTACTCCATGTAATTTTTTAAAAGTTTTTCTTTGAAGCACTTATAACATCCACCTGGTTCTTTCATTTGATGAGTTTAATAGAATCTTAAGGTGTGTTCATTTTTATATCTGAATGAGAGTCATGATTTTATCTTTTTTTTAGGGTCAAGGCTATTTCCTTTGAATATTTGTCCACTGTTGAGAGTTACTTCTCTTTTTTTCAAAAATCACACTCATAACATGTCACAGACAACAACGATTTCCAGTTTCACTCTCTGTAAAGTGGAAATAGAGCTTAAAGATTGGCAAGCTGAGTACTTCTAGATTTGTAGAACTGCTTGTCCCTTCCCCCAGTCATTTTCCCCCAGGGTGGGTTTTACCCATTCCTAACTCCATAGCAATGTTACTTAGTGACTCACCTCCATCTAGGACTTCCAAAGCATTCATCCTAAGTTTCACAGAAATAAGAACTTTTTTCTTTTGAGACAGGCTGTGATCTGGGACCTGGGACCCTTTGCTGCAGTGCTTGCACCTGGACAAATGTCTCCTCCAGCAACAGAATACAAAGAAACTATCAGGGACGAAAAATAACTGCACGCATGCGCAGTTGGGGCGAATTATGAACAACAAGATACAAAAGGTCACCAATCAACTGCCGCTTCCGAGGAGCTTGGAGCAAAAGCAGGGCCCTGCGCATGATCCCTGAGCACGGCACCACCAAGGGGGTGGGCAGACCACCTAAGCCACCCCTCTGGCCCCCACAGATCCACCCCTACCCTCGCCCCATTTAATGAACCAGCTCACCCCTCCCCCCGCCCCCAGGGAGCAAGCAAGGGTACCTGTTACTTGTTTTCGCTCCCTCGTGCTGCCGGGAGTCCTAATAAAGGCTTGCCTGAATTCCTCACCTGGCCTCTTATAATTTCTGTTGATTAAAGAGTCCAATATAGATACGGCGTAAGGGGGGGGAAGGGGGTGGGATGAACTGGGAGATTGGAATTGACATATATACACTACTACGTATAAAATAGACAACTAACGAGAACCGACTGTATAGCACAGAGAACTCTCTTCAGTGCTCTGTGGTGACCTAAATGGGAAGGAAGTCCAAAAAAGAGGGATATATGTGTATGTATAAGAGATTCACTTTGCTGTACAGCAGAAACTAATACAACGTTGTAAAGCAACTATACTCCAATAAAAATTAATAAAAAAAAATAAAGAGTCCAAGGACCCGTTCGGTAACACTTTTAATACTCATATTTCATTAATTTATAACTTATATTTCACTATCTGGGGAAAGAATATTTCAGGAGGACGAACAGTAAATATAAAGGCCTGTTCACTCAGGGTAAAATTCTACTTCCATTACCCAGTTTAAAAAAATCAAATCTGGGTTGGGATGGGAGGAGGATTTTGTCAGTCACTGGGCCCCGAGCATGGCTACTGGTGATGTTTGCTTCCTCTGTTGCCCTCTGGACCAGCATCTTGGGTAGGTTCAAGGGCACAAGGAGACCTGGCCACAGCGAGAGTGGATTCTGAGCTGCTGGGAGTGTGCCGTCCAGGGCAGTCCTGGCAGAGTTGGCTTCACTGGGCCCCCACTGCTGGTGTCCATCGATTTGACTGTCTTCACCCTTCTTGCCAGGCTGTGGGACCTCCTTTAGTCTGTTTGCATTCCATCCTCTGGTTCACAGCCAGGCTCCTTCCAAGTCTGTTCCATGTCTGTCCTAGCAGCTTGGTGGACACCTATAGGAAACCCAGACTGACCAGCCCCTTCCCTGAACTTCTTTATTATCTCTCTGCAGCCCTTTTCCTCCAGGTGCTAATTTCCTTCCAGGTGTATTTCCCTGTGCTTTTGCCTTTGGGTCCGTACATTCAGGGTTCTCTGAATCTACAAGCTTATACATTATTCACAATTTGCTTTCTCCTCTGCAGCCATGCTCATCGCTCTGGGCCCAGGAAGAAGTCTCCTGACTCCGTCTCCAACTGAGCCCTCCTTTCTTGAAAGGCAATGAGCTGCAGTTAAAGGCCCACCTCATATGCACACACGAAAGTTCATCCAATTCCTGTCCTAGAGAGTTGAGTTCAGATACATGATGTTATTTTGATATATAGAATTTAAGAAGGGTAGTTTGTTTTCTTTCACATTTGTACCTTACATCACCCTGGAAGGTATGAAGGCATGTATGTTTTATGATCCCTGTCAAATGAGACATGACACATGAGAAAAATGATCAGAGACTGTAATTAACCTGACCAAGGTCACACAGCTAGTAGCTGTCTTTATTCAGTGCATGGGCCCCTTGGCCCATCATCTCTGATTCCTATACCCTACAACCTTCCTTTTGGTACAGTTTGTATAGGATAGGTGTGGCCCAGGGGCATAAACTATTTTATTTTATTTTTTTTTAGAAATTATTTTATATTTATCAGTTTTCTGATGTTTGGTTTATAAGCCCCCTAATTGGAAGTTCTATTTAAAATGAAGGGCCGTTGATTACAATAATCAATTATGTTGTCACTGAGATACCCATGTGTATCAAAATAGATGAGGGAATAAAGAGCAATATGTCCCAAATACTGGGCACCTAATTTTATACAATTAACAGATACCTTTCAGTAAAGGGAGACACAATCACCTTTTTGCTTCTCTTATGTAAATAAATTTATTCTTTCACAGAATGGTTCTGTGGAATTTCTTTTTCACATTAGTCATCATTTACTCCTTGTCCTGTTCTTTCAGGAAATGTAGTTGGGATCTTAAAGACATAGGCTTGCAGCTTTGCATTAGCACTTGGCCTTCATCAAGAAGTTGGAAAAGTTTTCAATAGAAGGAAGAAGGCTACTAATTATGTATTCTTTTGAAGCCATCCTTTCAGTTAAAGAGTTCTTCAAAAGACAAAAAAAATGGCATTCAGGTAATGACTTTCTGGAGTTTTGCTTAAAATTTCACTGCAGTTAAAAATCAATACTTCTCTGTCCATTATCTGCGAATGATTCAAGAACCAGGTTAATTTATCGGTCAGGAGGAAGGACATGTGTGAAACTGAGTGGGGTGAGGGGGAGAGCAGGCTCTGGGGCTTGGAAGGTGGGGGAAAATTCCTGCCAACTTGAGCAAAGAGGTGGGATCACCTGTAATTAACCTGACCAAGGTCACACAGCTAGTAGGTGTAATTCGTTTAATGTTATCCTCTTCCTCTCTTTCCTCTCTTCCCTTCACTCCTCAAGAAGTGTGAGTATTGATCTAATTGGATCAGATTTCAGGATGCTGCTGGTGCCAAGGTTAGAGTGAAGCTGTCCACCAGGTATGCAGCTCCCTCTTGTGGGGGGCTCTGGGTGAGTGAGGCCTGGGGGGCTCAGCTTGCCCCATGGAAGCCTCCGTCACAGAGGGATTCTCCACCTCCAGCAGGGTGGGGAGCTGGGGGAAGGAGCCTCAAGTAAAGAAAAAGGCAGATGCCTTTCTCCCCAGGACTTCTGAGCTCTGAAATCTGAGTGCCCATTGGCCCATTCCCAGAGGCGGAGCAGTCATCGTGCCCCACCTCATCTTGCAATTCCTGCTCAGCCCCTCCCAGCAACCATGCAGGCTTTGGAGGGCATTGTACAAAGATGCCTCCATTTTTCTGTCTAAGATTTTATTTATGCTCTTCTCACTTCTTGAAAGGCACCGAGCTACAGTTAAAGGTCCTTCCCATACACACTTTCAAAAATGTTGAGACCAGAGTAGAATTATAACAGTTGAGAGGTGAAAGATGGGAGGGAGGCCAATAACCTCAGAAAGATACTTTAGGTGAGCCTGAGGCATAGCCAGAAAAACCCCACAAACAAACAAAAAACAACCCGACAAGAGGCACACTTTTCCATAGCACTAAATTCCTAGAGAAGTTTGTAGGGCATTTGAATTGGGGCTTATGGCAACATAATGGTCTTTAACAGATATTTTTAGAACATATAATCTTCAAATGATCATTATTATATTAGCATTTTACAAAAGCCCTTGGCATATAATATTATAAACCCTGTCTCTGTGACAGCATTTCTATTTGAGTAAGAAACTCTTAGTATATAATTTTAGATGAAGCTGGACCGTGTGTGTGTGTGTGTGTGTGTGTGTGTGTGTGCGTGTGTGTGTTTTCTGATTTTCCATATACTCCATGTGCCCTTGCTGCCACATTCCACCAGGCAGCCTCTTCTCTACTTTATTTGCATGTAGCACAGTGGAAAGCAGAGTGTGTTTGCCTGCAACTCTTTCTGACTGCTGTTCTCCAAAAGCCCAAGCCTTGGTTTATATGGCAGAGAGAAATTCCCACTGCCCAGTGATTATCCTGTGCTTCCCAAAGTTCCCCATCTCCTAGTAATGAGGTGGGGTTATGTGACTTGCTCTGGCCAATGAGCTGTGAGTGTAAGCAAACATATGACTGCATCAGTATAATTGTGTGTGTGTGTGTGTGTGTGTGTGTGTGTATACATGCGTATTAACATAAAATGTTTGCATTTGTTCTGTAACTTGATTAAAAAATAACTCAATAACATAGCTTGGAGATCTTTCTACATTATTACAAATAAACTTATGTTTTTAAACTACTATATTACAATGAGAATATACCATAATTTCAACTACTTCCTTATTGATGGACATTTAGATGATTTCCATTATTTTACTATTATAAAAACACTTTTACATATTCTCAAGGAAACCAAGTGGAATCGCTTGGTAGAAAAGTACGTACTTTTACAATTTTTTAAAAACGGATTTAAAAAATATTCTATTATATTCAAATTACTGGTATTTTACCTGGGATTTTCACAATTAGATTCATCAGTGAGAATGTTGTAATTTGTTTAATGTTATCCTCTTCCTCTCTTTCCTCTCTTCCCTTCACTCCTCAACAAGTGTGAGTATTGATCTAATTGAATCAGATTTCAGGATGCTGCTGGTGCCAAGGTTAGAGTGTGAAGCTGTCCACCAGGTATGTTTCTCCCTCTGGCACTTAGCTCTTTTGCAAAGGGGAGAAGAGGGCAGCAAAACCAGAGCTTACCTCTTCTGGTGGGCAGACCCTCTCCTCTCCTCCTCCCACCACACATTTGCCCCTGCAGGCTTGGCAAGACGCTGGTAGAGAGATCTGAGCTTAGAAGGAGAGAGAGGCCCTAGCCTTGTGCCCAAGTCTTGTGCACACAAAGTGTTGCCAGGTCACCCTGCCATAGGGTTAGAGGGCCCTAAAATGAGGAAATGTCTTATCTCCCATTGCCATTTCCAGTTTGTCTACTCCTCTCCTTAGGAACCACAAGACGAGGATGACTCAGCCAAAGCAAGATTCAGGCCCATTCCTGAATATCTCTTCCATATGATCAAAATCTCATACCAGGAATGTTGGTTTTGCCAGCTTTTGGTGTAAATATCTATTTTGAACAGTGATTTAAAATTTTCAAGTGTTTGGGACTTCCTGCTTAGATAAAATATTGTTGTTCAAGTCTTAATTCAGCTATTGGGATATGACTGTAGACTCAAAGGCATCCAGTTCATTGAAAAGCCACACTGAGTTGCAAAGGGGTTGATTAACAGGAAGTGTGGAAGGCAGAGGCAATTAGAAAATGGACCTGCTTTATGCCATTTAAAATTGAAATGTGTTCTGTTAAAAGCCCATTCAAGTCCAGTGAGGTTTTCATTGTGGCATTAATATCCAGTTCTAAATGAATACTGTACAGCTGAGACAGCAGAACATTTCTTTTGGAGAAAACTAAAGCCAACAATTGATCATCACAGCACGCAATTACGAGGGTGGGGTGTTGAGGCAGGCTGCCTGGGTTCAAATTCTCCAGCCCCCCTTTACTTGCTGAGTAGCCTTGGAGAAGTTGCTTGATCTTATGTCTCAGTTTCCTTGTCTGTCGAATGGGGATAATCATGGTATTTCCCTCCTGGAGTTTTTGTGAGGATTGAATGAAGTGATATATTTAAAGTGCTTAGAGCATTGTCTGGCATTCAAGAAAGTCTAGCTATTATTTTTAAATGTCGAGTAACAGTGAACATAGTAATTGTCAAGGGCAGAAGAGTTATCCTTAAAAGCTCTGTTCCTCATGAAAGGTGTTAGGTTGAGAGCCGCAAGCCTACATTCACTCCTCAAACAAAGAACAGTGAACTGAAGAACATCACAATATATACAAATGTCTGTTTGGACTTCGCCCACCCCAACTATCTCAGGCAGCCCCTGGGCAGCCAAACTCCCTGGACCAACAGTGCCAACCAAGGTTCAAAAGCAACTGCTGCCTGATCCAGGTGCTTCACTCCCCACTTCCTCCTTTCTATTTGGGAATGCTACTGTGTTAATTCTCTCTCAGACTCTTTCTCATACATACATACAATTCTCTTGAATAAACATTCTAATTTTTCTCTGGTTCCAGTTTTTGTGGAGGGCTCAGGAAAATTGCTTTTCCTCCTTTTTTTCATTTATCATCATCCCTGCCCCTCGCCCACCGAGATTCTAATCATGATCATAAGCCCGGCAGTGCCAGTGATAGGCTTGTTTAAGGAAAAGGAAAAACCATTCAACCTGAAAAGTAACCAGCACAAAGGTCAAATAACAATGTAAGGGCTGTCACAAGGCAGGACGCAGTGCCAGGAGTGTGGCACTGACAATTGATGCTCTGAGTCTGGACAGGTGGAAAGAAATGATTGGGGCTGGTGTGTCCCCAAGGGCCAAGTGAAGACAGAGGAGCTTGTGCTTGCCCTGTAGGCCCTGGGCAGGTCTGTGGCTCCCAAGTTGTGGTAATTCAGGTGAAGGGGGTGTTGGAGTAAAGGCACGTGTGGTCAAAGGCAGGGACCAGGTTAGTCTCCCTGCTGGATGGAGGGTTTGAGTTGTGGACAAAGAGGCTGAAAGTACAATATGGGCCCTGAATGATAAACTCAGGTTAGACATTACTTTAAGGATGGGAGTGAAATAATAAATGTCAATTACAGAGTTTGATGGTAGGATACAAAATATCTGGAAAATGTAAATTCAAAACAAACGTGTGACAGTTCAGTCCAATGGCATATCACAACTGTGCTAAAGGTATTCTTATGCCAGACCAGCAAACAAAAATGAGGTGAACCATCCTGTGGCTGGCTGAACTGAAGTCCATATCAGCTTTGCAATACTTCAAAATGGCCTAAACTTCTGCTCACTTATCTGTCTACAATTTAAATAATTAATATTTAACATTTCCTAAGAATTTATGCTTATAGGCACATAAATATAAGTGACAGAGCATAGAGTCATCTGCAGTGACTTGCATATAATTGGCAAGTGTCCCAAGGAAGGGAGAAGGCATGGGGTGAAGGTGGAGACAGGAGCGCCTGGCATGACAGCATGAGGCAGTGGGTTTGGCTCAGCGCATGCTGTGTGCTCCATCTCACCCACCTGACCCAGGAATATGAGTCTGGCAGGGTGTGGACAGCAGGGATTAAGGTGGCATTGGCAAACGTGGGTGTGGGCGTGGCCGCTGTTTTACTTGCCTTCTGAACAGAATCTTCAGTACTGCTGAGTTTTTGTTTGTTTTTTGGGGGTGTGGTTGGCAGATGTCATTTGCAGGGCCAATGGTACACAATCTACTACCTTTGCGTAATGATTTATGATCTGAGATCAAACCTTTCCGTACTTTTAAAGTTATAAAAGCATTAAAAGAATGTAGGAAAAGTAAACCCCTGTAGATGAAGTAGACTTTTCTGTCGAGGACAGAATTATTCAGTTCTAATATTAACTATGTTTTATTAGATCTTTGAGCCTACAAATAATCTGGTCACTTTTTGAGTTTTAAAATCTGACACAGTTTAATATTCCAATACATATAGTAAAACAATTCTTGCTTGTGGGATCTCCTCTTAAGGATTTAAAGACGCTTTTCACAAGCACAATTTTATTTCCGAGTGACTGAAAAATCACAGGCGCATATTTTGAGCTCTTTGCTTACTCGTTAAGGTACAAATAAAGTAAGAGAAAATAATGCCTATAGGAATACTTATATCCAAAGATATGAGGAATTTTGGTAACTGAAGCGCCCTCCCCCACAATTGCAAATTTGCAAAACTGCAGCTCAGTGTCCTTCCAATCCGGCTGTCTCAGCTGGACCCGGTACCCAGCCCCGCGCCGCCCCCCGTCGGAACCGCCTGGGAGCCCCGCCCCCTCTCCTCTGGCTCCGCCTCCACGAGGGCCGGCTTGGGAAGCCGCGCCTTGATTGGCGGTGTCCGAGCAACCGCGGCGACGCAGTGGTGAACAGGTCGCGCTCGGGTCACGGAGATATGGAAAGGCTGGAATCCTAACGCGCCAAGCGCGGACTCTGCGCCAGCTTTATCAACCAACGGGATGCGTGGCTCGCCCGTCCTCTCGGGCCAGACGGCGCCCCGAGCATGGGAGGGTGGCTGCTGAACAGGAATCGCCTTGTCTTTCATCTGACAGGTTGCCTAGTAAGTGTGGGACGCTATCCCCTCACGTCAGAACCTCTGAGGTGCCGAGGTTTCCAGCAAGCTGCATAGGGAAACCTTGGGATCATACAGTTTCCGAGCTGGACTAGCCCCCGCTTACAGATGCGGAAAGAGGCCCAGAAAAGCGCAGCGACTTGCTCTGACTCACTTAACTAATTCCTACGAGGGTCAGACCCAGAAACAAGGAACCGACCCCTCCTATTTCAGAGCTCTTTGCACCATACCTCACTCCCAGGGAAAGCTCGGTCGCTCTGGTAGAGAACCAGCTTAGAAAAGTTTTGTCTGTACTATAGGCCAGCAGTAATAAGGTGAAGCAGGTAGAGTTTTCCAAATATTTAAGCTGAATTAATGCATAATTAAGTCATGCACGGTCCCTCAACCTCTGACCATATAGGACCTGCTCTCTTAAGGCGTCAGGACTTCCACAGGGGCTCACCGCAGGACAGCCCTGGGGCAGCTCTTGGCCGCCTAGAACCGGCAGACCCTAGCAGCCCCAGGCTGGCTGTACCTGGAGCCCCTAGTTACCTTGGTTGGGACCTTTTGGACTGTGCCAGCTTAATCAACTTTATATTTTTTCCCCAAATTCTGCCTGCCCGACCCTGCCTTCAGCTCAGACTTTCACTTCTTTTTTTTTTTTTCTTTTTTCCATTTATACTTCCTCTTTCTATTTAGGAAACCCCTTTCTATTTCCCCAAACTTTGGCTCTTGGGATAGCTTTTAAAACTTAGGGAAGTGCTCAACTGGGATTTGTTGTTTCTAACTTCTGGGTTCCTCTATATTGTAATAACCTCAGAAGAAGAAACTGAATTATAATAGTAATAATAATAGCATAGTAATATCTGGGAAATGTCTGTTTAAAGAGACAGCTGTTTCCTGCCCTGAGAATCTTTGCCTTGTTTGAAGATCAGAATTCTCAGTAATTCTGAGTGATCAATTTAATTCAGCTCAACACCTGTACAAAGTACCTGCTGTATATAAGGCACTTTGCTGAGGACATTCATGTAGTTTGTCCCTGTAGTCATTGAACCTTCTTTCAATCTAGGGAGGACAAACCTGAAGTGGCCAAGGCCATATGGGTGAAGTATCAAAGCAAAAACTAGGGCTTTCCCAGGGGGAGGATGCAGAAGGTTGGTGAGAGGATCTGTAGAGTCTTAATGAAGGAGCAGGGTTGGAAATGAGCCTTCAAGGCTAAGATTCCATGCAGGAGAACGACCTGAGAGCAGCTTAGGTGTAGGAAAGCAGGAAGGCTGTGTGGAAGGGTTGCTTTGTCAGTTTACTTGACAACTTTGCTCTTGAAGGCTTCCTTGCTCTGACAGAGTAGCTCTTATCCCATCTGAGTAAATGATCCCTTCTGTTGGAGGTGCCCTTTCTCTCCTTCCTTCTTTTTTTCTCTGGATAAGTTCGACTTTCCAAGCTTTCATTTCCAACAAAATGGGTATGCTCAAGCTAAAAAGCCTGAAGAATCAAGATCAGAATTAGAATGACTCATGTAGGTTCTCTGATCCAGTAGAGCCAACCAGACTTAAAAAAAAACTTCTTTTTTAAAAAAATCATTCGAATGCAAAAGAGACTGGGGCATACACCTTAGCTGGAGGATTCAGTTGCCTTTTGTTTGGAATTGAGAAAACGTCCCTTTGGCTTATAAACAAAAGCTATGACCCTTCTGAAATCTTCTTTAAGGTTCCAAATCCAGTTTAGTAGTCTTAGTAGGACAGTTTATGTAGCTGTGCTCCCTTTTTAACCTAGGACGTGTAGCTTCCTCTAGTAAGAAGACTACAGGAGTTGGATGAATGTGTTTGAGAAGGAGAAAGATTAACTGGAAATGGTGAAATAGTGAAAAATATTCTGGAACTTCCTTTTTCTTGTTTCTATAGGAACCACTGGCCAAATTTAAAAGTTCTTCAGCTGGCAGTCTTTGTTGGACAGATCACAAAAAGAGAGTAGAAGCATATTAGTCTGCCTTCCTTGCTCTTTTCATGTTCTGTGATTCTAAAGGAGGAGGAGGAGGAGCCCAAACTTCATAGCTCTGGGGACATGGTGGGTAAAAAGAGGCTTGGAGAAAAAGTGGGTATATGAAACAAAGTACTAAAGGGTAATGACTTTTTTTTTTTTTTTTAGCTTAAAAACATCCATGTATTAGCTCACAAACATGCAATAGTATAAAGGGTAATGACTTTTAAGGAATTTATTTGTACATAGTTCTTGCCAATACATCAGGTGCTCACCCACACATAACTAATGTATTGCCACATTTGTTCCTTGCAGTGGACCTGGGAGTTAGGGTGTATTACCAATGTAGAGGGGAGGGATCGCTTGCCTAAAATGGCAGAATGGACCTACACAGAGTTTTCATTCTAAATCTTCCCACTCCTACACGATGCTTTCCAGATACTCTTGTAACATTCCCATCAAATTGAGCCCTTGTAGAAAGATCTTCACCAATAGCATGAGTTTGTGTACCTTTGGAATTCAACATATATGGACAATACATATTCACATAAACCTTCAAATAGAAATCATTATCTTTAAAAACTTGAAAATGATAAGCCAGGAAGCTTATTGAGCCTGAGCTCTGATAATAAAGGTTAGCGCTCTGTCTTCAGTGAGGACCCAGGAGCCCTGATGGACAGCAGTCTTACCGGAAGCAATCCGTAAGCTTGTACCGTAGGACCAGGCTGGAGGTCACTTATCACCATGGCATAGTGGTTAAGAAATGGCTTTGACTTCTGCTTCTGCTTTACTGGCTATGGGTCCTGAACAAGTTCTTTAAATTCTTGAAGCTTCCAATTCCTCAAAGGTAAGTGGGGTGATAGCAGTGGGTAACGGATACCATGATGAAGAATTTGTGGATAGTGTCTTTAAAAAGCTCAGTTCCTGGCCAACAAATGGAAGTTGCTGCAGTTGGTTTTATTACTGTAAAGTTCACAGAACATAGACTCTGGAGTGGGTTAGAATCTCAGCTACACCCACCACCAGCTGTGAGAACTGGGCAAGTTAGTTAAGCACTCTGTCTTGGTTTCCTCATCTGCAAGATGGGAATAATAGTACTACCCACCTCATAAGGTTATTGTAAGGAAAAGTATATACTACACAGAACATATATAAAGTTAAATAAATGTTTGCTAATAATAATACTTCTAACTTCTTTTCACAAAACCTCCCCAGCGTGGGTCCGATTGATTTCTGTTTGACTGAACTTGCATGTCATAACACTGATACTTTCAGAAAATAGGGTTAGAGTTTTAGAAATGGGAAAAGCGAGTTTTTCCATTGTTGAAAAAATGTTACATTCCAGGGAAACACATTTATATGCATTGCACATTCTAGATACAGAGGGAAGCAGAGGTTTCTACTCTTTCTCCAAGTCATCAGGCCCTGCCTGAAGTTGCAATGAGTGGGTTAAGATTACATTACAGTCAAGCTCCTCCTTCCCTGTGTGTACACCAGCTATGTTTAGGCAGGTCTAGATCAGCTCAGTGTGTTGTATATTGCATTGAGTCTGGTTGGTCCCAGAACAGCTGGCTACATGAGCCAGAACGTTTAAGTACAACTTTCGAGTGAAGTCCCAGAGAATGAAACATGGGAAGGTGAGTCCCTGTATTCTATCAGGGCTGAGCCTCTGTCTGGTTCCCCCCGTGTCCCTAGCTCCCAGTTAGCCACTCCACCTGAGAAAAGGTTTGTTTCCTTTCAGTGTTTTATCCTCTTTATCCTCTTTGGAAGAGAGAGGTCAGGTGTGATTATAACTGGAATACTGACGTATCATGAAGGTTCAGGAGCGAATGTTTATTTTCCAAAATGGAAGAGTTTTGTATTTTTCTGATTATAAAAGTAAATCTTGTTTTAGAAATGTTTAAGTAGTGTAAAAGTTTAAACAATATAGAAAAGGCGAAGACTACACATGCTTCCATGACACAGAGAAAACTACTGTAAAAATTGGCATACATCTTTCTAGATGTTTTTCTGAGTGTCTGTGGGTATACGCATGTAGATGTTGAGGTTTTTTTTTTTTAAGTTTTATTTTCACTTCTTTTTGTCATTAGGCTATATCCCACTGGGGATATACAGCTAAATTACTGCATTTTATTTATTTATTTATTTATTTTTGGCTGTGTTGGGTCTTTGTTTCTGTGCCAGGGCTTTCTCTAGTTGCGGCGAGCGGGGGCCACTCTTCATCGCGGTGCGCGGGCCTCTCACTATTGCGGCCTCTCTTATTGCGGAGCACAGGCTCCAGGCACGCAGGCTCAGTAGTTGTGGCTCACGGGCCCAGTTGCTCCGCGGCATGTGGGATCTTCCCAAACCAGGTCTGGAACCCGTGTCCCCTGCATTGGCAGGCAGACTCTCAACCACTGTGCCACCAGGGAAGCCCGTAGATGTTGAGTTTTATGGATACCTTTTAGCCATACATGTAGATATCTTCTTTGCCAACAAATATACAGTTTGTATTATAATTTTTACCTGATAGAATTCCACTGAATGGTTGCACTGTAATTTACACTAAACCAATCCTTGGTTGATGTTAGATTGTTTCCAAGTTTTCGGGAAGTCTGATGTTGACAATTGCCCTTACAGGAGGTCCCTATGACTTAGATCCTAGCTCAGAGATGGAGGTCCCAGGCTCATCTTCCGCCATCTCTGAGCAGCAGCTGCGGCGGCAAGAGGGACTGAGCAACACCAGAGCAGACTCGGCCAAGCAGAGTCTCATCTCTTCTGAGGAATGGCTCCAACTGCATGGGCTTAAGAGCAACAAATTGACCTTGAAACAGATTTTGTCGCAGATTGGATTTCCACATTGTGAAGGTATAATACTCACAAAGCAACACTGGCTGGAAAACCCAACCAGCACGTCTCCCTTTAGCCTTTGAGGAGGTCGCATCAGTTCTGAAGGTCCCTCAAAAGCACAGGTCTCTGAGTTTATTTTGATCTCACATCCTTACGGGTAAAAAAGGTTTGCGCACGGACCCCCAATATATGTATCAATATGTTATTTAGATGTACAATCATCAATCCACATATTAAATATTAATAATGCTTAATTTCATTCTTTCTTCTTTGAAAGATGAAATAAAAAATAAATAGGAGTTATACCCCTTGTACCCCGCAGATGTCTTGCTCACCCCCTGGCATATGCAAACCCTTTTGGAGGCTATTGATTAGAACAATAGCTGTGTGTGGTTTCAGGGAGAACGTGCTATTTTCCTGTTGTGACCTGCCTGTTAATGGTCCAGTATTTTCTTAAATGTCTTGGTTAGAATGTTAGTTTTCAACTCCCAGGAGTACTGTCCTCCAACAGGGAGTATGGAAATGTGTGAGGGTTTTTGTTTTTTTTTTTAAATGACGTGTTGACTTGAGTCGCTACTGAAATGTAGGGCCTGGGGACCAGGGGTACTGAGTGTCTTACAGTGTGTGATTGCCCACCCATTGGGACTGTGCTGGCCCACATTTCAGTAACACCCCACCTGAGGGAAACACGCCTTCAATCAGGGCAATTTTCATTACTAGGATTTTATTCTGAATTTGTCAATTAATTAATCAATTAAACATATTTTTTGAGCAGCCATTAATACTGTGTTTTTCACATTTTTCACCAGTTCCCTTGACAGCTTTGTTCCATGCTGGTAATAAGGAAGATCTAGGGGATGTGGGTGTTACAGACTGATCTGGGGGCCCGTCCTAACGGCAAGGCCTTGCTCTTTAGGGCTCAAGTTGTGCTTTCTTATTTATCCTTCCACAAAGGCTAGTACAGCCGACCCTGTACCATCTAAATACCTTTTAGATGTGGGGGAGTCTGCCAGAGTCAGGGTCTGTGGGATTCCTGTATAAAGAAGCAAACTGAAAGTAGTTTTATCTCATGTTTCAAATAATCATAATTCAGTCATTAATATTAGCAAAATAGCAATTCTTTATATTTTGTCAAGGATTTTTCCATTTAAGATCATGAAGGATATTGCTCCATAATTTTCTTTTCATGTCCTTGTTAGGTTTTGGCATCAGGATTATGCTGGCCTCATAAAATGATTTGGAAGTATTCCCTTCTCCTCTATGTTCTGGTGGTGTTTGTATATGATTAGTACTATTTCAACTTTAAATGTTTGATAGAACTCACCAGCGAAACTTATCTGAGCCTGGAGTTTGTAGGAAAAGTTTCATAAGAAATTCAATTTCTGTAATTGACGTAGAACTATTCAGGTTTTCTGTTTCATCATGTCAGTTTTGGAAAGTTGTGTTTTTCAAGAAATTTGTCCCTTTCATGAATGTTTTCTAATATATTGGCAAAACATTGTTCAAAATATTCCCTTAACATTTTAAAAATACCTGTAGACTCAGTAGTGATGTTCCCTCTTTCGTTCTTGATATTGATAATTTGTGTTTTCTCTCACTTTTCTTGATAAGTCTTGTTAGGGGTGTATCATACCTGTTTTCAAAGAATCAAATTTTGGGTTTGTTGATTTTTTTTTTTCTATCCCTTGTTTTCTATTTCACTGATATCTGCTTTGATCTTTATTATTTATTTCCTTCTACTTACTTTGAGTTTAACTTGCATTTCTTTTTCTATTTTAAGGTGGAAACGTAGATAATTGATTTTAAATCTTTCTTCTCTTCTCATATAGGTATTTAAAATTATAAGTATTCTCCTAAGCATTGCTTAGGCTGAATCACAGACATCTTGATAGGTGGTGTTTTCATTATTATTGAGTTTAAAGTATTTATTTCCTCTTTTTCTTAGATTCATATTCTTAGATTTCTTAGATTCATAATCTTTTTTCTTAGATTCATATTTTGTAAGAAATGCGTTTAATTTCCAAATATGTTAGGACTTTTAAAGATATCTTTTTTGTAGTTGGATTTCTAATTCACTTCTATTGAGGTCAGAGAACATCTATTAGTCTTTGAAATTGACTGACATTTAACTTATGGCCCAGCGTGTATCTTGCTGCACATTTCATACATGCTTGAAAAGAATGTGTATTCTGCAGTTGTTAGGTGGTATCTATGAAGGTTAATTAGATCAAGATGCTTGATAGTATTGTAGAGATGTTCTATGTCTTCAGTGTTTTTTTTTTTTTCTAGTGGATTTGTCCATTTCTCCCTTTAGTTCTGTCAGTTTTGTTCGTGTAGTTTGAAGCTCTAAATGCATACACATTTAAGATTTTCATATCTCTCTGATGAATTGGCAAATTTTAATAATTTTGAAATGTCCATCTTTATATCACATGGTAGTCCTTGTTTTGACATTTACTTTGTCTAATATTAATATAGCCACTACAGCTTCCTTGTGCTTCACTTTTACATGGCATATATGTTTAGACTCTTCACTTTCAAATTATCTGTACTCTCTGTCTTTAAAGAGTGCCCCTTTAACCCAGTCTCATAATCTGTCTTTTAATTGTAGTTTGGGTCTCTACATTTAATGTAGTAATTGACTTAGTTAGATTTAGGTTTACCATTTCTTTGTTTGTTTTCCATTTGTCCCGTCACTTTCTTTCCCCTCTGTTTCTCCTTTCCTGCCCTCTTTTGGGTACATTGAATATTTTTGTATTTCATTTAATTCCACTTTTTTTTTCCATTTGAATTCCAATAGGATTTTAAGGTATACCATTTCTTTTTAAATAAAGGTTTTTTTTTTAAATTTTTTTATTTTTGGCTGTGTTGGGTCTTCGCTGTGGTGTGCGGGCTTCTCATTGTAGTGGCTTCTCTTGTGGAGCATTGGCTCTAGGCACACAGGCTTCAGTAGTTGTGGCACACAGGCTCAGTAGTTGTGGCTCGTGGGCTCTAGAACACAGCGCAGGCTCAGTAGTTGTGGCGCGCAGGCTTAGTTGCTCCGCGGCCTGTGGGATCTTCCCGGACCGGGCTCGAACCCGTGTCCCCTGCATTGGCAGGAGGATTTTTAACCACTGCACCACCAGGGAAGCCCAAGGTATACCTTTTTGCATTGCATTTTCAGTGGTTGCTCTAGTGATTATATCCTTAACTTGTCATGGTCTGGTAAAAGTTAGCTTTGCACTACTTCATGTAAAATGCAAGAATCTTATAACAGTATAGCTCCACTTATCCCCCACACCTGTCCTTGGTGTTATTGTTTTAATATATTTTATTTTTACATATATCATAAACCTCACAATCCAGTGTTATAATTATTGCTTTAAAAAGTCATTTGTCTTTTAAAGAAATTGAGTGGGGAAAAAATAGCATCTTAAAATCCACATATTTACTGTTTATAATATTCATCCTTCCTGTAAGATTTGAAATTCCATCTGGTGTTTTTTCCTAAAGAATTTCTTTTTAAGCATTTCTTGTAGTGCTGGTCTGCTGGTGACAGATTTTTCTCAGTTTTTGTTCATCTGATATTGTCTTTATTTTTTTTCTCTTTTTTTGGATGATTGAGTGATTGATTGACATTTTTTAAATTCTGAAGTGATATATTCACAGGAAGTTGCAAAGATAATATAGACAGATCCCACATACCCTTCATCCAATTCTCCCACTGGTTATGTCTTATAAACTCATAGTATAATACCAAATCCAGGAATTTGACATTGATACACTGTGTGTGACTAATTCTATGTAATTTTATTTTCTGTTTAGATTTGTGTAACCACCACCACAATCAAGATACAGAACTGTTTATCACCACAAAGATCTCCCTTGTGGTACCCCTTTATAGGCATACAGATACTCTATCTCCCAAAATCCTTAACTCCTGGCAACCACCAGTCTGTTTTCCACATCTATAACTGTCTCATTTAGAGACTGTTTATATATATGGAATCATATAGTACATGACCTTTTGGGATTGGCAGTTTTTTCACTTGGTATTATTTCTTTGAGGTTCATGCAAGTTGTTGCATGTATCAATAGTTTGTTTCTTTTCATTACAGAGTAGTATTCCATGGTATGGATGTACCACTGTTTATTTAACCAGTCACCCATTAAAAGACATCTAGGTTGTTTCCAGTTTGGGGATATTACAAGTAAAGCTGCTATGAATAATTGTTTACAGGTTTTATGTGAACATAAATGTTCACTTCTCTGGGATAAATACCCAGGAATGCAATTGCTAGGTGGTATGTTAAGTGTATGTTTTGTTTTTATTTTGTTTTGTTAAGAAACTTGCCAAACTGTTTTCCAGAGTTGTTGTACTATTCACATCAGTAATATATGAGGGATCCAGTTTTTCCACATCATATCAGCATTTGGTATTGTCACCATTTAAAAATTTTAGCTGTTTTAACAGTTGTGTAGTGATATTTCACCGTGGTTTCAATCTGTATTTCCCTAATGTCTAGTTTTGTTGAATACCTTTTCATGTGCTTATTTGCTATATATCATCTTTGGCAAAATAAATGTTTCTTCATGTCTTTTGATTATTTTCTAATTAGATTGGTGTCTTAAATGTTCATTATGTATTCTAGACAGAAGTCCTTTGTCACATACGTGTTTCACAGATATATTCTCCTAGTCTGTAACTTCTTTTTTCATGCTTTTAACAGTTTCTCAGTGCACAGGTGATGAGATCCAATTTATTTTTTTTCTTGTATAGACCTTGCTAAGTCTCAGAGTTTTTCTCTCTCCTTTTCTTCCTGAAACTTTTATGATTTTACACCCTACATTTAGCCTGTGATTAATTTATTTTTTGTATAAGGTTGATTTTTTTCGACTATGGATATCCAATTTCTCCAGCACCTTTTATTGAAGAGACTATCCTTTCTCTTTTGAATTGCTTTTCTATCTTTGTTAAAAATTAGCTGGTTGTACTTATATGGGGCTATTTCTGGGTCCTCTGTTTTGTTCTATTTATCTGTATGTCTGTCTCTCCACCAAACCCCATACTCTTGATTACTATAATTATATAATGTCTTGACATTGGGTAGACTGATTCCTCCCTCTTTATTCTTTTTTCACAATTGTCTTAACTACTACTCTATTTTCTTTGCCTTTCCGTATAAATTTTAGAATAACCATGTCTGTCTACAAAAATATTACTGGGATTTTGATAGGAATTGCGTTAAACCAGTATATCAATTTAAGGAGAATTGGCATCTTTACTATGTTGAGTCTTTCAGTCCATGAATATGGAGTATCTCTTCATTTATTTACATCTTTGATTTCCTTCATCACCTGTCTTGTAATTTTCAGTGTACAAGTATTGGACATGTTTTGTTAGATTTACTGTGTATTTCATTTTTCTGAGCAATTATAAATGAAACTGTATTTTTAATTTTGGTTTCCACATGTTCATTGCTAGTATGTAGAAATATGGTTGATTTTTTAATGTTGATCTTCTATCCAGTGACCTTATTGAACTCGCATATTAGTTCTACGAGGTTTTCTTTGGTTGTTGTTGATTCCTTGGGATTTCTAGGTAGACCATCATGTCACCTCCAAATAGGGAAGGTTTTTATTCTTCCTTTCTGATCTATATGCCTTTTATTTCCTTGTCTTGTCATGATGGCTAGGACTTGCAGTATTATGTTGAATAGAAGTGGTAAGAGTAGACATCCTTACCTCATTTCAGATCTTAGGAGAAAGCTTTCAGTCTTTAACCATTAAGTATGATGTTAGGTTTATCAGTAGATTAAAAAAAAAATCAAGTTAAGGAAGGTCCCTTATATTTCTAGTTTTCTGAGAGTTTTTATCATGAATGGGTGTTAGATTTTGTCAAATGCTTTTTCTGTGTCAGTTGAAAGGTTCATGTGATTTTTCTTCCCTAGCCTGTTAATTTGGTTGATTATATTGATTTTTGAATATTGAACCAGCCTTGTATCCTGGAATAAACATGACTCCATCATGTTGTATAATTCTTTTTATACTATATATTGCTGAATTCTACTTGCTAATTTTGTGTTAAGGAGTTTTGCATCTGTATTCATGAAGGATATTGGTCTGTAGTTTCTCTTCCTTTATACTGCCTTTGTCAGGTTTTGGTATCAGGGTAATGCTGGCTTCATAAAATAAGTTGGGAAATGTTTCCTTATCTTCTATTTTCTGGAAAATATTTTATAGAATTTAATTCTTTCTGTGTTCAGTAGAATTATCCAGAGAACCTATCCAAGCCTGGGGATTTCTTTTTCTAGAAGTTTTTAAATTACAAATTTCTTTCCTTAATAAGGTATAGGACTATTCAAATGATCTATTTTGTATTGAGTGAGTTGTGGTAGTTTTCATTTTTTGAGGAATTGATTCATTTCATCTAAGTTGTTTAATTTATGTGTGCAGAGTTGTTTGTAGTATTCCATTATTCTTTTGATGTCTGTAGGGTTTTAAGTGATAGTCCCTGTTTCATTCCTGGTATCAGTAATTCATGTCTTCTATCTTTTTATCTTTGTCAGTCTTGCTAGGGATTTGTCAATTTTATTGATCTTATTAAAATACCAGTTTTTAATTTAATTGATTTTCTCTATTTTTCTTTGTTTAATTGCATTGATTTCTGCCTTGATCTTTATTATTTCCCTCTGCATGCTTTGGATTTTATTTTGCTCTTCTTTTTCTAGTTTCTTCAGGTGGGAGCTTTAGATTATTGATCTGGGACTTTTCAGCTCTTCTTATGTCAGGATTTAGTGCTATAAATTTCTCTCTTTGAGACTGCTCAAATTTTCATATGTTGTATTATCATTTCATTTCATTATCAATTCATTTCATTGTATATCATTTCAGTTAAGAAAGTATTTTTTATTTCTGTTAAGACTTCTTTGATTCAAGGATTTTTTTTTTTAGAAGCATGTTATTTAGTTTCCAAGAGTTTGGAGATTTTTCTCTTATCTTTTTGTTATTGATTTCTAGTTTGTTTCCACTGTGGACAGAGAACATACTCAGTTTCAATTCTTTTAAATTTTTCGAGGTTTGTTTTCTAGCCCTGGATATGGTTTACCTTGGTATATATTCTGTGGTACTTGAATGTGTATTCTTCTGTTGTTGTATGGAGTATTTTTTAAAATAAATGCCAATTAGATCCTGTTTATGATGGTGTTGTTGAGTATTCTTGCTGATTTTCTGTTTAGTTATTCCATCAATTGTTGACAGGAGTGATATTGAAATCTCCAACTATAATTGTGGATTTGTCTGTTTCTACTTTCAGTTCTATCAGTTTTTACTTTACATATTTGCAGCTCTATTGTTTGGTGCATGTACATTTAGAATTGCAAAGTCTTCCTGGTGGATTGACACTTTTATAATTATATAATGTTCTCCTCTATCCTTAGTAATATTCTTTGCTCTGTAGTTTACTTTTTTTACATTAATATGGTCAATCCTGCTTTCTTTTTTTTAATATTTACATGACTTATCTTTTTTGTCCTTTTACTTTTAACTTATATATCATTATATCTGAAGCAAGTTTTTATAGACACTTTATTATTGGGTCAGTTTTTAAATCCTCTTTGCCAATCTCTTTTAATTGTTGTATCTAGACCAATTATATTTAATGTAATTATTTATATGTTAGAGTTTGTCTGACATTTTATTTTTTGTTTTCTGTTTTTTTCCTCTGTTTTCCATTTATTTCTTTTTCTTGCCTATCTTTGTGTTACTTAAACATTTTTCAGAATCTTAAAAAATTTATCTATAGTATTTTTTGAGTGTATCTCTTCACACAGCTCTTTTAGTGGTTGTGCTAGGTATTACATTATAAATATGTAACTTATCAAAGTCTACTGGTGTCAGCATTTTATCAGTTTGAATGAAGAATGGTAACTATTTCCCTTTATGTGCCTTTAATCTCCTCATTTATAATATGCTTTATTAGTTTTCTTCATACATTGAGAATCACATTAGGCTGTACTATACTTTGTGATTCAACCATCAAGCAATTTAGAAAATTCAAGAAGAGAAAGTCTGTTTTATTTACCCATATTTATGCTTACTGTGTTCTTCCTTCCTGATGTTTCAGGGTTCTTTTATCATCTCCTTCCTGTTTATAGAACTTCCTTTATTTATTCTGTAAGAATAGCTCTGCTGGCAACATTTTTTTTTTCTTTGTCTGACAATATCTTTATTTCTCCTTCATTCCTGAAGAATAATTCCACCAGATACAAGATTTGGGGTTGACAGTTCTTTTCTTTTAGCACTTAAAAGACATTGTGCCACTTCCTTCTGGCCTCTGTGATTTCTGATGAGAAATCCACTGTCATTAGAATTGATTACCTATATTAGTATGTAAATGTTTTTACCCTAATGTTTCTTTATTCAGTTCATTACATCTCCTTTATACACTTTCATATCATGTCCTCATTTTTAATCTCTTACAAGAATTTATGCATTTTACATCTGTTGATATTTATCATATTGGAAGTTAAAACTAAAACCCTTAAAAATATTTATTAATTCATTTAAAAGTAACAAACCCATTATATGTTAACATAACATTTTTAAGAAAAATATGTTTTTTAAAATAAAAATGGTAGTGAGAAGAGTGGCACTGTTTCATATTTTTGCAAATCCCTTTAATATTTGTCCCAATAGAAAACAGCTAGATTCTTATATCTGCTTTTTAAAAAATAACAGCTTTATTGAGATGTAATTCACATACTATACGATTCACCCATTCAAAGTGTGCAATTCAATATTTACAGATATGTGCAACCATCATCACAGTCAACTTTAGAACATTTTCATCACCGCAGAAAGAAACTGTGTACTTCTTAGCTATGCACCCTGCCCATCAGGCCCCAGCCCAAAGCAGTCTACTTTCTGTCGCTATAGATTTTCTTGTTCTGGACATTTTATATAAATGGAGTCATATAATATGTGGTGTTTTGTGACTGACATCTTTCAGTTTTTAAAAAAAAATTAATTAATTAATTAATTTTTGGCTGAGTTGGGTCTTTGTTGCTGCGCGTGGGCTTTCTCTAGTTGTGGCGAGTGGGGGCTACTCTTCGTTGCGGTGCGTGGTCTTCTCATTACGATGGCTTCTCTTGTTGCGGAGCATGAGCTCTAGGTGCGTGGGCTTCAGTAGTTGTGGCACATGGGCTCAGTAATTGTGGCTTGCAGGCTCTAGAGTGCAGGCTCAGTCATTGTGGTGCATGGGCTTAGTTGCTCCGCAGCATGGGGGATCTTCCCGGACCAGGGCTCGAACCCGTGTCCCCTGCATTGGCAGGCGGATTCTTAACCACTGTGCCACCAGGGAAGTCCCTGACATCTTTCACTTAATGTGATGTTTTTAAGATTCATCCGTGTTGTAGCATGTACCAGAACTTTATTCATTTTATGGCCAAATAAAATCAGGAGATGAATTGTATGGATATTCCACAGTTTGTTTATCCACTTACCAGTTGATGGGTGGAGAGCTGATTCTTATTCTAGCAAGCAGTTAACTTGGTTGGACTCAGACTCCAAACTCTGCCTCCCTTATTAAATAAATGCAAATCTCACCAGTTTCCTTTTTTCAAGGATTAATGCTACTCCAGTTTCTGCCTGTTCTTGATTGCTCTCTAGTGCCTTCAAGTAGCTATTTTAATTTTTTGTCCAGGGCTTATAATTTTTTTCTGTGTGAGAGTTAGCCGATAAAATCTACTTCACCATTATTGGATGGGGAATTCACAATGCTTTAATTTTAATTGGCAATACAGCTATGGAGCCTTATGTAGATTCATCTTCTTCAATTCTCAGAAAATAGCCCTCTCTCCTGACTCCAGATAAATGTCTTAGGTAAAGAGAGAATGCTACTAGTGATTTGAAGCTGCTCTGTAAATGTCAGTCAAGATGTTGAAATCTTAGAAATGAAGATTTTAAAGATTGAGAGATTTATTGAGTGAGGTTATTGCTGATGGGATTCAAGTATCCATTCTTTGCTCTTTACTGTTATGGACATTGAACTTAAAGATTTGTGAATTTTATCATTCCTGGTGATTTGGGACCAAACCTGGTCTCTAAAATTCAGCCTTGCCCCTTCTGCCTTTCCCAAGTAGGCTGTGATCCTGCCTCCCTAGAAAGGCAAAGGAAAGGAAGTGTTGGATCGAAGAGTACCACCACTTTCTCTACCACCTTTGGGACTTAATAATACTAACAATAACAACAACAATAAAATAATTATCACAATAAAACAGCTCCATGAAGCCTTACCTCATCTCTGTCCTGCCAAGTCATAATTAGTCCTTGAAACCTTCTGTTAGTTCTGTGAAGGAGTAAACATATGTTTCAGGAAGCACTGTACTCCCATTCTGTAAGCACTGTGTCTAGCACATAGCGGGTGCTCAATGAGTGTTTATGGGATGGATGTTGAACAGCTGAGCATATGCTCTGAGAAGAAAGTGGTCTTGACATCCTGTATGAGTGTTCTGACTCTATTCCCTACTTGCTTCAACTCACTCATTTATTCACGAATCCCCACTCGAGAGAACAGTAGATAATATCTAAGTTTAATTTTTAAAATTCTGAAAACTAAGCCCAAGTCCTGAATAAAAGATTTCCAGAATTAAACACAGTTTCTATGTCATCTTTTTGACCTCTGCCTTAATCATTCTGGACAAAAGAACCAGGAGACCAAGAAACAAACCCTGTTCTTCCTCGCCATTCATTCATGCATTACAGGATTTCACATGTCATAAACAGTCACATTTATCATAGCACCTAGAAATACTTCATTATCTAGAACAGAATACTAAGCATCACGGATTATTGGTGTCCCTGGGGATATAATCTGATGTCAGAGAATAGCATTTTGAAATAAAAATAAGTGTGGATAATGTACCATTTTGACTGCTTTTCTTTATAAACATGCAGATTATGTGACGTCTCTGGGGAGACTTGTGGCTTCCCGGTATGCAGACGGCCTGTTTCCACGGATCTACACAACGGAAGATGGCAGAGTGTACAATGTAAGTCAGAGTTCCCTGGATGGCCGGGTCCTGGGACACGCTGCTGAGGTCTACATGGGGAGGCAGGCAGGCCAAGGCCTTATCAGGGCTGGAGGATTTCTTCTGACTGTTTGTAGACAGTGGTGAATGCCACGGCCCAGGAACTGGGGAGAGAAGCACTTGACCCATTAGAGATGAGAGCAGAAAGGTCTTGACCAGAGGTGAAAACCTTTGCATATCAACACTTTGTTTTGCCTGGAAAATAAAGAAACAAAGCAGGGGCTTCCCTGGTGGCGCAGTGGTTGAGAATCTGCCTGCCAATGCAGGGGACACGGGTTCGAGCCCTGGTCTGGGAAGATCCCACATGCCGCGGAGCAACTAGGCCCGTGAGCCACAATTACTGAGCCTGCGCGTCTGGAGCCTGTGCTCTGCAACAAGAGAGGCCGCGATAATGAGAGGCCCGTGCACCGCGATGAAGAGTGGTCCCCACTTGCCACAACTAGAGAAAGCCCTCGCACAGAAACGAAGACCCAACACAGCCAAAAATAAATAAATAAATAAATTTATTTAAAAAAAAAAAGAAAGAAACAAAGCAGTATGACAGAAGTTAGCTGAAAGGCAAGCGCAAGCTGCTGTTATCTGGTAGATGCTCTAGGAATAGAGGACCCCTGATGCAGGTAGTAGTGGACAGAGATTGAGCGGCACCTCTTGCTGGAGTCCTTCATTCCCAGCAATTCAACACGTGATTCCTGCGTGCCCTTAACACGTCAGGCGCTGTGCACACCCCAGCCACCACAGGGAGCTCCAGAGACACACGTCCCATCATGTTGCTTCATGGATACTTTTTCATGTCACTGTACATTCATGTACCACCTGGATGGTTATTTCTTAACATTTAAAAACTGTACATTACTTTTATTTTATTTTATTTTGGTGGCACTGCACAGCTTTTTAATCTGAACCACCTTAAAATCAATGTGGCAATATTGAAAATGTCTGTCTTTGCCATCTAATTCCACCCGCACAGCCCCTATGACATGGTCCCACCCTGGTTTCTGTGTTATGGTAGAGGTGTGTAGTAAGTTCCGTGAACTCTGGTGAGGGAGTTAGGAATTCTGCATTAGGGAGCCGTGGAATGCAGCAGAAGGCAATGCTGGTGCTTCAGGAATAAGCTTGAGAGACACGGGGGCGCGGGGAGGGGACTGGGATGAGAACGAAAGGAGTTGAAGGCAGAGGGGCCAGCATGAAAACGTAGAATTACATGGTGTGTTCCGAAGACACATTTTCCTTAACTAGGTGTTTGGGGGTGTTGTGAAGATTGTTAAAGTTGGTTTTTTTTTTTTTAAGTACCAGATCTTTTAACGTCTGATTCTTCACAGCATAGGGCACACTTTTTTCTTATTCCTTTTGTCTGTCTTCTGCCTCCCTACACCCGGAAAGGCCTTGCACGATTTTGCCTGACCTGTGTGAACGATGCTTTATTTGTAAGTCACCTTTCAGGGGCAGCCCCTAGAGTGTTGGTGGCAGCTCTGGGTGATCAAGTAATCCAGGTACAGGGGAGCTTGGCCTGAGAGACAAGAGGACACAGGACAAAGGCTGTGAGCGGGAGGATGGGTAGTGGGGTGGCATCCCTTAGAGGAAGCCAGGCAGATGTGCTGGCATGTTTAGAAGCATTTTCAGAAATATTTTTGGCATATTATGCTTAGGCAGATGTTTCAGTGAGACTTTCTTTTTCATCTGCCTTTGCTGATCTCTCTTTTCTTCTACCTAATTTCTCCCCCAGCCCAACCCAGTTTTCTCTGGAGTCTCTGAATTTTATCTAGATTTGTTGAATACAAATTTTTTTAATTTAATTTTTATTTTTTATTAGAGTACATTGTTGATTGACAATGTTGTGTTAGTTTCAGGTGTACAGCAAAGTGATTTAGTTATACATATACACATATCCATTCTTTTTCAGATTCTTTTCCCATATGTTTTTACATATTTTTGAGTAGAGTTCCCTGTGTTATACAGTAGGTCCTTGTTGATTTTATATATAGTAGTGTGTATATGTTAATCCCAAACTCCTGATTTATCCTCCCCCCGCCACCTTTCCCCTTTGGTAACCATAAGTTTGTTCTCAAAGTCTGTTGAGTCTGTTTCCATCCTGTAAATAAGTCCATTTGTATCATTTTTTAAAATTCCACATATGAGTGATATCATATGATATTTGTCTTTCTTGTCTGACTTCACTTAGTATGATAATCTCTAGGTTGAATACAAATTTGATGTCATTTATGAAATGATACAATTCAACGCCACATGCAAATATGATACAGATGCATTTTTTGTTATATTCATTCGTTTTATTTTTCAGATTCCACATGTGATTACATACAATATTTGTCTTTCTCTGTCTGACTTATTTCACTGAGCATAATACCCTCCAGATCCATCCATGTTGTTGCAAATGGCAAGCTTTCATTATTTTTTATGGCTGAGTAATATTCTATTTATGGCTGAGTAAAATTCTACCTGTGTAATATTCTATTCTATTGTGTGATATATGTATATATTATATAGCACATCTCCTTTATCCATTCATATGTTGATGGATACTTAGGTTGCTTCCACATCTTCCATTATCTGGCTGCTGTAAATAATGCTGCTATGAACACTGGGCTACATGTATACCTAAGAATTAGTGTTTTCATTTTCTTTGGATATATACCCAGGAGAATTGCTGGATTATATGCCAGTTCTATTTTTAGTTTTTTGAAGAACTTCCATACTGTTTTTCATAGTGGCTGCACCAATTACATTCCCACCAACAGTGTAGGAGGGTTCCGTTATCTGCATTTCCTGAGCATTTGTTATTTGTGGTCTTTTTGATGATAGCCATTCTGACAGGTGTGAGCTGATATCTCATTGTGGTTTTGATTTGCATTTCTCTGATGATTAGTGACGTTGAGCATCTTTTCATGTGCCTGTTGACCATCTGTATGTCTTCTTTGGGAAAATGTCTATTTAGATCTTCTGCCCATTTTTTTAATTGAGTTTTTTTTTATGGAGTTTTTTTCTTTATTGAGAAACTTAAGACTTGGATACATCAAATAAAACCAATTTCTGGGGGGAAAAAAAATCAAAACTCACAATAGAAAAAAAAAAAGTTAACACTGTCTGCGCCATATCAGAACCCAGAGAATATAATCTTTCAATTGAAAAATTCTAGGCACGTCATAATTGACCTTTTGATACAAAATGACCTATTAAATTTGCAATTTGTGGTTCTTGGTGTTGAGGTCCATAGGACAAGCTAGAAAGTCTTCAAACCTTGAGCTGAATTCCATGAGGGCTTATTTGGCTTGTGAATCGTTTTGTCCTTGTCTAAGAGGTAGCAGCAGCAACAGCGCTCACTTTCTGGGCACCTTCTTTCTTGGCATGATGAGCCTGTAGGACGGCCACAGCTTCATCCACGTGGGAGCGGAGAGACTCGAGGGACTCCAGCATGTGCAGCAGCTCCGAGCTGTCAATCTCCAGCAGCATCCCCGTAATCTTCCCGGCCAGGTTTGAGTGCATCGTCTGGATGAGCAGGAACAAACGTTCACCCAGCATCTGCTTCTGTTCCTGGGGGGGTGCTGCGGCCAGCATGGAGGCGGTCAGCGGCTCCTGCCCCTGCACGTGGACCGCAGGCTGGGGTGCCTGCAGGGGCCGGATGGCAGGGTGAGGGCTGCGGACACCGGAGGCATATTTGTAAGGTGCAACAGCCCAAGGAGCAGTGACAGCAACAGCAGCACGAGGCGCTAGGCTCTGCACAGCTGCGGGAACACCTCCAGACTGGCAGCTGTCAGTCAGCCCTTGCTGGGCGGCACCAGCCCCACCAAAGTCCATAGCCAAGCGGTCTGGGCACTCAGACCCGACTCTGAGTGGTAGTAGGGAGGCCGCGAGAGGCTGGAGCATTACCAGCTGGAGCCAGATGGCGAAGAGCTGGACGACGCCCAGACTGGCGTATAGCACTTGGCATTCCTTGGAAGCCTTGAGGTCTCCCACCTTGCTGCAGCGTGGATTAGGCCTCATCTGTGCTAACTGGTTAGGTAATACGGAGGTCTTCCCTGAGCCTGTCGAACTGCTGGCACAAAGTAGCCCCCAGTTGCAGGCTGGAACTGATTTAAGATGGCATTGGCAGGGAGCGCTCTAATCCCGACCACCCGATGCATATACTGGTTGGTCAGGTGAGCCTTTCTCTCTTCCTTTCTCTGGGCCAGGGCGACATACAGTGGCTTGGAGCCCACGATGCGTCCGTTCATCTCTGTGACTGCTTTGGTTGCCTCTTCAGGGGATGAGAAGCAGACAAAGCCAAACCCTTTGCTTCTCCCATCCTCCAGCATTACCTTAGCACTGGTGATTGATCCAAAAGGAGAAAACTCTTTCCTTAACTTCTCGTCATCAATGGTGTCATCCAAGTTCTTAATGTAGAGATTCACCCCCTGATAGCGACTAATTCTCTCCTTTTTCAGCTGTTCAAATTTTCGCTTTAACTCGGCCTGCTGTTCCACTTTCTTCTGTGGAAATGGGAATGACTTTCCCACTGATTTCTTTTCCATTCATCTCTTCCACGGCCTTATTGGAATCCTTGTGCTTTTCGTAACTCACAAAGCCAAAGCCTTTGGATTTCCCACTGGGATCTCTCGTTACCTTGACACTTAGAGTCTTACCAAACTGGCTGAATAGCTCTTTCAGACTCTCATCATCCACCTCTTCCCCAGAGTTTTTGATACAAACATTGGTGAATTCCTTGGCTTTGGCTCCAAGCTCAGCTTCCCACTCTTTTCGAGACTTGAATCTGCCCACAAACACTTTGTGGTCATTGAGGAGAATGCAGTTCATCTTCTCAATGACCTTGTCGGCAGCCTCCTGGGTCTCGAAGTGGACAAAGACGTAACCCTTAGAGCCATTCTCATCACACACCACCTTGCAGGACAGAATGTTTCCAAAAGCAGAAAAAGTATCATAAAGTGCCTTGTTATCTATAGATTTGTCCAGGTTCTTGATGAATACGTTTCCCATGCCAGATTTTCTCAGAGAGGGATCCCTCTGAGACCACATGATACGGATTGGCTTTCTCTTAATCACATCAAAGTTCATGGTATCCAAAGCCCGCTCAGCATCAGCCGGCTGCCGGAAGTTGACGTAGGCATAACCCAGGGAGCGGCGGGTGATCATGTCGCGGAAGACCCAGATGGATAGCACAGGCCCCGCAGGACTGAACTTTTCATTCAGCATGGCCTCGGTGATGTCCAGGGCAGGTCACCCACGTACAGGGAGGCCATGGGGTAGCTGCTGGCCGCGGCGTTCATCTCCCCACCACCCCGAGCCCCGCCAGGAGGACTTCTTAGAGGGACCACACAGGACAAAGGGGGCTCCGCTCCGAGCCGTGGCCCATGCCGCGGCTCACAGGTGGCAGTGAAGCTCAGAGAAGCTGGAGTCGGCTCCGCGGGCCGGAGAGGAGTCTGGGGGCTGCTCGGAGGAGACTGCCAAACCGCAGACAAAAGGCTCTCAAAAACAATATGGCCCTCCCTGGGAGTTTGCAATTTTCAGCTGTCCTGGTCTGGAAGCTCCTAATTTCAAAAAATGAAAAAAAGTAAAACGGGGACTGTCCTCCAAGTTACAAAAATTCTTCCAGAGGCAACCCCGTGGTGCCCACGGCGGCCTCCGGATCGTGCGTTTCTCTATAAATATTAGGCCTCGGGCTCCCAGCGGTTTAAGATTACGGCAGCTCGGGGAAGAGGGAAACCAAATAGTTGTCGGTGCCGAGTCGGCAAGCCCCCAGGCTGCCGGAATGCGCAGGCGCCACCCACGCCGGGGAGGCGAAGGGCAGCGCGGACACGTGCAGCGCGGAGGCCGGCGCGCTGGGGGCGGGTGCGGCTGGCGCGGGGCTGCCACGTGACGCTGCCGGGCGGCGGGCGGAGGCGCGTGGACGCGGGCACGCGAGCGGCTCACCACCGGGCCGACGGGCGGGGACTGACGGACGCCCAGGGGCGGCGGCGGCAGCGGCGTGGGGCAGGCCGGAAGCGTGCCGAAGTGACTACCCCGCGGGTTCTCTTGAGGAGGATTCGCTCTTTTTCTTTCTTTCTTTTTTTTTTTTTAAAAAAGCTTTAAAAGCGTTTCCGGGTTTATTTTCTTTTTTTTTCTTCAGGATGCTAGGCCTGAAAGCGGCGGAGGCTGTGGCGACCCAGGGCAGAGAGCGAGTTGTTTGTTTTTTTTTGATATTGATTTGTATGACTATATATTTTGGATATTAATCCCTTATCAGTCATATCATTTGCAAATATTTTCTCCCATTCAGAAGGTTATCTTTTCATTTTGCCAGTGGTTTCATATGCTGTGCAAAAGCTTTTCAGTTTAATTAGGTCCCATTTATTCACTTTTGCTTTTGTTTCCTTTGCCTTAGGAGACAGATTCAAAAAGATATTGCTGCGATTTATGTCAAAGAGTGTTCTGCCTGTGTTTTCCCCTAGAAGTTTTATGGTTTCCAGTATTACATTTAGGTCTTTAATTCATTTTGAGGTTATTTTTGTATGCGCTGTGAGAAAATATTCTAATTTTATTCTTTTACAAGTAGCTGTCTAGTTTTCCCAGCACCACTTATTGAAGGGAGTGTCTTTTCCCAATGGTATATTCTTGCCTCTTTTGTCATAAATTAATTGACCATAAATGCATGGGTTTATTTCTGGGCTGTCTGTTCTGCGTCATTGATCTATGTGTCTGTTTTTGTGCCAGTACCATACTGTTTTGATTGCTGGCTTTGTAGTATAGTCTGAAATCAAGGAACATGATACCTCCAGCTCTGTTCTTCTTTCTAAAGATTGCTTCGGCTATTCGCGGTCTTTTGTGTTTTCATACAAATTTTAAAATTATTTGTTCTAGTTCTGTGAAAAATGCCATTGGTATTTTGATAACGCTGGCATTAAATATATAGGTTGCCTTGGGTAGTATGGTCATTTTAACAATATTAATTCTTCCAATCCATGAACACAGTGTATCTTTCTGTTTGTGTCATCTTTAATTTCTTTCATTAGTGTCTTAATAGTTTTCTGAGTACAGGTGTTTTTACTTTTACCTCCTTAGATTTATTCCTAGGTATTTTATTCTTTTTGATGTGATAGTAAATGGGATTGTTTTCTTAATTTCTCTTTCTGGTAGTTCATTGTTAGTGTATAGAACTACAACAAATTTCTGTATACTAATTTTGTATCCTGAATTCATTGATGAACTCTGGTAGTTTTTTGGTGGTGTCTTTAGGATTTTCTATGTGTAATATCATGTCATTTGCAAATAGTGACAGTTTTACTTCTTCCTTTCCAATTTGAATTCCTTTTATTTCTTTTTTGTGTGATTGCTCTGGCTAAGACTTAAAATACTATGTTGAATTAAAGCAAGAGCAGGCATCCTGGTCTTGTTCCTGATCTTAGAGGAAATGCTTTCAGCTTTTCACCATCAAGTATGCTGTTAGCTATAGGTTTATCATATATGGCCTTTATTTTGTTGAGGTATGTTCCCTCTATATCCACTTTGTGGAGAGTTTTTTTTTTTTTTTAATCATAAATGGATGTTAAGTTTTGTCAAAAGCTTTTTCTGCATCCATTGAGATGATAATATGATTTTTATTCTTCAGTTTGTTAAAGTGGTGTATCACATTTATTGATTTGCAGGTACTGAACCATGCTTGCATCTCTGGGATAAATCCCACTTGATCATGATATATGATCCTTTTAATGTATTTTTGGATTTGGTTTGCTAATATTTTGTTGAAGATTTTTGCATCTATGTCAATCAGTGATAAGCCTGTAATTTTCTCTTTTTGTGATAATCTGGTTTTGGTATCAGGGTGATGCTGGCCTGGTAGAATGAGTTTGGAAGTGTTCTTTCCTTTGCAATTTTTTTGGAATAGTTTGAGAAGGATAGGTGTTAACTCTTCTCTAAATGTTTGGTAGAATTCACCTGTGAAGCCATCTGGTTCTAGACTTTTGTTTTGGGGGAGTTGTTGGGGTTTTTTTTATTACTGATTCAATTTCATTACTGATAATTGGCCTGTTCATATTTTCTATTTCTTCCTGGTTCCATCTGGGAGATTTGTGCATTTCTTCTAGGTTGTTCATTTTATTGGTGTATAGTTGTTCATAGCAATCTTTTATGATCCTTTGTGTTTCTGTAGTGTTGGTTGTAAGTTTTTCGTTTTCATTACTGGTTTTATTGATTTGGGCACTCTCTTTTTTTCTTTATGAGTCTGGCTAAAGGTTTATCAGTTTTGTTTATCTTTTCAAAGAACCAACTCTTAGTTTCGTTGTTATTTTCTATTGCTTCTTTAGTCTCTATTTCATTTATTTCTGCTCTGATCTTTATGATTTCCTTCTTTCTACTAACTCCATGTTTTGTTTGTTCATCTTTTTCTAGTTCCTTTAGGAACTTTTTTCCCCTCTGCCTTTGCTGATCTCTTTTCTTCTACCTAATTTCTTAAAGTACCCCTGAGCATTTTCAGATAAAAATAATTCTGTAACTAGAAAGATTAAACACAATCTGGAAACACATTTTTTTAAAAAGAGTGCTATATTTTTGAATAGATTTCATCACCATGTTTCCTTCTATGGGGAATTATCCAAGTGTTTTTCAGTTGAAAGATTGGAAGACTTCCTCCTGGATTATGTGGAGTTTGAAGGATCATCTATGAAACTGTTATTAATGTACAGTTCTTGATGGCATAGCCCATGACTCAGTGGGCCCTATTGTTCCTGGCTGCAGTGTGGTTCAAATGATTTGATTTGGTGTGCTTTTATTAATTTAATTTTATTTTGTCACTTTTATTTTCATTAAGTTGACAGCCAAATCAGAACTGATCTATCAGTATGTGGAACACTTAACACAAGCTTTGGAGAGCTACAAGCAGCGGATGGACTGGCTCACCAGCAACAGCCGGCAGATATTCGGTGTCATCTTGGAACGGTGCATCACCATAGTGCTGGATTTTGGCGGCATGCTGGAGGAGGAGCTTAATCTGTGCCAAGATGCTCTAATCATGGTCCTCCAGGAGCAGGTGGCTCACATAGCCAAGTTCAATATCATATGGTGAGTTCCCATAGGAAAGGAGTATTTCCCTGAAACTTCATGAGTAATTTTCATGTATTTGGAGTTAAGGAGCATAACTAACACAGATCTGTGGGGAGGGAGGAGCTATAATCTTGTAATTTCCTAGAATATATCATTCCAGCAGAAAACCCACAATGAGTAAGTCTTAAAAACTTTTATCTGCTTTGTATATGGTATCTTAGTTTTCAAATTAGAAGAGACTTTAAAACATTCTTTTCTTCTGTGTATGGTATGGCAAGGTCAAAATATAAGAATATAAATTCTTAAAATTAAAATTCCTTCACACGTTTTACACTTTAGGTTCAATAATGAATTCCAATGTCACAAATTTCACTGCTTTTCAGATTGAGTTTGCAGCTCAAATTGATTTCCCCTGTACGTTGACCCCCTTTAATCAGAACAACAGGTGGCTGGCTTTATAGACTTTCCCATATTTCAGAGTTTTCACAATCAATTTTTTACAGATTCTTGGATTCAAGAGACTTTGGACTTCAGCACTGACTTCTCATGTGGAACAGTGGTTGTACTTCCCTGACAGAAAACATCTGGATGAGAGGGACATCTATCTAATTGAGTTTTTCTTTTTTAAGTAAAATATTTTCAGCTAAGCAGATGACACCTTTGAGGATGCTGCCTAATTGTGTTCTATCCCAGGTTTCTATTTCTGTCGCAGTTATATTATTGAAAGAATTAAGTGATTAAGTCTACAGTGCTTTAGCTTCCTTGGAAATGTGTGCTATAGCATAGATGCCACTCAGTCAGATTCTCTACCCAATGGGCCACACAGAGGTAAGGCAGCCTCTGTATCTGGAGGTGGGCTAGGAGGGGCAAATCAGGCTGATTCATTTAGTCCAGGATTCACATAATTCTTATAATTACAAATTCATAAGTGATTCATAAAATTCGTTTAATTATAAACACAGAGATAAACTCAAGTGGCCCTTGTTTTTTGGGGGGTGTTCCATCACATTTCTAAGCTCAAATTAAATGATTGAATCAAAATGTCCCAGGATTTAAAAACTTATGCTCTGCTGAACTCAAAACAATACTATTTTTGATCCAAAAAAGGTAACTGATGGGAATCTTTCAGAACAATGAAAACAATGTAATAAAAGAATTAGAAATAAAATTGTGGAGTAACAAAATTGTTGCTGATTTGCAAATCTTAATGCTGTGAATCCTTATAAACTTACTATTCACAGAAGACTGTTGCATCTAAACCTTCCTATTTATGAAAATAACTTTCCTCAATAATTTTTTTGACATTAAAAATTTTTTATTGAAATATAGTTGATTTACAATGTGGTGTTAGTTTCAGGTATACAGCAAAGTGATTCAGTTTTATATATGTGTATATATATATTCCTTTTTAGATTCTTTTCCATTATAGGTTATTACAAGATATTGAGTGTAGTTCCCTGTGCACGTTCCTCAGTAATTTTAATGCAATTGTTAATGTTCGAATTTTTGAGATTTTTAAATTATCCTGTAAACGTTGTTTTTCCCAGTCAGTACAGCTTATGGAAGGTCATAGTGCTTTGGAAACCTGCCTTAAACAGCTCGCCTGTTTTCTCGGTAACTTTGAGAGGGCTGGGAGCTGTGTTTTCTTTCTCTCAGCTCTGGTGACATTGGGTGTCTTGCTGCTCGTAGCTGTGAGACTGAGGGCTGACAGCTACATTGACCACTGCCAGTGACAGCCCCATGCGGTCCCTTTCAGGGTTTCTCAAGAGCCTGTGAAATGGCAGGAAGGTGCTGTTCCTGTGACGGCACAATCCATAGCCGCTGCCATCAGCTGGGTTGAGAAATCGCCTTTTGAGCTGGCTCTGAGCCAGACTAGCCACTTAGACGCTCTGCTGGAGGCGGGGAAAGATGAATCGGTAAGTGTGTGTCCGTGTCTGCTCCCACGTCACGAAGGTGGCTTCGCGCTTATTCCTTCACACTCAGTATCCGCATACTGCCTTCCAGCTGAGCTTGGGCCCTTCCAGTTGCATCCCACAGAGACTGCATCCTTGGCATTCAGGAGCCCCAGCAGTCTTAGTCCTGTTCACCTCTGAATTTGGAACCAATTGATAAATAGGTGACAGGCCCCAGATGGGGATCAAAAGAGCATCTCTGGTGATGGCAGAGATGGACCAACCAAAATGAGACTCTTAAGACCTGAGCCTGGCTGGGCTTCCCTGGGGGGCGTCACTGGGGCCGCAGGGCAGACCCTCATTTAGCCGCTGCCAGGAGAGCCACGTGCTGCTCCCAGCCCCCGAGCATCGAGAAAGGAAGAGAGTGAGGCCGTGAGTGTGCATCTCTAATGCTTCAGTTCCACTCTTGCTCTCCTGACAATTAGATAAGCCCATCTCTTGTGGGAGGAGAGGTTGGAAGACTCCTCACTGAACCTTGAGGATGAGGAAATAGGGTTTCCCCCAGCATCCATGCTCTGAATCTTTCCCAGTTCCTCTTCTTCACAGATGGGTCCGTCATGTGCTTTCCAAGGTGAAGTGTATCCCAGCCAGTGTGTCATCCGTTCTTGAATGCTGATGCATTCACATAAGCTTTTTGATAGGGACCTTTTGGATATAAAGCTTTACCTGGAAGAAGTGATTAACTGGTGGTGTTTTATATCTCTTTTAGCCACAGAGTGTGTGTGTGTGTTTTTTTTTTTAACATCTTTATTGGAGTATAATTGCTTTACAATGGTGTGTTAGTTTCTGCTTTATAACAAAGTGAATCAGTTATACATATACATATGTTCCCATATCTCTTCCCTCTTGCATCTCCCTCCCTCCCACCCTCCCTATCCCACCCCTCTAGGTGGTCACAAAGCACCGAGCTGATCTCCCTGTGCTATGCGGCTGCTTCCCACTAGCTATCTATTTTACATTTGGTAGTGTATATATGTCCATGCCACTCTCTCACCCTGTCACATCACACCCCTGCCCCTCCCCCTATCCTCAAGTCCATTCTCTAGTAGGTCTGTGTCTTTATTCCCGTCTTGCCACTAGGTTCTTCATGACTTTTTTTTTCCCCCTTAGATTCCATATATATGTGCTAGCATACTGTATTTGTTTTTCTCTTTCTGACTTACTTCACTCTGTATGACAGACTCTGACTCCATCCAATGGAGGTATTTGTAGTGAGGTGGATGGAGTTAGAGTCTGTCATAAAGAGTGTGTGTTTTTGTGAGCAGCTCTAATGGTGGGACTGTTAAGGGTAGTGACAGGCTAGAGAGGAAGTACTCTGGGCACATGAGGTCCTTAGGCCAGCCTTACTCCCCAGGTAGGGATAGGTCTGCTTTCTTTTGGGATACAGATGCTTAACTAATCCTTACTAATTGATTAATATTAATTAATAATTACTTGCTTCTTCCACTCTGGAATCCCGGGGATTCTGCAGTTTTCAAGCTTTACTCTGCTGCATTAAGAAGTCCTTTCTTGGGCAAGGTGGCCATGTGCTGGCACCTTGAAAGGAGAGCTCCCAGTGGTCACCAGACCGTGTTTATTGATACTGAGGGTGATGGTTTGAAATTGGAAACATACTGTTTATCCTCAGAAAGCCAGAGGAACAAATGTTTCCCATTAAAGAAGAACGAAATGCAAGCTATTTTGTTCTTTGGCCTTTTAAGTTTGTTTTAACATCTGTAAAATTTCAAATGTCTGGACACCTTAATAAGCATTCAAGAAATGGAATATTTCACAGGCTCTTGGATGTGTGTGTGTGTGTGTGTGCGTGCGTACGTGGGTGTTCTCCTTCTTTGTCTGTTCACCTGGCTCCCCGGTCATAGGTGGCCCTGGCAACCCAACCTGACTGCAAGATTTCCTGGTGACCTTGACTTTCTATTTTACTTCCCTCTGGTTTGTATGTCTCCCTTCTCTGGGGGGTTTTTCCCTAGCCCAGGAAATGTGTAACAATTTAGTGAGTTCCAGGGAAGTTCTGTAGAAGAGGAATAACCAAGAAGGTAGCTTCCAGGCACTGGTCATCAAATGCCACGTGAAAACTCTTGAGAAGAGACCACGGGGTATGAAAGATGCTAAACATATTCAGACCATGGTATTCTCCACCCAGAGCTTATATCTGGCTATGGTCCTGAGGAAAAGTTTAGTAAATGCAACTGCCTCACATATAAAAATGCCATGCTCTATGTCTTATGAGGAGTAAAGAAAAGCATGCATGGGGACGTCCCTGGCTGTCCAGTAATTAAGACTCCACGCTTCCACTGCAGGAGGCACGGGTTCGATCCCTGACTGGGGAAGATCCCACATGCTGTGCAGTGTGGCCAAAAAAAAAAAAAAACCATAAATAAGATGAGACTTTAAAAACAAAAGCAAAACTATTAAAAACTAGAACTTCCTTGACAGTCCAGTGGTTAAGACTCCGCGCTTTCACTGCAGGGGGCGTGGGTCTGATCCTTGGTTGGGGAACTAAGATCCAGCATATCTTGCAGAGCGGCCAAAAACAACCCCAGAAACGCATGCATGTGTTAGGGGTGGGGAGAGAAACAGTTCCCATAAAGACCTGCTGCTCTGCCCTGAGCCCCTCATGTCCACCCCAGTGAGTTTCCAGTTGATCCATGTGGCTGCAGTTTGCTATGAACAGAAAGGATTTAAGGCTTAAGAAATGTTTCGAACAGTAAATCTAAAACCCCAGTCTTTTCCTGCTCATGATAACCTGCTTTGAGTTTTCATCTCCCTCTGTGAGTGGATCCTGAGAGGAACCAAGAAAGTGGGTATTGTCTTGTGTTCAAAGATTAACAGGGAAGTTGGGTTTTTGTACCCGTTCCACGTGAAGAGGGAGGGCTGACTGTTGTGCTTGGTTACAGTGGAGGAGAATGCCCAGAGGCCACTGGCCTCCAGGACTGGTCTTTGTAACCATGGGCGGGCCAGGAAGGTTTACCAGAGACAGATGACAGAGCGTGAGCCTTTGGGTCCAGGAAGAGCCCGGGCAGAGTGTGGGGTCTGTTTAAGTCGTGTATCTCATAGCGGCACATGAGGAGCACCATTGATGGATGAATTACTGGTGTACCCTGTAAAAAAGAACCTGGTTCATGGGAAGGGCAGCCCGTGGAGTACTGAGGAGATGTTTAGAGGGGCTGGTGTTGCCTTCAGAGCCCAGGCATGTGTCTGGCACAGGGTTTCTACTCTGCAGCGTCCTCTGGTCTCTGGATGCGTCTTTTGGAAGTTGGTAGCTTCCCTGGCCTTTTTTATTTTTAATTTTCGGCTGTGTTGGGTCTTCGCCTCTGTGCGAGGGCTCTCTCCAGCCGCGGCAAGCAGGGGCCACTCTTCATCGTGGTGCGCGGGCCTCTCACTATCGCGGCCTCTCCTGTTGCGGAGCATGGGCTCCAGACGTGCAGGCTCAGCAGCTGTGGCTCACGGGCCCAGCCGCCCCGCGGCAGGTGGGATCTTCCCAGATCAGGGCTAGAACCTGTGTCCCCTGCATTGGCAGGCAGACTTCCAACCACTGCGCCAGCAGGGAAGCCCTTCCCTGGCCTTTTTGAGGAGGGGTGCTGTGTCAGGAGGCCCTGGATGGCCTGCTGACCCAGGACGAGAAGGGTCCTTAGGAAAGAGATGGCTGTTTATCCAAAGCCCCAATTCCCAGCTACCTAAGGGAGGGACCTGCCTTCTGCTTTCAAAGCCACCTGTATTTCTCTTTGTGTTCTCTCATCCTCTCTTCCATCTACCTGATAGGCACAAATTTGTTCACTTTAAAAAAAAAAAATCATATTGACTGAGAGACTAAGTGGGTGAATTAGAGGCAGACCCACATGATTCCATAAGGACCCTTCACCACTGGGCAGTGAGAAGGACTGGCTGCATCAGTCATGACCCTGGCATTTCATTTTCTTCCTTGCTGCGGCTCAGACAGGCATCACATCTTTTCATCTTTGCCTTAGCATTGCCTAGCAATGGCAGTGCCTAGCATGGACTCGATAAATGTTTGTTGAACAGTGAAGGAATAGAAAGGAAATAATGTCGATATTCTTGAGATTTGGGATTAGAGGTGGGTCCAAGAGATTCCCATCCCCAAGCTATGGTACAGATTTGAGTTTTTTTGAATTGAAGGGAGGTGGCCTGCATGGGACCAGGTGGGTGAATTTGCTGAGCCTTGTATGCCTGTGATGGGGATGTTGGGTTGGAATAGGGGTCCTGAAGCCCAGGAGGCCGGAACGTTGGTGGTGGTCAACGGCGTTAGGAGGAATCTGAGAAGGGAGCTGGGTCAATAGCAAGGGGCAGTCACCACCTTGCGGGGGGTGGGGGCGGTCAGAAAATCCAAATGGGCTGAACCAGGGAGGGCGGCCACAGGCACAGGGAAGATCTGGAAGTTAGATCCAAGCTCTGGAGTTGGTCAACACTGTTGTTATGGTCAAAGTTATATGAAGGATAAGACAGAACTTTCTGGACCTCTCACTGCTGTTCTGGTTGACTTTCATTTTTGTTTCCTTGCAAAGCAGGAATTTTTACACCCAGAGGCCTTGGGAGCTTCTGACAGGCTGGAGCAGACGGCGGGCAGAGTGGAAGCAGCTGCTCCCAGTTTGGTTCTTCTTTTCCCCAAAACCCATGGCTGGGAAGATGGCAAGTCCTCCTTGGTCAGGTGGATTGCAGGTTACCTTGGGAAGCTGCAGAACATGTGGCCCGACAGAATAAGACATTTCAAGTGAAAACATAAAGGCTCCAACCTATTTTACGTAGTATAAAGTGGCAAGAGTTTTTGAGTCATGGTTAAATAGCTACATGGAACCCAAATATTTTCTACGTCTGGTGTTATCAAATTCGGTACAAATCAGCATTTAAGGCGATGCTGGTCAGTGAAGAAGCTGCTCCAGGTCCCCTTGCCCTCAAGGAGCACAGAGGTACTGGTTAAGGAGTGAGGATTCCCATGAGGGTAATTCCCTTGAGCCAGACAACCTCCTGGACCCAACTTTTGGTCAGTGGTAGTGAGATTGGGGGTAGGAGCCTTGGATGGTGTGGGGACCAAGGAGATGAAAACAGCGCCCACCCCTGGCCACCTTCTTGTCTCATGATCTCGCCTCTCCAGTTCTGGGATTCACCGTCATCTCTAACACGCGAGGACCAGTCTTGCCATGATGAGCTGACAGAGTGCAGTGGCTGAAAAAAGCAAGGACAGAAGTTCCTGAGGTCAGGCAGGCTGGGTTCACTGGCTCATCCGGGTCTAATAACCTGTCCAGGCCTCAGTTTCTTCATCTGTAAACTGGGCATGATAACAGGAATTCAAATTTATGTTAGCTTATCATCCCCAATAGCAGGTGACCTCAAAGCCATTTCACTTTCAAAGGCATTTTGCCAAATTTGGGGGGTTAGTAGTAGGTAGCACATTTATCGTCCTCTCTGTTTTTCTAAATGTCATTATGCGAGCAGAAAGGAGAGGCAGAAAGGCAGTGTGCAGATGGTGGTGAGGTAGCTGGTCTCTGCAAAAGCATATCCCTGGAAATCTGAAGCACGGATAACTGAGAGTTGACCGAAAACACAGGCAACTAAGAAGCTGAGTAAGGACCTTAGTGAATAGTGAATAACCCCATAGCCCTAATTAATGAAGGAAAGGAAATCCTGACTCACTGCTGGCTATAGCAATTTCTAGTTTGCTGAAGTCTCGAGGGAAAAGACATCTCTGCGTGAGGATTTCAGGCTCTTGGGTTATTGCCAGAGCAAAGAAGCTGTGTTTACACAGCATGCGGTGGAGACAGGGAGTCAGAAGCTGCCGACAGACCAGCCAGGGTTGTTTGTCCTCGCTCACTTCCCTGTTGATGTACCAAACCCTAGAATATGCTCCCTGGGTCTGTTCCCCTGTCTTGAGCCATGTGTGTTCTTAGACCCTCTGAGAGGATGAAGCTGTCCTCATGCTAAACTTGGGCACCAACACAGCTGGAAAACTAGTAACTGCAGCTCAGTGGAGCCTATTCAAGACGTCTTACAGAAGGTAATGTCTAACACCAGGGAGAGAACAACATAGAATGCATTTTCTGGAAGAACAGTATTTGTTGTATAATCAGGAATCTGGAGAACACTTTCTTCCTCCTGTCAGTGTTTTTTCTGCTTCTCAGGTGACTGACTGGGAGAAATGTACAACCTTCCTCAGTCTTTACCTCCCATGAGGTACTTCTGAAAATCAGGGACTTTGTGATGAAGAGCCTGAGAGAGTCATGGGGGCAGGAAGATTCTTTGTGCCCAGCCTGGGGAGGAATGTTGCTGAAGTAGGCTGGGCTCAGCTCCCCCCCGGCCATCTCCTAACTCCCAGCCTGCCCCCTGCTGCCACAGACCGGGTGTCCTAAGCAGCTGGGAGCTGACCCTCAGCCCACCTCTCTCTGGGCCAGGTAGCTTTAAGTCCCAGCTTTGAAGTCGAGGTGAGGTAATTGACTATTTACCTTCAGCTAACTGGGGATGTGTGATTAGAAGCTCATGAATCCTAAAGGGCTGGTGACATCTGTTTATCCCTTAAAACACAATACAGGGACTCCCCTGGTGGTCCAGTGGCTAAGACTCCCCTCTCCCAATGCAGGGGCCCACATTTGATCCCTGGTCAGGGAACTAGATCCCACATGCATGCTGCAACTAACAGTTTGCATGCCACAACTAAGACCCAGCGCAGCCAAATATATAAATACTTTAAAAAACACAATATATTTGCTGGGGGTTTCTGCCCCAGTTATCTGTGGAGACAATCACTTAGGGTGCTTTTAGGGGCAGGTTTAGATGATACGTGTTCCTGGCTTTACCTGTGGTTTTACTTTCTGTGATTTATATACATACGTAAGTGTACGCCATCTTGTTTAAGCTCAGTCATGAAGTCAACTGCATAATCTCCCTTTTCACAAGTGAAGAAACTGAACCTAAACCACTTGCCCGAGGTTACAGAACTCCTCAGTGGCAGGGGAGACCCTTAGAGCAGTGTGGTTAAGGGTGGGGCCCAGTGGATGGCATCGACATCTTTAAATTAAGCAGGGACCACTTTGGCATCGTCTCCTACCTGGGTGAGGTATGCATCTCCCAGGTTCCTGGTTTAAAGCTGGTTGTGTGTGTGTGTGTGTGTGTGTGTGTTTCCTGACTCCTGGCCTGGTGTGGGTCCTGACTGGCCATGTGAAGTCAGGACAGCCTCACCTCCCCAGGTGAGTGTGTGTCCCGGAGGTGAGACCAGCTGGGAATAAGCCCTCCTTCCCACACGCAGCCTCAGACTGAGGATGCCTGAGCCGGCACTGCAGAATTCTGGCACCGCCATAGGGAATTGCTAATAAGCTTCCTGCCCCCAGTGGCCGGCCGACACTTCCTTCATTCATGGACTTGAGAATAGCCGCTCCTGACCTGCATAATTTATTCGTGGGCTCAGAGGAAGCTCTTCTCCAAATCCACCAACCATATCCTTCCCATGCGAAGCCTGACACTTCTTAGCACCGGGCCTTGAATATCTTACTGACTTTGGCCCCAGCACATCGTCATGAAACATTGAGCAGTGCTGCTCTTCTTTCTGCCCACTTATTTTTTTAAAGAGGCAGGTTTATAGAGAGTATATTGCCGATGAGTCTGGTTCACGGCGAGGGTGCGTCAGGGAAATAAACTGTTGGTGTCACTGTTCTGCAGGTTGAATCCATTTATTACTTTGTGGTGGGGGATGTTCCAGAGGAATCCAAGGAGCTTCTCCTTCAGAGGGCTTTGGAGATCCCATATCCTGTCTGCACGGTGTCCTTCAATGCCAGACAAGAGGGCACGACAGCTTTCTTAAAGGATCTGAGTGCCAAGACCCGAAGCAGGTAGGCAGAAAACGTGCTCTGGGAAGACCGCGAGCGAGCTGCGTGCTTGCACGTAGTCGACAGTGGGTCTTGATTCCTAGTGGTCTTCCTGACCAGTCGGTTGCTGTGTTCTCCTCTTTCCAGTAGTCTTTAGTCTCCATTCACCTTTGCTCCTCTACCTGGCATTAATCCTGCCTTTTTTTCTGATGCTTTGACATTTTGGGGTCTTGCTGACCCTGGACAGACCGTGCCTCCCAGGTTAGCTGATTCCTAAAGACAGTAAAAGACTCACCTGGGACGGAATGCACCTTTTATGTGCAAACTAACCAATCCAGCCCACACTCTCAATCCAGGCTCTCATACCCTAAGCACTGTCCCCTGCCCCAGTCACCCCCTGCCCCAGTCACCCCAGGGCCAAGTACCAGACAGCTCAGGACAGCCCCTACACTCCAGCACCTGCTGAAATCATTCAGACTAGCCAATCCTAAGCCTGCTTACTCTGCCTCACCCATTTCTTTCTGCAGAATCCACAAGAAGGACTTGCCCATGTTTTCCCCTTGTTCTCTCTGCTTCCTGACCAAACCTGGGGCTTCCCTGTGTGACCCTGTGTGGTGTGGCATGCCCCCATCTCTTTGGAAAAATATTAGTCAGTTCTGGCTGCCACAATAAAACACCAAAGACTGGGTGGCTTAAATGACATATTTATTTCTCACAGTTCTGAAGGCTGGGAAGTCCAAGATCAAGGTGCTAGCAGATTCTGTTTCTGGTGAGAACTCTCTTTCTCTCTTGTAGGCAGCTGCCCTCTTGCTGTGTCCTTCCATCCTTCCATGGAGGACAGAGAGAGACAGAGAGACAGAGACAGAGAGAGAGAGAGGGAGACACAGACAGAGACAGAGAGAGAGGGCATGTAAACTCTTTGGTGTCTCTTCTTAAAAGGATACCAATCCTATTGGATCAGGGCCCCACCCTTATGACCTCATTTAACCTTAATTACCTTCTTATAAGTCTTATCTCCAAATGCAATCCCATTGCAGATTAAGGCTTCAACACAGATATTTGGGGAGGTGACGGGTGGAGGCACAATTCAGTCCATAGCAGAAACTGTGAGTGGCAAACTATCTTTTCTTTTTTTTAACATGTTTATTGGAGTATAATTGCTTTACAATGGTGTGTTAGTTTCTGCTTTATAACAAAGTGAATCAGCTATACATATACATATATCCCCATAGCTCCTCCCTCTTGCGTCTCCCTCCCATCCTCCCTATCCCACCCCTCTAGGTGGGCACAAAGCACCGAGCTGACCTCCCACAGCTCCCAGTGGGCTGCTTCCCACTAGCTATCTGTTTTACATTTGGTAGTAATAAGTCCATGCCACTCTCTCACTTCGTCCCAGCTTACCCTTCCCCCTCCCCATATCCTCAAGTCCATTCTCTACTTCTGCATCTTTATTCCTGTCCTGCCCCTAGGTTCTTAAGAACCATTTTTTTTTTAGATTCCATATATATGTGTCAGCATATGGTTTTTGTTTTCCTCTTTCTGACTTACTTCACTCTGTATGACAAACTCTAGGTCCATCCACCTCACCACAAATAACTCAATTTCATTTCTTTTTTATGGCTGAGTGATATTCCATTGTATATATGTACCACACCTCTTTATCCATTCATCTGTTGATGGACACATAGGTTGCTTCCATGTCCTGGCTATTGTAAATAGAGCTGCAGTGAACATTGTGGTACATGACTCTTTTTGAATTATGGTTTTCTCAGGGTATATGCCCAGTAGTAGGATTGCTGGGTCGTATGGTAGTTCTATTTTTAGTTTCTTAAGGCACCTCCATACTGTTCTCCATAGTGGCTGTATCAATTTACATTCCCACCAACAGTGCAAGAGGGTTCCCTTTTCTCCACACCCTCTCCAGCATTTATTGTTTGTAGATTTTTTGATGATGGCCATTCTGACTGGTGTGAGGTGATACCTCATTGTAGTTTTGATTTGCATTTCTCTAATGATTACTGATGTCGAGCATTGTTTCATGTGTTTGTTGGTGATCTGTATATCTTGTTTGGAGGAATGTCTATTTAGGTCTTCTGCCCATTTTTGGATTGGGTTGTTTGTTTTTTTGATATTGAGTTGCATGAACTGCTTGTAAATTTTGGAGGTTAATCCTTTGTCAGTTGCTTCATTTGCAAATATTTTCTCCCATTCTGAGGGTTGTCTTTTGGTCTTGTTTAAGGTTTCCTTTGCTGTGCAAAAGCTTTTAAGCTTCATTAGGTCCCATTTGTTTATTTTTGTTTGTATTTCCGTTTCTCTAGGAGGTGGGTCAAAAAGGATCTTGCTGTGATTTATGTCCTAGAGTGTTCTGCCTAGGTTTTCCTCTAAGAGTTTGATAGTGTCTGGCCTTACATTTAGGTCTTTAATCCATTTGGAGTTTATTTTTGTGTATGGTGTTAGGGAGTGTTCTGATTTCATTCTTTTACATGTAGCTGTCCAGTTTTCCCAGCATCACTTATTGAAGAGGCTGTCTTTTCTCCATTGCATAGTCTTGCCTCCTTTATCAAAAATAAGGTGACCATAGGTGCGTGGGTTTATCTCTGGGCTTTCTATCCTGTTCCATTGATCTATATTTCTGTTTTTGTGCCAGTACCATACTGTCTTGAATACTGTAGCTTTGTAGTATAGTCTTAAGTCAGGGAGCCTGATTCCTCCAGCTCCATTTTCTCAAGATTGCTTTGGTATTCGGGGTCTTTTGTGTTTCCATACAAATTGTGAAATTTTTTGTTCTAGTTCTGTGAAAAATGCCATTGGTAGTTTGATAGGGATTGTGTTGAATCTGTAGATTGCTTTGGGTAGTGTAGTCATTTTCACAATGTTGATTCTTCCAATCCAGGAACATGGTATATCTCTCCATCTCTTTGTATCATCTTTGATTTCTTTCATCAGTGTCTTATGATTTTCTGCGTACAGGTCTTTTGTCTCCTTAGGTAGGTTTATTCCTAGGTATCTTATTCTTTTTGTTGCCATGGTAAATGGGAGTGTTTCCTTCATTTCTGTTTCAGATTTTTCATCATTAGTGTATAGGAATGCCAGAGATTTCTGTACATTAATTTTGTATCCTGCTACTTTACCAAACTCGTTAATTAGCTCTAGTAATTTTCTGATAGTATCTTTAGGATTCTCTATGTATAGTATCATGTCATCTGCAAACAGTGACAGCTTTACTTCTTCTTTTCCGATTTGGATTCCTTTTATTTCTTTTTCTTCTCTGACTGCTGTGGCTATAACTTCCAACACTATGTTGAATAATAGTGGTGAGAATGGGCAACCTTGTCTTGTTCCTGATCTTAGTGGAAATGGTTTCAGTTTTTCACCATGAGAAGGATATTGGCTGTGGGTTTGTCATATATGGCCTTTATTATGTTGAGGTAAGTTCCCTCTATCCCTACTTTCTGGAGGGTGTCTATCATAATTGGGTGTTGAATTTTGTCGAAAGCTTTTTCTGCATCTATTGAGATGATCATATGGTTTTTCTCCTTCAATTTGTTAATATGGTTTATCACATTAATTGATTTGCATATATTGAAGAATCCTTGCATTCTTGGGATAAACCCTACTTGATCATGGTGTGTGATCCTTTTAATGTGCTGTTGGATTCTGTTTGCTAGTATTTTGTTGAGGATTTTTGCACCTGTTTTCATAAGTGATACTGCCTGTGGTTTTCTTTCTGTGGGACATCTTTGTCTGGTTTTGGTATCAGGCTGATGGTGGCCTTGTAGAATGAGTTTGGGAGTGTTCCTCCCTCTGCTATGTTTTGGAAGAGCTTGAGAAGGAGAGGTGTTAGCTCTTTGCTAAATGTTTGATAGAATTCACCTGTGAAGCCATCTGGTCCTGGGTTTTTTTTTGTTGAATGATTTTTAATCACAGTCTCAATTTCAGTGCTTGTGATTGGTCTGTTTATATTTTCTATTTCTTCCTGGTTCAGACTCGGGAGGTTGTGCTTTTCTAAGAATTTGTCCATTTCTTCCAGGTTGTCCATTTTATTGGCATATAGTTGCTTGTCGTAATCTCTCATGATCCTTTGTATTTCTGCAGTGTCAGTTGTTAGTTTCCTTTTTCATTTCTAATTCTACTGATTTGTGTCTTCTTTTTTTTCTTGATGAGTCTGGCTAATGGTTTATCAATTTTGTTTATCTTCTCAAAGAACCAGCTTTTAGTTTTATTGATCTTTGCTATTGTTTCCTTCATTTCTTTTTCATTTATTTCTGCTCTGGTCTTTATGATTTCTTTCCTTCTGCTAACTTTGGGGTTTTTTTGTTCTTCTTTCTCTGGTTGCTTTAGGTGTAAGGTTAGGTTGTTTATTTGAGATGTTTCTTGTTTCTTGAGGTAGGATTGTATTGCTATAAACTTCCCTCTCAGAGCTGCTTTTGCTCCATCCCATAGGTTTTGTGTCGTCGTGTTTTCATTGTTACTTGTTTCTAGGTATTTTTTGATTTCCTCTTTGATTTCTTCAGTGATGTCTTGGTTATTAAGTAGTGTATTGTTTAGCCTCCATGTGTTTGTATTTTTTACAGATCTTTCCCTGTAATTGATATCTAGTCTCATAGCATTGTGGTCAGAAAAGATACTTGATACGATTTCAATTTTCTTAAATTTACCAAGGCTTGATTTGTGACCCAAGATATGATCTATCCTGGAGAATGTTCCATGAGCACTTGAGAAGATAGTGTATTCTGTTGTCTTTGGATGGAATGTCCTATAAAATATCAATTAAGTCCATCGTGTTTAATGTGTCATTTAAAGCTTGTGTTTCCTTATTTATTTTCATTTTGGATGATCTGTCCAATGGTGAAAGTGGGGTGTTAAAATCCCCTACTATGATTGTGTTACTGTCGATTTCCCCTTTTATGGCTGTTAACATTTGCCTTATATATTGAGGTGCTCCTATGTTGGGTGCATAAATATTTACAATTGTTATATCTTCTTCTTGGATTGATCCCTTGATCATCATGTAGTGTCCTTCTTTGTCTCTTGTAATAGTGTTTATTTTAAAGTCTATTTTGTCTGATATGAGAATTGCTACTCCAGCTTTATTTTGATTTCCATTTGCATGGAATATCTTTTTCCATCCCCTCACTTTCAGTCTGTATGTGTCCCTAGGTCTGAATTGGGTCTCTTGTAGACAGCATATATACGGGTCTTGATTTTGTATGCATTCAGCCAGTCTGTGTGTTTTGGTTGGAGCATTTAATGCATTTACATTTAAGGTAATTATCGATATGTATGTTCTTATTACCATTTTCTTAACTGTTGTGGGTTTGTTATTGTAGGTCTTTTCCTTCTCTTGTGTTTCCTGCCTAGAGAAGTTTCTTTAGCATTTGTTGTAAAGCTGGTTTGGTGGTGCTGAATTCTTTTAGTTTTTGCTTATCTGTAAAGGTTTTAATTTCTCCATCGAATCTGAGTGAGATCCTTGCTGGGTAGAGTAATCTTGGTTGTAGGTTCTTCCCTTTCATCACTTAAAATATGTCCTGCCACTCCCTTCTGTCTTGAAGAGTTTCTGCTTAAAGATTAGCTCTTAACCTTATGGGGATTCCCTTGTATGTTATATGTTGTTTTTCCCTTGCTGCTTTTAATATTTTTTCTTTGTACTTAATTTTTTATAGTTTAATTAATGTGTGTCTTGGCATGTTTCTCCTTGGATTTATCCTGTATGGGACTCTGCACTTCCTGGACTTGATTATTTCCTTTCCCATATTAGGGAAATTTTCAAGTATAATCTCTTCAAATATTTTCTCAGTCCCTTTCTTTTTCTCTTCTTCTTCTGGGACCCCTATAATTCAAATGTTGGTGTGTTTAATGTTGTCCCAGTGGTCTCTGAGACTGTCCTCAATTCTTTTCATTATTTTTCTTTATTCTGCTCTGTGGTAGTTATTTCCACTATTTTATTTTCCAGGGCACTTATCCGTTCTTCTGCCTCAGTTATTCTGCTGTTGGTTCCTTCTAGAGAATTTTTAATTTCATTTATTGTGTTGTTCATCATTGTTTGTTAGCTCTTTCATTCTTCTAGGTCCTTATTAAATATTTCTTCTATTTTCTCCATTCTATTTCCAAGATTTTGAATCATCTTACTATTATTACTCTGTATTCTTTTTCAGGTAGACGTCCTATTTCCTCTTCATTTGTTTGGTCTGGTGGGTTTTTACCTTGCTCCTTCATCTGGTGTGTGTTTCTCTGTCTTCTCATTTTACTTAACTTACTGTGTTTGGGGTCTTCTTTTCACAGGCTGCAGGTTTGTAGTTTCCTTTGTTTTTGGTGTCTGCCCCCAGTGGCTAAGGTTGGTTTAGTGGGTTGTGTAGGGTTCTTGGTGGAGGGAACTAGTGCCTGTGTTCTGGTGGATGAGTCTGGATCTTGTCTTACTAGTGGGCAGGACCACGTTCAGTGGTGTGTTTTGGGGTGTCTGTGACCTTATTACGATTTTAGGCAGCCTCTCTGCTAATGGGTGGGTTTGTGTTCCTGTCTTGCTAGTTGTTTGGCATAGGGTGTCCAGCACTGTAGCTTGCTGGTCATTGAGTGGAGCTGGGTCTTAGCATTGAGATGGAGATCTCTGGGAGAGCTTTCGCCATTTGATATTCCATGGAGCTGGGAGGTCTCTGGTGGACCAATGTCCTGAACTCGACTCTCCCAGCTCAGAGGCACAGGCCTGACACCTGGCTGGAGCACCAAGAGCCTGTCATCCACATGGCTCAGAAGAAAAGGGAGAAAAATAGAAGGAAAGAAAGAAAAAAATAAAATAAAATAAAGTTATTAAAGTAAAAAATTTAGAAAAATTATTAAAAATAAAAAAATTAAAATGTAATTAAAAAAAAGAAACAAAGAAGAGAACAACCAAACCGAAAAACAAATCCACCAATGATAACAAGTGCTAAAAACTATACTAAAAAAAAAAAAGGACAGACAAAACCCTAGGACAAATCGTAAAAGCAAAGCTATACAGACAAAATCACACAAGGAAGCATACACATACACACTCACAAAAAGAGAAAAAGGAAAATATACATATATATATATTTTAAAAAAAAAAGGAAAAGAGCAACCAAATCAATAAACAAATCTACCAGTGATAATAAACTCTAAATACTAAACTAAGATAAACATAAAACCAGGAACAAATTAGATGCAGAAAGCAAACCCCAAGTCTACAGTTGCTCCCAAAGTCCACCGCCTCAATTTTGGGATGATTTGTTGTCTATTCAGGTGTTCCACAGATGCAGGGTACATCAAGTTGATTGTGGAGATTTAATCTGCTGCTCCTGAGGCTTCTGGGGGAGATTTGCCTTTCTCTTCTTTCTTCGCACAGCTCCTGGGGTTCAGCTTTGGATTTGGCCCTGCCTCTGAATGTAGGTCGCCTGAGGGCGTCTGTTGTTGGCTCAGACAGGACGGGGTTAAAGTAGCAGCTGATTCGGGGGCTCTGGCTCACTCAGGTGGGGGGGAGGGAGGGGCACGGATGCGGGGCGAGCCTGCGGCGGCAGAGGCCAGCGTGACGTTGCACAGCCTGAGGCGCGCTGTGCGTTCTCCCGGGGAAGTTGTCCCTGGATCAGGGACCCTGGCAGTGGCGGGCTGCACAGGCTCCCAGGAGGAGAGGTGTGGAGAGTGACCTGTGCTTGCACACAGGCTTCTTGGTGGCGGCAGCAGCAGCCTTAGCGTCTCATGCCCGTCTCTGGGGTCCATGCTGATAGCCGCGGCTCGCGCCCATCTCTGGAGCTCATCTAGGCGGTGCTCTGAATCCCCTCTCCTTGCGCACCCTGAAACACTGGTCTCTTGCCTCCTCGGCAGCTCCAGACCTTTTCCCGGACTCCCTCCCGGCTAGCCGTGGCGCACTGGCCCCCTTCAGGCTGTGTTCACGCCGCCAACCCCAGTCCTCTCCCTGCGATCCGACCGAAGCCCAAGCCTCAGCTCCCAGCCCCGCCCACCCCGGCAGGTGAGCAGACAAGCCTCTCGGTCTGGTGAGTGCTGGCCTGTGCGGGAATCTCTCCGCTTTGCCCTCTGCACCCCTGTGGCTGCGCTCTCCTCCGTGGCTCTGAAGCTTTCCCCCCGCGACCCCCTGTCTCCACCAGTGAAGGGGCTTCCTAGTGTGTGGAAACTTTTCCTCCTTCACAGCTCCCTTCCACTGGTGCAGGTCCCGTCCCTATTCTTTTGTCTGTGTGTTTCCTTTTTTCTTTTGCCCTACCCAGGTACGTGGGAAGTTTCTTGCCTTTTGGGAAGTCTGAGGTCTTCTGCCAGCGCTCAGTAGGTGTTCTGTAGGAGTTGTTCCACACATAGTTGTATTTCTGATGTATTTGTGGGGAGGAAGGTGATCTCCACGTCTTACTCCTCCACCGTCTTGAAGGTCTCCTTGTAAAGTATCTTTTCAATGGTAGCTGTCTCCTGATCTGTTGGCCTCACTATACCTGAATAATAATAATAATAATATCTACATTTCAAAACAACCCCGTCTGTGCATGTGAGAGAGTTTGTGTCTCTTGTAGAGAGAGACCAGCTACTTATGTGGTTACAAGGAGAATGACTGAGTTCTTTCCTAAGTCAATCTGTCTAAAATGGGTAAAATGCCCACTCTTGAGCATTTGTTCTCAAATTTAGGTGCTCATCATATTGGCCTGGGGAGACGTGGGCTTCACCTTGCAGGCTGATTTTGCACAATAGAGGGGACTCTGGGAATATGCAGTTAGGCTTTGACTTTGCAAAGCCTTTCACTACCTAGGAATCTTGATTAAAATACAGATATCTTGACCACAGTCCCAGAGATTCTGATTTTCAGTGTCTAGGGAGGAACAGGGATATGCATTTTTAACAGGATCCCTGGTGATTCTGAAGACCACTGCTCTGGCTGCTCATAAAGCGCTTTGAAATCTTTTAACAGCAGGTGCTTGGCTTCAATTCTGGGCTCTTGAAACCCCCAAATACAGAAAGGGCTCACTGCCCCCACTTTCGCTAGTGGAGAGAGAAAAACCCAGCTGGCAGGGCCACCTTTCTTGCTGGTCCTCTGCTCAGCTCATGTGGAGACTCTCTGGGAAGGTGAGAGGCCAGGGAGTAATTTAACATGGGAGAAGCTGCAGTTCAGCCCCTGACTTTCAGGCCATGCTCCGTGGAGTGCGGGTTCTGCAGAAGAGGATGGGGTACACCTGGGCCCTTCTGTCCCTCCTCTGGTCCCGGAAAGTGAGGCCAACCCACGACCAGCAGTGCCGCTGCCTGCTCTGCTACCTGCCAGCCCACCTCCTCCCGGGGGTCCTGGATGGTCTCAGTGCATCTTTTGCTGTTGAGCCCCAGCTGAAGAGCAGTTATTATCAAACTGTAAAGGGCGTGTCCTGAGCATTTCAGCTTGCAGGGAGGCTGGACTCTGTCTGGACAGAGCCACCAGCTCTCAGGCACAGCGCTACACTCCTCAACTCTCCAAAGAGCCTGTCTTAATGGTGATTTGCTTTCTGCACAAGTGAGGCTGTATCAGCCAGAGGAAATGTCTGCCCTGTTCTCTTTCCTAATCTGGAGAACAGATCAGAGTAGAAAATTCTGGGCAAAGGCTTTGGCACTCAGAGTGTGAGGCCTGTCAGGACAAACCTCGATCATCCCCCCGTCTGTCCTGCAAGGAGGTCGTGGTGAGACAGGTGGGGACCTGGGACCCTTTACTGCAGTGCCTGCAGTTGGACAAACGTCTCCTCCAGCAACAGAATACAAAGGAACTATAAGGGACTAAAAATAACTGCATGCATGGGTAGTCGGGGCAAATTATGAACAGTACAATACAAAAAGGCCAAAACCCAGCTGCCACTTCTGAGGGCCTGGGAGCAAAAGCAGGGTCCTGAGCATGATCCCTGCGCACAGCACCACCAAGGGGGTGGGCAGACCACCTAAGCCCCCCCTCCAGCCCCACCTACTGATCTGCCTCCATCCTCACTGCTTAGCAAGGGGACCTGCTACTTGTTTTCATGCCCTTGTGCTGCAGCAAGAGTCCCAGTAAAGCCTTGCCTGAATTTCTTGTCTGGCCTCTTTTATCAATTTCTATTGATTAAAGAGTCTGAGAACCCAGGATGGTAACAATGGGATGAAGGAAACTGGGCATTTCTGTTTTGGAGGAAGCCCCTGCTTTCATTGTCCCAGTGTCACCTGAAACCCTTTAGAAATAGACAAGACTGAGGCCTTCTATGGCCCAGGGAAGGCCCACAGACCTCTCCCGCTATCTGCCCATCCTTCTGTCCATCCCAGCTCGTGTTTCAGGATTCTTTTTGCATCATGAGTGGCGATAGGCAGGGATGGTACTCTTGAGAGGAGAGAGATCTCCTCTGCCATCTGAAAGAAATTTCCTGCCATTACTGATTTTTTGGTTTCCAGACAACTGGCTTTGAGGGTGCGATTTAGCCCATCATCACCTGGAACACTACACCAATGCCTAAAAAAATTTTTTTTAATTGAAATATAGTTGATTTCCAATGGTGTGCTAGTTTCAGGTATACAGCAAAGTGATTCAGTTTTATACACATATATGTGTATATATGTATACATGTGTATATATATATATATATTCTTTTTTTAGATTCTTTTCCATTATAGGTTATTACAAGATATTGAGTATAGTTCCCTGTGCTATACAGTAGGTCCTTGTTGGTTATCTATTTTATATACAGTAGTGTACATATTTTAATCCCAAACTCCTAATTTATGCCTCCCCCCCTTCCCTCTTTGGTCACTATAAGTTTGTCTTCTATGTCTATGAGTCTATTTCTGTTTTGTAAATAAGCTCATTTGTGTCTTTTAGACTCCACGTATAAGTGTTATCGTATGATATTTGTCTTTGTCTGGCTTACTTCACTTCGTATGATAATCTCTGGGTCCATCCATGTTGCTGCAAATGGCATTATTTCATTCTTTTTTATGGCTGAGGAATATTCCATTGTATGTATGTGCCACATCTTCTTTATCCATTCATCTGTCAGTGGACATTTAGGTTGCTGCCATGTCTTGACTGTTGTGAATAGTGCTGCTATGAACATTGGTACATGAGCGCTTTTTTAGCTTCAAGCTGCTCATGAATGCCCTGGGGATCTTGTTAAAGTGCGTATTCTGCCTCGGCAGATCCAGGTGGGGCTGCGGGGAATGTGCATCCCTAGCCAGCTCCCAGGTACTGCTGCTGCTGCTAGGACCACACTTGGAGGGGTCGCCTGAGAAACGTGCCCACACTGAGTTCTTTTCATTAGTGCTGATGCTCAGGCCCTGGGGGAGCGTGCATTTGCCAAGTGGACGTTGACTGAAGCCCATCAGCAGTGGGCAGATGAGCCAACGCTGCCTCTTGTCACCAGCTTTCAGCAGTGAACCCGCAGGGCTCTGGGCACTGTTGGGCCCCTCATTAGCCTCTGGGCTTGTCAAAACTGTGTTTACATGATTGAACCCTGGGAACAAAAGAGTAAGTCTAATAAGCACAGGGTATCATTTTTCCAGGGCCGATAAATACCATTTGGTTGAGCTCAGTATCCTCTAATGAACAGAAGAGTCATCAGTTAAAATCCCAATGGCTCCTCGATTCTCTGGTGTCCTCCACCTTCCTGTCTTTTGTCTGTGGGAATTGACAAGGCACAGGGAAAAGCAGTGAGCACTTGGAAGATGCTTAGCACCACAGCAGAGCAAGTTCACAGTCTTGGGAGAATGAATGGTAACGCGCAGATACCACTCACTAGCCTCACGTGGCACACCTCTTCCTGTTTCAGATTCCACCCATTCGCAGAGAGAACAGAGTGCGTGGAACTTCCCGCCTTCCCCGTTAAGGATGGCGACAGTGTGATTACTTGGAATTCAAGGAAGCTGAGAGGAAAACTCCCTCCAGGTACCTGGGATGGAAAAGAAACAGTGTACTTTATGTCTTAATAACTTCAGATGATCCCTAGCCTTAGCACTAGGGCGGGACTCACCGTATCTTTTGTATTATTCATGTGGTGCAAGGGCAGAGGTCATGGATGTTAATGGGGAATTTGGCAGCCTGGCAACCAGGCATAAGTGTATGACCTAAGGAAGTGGCCTCAGTGAGATGCGTTTCCTAACTTGGGAAACTTCTGGAGACGTGGCCCCAGGCGTGTCAGCGCACTCTTAGTGCTTGGCAAGGCAGAGCTGCTCTGTTGCCCAGGTTGGCTGGAAGCTGTAGCGAGGATGCCCACACTTCTTGTGGGTTTTCTGCTGCCTCCCCATCAGTGATGGCGGTGTTTCTAGATGCACGTGAGGGATGGACCTGCCTCCTGTGAGGGCCAAGGCCACACAGGAACCTCTATGGAGGCTGAATGAACTTCCCCTTTCATTCAAAGGATGTGATCAGAGAGTTTAACAGGCGTAGAGAACGAGGTCAGGAAATCAGTGAGAAGTAGTACTGTGATTCGGGAAACCAGGACTAGAAGGTTCCTCAGAAAGCAGGAGATGGGAGTTTCTTTGGGGAGCTGATGAAATTGGCAAGTGCCAAATACACTGAGTAAACGCCGTGGAGAAGAGCAGGGAAGGCAGCTCCTGTGGGACTGTGGCATGCTGCAGCGCAGGGGTAGTTAGAAGTCTGAGAAAGCCCATCCCCACCTCCACCTTGCTGCTCATTTGTACTAATCAACAGAAGGCTTTCTAGCTTCAAACAAGGCAGGAGTTACTCTTTGGGGGTTGTTTGGGGCTGGGGGAGAAGCTGCAGGGTACATGTGCTTGTAAGTTTCCTCTGTTTACATAACAGTGTTGCAAAGGCTCCTGGGAGAAGGGCCCTGGGACTGGGTAGGAGGCACTTGCAATCCCGGTCTAGGGGGTCAGGTTGAGACCCAGGCAGGGGGTTGAATCACAGAGTGTGTCCTAGACACACACTTTGTGGATTCAGATTCTCAGTGCCCCAAAGCAGAGCTGGGGAGAGGTTCCCTTCGAGCTCGTCAGGGCCGCTGCCTTAGGTAACTTACAGCTTTGCTCTGATGGTGAGGTGGACATCTCCAGGGAATTTGAGAAAATGTCAATTGATAAGCAAGACTGATGCTAATCTAAGAAAAAAAATAATTTAGGATGTATGCCATGCCTTTGGAAGTAATTTACAAGATTAAGCCTAGTGGGCAATGAATCAATGAAGGTAAAGAATGTGAGATGTCACCAGCTCCCCAAGGTGTGCCAATGACCATAAATGGGGTTGAATTTGGGCCTATGTGTTCCTTGGCAACTTAGTTGTAGAGGGAAGCATGTCTGGCTGCATAGCTTACATTTTCAACAACTACCATCTTTCCAACCCTTGTGAAGCATACAAATCAAATTACAGATAAAAACATTTTTCTTAGAGTGAAATGCTCAGAGCGTGGCCTGCCGTTCTAATGCCATTTCAGTGATCACATGTTCTGAATTCAGGAAGAGTGTCCCAGATCCTAAATATGTGATCTTGTCTCCTCAATCCATCAGAATGTCCCAGAAATGCCAACATTTCAGAACCTACCTCTCCCACTCAAAAACTGGCCAGAAATCCTTGAGACGATTTTTGTTTGGGAAATGTGTGGTTTTCAACCTCACTCGGGCTCAGAGGCAGTTCTCCAATCTTTCCCTGATCAGTTTCCCCTCCCTGCTTCTCCATCATTTGTCTCAAGCATTTATCAGTATGAGTTTCCTCAGGCCCTCTCTAGCTTGGGAAGGGAGGGTGTCTCCTCGGGAGATAATTTTGCCTTCTGTGGTGTAGAAAAGACAGACTATCAAGTGAGGGGCTAGAGAAGCATTGCTCAGAGAAGTGAACTGGCAACTGAAAGAAATGTCCTGCTGTTTCTGATGTTGAGGTTTCTAGGTAATTGGCTTTTTAGCCTGTGAGTTACCATCACCCATGTACCACATCAATACAAAAAACCTCTGTAGTCAAAATAGTAGTTTTAAAAATTGTTGTGAAATGTACATAACATAAAATTTACCATTGTAACCATTTCTAAGTGTTAAGTATATTCCCTAAATTCAGTAGTGAGGTGTCAGGTACATTCACCTTGTTGTGCAACCCGGTCTCCAGAACTCTCCATTTCGGAAAACTGAAACTCTGTACCCATTAAACAACGTCCCATTTGTCCCTCCCCACAGCCCTCAGCACTTAACATTCTGCTTTCTGTCTCTGAATCTGACTGCTCTAGATACCCCATATAAGTGGAGTCATACAATATTTGTCATTTTGTGACTGGCTTATTTTATTTAGCATAATGCTCTCAAGGTTCATCCATGTCATAGCATGAGTCAGAATTTCCTTCCTTTTAAGGGCTGAATAATGTTCTGCGGTGTGTGTGTGTGTGTGTGTGTGTGTGTGTGTGTGTGTGTGTGTGTGTAGGATGCAATATCTCATACTACCTCATGACATGATCCCAGCCATCCACATCTCCTGAAACAAATCTCTCAGTTTCTAGAAAGGAATGGCTTCTCACCTGCACGAGGGCGGGGCTGGATCACTGGCTTACACCGGGATCCCAGGACGTTGGCAGCACTTGGCTGGATGGGTCATAATCTCAGGCTCCCAGGAGTTGAGTTCATGAACCTGGGCACTGAGTAGACTTCTCCCCTTTCCCTTCCAGGGATGACTTTCTGCCTTAGAAATTCTGCTTTCTTCCGGCACAGGCTCCATCCCATGTAGGAATGCTCCATCAGCCTTGGATGGATTCCCCTCACTGCGGGGAGCAGGATCTGTGATTTAGATGTAAGAAGCGTGGGGGATTTAATAGGGCAGGTGACGCTGACCTGAAGCTGTAGCTCTACACTTTTCCTCCTCATAGCCATCCTTCCCCTATGGCTTTCCGCCCAGAGTTGGCTGGGTCCCTGCTCATGTTTATATTCACAGGGCATACAGTAGGGGGATGGCTGCTCTGTGGTGTAGCCAGCACCTTCCACGTAGGTGTCCTTGCCTCTTTCTCTGTTTAACTACTCTCTTTGCCTACTGACTGGGGAGGGGAAAGGGTACCAACAGAGCCTAGATTGCTGTGGGACCAGAGTGATGATGCTACCTTCTGGACCTCCTCTGTGCCACCCAGTCCCCTGAAGTCTGGCTTTCCTTCCCTGTTAATGAGTGTGGGTTCTCTTCACAGTCTCTGTGTACTGTGAAATATTCATCTCACTCATAAGCAAAATAAAACAGAGGCATGTTGACCTTCCCCGAACTCCAGGCATTTTTCCTTGGAAAAGATTTCTCTCCAGGACTGAGCAACACTTTGCCCATTCTTGCCCTGGGTCTGGGCTCTCCCTCCCCCACAGTCTCCTAGCAGTCTCTGACCGCAGGTTAAGGGGTAGACCTGATGGGCAGGTAGCGGGGGTCTCCTTGTCTTGGCACCTGGCTTGTAGGGATCTGTGGACAGTGCTCCTGCCTATCTTCCTGAAGTCTTTAAACATGGTGTTACTGAATGCAAGTTCATGTGCCTGATCCATAGTGAGGCCAAACAGTACAGAAATGTCAGAGTTTGGAGCAGAGAAAGGTTTACTGCAGGGACACACAAGGAGATGGGTGGCTTGTGCCCAGAAAAACCCCGAACTCCTTGAAGGGATTCAGCAAAGCACTTTTAAAGGCCAGGTGAGGGAGGGGTGTGGTTAGTTGTTGCAGACTTCTTGGTGTTGGATTCCTTTGCTCTTGCAGCTGTCCACATAGGTCAGGTCACGATGTTCCTGTAAACCTCCAACGAGACAAATGTTATTCTCTGTTCTGCAGCTTTTTATCTCTGTATGAATGGACTCTTAAAGGTCAGAGCCCTGAGAGTAGGCTATCCTGTATACTTCAGGCTATAGGCAACATTCTTTTACAAAAGGTGCAGAGCCAGCATGATTAAGCACAAGCAACAAAGCACAAAGGGTTAAAGTAAAAGGAACAGATCTAACATGGAGTCAGATTTGTTCTTCCCTATTACAGTGGCAGCCAGGGCTTGGCTGCAGTGATGGTCTTCATCTGTCCTGTCTAGTAGAGCTTTGGCTGCTGCTGCCGCTGCTGCTGAAATAGTCCTTCTTTCCTCAGAGTCTGAAATAGTGGCCTGAAAATCATCTTCTACACCCCTCTATTTCTGGGTCTTCTCAGGGAGTCAGGGAAACTAATCATTTAAGCAAACTCCAACAAGTGGCCTTTTTGCTGATTGCTTTGTGTCTGATCAGGACTTAAAAGTATTCTGTGATATTCTTTGAAACTCGGTTTCATCCCAGGCCACCAGTGTTCCCCAAGTCAGCAGTGACTTCTGAGAGGCCACACCCCTCAGCACTCCAGCTTCTCCTGGGTTACAGCCATCCGCTGGAGATGAACTGGCTCTGGTGTAATGGTTTGTGGGGGGACACTGCCCACTGCTCCTGGCAGGCTCAAGTGAGGCCCCCTAAGTGGCAGATATGAATGTCTGGTCACAAAAACAAGTCCAGCCAGACACTTTCTTTGATTTCTAGAATTCAGTTTAATTTTTGATTCCAGTGCCCTTCTATCCCAGTGGATTGGGGGGAAATTAACCCCAGTCATTCCCAGGGACTCCTCCTGAGCTTTTCCCACAGCTTGGAGATCCTAGGCAGTGCTAAGGCATCGGGAGGGGTCTCTAGTAATTAGACATCTCCTCCTGCAAACCGCCCTATAAATACCCATTGTCCCTGTCTCACGGCCACTCCAGGTTGAGCGGTTCTCTGCTGCTCCCATGCTGGCTTTGGATGTGGGAGTCGTTTGCAGACTCTGCCCCACCCTCGTTCACCCTGCGCCTTCCTCCCAAGGTGCTGCAAAGACACGGAGCCAGTTCCCACCCTCTCCTGCGATGCTCTCCTCCTCTCCCCCAAGCCAGGGGGAACCTCCTTCTAATCTGGGATGACTCCTCTCTACCTCCTGCTTCTTAAAGCTGCCTGCTCTGTAAACCCCAGCGCCTCTCCTCAGGGGTTAGGCTTAAAAAAAAAGCCAGAATGTCTTGCAGCCTATTTCATCTTTCTGCTCTGCCTTCTTTGGGGCAAGGAGAATGGCTGCTTGAATGTGGAGGGAGTGGGTGGGGAAGAGAAAGTATAGGGAGAACAGATTACCATCAAAAATATGATCCAATGACACGCATAAATACGACCTTTTTTATAAGAGTGAAACCCTAACCCCAGGATGGGTTTTCTATGGAGGTAGATAATATAACTAGTTACTCTGTTTTTTGATTTTATAAAATAACACTTCAGGAATCAATGCTGGAGAATGGAAAATGGAGAGTTCGTGTGCTGTTAAGTTGGTGCCACATGTAGCTTTGGAGCTGCTCTGTTAAATATGGGAGCCACTGACCACATGTGGCTACCGAGCCCTGAAATGTGAGTCCAATTTGAGATGTGCTGTAAGTATAAAATACACCCTGGATTTCAAAGACTGAGTGAGGAAAAAATGTAAATTATGACATGAATAGTTTTTAATATAGATCATATGTCAAAATGATAATATGAACATATGGGTTACATCAAATATATTAATAAAATTAAGTTTTTTCTAAGATTTGGCTACTAGAAAATTGGAAATTATACATGTGGTTCATCTACTATTGAATTAGTATTGGATAGCGCTGCTCTAGAGCCATGCTAGCTGCCCCGTCGATTAAGTAGCTGTGTAACTTTGGGAAAGTCATTTAACCTTTCTGCTTCCTTTCTTCATCTATAAAATGGGAACAATAGATTGCTATTATATTATATTATGCTATATTATATTATATTATATTAGTTGTGTTAAATGATGAGGAGACAGGAATAAGGCACTGTCCTATGTTCAGTGAACTCAAAGGCAGTAAAATCAAGAGCCTGGGCTTTGGAGTCAGGCCTGGGTTTGGATTTGTCACTTAGCTGTGTGATCGTGGTTAAGGTACTTAACTAATCTGAGCTTTAGCTTTCTTATTTATGAATGGGGATGATGATGTTTACCTTATTGGTTGTTAGGAATATATATATATATATATGCGCGTGTGTATATATGTGTATATGTGTATATACACTGTATGAAACACTGTGTATACACACACACACACACACACACACACACACGTGTTTTATGTAGTACCTGGCACATAGTTAGCCAGTCAATAATTATAACTGCTGTTATTGCCATGACCATCATCATCCTGTGGGTTACCCTACTGTTATTACCACTAGGTAAGCAACTTAAAGACTAAGTTTTTTTATCACCTTTACTTTTCTTCTGTCATCCCAATTCTCGTGTTTGTTTTAGTTCTAGTTCTGCTATTAAGTACATTCTGTTCTCACTTGTAGTCCATCTCCTTTGGTTTCCCCAGCCACCTCTTGGTTGGCTAAAATTTATAATAGTTTCCTCAAGGAGGGAATCAGAGGAACAATAGTCCCAGGGTTTCCAAATGTTCTTTTCTATGTCTTTATACTTAAAGGACAACTTGGCTGGATAGAAAGCCCTTGGCTCACTTTTTGTTGGTCTTGTGTGTGTTATGGGTTGTGCTGCGGTGTCTTCTCATAGTGTGTGCTGCCGAGAAGAAATCCAAGGCCAACTTGATTTTTTTCTTTTGTAAGTGACTTTATCTTTTTGCCTGGTTGCTCAGAGGTTTCTTTTATTCCACCAGCTTTATTGAGTTAAAATTGACATATAGTATTGTGAAAATTTAAGGTGTACAATGGGATGAGGTAATACACATATATATATTGTGAAATGATTATCACAATAAGCTTAGCTAACGCATCCATCACCTCACATAATTACATTATTTTGTGTGTGGTGAGAACATTCAATTAGCAACCTTCAAGTGTATAATACTGTATTGTTAAATATAGTCACCACGCTGTACATTAGATCCCCAGGACTTATTCATCTAATAACTGAAAGTTTGCACCCTTTGACCAATTTCTCCCCATTTCTCTCAGCCCCAGCCCCTGGCAACGACCATTCTACTCTCTCTTTCTATAAGTTTGGCTTTTTTTGTTTCCACATGTACGTGAGATCATACAGTATTTGTCTTTCTCTATCTGACTTATTTCACTTAGCATAATTCCCTCAAGGTCCATCCATGTTGTTGCAAATGACAGGATTTCCTTCTTTCTCATGGATGAGTAATATTGCATTGATATACTTCAAATTTTTATACCCATAAAAAATATATAAAATCACATTTTCTTTATCCATTCATCTGTCAGTGGATGCTTCGGTTACTTCCATGTCTTGAATATTGTAAATAATTCTGGAATGAACATGGGAGTGTAGATATCTCTTCAAAATAGTGATTTCATTTCCTTTGGGTATATACCCAGAAGTGGGATTGCTGGATCATATGGTAGTTCTATCTTCACTTTTTTTGAGGAACCTCCATCCTGTTTTCCATAGTGGCTTCACCAGTTTACATTTCACACCAACAGTGCACAAAGGTTCCCTTTTCTCTACCTCCACACCAACACTGTTATCTCTTGTCTTTTTGATAAGAGCCATTCTAACAGGTGTGCGGGGATATCTTTTGCATTTCCCTGGTAATTAGTGATGTTGAGCACCTTTCCATGTATCTGTTGGCCATTTGTGTGTCTTTTCTGGAAAAATATCTATTCAAATCCTTTGTCCATTTTAATTGGATTGTTTGTATTTTGCTATTAAGTTGTATGAGTTCCTTATATATTTTGCATATTAACTTCCTCTAAGATAGCTGGTTTGTAAATATTTACTTCCATTCTGTAAGTTGCCTTTTGTTTTGCTGATTGTTTCTTTTGCTGTGCAGAAGATTTTTAGTTTGATGTAGCCCCACTTGTTTATTTTTGCTTTTGTTGCTTGCTCTATTGGTGTCATATCCAAAAAAATTGTTGCCAAAACCAGTATCAAGGAGCTTTCCCCCTATGTTTTCTTCTAGTATTTTACAGTTTCAAGTCTTATGTTTAAGTCTTTAATCTGTTTCAAGTTAATTTGGTAAGTGGTATAATATAGGCATCCAATTTCATTCTTCTGCATGTGCATATTCAGTTTTTCCAACACCATTTATTGAAGAGACTATAATTTTTCTATTGAGGATTCTTGGCTCCCTTGTCAGGTATTAGTTGACTGTATACGCATGGGTTTATTTCTGGCTTCTTTATTCAGTTCCATTGGTCTGTGTGTCACTTTTATGCCAGTACCATATTGTTTTGATTACTATTCTGTTGTAATAGAGCTTAGAATCAGGAATCATGATGCCTCCAGCTTTGTTCTTATTTCCCAGGATTGCTTTGGATATTCAGGGTCTTATGTGGTTCCATATGAACTTTAGGATTGTTTTTTCTATTTCTGTGAAAAATGCCTTTGGAATTTTTTAAAATTAATTAATTAGTTAATTTAATTTTTGGCTGCGTTGGGTCTTCGTTGCTACTCACGGGCTTTCTCTAGTTGCAGCGAGCAGGTGCTACTCTTCATTGCAGTGCATGGGCTTCTCATTGCGGTGGCTTCTCTTTTTGGGAGCACAGGCTCTAGGCGCGCGGGCTTCAGTAGTTGTGGCTCGTGGGCTCTAGAGCGCAGGCTCAGTAGTTGTGGCGCACGGGCTTGGTTGCTCCGCGGCATGTGGGATCTTCCCGGACCAGGGCTAGAACCCCTGTCCCCTGCATTGGCAGGCAGATTCTTAACCACTGTGCCACCAGGGAAGCCCCCTTTGGAATTTTAATAGGAATTGCCTTGAATCTATAGATGGCTTTGGGTAATATAGACATTTTAACAATATTAATTATTCTGATTCACAAACAAGAGATATTTTTCCATTTATTTGTGTCTTCATCAATTTATTTTATCAATGTCTTATAATTTGTCAGTGTACAGATCTTTCAACATCTTGGTTAAATTTGTTTCTAAGTATTTTATTATTTTTGATGCTATTATAAGTGGGATTGTTTTCTTTATATCTTTTCCAGATAATTTGTTGTTAGTATATAGAAACACAACTGATTTTTGCCTGTTGATTGTGTATCCTGCAACTTTACTGAATTTGTTTATTAGTTCTAACAGGTTTTTTGGTGGAGTTTTTAGGGTTTTCTATATATAAGATCATATCATCTGCAAACAGACTATTTTACTTCTGCCTGTCTGATTTGGATGTATTTTTTTTTTTCTTGACTGATTGCTCTTGCTAGGACTTCCAGTACTGTGCTGAATGGGAGTAGTGAGAGTGGAAACTCTTTTCTTGTTCCTGATCTTAGTGGGAAAGCTTTCAACCTTTCACCACTGAGTATGTTAGCTGTGAGTTTGTCATGTATGGTTTTTATGATGTTGAGGTATGTTCCTTCTGTACCCAGTTTCTTGAGAGTTCACTTCGTGTTCATTTATCACGAAAGAATGTTGAATTTTGTGAAATGCTTTTTCTACATCTATTGAGAGAATCATGATTTGGTACATCACATTTATTAATTTGTGTATGTTGAACAATCTTTGCATCCCAGGGATAAATCCTACTTGATCATGGTGTATGAACCTTTTAATGTGCTGTTGAATTTGGTTTGCTAGTATTCTGTTGAGAATTTTTGCATACATATTCATTAGTGATATTAGTCTATAGTAAACTTTTCTTGTAGTGTCATTATTTGGCTTTGGTATAAGGGTAGAGCTGGCCTCATAAAATGAGCTTGGAAGTGCTCCCTCTTTTTCAATTTTTTGGAAGAGCTTGAGGAGGATTGGTATTAATTCTTAATCTGCTCAGATTTTCTTTCTTTTTTTTTTTTTTTTTTTTTACAATTTAGATTGGTTTAATCTTGAAATGTAATCCAATAAGACTAAAAACTAAACATTTCAGGTCCTGTACCAAATAGTAAAATACTCGAAGGCCTTCAGGATCCTTCGACTGATTAAACATCAATAAGAGAACCTATTTTTGATGTGGTAAAAGAAATGTGTTCATCTCCAATTACAATTTCAACTTCCTGCCTGCCAGCCCTGTCAGAGGGAGGCCACAAAGCATCATCTTCTTTTGTAATTTACTGTCATCAATAATTCTCTTCAGTTCTTCCATTACACTCTTGTGTACATAAGCCTCCCTTCTGATCATGACATCATTTTTATAATTGCTGTTGTTGGCATATCTAAGTTTTCCATGCGGCCAAAACTCAAACTCCAGAAACTCGTATCCAAACTTGCCCTTGTGCCCTACATAGTAGCATAGGTAGAAATCACTGGCCATAGCCATCCTTGTCCCCGAAAAGCCCACTGAAGGCCCAGCCGACGTGCCTCCAGGCACCTGGCCCAGATTTTCTTTTTCTTCATGATTCAGTGTTGGTAGTTTCTATATTTCTAGGAATTTATCCATTCTTTTAGGTTATCCAATTTGTTGGCATGTGATTATTTATAATAGTCTCTTATGATCCTTTGTATTTCTATTGTGTCATATTTAGATTTCATTTCTAATTTTATTTGAGTCTTTGCTCTTTTTTGGGGGGTGGGGGGTGGGTCCATATGGTTTATTGAATGGATGGATGGAGAGAAAATGATGATGATGAGCAGCTGCCAACTCAAGAAAAGAACTCTTGGTTATTGAAGTCATCCAGGCACAGCAGAGGGACCAGGGCCAGCCTTCCCTGTCCACGGCTCTCCAAGGGCACTGCTGTCAGGACTCAGAGCCAGCCAAAGGGGACGCCAAGCCCCCAGTCACAGCGCTTTGCCCCTGATCTCTCATGCTGAGTGAACAGTTCTCCTGTGATGCTCTGAGCAGGCAGCAGGGAGCTCTTCACGTGGAGACCTCACTGTCCATTCTCTGCCCCACTGGTGTCCACGAACTATAGGAATCTTGGGGAGAAATAGCAGCAATCCCAGATCCCAAGTCACCCCAAGGTCACTGACTCATGGGACTTCCTCAGCAATCTCCAGATCTAAGGCTGACCTGTTATCTGGGAGCCAGACATGCCTCTTGGGGGCACCATGTTGCATCTGTGGATTCTACTAAGCAAAGGCACTGTCACAGGGTTTCTGCCTCCCACTGAACCGATCTGAACTCGTTCCAGTGTGAGATCCAAATATACATGTATTGACTGGTTTCTGCCAAGAGACTCCTTAACTTCAAAGACAAAGTGAACCCCTGCAATCTGGGCGCTAGCCTGGTCACCATATCACAGGGGGGCCAGCAAAGGCCTGAGCTCTGAAGGGAATGGCAGGAGAAAAAAGATAGTGTATGAAAGATCCAGGGTTTGGAAGGGACAACTAGGCCCTTCAAACATGGAAAAATGTCTTTCACTAACTCCTCTCCCAGCACTATCGATGACCAGGGCACAGGCAACCCATGATCACTGAGTCTTTGCTCTTTTTTTCTTAGTCTAGCTAAAGGTTTGTCAATCTTATCTTTTCAAAATACCATCTTAGTTTTGTTAATCTTTTCTATTGTTTTCCCTGTCTATATTTCATTTATTTCTGCTCTGATCTTTGTTACTTCTGCCATCTTTGGACTCATTTAGTCCTTTAGTTCCTTGAGGTGTAAAGTTAGGTCATTTTTCTGTGATCTTTCTTTTTGTCTTTTAAATGTAGCTGCTGTTGCTATACACTTCCCTCTTAGAATGGCTTTTGCTGCACTCCATAAGTTTTGATTTTTTTTTTTTCTGTGTTTCCATTTCTAATTGTTTCGAGATTTTTTTTGATTTCTCTTTTGATGTCTTCTTTGACTCATTTTTTGTTCAGGAGTGTGTTGTTTAATTTCCACACATTTGTGAATTTTCCATTTTCCTCCTTTGATTAATTTCTAGTTTCATACTGTTATGGTTGGAAAAGATACTTGGTATAATTTCAGTTTCCTTACATTTGCTAAGGCTTATTTTGTGACTTAATATATGATCTATCCTGGAGAATGTTTCAGATGCAATTGAGAAGTATGTATATTCTGGTGCTGTTGGTGGTTTGTTCTGTATGCATCTCAGGTCCATTTAGTCTAAGGAATAGTTCAAGTACAGTGTTTCCTTATTTACTTTCTGTCTGGGTGATGTAACCATTGTTGAATGTGGGGTATTGAAGTTCCCTACTATTATTGCATTGTTATCTATTTCTCCCTTCAGTTCTATTAATATTTGCTTTAAATATTTAGGTGGTTCAATGTTGGGTGCATATATATCTACAATTGTTATATCCTCTTAATGACTTGGTCCCTTTATCACTTGGTCCCTTTTTATATAGCGACCTTCTTTGTCTCTTGTGACCAGTTTTGATTGAAAGGCTATTTTATCTGATATAAGTATAGTCACTTCTGCTCTCCTTTGGTTACCATTTGCATGGAACATCTTTTTTCATCCCTTCACTTTCAACCTATGTGTGTCCTTAAAGCTAAAGTGAGTCTCCTATAGGCAGCATGTTGTTGGATGTTTTTTTTATCCATTCAGCCACTTTGTTTCTTTTGATTGGAGAATTTAGTCCATTTACATTTAATGTAATTATTGATAGATAAGGACTTACTATTACCATTATGTTATTTTATGACTTTTTTAGTTATTTTGTTCCTTTCTTCCTCTCTTATTGTCTTCCTTTGTGATTTATTTTTTGTAGTGGTATGCTTTAATTCCTTTATCTTTATTTTTTGTGTAACTACTAAAGGTTTTTGTTGTATTTTTTGTATATGTGTGGCTACCACAAGGCTTACATAAAACATCTTGTAGATATAACAGTCTATTTTAAGCTGATAACAACTTACTTTCAATTGCATACAAAACCACTACTCTTTTACTCTCTCCTCCCCACATTTTATGCTATTGATCTTTTTATCTGTGCATCCATTAACAAATTATTGTAGCTTATATACTGTATATAATTATAGCTTATACATATTGTAGCTTATTTATTATTATAGCTTATTATAGTTGTTTTTAATATTATTGTTTAACGTCTGTGCTAGAGATAAAAGTGATTTACACACCACCATTACAGCATTTGGGTATTCTGAATTGAACTGTATAATTACCTTTACCAGTGAGTTTTATACTTTTATGTATTTTTAAGTTGTTACTTAGCATCCTTTCATTTCAACTCCCTTTAGCATTTCTGTAAGGTAGATGTAGTGATGATGAACTTCCTTAGCTTTTGTTTGTCTGTGAAATTCTTTATCTCTCTTTCATTTCTGAAGGACAGTTTTGCTGGGTATAGTTTTCTTGGTTGGCAGTTTTTTGCTTTTAGCACTTTGAATATTTCATATCATCCCATTCCCTCATGGCCTGCAGACTTTCTGCAGAGAAATCTGCTGATAGCCTTATGGGGTTCCCTTGTTCATGATAAGTCATTTTTCTCTTGCTGCTTTCAAAATTTTCTCTTTGTCTTTGACTTTTTACATTTTGATGATAGTGTGTCTCAGAGTGATCTTCTTTGGGTTGGTCTTGCTTGGGGTCCTTTGAGATTCTTCTACTTAGATGTCCATATCTCTTTTTAGATTTGGGAAGTTTTCAGCTATTATTTCTTTAAATAATCTTTCTGCCCCTTTCTGTCTTTTCCTTCTGGGACTCCTATGTTGTGAATATTCATTTGCTTGAAGGTGTCCCATAATTCATACAGGTTTTCTTCACTCTTTTTCATTCTTTTTCCTTTTTGTTCTTCTAATCGGCTAATTTCAAATGATCTGTCTTCAAGTTTTCTGATTCTGCTTCACGATCAAGTCTGTTGTTGAGGCTCTCTATTGAATTTTTTAGTTCTGACATTGTATTCTTCAGGTTCAGGATTTCTGTTTTGGTTCTTTTTTATGGTTTCTATTTCTTTAGTAAACTCATTTTGTTCATGCATTGTTTTCCTGATTTTGTTTAGTTATCTGTGTTCTTGCATTTCACTGAGTTTCTTTAAGATGATTATTTTGAATTCTTTTCCAAGTAATCTGTAGATCTCCATTTCTTTGGGATCAGTTACTGGAACTTTATTAATTCCTTTGATGGTGTCATCTTTGCCTGATTCTTAATGATTCATGTAGCCTTGCATTGGTATCTGTACATTTGAAGAAGCATACACTTCTTCCAGTCTTTACAGACTGGTTTCCATAGGTAAAAACCTTCTCCTGTCTGTTCCCTGGGCTGATGGACTACCTCTGGAATCTCAGTTGTGCTGGGTTAGACCCAGTTATACGGCTGTTGCTGGGTCTCTAGTGGGATCTTCAGTTGGCAGGCTTGTTATCAGGGGCTGAGACAGGTGTGGCTCCTGTCTGGTCTCTGGGTGAATGGGACTGCCTCCAGTACCTTGTTCAGTAGGGTGTTCTGGGATAAGGAAGGATCCCAGGTTCCACAGTTGGGTCCTTAGACAGCAGGTCTATTACTAGGTGTGCAGGGGGCATGGCTCCCACTAGATCCCTGGGAGGACTGATGCCTGGTCACTGGATGAGCCCCTAGGTGGGCAGGACTGGCCCTGGACCATGGCTGGGAGGGGCTGGAATGGGGCCCCAGGGTTGTTTGAGATTCTATAGCCATGTTTGAGGTCTGCAGACCTGGCCCTGGAGGCACAGATGCGAGTGTCTCCCACCAGGTCCCTGGGCAGGTTGGGCTCAATGGTGTGGACTGAGGCTGGGAGGGCCTGGAACTGAGTATAGGTCCTTTTCAGAGTCTCTTGGAGCACAGACAGTAGTGTGTACTACTGGGTCCCTTGCTGGCAGGTCTGCTGGTGGACTGAAGCTGTGTTGAGGTTGGAGCCCAGTACAGGGCCCTTCTGGGGGTTCAGACTGGAGTGTCTCCCACTGGGGCCCTGGACCCTAAGGACTGCTGGCAGACGGAGGCTGTGAGGGGGTTAGAGGCAAGTATGGGGCCCTTTCTGGATCTCTGGGGGTATAGACAGGTATGTCTCCTGCAGGATCCCTGTGCCAGCAAGACTGTGGACAATGGCTGGGATGGGCTGGAGCCCAATTACAGGGCCTATTCAGAATCTACAGTCTGACTGAGTTTGGGGGCTTACCTCCAGGGGCTCCCAGACTGTGGCCAAGAGGGGCTGGAACTGGTTCACGGGCCAGTTCAGGGTCCACAGCTGGGATCAAGGGCTGTATGTCTATTACCTGATGCTCGGGTGAACATGGCTCCTCCTGGGTCCTTTGGCATATGGTGCTGGAGACAGGACCAAGCCAAACAGGGCTGTAGTCAAGTCCTCAGGGGCACAAAGCTGTTTCTGTTTCTGTAGCGGGGAGCATAGTTGGTAAGTCAGCAGCATGGGGCAGACCTGCCTTCTCAAAACACCTCTCCTTGGTCTTGGACTTCACAATCTCCTACCTGGATCCCAAAGCTCCTATGAAGGCACTTTTGTCCGTGGGTGGATGCCAAATTATTGTTGTTGAGGCAGGGATATGATCAAGGGATATCTTATTCAGCCATTTTGCGCCAAAGGATTCTTTTTCTTATCTTTAAATCCATTAAGTCCTAGGATATGTCTCAACGTTGACTGCTGTGGTTGATATTCCTGGTATGTAGTGTGCCCTTTAATATGAACACCTAAGACTTCTATTTCAGGCAAGTTTCTTTGAATTATACTTTAAAATACTTCTTCTGCTCCGTTGTTTTATTTATTACTATTTTTAAATTTAACAAACACTTGGACATTGCTTGGAATATACCAGGCACTGTTGCAGCCTCTTATCAAATTTTAACCCACTTAAACTTCCTAACAGCCCTATGGAGTAGGTACTAACATTATCCTCATTTTAGTGATGGGGAAACCAAGAAAGAAAGTGGTTAAGAAACTTGTCCAAATTCACATTCACTTCATTGACATGAAGTCAAACACTTCATTTTCTTAACCGTTGTGCCAGGCTGGTTTTCTTCTTTGGTGACTCACTTTATGTATAAAGTATGATAGCTCTCCTTTGACTGTCTCCTATTATTTTCTCTCTAATGTTTTAGAATACTTTATTTCTGCTTGTGTTCGCCTTGTCTAGTTTCTTATAGTGAGTTCCAGTGTATAGTTTCTTTGTTGATTTCCCACCGTTTTCATCTTAATTTCTGTGATTTTTTTTCTTCTTTCCTGACTTTTTCATATTTCATCTCTTCCTGTTGTCTTGCCATCACATTCTTGAGTTTTTGCATGTCTGCTTTGTTTTCTTCCTTCAAGGAGATGATAGCTTCATATATATTTTTAAATTCATTGTAAATATTGGATCATAATTTTCATGTATTCCCTGATAACGTTTTTAGTGAGTGTTATTCATCTCTTGATAATTTTGCTGCTCTTTCCCTCATTTTTTTCTCATGTTCTTCTTTGGTTGCTGTGTGCTGGCTTCCTCTTTATTATTCACCACTGAAAGGACACAAGATAGGTATCTGCTGGTGGTTCATATGGGAGATGGGGTGGGGAAGGGGCTATGCTTCATGGCTAAAGGCACTCTTCTTTGCTGTTACTGAGAGTGGTTCCTGCAAATAAGTTTTCTCTGGGTGATAGTTTGTGATGCTCTCCCTCTTGCCTTTCTGAACCAAGTTGGCAGACCCCAACTGATAAATGGGCAAAAGAAGTTAAATACAAAAATGTTCAATTTCACTACTGTTCACTACTAATTGACATTAATTTCTTTATCAAAGCAAATTCAGCTGGAAACAGTGAGATATTATTTTTTTGCTAATTCAGGTTCAGTGAAATGGGTATTCCTTATGCACTGCTGATGTGACTTACATTGTCTTAAAACTTTTTTTGGAAAGCATCTCAGTGTGAGAGATTACCCCAAAATGTTTAATCATGTTGATCCGGTATTTTCACTACTAGAAATCTATCTCCCCCAGAAGTCTAAAGTACAGAAGGAAATACACCACCAAAAAAGATATTCACACCATTCACTTATGAACCTTTCTTTCTCCGGTGATGTATGTGGATTCCTTTGCAATATATCAATATTACATTCCTGTATGTGATGGGCTTGCCCTGGGCCATCTACTCTGCTTCATTGCCCTGTCGCACTTTACTCTTGATTGATAATGACCTTTTGACATCCAATTTGTTTCTGTATCTGCCCTGTGTATTTACTGTAGATGTGAAAAATGGGTTTGATGTTATCCAAATAAACCTTCATTTTGTGTATTGCTGGACTGAATATTCTAAGTGGTGAGCACGTATATTCTCGGTTTCTGTGCTGTCTTATTCAACACACACTTTTTCAACACACACACATGTGAGCACATGTATTCTTGGTTTCTGTGCTGTCTTCTTCAACACACGCTTTTTCTCATAATATACACTGGCTTTTAAAGCTTTTTATTTTTTGCCCCCAATACATTTTCCTTTCTTCCTTTCTCTTTTTTCTTTTCTCCACTCCTCCCCTACCCTGTTTCTTAGTATAGAGTTGGGTAGGTCCAGTGATATAATTTGAAAGCAAATTAAAGACTGAGTTGTGAGGAGACCTTCAAGATGGCAGAGGAGTGAGACCTGGAGATTGCCTTCTTCCCCACAAATACATCAGAAATACATCTACATGTGGAACAACTCCTACAGAACACCTAGTGAACGCTAGCAGAAGACCTCAGGCTTCCCAAAAGGCAAGAAACTCCCCACGTACCTGGGTAGGGCAAAAGAGAAAAGAAAAAACAGACAATAGAATAGGGATGGGACCTGCACCAGTGGGAGGGAGCTGTGAAGGAGGAAAGGTTTCCACACACTAGGAAGCCCCTTCACTGGCGGAGACTGCGGGTGGCGGAGGGAGGAAGCTTCGGAGCCACAGAGGAGAGCGCAGCCACAGGGGTGCGGAGGGCAAAGCGGAGAGATTCCCGCACAGATCGGCGCTGACCAGCACTTACCAGCCCGAGAGGCTTGTCTGCTCCCCCGCCGGGGCGGGCGGGGGCTGGGAGCTGAGGCTCGGGCTTCGGTCGGATCGCAGGGAGAGGACTGGGGTTGGCTGCATGAACACAGCCTGAAGGGGGCTAGTGCGCAATGGCTAGATGGGAGGGAGTCCGGGAAAAAGTCTGGAGCTGCCAAAGAGGCAAGAGACCATAGTTTCGGGGTGTGCGAGGAGAGGGGATTCAGAGCACCGCCTAGATGAGCTCCAGAGACAGGCGCAAGCCGCGGCTATCAGCGCGGACCCCAGAGGCGGGCATGGGACGCTAAGGCTGCTGCTGCAGCCACCAAGAAGCCTGTGTGCAAGCACAGGTCACTCTCCGCACCTCCCCTCCCAGGAGCCTCTGCAGCCCGCCACTGCCAGGGTCCTGAGATTCCAGGGACAACTTCCCCAGGAGAACTCACAGCGTGCCTTAGGCTGATGCAACGTCATGCCGGCCTCTGCCGCCCCAGGCTGGCCCCGCATTCCAAACCCCTCCCTCCTCCAGGCCTGAATGAGCCAGAGCCCCCTAATCAGCTGCTCCTTTAACCCCGTCCTGTCTGAGCAGAGAACAGACGCCCTCAGGTGACCTACATGCAGAGGCAGCGCCAAATCCAAAGCTGAACCCCAGGAGTTGTGCGAACAAAGAAGAGAAAGGGAAATCTCTCCCAACAGTCTGAGGAGCAGCAGATAAAATCTCCACAATCAACCTGATGTACCCTGCATCTGTGGAATACCTGAATTGACAACGAATCATCCTAAATTGAGGCAGTGGACTTTGGTAGCAAGATATGACAAAGAAAGAAAACTACAGGCCAATATCACTGATGAACATAGGTGCAAAAATCCTCAACAAAATACTAGCAAACAGAATCCAACAGCACATTAAAAGGATCATACACCATGATCAAGTGGGGTTTATCCCAGGAATGCAAGGATTCTTCAATATATGCAAATCAATCAATGTGATACACCATATTAACAAATTGAAGGAGGAAAACCGTATGATCATCCCAAAAGATGCAGAAAAAGCTTTTCACAAAATTCAACACCCATTTATGATAAAAACCCTCCAGAAAGTAGGCATAGAGGGAACTTACCTCAGCATAATAAAGGCCATATATGACAAACCCACAGTCAACATCGTTCTCAGTGGTCAAAAACTGAAACCATTTCCACTAAGATCAGGAGCAAGACAAGGTTGCCCACTCTCACCACTATTATTCAACATAGTTTTGGAAGTTTTAGCCACAGCAATCAGAGAAGAAAAAGAAATAAAAGGAATCCAAATAGGAAAAGAAGAAGTAAAGCTGTAACTGTTTGCAGATGACATGATACTATACATAGAGAATCCTAAAGATGCTACCAGAAAACTACTAGAGCTAATCAATGAATTTGGTAAAGTAGCAGGATACAAAATTAATGCACAGAAATCTCTTGCATTCCTGTACACCAATGATGAAAAATCTGAAAGAGAAATTAAGGAAACCCTCCCATTTACCATTGCAACAAAAAGAATAAGATACCTAGGAATAAACCTACCTCTGGAGACAAAAGACCTGTATACAGAAAACTATAAGACACTGATGAAAGAAATTAAAGATGATACAAACAGACGGAGTGATATACCATGTTCTTGGATTGGAAGATTCAATATTGTGAAAATGACTATACTACCCAAAGCAATCTCCAGATTCAATGCAATCCCTATCAAACTACCAATGGCATTTTTCACAGAACTAGAACAAAAAATTTCACAATTTGTATGGAAACACAAAAGACCCCGAGTAGCCAAAGCAATTTTGAGAAAGAAAAAACAGAGCTGGAGGAATCAGGCTCTCTGACTTCAGACTATACTACAAAGCTACAGTAATCAAGACAGTATGGTACTGGCACAAAAACAGAAATATAGATCAATAGAACAGGATAGAAAGCCCAGAGATAAACCCACGCACCTATGGTCATCTTATCTTTGATAAAGGAGGCAAGACTATACAATGGAGAAAAGACAGCCTCTTCAATAAGTGGTGCTGGGAAAACTGGACAGCTACATGTAAAAGAATGAAATCAGAACACTCCCTAACACCATACACAAAAATAAACTCCAAATGGATTAAAGACCTAAATGTAAGGCCAGACACTATAAAACTCTTAGAGGAAAACATAGGCAGAACACTCTTTGACATAAATCACAGCAAGATCCTTTTTGACCCACCTCCTAGAGAAATGGAAATACAAACAAAAATAAACAAATGGGACCTAATGAAACTTAAAGGCTTTTGCACATCAAAGGAAGCCATAAACAAGGCGAAAAGACAGCCCTCAGAATGGGAGAAAATATTTGCAAATGAAGCAACTGACAAAGGACTAATCTCCAAAATTTATAAGTAGCTCATGCAGCTCAATATCAAAAAAACAAACAACCCAATCCAAAAATGGGCAGAAGACCTAAATAGACATTTCTCCAAAGAAGATATACAGACAGCCAACAAACACATGAAAGAATGCTCAGCATCACTAATCATTAGAGAAATGCAAATCAAAACTACAATGAGGTATCAACTCACACCAGTCAGAATGGCCATCATCAAAAAATCTACAAACAATAAATGCTGGAGAGGGTGTGGAGAAAAGGGAACCGTCTTGCACTGTTAGTGGGAATGTAAATTGATACAGCCCCTATGGAGAACATTATGGAGTTCCTTAAGAAACTAAAAATAGAACTACCATACAACCCAGCAATCCCACTACTGGGCATATACCCTGAGAAAACCATAATTCAAAAAGAGTCATGTACCATAATGTTCATTGCAGCTCTATATACAATATCCAGGACATGGAAGCAACCTAAGTGTCCATCGACAGATGAATGGATAAAGAAGATGTGGCACATATATACAATGGAATATTACTCAGCCATAAAAAGAAATGAAATTGAGTTATTTGTAGTGAGGTGGATGGACCTAGAGTCTGTCATACAGAGTGAAGTAAGTCAGAAAGAGGAAAACAAATACCATATGCTAACACATATATATGGAATCTAAAAAAGAAAAAAATGGTTATGAAGTACCTAGGGGCAGGACAGGAATAATGACGCAGACGTAGAGAATGGAGAATGGACTTGAGGACGCGGGAAGGGGGAAGGGTAAGCTGGGACGAAGTGAGAGAGTAGCATTGACATATATACACTACCAAATGTAAAATAGATAGCTAGTGGGAAGCAGCCGCATAGCACAGGGAGATCAGCTCGGTACTTTGTGACTACCTAGAGGGGTGGGATAGGGAGGGTGGGAGGGAGATGCAAGAGGGAGGAGATATGGGGATATATGTATATGTATAGCTGATTCACTTTGTTATAAAGCAGAAACTAACACACCACTGTAAAGCAATTATACTCCAATAAAGATGTTAAAAAAAAAAAGATTGCATTGTATCAGCAGTTTGCTTACTGCAGCTTTCCTTGCCAATGTATTAAAAAGCCTTTAAAAATTTGAACCAATTATATTGCATTTGTGCCCATTATCAATTCAAGATTTAACAGGCTATAATTATTCTCTAAAGTTTCCGAAGTCCTTTGGACTACTCCAAGTCAGATTAGTGGAGACTGGATAACTTAGATAAATGCATAGCTACAAGTTCTTATTTCATTTAATTTTGATGTGTGATACTTGTTGATAAATAGATATTTGTAGGAATCTGCATTTCTTGTAATGGGTTTGATAAATGAATTGTAATAGTAACTACAAATAAGTTAATTATGTGTGAATTTTAACGAACTTTTAGGCCTCATATTTTGGGGCAAATCCTTACATCATGCTCTTCCCATCAGATAGCAAAAAGTAGTTGTAGGCTGAGAACAATTTTGTCTTGTTTCTTGCTTCCTTGCAAAGACAGCAATAGATATATCGTGTACAATCATTTCTTTATTCTGTGCTTGCTTTGGATTCTTATATGTACTTGGAAGAATTTCCCCCCCAGATTGAATTTTTTCCTGTTTGCTCGTTTTCCCAGGACTGCTCTTTTTGGGTGATAGAAAGCTTTTCCAGGGTTTTGACACAGGCAATGTGTGCTACTTAGGGTGGTACAATAAATAGTGCATTACATTAAAATTTTTTTCTACCTTACTTCCTAAGAGTTCATGGGCAGTCTTCTCTGGCTGTCAGGAATGTTTAGAGAGAGGACAGGAAGAGGACTAAGGTTCATGGCACCTACGGCGTCAGCCCCGCTGAGCACTTGTGCAGGTGGTGGTGGCTGCCCACCTCAGGAGTCAAGAGTAAATTGCCTCTCACCTCTGATTCTGTGGCCAGGTGCTGTCCAAAGACCTTCCCCTGGACTTCTGAGAACTCTTAGGGGAGGGGGGATACCCTTCTATTCTCCTTGCCCTCTGGGATCCTCTGTTTGCCTGGCACTGTGTCTGGTTTGTCCATGCTAGTCTGGATGAAAATTCAGCTTCTCTCTTTATTCCCTGCTACCATCCTCCTCGCATACTCTTCATTAGGTGTGATTTTTTTAAAAAAAATACTTATTTATTTATTTGGCTGCGCTGGGTCTTAGTTGTGGCATGCGGGATCTTTAGTTGTGGCATGCAGGATCTTTTTAGTCGTGGCATGTGGGAATCTTTCAGTTGTGGCATGCATGCAGGATCTAGTTCCCGTGACCAGGGATCGAACCCTGGCCCCTGCATTGGGAGTGTGGAGTCTTAACTGCTGGACCACCAGGGAAGTCCCCATTAGGTGATATTTTAATAGCTGCTGCTGAGCCACTGGAAGAGGAAAGAGTGACATACATCCTCCCTGGCTCCTCCCTTCTGTTTCTCCCTTTTGCCTCCTGAAGCTTCTCACCATTTCTTTTCAAGAGCAAAGCCTGCCTCTGAGTCTCCCCTCCAATCCTGATGGCTGTGTCTTGTACTTGGGGTTCATTGAGCTTCTTGGACCTGCTGGTTTATAGTTTTCATCACATTAGTAATACTTTTGCCATTATTTCTTGATCACAGGTCTACAGGTCAACTGCAGATTGACTAATTGAGGAGGGACGTGTCCTTCTTTAGTGCTCTCCGGGATATATTTCTGTTGTGGCAGTCAGCATGAGCCATGAGCACAAGCGCCAAGCCAAGCCATGCAGCCCTACTTAAGGCCTCTGCTCATGTCACACCCACTAATATTCTGTTGGCCAAAGCAAATGAAATGACCAAGTCCACATCAAGCAGATGAGGACATCTACTTCACTCACACTGAGATGGGGAGGGAAATGAATATTTGCTAAACAATAATGCAAGCTCTCACAATGTTTTGTTCTTGCATGATTCTTTTTTTGGCTCTGGCAAACAGTGTTTGCTGGAAAGTGAATCAACTTTGGAGTCAGACCTGGATTCAAACCCTAGTTAGTTTTGCCACTAACTACTTGTGTGACTTTAGGTAAGTTACCTAACCTTTCTGAGCTATGTTCTCTTAGTTGTAAAAATGGGAAAAATAACATTTACCTCATATGATTGTTGGGGGAATTAAGGCATATAACAACCATGGTAATGTTTAGTACAAAATTGACATTCAATTAATATTAGTTTCCTTTTAGGATTCCAAGTGGGCTTTTATTGTAGACATTGGCTCTAGAAAGTAAAATAATCCAACAGGATAGTGAGCATTTTCAGACTAGTTATGATACTAACCAGTTTATTCACATGCATAGTGATGGATAGGAATCGGAATTTGGAAGTAGGAAGTGAATACTGTACTGATTAGCTGCATCCCGATTGGAGGTGGATCCATTTCCAAGGTTTATATTAAGGGTAGGTGATCAGGACCTTTCTAGAGGAAATCAGGAGCACCTGTTCATCTACTAGCAGTGGTACATAGGATTATACTGCGGGGCCCTTTCTGGGCATGACTTTCCCCCACTTCCCTATTGTCAGGTTGGGCGCAGTGAGAGGTGTGAATGGTGCAGGAATATTTGTCAGTTGGACATGGTAATTTTCAGTTCTCAGAAGCTTTCGTGATTGGATGGGATGGATTGTTCTGCATGGGAGCTGGGTTATTGCTGACTTGGGAAGGAACTTTAACTGCTGGTCCTTTCCAGGGACTGTATCTTTAAGGGGTACAGTCCTAATTCCATGGGAAGCTGCTCCTTAAGTTAGGAAAGCCTTGTGGGCCCAGAGTGAGGGGTCTATGTAGTGGTCTGGGGGCTCCCTCTCAGGAAGGAAAAAGGCTTCTGATCTCTAGGGTTCAGAGCAGACCTCATCTTTTACTTTGGTTTTTCTCTTGCTGTTTTGTCCTAAAAAATTTAATTAAACTGAAATAGTAAGTATGGACTGAGAAAATCACATTAGAGTAAAATTTTTCACTGAGGGCCTGTCATCAGCCTAAACAAAAGTCAATAATTTTGGCATTGATGTGGCTAGCTCGAAATCCGGACTCATTGGTGAAGCTGACAGTGGGCTCATTTTCCACGCCAGGCTCTTCAGAATTGAGAATGCAAGACATCCAGCAGTAGGATGAGCACCCAGGCTGATGGCCATGGTTGGAGCTCTGAGCTCCCACTTCAAGCCAGAGCTGGTATCTTATACCAGAGGAGGAGGAAGGGGAGGGGAGGGGGAGGGAGGGGAAGGAAGAAGAAGAGGCAGATGCAGACACTTGAGGGACAGTCTTAACTTTAGCGTGTTTCCTATATACAACCACAACCCACACCTCAGGACCCCCTCATGGTTCCAGATCAGGGTTGGGCAGCTCAACACCTTTCACTTCTAGCCCCATCTCCCGCCATCAGCCATCATTAGTAGATCTGTGATCGCCTCTTCCTTCTGAGCCTGGGCTCCCCTCGGCCAGCTCTGCCCAGCATGCTGGCCAGCCTCTGCTCCTTGAGCAGAAGCGGCAAATAGGGTTCAGTGTGCTCATCACCATATTTTGCTCATGGGATAAGAGAAAGACTGCAATGAATAAGTAAAAAGGAGTGAGTTTTGGAAAAGATGAAAACTCTAATTTGAAAAGATACATCTACTCCAATGTTCGTAGCAGAACTATTTACAATAGGCAAGACAGGGAAGCAACCTAAATGTCCATTGACAGATGAATGGATAAAGAAGATGTGGTACATATATATGATGGAATATTATTCAGACATAAAAAGAATGAAATAATGCCATTTGCAGCAACATGGATGGACCTAGAGATTATCATACTAAGTGAAGTAAGTCAGAGAAAGACAAATATGATATCACTTATATGTGGAATCTAAAAAACTGATACAAATGAACTTATTTGCAGAACAGAAATAGACTCAAAAACATTGAAAACCCACTTATGGTTACCAAGGGGGAAAGGGTCGGGGAGGGATCAATTAGGAATTTGGGATTAACAGATACACATGACTATATACAAAATAGATAAACAACAAGGACTTACTGTACAGCACAGGGAACTATATTCAATACCTTGTAATAACCTATAATGGAAAAGTATCTGAAAAAGCATATACACACACATATATGTATAGTATAACTGAATCACTTTGCTGTACGCCTGGCATTGTAAATCAACTATACTTCAATTTTTTTTTAATGGGGAAAAAAGGAGTGAATTTCAGGTAATAGGAAAAGACAGTGTTTTTCTGAGAGTGTTTTTGTTTGTGTCCAGTACTCCTGGCAAAATGGTGTTAGAAAATCTGTTCTGCTCAACGGTATTATTCTGAAGTCCAAAAATGGTGTAGCTGTAAAAATTTGGCTGCTTCTGCCTTTGGAAACTGCAATTTTTTTGTATGTTGGTGGAGAAAAATGCATGAACGAAACTCAACATTACAAAACCAAAATCTGTTTGTTTTAAGGTATGTTCAGGCTGACAGGCTTAAGGAGAAAAAACAACCAAGTCCTCATTCTTGGAAGACACTTGTGATCTTTAATTAGATATTTAAAGTTTTCTGGCCCATCACTCAGGATTGGCTTGGCTTGGCTTTGTTTCTAAGCTCTAATTTAATATAGAAGCACTGACTGGTGCCTGTTTATGGGTTACTGAGAGCAGTTCTCTCAGAGGTCTCCTTCCTGCTCCCTAGAACTCAGTTTAATTCAATGGATGGAGCTGGAGCAGCTGCACTTCCAAAATTGTTGCCGCATTACAGTTTACAAGGTTGAGACTTTATCTCCGAAGTCCTGCTCCTTCTAATAATGGCTTGCCTTGGATTTCTTATTACTGCTCTGAGACAGTCCTCTTGTTAGCAAAGCATTTATGAAACGCCTTCTGTGTGCTTCAGTGTCTCACTAGGGGTGAGGAGGAGATTCAGAAGGAATAAAAGACAAGTTTCCTATTCAGGGAACCCTAAACTCTTAGGATATCAATTATGCTTCTGCTTGATGATTTCAAAAGTTGCTCCTTCACAAAAAGGAGGGGATATATGTATATGTATAGCTGATTCACTTTGCTGTACAGCAGAAACTAACACAACATTGTAAAGCAACTGTACTCCAATAAAAATTAATTTAAAAAAATAATAAAAGCGGGAAAAACAAGTTGCTCCTTCCCATCACAACTGCAGGATCTCAGTTTAGGATTTAAGAATTGCCCACCTACACTCAACCCTCTTGTTCCCTTAGTTCAAACCTTCACCTAACGGTTAGGAAGGTCTAGTTTTCCCCACCAGAGAGTAAGTCTCTTTAAGGGCAGGGACCCCCTGTATTTTTTTCCGCCATAGTGGTTTTAAATCCTGGGTTCCTTGCTTATTCTTAGCCTGTCACCAGGACCCCTGCACTGCTCGCTGGAACCCTCTCTTGGCACCGGGCAGTGGTGGGCTCAGCCCAGTTCTTTAGTCACCAACATAATCAGTCTCTTAGAATCACACTGAAATAATCAAGTGGGTTCAGACATCCTGCATCACCTAACAAAACATGGAAGCATAGAGAAATCTCTGAAAAATCTTTTAAAAATTAAATTGAATTACTAGGAAAAAAGAGCTAGTGTAGATTTCTGATTACATTTGAATACGCTTGTTCTGATTTCAAGGTGAGGGATCTACTCCACATATATTATTTGAAAGTGGAGCATTGTGCTGAGCTCTGGGGTTGCAATGATGAAAAAAAGGGAGTCCCTCTCTTCAAGAAGCTGATGTTCTGGAGCAGCCTACAAGGTGTCAGGGATACACCACGGAGAGCAGTTACAAAAAGGGATAAACGTAGTTCTGTCCTCAAAGTAATAACAGTTTGATAAGGGATGCAGTATGCCAGTAGTAGAAGCTCAACACTGGAGAGCTCTCAGAGTTAGTAAAACCCATCGGGCCTGCCTGTGGGTGACTGCCGATCCCAGCGCAGGTAGATTACAGCTAAGCCAGCCCGTGTGTGCTACAACTCAGTAGAGTGCAGCATTAGGTCCTGACCTTGGTGTTACAGCTCACCAACCATCATCGTCTACAGATCAGAATTACAAACTGGGTGGTTTCCATACCAGGAAGAGATGAGCCTATAAGCCCCTTGAAGGAAACTAAAAACAACCAGTACATAACAGATGAGGTTTGCTTACACAAATCCTGCATTGTGGTAATTTTTGAGGATATACAAGGACAGTGCTCCACATGGAAAGAGTATGGGGAGGGGGAGTTGGAGACAGACAGAGCCAAGGCTGAAGCCTGACTTCATCACTTGTTAGTTGTGTGGCCTTGGGCAAGTTCCTTAATTTCTCTGAACCACAGTTTGCTCATCTGTTAAGTGGGAGTGATGAGCCCTACTTGGGTGATGGTTGTAAGAACAAATGAAGTAGTATGTTTAAGTGCCCAACACAGTGGCTGGCACATAGTAGGTACAAAGTCAATTTTACTTTCCCCCTCTTCCTCCTTCTTTACGTATCAGCAGGAAGCAGCCATTATGAAATACATCTAAAATAAATGACACTCTTAGAAATAGTAGAATATCATGAACCATATTAATGAGAGTGGCCTGGAATGGGTATCTGGAAGATGGTATGTCAAGGACTCTGACACCTTGAAGGTCAGACACAAAAAGAGCTCTGACTCTTTAGGAGCACTTCTTTAGGGCAGAAACAGGGACATCAGGGTATTAGAATATTGTTCCCAGAAATCACCCAACTTTGTTTTGTTTTTTCTCCAAGCATATGCTGGATAGAAATAATTTGCGTACATGCCTGACTTGCCTAAGAGACTAAAGCTTCGCAAACTTTTGTTGCAAGAGAATCACGGGGATGCTTGTAAGAGTACAATTTCCTGGATTCCCACCCTCGGAGTGAGTCTGGGGTGTGGCCTAGGAATCTGCATTTTGATAAGCTGATTGGGGGTTCTGACACAAGTTCTGAGGACCACACTTTGGGAAGACCACCCTGGAGGGGGAGCCTCTTCAAAGCTCACACTGTTTCCTGTTCACTCTGTATTTCCAGTGCCCAGATATCATGAGCGTTGGTTGAGTTTTGTTGAAGAAATGAATGAATGATGATTCTCCGAGAAGATGTCCTGTTGTGAAAAGGATATTTTTAAATGATTGGCTTCCTGGTTTCTAGGTTTGTCTCTTGTGAGTTTGAAGAAATAATGAGTCTCCTAAAACTTACTCATTCCTGAATGACCTAGCAGAGCTGGGAAGAGACCCCTCTATGTCCCTCTATGTGAGCGAGACCCAGTCCCCAGTAGACCATGTGACCTACCATCCCAAAAACGGGTTTCCACTGAGGGCAGGAGGCAGAGCAGATGCTAGCGTGGGACCGCCCCCGCAAAACAACAGTCCTAGCCTTACTGTTTCTCTCTTGATTCAGAGTTGGTTGATAGAAATCAGTGAGCAGCCCTGTGAGCATCTTATAATTCTTTTTGGGCACTGTAAGTCCCTTAGAACCAAAAGAAGTGCAGGCCTTTTATGTGATTGGAAAAGCTGGAAAAAAAAACTTTCATAAATTTGCTCTAAAGGAAACTCATAAAGTTCCTTCGAATTTACCATTTCATTGAAACACTTACCTTTGAGTTGGTGTCTTCTGAATGGCATTAGCGATTCTAAATAGGATAGATTTATCCAACTAAACTTTATTCATGGGCATTTTGGGCATTTTCTCTTTAGATATTGCTTCTCTATTCTTGTGCCTGTGTCTTTATCACCTGTTTGCTAGTAGCCCCCAGAGTCTGGGGTCATGCTTCTTACTGAGTTTTGTGGAACACTTGCTCTCTACCGTGGGGAGAAGAGTTATGGTTTATATACAGGTTTTCTATGTGAATATTGGACAATTAGACTGCATTCCATTTGCATGTTACAGTGTTACACTTAGAAGAAAGAGGCCCCAGGAGATGGTACCATAGCCTCCTATTAAGAATTGTCCATACTTGATATTTGAAACTGCTTTTAAGGCATCATGATGTTTGTGAAACACATATATTCATTGTCCCAAGAAAACGTTAGACATTTATCAAGATGGTGAAATGACTCTATTTGCTTTAAATTAATTAATGGTTAATTCCCATAGGGTGAGACTGAGCAAAATATCTTAATATGTCATTTAACACAAGGAACTGGGAATGCTTCCATTACAACAAAAACTACTGATTTCACCACTTTCAATCCCTTTATGGATGTAATAGACACACTTTTACCAGATGCATATTATAATTTTAGGTCTCTGGGGATTTTAATTACCTCATTGTTCATTATTATTTTTAAATGTTATATCACTTTCTGAAAATAGAAGTGCTGTGTTTTCCTGAAAATACTGCCTTTTGTAGTCATGTTCAACTCTTTCAGATCCTCAAGACTGAGTAGGCATTTAGGGCTCAGGCAGTGAGCAGAGTCTCCACCCAGGGGGGCCAGTTCTTCCCCCACGAGTCCTGGGCGATGGGGAAAGGGCCACAGCAGGACCCAGGGGATGGTCTGGGATTCACGGTTGCTGAGGGTGGTTTTAATTTAATTTAATAGCCCTTCCCTTCCTGCCCCTGGTATAGCTAATATTTCAGATATGGGGGTGGGGGGTAGGTACCTTGCCTTGCTGTGGCACGAGGACCTAAAAAGAAATGACTTACTGCTCTAGGGGACGTCACTGTTAATGTCTGGAACATAGGGCATAGCCATATGCTCAAATGATGTAAGTCTGTTACATACCATTCAGAAGAGTTTCTTGCATTATTGGGGGTTGTCGGTTATGAGACAGAGCAATCCCTTGAGGAAAGAACGCATTAGGTGCTCCGTCATTGTTTCTTTGTAATAAAGAAAAATGAAAAGAAGGAAGGATAGGAATCCTTACTGGAAACCCTGGATCCTGTGCTGAGTGCCGTGGAGAATACGAAGAGAGAAGAGACATTCTGCCCTTGCAAACACACACCGTAATCCGAAACAGCAGGCTGATACTGCAGGAAAGCTGTAGATCACAGCTCTCGGCCCCAGGATGGCCCTGGACCCACGGCTGAGTGGCGAGCTGTGTTGTAAGCAGCTGCTTACCAAAAATAAAGCCTCGTGTTTGCGAAGGATTGGCTTCAGTTAGCCTGGATTCAAGGTCTGGATACGCTAATTCACCATCCCCGGCTGACGCTTCTGTATGCTCTTTGGAATTGGAGGTTGGCCTGCCAGGCAGCCAGGAATTGCATATGGCGCCGGCCTCTTTAATTGCGTGTGGCCTGAGAGTGTGTCCTGGCAGCAGAAGCACCGAGAGCAGTGGTTGTGGCTGGTTCATTTCATGGGAATTGAAATGGAGCAGGAGGCAGATCGCTGTTTCCTGGGGGGGCGGGGCAGAGTTTGATGGCGGAGGCAGGCTGCTGCCTTGAATGAAGGGTGGGGCTGGGTGAGTGCAGTGGAGGGCTCCGAGCCCCCTGATAGGGAGCACGGGGGAGCGCAGGGGCCCTGGAGGGCTGGGAGGACGGTGCCCTTACTGGGTTCATGGTGGCAGACTATTAGAGGGGGTGTCATGGCGGGGGCCTTGGACCCTGGATTTGAATGCCAGCTCAGGGTTCCCTGGCAGTGCCCACCCACCACATATACTAAGTGCTCCACAAATATTTGCCACGTGAATAGATGAATGACTTGGACTCTGACAACTGGACTTTATCCTACAAGTGAGACAAGGAAGATTTAACAGGGAGGTGGTGTTTGGCGGCAGGTGGGCTCTTCCCCTGACACATCCAAATGTATCTGACCTGGGTCTCATTCGTATGTTAAACAAGCCAGTCAGTACCGGGTGTTAACAACAAACAGCAGCTTGATGTGACATCACCTCCAGCTAGTGTCAGCATTCCGTGAGCCTTCAAGTGGTTACCACAAGGCCTGTGGGGGATGTCAGGGGTTGGTGTGGGAGGGGGCAGTTGGGGTTGGAGGATCTTTTAGGTCACCTGGGTGTCTGTATGAGGAACCATATCCTGTCTCTGTGCGCGGCAGGATCCGCTGTGGTTTCATCTCCTTTCTGGTTTGGCCTGGAGAACTTCAAACTCACAAAGCTCTCTGAATACTGAAATCTCCTGTGCCTTGTCCTCCGCGCTCTTCTGTTTCCAGTGGGGCTGGCCCCTTGGCTGCAGCTGTCTGATTTCCCAGCTAAGCTCCTTAGAAGTGACCCAGATAAAAATGGCAGCCCTTCCTGACTGCCTGTCGAATAACTTGAAATAAAACCTCTGCCTTCTAAGTTAGGCTTTTTATTGCCTGTGGTTTTTCTTGTCTGCTAGCTGGTTTTGTTTCATTATGTTTTGTTTTTAAAGCAAACCAAGTTAAATGGGTAGTTTTGAGTTGTTTTGTTTTCTGATCACCAGCGGTAGGAATCTGTAGCTGCCTGATTATAACGACTAAACCAGTGGAGTGAGAGTCTGATGACTACTTGCTCAGGAGAGCACATCCCAGGTCACTGCTGCCCCTTAAACGCACTTTCCTGTCCTTGCATTAGAGAGCGGCAACTGTATTTCCTTGGAAGTTTTTCCTTTGAGGCTGAAGGAGTAGTCTACTCCTTCTTAAGATGTTACTGACAAGCTTGAGGGAAATGGAAAGCCTTGACTCATTTGAAACTTTTAAAGAGAGAATTCTGCTACTTAACACCTCCAGGCTGAAGCAAGCAGCTGGAAGCCAGTTTTGCTTTCACAGGGTCAGAAAATCCTGTGGGCTCCAGGTTTGCAATGGGCAGCAGCCTGCGATATTTTTGGAGTTCCAGCGTGGAGCTGGGAACTCATCACGTTTCACTCCTCGGGCTATTGATGGCTGTGGAGCCCTGGTGGCCATCCATCTCTGTCAGGGCTTGTCACTTGCCTCTTAATAAATATAGCTATTAATACTCTCTCACTTGATCTCGCCTACTTCAGGAGGGCCAGAGCTCTGGTTTCCCTTAATTCCGCCCCACCCTTCTGGACTACATTTTAAAAGTCAGAAACATCAACTCTGGTCTGCCCTGGTAGCTTAAGGTCAGTCTTTTGGCCCAGGGTGGACGAATCTCCTGGGGCGGCCCCTACACCTGATGGCTATTCTCTTTCTCTGTGGTTGTGGGATCTCAGGCATCTGTGGACTGTTAAGTGGGATGCCATCAGCAGCTTGGGTAGGGACCTCTATAAACCAGCCGTCCCTTTTCCAGGACACCTAATCAGGGTGGCTGAGTTGGTACAGTTACACCAACTTGGGTTTGACACCCTGCTCTGCCACTCTTGAGGGTATGACCTTGGACAACTAACTAGCTCCCCCTCAGTTTACACAGCTGTGAAATGGGGACAGGAATAGAATTTGCCTGGAGAATTGTTGTGAAGAGAGATGAGAAAATGTTTCGAAAGGCCTAAGCACAATGCCAGGCACATAGCAGGTACCCCAAAAAGGTATTTCTCATTAGAGAATCGGGACTCAGCTTACTTAAGTAATAGCAGCATCAGTGCTCTCTGAGCCGACTGTACACAGTCTGTGAAGTAGATTTCTTGTGCATGTTTGTTTTTAAATAAACTTTTATTGGAATGGAGTCTTTAAAACTAGAGAATACGTCTGCTAAATTCTTGTCTGAACAACCTTTTAGAAGCACCCCAGAGCAAGGACTCCCCTATAGCCCCCACGATGCCATGAGTGGTGCCAGGCTGGTGGCTGGGCCCGCGGCTGCCACTGAAAATGGGTGAGTGGCATCTTCTAAGCATGGTTGCCTGTTGGGGTCACTGCTGGCCTTGTATGCACAGCAGGCTCTGGCGGAGAGAACTGTAGGTTCACATACAGTTGTAAGAAATAACAGAAATGCCCACATGCTCTTTACTGGGTTTCCCCCATGGTAGCATCTTGCAAAACTATAGGACGGTATCACAACAAGGATGTTGATATTGATGCTCTCAGGATACCACCCCAGGTTCCCGCGTGTTGCATTTTATAGTCATACCCATCCCCCTCCTGCTCCTACACCCTCCTTAACCTCTGGAAATTACTAATCTATTAGAGCCAGGATCTTGGTGGAGGCAGAGCCTCTGTCCCAACCTTGGACTTCTTACCCATGGGATGAACGTCTATTGACTGATTGCTAAAATGATATAAATATCTATATTAATTAAGCCATATCATTTAAAAAATGTCATACAGCCAAACCAAACCCTTAACTGAGACAGGAGAGGTCCAGAAAAGGAGGCCAAAGAATTGTTATTACATTAGGGAAAAACAGAGTTGTGAAGGTGGTTTCAAAGAAGCAGGAAATCTCGGCTTAATCAAGAAAGGTGAGGGGTTGTTACTTTCATATACCATTGAGTTTCCCTTGCCCACAGTGATCACCCTGGCTTTTATTGGGTGCTTTTGAATATTTTTATTCTTTATCTTATTTGAGTATTATCAATAAATTCATCTTAAAATATCCTGGCTGCCACAAATATTTACTTTACAAGGATTTATTACCTCCTAAAGTCTGCATTTATGATTTCTTGAGATGACAGCATTTTCTTAGGGATTTCACTTCTGAATCTCAAAAAGACATTAGTGGGGAGAATGGAAGTTGATGTTCAGAAATATTCTAGAAACTTGGCCAGGGTGTGCCAGGCTTGCTAGGGCCACCAGAGTGTTCTGGGGCCTTCCACAGCTGCCTGCTCACACGTGTTTCCCTTCCAGGAGCTGGGGTCAGAGAGGACGTGTTTCTCATCTGGAGGGAGATGCAGGAAGCCAGCAGTACGTTGGCCCAGATCCAGAGTCTGGTGGCTGAGCCTCCCAATACCGACGTGACCACAACAGACCACGGTGAGCGTTTACGGGCACGAGTGTAAAAGAGTCATAACTGCTACTGATTGGGGATGGGGGCTGTTTCCATGTTCCTTACCAAGGAGAGCTCCTTAGCCCAGCTCCTGAGGGGACTCTCCAGAGCTCTGCTGTGCTGTGTGTGTGTGTGTGTGTATGTGTGCACATGTGTGTGTCTGTAGGTTGTCAAAGCAAAATCAGAGTTCTATTCAGGGACTATTGCAAGAGGGGAAAAGAGACCTCAGTATGGAAGTGGGCTCAGTTATGAATAAACATGGACCAGTGGGGATTTACAGCCAAGGAGCAGGGTGGAGGGTTGGTGGGTGGAAAATTACCGAGAAGAAACATCAGGGTTAAAAGGGGATTTCTGGCTAAACCTATCTGACAGGATTCTTGCTGAAGGCAGGCTGGGGTGATCAGACATCACCTGGGGGACAGTGGGGTATGAGGAATTTTCTCAGGTATGGGGGATCCTGGTGAACTGTCTTCGCAGGATTTTTGCTAAAATTAGGCTATGCAGAGACAAACACGGAAGTCCATAGGTCAAGATCCAGTTGAAAAGAGGATTCAGAGGAGCCTGAGTTTGGAGTGAGAAATCTGGTTGTAAATCCCAACTGCATCACTAGATTAGCCTGAATCTATCTCTTTGAGCCTTAATTTATTCCCCTGTTAAATAATGATAACATCAGTCTTAAGAGACTGTTGTAAAAATTAAGTAAAATAATGCATGCTTTGCACCAAGCAGGTACTTGGTAAATGTTAGCTCGATTTTTTCTCTTTCACAGTTAGGGCAGTGAGAATACTGATTCTTCTTCCTGAGTTCTTGAGTTAGTAAAGGATTTTCCTCTGTAAGGGACTGGTTTCATTTAGGGAACGGCTGGTAATAACAATAGTTAACAAAGCACATACCTTACATGTCAGGCACTGTTCTAGGCACTTCACAAGTATTAGCTCATTTCATCGTTACCACAATCTTATAAGATACCTGCTACTTTTATCTCCATTTAAGGTTAAGTAACTTGCCCAAGGCCACGCTAGAAGTAATGAAGCCGGGATTCAAAACCTAGTTCCTCAGTAAAAATACTGATGTCTGGCTCCCAGCCCAGACATTCTGATTTAATCCATAAAGGATGCAATCTGAACATTGGGAGTTTTGAGAGCTCCCCAGGCAATCCTAATGTGCAGCTAAGTTTGGAAGCCCCTGCCATGGTGTATTGCCTCCTGGTACCCTGCCTGTGTTACAGAGGCATCAGTGGGGGAGGAGAGCAAGAAGGCCAGGCTGGATGGGGTCAGGGATGCAGTTGAAGAGGAGAAGCGGGGAAGGGGACATGAGTAGAGGGAGGAAGAGGTAGAAGGCATGGGTGAGCTTGCCCTGTGTGACTTAATAAATTCCTGGCAACAGTGACTTTTTCCTGTGAGTGGGTGTCCTGACTTGGGTCTTGGGCAGCAGCAACTGCAGTTGCTTCGCCAGGACCAGCTGTCGGGGGTTTCCAAGGAGGGGCCCAATCAGGCTTGTCTGGAGGGGCTGCTCACTTGTAGTGACACCCGTCCCCCCCTCAGCGTGAGCTTAAAGTCAAGAACTCAGAGAGTCCTCTGTCATCCTGAGAGAATGAAAATGAAGCAGGGGACCTGGGATAAGGCAAACATTCATGCCAGACAAATGCTGCTAAGGTGTTTATTTGTGGGAGTGCTATGGACTGAACTCTGTCCCCCCAAATTCAGATGTTGAAGCCCTAACCCCAGTATGTCTATATTTGGAGACAGGGCCTTTAAGGAGGTAAAGTTACATGAGATCGTAAGAGTGGGGCCCTAATCTAATAGAACTGGTGTCCTAATAAGAAGAGAAAGAGACACTGGAGACCTCTCTCTCTTCACACATCACATGAGGACACAGCCAGAAGGTTGCCATCTGCAAGCCAGGAAGAGATGCTTCACCAGAAACCAAACCTGTAGGCACCTTGATCTTGGACTTCCAGATTCCAGAGCTGTGAGAAAATAAACTTCTGTTGTTTAAGCCACCCAGTCTTCAGTATTTTGTTATGGCATATTGAGCAGACTAATAGAGGGAATATTGAGGCTTGGGGTAATCTTGAGGGTTAACAGAAGGTTTTTAGATGTTGTTTCTAAAGGAAACAGAAGAGCTATTGGCCTCCGTAATCTTTAGAAGGATAGATTGTCATCCCTTTGTTTCAATCTAATACACACACACACAGAACTAAAAACCAAAATAACTCCAAGCATAAGCTTTCAAAACATGCTTTTTTTTTTGGCTGCATTGGGTCTTAGTTGTGGCGCACAGGCTCTCTTGTTGAGGCGCACGAGCTCAGTAGTTGTGGCACGTGGGCTTAGCTGCCCCGCAGCATGTGGGAACCTAGTTCCCCGACCAGGGATTGAACCCACGTCCCCTGCATTGGAAGGCGGATTCTTTACCACTGGACCACCAGGGAAGTCCCAAAAAATGCTTTAAATGTACCATTTCTATTCTTTTAAAATTTATTTAATTTAATTTATTTTTATTTTTGGCTGCGTTGGGTCTTTGTTGCTGCGCACTGGCTTCCTCTAGTTGCAGCGAGCGGAGGATACTCTTCGTTGCCGTGCACGGGCTTTTCATTGTGGTGGCTTCTCTCGTTGCAGAGCATGGGCTCTAGGCGCATGGGCTTCAGTAGTTGTGGCACGTAGGCTCAGTACTTGTAGCTCGCGGGCTCTAGAGCGCAGGCTCAGTAGTTGTGGTGCACGGGCTTAGTTGCTCCGCGGCATGTGGGATCTTCCTGGACCAGGGCTTGGACCCGTGTCCCCTGCACTGGCAGGCGGATTCTTAACCGCTGCGCCACCAGGGAAGTCCCTACCATTTCTATTTAAAAAGGAAAATTTGGTCAGGACCTTTCCACTGTTGGATACCAAAAGAAGCTTTTGTAACCTTGCTTTGGCCCCAAAGGCCACACGTAGCATCTGACTTGCTCCTGTTGCTGCCCACAGCCCAGTGTTATTGAAGCAAAGGCTGTGTCAGCCTAAGACCCTGTGTCTGCTTTGTGTGAAGGCAGCAGCCATTTTTCATGTTTGGCTGCGCAAGGCCTGCAGGCCAGAGGAGATATGGTAACCATCTGGAGAGGGGAAGGGTAGGATGGAGGAGATCAGGTGAGCTGTCATTACACGTGGAACCTTCATGGGAATTAGACAAAGTCTTCCTTCCTGGACATAGCGGCCCCCACCTGCCCCCTCGGCTGGGTGCACTGGTTCAGGGACCAACTGGCACCTATAGGACCAGGACCGGGAGGGCAGTTTCTGGCAGGGATGACTCATCAGCCTGGTACCTGGAATAAGAAGATGGGGAGGCCACACAATCTGGCCGTTGGTAATTCTGACCTCTTTTAATTACCAAGAGCAGTGTATGAGAATTCCCTGAGGGAAAAAAAAAAACTGACAAAAATACATGAAACACTGGTTTTTAAAGGCGCTTGACACCAAGCAACAAAGGCCAGTGGTCTCTGAGATACAGGAAAATCCAAGGTAAACTCTGATTGTCCCAGTTTAATGCTTAGTGCTTTGAGAGAGTTTCCAGGCCATGGTGTAGGGAGAAGGATCCCAGGTAGAGCACAGCAAACTTCCAGGTTTGAGAGGTAGAGTTAGGAGTCCAGGGAGATCAAGATATCAAGATTTCACAGGACAAAGTACCAGAGTGGAGAGAAGTGCACAGAGAGAGAATTCTGGAAATCTGCAAAGAGCCCCTCTTGTGATTTCTGCTCAACATTGATCATTCTATGAGGAAATTAACTGAGGCTGGGGAAGATCCATTGGAAAGAATTAGAAAGAAAGGGTTTAGAGCTCACACAGGACCAGGAACAGTGCCTGTTCTTACCAGTCTGATTGGAAAAATGTATAAGTCACAGAGCACTGGGTAGACTACTTGGGAAGGTCTTGCCTCAGTAATGGGGACTGGCTAGCCTTAAACTGAGCTCTGGGCCCTTCTAAGAAATCATCAAAGCAAGACATGGAAGTAGAGAGTTCTTTATGGGTAACTTAACTGCATCTCAGAACAAAGCTCAAGAAGATTTATAAGAATATAAAAACATCCAGTACCCAACAAGGTAAAATTCACAACAATTGGTATCCAATCAAAGTTTACTAGGCATGAAAAGAAGAAACTGACACAGATGTTAGAATTGGCATAAAAAGACATTTAAACAGTTACAACTGTATTCCATATGTTCAAAAAGTTAAGTGGAGACAGGGAAGTATTTTAAAAAAATACACATTGAACTTTTAGAGATGAAAATTTTAGGGAAGAAAATATCTTACTTGAAAACATGCTGAATGGGATCAATGGCAGATTAGACATTGCAGGGAAAAAGATTAGTGATCTTGAAGACATAGAAATAGAAACTATCCAAAATGAGACATACGGAGAAAGAAAAAATAATAAATAACAAACAAATAAAAACAAATAACAAAAGCGTCAGTGAACTGTAGGACAACTTCCAGTAAACAAATATACATGTAGATGGAATTCCTGAGGAGAGGGGAAGAGGGAGAACAGAAATACATTTGGAGAAATAAAGATTGAAAATTTTCCAAATTTGATGAAAGTTATAACTTAGAGATCCAAGAAATTCGATGAATGCCAAGTACAAGAAGATGAGGGGAACTGTACCAAAGGACATCATAATCAATTTGCTTGAAACCACTAATGAAGAGAAAATGTTAAAAGCAAGCAGAGCAAAAAAGACATTTTCTGTAAAAGGAACAGAGATAAGCATGACAGCAGATTTCTTGTTGCAAGTGAAAAGACAGTGGAGTCACATCTTATTTTTTTTCATTCAGTACCTTAAACTCTCAATCTAGAATTCTATATTTTGTGAAAATATCTTTCAAAAACAAAGGCAAAATAAAGGCATTTTCACATGTACAACAGCTGAAAGAATTTATTATCAGCTCATCTGCACTGCAGGAAAAGTTAGAGGAAATCGTTCAGGCAGAAGGAGCATGTGATACTTTTATATGGAAAGAAATGAATGGCGATATGGTTCTACACAAAGGGATTAAGGACACTGGAAATGACTGCATTGGTAAATAGGTGATATTTTTCTATTCAGATACCTTTAAAAGACAGTTGACTGTTTAAGCAAAAATAATAACAGTGTACTGTGGGGTTTATACCATGTATATAAAAGTTAATTGTATGACAATAGTAGCATAAAAGGCAGGAGGGGAATAGCAGCATTATTCATAAGTTCCAAAGATGAACAACCCAAAAGTCCACCAACAGATGACTGGATAAACAAAGGGTGGAATATACAGACAGTGGAATATTATTCAGCTTCAAGAAGGAAGCTCTGACACATGCTACAACATGGATAAACCTTGAAAACACTATGCTAAGTGAAAAGCCAGACACGAAAAGTGGTTGCCAGGGGCTGGCAGGATTGGGGAACGGAGGGAGTCATTTAATAGGTACAGAGTTTCTGTTTGGGATACTGTAAAAGTTCTGGAGTTGGATGGTGGTGATGGTGATTCAACAGTGTGAAGGCACTTAATGCCACCTAAAACTGGTTACAATGATAAATTTTGTGTTATGTGTATTTTACCACCATTGTAAAAACAGCAAACCACTGCATTGCAAAAAAAAAAAAAAAATCCAGGAGGGGAGAAATGGAAATATGCTATTGTAAGGTTCTTATACTCTGTGTGGGGTGATACAATATCAATTGAAATAAGACCATGATACATTGAAAATGTGTACTATAAACTAAAATAACCACTAAATAACAAAACAAGCCAACAAACAAGATAAATTGGATTTGAAAATACTCAATCCAAAAGCTGTCAGGAAAAAAAGAGAGAGAAGTAAGGACAGATGGGGCCAATAGACAACAAATAGCAAAATGATTGACATAAACCTAACCATGCATATGGCAAAACTTACCAGTTTGTACATTTTAAATGTATATGGTTTATTAGCAATTATCAATTATACCTTAACACAGCGCTTACTAAAGTAACACAGGAGGCTGTGCATCTCTCCTGAAGTGCTGAGCTGTTCAGAGACATTGGTGTTGGCATATCCGAGCATTCTATGTGTGTGTGTATGTGTCTGTGTGGGTGCCAGGTATGGCTCTCAAACGATAATATGGCCTTTCTCACAAAACATGCAAGAATTTGTCCAAAGTTAGGGAGACTTTACTCTTCTTTGGATGATGCTTCAGCTCAAAGCATTTCAGGAACTCTGCATTTGCAGTAACCTTCACAGACATTTTATGACTCACTAGAGATAATTAGTCTAATCATGTTGTGTAGCGATGCCGAAATTGGACTCCGCATACTTGGTTGGTTCAGAATATCAAACTCAATGTCAAAAGACAAGGAAAAGGCAAAAGGTCCATTCAGGCTCTGTAGGAAGTTCCGTCAAGGAGCTCTATGGGAGTTTTGAGCATTTTTTTTAACAAGTGGAGAAAGAGATAATGCTCATTTTTATTGGCATTGTATTAAATAACTGGCCAGATTTCCCTGTAGTCATTGGTGATGGTGAAGCACACAGGTTTGGAGTTACAAAGACATTAATCTTGGCTCTGTCCACTCCTGTGTGACCCTGGGCAAGACATTTATTATCTGTGCCTCAGTTTCCTTATTTGCAAAATTGGGATAATGATAATACCTACCCAATGCGCTGTTGTGAGAATTAAATGAGAAAATATATGTAAAACACTTAGAACTGTGCTGACACACAGAATGTAATGATAGCATAAAAAAGTTTGATCCATTTATTTATTCTTTTGTTTATTGAATACTCACTATACGTAGCTCTGTGCTAGACAGTGAGTATAATGACGAAAAACAGACATGGAATGGCCCCTAATAAAGCAGGATCTTGTACCATTTCTTGTTCAGGAAGGGTAGAAAATCAGAAGCACATGGAAGTGTAATTCCCACCTGGGGTAGTGTGACTAAGGAAAGGTGTGAGCTCCTGAGGTTTTTGGGGTAAAGGAAAGCCTTGCTGAGGAAATGACATTGGAGCTGATATCTGAGGGTTGAGGGGGTGAGTTAATGAGATGAAGGGTGGGAGTAAGGGAAGAATTTATGCTAGGCAACAATAGCGCATGCAAGGGTCCTGAGGCAGGAAGGAGCATGGCACTTTAGTAGAGCTGGAAAAGATGAGTGTGGCCAGAGCTCAGAATTCAAGTTAGCAGTTGGCCTGTGATGAGTCTGGAAAAGTACATAAGGACCAGACCATGCTGGGTCTGGAGTCCATGGCATGAGAAGTCAGTTCTTAATTTCAGACCAATGGGAACCCAGTGGAAGCTTTTAAGCAAGGGAACGATAAGATCAGATTTGCATTTAGAAAAACACCACTTTGACTATTGTGTGGGAAAAGATTGGAGGGGAGGGACCAAGTGAGGATGAGGGAAGAGAGTTAGGATGTTAGTACAGACAAGAAATGAAAGAATATCGGACTAGGGTGATAGTATGTGAAGATGATGCTAAGTGGGCAGATCTGAGGGAGAATTCAAACGTTGAACCTGGCAGGACTTAGGGTTAAAGAAGATATAGGTGTCAAAGCTAAGCTCCTAGATGAATATTGACGAAGCTGATTAATAAGCAGCAAGTGAGAGTGCTAGAAAGGGCCAGTATTTTGTTTAACTCAAGCATACGTTTTCTCATGGTTGGTGAGCTCTGTATTTTCCAGACAAAAAACACAAACATAAAAACATCTGCATAAGAGTAGCATGTAATGCTTCCACAAATCAGTGTTAAGGTTCTCACTGAAAAAATCCCCCAAAATGTGGGAGAAGAATTATTTCGTTAGGATCTTGTAGATGTGGTACACTTAATTCAGGAAGGTTATTGGAATGTAATACAAGATATGATGAAATGTCAAAGCTAGAATCATGTTGTTAGAAAGTGACTGTGTTAAATGAAAATAAAAATTCAACTTACCAAGATTTGTGGGATGCAGCAAAAGCGGTGCTTAGAGGGAAATTTATAGCATTGAATGCAATTAAAAGAGAAGACAGATCCAAAGTCAATAAGCTTCCACCTTAGGAAACTAGAAAAAGAGGAGCAAATTAAATGCAAAGTACACAGAAGAAAAAAATGATAAAAATTGGAGCAGATATTAATGAAGTTGAAAACAAAATCTGTAAAGAAAATCAACAAAATCAAAAGCTGGTTCTGATTCTTTGAAAAGATCCATAAAATCAATAAGCTTCTAGTCAAGCTAGCTAAGAATGAAAGAGAAAACACACAAATTACAAATATCAGAGATGAAAGAGAAAACATCACCAGGGATCCCATATTAAGAGGATAATAAAGGAATATTATGAACAACTCTGTGCCTACAAAATTAATAACCTGGATAAAATGGACCAATTCCTTGAAAGGCACAATCTGTCAAATCTCCCACAAGAAGAAACAAACAATCTTAATAGGCCTATATCTGTTAAAGAAATTGAATCAATAACAAACAACTGTCCACAACAGAAAGCACCAGGCCCTAAAAGTGACTCCTGAAAGCATCAAGAGACAAGTGAGTCATCACATGCAAGTGATCCTCAGTACAATTAACAACTGATTTCTCATCAGACACCATAGAGGCCAGAGGCAGTGGGATGAAATATTCAAAGTGGTGAAAGAAAAAGTCTGTCAATCAAGAATACTATATCTGGGAAAATTATCCATCAAAAGGAGGAGAAATTAACACATTCAAGATAAACAAAAACTGAGAGATTTCATTGCTAGAAAACTTGCCCTATAAAAAATAATAAAGAAAGTCTTTAAGGATGAAATGAAAGGGTATTAGAGAGTAACTTGAATCCACATTATAAAGATAACTATGTGGGTAGATATAAAAGACAGTATAAATGTAGCTTTTGTTTGAACTTATTCTCCTATTTGATTTAAAAGATAACTGCACATAGCAATAATTATAAATATGTGTTGATGGGCACATAATGTATAAAGATATAATTTATATGAGAATAACAGCACAAGGAGTGGGGAGAGAAAGGAGCTATATAGGTGCAAAGCTTTTGTGTACCTATTGAGATTAATTTGGCATTTATCCGAACTAGATTGTGGTAAGTTAAGATGTTAAGTGTAGTCCTGAGGGCAGCCACTAAAAATATAACTCAAAAAAATGTAGTAAAAGAAATGCCAAGGGAATTAAAATGGTATACTAGAAAATATCTTTTTTGACACAAAAGGCAGTAATAGAAGAATAGAGGAACAAAAAAGATTTAAGACATATAGAAAACAAATAGCAAAATGGCAGATGTGAATCCTACCATATCATTTACTATATTACATAAAAATGAATTATAGACTTCAGTTAAACACCAGAGATAAGCAGGATGGATTTTTTAAAAAAACATGTTCCAACCGTATGCTGTCTACAAAATAACACACTTTAGATTGAAAGACACAGATAGGATGAAAGTCAAGGATGGAAAAAGACATACAAATAGTAACAATCAAAGAGCTGGAGTGGAGCCGGCAGCCTCAGTGAGGCCGTCCTCCCCTCGGGCTCCAGGGCAGTTCCGTGATGGCGGAGGGAAGAGACCCCGAGCCGGGAGTTCCAGCTCTGCGGAAACGCGGGCTCCGTTCTGGGCGCAGCGGGTGGGACGGCTCTGCCCCCAGGCCTTCCGGGAGGGAGGGGAACGCTGGGGGAAGGAGCCGCCAGGAGCGCAAGGCCTCAACGGGGGTCCTGGAGGGGTGGCCTGGCCCGGGGTCCACGCCCACTGTGACCGCAGCCCAGGCCTTTTTCCTCGAATCCTACACACAAAAGTTAGAAAGATACACGGTCTATAGTAAATATTCACAAATGATTGTTGCTACTGTGTTTACTATTCTATTAAAGGTGTAAAATCCATAAAACACTTTAAGTTCAAAATTAAATATGAATTTTTACCTTTTTTAAAAAAAAAAGAGCTGGAGTGGCTATGCTAATTTTGGACAAAATAGATTATAAAACAAAAAATTTTTACAAAGAGACATCTGATAATAATAAAAGGGTCAACTTACCAAGAAAGTATTATAATTGTAAACATATATGCACCTAACAGCAGATCTTTAAGCAAAAACTGGCAAATTGAAAGGAGAAATAGTTCAACAATAATAGTTGAAGGCTTCAATATCCTACTTTCAATAATGAATGGAGGGACTTACCCGGTCATCCAGTGGTTAAGGCTCCGTGCTTCTATTGCAGGGGGCACGGGTTTGATCCCTGGTCAGGGAACTAAGATCCCACATGCCACAAGGTGGCAAAAAAAAAAAAAAAAAAAAGAATGGAATAATCAGGCAGAAGATCAATAGAAAACTTTAACAACACAATAAATCAACTAGACTTAATAGATATCTATAGATATCTGTTCCACGCAACAGCAGTATAATACACATTCTTCTCAAATGCACCCAGATTATTCTCCAGAAGAGACCATATGTTGGACCATAAAATAAGTCTCAATAAATTTAAAAGGATTAAAATAATACAAAACATGTTCTCTGTTGATGCAACATCAAAAAAGTGGCAAATATTTTAATTTCCCAAGGGAAGCAGATTCAGATCTCTTGTCTTGGTTTAATTCTAGTATTCCCACTCTAAGAGTTGCCATTCTCACTACCGCAAGAATTTCAGGTTCTTAACCTTAAATTCCCAAACTCCATTAATCCTTTTCTCATTTCTTAATCTTGATTTTTCCACTTTATACCAAACATCTTGAATTGGTCTGTGTTTCTCTTGCCGTGTCATGCTGTCTTTTAAAGAAATAGTTGCCTTTGGTATAATTTGTTGCCTATGTCACTGATCCTCAACTATTTTCAGTTTATTTTCAATGTCATTTTAGACATAGACACATGAAATGTGTGGCTTTCGAAATTCTTCTCTTGGAGTCTGTGCTCTACTGGTGGGTTCTTCTTAGCCTTCATGCAGGTTTGTCATGAGCTATTGCTCCTTATCTCTCAGTGTCTAGTTGCAGGTATCATCAGAAAGTAAACATTCTTCCTGCAGCTGCCTCATCCACAGCCTACTTGTAATTTTTTTTAAGCTTCCTTCTTTCAGAATCATGAGGCAGAAGAAAAAAAAATTAGAAAACAGAACGATATCTTTGAGAGGCATTAGCTCCTCTCCCACATCCTATCCATTATCTATGCTTTATGTTCTTTATTTTTACATCTGCTTCTTTTTTGCCTCTTTGTTCATTTAACTTCCTTCCCCTCCTGCTTACACCCCCTGAAGATTATAGGAGTTAGAGAACTCAGGGTTGGGATCATTTTTCTGCTGGTTTATAGACAAGTTGCATAAACCATGGAACCCTTCTTTTCAACAGAGATTCTACTTTGATTTTTACAAGCGTTACAAGTAGGAAGTAAAAATCATTTTCAGGGGAGAAAGGGCCTAGAATTCATCAAGATTCTTTCCCAATCTCCCATGAACGTAATGGTTGCACGCGCTAATCGTCATTCCCAAGATTATTCAACAGTCCACTCGGGGCAGACTCTATAGCTGCCAGTTTGGTCTCAGGCACATATTAGAGATGTGACTTCAGTCACGTCACTGCATCTCCTTGTACCCCTGTCCTCGTGTGTGCAACCCCTGGGGCACTCCAGAGAACCTTTACCCCAATCTGCCAAGTGAATCAGTTGTGCAGAATATCAGTGGGTACCTTTCTCTGCCCCTCCATCTCCTCCTCCCCCTGGCTTGGCTCCCCTCCCAGTGCCAGGCAAACATGCTCAACCCTCGGTGCTTTAACAAGTGTAGATGAACAGAAAATATCAGTCCGTCAGCAAGTGCAGTGAACCAAGTGCGTAACTGCCCGGAGACAGTCTACTCTCCTGAGCTACGCTGTCCACACCTGTCTCTTGGGCGCCCGACCCAGGTGGGCCTCATCATCCCACCTTCAGAGAACCCTCAGTCCTACTGGCTGCTGCCTGCTGAGCCTGTTGAAATCTCACCCATCTCACCAGCAGGAGTGTCCGGATTTCTTTCCCTGACAGTTGTCCCCTTTGTCCTTCCTCTGTCTCCCTTCCCAGCTGTCCTCAATTCTTCCTCCCTCCCTCTCTCTCTTTCCTTCTCTTCTCTTCTGTTTCCCTCCTTCCTTCCTTCCCTCCTTCCCTCCCTCCCTCCCTTCCTTCCTTCCTTCCTCTCTCTTTCTCTTTCCTTCTCTCTTGCTTGCTTGCTGTTGGTTTACTGTCTCATGACACTTGTGATAACAGGGATGTTGGACAGTGTGTACCAAGCTGTGATCTATCAAATAAAAGCCCTACAAAATGTTCTTTGGAGAAAGGGCCTAGACTAAATGCCTTTAGGAAATACTATTCATGCCTCTGCTCATGGTGAGACCCACTGCTGAGTCCTACAACAAAGGCTTAGACAAGTCCTTCGTTGAAAAACTTGTTGAAACTGTTTATTTTCAAGCTCTCCAAACTTTTTGCTAAGGAACCCTCTTTCTGAGTAATAGCCACTGACATGCTGTAGAAGTAGAGTCTGTGGAACACACTGTGGGAAACATTGAACTTGATGCTCTGTGAGGTTGGTTCCAGATCTAGAGCTGTAGTTTAGTCACTAGCTGACTGTTCCCTTGAAAGGCACATGGACCATGGCAGGAATGAGGTGCCGGACAAGTAACTTTCAGTGGAGGAGGATGGGCCTCTTAGTCATGGTTCTTCAGAGACACAAAACCAATAGGATATGTGTATATATAAGTGTGTGTGTGTGTGTGTGTGTGTGTGTGTATGTATATATGTGTGTATAGAGAGAGAGAGATTTAGATTTAAGGAATTAGCTCACATGACTGTGGAAGCCAGCATGTCCAAAATCTGCAGGGCAGGCCAGCAGGCTGGAGACCCAGGGAAGAGCTGGTATTGCAGTTTGGGTCTAAAAGCAGAATTCCCTCTTCCTCAGGGGATGTCAGTCCGTCTTCTACTAAGGCTTCAATTGAATGGAGATGCCCACTCACAATATGGAGGATTATCTGCTTTACTCAAAGTCTGCTAATTTAAATATTAATCTCACTTTTAAAATACCTTCATAGAAACATCTAGAATAATGTTTGTCAGATATCTGGGTAGTGTGGCCCGGCCAAGTTGACACATAAGATTAACCATCGCCAAGGGGAGGGTAATTACGGTGGCTTTAAGTCCTTGATGGCTGTGAGCCTCCAGGGGAGGAGTGGGCACTGGTGGAATGTGTCCAGTTTGTCTTTTTGCTGTGGCCCTGGCTGTAGCTGTGATGTTTCGAAAGCACTGGCCGGTAGGTCTTACTTGTTGAAAGATGTTCTGAGATTGATAAGTAGGACAGGGGCCGGGTGGCAGGTAAGTTATCCTGTGACATGGATGTGATCTGCCCATGGATTAGAGAGAATCTAGGATGCATTGTGAGACCACATCTCTATCATAAATGAAGGTATTATCCTTGGCTCCATAGGTGAGAATTTATGTAGCACTTTTAATTAAGATAACTGCAGGGGAATGGGGAGGACCCCTTAGTGAGTGACTCTAATGAATGGATGACTCCCTCGCCACTCCTCTCCTCTCCCTGGGAAAATGAGGCTCAGATGGGGGTGGTGTAATTAGCACTGAAAGTGAGAAGATTTCACCCTTTCTCTCCTTTCTTCAGCTTTGGGGCACCTAGGCTCTTTGGTTTTGTATGCTTGGCTGCCCCTTCTTTCCTTTATGAAGTTCAAGTTGCTTTGGGGTCTTCCTCCAACCCCTTTTCAGAGGGTAATTGGGAGCCTGAATCATACCCTCAGGGTGACTGCACTGCCTGGTCCTGGGCGAAGCTACAGTCAAAAATTGGTCTCTGGCTCTTTAAAAATCCCTTCTTAGAATTTGTTTGATGTGTTTTTAGGAAATTCTTTTATGATTGGCTTGAATTTATAATTGATAAAAGGCTCTTGTCTTTTTAAAAGAAAGCAACCCAAAACAGAGCAGAGCATGTGATAGGTGTGTGTGTTGCTATGGAAATAATTGAATGAAAAGTTTATTTCCTACTACACCTGTTGATCATAAAGGAGGGAGGAGAATAAAGTAGGAGTAAAGAGGAGACAAAGGCTTAGAATGTAATCAACAATAATTGAGGAAAATTAGTCACCCAAAGGGTTTCTCCAAGGAGGCTGACCCCACTGACAAAAATGCCTCCAAATTCCTTTTGCTGTTTCCCTGCGATGCAGGAGAACTTGCAGGAGAACCTTGGGATCAGAAGCTCTGGGAAACCTCTGATTTCAGTCCCCTGTGCAGATTGAAAAGACACTTTGTGAATCATGTAGAAACCAACTGCTGACATCAGGGATGGTGCCCAAAGGGGCTTTTGATGCCAGATTGGTTTAAAGTTCAAAAGCCAAAATCAAGCTTCTTTGAGAAGTTCCAGCTCCAGTAGGTTTCAGAGTGCGTTATTTAAAAGCTGTTCTATTAAAATTTGAGGACATATGTAACATTAATGGACAGATCCTTTATGTATTATTGAGAAATAATTGGCTCTCAAGTGTTTTATTTCTTCAAATATTATTCTAATTATATATCCCCTTAAATATAGTAATGGATAACTATGGGTAATATTTTTTTTTCCCCAACAGTGAGTGCTACTTTTTAATTAAAAGTATAATTTAACTTGAATCTGTCTGATAGAAGCATAAATGGAGGGATCACCAAATCATAATTTAGAAAGCTCTTTTCATCTTACCCTAGTGCTTGGCTGCACAGTATAATCACCTAGGCAACTTTGAAAAATCTCAGTGTCCAGATCAGTTAAAACAGAATCTAAGGCATGGGGCCCAGGCATCAGTATATTTTAAAACTCCTCAGAGGATTCCAGTGTGCAGGGTTGAGAACCACTGATCCAAGTGAAAATAAACTCTGTAGGGCCGGTGGACCTAATACGTGGTAGTACCCGTTTTAAAAACCACCTCTCTGCACAGCACCTTCTCCCGGTTCTCCTAAGGCTCTACTGGTCCCACTGGGGCTAAGAGCTCAGGGTCCTTTCTGCCTTCCTTCCAGGGGCATGCAGACAAATGTTATCAACCACTCTCTGGAATAAGAAAGCCACCATTTGTAGCATCTGCTGATTTTCAGATTTTGTAAATGCTTCCGGCAGGCATGGTCAATTTCACCACGCACTACCACTGAGCCTGGAGTCGGGAGGGAAAGGGGCACAGTCAGCTCTCACGGGCCAGCTCCAGACACCATGCCTCCTCTGTGCCCACCCTCAGATACCCCGCTCTCCCTTAGGTGGCCATAGGGGTTTTGAGCCACACGGATAGATACTTTGCTGTTTGTATGATAAGCTGGCTTCTCCGGTGTTCTGCTCAGGTAACATAACACCTCCTCCCACTTAGAGAGTACAGATAAGATTTGGAAAACACCAAGGGAATGCGCCTAAGGCTAGGGATATTTGGGCAATTGGCCTTCTTGCTGTAATTGGTCATGTGAGCCTAAAGTGAGTCATAGGTACAGCTCCAGGCGCCTGAGCTGACTTGAGGTTCTTGAGCCTGCAGAGTTGAGAGCCAGACTCTGAATCAGGATAAAGTCACCAAGTTAACAGGGGAGCTCCTGTCCCTGATTCCCCTCCCCCCTCGTTACAACGCACTTTCACATAACTTTTCATATTGAATCACTTCGACACCCTTAGGAAGGCCAAGCAGATGCTATCTGCAGGTGAAGAAGTCCACTGAAGCTCAGAGAGGTTAAATGGGGTGACTCGCCCAAGTTTGAGCAACTTGCCCAAGCTAGTAAGTAACAGGGCCACGACCTGAACCCAGAGCTTCTGACCCTACGGTTAATGCTCTCCTGCCTTGCCTATCAGCCACCTCCCCCTCTGCATGGGTCCAGTCAACTTAGGTAGCAGAGGAAGTGAAATGAAAAGTAGCAGATTCCTGCCTTCCAGTCTTGTGAACCAATTCTCTGCCAGTCCTGCTTTAGAAAGCATGCTTCCTGAAAAGAATGTGAGCTAACAGAGAACATGTTTCTTTAAAATATTAAGTTGAGGATGACATATGAAAGTCTTGTGTCATGTGAACGGCTGATGAATTGTGATTCCAAAACTACAATTAGGAGCAACCTCTGCCGAAAATGAGTCGAATCCAGAAGACTCCTGGGACTCTGAGAAGTGGCTACAGAAATATGGTTTGAAATCCCAGAAGCTGTCATTTTATGATGTCATTGCTGACTGCTCCTTCCGCCATGCTGATGGAGTTGTTGATATAAAAGCCAAACCAGAGAACGAGTCGGTGCAGACCAGTGCGGTAAGTGAAGTGAACCCCTAGACGGGGATGCCCTGGGAGGGGGCATCTAGGACCAGGGCTGGACCCAGGGCAGGACCAAGGTTGAAAGGCAGCATGAATGCTGCTTTTGAAGAAGGATGCCCCTCTGTTCCCTGCCTTACACTTTTCTGAATGCTACTTGTAGGGGTGGAGCTCAAGTCTGAGAATGGCTTCTAGATATAAGTGAATTAGACAATAATTATACATAAGCCAGGAGCTGTGCTTATAGAAATTCAGGCATTGTGTCAAAAAAGAAGCCCTTTGTTTCCCTGTATTGAATGGAAGAGAGAAACTGCTGGTGAATATGCCCCAAAGCAGGCATTTCTATGGTCCTCTTGGACCATCACTGTATTGGAGCTACATTATTCAAGCGGCTACCAGCCAGCATTTACTGGATTTCCAGTAAACATAAAATTATATTCTCTGAGGGGTTATAGCGTGGTAAGGGTCTATACTGTAAACTTTTGAAAGGTGTAGTTCCATTGTGACAATGGGTCTGAAAGGAATACAGCTTCTCAAAATGCCTGACTCTGGCTCGTAGTGGAAGGATAATGATCTGTAGTAGTGGCTCCTAACCTTTAGTGTGCATGAGTCACTGGGTTTGAGGCCGGGCCCAGGAAAGTGCATTTATAACAATCCCCAGACAATGCTGAAGCTGCTGATCTGGGAGCCACACTTTGAGAAACACTGGTGTGTAGAACAGGACCCAGAAGACTGTCCAAAGTTTAGAATTACAGAAAGACTAAATAGTGTCTCCATATGAAACAGAAAATCAGGGTAAAATGAATATTGTAAATTTGTAAAACTGAGGGAAATCTCTTTTAGAAGGTAGTGAAAACCCAGGTACACACTGAAGTGAGAGCTAATATGCAAGCCACAGAGCAGACATGTCAGTCACGGCAGCCCAGCCGAGACTACCGGGAGAGGAAATCAAGGTCCTTCCCAAATGCAGTGTCCCTTTATGTATTATCTGAGGCTCAGATTCTGTGTCAAGATCATCACTGCAGAGTCTCTCAATCCTACAGAGGTGAAACCCCAGTCTCTTTGACACTCCCTCTTAGGCTGCCTGGCCACTGGGTTCCACACGTCCACCCGAGGAAGCGCTGTTTTCCTTTGGGGCCACATTAGCCACATGACGTTGTGTTTTTGCCCTCTGATCGCCGTTTACAATGAACTGCAAGGAGGAGAATATCAGAATTGAATGAGAAAAAATGCAGAATTGACGCAAGACTTGTTTCCTGGCTTACATATTGGGATCCAGAGTAACTGCTACATTGCAGGGAAATCTCATTTGTGGGTTTCCTCCCCCAGTACCGTTTTCTGATTTTGTAGACCTTATTCAGTAATGTTATTAGTTCAGGAAATCATACCTAATTAAATTTTCATTTTTAAAATACGTTAGGCCCTGGATATTTTAAAATATGAATTTGTGTCAATTTGAACATAGCTTACTGCAGGCTCCCAACACTGTGGTATGCACAGGTCTTCTGTAATACTGATTTTTTCCTTTTCTTTCTTGACAAATTTAAATGAAATTTTACAGGGATGGTTTGAAGAATTTGGCTTTATAAATGGGGAATTTCACCTCAAACTTCTGACACTAACAAATTATAATATAGTAAAAGTTGAGAAGTGTACAGTATAGCTATCCTCGTTCATCAATATTGATGAAAAAGGGACAATTTTATTTTTAGTATTTGGGGCTACATATCTGAAACTAGATTTATACCTAAAACTGCGATGTGTGTATAAGGTAGAAAGAAACTGAAGCTGTGAAATAGGTTGATTCTTTAGGGTTCCCCCAGACTCCCACTGGGAAGGACCCCCTAGACTTTTAACTATAAAAACTGCTTTGTAGGTATGGATCCAGGAAATTGAGACAAAGAGAAATAAACGACGAAAAATGCCTTGCTGTGTAGCATTTCTAAGATGGATGAGCAGGGGAGGGGAGAAGACAAAAATGCACTTCTAATTAGGGAATTGCAGGCAAAGTCTAGTAACTTGATGTCTTGGGGCACCCCTTGAAGTCACGTGGCATTCATGGCCACTTATGTTGCTTGATCACAAAGCCAGCCCTGATGTTCAGAAACCCACTCTAGTCTCATCACTTATTCCTCCAACAAATATTTATTGAGCCTTCACTATGTACCAGGCAGTGTGGTATGATGGAAAGTACACCAGATTTGAATGAGAAGACTTGGGTGTAAATACTGCTTCTACCAGTTACTAAATATGAGATGTTGAGCAAATAATTTAACCTGTTTGAGTCTCACTCTCCACATCTGTAAAATGGGTGGTGTAAAGTCTAAATTTGAAAATTGTACGTATGAGCACCATGCCTGGCACTTAGGAGATGCCCACTAGATGTTGCCTTCCTTGTTTTCTTTATTACAAACATGGTGAGTCAGAAAGGAGCATTTATGGAATGCCTACCCACTTTATATGCAAGGTGAATATTTGTGCTCTTGTATCCCACATGAGAAAATGAAGTCCCAGGGCCTCCAAGGGGTTAGACGACTCAGCTGAGATCTCGTGGCAGGTAGAGGCAGGGTTTGAATTCAGATCTGTTGGGCTCTCAACACTGTGCTTTTCCCATTTGGACACTCTGGTGCCAGACACCTGTGTTCTTGTAACTTCTGGTCTGGTGTGTTTCCATTTGGAAATGCACAAGGCACAGTTGGGAAATGCCACGTGATGGGATTCAGAGTAGGGAGCACATGGTGAGACTGAGAGAGAGGATGTGTTTCTCCTTCCATCTTTGCACTGCGGTGGAGACATGGTTCGCCTTCCTGCCTGCCTTGAGAACATCAGGACTGATCCCATTATGTGCTTCAACCCTGCCTACATCAGTCACCCCTGGACCCCTGGATTCTCATCCCTGTGTGGCGCTGGCATCCCTTCTGTGAGCCTCTTCCATCCCCCCCTGACTCCTAAAACCCCTCCACTGTGCCCTCTGGAACTGGAAGTCATCAGCAAACCCTCCGTAGCCTCACATACTCTGAAATGTTCCCTTCACCTGCTTGTCTGGGCTCTTGCTCAAGGACCCTAGTTTCTCTCCCATTCTCCCTGGATCTGTGGGCACAGAGGTGGGTGGTGACCTCCTTGTTCCTCTTTGCTGTTTCTTGATCATTCTCCCTCCCTCTTCCCAGGTCATCAGAATGTACCACCCAATGTACCTTCTGTATCTGACACCCACTGAGCCTCAGGTCACCCCCATCCATCCTTGAAGATTATAGCTTCTGGCTTGCTGTCATTGGCTCCAACTGTTTCAATCCTTAGTGATGTCAGTTCCTTGTGGATAACCCTTCCCATACCCAGACCTTTCATTTCTCTGACCTGTTCAGTGACTTTCTCCTCCATTCCTTCTCTTCTATCCTGCCATGGCATACCCTGGACCTCGTCATTGCAAATAACTGTGTAATCACAACCCACATAATCCATTCCAAAGGTCCCACTCTTTTTAGGTCATTTCCTCCACTACCCTAATTCCAGTCTTTCAGCCCCATGGGGATATACAGCTTGTTGTTTCTATGACCTTTTCTCTGTCCTCTATCCTTTGTCCCTCTCATAATCCTCAGCTCCTCCCCCTGCCTTACATTCTTGGACTCATCTGGCAAAACCACAACCTTTGTTAAACCCAGCTTTCTGCCTTATACCCGTGCAATTGACTCTGATGAAGGAAACTGGAGAAAAACACACAGCCACCTGGTTTCACTTTAAATTCCTGACGTCTGATTTCAGGCGGATCTTTTGTGCTGCTGCCCAGCGTCCAGCTGGGGTTTACAATCCACTCTGACTCCTATCCTCTAAGATGCCTGCCTTCTCTCTCCTCACACCTCCAACACCTCCTCCTCCCCACCCGCTCTTAGCAGGAGACCTTGCTTCGCAGGTCACTGAACACTGAAGTGAACATTTGCCTCCACGTTACAAATCCCCGAGCATCTGCACCTGTACGTTCTACCCCTGTTTCTTCTAGGATGGCTGAATTGTCCCCACCAACCAACCCTTCCACGTGTGCACTGACCCCTATCCCCTCTTTCATCCATTCTCCCCCTTTCTAGTCTGTGTCATTCATATTGTCCTCATTTCTCGATCTTTCCTGTCAGCATAAAAACATGGCGGTACTTGTCCCATCTTAAAAATACAATTCTTTGACCCCCATCTTTGTCTCTGCCTCTGCCTCTTTTGCCATATTCCTCTGTTCATTTTTGGAACCCAATGCCTCAATAGTTTTGTAAATTCTTTTTCTCTCATTCCATAGTTCTCCCATGCTCTCTTGAATATACTCCAATCAGGCAAAGGTCTCACTCTTTCCGAGGATCCCTGAATTGCTAAATTCAGAGGTTAATTCTCAGTCTCTTTCTTACTTGACCTTTTATCACCAGTTGCTATTGTTGGTTACTTCCATGAAATTCTTTTGCTTGCAGAAAATAGGCTGTCTTGTTTTTCTGCCTAGCTCACTGGCTAATCTTTTTTTTTTTTTTTTAAATCAGAGAATTTTATGAAACATTTTATTTTTTAAAAAAATTTTTATTGGAGTATAGTTGCTTTACAATGTTGTGTTAGTTTCTACTGTACAGCAAAGTGAATCAGCTATATGTATACATATATCCCCTCTTTTTTGGATTTCCTTCTCGTTTAGGTCACCCCAGAGCACTGAGTAGAGTCTCCTGTGCTATACAGCTGTTCTCATTAGTTACCTATTTTATACATAGTATCAATTGTGTATAAATGTCAATCCCCATCTCCCAATTCATCCTGGCTAATCTTTCTCAGTCTTCCTTGTTATTTCTTTCTCACTTTCCCAATCTCTATCTGCCGAAGGGCCTCAAGGCACAGTCCCTGGCCCTCTTCTCTGTCTGCTCTCATTCTCTGGATGACCTCATCCAGCCCCGTGGCTTTTAATACTGTGTGTGTGCTGGTGACTTCCAACTTTAAATCTCCAGCCCTGAGTCCTTCCCTGACCTTTGCCGGACTACTTGCCATGTTACTGGGATGTCTAATAGGCATCTGGAACCTAACACATCAGACACTGAATCCCCATCTTTCCCTTCAAGGCTGCTCTCCCATAATCTTCCTCCCATCAATTTATTGCCACTCCACTTTTTTAGTTCTTTGGGCCAAAAACCTGGGAGTCATTCCTGACTCCCCTCTTTTATCTCATACCCACATCTGACCTCTCATTAAATCCTGTCAGTTCTACCTTCATAATATATCTGTAACTCAGAATCTGGCCACTTCTCACTATTCCTACCCCTGGTCCAAGCCGCCTCACTGACCTCCTGACTCTGCCCTTGACTATCTAGTCTATTCTCAGCAGAGTATCCACAGTTATCCTTTAAAATGAAAAAACGGGGCTTCCCTGGTGGCGCGGTGGTTAAGAATCCACCTGCTAATACAGGGGACACAGGTTCAAGCCCTGGTCCGGGAGGATCCCACATGCCACGGAGGAACTAAGCCAGTGCGCCACAACTACCGACCCTGTGTTCTAGAGCCCGCGAGCCACAACTACTGAGGCCGCGTGCCACAAATACTGAAACCCGCGCTCCTAGAGCCCGGGCTCCGCGACAAGCCACTGCAACGAGAAGCCCACGCACCATTCACTGAAACTAAAGCCTGCGCACAGCAACAAAGACCCAACGCAGCCATAAATTTAAAAAAAAAAATTATTTTTAAAAAACCCAAAAACTATTTAGAAAAGAAACTTTTAAATTGTGAGTAAGACAAGTATAAATTGTGTCATTTTTCTAAGATAATAGATCTGGAAAGTTCTCATCACAAGAAAAAAATTGTAACTGTGGGGTGATGAATGTTAACTAAACTTATTGTGGTGATCATTTCCCCGTATATCCATGTATCAAATCATTATGTTGTACACCTAAAACTAATAAAATGTTAAATGTCAATTGTATCTCAATTTAAAAACATTGTGTCGCTTCTTATGTTAAGGCCCTTGGATGGTTCCTTTTTTCATTCAGAGGACAAGCCAGAATCATTTCCATCAGTGAGCAAGCTTTACAGCAGCTGCTTCCTGGTCCTCCTTCTCCTATTTCTCTGGCTTCATCTTGCTCTTTCCCTCACTCACTATGTTTTGGCTACACTGCCCTTCCTAAAAGTCTACAGACATGCTAGACAAACACTTACCTAAGGGCTTTTGTCCTTGCTGTGTCCTCAGACTCCCCCCAGACCTCCAAAGGGCCACACTCTTTGTTCCCTCAGGTTTCACTCATATTTCGTCTTCTCTTTGAGGCTTTCCCTTCTAGGTTTTAACTTGCCCCTTCCCCTCCCCTGTCGCTCAGCATTTGCTCTTCTCCTTCCTTGCCTTATTTGTCTCCACAGCGTTTGTCCTCCTCTGACCTGCTAGATGAGTATTGGTTTATCATCTGGCTCTTTTCCTGTCATGTGAGCTCCATGAAGGCAGGGATTTTGGTCTTCTTTTATGGATTGTATTCCTGGTGCCTAGAACAGGGCCTGGCGGAGTGGTGCTTGATGCATTTATAAACTGGTTGGATGAGTGATAGAGACAGTCCTTCGGAAAGCTCTCTTTGTGGGAAGACTTTGTCCTTGGGCCAGTTCCGTATGTCCAGGAAGGACACTAGATGTGGCATGGGGTTCTTTACTACTTTTCTTCGTTTGGGGCTGGGAGTAACAGTGGGAAGATGCTTGGGGTGTCTTAAGTCCCACCTCCTCTAGATCTCCCTGACCCTCTAGACCATTGTGAACTCCTTCTTCTTTGCCAGAACTTGCCCAATCATTACTGTCTCAACCCAGGACCAGGTACTGGGTGCTAGCGTTCTACATTGCTACTTTCTGTGTGTTTGTATATGTAGGTGTGTGCCTGTGTGTGTGTTTAGAATCTCCCTGCTGGAAACATTAGCTTCTCTGGGCACAAATGGGATTGCCCATGTCTTTCTGACCGTCATTCACGACATCCAGCGCAGGGCTCCATATGGAGTAGGCCCCGGGAATATGTTTGGTTGAACCAACTGTTGAATGATTTTATGGTGGGAGTGGGTGCTAGGAGCTGAATAAATAAGGCAGCAGTGGAGGTACCATCTGGGGACTTTTCTTCTTTGAATGGTTTCTGAGTGGCTTCTGTCCTGTGTCTTCTCCTTAGGAGACCAGCAAGAAGACAGTGCATGCGAAATACTGCAGCAGATTTGTCCACGCTCCCTGGAAGGATGGGAGCTTGGTCCACGTCTGCATTACCAAGGAGAAGTACACATGGTACAGTGAGAGAATTCATGCAGTCCTGGCCCGGATCCGGAGGAGGTTGGTGTATTGCATGAGGGTACATTGCATGATCCAGTCTCTCTTGAAATTCAAGTCTGCTTGAGCTCTTGGTAAAGCTCAACCGAGAGAAATGGCCAATAAGCATTGTTACGTCAAGGTTGCCATCTGATGGTTTGCTGTTGGCCTCATTGTTCATAACCAAAGGGGATGTTTGGATGCAGATTCTGAGCTGCCTTGATGCCAGTGCAGACTCTGAAAAACAGCAAACAAAGATGTAGTTATCACGTTGATTGTGCATCACTGCAGGAGGCAAAGGAACACTTCTGCTTATGTCTTGCATTTTTTGTGGGCCTCAGGTGTATAGCAGACTGTATGACACCTGTCCTCTGTACTCTTGAATATTACCTTTCAAGGCAACTGTTACAATGTTGTGAAACATTTATATGCAATGGAATAATATATATATATACATATTAGAAATCTGCTAAAAATAACTTCATGTGGTCCCTCTCAACCCTGCTGGTTCTTAAAATATGGTAATGCTCATAAGAGTCTAGTGTGCTAGGCTGTGACCTCAACATCAGCTCCGTGGGGTGACCTAGCTCAATGCTTTCATCTCGCTGATGCCAAGGGAGGTGCTCTAGATGATGCTCTAGAATATGAAGACCACGTGCATTTAGGTGATGGGCCCTAAGGTCAGATAGAGCTGGATTCTAATCCCAGTCTGCTATTTTCTGTGACCCTGGGCAGGTTAGTCAGTGTCTTTGTGCATCAGCTTTCTCATTTATAAAGCAGGAATGATAATGCCATTTACAAATGTGTTCTGTGGATTAGTTTAGATACTAAGTCTAATGAGTTTAGGCTAGTACCCAGCCTGTAGTAGTCACTTGCAATCAGAGCTTTTTCCCTCCTTCCATGTTTTCTGTTATAAACCACGAGCTGCAGACACCTGTCTCCCCCCATATATACTCTGCAGAGCCCCAGTTTCTCAAAACCCAGCTGGTGATGGGTTACTCAGAAAGAGTAATCCTTGCTTCTGGAGTCTTCTGTGCTTATGGTTTTGGGATTGACTCCATAAGGAGAGTAGTTTGGATTTCAAATCTGGGGAAAGGGAAGCTGCTTAGAAGACACCCCACCTGGCAGCTCCTGGGTCTGTTTTTCCCTCTCCTCCCACCAGGTATCAAGGGTTGCTGGGAAGGTTTCTCTCCTCTTGTATTTTCTGGAAGACTTCATGGAGTATTAGTATCATCTCCCCCTTAAATATTCATGGAATTCACCATTGAAGCCATCTGGGCCTGGAGTTTTTCTTTGTGGGAAGGTTTTTTTTTTTTTAACTCTGCATTCAATTTCTTTAAATATACATAGAGCTGATATTGGTCATTTATGTCATCTTTATTTTCTAAGTCTGACTGGAGGTTATCCGTCCTATCAGTCTTTTCAAAGAACTGGCTTTTGGTTTCACTGTTGTTGTTGTTTTGTTTTGTTTTGTTTCTCTGTAAAGTTTTCTCCTTTCTATGTCATTGATTTCTACTCTTATCTTTATTATTTCCTTCTTTCTCTTTACTTTGGGTTTAAGTTTTTTAAGATAGATACTTAGATCACTGATCTTGACCTACCTTTCTAATATAAACATTTAATTTTATAAATTTCCCTCTGAGTAGTGCTTTAGCTGTCTCTCACAAATTTTGATATGTTGTATTTCATTTCATTCATCTCAAAACATTTTCTGATTTCCCCTTTGATTTCTTCTTTGACCAAAGGGTTACTTCCCAAGTATTTGTGGATATTTCCTGATAGCTTTTAATTTCACTGTGGACAGAGAAATACTGTATGATTTCAGTTCTTATAAATCTGTTGAGATCTGTTTTGTGGCCCAGAATATGAAGAAAAACCCACTTTTGTTGGGTGGAGAATGCTTTAAATATCTCAGCTCAAGTTGGTTGATAGTATTATTCAAATCTTCCATATTATTACTGATTTTCTGCTTAATTGTTCTATAAATTATTGAGAGAAGAGTGTTAGAATCTCCAGCTATAGTTGTGTATTTGTCCAATTCTTCTTTCAGTTCTAAAATTTTTTCTTCATGTAATTTGAAGCTCAGTTAGACAATACATGTACATTTAGTGTTGTTAGGTCCTCTTGATGAATCAACTCCCTTATTGTTATGAAATGTCCCTTTTTATCTTTGGTAATATTCTTTGTTATGGAATCTGCTTTGTCTAATATCAATATAGCTACTCTGGCTTTCTTTTGTTATTTTCGGCAGGATTTGTCTTTTATCTGTCCTTTTACCTTTACCTATATGTATCTTATATTGAAATAGGCTACTTGTCAACAGAATATGTAAGGATATTATATTTAATCCAATCTGACAATCTCTGCTTTTCATTGGAGTGTTAAGATCATTTATATTTAATGTGATTATTGATTTAGTTGGATTTAAACCTAAGATCTTGCTATTTGTTTTCTATTTGTTCCACCTGTTCTTTGTTCCCTTTATACCCTTTTCTGCCTACTTTTGTTTGAATAGTTTTACAATTCCATTTTATCCCCACTATTGGCTTGTTAACTCTACCTCTTTGTTTTGTTTTGTTGTGGTGTGACTACTTTAGCATTTACAATATACATCTTTAACTTATCACATTCTAGCTTCAAATAATAATATATTGCTTCACGTACATCATGAAAGTCTTCAGCTTCCATTCCCTTTCTGACTTGCCTATTGCTGTCCTACACTTTACTTCCACATATGCTATAAACCCAAAATACATTATAAACAATCAATTGTCTTGTAAACAGATTTAAAATGAGAATAAATGTTATTTTGTGTTTATTCACATATTTTTAATTTCTGTTACTCTTTACTCTTTTTGTATAGATCCTAGCACAGGTCTGTTGGTGATGCATTCTCTCAGCTGTTTTAGTCTGAAAAACTCTTGAATTTACTTTTATTTTTGGAAGGTATTTTTGCTAAGTATAGAATTCTAGGTTTACAGTTTTATCTTTTAATACTTTAAAAATCGTTCCCCATTCTTTTTGGCTTGCATGATGAGAAGTCACCTATTACTCCTATGTTGTCTCTGGTTCCTTTTAAGATTTTTTTCTTTATCACTAAATTTCAGCCATTATATTATGATGTGTCGTGGTGTTGTGGTTTTTTTTTTTCTTTCTATTTGGGTTCTTTGAGCTTCTTGGATCTGTGGGTGTATTGTTTTCATCAAAACTGGGAACATTTGATTGTATTTCTTCAAATATTTTTCTGTCCCCCCTTCCCCCTCCTTAGTGTCTAATTACACATGTGTTAGACTCCTTGATATTGTTCCATGGGTTGCTTATTCTGTTATATATATATTTTTTTAAACAAAGTCAAGGACCTTTAGTTCTTCCTCAAGTACTGTTTTTTTTTAAATTATTATTTATTTTATTTATTTATTTTTGGCTGTGTTGGGTCTTCGTTTCTGCGCGAGGGCTTTCTCCAGTTGCGGCAAGCGGGGGCCACTCTTCATCGCGGTACGTGGGCCTCTCACTATCGTGGCCTCTCTTGTTTCGGAGCACAGGCTCTAGACGCGCAGGCTCAGTAGTTGTGACTCACGGGCCCAGCCGCTCCGTGGCATGTGGGATCTTCCCAGACCAGGGCTCGAACCCGTGTCCCCTGCATCGGCAGGCAGATTCTCAACCACTGCGCCACCAGGGAAGCCCCTGTTATATTTTTTTAACCTTTTTCTCTCAGTGTTTTATTTTGAATTGTTTACTATTACTATGTATTTCTTAAAATTCCCTGATCTTTTCTTCTGCTAGTGTCTACTTCACTGTTAATAGCATGCAGTGTATTTTTCATTTCAGTCATTGTATATCTCTAGACATTTCCTCAGAGGATTTTTTTTTAGATCTTCCATTCCTCTCCTCATTCTGTTCCTACTTTACCTTCTTGAACATATGGATTATGTTTACAATAGCTGCGTAACATCCTTTTTTGCAAATTCTATCATCTGTGTCATTTTGAGGTATGTTTCTTTTGATCTGTCTTTCTTCTGGTTATGGGTCATATTTTCCTGCTTCTCTGTGTGCCTGGTGATTTTCTACTGGATGCCAGATATTTTGAATTCTACATTGTTGGGTACTGGATTTTGATGCATTTTTTATGTGTGTTCTGTGATGCAGTTGTTACTTGGAATGCAGTTAAGTTACTCTGGGGCTTGCTTTTAAGTTATGTCAGCATAGGTGCAAGGGAGCCTTTAGTTCAGGACTAATTTGGTCCTATTTTTAAGGCAATACCCTTGTGAGGACTCTACTTGAGGCCACATGCATTATGGAGGCTTTTCCACTCTGGCTGATTGGAAGATGAACTATTTCCAGACTTGTGTGAGCTCTGAGGGGTTGGTCCATCTATTACTTTTTTGGTGATTTATTCCCTGGCTTCATTAGTTTCTTCACACACATGCCCTGATCATAACTTAGCCAAAATCTCCAGGGCACCTTTCTGCAGATATCTGGAGCACATTGTCTCTCCCTTTCAATCTCTCTTTCCATCCCTCTCTGACGCTCTTTCTCTCCTATGCAGTGATCTCCTCTTCAGTGTTTTGCCCTGTAAAGTCTAGTTGACTGGGCCTTGCTGAACTCTGAACTCAGTTTCAAGTATTTTTTTTGTCTGCCCCACCCTCTCCCCCAGGGTTTGCCTGCAACCATGAATTTAATCTACATCCTGTGATGGGATCCTGAGCCTGGACCACAGAAGCAGTCCTGCTTACATGACCACCTAGTGCTTGGTTATTACTGGGATCTGGGGTTGCTTGATTCTATCCATAAGCTTCATTGAAGCTTCAGGAATGTGCTGGCATTACTAGCTTGACTGCAGTCAGCAGGGTTAGAAGAATAAATGGTGTGAAGTCATAGCTAAAGGCCTCAAAAATATCAGATGACTGGAAGTAATTTACTTTTGGCTTTGGAGCCCACTACTGGATTTATTTTTCTGTCCTATTGATTTTCCTCTGTAGAGGTATCGTTAAGTTCTTAGGAAGATGCTCTGAGTGCCACAGGCTCTAACCATTCCCTTTCAACTATTTCCTGCCTAGGATTAAACGGCTACAGAATGGGAGTCAAGTCCTTTTTGGAAAAGTGCCTAGTGATTGTGTCTACATTCTCATTGACACGTCTCACTCAATGAAGGGGAAACTGGACCTGGTGAAGAACAAGATCATCCAGCTCATACAGGTGAGATGGAGCTGTCGGGATCAAGCACCTGGGGGCCTGAGTATCATGAGTGCATCTCCGCCAGTCAACACCTGTAGTGGTTATGAGAGATGCACAGGCCAGGTTTGCACTCAGAAATCACAGAAAAGCCACTTCAGAAAAAGGCTCCCTTTTGCCAGTGAGAGCATCATCAGTTCTTTGCAAGCAGACCCTTCCTTCTGTGGGTCCTTCCTATAACATATACGGGTTGCTAAGGAAATTGCTATGTCCATTGCCCCAGGTTTTCTCTATCCTGGAATCTGTGGTGTGCACACGCCTCCATTGTTTTCCAGATACTCTTCAGCTCGGCATGCTTATTTTAATTACCAGTGCGTGTTAGGGATGCTGCATGCACTGGCCCCAGAACTAATGTGCGGGAGGAGCGTGGGCTGATGGTCAGGAGCTTCTGGTCCTCATTCCACCTGTGCTGCCTCTGAGTTGTACTACCCAAAGCAGGCTGCTAACACTCCCTAACTCCTAGTTTCCACACATATAAATGGCTATCAGAGGACTGTCATGACTTGGTAGTCTTGACGTGAGTATGAACCATAGAAAACAATGGCAGGGAGTGTTTGACAAATACAAAATAGAATTTTTAATTGGATGAACTTCTACTGGAGAAACATGAGCTGATGGATGGAAGCCAAGTGAATAAATCTGTAACCAAATAATAGCTTTACCAAAAAGATGTTGACCAAAGCGATAACACTCTTTTGGATTCTTTTAAGTGTTTAGTGTGCATATTCGGTATACCATTAATGTCAGTATTAAACACAAGATTTAATATCACATTATACATATAAACTTATACATATATGTGATATATATATATATGTTTATACATATATACATTTGTAAATGTTTAATAGCCAACCTGTATGTAAATTTTATTTAAATGCCTTTTGAACTAGGAAAGATTTTCTCTATTGAATATAATTTTTAGCTTCTAGAACTGAAAAGAGATATCAAACGATTAAAATGTATCAAACCATGATCTGTCCTAATCTTTTCTCACACATAAGTGGTTTCATGGCTAAATAATAATTGTCTCTTACAGGAGCAGCTGAAGTATAAAAGGAAATTCAATTTTGTGCAGTTTGATGCTCAAGCCGTTGCTTGGCGGGAAAAACTTGTTGAAATTGATGAGGATAATTTGAAAGGGGCCCAGGCCTGGGTTAGAGACATTAAGGTAAGAAGGAGGCTGGGTCTGGGAGAAGAAGGATAGAGATCAGGATAGAAATGCTTGAGAAAGTGCTTTGAACGCCAAGGATAGCCATGGCTTCACACAGACGTTCATTTTGCTTACAGAGGTCATGTTAATTCAGTCTTTTCTGTCAATATCTAACATTTAGATAAGCTTCTATTGACAGCACTGCTCTTGGCTCAAGTCTCAGCACTTTTATGAAAACGAGTTTCAAAATATAATTTTTTTTTACTTAAATATTCATATTTGTTTCTTCTGACGCTTCATTCTTGCTTCAAATGATATATTACAGCTGTTTTTAACAGTGGACTTTGTTCAAAAGTAATGAACCTGTGGAAACATACAGTACAGTGTGAGTGGTAAGGGCTGAAAGCAAGGAGAGAGATAGGGCAGCAGGATATCATAAGAAGGTGAAATACTTTCTTCAGGCCTGCATTTTACTTGGAGAACTTTAAAGCTGCTGCTCTTGGCATTTACACAGATTACTGGGGAGAATTTGCCTTTCCTCAAATTTTCTCTTGTCTTGAACTTAATTTTAAAAGTTCTTTTTCTAGAACCACATAGCATTCCAGATATTTAAGATATACTAAAACTGAGATCAAGAGTTATTCTTAGAAGTCCAATATGGATCTCAAGTATCTTTAAAATAGTTCTGTGCCTGCGTTTAGAGTCCTGGATTTGGCAGGAAGCCGCACATGGGTGTTAGTGACACTCCCTGAATATTAACCAAGCAGAACTTGCACTGTCATTGGGATGTTCTGGAGTTCCCCTGGGATTTGTTTTTTAAAAATGGAAGGAGGGGGAATTCCCTGGCAGTCCAGTGGTTAGGAGTCGTGCTTTCACTGCCAAAGGCCCAGGTTCGATCCCTGGTTAGGGGACTAAGATCCCACAAGCTGCGCAGCATGGCCAAATAAATAAATAAAATAAAAATGGGAGGAGGAAATCTATAAGAAATATTAATGCCTGTAAAATTTTGTCCTAACTGGCTACCTTATGCTGGGAAAGAATATTGAATTCATAATCAATTTGTTAAATGTCCAGGATTATCCATTGAAGTTCCTTGGGACATATGTTGTCTTCTTTTACAGTAGGAAATATCTTAATTCAGAGCCCACTAATTTAGAGTTTGTGATAACAAGATATTATATATGTAATCTCATTGGGTAAAAACATAAGTGGGTTCTGCTTTGTGTAAAAATCACTGATGAATAGTATCAGCCATCTAAGTGGCTAAAAGTATGTCAGATCATTTTTTTGTAAAGTGTGATTCTGCTCTCTTCAAAAGTCTTCATTGAAGAACCCTTGCTTGCTTGCTGAATGTGCAAAATTCATTTTCAAGAAGACCAGATTCCTCTATTATTCTTTGGACTGGTTTGGTCCAGGAATCAACCCAGCAAGTTCAGGACAACACTCAGACGTTCTGAGCCTGCCGTGTGCTGGTGTCACAGAGCAGTGGTCAGCTGGCATAGCCAGTCCTTGAGTCAGAGAATTTAAAAAATTTTAGTTATTGTTATTTTTAAGTTCTAAAAGTTCCATTTGGTTCTCCTTCGTGTCTTTTTTTTTCTCTGATGAGACCTTCTTTTTCTTTGCTGATGCATTTTAGTTTTCATTTGTTTCAAGATTGTTGGTAATTGCTAGCTGAAGTATTTTTTTCATGGCTAATCTAAAATTTTTGTCGAATAATTCTAACATATTTGTCTTCTTGCTGTTGGTATCTATTATCTTTTTCATTTCAGGTTGAGAGCTTCCTGCTTCTTGGTACGATGGACTGATTATCAGTTGAATCCTAGACATTTTTGTTTTATGTTATGAGACTCTGGATATTCTTCTAGCCTTCTATTTAGTTGGCTGTCTCACACTGCTCTGTCAGGGGGATGGGTGGGCCCTGCCTCATATTTCCAGGTGCAGGTTGAAGTTCAGGTTCCCCACTCGAACTCTGTTGACACCTGATGGGGAGGAGCACCTTGTTACTGCTGGGTGGGAGTGGACATCATTGAGCAGGGAGGACGTGGTACAGTTGGTGGGGATGAAAGTCCCAGCTCACTACTTGGCTTCCTTGTATACTGCTCTGGCAGAAGTGTTAGGTGATCTATTTTATTTATCCTACTTGGTGTTATCTGACCTTCTTGGGTCCATGGGGTTATGTCTGTCATTGTTTTTGGAAAATTCTCAGCCGTTATTTTTTTTTCAAATATTTCTTCTGTCCTGTTTTCCCTCTTCTCCTATGTTTCCAATTAAGCATATATCAGACCATTTGATACTGTTCCATAGCTCTCTGATGCTCTTTTCTGTTTTGATTTGCTCTCTTTTCTCTTTGTATTTTTTTAAAAATTTATTTATTTTATTTATTTATGGCTGTGCTGGGTCTTCGTTTCTGCGCGAGGGCTTTCTCTAGTTGCAGCAAGCGGGGGCCACTCCTCATTGCTGTGCGCGGGCCTCTCACTGTCGTGGCCTCTCTTGTTGCGGAGCACAGGCTCCAGACACGCAGACTCAGTACTCGTGGCTCACGGGCCCAGTTGCTCCGCGGCATGTGGGATCTTCCCAGACCAGGGCTCTAACCCGTGTTCCCTGCATTGGCAGGCAGATTCTCAACCACTGCGCCACCAGGGAAGCCCTCTCTTTGTATTTTAATTTGGGTAATTCCTATTCCTCTATCTTCACGTTCACTAGTTCTTTCCATGGCTGTTTTGAACCTACAGTCATTCCTCTGTGTCTATAGGGTCCTCATTCATGGATTCAACCAACCCCAGATGGAATTTTTTTTTTAATTCCAGAAAGTTCCAAAAACCAAAACTTGAATTTGCTGCACGCTGACAACTATTTACATAGCATTTGAACTGTATTAGGTATTATACATAACCTAGAGAAGATTTAAAGTATATGGGAGGATGGGACTTCCCTGGTGGTGCAGTGGTTAAGAATCCTCCTGCCAATGCAGGGGACACGGGTTCGAGCCCTGGTCCGGAAAGCTCCCACATGCTGTGAAGCAACTAAGCCCGTGCGCCACAACTACTGAAGCCCGCGTGCCTAGAGCCTGTGCCCTGCAACAAGAGAAGCCACCGCAATGAGAAGCCCGCGCACCAAAACGAAGAGCAGCCCCTGCTCGCCGCAACTAGAGAAAAGCTCGCGTGCAGCAGCGAAGACCCAACGCAGCCAAAAATAAATAAATAAATTTACTTTAAAAATAAATAAAGTATATGTGAGGATGTGCATAGGTTATATGCAAATACTATGCCATTTTATATAAGGGACTTGAGCATCTGCAGATTTTGGTATCTGTCAAGGGGAGAGGGTCCTGGACCAACCCCTGTGGATACCAAGGAACAACTGTACTCTGAACTCTTTGAAAGACTTCTTCACCATCCTACTGAGTTTTTTATTGTTAGCATTTTTATTCTATTATGTCTTAAGGTTCCATCTCTGCTGAAATTGCCCACCTGGTCTCGAATGTTCACCTTTGCCATTAGAGGTTTTAAATGTATGAATCACAGTTATTTTAAATTTTCTGTCAGATGGTTTCAGCATCTGTGTCATATCTGTGTTTGTGTCTGATGAGTACTTTTGTCTCTCGGTAGTATGTTGTTTACTCTTCTATTTATATGCTTATTTTTTGTTAAAAGCTGGACATCATGTGCAGTATATAGAGACTGAGATAAATATTTTTAATGCCTGGAAATGAGCATGCCTTTCTTTGTGGGGTGGGTTAAAATTACTCTAATTAGGAGTTGGGCTGGGTCTGAGGTTTGTTTGTTTGCACCATATCCCTCGAATTCTTGCAGCGATACTGTGTGTTAGGGTAGGGGATGACGTGTCAGCGGGTTGTCTGCTTCATCCTCGGCTTTTGGTTTTTCCCTTCACCCTGGGCCTCAAAGAGAGCGTTTCTCTTGGAAGTTATTTGTTAGTTGATGTTTCTAGGGGAGTGATGGGGGTGGGTGTTCTCTGAATAAGCCTCAGTCTTAATCAGGCATGGTGTCCAGGAGCCTCAGGGGTGTGGCCTGCTCAGTATCTCTGAGTCCAGCACGTGGCCCTGCTCCTTCCGCAGGTGTAGGGAGTTTGTTGTTTCCTCTTTCCTTCCCCCAGCCTTCCTGGGTTTTGACCAGCGCCCTAGGGTGAGCATGTTCATTGTTGCCCCCCCACCCCCTGACCCCCGACCCCATATACACACACAGATTAAGGCTTTTGTTCTGCCGGGGAGAGTGGGGAGAGGGTCTCTATGCAGATTCCTGTGTCTCTCTCCCCCAGTTCTGCACCGTGAAGGAGACTTTCTCTAGACTCTCCCAATCTATTCTGTGAGCACCCTGTGGGGTTTGTGGTGAAACAGCCTTCAAGAGATCGCCGATGCCCCCATATCTGTGGCCTCTCGCCAACATACACCTGGCAGCCTCCGCTGATTCACCAGTCACCCCAGCCCAACTCTTCTTCTAGTGTCTGGCTGCATCCTGTCCCAGAATGCCAGGGCTGGCCTCTTGCCTGACTCTCCAGGGGCCCATCCCTCCCCAGATTTGGGGCCAGTTGGTTGCCCTGTGACCTGAGCCCTCTCATGGGCATAACAAAAGTCATGTACTTGCTGTTGGTCTGGCTTTTTTTCATTCTGAGTTTTGGAGTGACACCTTTGTCAGTTCTGTACCTCCCTGGGCAGAAACTGCAGGAGTTTTACAACTTTACAGTTTCCTGTACCTCCGGATTGCTCATGACACCACACTCATGTTTGCTGAATATTGGGTGTCATGAATCAATCCTCGTTGGAAACTAACATGGTCCCCGCCCGGGTGTATTCAGGCTGCATGTTTAAGCCGTTTCGACAGCTGAATGAACAGTAACTGAGTTAGTGCCTGCCACAGAAACACAAAGATAAAATTGAATTAAGAACTCTGTCGTCAGGACAGGAAATCCATCATCCTGGCTTCTAGCTATCCTGGGACTGTCTGCATAGATGCTTTTATGACATATCCAGGGATTTGTCTTCTTGGAATTCCTGGGCTTAAATTATTATCTCAATCTAATTTAAATGTATCTTTTATTTCATAAGTACTTTTCTTTTTGGAAGCAGAGAATAAATAACACTTGTTTGTGAGATCTTTTTTGAGATTCAAGTATGTACTTGGTATGTCTCTCTCTCTCTTTTCTGTAGATTGGAAGTTCCACAAACACCTTGAGTGCCCTGCAAATTGCTTTTGCTGATAAAGAAACACAAGTAATCTACCTTTTGACAGATGGGAGACCTGACCAGGTACTTATCAAAGTTGGGAACAAAAAGGGACTCACTAATCCCCTGAAAGTGAATGCTGAGAGTGGGTTTGGGGGACCTTTAACACTGCCACTAAAAAGCTGTTGAGAGATACTTGCTTGGCTTAGGGACGCAGAACTGAGGTAAAAAACACATACACACTGAGAAATTCCTTTGTCTACTACAACAGTGAGGAGAATTTAAGTGACAGTGAGTGTTGTTTGGTTAATTTGATGCACACCCGTAGACCTGGAGACCAACCCCATGAAAGGAGATGTCTGCCTTCCATGGAAGACTGGTTTATATTTTATTATAAACTAAGAGTGAGGAGATTCTTTTTGATTTTTTTCCTTTGGGGACGCTGAATCTAAAACATGTCACTGCACAGTGTCCTTGGTTTTATCCCTAATTTTAACTTAGTAATCATTTAAACAAAAGCATGCCTTTCTGGTGAAATGTTCTTTGTTTTGTTTAGCCTGACTGGAAAATATTTGAAAAGTTTTAGCGGCGTCTGTTCATCTTCTTTTGAGCTTTGTGAATGAAAGACTAATGCTCTGGGCATTAAATAAATATACGGATGTGCAGGCCAGTACAATGTAAATTAACCGCTAAAGTGAATTAGTATCAACTTGTTTCCTTCATTGTGAAGTGTCTGCATGTGAAGACTGCTAGGCAAATATCCAGGGCTTAAATACTAAAGCAACTGGATTTTACTACAGTGTTAGATTTATGGCCGAGAAGTTGTATAAAGTGAAATTTTATTTGGAATGATTTTCCTATCAACTTCACTACACTTTCTATTCAGAGGCAATTTATTGTGCCCTGTGTATGCTCCTTGTGTGGCGGCTACACGTTTGAGGCTATGGAGATGAATAATATCCCGCCCTAGGGGAGCTTACACGTTGGAGCATGTGCTAGCATATACAGTTAATTCTGATAAGATATAGGGAGTGGAGTTGCCTGTGCTTCGGGCTGTACGGGAGCAGAGTGATGAATTCTGCTGTACACGATGGAGAGAAGGCCAGGCAAGATTCCACCGAGGAGGGCACATTTCAGCTGTGTCTGGAAGAAGGAGAAGAAATTTCCTAAACAGGGAAGATTACTGGTATCCTGGGCAGAAGGAACAGAGGTGTGAAAATATGTGGGCTGCTCGGGGGAACAACCCGAGAGCAATGAATGGAAAAGTGTCAGGGCCGAGTCTCGGAGGTTTGGTTGGGGGAGACTGTGAAGGTCCTTGAATGTCACACAGAAAGGATGGGCTTTACCTCAGTAGGGACTCTCAGAGGAGCAGATGGTCCCATCCACCTGTGCGTTAGAGATATGCCTCTAACGCACAGGTGGATGGGAGAGCCAGAGAAAGACTAGATCTTGGGCTGGTGAGGTCCCACCTCAGGGAGGAGTAGCAGAAATGCGGAGGAGGGGACCCTTCAGAGATGAGATCATAGAGGTAGCATCAAAGGACTTGGTGGCCAGTTTGGGGGCAGGAGGTGGGGGGCTGGGTGAGGAACAAGGGAGAAAGGGGTCAAGATGACTGATTTCTGGTGTCTAGTAATTGTTATTAACTGATTGAAATCTAAAGAAGGAAAAGATCTGGGGGTTTCTGGTGGAGGAAGCTGAGTTTGAGCTCCTGGAGTTCATGGCTGTCCAAAAGCCCCTAGATGGATGGGGCTGGCATTTGGGGGAAGAAGTAGGCTGCAGGTTCTGACTTGCAAGTCATCTGGACAGGGGATCTTTTTCTTGTTAATAAACCCTAACTGATTTTATTGTAATTTAGAAAATATAAGTAAGCATATAATCATAAGGAAAAATAAGATGTAAATTGTTCATAATTCAATTTTCTGCTCTTTCTCATCTAATTTATGCAGTTTTTCCAAGTCATGAGAAATTCTTCAGAAACATCATTCTCAATGAGTGCATCATATTAAATGACATAGATTTAATAAAACTACCTTAAAAATTGACTTGATTTAATTTTTGAATAGTAGTACATTCACATGGTACAAATGACAAGGGTATGAAAGGATAGAATGTAGAGAAAATCCTCCCTCCCACCTCCTTTCACCAGCTAGGAGGCAGGTGAAATGTATATTACCAGTTTCTTGCATCTTCTTTGAGAGATAGTTTGCTATGCAGACAGATATTTGTTTATGTATATTTCCTTTTAAAATACATAAATGGTAGCATATTACACACACAATTCTGCAACTGTATTAATAAAACAATATACCTCGGAGATTGCTTAATATCATTTCATAAAGAGCTTCCTCATTTTTTCTATAGCTGCCTGCTATTCCATCACACAGCTACTTAGTCATGTCCCCCGGTGATGAATGTTTAGGTTATTTCAATCTTCCTGTTATATACAAGGTTGCAGAAGTAACTGTGCACATATATCATTTTGCACATGTATACCTGTAGCATAAATTCTGAGAAGTGAACTCAGTTAAAAGGTATATGTTTTGATAGATACTGCCAAATAGCCCTTGAAGAAGATTTACCAAGTACCACTGTACCAGCAGTGTGTTGAGAAGGATTCTTGGTCTACAGTCCATCATAGACTTACGAGGGTCTGGAATCTCCCAAAATTATATAAAAAATGCACTCATACATTTCTCTGGGGAGAAGATCAGTAGCTTGCCCCCAAATTTCCAGAGGGTCTGTGGTCCACTTAACGATGAGGCAGTAGGGAAATGAACGACTTGGAATCAGAAATATGCAAGTTACTGAAAAAGTGATTTATAAACTCTTATTCAGGCATTTCATATTTGTATCTGCCTTTTCCCCACAAGCAATCTACTTATTTTGCATTATTCCTCAGACTCGCAAAAAAGCAAATGGATATTTGATATTCATGTTCTATGTAGAGGACATTAAGATGTACCACTCAATCTCGATTTGTTTTTGAATTTTCACTGACTTTGTAGGACCTGAATATGTAAGACCAATGTCACTATTCCCGGTACTCTGCAGAATTTTCTACTTGGAAGAACACACAGAGATGCTGTTTAGGATTCAATTCCATGAACATCAGCGTGCTGCTTGTTTATTAAGTGTTCAGGGCAGAATTATATAAAGACAAGTCTTTTAATTAATCAAGTTCAAAGGGTTCTTCATGAACCTGGGATTGCTAGGTGTCCTTTGGTGGGCATCTGTAGGTGCAGATGGACACTGCAGGGCCTCTGTCAGGAGCAACCCAGCACATCTTTGGCTGTGGTTATTTGGGGACTTCTTTGAAGTTAGGGACTCACCTCGCAAGAATGGACGTGAGGAAGGTATCTGCACCGTTCTAAACAAAAACGGATGGATAATAAAGCCCCACGTAGGGTATGTGAGGGATGGGGGCAGGGGAAGGCACAGGGTGACCCCCTCTGCACAAACAAACCTCCTTCAGGCTGTTGGGAGAACCGTCCCTGCCTTTCTTGGCACCCCTGGTTGACCTTGTGGTGAAAGGAACATCTGGCCGCACACCTGTTTAGACTCGGGGACGAGGGCACTGGGGGAGAGTGTCTCAGGTGTGCTGCTTGGCCCCATCTTAGGGACCGACAGGACCTCTGAGGGGAACAGACTAAGGAGTCCTGGGCTGAGAAAGGCTTCCTCAGTGTCCTACAGACGTGGCCCCCGCATTCCACAGCCCTGCGAGCTGAGCTACTATAGTAAGTGGCTGGGAAGAGTCAGGGTGACTCAGGCTGTGGTGGTGAAAGGCTTACTTCAACATACTGAGTCTTCTTTTAAGCTGTGAGGACACCCACCAGTGAAAAGGATCCTTGGGGGCTGCAGGGTTGGGGCAGGAGGACAGGCGTGGCTCTCTTCCCTTGCAGGGATGGAGCTCCTTCTGCAATCAAGGTGCAGCCCCGCCTTCTGGCCAACTCTCCACCACCACGCTGGGCACTAGAACCTCGTGCCAGTTTAGCAAACACTACCTGGGGCTGTGTGCTGGTGGGGGCCTCACAGCGGCACACGTAAGAGACTTTCTCATGCTCATGCTCTCTTGAGCTGTCAGGACTGATGGAAATAAACAGCTTTAGAGCCAGAGACCTGGGTTAGAGCTCATCCCCAGCACTGCCCATCTGAATGACCTTGGGCAAGTGCCCCCGATGTGAATTTCCTCATCCATGACTTAGAGCTAATGCTCCCTCCTCACAGGGTTGCTATGAGTGAATGAGGTGATATTCTTGTGAATGCATTACATGGAGATTATACATATATATATATATATATATATATATATATATATATATATATATATATATATATTGTTTTGTTTTGTTTTTTTGCCACCCGGCATGTGGAATCATAGTTCCCCCACCAGGGATCGAACCTGTGCCCGCTGCAGTGGAAGCACGGAGGCTTAACCACTAGACCACAAGGGAAGTCCCTAAACACTGGGGTTTTTTTGGGGGGGGGTTGTTTTTGTTTTTGTTTTGGCATTCCACAGATATTTACTGAGCACCTTTTATGTGCCAGGTACTGCTATCAGTCTGGGATACAGTGGGGAGCAAGATAGACAACATACCTGCCCTCAGTGAAGCTTCTGTTTTATGGTGAGATAGGCAATGAGCAAATGACTATATGAACTAATGTCAGGTAGCGTATGAAAGATGAAAATGCTACCCACAGTCCCTGGCACCCACACTGTTGGCACTAAATCGACGTTAGTTTCTTTCCCTTCCCAAATATCTCAGCTGTAAGTCAGTATAGGAGTAATTTCTAGCTAAAACCCTATCTATCAAATTAACAGAATTTAGGTCTAGCATCTCTTTAGGCCTGGTATATGGGACTGAGGGGCAGTGGCCAGGAGTCCTGTAAGAAATGAGGATAATGATAGTACCTTCCATGGTGGGTTGTAGGGGGGATGCAGGGAGAGAGCACAAGCAGAGCCCTTAGTGCCCAGCACATGGTAAGTCCTCAAAATGGAAGCTAGGTTGAAGGAAGAGCAGGCAGCAGAGAGGACTTTGCTCTGTCCTTGAAGTTGACAAGAGGGATGGGATCAGCCCTCAGCTAGGTTAGGTTGCTGTTTGGTTAGGAACCAGCCGATGGGCAGAGGGGAGGGGAGAGAAGAGAGGAGGAGAGGTGTGGGTGGGCTTATGGGCAGGGACAGGCTCAAGGCTGGTCAGATACAGAGACTGAAGCCATGTGTAAGTGGTGACTGGAATGAGACCAGTCTCTGGGGAACCACTCAACTGGCCATCTCCCAGTGGTGAGTCCAGAGGCCTCCCTCATCCCCCTGCCTCCCCAGGGCTCATAGCAAACGTATAGGAAGGGTTAACAGTCAAAGGATAGGAACTGGGGGTGGAGAGTGGGAACTGGCTGAAGGAGCCAGCAAGTTGGGTCCATCAAAGAGGGACTGAGAAACGCAGAGGCAGTGGAAGCAAGACAATCAGAGGCACTTCTGAGGGTGCTCAGCTGGGTGTGGTGGTGCTGGTAGAGAGGTGGCAGGGCAGTTCATCCATCAGTCATCTTTCCTGAGAGTCGGGTGATGTTTACGGAGAGCCAGTCCTTACCAAGAGACGGTCTTTATTGCAAATGGCGTGGAAACAAATAGTCTGGCATTGCTTCTAGTAGTAGAAACTCTTTGAATCTAGTCTTACCACTTAAGAGGTTGATGACCCTAGGAAACTTAATCCTTCTGAGCCTCAATTTCTCCATCTTTAAGTGGAGTCCATATCCATACCTACTGTGCCAATTAGGGTTTCATGTGACTGGGAAAAAAAGCAAAAGAGCAGAACAGTGATGGCTGAAACAATGGAGAGATTTATATCCCTATGGCTACGAAGCCCAGCGGAAGGTAGTCTAGGTTATACAGCTGTTCAAGGATGTCTCCAAGAAATAGGCTTCCTTTTATCTTTATGCTTCACTGTCTTTGTGTGTGACATCCACCCTCATGGTCACAAAAGAGCTGCTCCACTTCTAGGCAGAGTGTCCACTTTCCAGGGGGCAGGGGTGAAAAGGGAGAGGATATTAGCTTTTTTTTGTTAAGTCTTTGTCTTTTTATTGGCAAAAATAATCTCTCCCTTGAGACTTCTGCTTATATCTCAATGGAGAGACCTGGCCACACCTAGCTGCAAAAAAAGTGTCAGAAGATGAGTTTCTATGTGTGTATGTGTTGTGTTTGTTTGTTTGTTTGTTTTTAACTAAGTATGTTGCTACCATAAAAAGAAAACCAGGGCTCTGAAAGTAAAAAAAGGAGAGGTAGGCAACTAGCCGTCTTTCCAAAACTCTCTCACAAGATGGTTGTGAGGATTAACTGGGATATTATGTCCCCAACAGAGTGCCCAGCACATGGAAGGACCCTAAATCAATGTCTCTTTTTTCACTCTGTGGGAGACACATTGACAGTGGTCTAGAAATTACTCTTTGGGAGTAGATGCTTTGGAAGCCACATGGAGATCTGGTGGCCTCACTCTGTAGAATCCCAATAGCCAAGGTGTATTACCCATGACCCTAATACTTTAAGCGCTCAGAAGTATAGCCCAGCACTTTAAAAGCATGGACTCTAGGCTTAGGTGCACTGAAATTGAGTAGTTTGGTTAGTCAAATATTTCTCCCAGATTTTTTCCCACCAAACTGTGAGCCCTCAGAGGGCAAGAGCTGAGTCATTGGTCTTCATACTCTCACTATCTGGCAGTGTTTGCTTTGTTTATTGAATTGAATTTACACCTTTCCAAGAAGTCACTCTCCGCTGTATACAGGATTACTATTTGAGAATTTCACTATCTAGAGCAAATACTAGGGATTTTCATATCTTTTTTTTTTTTCTGTCTCTTCCTCTCTCTTTCCATCTCCCCTTTTCCCCTCAAAATGTATCATTTCAGCCACCTGAAATGGTTATAGAGCAGGCCAAAGGTTTTCAGAAAGTTCCTGTTTACACCATCTCCTTCTGTTACAATGATGAGATTGCAAATGGATTTTTGAAAGAGCTTGCTTCTTTGACTGGAGGAGAGTTCCATTCTTACAGTTTCGGTTACAAGGATCCCTGTCCTCCAGAGGCTGTTCAGGTAAGAGCTTAATGGGCTGAGAACAGTGTTCACTTATTTCAGCACTAATGGCTGGAGGCCCATGGATGAGACTTTAATTGGGAAAACAGGAAGCACAAGGACAACTAAGTTGAGAAAATGAATCACTTAACAGTGAGTGTACTACAAAATGTGGCCTAAGGACCACCTGAGCTAAGGCACCTGTGACAATGCAGATTCCTGGGTCCTACTTCAGAGCTACTAAATCAGGCTCTAGGCATAGAGGCCTAGGAATCTTAATATATTTTGTTTTTTTTCTATGGTTTTTATTATGGAAAGTTTCAAACAAACACAAAAGTAGAAGAGTATATGGACCATGTACGTATCAGTCAAATTTAACAATTATCAACATTTTGCCAAACTTCAGGAATCTGTATTTTTAACAAGCATCCTGGGGGTCCATACATAAAGTTTGGTAACCATTGCCTGTTTACAGACATTTGTGGGAAACTTTCAAAAAATTCAGATGTTAGGTAGTTGTCTTCTGACTTCTCAGGCTGTATAACCACGTGACACCTGATAAAGCAATCCATTTTAATGCACTAATGGGAGAAAGTAAATAAAATTCTATGCTTCAGTCTTCCAGTCTTGGCCTGATGATATGCACTTCAAGAATGCCCTTCTGTGGGCTTCCCTGGTGGCACAATGGTTAAGAATCCACCTGCCAATGCAGGGGACATGGGTTCGAGCCCTGGTTCAGGAAGATCCCCCATGCCACAGAGCAACTAAGCCCGTGCACCACAGCTACTGAGCCTGTGCTCTAAAGCCCGTGAGCCACAACTACTGAGCCTGCACGCCTACAGCCCGTGTTCCGCAACAAGAGAAGCCACCGTAATGAGAAGCCCGCCTACCACAACAAAAGAGTAGCCCCCACTCGCCACAACTAGAGAAAGCCCGCGTGCAGCAATGATGACCCAACACAGCCAAATAAATAAATAAATAAATATAAAATCCTTTAAAAAAAAAAAAAAAAAAAGAATGCCCTTCTAGAGAATGTGGTTTTTGTCTTACTGTCTGCTCTGAGGAGTGACAAACCAGAGTACTGATCAATGCTTACATGTGAGAAAACTACCACAGTCTGGGGAATGAATCATCCAAAGGAATTGGAGGGAACAGTACTCTGAGCTCACACAAGGCAGAGAATACTACTTCCATCAGTTATACTGGAAAACCTCATAATCTTATGGGCATCATTAAAGAATGATCTTCCCTTAGCAGTGGGAACAACCAAACACTTCTCAAGTTCTGTATAGAAAATCTTAAATGCAAGACCTGAAAGGATCAGTCCATTTCCAAGGAACTTAACTGCATCCCTGAACAAACCCCAAGAATAATTATAGGAAAGCAAAAATATCCACCACTCAACAAAGTAAAATCGACAGTTTCTGATATCCAATCAAATAGTACCAGGTATGCAAAGAAGCAGGAAAATACAGGTCCATAATGAGGAGAAAAAACAAACAAAAATTGAAACATGTAAAACTGACTCAGATGTTAGTATTAGAGCAAGAAAATAGTTATTGCAACTGCATTTGATATGTTCAAAAAGTTAGGGAGAGAAATGGAAGATACAAGTAAGACACAAATCAAACTTCTGGAGATAAAAAAGTACCATGTATGAGATAAAAAAATACATGTAATAGGATGAACAGCAGATCAGACATTGCAGAACAGAAGATTAGTAAACTGCAAGATAGCAATAGAAATATCCAAAATGTAACATAGAAAAGACAGAGAATTAAAAGCAAAAAAACAAACCAGAAAAATAGAAAACAAGGCATCAGAGAGCTGTGGAAAAATTCAAGTAGCTTAAACATATATGAAGCAATAGTGACCAGAAATTTTACAAGTTGGATTAAAACTGTGAATCCACAGATCCAAGAAACTCAATGAATCCCAAGCACAATAAACATGAAGAAAACTACACCAAGTTACATCAGAATCAAACTTCTCAAAAACAGTGACAAAGAGAAAATTTTAAAAGCAGGTGAATTATATACAGAGGAACAAAGATAAGAATGACAGCAGATTTCTCATTAGAAACAATGCAAGTGAAAAGAGAGTGATGTGACATTTTTAAAGTACTGAAAGAAAAACAACTGTCAGTATAGAATCTATACACAGAATATATTTCAAAAAGCAAAGTTAATAAAGATATATAAAAACTGAAATAAGTCATCACCGATAAACCTGCAGTACAAGAAATGTTAAAGAGAGTACTATAGGTAGAAGGAAAATCATACCAGATAGAAATACAGATCTACACTAAGGAATGAAGAACAAAGGAAATGGTAACTGCATGGGTAAATATGTAAGTTTTTTTTCCTTGTTATTCAAATCTAACTATAAATAACTGGAGGGGTTTCCAGTTCCAGCAATAATGGAGTAGCCCCATTCCTCCTAGGTCCTCTGTCTTACAGCTTAAAAGCCCTGGACATAACACAACAAACAAGCAAAGGAAGACTCTGAAAAGTAGAAAGAAGGAGGTGGAATGCCTGGGGACCTCAGAACTTAAGGAATGACATGGCATGAGTTCTGTGGGTTTTGTTGTTGTCTTCCATATACCCCAGATGGGGCACTGCCAAAGCCTCCAACCTGGAATCCCTAACAGGCACAGACCCAAAAATGACCCAAGAACAACCTATTTCCCCTAGCTTAGCCAAAGACCTTTTTGGCAATACCTGCCCTACTCCAGCCATACACCAATGGGAAGACTACATCCCCTTCCCCAGGATTTCAGTGGAGCTGAACAGGGAGATGATCTTCCATACCACCCACCTGCTCCATGGAAGGAAGTGATGGTGCTCTGATATCCCTGTCAGGTGGTTTCAGTATATCTGCCCAGAGAGCTAATATTCCAGCCCCGACATGGTGGAAGCCAGTGGCAATGCTTCTCTGCTGGGGTAGTGTGAGTGGGGCTGAATGGAAAGATGATTCTCCAAACCCCACCAGGCAGAAGCAGGTGTGCTGCAAATCCTGTGCTAGGGTAGTATCAGAGGATTGAGAGGGAAGCTGATCATCCATCCTGCCCGACTCCAGCAGAAGTAAGCAGTGCCCTCATTCCCCAAGCAGGGTATTGTCCAAGGCGTCCAGTGGCAAGCTGAACCACTGTCCCACCAGGCAGCACTGAGACTTAACAAGGCACTATGAGGTCAGGGGTGTCACTTCTATTCTTCACCACAACCTTCATGGCAGTGGGATCAGCAAGGAGCTAAGCTTCCACAAACACCCAGCATCAATGAAAATGAAAAAGTAAGTGTGGGCTGGGGATAGGTGACACTCCACTTTCCCCCATCCCTTGTGTCAGTGAGGCTTGGTGGGAAGCTGCCTCCACAACACCCACCAGCATAAGATAGATGAGGTAGTGTGAAATAGGACTAACCCCACAGCGGTCCTCCCCCAGTGGAGAGCTGAGCCTCTACCTCTACCCAGCATCAACAAGGCCAAAGGAGGTGTGCTATGTGGGGCTACTCAGTGCTCTGTTAACCCCTACCCTTAGGAGCTCTGACTGTGAACTAAGTGGAGATAACTGTCCCACGAAAAGAGAGCTGAACTCCTGACTCTGGCCACTGTGACAGTTTGCCTTGATGAAAACAGCTGGAAAAAAAAAAAGGAATCACCAGATACACAGGTATGCCCAAACGAAAATGAACTTTAGCTATAAAAGTTCCCAAATATATAAAACATGTACCAGAAAAACAGGTTTACTGGAGTAAGTGAGAGGACTAGCCAAAGGGACACAGCCACAAGTGGCCCCCTCTGGGAAGCCTCTTTATCCCCATGGTCCTGAGACTCCACCTCTGTTCAGAGACGCCAGAGTGGGAAGGAAAAATAGGCAGGAGGGACCCAGCCCAAGCAAATGGTCCACTCCAGGAAAACCCTTTATCAGTGGGTCAAAGAGAAGTTCTCAATTTGCTTAGAACTGAATGAAAACAAAAATGCACATCAAACTATGTGGAACGCAGCTAAAACAGTGTTGGGAGTGAAATTTATAGCACTAAATGCTTATGTTGGAAACAAGAAAACGTACTGAATCAACAATCTGCATTCTCACCCCAAGAAACTAGAACAAGAAGAGCAAAATAAACCCAAAGCAATCAGAAGGAAGGAAACAATGAAGATAAGAGCATAAAAATCAGTGAAATTGAAAATAGTAAAACAGTAGAGAAAATCAATGAGACAAAAAGCTGTTTCTTTGAAAAAAAATTCTCTCAAGAATTTGATAAAACCTCTCAGAAGGCTGACAAAGACAAAGAGAGCAGACACAAAGCACTAATATCAGGAATGAAATAGGGGACATCACAGTAGATCTCACAGTTATTAAAAGATAATAAAAGGAATACAACAAACAACTTTGCATTCATAAATTTGACAACTTAGAAAAGAAATGGACCGCTTCCACAAAATCCACCAACTACCAAAATTCAACCAAGATAAAATGGACAATGTGAATAGCACTAAAATCATAAACTGAATTTATGATTTTAAAACTTCTGAAAAAGAAATACCAAGGCTCAGATGGCTCCATGGAGAATTTTACCAAACAGTTAAAAAATAATTAAACCAATTTATTTCAAGAAATAGGAGAGATCACTTCCTAATTCTCTTTATGAGGCCAGTATTGCCTTGACACCAAAACCAGAAGACAGTATTAAAAAAAAAAAAAATCCACAGACCAATATACCAATGAACAACGATGCAAAAATCATCAATAATATATTAGTAACCTGAATCCAGCAGTGTATAAAAGAATTATACATTATGACCAAGGGGGATTTTATTCAGATATACAAGGCTGGTTTGACATTAGAAAATCGATCAATGTAATCCGGCATATTAACTGGCTAAAGAAGAGAAATCATATGGTCATATTATTGTGCACAAATATCCTTGACCAAATGCAACACCCTTTAATGATAAAAAACTCTCAGCAAAATAGAAATAGAGGGGAACTTCCTCAACTTACATCAACTTAATATCTACGAGTAAAATCATACTTAATAGTGAAAGATTGAATAATTTCCTCCTAAGATCAAGAAAGTGGCAAAGACATCCACTCTCACCACTCATATTTAACATACTACTGGAAGCTCTACCCATGACAACAAGGCAAGAGAATAAACAAAAGGCATACAGATCGGAAAGGGAGAAATAGACCTGTCCCTATTTGCTCGTAACATATTGTCTACACGTAAAACCCCAAGGAGCTAAAAAACAAAACAAAACTCCTAGAACTATTAAGTGAGTTCAGCAAGGCCACTGGTTACAAGATCAGCACACAAAATTCAGTCACATTTTGAGAAGTCAAAATTAAATATTCAATATTATTTACAATTGCTCCAAAGAATATGAAATATTTAGATATATATTTAAAAAATATGTACAGGATTTTTATGCTGAAAATTACAAAAGGCTGAAGAAAGAAATCAAAGAAAACCTAAATAAACAGACAGGCGTATAACTTGTTCATGGATTGGATGACTGAACATATTAGAGATCTATTTGATTTATAGATTTAATTCAATTCCTGTCAAAATCCCAGAAAGATTTTTTACAGACATGGTCAAGCTTATTCTAAAATCTATATGGCAAGTCACAGACCCTAGAAAACCCTACAAATCTTGAAAAAGAAGAATAAAGTGGGAGAAATAATTGCAGTATTAAGGCTTACAGTGTAGCTGCATTAATTAAGGCAGTATGGCTTTTGTGGAGAAACAGACACCTAGACCAATGAATAGAGTATAGAACCCAGACGTATACCCACACAGTATGCCAAACTGATTTTTGACAAAGGTACAAAAGCAATTCAATGGGGGAAGGAGAGCCTTTTCAAAAAATGGTTGGAGCAATTGGACATTCAGAGACAAAATAGTGAACCTCAACCTAAACCTCACCCTTCATGCAAATATTAACTCAAAATGGATTATGGACTTAAATGTAAAACGTAAAACTATAAAACTTCTGGAAAGAAATATGGAAGAAAAGCTCAAGGACCTTGGACTAGGCAAAGAATTTTTAGTCTCAAGACCGAAAGCATGATCCATAAAAGAAAAGACTGATAAATTGGACCTCATCAAAAATAAAACCTTTTGCTTTGCAAAAGGCCCTGTTAACAGAATGAAAAGACACTGGGATTGTCTGCCGTTCCCTTGGGAGAAACTGGATGAAGAGTACATGGGATCTCTCTGTATTATTTATTACAGCTGCATGAAATCTACAGTTATTTAATTTTAAAAAGACAATTTACTGGTAAAGCAAAAAATAATAATAAATTCAACATCTAGTGATAAACTGCTCAATAGACACAAATTACCAAAACTCTCTCAAGAAGAAATAGATAACCTGAACAGCCTTACATCTACTTAAGAAATTGAATTTGTAGTTAAAAAACCTTTATGCATAGAAGCCTCCAGGCCCAGATTGCTTCACTGCTGATTTACATCAGACATTTAAAGGAGAAAATAATATCAGTCTACACAAAATCTTCTAGGAAAATGAAAGGAGGGAATACTTTCATATGAGGCAAGCATTAACCTGATACCAAACCCTCACAAATACAATCAGACAAGAAACTTATTGGCTAATATTCCTTATGCATACAGAAGTCGAATGCATAATGACCAAGTTGGGTTTATCCTAGAAATGCAAGTTTTGTTTAACATTTGAAAATTGATATACAATTCACCAAATTAACATACTTTATTAAAAACTTTACAGTCATCTCAATTTATGCAGAAAAAGTTTTGACAAAATCCAACACACTTTTCTAATGAAAGCTCTCAGCAAAATATGAACAGAACAGACTCCCTCATTCTGATAAATGGCACTTAGGAAAAACCTACAGCTAACACCATACTCTAATAGTAAAAGATTGTATGGTTTCCCCCTCATATCAGTAAAATGACAAGGTTGTCTGCTTTCACCACTCCTATTCAACAGTGTAATGGAAATTCTAGTTAGCCCAATAAACCAGAGGACAGGAAAACCATCCAGAATGGAAAGAATGAAGTAAAACAGTCTTTATTTTCATTCAGCATGGTTATGTATGTAGAAAATCCAAAGGAATATACAAAAATGCTACTGGAACTAATCATTGAATTTAGCAAGATTGTAGGATACAAGGTCAACATACAAAAATGAATTTTGTTTCTACATATTAGCAAAGAACAATAAAAATTGAAATAGGGCTTCCCTGGTGGCGCAGTGGTTGAGAATCTGCCTGCTAATGCAGGGGACACGGGTTCGAGCCCTGGTCTGGGAAGATCCCACATGCCGCGGAGCAGCTGGGCCCGTGAGCCACAATTGCTGAGCCTGCGCGTCTGGAGCCTGTGCCCCGCGACGGGAGGGGCCGCGATAGAGAAAGGCCCGCGCACCGCGATGAAGAGCGGTCCCCGCACCGCGATGAAGAGTGGCCCCCGCTTGCCGCAACTGGAGAAAGCCCTCGCACGAACCGAAGACCCAACACAGCCAAAAATAAATAAATAAATAAATAAATAAGAAAATCCTTTAAAAAAAAAAAAAAAAATTGAAATAAAAAATATCATTTACAATAGCATCAAAAATACGAAACATGTAGGGACAAATTTGTCAAAATATGTGAAAGGGCCTGTATACTGAAAACTACAAAACATTGCTGAGGGATGTATCTTGTTTACGGGTCAGAAGACATCACAATGTTAATAAGTGCGTTCTCTCTCAATTGATCTTTAGATTCATCACAATCCCAATCAAAATCTCAGCAGGCTTTTTAAATTAAAAATTGACAAACTAATTCCATGGAAACTTTGAAAAAGAAAATCAAAGTTGGAGGACTAATACTACCTGATCTAAAGACATATAAAGCTATAGTTATCAAGACAGGGTGGTATTAGTGTAAAGATAGATATATAGATCAGCAGAACAGAACAGCAAAACCAGAAATAGACTGACACATATGTAGACAACTGATTTTCAACAAAGATGCAAAGGCAATTCAGTGGAAAAAGGATATAGTTTTTTTCCCCCTCAAAAATGGTGTTGGAACAATTGGACAAAATAAACACAATTTCCTCCATACATCATGCCATATTCAGAAATTAATATGATACATGGATCCAAATGATACATGGATCCAAATGTAAAATCTAGGTCTTTTTCCAACTAGAGGAGAACATATGAAAAACCCTTTGAGACACTGTGTTAACCCCCAAAGAAATTTTAATAGGATATCAAAAGCATAGTCTATGTAAGAACAAACTGATAAATTTGATTTGATCAAAATTAAAAGCTTCTCTTTAAAAAACAATGCTAAGATAATGAAAAGACAAGTTGTAGACTGGGAGAAAATGTTTTCAAATTGTATATCTAATAAAGGACTAGTATCCAGAACATATAAAGATCTCTCAAAACTCAAAGAAACAAAAAATGAGCAAAAGATTTGGGTAGACACTTCATCAAAGAAGATATATGCATGGCAAACAAGATCATGAAAAGATGGTTAACATCATTCGTCATTAGGTAAATACACATTAACCATGATGAGATACCACTACACAGCTATTAGAATGGCAAAAATTAAGACAACTGACCTCATCAAGTGTTTGCAATTATATGGAGGAACTAGAACTCTCATTCATTACTGGAGGGAATGTAAACTAGTACAACCATTCTGGAAAAGTTTGATAGTTTCTTTAAAAGTTCAACATCACCAACCATATGATCCAACCATTCCATTCCTATTTATTTACCCAAGAGAAATGGAAGCAGATGTCCATACAAAGACTTGTGCACAAATGTTCACAGCTTTAGTATTTATAATAGCCCAAACTTGGAAACTCAAATGTCCATCCACAGGTGACTAAATTTTGAATTCAGTATGTAATAGAATACTACTCAGCCATAAAAATGAATGTACTACTGATTCATGCTACATCATGGGTGAATCTCAAAATAATTATAAAAGTAAAGCAAGCTAGACCAAAAAAGGGGTATATACTATATGAGTCCATTTAAACAAAATTCCAGAAAATTGAAACTAATATTATATAGTGACAGAAAGGAGATGAGTAGTTGGTTGGGGGAAAAGAGGTTTTGAGGCAAAGGAAAGGCGGATTTACAATGGGAAACTAGGAGACTTTCGGGGGTAATGGATATGTTTATTATCTTCATTGCAGTGATGACTTCACAGGTGTGAATGTCGAAACTATTCAAGTGGCACACTTCACGTACATTCAGTTTATTATAATATAAATGAATTATACCTCAATTGGGCTGTCTAAAAAAGGAATAATATAAGAACTACATGAAATTCTTTAGATTCTTCTTTTCCTGATACAGTTCGTTTTCTGTTAGAAATGTTTGAAATCTAAACTCTAATCTCCTAATGCATTAACTTATTTTGGCAGAATGAAGATCTGACTCTTTTAATTAAGGAAATGGAGCAGGGACGCAGTGACCTGGAGAAGGTACAAGACCTTTACTCGGAGTCCTTGGTCATGGACTGGTGGTACAACGGAGAAAAGGACGGAGACAAGTGAGTACAGCAGAGCTCCCACTTCCCCATCGCAGGGGGTCCTCTAGGATGCTCTGCTGGATCTCTTTGCCACTTCTTTCTGCAATGCTTTGTGAGATTTCTTTTAAAGAATCACATAGTATGATTATGTTAGGATTTTTGTTTAAGCAAAGGGAACTCATAATCTAGTAAATTAATAAAGATTGGCAGACTTTCCTGGTGGTGCAGTGGTTAAGAATCCGCCTGCCAATGCAGGAGACACGGGTTCGAGCACTGGTCTGAGAAGATCCCACATGCCACGGAGTAACTAAGCCCGTGCGCCACAACTACTGAGCCTGCGCTCTAGAGCCCATGAGCCACAACTACTGAGCCCGTGTGCCACAACTACTGAAGCCCACATGCCTAGAGCCCGTGCTCCGCAACAAGAGAAGCCACCTCAATGAGAAGCCCACGCACCGCAATGAAGAGTAGCCCCTGCTCACCGCAACTAGAGAAAGCCCAGTCACAGCAACGAAGACCCAACGCAGCCAAAAATATAAATAAATAAATAAATAAATAAAATTTTAAATATATTAAAAAATAATAATAATGATTGGCTTAGAGAGGCCGCATAGTCATCCTTATATGTAGATTCTGAAACCCTTGCATGGGCCCTAAGGATGTCTCATCTCCACCCAGTGTGGACAGTACCCCCCACCAACCCAAGCAGTGACGGAGCAGAGCGGGAGTGCTGTGTCATGAAGGAGATCTGACTCAGGGTCAGGAGGCCAAGGTCCAGACTTCACTCTGTGTGACCTTGGTGGATCTCCATATTATCCATTGCTATGGGTCTCAGTTTCCTCATCTTTAAAATGATGGCTGTGGTGGTAGGATTTCAGATAGATGATTTCCTCGGGTCTTTTCCCATCCTATATTCTAATATGTTTATTTTGGGGTTTTGTTTGTTTGGTTGGTTGGTTGGTTTTGGGGGTTTTTTGGCCATGCCACATGGCTTGTGGAATCTTAGTTCCCCAACCAGGGATTGAACCTGGGCCCTCGGCAGTGAGGGCACAGAGTCCTAACCACTGGACCGCCAGGGAATTCCCTCTAATATGTTTCTAACTAGTAGTTCTTAAATAAATATCAAAACCACCCTAACAAACACTCAGAAAATGTGTCAAATCTTATTTAAATGATTTCACATTGTACACATATTCAAGTGTCACAGCTTCATATAAATACCCCATCAGAAGGATGTCTTTTTATTTAAAAGAGTGATAGCAAAAAGGAAAGAAATTGAAAATACATATTAATCAGGATTTCTCCTGCTTCGAAATTTATTGTCTTCCTCTTAGCAAATTAAGCGTTTAATATGGGCTGGGGACAGGGCATGAGCATGGAATCAGTAAAAAGATAAATGTTATACCAGGCATCTCTTATAATGAGATTTTACAGCATTATTTTTTTTAATTTGTTTGGGAAAGCTTAGATACATCTCCTAAATCTGGAGAATTTAAGCAAATAAACTAAGAAATAAATGAGCAGCACATCAGTGTCAATTATCTTCTCTATACTTTCAGCTAGTACCTTACCTGTCTTCCCCTTGCTTAATCAAACTAAAAAATCTCAGGACAACATGACCAGCTATTGCTTGGAAGTTGGTTTGGTCAGTTGACTGTATCTGCTATTGATTGACTAGTAGATGTATTCTTGATTTTTTTATATGTATATATATTTTAGGGGCTATAAGGAGCAGGTGCTAGAGTCATGCAGAGGAGTGTTTTAATCCAGGCTTCCCACCATTACATGTTAGTAACTTTGGGCAAGCTACTTAACCTCACTGAGCCTCAATTTCCTCATCTATAAGAGGGGAATAATGGTCATCATAGGGTTGTTGGGTGGATTAAATGAGGGCATGCCTGGCACATAATAAGAGCTCTGAATTAATATAAAGAAAAGAGTAAAATGCAGTGCCTCATTCTATAGATATTATGCTTCTGTAGTTCCTTATAACATATCATTAGGAAAAGTTAATTCGCCTACCTAGCTGTGGTCGAAAACAGATTGAGTTTTTTACCAGGTGAAATAAATGTTACAGCCTCCAAATCTCATCTCCCTTCTTTCTTTTTCAAACGTTTACTGAGTACAAATCATACGCCAGGCGAACTGGGGTGCACAGATGAATGTAAGCCTGGGCCCTTGTCACAGGATGCAGTGTGGTGGGGCATCATGGGACACTGGGCGGGTGCTCCGTGGAGATGGGCTTGGAGGGGGAGGTGAAGGAAGGAGGGCGTGCTTTACAGTGTTGGAGCAGGAGGTTGTTCTGGAAACTCCTTTCTGTGGCTGCTGTGTTCAGAGTGTCAGAGAAGGTGTGCCTGGGAAAATATTTAGGAATTTTTTGGGGATCCCTCCTGGCCCGAGATCTTCAACAGAATGGTTTGCCATGATCTGGTGCTGGCAGAGGGTTCAAGGCAAGGGTTTCCCTTCTCTGGCTTTTATAAGAGCTAGCTGTTCAACCCTTTAGTTAGAGAAAAGGGTTTCTATAATGCTTTCTGCTTTACAACAGACTCTTTCTCGAGTTAATCCTCTCATCAGCTCCATGCTGTTAGTGCCCAGCTGATGTTTCCTGCAGTTCGTGGGTGAGGGAAGTGATGAAATTTAGAGGATTGAGCGACTGCACTTAGTCACATAGCTGGGAAGGAACAGAGCTGTGATGTGAGCCAGGGCTGGGCTCCTGTCCACTCTTCTGCGGGGCAGAGATAAATGACTATTCTTATTTTAACCAAATATAAGGGAAGAGGCTCACTTCTTAAGCTTGCAGCATTCAACACGATTGTATTGATCTAACTCTGCCTTCTTGAGGGAAATTTTGTTTCCCCCTCCTTTTTTTTTCTTTCATCTTCTTTGTCTACTTTTTATCTAAACAGGCATCAAAAAGAAATCTGTTCCATTGTTTCAACCCCAGAAAAATGTGCAAAATCTCATGCTGATGTCAAATCAACACGAATGTTGAAAGTACCAGAGGACCTGTCAAGTCAAAAGATTCAGAAAAAGAAAGTCCTCCACGCAGGTATCAGTGAACAAAATGGTTGACTCTCATTACCAGTTTTCCTTCAATGCAAGAAGGTAGAATAAAGCTGAAGCCCCATAATATTTTAAAAGAAGCCTAAACCTGTGTTTTTTAAATTGAAATTTTTATCGAAGTGATTATACATTCACATGCAGTTATGAGAAATAATACAGAGAGCTCCCATATATCTGCTTTTCACCCAGCTTCCCCCAATGGTAACATCTTGAAAAAATAGTACAATTTTGCAACCAGGAGATCGACATTGATACAATCCACGATCTTACTCAGATTGCCCCAGTTTTACATGTGTTCATTTATGTGTGTGTATGTGTGTACTTCTATATGATTTTATCATACGTGGTTTCATATTTCCACCATCACAGTCAAGATACAGAACATCTCCATCACCACAAGAATCCCTGGCATTGCTCTTTTATAACCACAGCCATCTCCCTCTGACACCCTTTCCCAACTCTTGGGAACCACCTAGTTCTCCATTTCTAAAATGTTGTCATTTCAAAAATGTTATATAAAATGGAATTATACAGCACATAACCTCTGGGTTTTGGCTTTTTTCACTCAACATATTTTCCTTGGGATTCATCCAGATTTTTGGCAGGTATCAACAGTTCAATCCTTTTCATTACAGAGTAGTATCCTGTGATATGGATGTACCAGAGTTGGTTTAACCATTCGTCTGTTGAAGGACATCTGGGTTGTTTCCAGTTTGGGGCTATCACGAATACAGCAGTTATAAACATTTTTGTATAGGTTTTATGTGAACATAATTTTTTATTTCTTTAAGATAAAGCCCAGGGGTGCCATTGCTGAGTCATATAGTATTTAATGTTTAGTTTTATAAGAAACTGCCAGACTATTTGCTGGAGTGGCTGTGCCAATTTATATTATCACAGCAAAGAACGAGTGATTCAGTTTCTCCACATTCTCGCCAGAACTTGGTATTGATTGCCACTATTTTCTATTTGCACTGTTCTGATAGGTGTGTAACGTCTCATGGTGGTTTTTACTTGCATTTCCCTAATGACTAGTGATATTGAACATCTTTTTATGTGCTCATTTACAATATATCCTCTTCAGTGAGATAGATATCCTCTTCCATATATCCTTTTCAGTGAAATGTCTGTGCCCATGTGCTTTGCCCATTTTCTACGTGGATCGTTTGTTTTTTATTGGTGAATTTTGAGAGTTCTTCATGTATTCTAGATACTAGGTCTTTATCAGATATGTCGTTTGCAAATGTTTTCTCCCAGTCTGTAACTTGTCTTTTCATCCTCTAATGAGGATCTTTTGCCAAGCAAAAGCTTTTAATTTTGATAAGATCCAATTTATCAGTCTTTCCTTTATGGATCATGGTTTTGGTGTCAAATCTAAGAACTCTTTCCCTAACTCTAATTCCTGAAGATTAGCTTTTATGTTTTTTCCTACAAATTTTGTAGGTTTATATTTTACATTTAAGTCCATGATTCGCTTGAGTTAATTTTTGTATAAGGTGTGAGTTTTAGATCAAGGTTTTTTATGTTTGTTTGTTTGTTGTCTGGCCTATAGATGTTGCTTCGGCAGCATTTGTTGAAAAGGCTATACTTACTCCATTGAATTAATTTTGCACCTTTGCCAAAGATCATCTGGGCATATCTGCGTGGGTTAAATCTAGATTGTATGTTCTGTTTCAGTGATCTGTGTGTATATCTCTCCACATAGATCACTGATCAATGTCTTCATTAATGTAGCTACATGGTAAGCTTTAATATCAGATACAGTGATTCTTCCAACTTTGTTTTTCTTTTGCAAAGTTATTTTAGCTATTCTAGGGCCTGAAATTTCTGCTTAAATTTTAGAATATGTTTGTCTGTGTTTACTAAAAAACCTCTCAGATTTTGATAGGAATTGCATTAAATCTATGTAGATCAATTTGGGAACAGCTGACATCTCTACAATGTTGATTCATCCAGCCTCTGAATGTGGCATGACCCATGAACATGACCCCTGACCATGACCATGTATTTAAATCTTCTTTGATGTCTTACAAGCAGCATTTTGTAATTTTCAGCTTACACATCCTGTACATATTTTGTTAAGTATATACCTAATTATTTCATTTTAGTATTTGGAACAATTACAAATGGTACTGGTTTTTTAATATAGGTTGCTGTATGTTCATTGTTAGTGTATCAACATGTGATTGATTTTGTGTGTTGATCCCGTAATGAACAACCTTACAGAACTCACTTAATGGTGCTAGGAGTATTTTGGGTTTTGTGGGTGGTTTTTTAAAAATTTTGGTGTGTGTGTGGATTCCTTACTGTTTTCACATATACAGTATGTTACCTGCAAATTTGGACAGTTTTATCTTCTTTTCAAGTCTTTCTGGCTTTATCTCTTTTTCTTGCCTTGTTGGCAGAAGCTAGAACTTCCACCACTATGTTTAATAAGGGTGATGAGAGTGGGCATCCTTGCCTTTATCCTGGTCTTAAGGGGGAAAGATATTCAATCTTTCACCAGTAAATATGATTTTAGCTGTAGGTTTATTGTAGATATTCTTTATCAAGTTGAGGAAGTTCCCCTCATTCCCAGTTTTCTGAGAGTTTTTATCATGAACTGGTACTGGATTTTGTCAAATGCTCTTTCTGTGTCAAATGATATATCATATGGTTTTTCTTCTTTAGTCTATTGATATGATGGTGGATTACATTGATTGCTTCAAATGTTGAAGCAGCCTTGTATGTCTGGAATATCTTCCACTTGGCCTTAGTGTTTATTTGCAGTGCTTTTGAGTGTAACTCTTTGTATGGTTTTTGTAATGGTTTCTCTGGGTATAACAGCATATAAATATGACTTATAACACTCTTCTGGTATCAACATTTTACCACTTTTTGTGAGTGTGGACATCTTACTTCAGTTTAGGTTTCTTTGCCTTCCGCAGTTTTAAATATCATTGTCTTGAGTATCAGGTGATGCTACAGTTTTTATTTAAATCATCAAATATGATTTATAAATCTCAAGAGGAAAGGATAATCTATTGTATTTACCATATTTTTGCTCTCTTTTGTTCTTTCTTCCTTCCTGATTCTCCAAAATTCCTTCTTTTATCATTTCCTGTCTGTTTGAGGAACTTCCTGTGTTGTCTTTAAAGGTAGGTCTGCTAGCCACAATTATTTTTTATTTTTTCTTTGTCTAGGAATGTTTTTATTTTCTCTTCGTTCTTGAAGGACATTTTTGCCATATTCAGAATTTGCAGTTGATTGTTCTTTCCTGTCTATAGTTGAAAAACATAGTGCCTCTTCCTCGGGCCTCCTACTTTTTAAATGTGAAATTTGCTGTTGTTCAAACTGGTGCTTCCCTCTAGGTACTGGGTCCTTTCTCTCTGGCTTGCTTTAAAAAATTTTTCTTTGTCTCGAATTTTCAATGTTTAACTCTAATGCATCTTGGCATGGATTTCCTTGGGTTTACTCTGCTTGGGGTTTGCACAGCTTCTTGATTTGTATGTTGTATCTTTCACCAAATTGGGGACGTTTTCGTCTATTACTTCTTCAAATGGTCTCTCAGTCCCACTTTTTTCCTCCCTGTCTTGGGACTCTGATAATATGAATGTTGGGTATTTTGCTATTATCCTACAGGCCCCTGAGGCTCTGTTTATCTTTTCTTATTGTATTTTCTCTCTGTTGTTAAAATTGGCTGAATTCTATTTTTCTGTCCCCAGAGTTCTCTGATACTGCCCTTTACCATTTTCACTCTACTATTGAGCTCATCCAACAAGTTTTTTTTATTTCTCTTATTTTATTTATCAGTTCTACAGTTTCCACTTGGAAACTTTTATAACTTCAATTTCTTAGCTGAGATTTTCTGTTTGTTTATTTGTTTCAAGAGAAATTGTAATTAATTGCTGAAGCATGTTTTCTGACAGCTTCTTTGGGATCCTTGTCAGATAATTCCAGCTTCTGATTCATCATGGTATTGGCATCATTTGATTGTTTTTTCTCCATCAAGGTGTGATTTTCTTGATTCCTGATATGATGGATGATTTTTTTTACAGTATCCTGAATGTTTTGTCTATTCTGTTAGGGACCCTGGATGCTGTGTAAATCTTTTATTTTAGGAAGCAGTTGTCCTGTTTAAAGTTAGCCCATAGGTCATGGCCTGCTCTTGTGGGTTGTGGTTCCAATGGTAATTTCGTTTCCACAGCCTTTGTGGTGTTATTTTGGTGCTTGGTTTCCTGGTGTCACTGGGGCTCCTACTGGTGCTGCCTGAGGGAGCAGAGGAGTATCCCAGGCCAGGATGCTAGACGCCTCTCAGTGGAGGAAGGTTGTGGTGGCTTCCCCTGCCACAAACACACTGTCTTTTGCGTGTCCCCATGTCTCTGGGCAGGAGAAGAGAGCCTCAACCCCATAGGGACCAAGAGGCATTGGCTGAAGCTTGGTCCCTCTTGCATGATCTGTCCATTTGCCCTGGGGTCTCTGTCTTAAGCCCATGGGGACAAAGAGGATTCCCATACTGGGCCACTTGTGCAGTAGCATCCCTTTTGCCAGTCCTGCCTGCCCATTCCAGTAAACGTGACTTTTGCTAGAAATGCTACTTGCCACTCATCCTGAACATTTTAATGGCCTTTTGTCATTTGTACCATTTCACTTAGATTTGGGCTTGTTGCTATTGGTAGGCATCCCTGTGCTGAGTTTTTATTCTGTTTCAATTTTTAATTTAGAAGAGTGATGAAATGTGGTGACTGACTGTACAGAGCTGGGGGAGTAGTTAAATCCTTGAATCCGCTGCCAGATCAATATACTTTTACTCCTTATTTGCAAAGTTTGGGAATAGTACACTTGTTCTGTTTGGGGACTTTGGGAGCTAAATTTCATTTTCATTTGGACACACACCTGTTGTTTTTGCCCAGCGATTTTGATCAAGGTGGCCTGCCGGTGTAGTCAGGGGCAGGAGTTCAACTCTCCTATGTGGATCATTCATCTCTTTTGCTCACAGACATAGCTCCTGAGAAAATTTGTCCTTCTTAATTCCTTGTTACAGAGGCAACCAAAACAGGAATCACCCTGTTTGTTGCCTAGAAAAACAAATAACACATAGCACACTCCTAACTCCATGCATGGAGACCACTGGTGTTACCTTTCTGTGCAAAAGATAGACAACGCAGATTATTAGCTAATTATTCACTCTAATTGTCTAATTTCTTGTAAGAGAGGGTAAGTCCCTTCTTGTCGAAAATAGGACACATTTCATTTATGAATACTACCTAAAGCCTTGGTACTACAGAAGGCATCCAGGTCGTGAAGTACAGAACACATTTACAATTAGTGTGGTTTCTGTGACCACATGGGAAAAGCAATCAACATGTCTTGGTACAAACTTATTATCCTCTAAAGCACACAGATTCAATGTCAGAATTTGATAAGTGTCTACTTGCTAGTTGAAAGGACCCAACAGAGGGTAGAAAATAATATAAACAAAGGCTTAGACAGCAACTGTGGTCAGCAGAGTTTCTAAAATGAACTACAGAGATGTCCCGCTCTAAACGCTGCAAGCTGTGAATGTGATGGGGCATCACTCCCATGATTCTGGGAGTGATAAGAGTGTTATGTGACCTCGGCCAGGTTCTCTAGGAGAGCCCAGTGTACTCGTGTGAGCCCCTGAAAGCAGGGTCTTTTACCAGCTGGTGGCAGAAGAGGAAGTCAGAGAGATTTGGGGCATGAGGGGCATCGGCGTGCCATTGTTGGCTTGAAGATAGAGGGGGCCCATGAGTAGGAATGGGGGTGCTTAAGGAGCTGAGGCAGGCCCCCAGCTGACAGCCAGCAAGGAAATGGGACCTCAGTCCCGCAACTGCAAGGAAATGAATTCTGCCAACCGCCTGAATGAGCTCGGAAGCAGATTTCTCTCCAAGAGGGGCAGAGTTTGAACTCAGATCAGTGGAGCAAGCCATTACCGCAGCATTTACTTGGTAACAGTACTGTCCCCCTGAGGGTTGGGAGACTGAACCTGCTTTCTTTTTAAAGGATCCAAGAATGTAGTTGCATCTCATAAAATACCTCCTTCCAACCCACATTCCTTTAACCCTTCTCCCTGTGGTACCCACAGAACCAACCAAAACCAGCCTACTCAGGAGCCAGCTCTCCACCCTCAGGAGCTCAGCTTGCAGTGAGAGGAAGGACGGCCTTTCCAATTCCAGCAGCTGGAACACTCCAAGCGACAGAGGCAAGCCAGCAAGGGTCTCTATGTCAGGAAGCCCAGGGTGGTCTCCCCTCCCCAGTGTGTCTGCTCCTGAAAGAGCTGGGTAGAGGTACTTTGGGGGGAAACAAATAATTTTTCAGTGAGTCCAGATAGCTTCCTCTTCAAAGGACTCCCTTGTAAATCAGGTCGGCTTGCTTTAGTGAACTGGATTTTCTTAGGGTCAGACTTGCATATATGGTGCCTGGGTGTTTAATACACCTGTGGCTCGTGTAACCGCGGCACTAGTGATGATGCTTGCTCTAACTCCGTGGTTTGAATTTGAAAACCTAATACTTCATAGTTGGTTTATTTTCTTCCCCTCATTCACAGGCGGCGCCATCCGACAAGCCCCTCTCTGACCCGTATTGTCAGGCTTTTGGGGGCTAAATGTGAGGAAAACGAGACTTTTCCACTCAATTGTTGTGACTACTGATAATATCATTATTCTTAAAATAGTAAATTTTAAGAGTAAATTTCCTAAAAGTTTAATTCCTGTAGCACTTTTCCCTATCTTTCAAAGAGGTGATAAATAATAAACCCCCAGCTAAACACACACGTCCACACAAGCCCCTAAGTAGTAGGAAGCACCTGAGGGACAAATTTACACCTGTTGTTACTGAGCCATAGCTTAATCAAACCCTGTGTTCTTCAGTGCTGATCCGTGTGATGCCTTTTCCTCTGTTTCAGTTAACCTGACCTATTTCCTGAATCTGCTACGTGCACAGTCCTTTAAGGGGCTTATCCCATGATGATTGGGATATGATTTCTTAGGCATTTAACTAGCTCACTCCCAAACACCCCTTCCTTCTACATGCTGCTGATTCAACTAGCTCATATCCCTTTTCATTTATGAATCCAAGCTTCTATAAGGATATACATTAAAAACTCCAAACAACATTTTCAGTAATTTGAAAATGTGAACTTATAACTAAACAGGACCTAGTAGGGATGTTGGTTTTCTGCACAGAGCTGAGGAATTACAGAATAAACTCTCGAAACCTGAAATGTTGAACAAGGCTCTCCTGTGTAATTTGGGGGGAGTCTAATGAGGGCCACATTGAACAATTATTGGTTCATGGTATTCTTTTTTTTTTTTTTTAATTTATTTATTGGCTGTGTTGGGTCTTCGTTTCTGTGCGAGGGCTTTCTCTAGTTGCGGCAAGCGGGGGCCACTCTTCATCGCAATGCGCGGGCCTCTCACTATCGCGGCCTCTCTTGTTGCGGAGCACAGGCTCCAGATGCGCAGGCTCAGTAGTTGTGGCACACGGGCTTAGTTGCTCCGCAGCATGTGGGATCTTCCCAGACCAGGGCTCGAACCCGTGTCCCCTGCATTGGCAGGCAGATTCTCAACCACTGCGCCACCAGGGAAGCCCCGGTTCATGGTATTCTTACTTGACATTTTAAAAATTGTTTTCTGGAGACTGAGTTTGTCTCACCCTTTTATGGAGAGAGATTTCAGTGAGTATGGGGTGAGATAGATTAGCAAAGCAATGAGAGAACCCTATTCACTCTTGCATTGGTCTTTAGTGTCCATTGCAAATGAATCTTGCCTAGAACCCCCTCTGACAGATCAGTTCTGGGAAATACAGTCCATTAATTAGCCCTCACTCACAACTGAACTCAGAGATAAGTGTGATCCTTTTGCATTTTGATATAAACCCCATATATGAGGAAATTATACAGCTGCCATTTCCCTTTCCACAGAAATGGGCATCCTGCTGACAAATGAGTTTCCAGATGACAAGTCATTAGAAAGATTGACTCGAGAAGGAAACCAAGTTTATGACCAAGAGTGAGTAATTTTACTGGGACAGTTTTGTTGTGTTTTTGTTTGATATAAGTTTTAAAACGTCACAGTCTCGTGTTCTTAGTTCTGCAGGAATGTCTTCAGCAAACTGGCTCAAGATCCATGGCTTGGCGGCCAAGAAGCTCACCATCATGGATGCTTTGTCCATAGCCGCCGTCCCTCACAGCCCCACCTATGTCCCCATTCTGGACAAGCATGTCATTTCCAAGGTCTTTGATGAGGTAAAACTGATTTTCTATATGTCCCTGCTTGATGTAGTTTTCATTTCCTGCCTAAATAAAGAGTAGTCCATTTGATGTCTTGTACAGTTGTAACAGAAATGTATTTCAGCCATTGGGAAAAAATTATTTGCAAAGGCAGTAAAAAGGAGAGAGAGAAGCTCTTAAGCATTTTTGCTTCTAAGCTGAGAAGAACAATTTCTTCTTTGTTGGGTTGGCAGTTCATGGCTCGTTGCTGATGGGTGGCATTGTGGAGCTGCAGAAATGTCTGAAAAGCCTCTAGGTCAGAGTCATGAGTCACGAGTGAATATCAGTCTGTATCAAAGGACAGGGAGAGCTTGTGAGAGATTATGTCCATCCTATGCTTACCTTCTCTTCCTAAATACAGTGGCATCTTTTCCATCATAAAAGTCTCCAAAGGAAAAAGTCAGAAAGAGGGAGGGAGAGAGACACAGAAACAGAGATGCAGAAAAAGAGAGAGATTGAGAGAGAGGATCGGAAGTGAGCCAGAGCACAAGAGCCATGAGAAAGTGAGAGTCATGTCCTGGAAGGAGAAAAAGAGCCTCCGGTAGGAGGGCGCAAGTTGGGGTTAACTGTGGAGGAAAGCCAACCACTGTAAAGTTTGCCTTGAATTGGGCAACTGGAAAGTCCTTGCCCTGTGCAAGAACGGATCCAGTGGAGCAGCCAGATTGCACAGAGATGAGGAACACAAGAGAAACAAGAACAGGAAGATTGAACCCTGGTGCTTCCCGGCAAATATAGCAGCAACTAATGATTTAAATAGGAATGTATCAAGCTTTACAGTCACTAAATTGAAATAATATGCTTAAAAGACCTTATCTCATGCTGAAATTTTACAGAGGGTATGTAGGAAATTTGGGATTTGCTTCCAAATAATCTGGACGGTGGGAGTAGTTGGGGGAAGGGAGGAGTAGATAAAGCAAGATTGACCATGAGCTGATAATTGTTAAATTTGGATAATAAGAATATTGAGTGGGGGGAGGGTCATTCTACTGTTCTCTCTGCTTTTTTACGTATTTGGAAGTTTCCATAGTAAAAAGTTGAGAAAAAGCAAAGGCAGGAAAATTAAAAAAAAAAAAAAAAAAAGGCTTTATCTAACTGGTCTTGCAATAGCTGAAATTTGGTGTATTTGGAAGAAGCAGATGAATTGGTGGACTTTTTCTGTTAGTCACATTTAAGCGATTATACCCATGGAGTTTGATATGCATCCTGGTTTGACATGACCAGCAGTTCTTGCTCTGGAGGTTGGGTATATGACCTGTTAGGCTGGGTTCCTGATGACTTTGCCTCAAGGTGAGCGGTCCTATCCCTGGCTGTGACCTTGTGACTGGAAGATTCTATTTCTACCTTCAGTAAACTCTAACCTGATTAGTCAGATACCAACTTATCTTTTGAATTTGACTTCTTCCAAAAGCAAGAGAGAGAAACTGAATGCTGATTTATTCCTTCTAGGAAGTTTGGTGACAGCTTCTCATATTCTGTGCACTTATTTTATTAATATTCTTGAGTTTTATTTGAAAGAAAATATATTTGGTGAACTAACCCTGGAAATAGAATTTTCTGGTACTTATCATGTCTCCTTCTAAGCCTCCCAACAACCTGAGATACATTGAAAAGTAAATTCTCAAAAAACAAATATGAGAAGGTAGGAAAGCAAGCACATAAAATCAAAGGAAAGATTTATAGATTGAATACATAAAAATGTTATTTTGCATTAAAAACATATAAATAAAATGAAGGCACATCTCAGAAAAATATTTTTAACATATACTACAAAGAGTTACAGGAGTAATATCTTAAATATGTGTTTGCATGTGTGTATCCATGTAAGTTAGCACGTGCTTGTGGTGTGTGTGTATAAATCAACATTCAGTATACACACAAACATGCACATGCACCCATACCATAAAGGAATAAAAAAATGATAAATATTCCAGTGGAAAATCTAGGGGAAAAAGTTTAAAAATAAAATAAAAAGTCAAAAACCACATATAAAAATATTTCTTGCTGGTAACCAAATAAATGCATTTTTGAAAAAATGCAAATTAAAAAAAAATTAGACAACTTCCCCCCATCATCAAATTTGTAAGGTTAAAAAATACTAATAAACAGTGGTGGTGAAAATAGGATGGAATTAGAACTTTTACATCCTGCTGGGGGGAGTATAAGTTGGTATAACCTTGGCAGTATGTTCAGAGGTGTTAAGGGCTTACAACTTTTCCTCCAGCAAATCCATATGTAGATATTCCATAATCTACAGAAGGAAGTAATCAGAAATACTGAAGAATATATTCAGAGAATAATTATTGCTGCCGTATATCTAACAATGAGAAAATTGAAAACGACCTAAATATCCAACAAGTACACCCATATGATTGAATGTCATACATTCATTAAATATCATGTTTCTGAAGAATAAGTAATGACATGGGGGAAAGCTCTCAATACAATGCTAAATGAAAAAATCAGGGTACAAAACCACATAGATAGTACATTAATTTGGTTACATATGTGTATGATGCAGACATAGCACTCCTTCTCTCTCCCTTTTCTCTTTTACCAAAATGTTACTAGTGTTTATCTGAAGGGCGAGATTATTGGAGATTTGGGGGTTTGTTTATATAATTTTTAGTTTTTGTTGTAGTTCTTTCAACTCTGAACATACATTAATGATATGCTGAGAAAAAAAAAGTTAAAAACAGACCTAAAACAAGAGATAAAATAGTTTAAATGCAAAGGACACTTGATTTTTAATTAACTTATTGGTTTATTTTTATATGATGAGTAATATATGAGTACATTCTTGTATACAATGACCATTTAGAAGTCTTCAGAGGAAAATGTCAAAGCTTCTCTCTCCACCAACCTCATTTATGAAGGAAACACTGAATAATTTGGTGAATATCCTGCTAATCCTTTTCAAGACACACACACACACACACATATGAATACATTATATATATTTTTACACATACACATAACAATTTTAATATACAAAACAATTTTAATAAGGTAATACCATATGGATTTGCTATTTTATCTTTTAAAAAAATATGTCTTAGAGACTTTTCTATGTGTAGATATGGGTCTATCTCATTTTTGTTAGTTGCAAATTTCTTCCCCATTGTTAATGGACATTTACATTGTGTCCTTCCTCCCCCTATTACAAACAATCTTGTAATGGATTTCCTTGCACAGAGACTTCTGGGCACCTCTACAAGTCTATCTTTGTGATAGATGGATTGCTGGACCCAAAGAATGTGTACATTTAAATATTTGACAGATTAAACCAAATCACCCTCCAAATAGGTTCTATATTTCCACTAGTTTATATTCAGAAAGACAGCCATTTTCCTAAGAGGAACTGTATATCATACTTGTTGATAAGCATTAGTTCTACAAGTATAGAGATACTTTGAAAACCTTAAAAATAGTGTGCAGACCTGATATCTTATTCAACTTGTCCTCTCCTCATACTTAGAAGACATAAACATAGTAACTCACTGCAGCACTTTGAAATTTGCTCTCCAGGCTGTATGCAATGTATCTGGACTCTGGGGATAATAATATACCTACTCTGAGACTGTTATACTATGTATAATTTAGTGAATATATATAGTATAGGTATATATATATATATAGTATAAAAAGAAGTAATGCATATAATGGGCTGCAAGCACTGAATAAATGTTGGCTTTTATTATAAAAATATTCAATAAATATTACATTGCCTATTGTATGCAGGCTCTGAGCTGGGCTAGACTACAGCCTACCCAATCACAACTTACAATCTCATGGAGGAACTAGCAATTAAAATAAGAAGTTCTAGTTAAATGTGATGAGTGGGAAGAGCAGAGTGAAGATGCCAGAGAGGCCCCTAACCACCTTGAGTTGGCAGAGAGGGCTTTGGACCTGGTCTGGAAAGTTCAGACCTGGGGGATCTGATCAGTCCAGGTTTGGACCTAGGGGAGGAGGAGTTACGAGGGTGATGAGGTGGAAGGGAGTGAGGAGTGACCTAGGGGGAAGTCTAAGGGTCAGAGGAAGTTTGTCATTCCAAAGAAAGTTTAGTGCAACTGGAGGAAGGTGTGAAAGCTGGTGAAGGTTGAGTTAAGGATTTTATGAAGGTCATCCTGAGGGAAACCGAAGGGTTTTTAGCAGAGGGCAGAGAAGATCAGGTTTGGTCTTTGGCTACTGTATGGAAAAGGGTTGTAGAGGTTCAAGGCTGGGACGATGGGGGGCAGTCAGGAGGCAAGGTCTAGGTGGCTGTGACCCAGGTGACAACCCTGAGGATGGACCCAAGGCTCTATATAAAGTCAAGTCGACAGGACTGAACTGCATGGGGCTGAGAGAGAGAAAAATGTTGAGTGACTTCCAAGAAGGAAAAAATGGAAGAGTAGTGAGGGTCCTGTTTTTCTGGAGAACCTGTCTTCTGACCCCAGAAATCAAAGCTAAGGGACGAGGATGTATATTTTTTCACGTGCATTCCACCATGGGCACCTGTGCTCGTGCCTTCTGTGGCTTTGTAAATTCTCATCACGAGCCTGTGGGTACGTAGCACACGACATGCTCTCCCCACTCCATTATTGCTCGTAAGAGCAAGAATCATGATGATGAAGGAAATATACTGCAATAAATTCCAATTTCACCCTCAAAGCACACTTACATCTTTTATTTAATATTTTCTCTGATGGAAAGAATGGGAAAACAATGATCGAAAAATATAATCCCACTGCGTGAGATACATAGCTTTTTGAGATTTGGACCTAACAGTTTTTTGAAAAAGTAGACAAAAGTAGAATGGAGCTGAAAAGGAAACATGAATCTTAACCCACTTCACTGAGAACTGTAATTGACTTTTACTCCTGTGTTCTTTGTACAGCCACATCTGTCTGGGTAGAATCGTAAAGCAGCATTTGGCTTTATCCCCAGCTACTTGTTTCATTCATGACTTATGTATGGGCTGTTTCTTCTTCTGGAGCACAATGTTATTTTGGTTTTCATGTTTCTTGGACCAGCATCAAATCTGTCACCTTGGAAATGAAGTGTTGAGCAGAGAGGTTGCCCTAGCAACTCTTCATTACAAGGTGCTAACTGGCACTTTCAGTTTTCCGTGGACCAGATAAGTTTAACCTTAGCCCTTTCAAAAAGATTAAGTCATCACCAAGTCATATACACAGTAAAACTGCTTTAGTTATTTGATGAATCTGGAATTTAAGGCTCTTTATTGCCAATGGCTTTGAAAAAGAAGAAACAATTTGGGAACATTAGTTTGCATCGTTGAAAAGTCCACTACATCACCACCACCACCATCATCATCATCCTGTCTTAACAGCACTGCATCAAGGCTTCCTGCTTTGCCCTAATCTGGGTTCAGCACATAGCTTTGTGATCAGGTAGCCTGGGCCTGCACCCCAGCTCTGTCACTGACTCCTGATGGGTCATGGCAAGGTCCCTAATCTGGTACGTGGTGAGCCCTCAGACTAGGTTTTGAGAAAAACATTTGATCTCATCAAAGTATCTGATGGAAAATTTAGACCAGCGTAGTAAGATGGCTTTTTTTTTATTATTATTTATTTATTTATTTATTTATGGCTGTGTTGGGTCTTCGTTTCTGTGCGAGGGCTTTCTCTAGTTGTGGCAAGTGGGGGCCACTCTTCATCGCGGTGCGCGGGCCTCTCACTATTGCGGCCTCTCTTGTTGCGGAGCACAGGCTCCAGACGCGCAGGCTCAGTAGTTGTGGCTCGCGGGCCTAGTTGCTCCGCGGCATGTGTGATCCTCCCAGACCAGGGCTCGAACCCGTGTCCCCTGCATTGGCAGGCAGATTCTCAACCACTGCGCCACCAGGGAAGCCCCAGTAAGGTGGCTTTTTATCTCATCATTTAGCTGACGAGGAATGTTAGGGATGCTGCTAAGGGCATGGCATTTTGTTGCTTTCAAATATAGTAGCGATGAAAACGATACTGATAGAAAAGTTTATTTTAATTAAAAAATTTGAACGGACAGTTAATACAAAAGCTATACATAATCATTGTGTAGAAAAATTAGAAAATACAGATAAGTAGAAAAGAAACAATAGAATATAATTCCTCACAGATGAATTGTTTGGTGGTTATCTGGCCCAAGTTTTTTCACTACATATATGTCCTTTGTTCTTTGTTTTTGTTTTACCAAAATGAAGTTGAACTAAAGATACTCTGTGCCTTGATTTTTACTCAACAGTCTATTTCAAACATTATTGCATGCCAGCAAATACTCATTTACTATACCAATTAAAATGCTAGTGACCTCACTAGCATTTTAATTGAAATTTACATTTAAAATTTTTATTTTTATTTTCTAAAAATTTAGATTGAAATTTGTGAGATATAACCTACACTGTAGCAAGCAACATACTTTCATGAGTTTATGAGTGATCTGATTGACACTTCTCTTTCCCAGTTCACTTTGTAGCCCCACCTTCAATTTGTTCTGTGGAGCCTGGAGATGTTTCTGTTTAAGCAGAGGTTTAAGCTTCAGCACTCAGCAGTTTGCACAACTATAAAGTCACAGCACCTTGTTCAGGGTCAGCCATGTGGGATTTGCACAGCCTTTGCATTTTCATTACTCACATCCAGTCAGACCTCTCCTTGGCCAGTCTGACAGCAGGCTCTGGGATATTTTTTGGAAGAAATGATTTAGTTGAAAAACAGTGAAGTTGGTGAATTCAGTTAGTGTTGAGTGATGAATATATAAACACCAGTTTACACTATTTTCTCATTTTCAAAATGTTGTGGGATTGCTTACAAACACAGCCAGAATGTTGTCAGGCAGAATTCTTCCTGTACTACTTTAACAGCTAATAACTGTGTGTACAGTTCTGTATCCCCCTTTCTTCATTTAGCATATCTTATGAACATATTTCCTTGTAATGACCAATTTTGGATGAATTTTAATGGTTGTGCTAATATTCAATAACATAAATTACTACAATTAATTTAACTATTCCCCCCATTATTGGGCAGTTTACTTGGATTTTTTTTTTAATAATCTTTTATTTATTTATTTATTTTTATATTTATTTTTGGCTGTGTTGGGTCTTCGTTTCTGTGCAAGGGCTTTCTCTAGTTGTGGCAAGCAGGGGCCACTCTTCATCGCGGTGCGCGGGCCTCTTCACTATCGCGGCCTCTCTTGTTGCGGAGCACAGGCTCCAGACGCGCAGGCTCAGTAGTTGTGGCTCACGGGCCTAGTTGCTTCGTGGCATGTGGGATCTTCCCAGACCAGGGCTCGAACCCGTGTCCCCTGCATTAGCAGGCAGATTCTCAACCACTGCGCCACCAGGGAAGCCCTTGGAATTTTAAGAGTGCCTATTTTCCTACATCTTTGCTGTTACTTAGAGCAGTAACATTAAAAAAAAAACCCTACCAATTGCTAAGTGAAAATGGTATTCAATTTTAATATTTTTTCTTTTATTGTTTGAGAACAGTTTTCTTGTGTAAGCTAAATATATCTCTTAAAATCTTGGTTACATCATTCACCTTCTTGGCAAACATCTCTTTTAAAATAGCAAAGGTACGCTCATCTCGTGCCTCAATCACCAAGAACTCAAATTTGGTAGACTCCAAACACAATATTTTACGATAGAGATAAACTTTTAAAAATGTTGGAGCCTCAGCTATTATTTGAATTTATATAATTTTAGTCTTTTACGTATTCAGTAAATGGTTACTTTGTACATGCATTGTGCTAGAAACTAGTATTTTTTAAAGGAATAAAAAACTAGAGTTCAGTGGAGAGGAAAACCAAATAACAAAACTGCATTTCAATGTATGTATCTATACAGGGATTGAATGAGAAAATATATGGATTGCCTAGTACTTGGCAAAGAGTAAGAGATGAACACTATTATCATTTTTTTAAGTTTTTATTTTATTGTTATTTTTTATACAGCAAGTTCTTATTAGGTATCAGTTTTATACATATTAGTGTTTACATGTCAATCCCAATCTCCCAATTCATCCCACCGCCGCCACCCCCCCCACCCCACTTTCCCCCCTTGGTGTCCATACATTTGTTCTCTACATCTGTGTCTCTATTTCTGCCTTGCAAACCAGTTCATCTGTACCATTTTTCTAGATTCCACATATATGCGTTAATATATGATATTTGTTTTTCTCTTTCTGACTTACTTCATTCTGTATGACAGTCTCTAGGTCCATCCACGTCTCTACAAATGACTCAATTTCATTCCTTTGTATGGCTGAGTAATATTCCATTGTATATATGTACCACATCTTCCTTATCCATTCGCCTGTCAATAGGCATTTAGGTTGCTTCTGTGACCAGGCTATTGTAAATAGTGCTGCAATGAACATTGGGGTGCATGTGTCTTTTTGAATTATGGTTTTCTGTGGGTATATGCCCAGTAGTGGGGTTGCTGGGTCATATGGTAATTCTATTTTTAGTTTTTTAAGGAACCTCCATACTGTTCTCCATAGTGGCTGTATCAATTTACATTCCCACCAACAGTGCAAGAGGATTCCCTTTTCTCCACACCCTCTCCAGCATTTGTTGTTTGTAGCTTTTCTGATGATGCCCATTCTAACTGGTGTGAGGTGATACCTCATTGTAGTTTTGATTTGCATTTCTCTAATAATTAGTGATGTTGAGCAGCTTTTCATGTGCCTCTTGGCCATCTGTATGTCTTCTTTGAGAAATGTCTATTTAGGTCTTCTGCCCATTTTTTGATTGGGTTGTTTGTTTTTTTAATATTGAGCTGCATGAGCTGTTTATATATTTTGGAGATTAATCCTTTGTTGATTCGTTTGCAAATATTTTTTCCCATTCTGAGGGTTGTCTTTTCGTCTTGTTTGTAGTTTCCTTTGCTATGCAAAAGCTTTTAAGTTTCATTAGGTCCCATTTGCTTATTTTTGTTTTATTTCCATTACTCTAGGAGGTGGGTCAAAAAAGATCTTGCTGTGATTCATGTCAAAGAGTGTTCTTCCTATTTTTCCTCTAAGAGTTTTATAGTGTCTGGTCTTACGTTTAGATCTTTAATCCATTTTGAGTTTATTTTTGTGTATGGTGTTAGGGAGTGTTCAAATTTCATTCTTTTACATGTAGCTGTCCAGTGTTCCCAGCACCACTTATTGAAGAGACTGTCTTTTCTCCATTGTGTATCCTTGCCTCCTTTGTCATAGATTAGTTGACCATAGGTGTGTGGGTTTATCTCTGGGCTTTCTATCCTGTTCCATTGATCTATATTTCTGTTTTTGTGCCAGTACCATATTGTTTTGATAGCTGTAGCTTTGTAGTATAGTCTGAAGTCAGGGCATCTAATTCCTCCAGCTGCGTTTTCTTCTCTCAAGATTGCTTTGGCTATTCGGGGTCTTTTGTGTCTCCATGCAAATTTTAAGATTTTTTTGTTCTAGTTCTGTAAAAAATGCCATTGGTAATTTGATAGGGATTGCATTGAATCTGTAGATTGCTTTGGGTAGTATAGTCATTTTCAGAATATTGATTCTTCCAATCCAAGAACATGGTATATCTCTCCATCTGTTTGTGTCATCTTTGATTTCTTTCATCAGTGTCTTATAGTTTTCTGAGTACAGGTCTTTTACCTCCCTAGGTAGGTTTATTCCTAGGTATTTTATAGTTTTTGTTGCAATGGTGAATGGGATTGTCTCCTTAATTTCTCTTTCTGGTCTTTCGTTGTTAGTGGATAGGAATGCAAGAGATTTCTGTGCTTTAATTTTGTATCCTGCAACTTCACCAAATTCATTGATTAGCTCTAGTAGTTTTCTCGTGGCATCTTTAGGATTATCTATGTACAGTGTCATGTCATCTGCCAACAGTGACAGTTTTACTTCTTATTTTCCAATTTGTATTCCTTTTATTTCTTTTTCTTCTCTGATTGCCATGGCTGGGACTTCCAAAACTATGTTGAATAATAGTGGTGAGAGTGGACATCCTTGTCTTTTTCCTGATCTTAGAGGAAATGCTTTCAGTTTTTCACCATTGAGAATGATGTTTGCTGTGGGTTTGTCGTATATGGCCTTTATTATGTTGAGGTAGGTTCCCTCTATGCCCACTTTCTGGAGAGTTTTTTTTTATCATAAATGGGTATTGAATTTTGTCAAAAGCTTTTTCTGCTTTTGAGATGATCATATGGTTTTTATTCTTCAATTTGTAAATATGGTGTATCACATTGATTGATTTGTGTACATTGAAGAATCCGTGTATCCCTGGGATAAATCCTACCTGATCATGGTGTGTGATCTTTTTAATGTGTTGTTGGATTCTGTTTGTTACTATTTTGTTGAGGATTTTTGCATCTATATTCATCAGTGATATTGGTCTGTAATATTCTTTTTTTGTAGTATCTTTGTCTGGTTTTGGTATCAGGGTGATGGTGGCCTCATAGAATGAATCTGGGAGTGTTCCTTCCTCTGCAGTTTTTTGGAAGACTTTGAGAAGGATAGGTGTTCTTCTCTAAATGTTTGATAGAATTCACCTGTGAAGCCATCTGGTCCTGGACTTTTGTTTCTTGGAAGATTTTTAATCACAGTTTCAATTTCATTACTTGTGATTGGTCTGTTCGTATTTTCTACTTCTTCCTGGTTCAGTGTTGGACGTTATACCTTACTAAGAATTTGTCCATTTCTTGCAGGTTGTCCATTTTATTGGCATAGAATGGCTTGTACTAGTCTCTTATGATGCTTTGTATTTCTGTGGCGTCCATTGTAACTTCTCCTTTTTCATTTATATTTTTATTGATTTGAGTCCTCTCCCTCTTTTTCTTGATGAGTCTGGCTAAAGGTTTATCAATTTTGTTTATCTTGTCAAAGAACCAGCTTTTAGTTTTATTGATCTTTGCTATTGTTTTCTTTGTTTCTATTTCATTTATTTCCACTCTGATCTTTATGATTTCTTTCCTTCTACTAACTTTGGGTTTTGTTTGTTCTTCTTTCCCTAGTTCCTTTAGGTGTAAGGTTAGATTGTTTATTTGAGATTTTTCTTGTTTCTTATTGTATTGCTATAAACTTCCCTCTTAGAACTGCTTTTGCTGCATCCCGTAGGTTTTGGATCATCCTGTTTTCGTTGTCATTTGTCTCTAGGTATTTTTTGACTTCCTCTTTGATTTCTTCAGTGATTTCTTGGTTATTTGGTAACGTATTGTTTAGCCTCCATGTGTTTGTGTTTTTTACATTTTTTTTCCCTGTAATTTCTTTCTAATCTCATATCGCTGTGGTCGGAAAAGATGCTTGATATGATTTCAGTTTTCTTAAATTTACTGAGGCTTGATTTGTGACCCAAGAGGTGATCTATCCTGGAGAATGTTCCATGCACACTTGAGAAGAAAGTTTAATCTGCTGTTTTTGGGTGAAATGTCCTATAAATATCAATTAAATATATCTGTTCTATTGTGTCATTTAAAACTTGTGTTTCCTTATTAATTTTCTGTCTGGATGATCTGTTCATCTGTGTAGGTGAGGTGTTAAAGTCCCCCACTATTATTGTGTTACTGTCGCTTTCCTCTTTTATAGCTGTTAGCATTTGCCTTATGTATGGAGGTTCTCCTATGTTGGGTGCATATATATTTATAATTGTTATATCTTCTTCTTGGATTGATCCCTTGATCGTTATATGGTGTCCTTCCTTGTCTCTAGTAACATTCTTTATTTTAAAGTCTATTTTATCTGATATGAGTATTGGTACTCCAGTTTTCTTTTGATTTCCATTTGCATGGAAAATCTTTTTCCATCCCCTCACTTTCAGTCTCTATGTGTCCCTAGGTCTGAAGTGGGTCTCTTGTAGATTACATATATATGGGTCTTGCTTTTGTATCCATTTAGCGAGCCTCTGTCTTTTGGTTGGAGCATTTAATCCATTCACATTTAAGGTGATTGGCAATATGTATGTTCCTATTACCATTTTCTTAATTGTTTTGGGTTTGTTTTTGTAGGTCCTTTTCACTCATATGTTTCCTGCTTAGAGAAGTTCCTTTAGCTTTTGTTGTAGAGCTGGTTTGGTGGTGCTGAATTCTCTTAGCTTTTGCTTGTCTATAAAGATTTTGATTTGTTTGTCAAATCTGAATGAGATCCTTGCCAGGTAGAGTAATCTTGGTTGTACGTTCTTCCCTTTCATCACTTTAAATATATCATGCCACTCCCTTTTGGCTTGTAGAGTTTCTGCTGAGAAATCAGCTGTTAACCTTACGGGAGTTCCCTTGTATGTTATTTGTCGTTTTTCCCTTGTTGCTTTTAATAATTTTTCTTTGTCTTTAATTTTTGTCAATTTGATTACTCAGCATCTTTCTCCTTGGGTTTATCCTGCCTGGGACTCTCTGCGCTTCCTGGACTTGGGTGGCTATTTCCTTTCCCATGTTAGGGAAGTTTTTGACTATAAGCTCTTCAAATATTTCCTTGGTTCCTTTCTCTCTCTCTTCTTCTTCGGGACCCCTATAATGTGAATGTTGGTGCATTTAATGTTGTCCCAGAGATCTCTTATGCTGTCTTAATTTCTTTTCATTCTTTTTTCTGTATTCTCTTCCATGGCAATGTTTTCCACCATTCTGTCTTTCAGGTCACTTATCCGTTCTTCTGCTTCAGTTATTCTGCTATTGATTCCTTCTAGTATAGTTTTCATTTCAGTTATTATATTGTTCATCTCTGTTTGTTCTTTAATTCTTCTAGGTCTTTGTTAAACATTTCTTGCATCTTCTTGATCTTTGCCTCCATTCTTTTTCCGAGGTCCTGTATCATCTTCACTATCATTATTCTGAATTCTTTTTCTGGAAGGTTGCCTATCTCCACTTCATTTAGTTGTTTTTCTGGGGTTTTATCTTGTTCCTTCATTTGGTACATAGTCCTCTGCCTTTTCATTTTGTCTCTCTTTCTGTGAATGTGGTTTTCATTCCACAGGCTGCCGGACTGTAGTTCTTCTTGCTTCTGCTGTCTGCCCTGTGGTGGATGAGGCTATCTGAGAGGTTTGTGCAAGCTTCCCAATGGGAGGGACTGGTAGTGGGCAGAGCTGAGTTTTGCTCTGGTAGGCAGAGCTTAGTAAAATTTAATCCGCTTGTCTTTTGATGGATGGGGCTGAGTTCCCTCCCTGTTGGTTGTTTGGCCTGAGGCGACCCAGCACTGGAGACTGCAGGCTCTTTGGAGGGGCTAATGGCAGACTCTGGGAGGGCTCACGCCAAGGAGTACTTCTCAGAACTTCTGCTGACAGTGTCCTTGTCCCCACGGTAAGCCACAGCTGTCCCCCGCCTCTGCAGGAGACCCTCCAACACTAGCAGGTAGGTCTGGTTCAGTCTCCCCCAGGGTCACTGATCCTTCCCTCTGGGTCCTGATGTGTACACTACTTTGTGTGTGCCCTGCAAGAGTGGCGTCTCTGTTTCCCCCAGTCCTGTTGAAGTCCTGCAGTCAAATCCCGCTAGCCTTCAAAGTCTGATTCTCTGGGAAATCTTCCTCCTGTTGCCCAACCCCCAGGTTGGGAAGCCTGACATGGGGCTCAGAACCTTCACTCCAGTGGGAGGACTTCTGTGGTATGAGTGTTCTCCAGTTTGTGAGTCACCCACCCAGTGGTTATGGGATTTGATTTTATTGTGATTGTGCCCCTCCTACCATCTCATTGCAGCTTCTCCTTTGTCTTTGGATATGGGGTATCCTTTTTGGTGAGTTCCAGTGTCTTCCTGTCGATGATTGTTCAGCAGTTACTTGTGATTCTGGTGCTCTAGCAAGAGGAAGTGAGCACATGTCCTTCTACTCCACCATCTTGAAGCTACAATCCCATTATTGATAAAACTATTCTTAATAGAATTGATAAAACTGTTCTCAACTATTGACAAAATTAGTGGTTAAAATGTATCTCTGGTCTAACACTGGGAAAAATTCTAACAGAATCAGCCCAAACTAGGGCTGTCCATGTATTCCAGCAATTATGGTCAGTATCTCTCTCTCACTCTCCGCCTCCCCCCTGCCCCCCCTTCCTCCCTCTGCCCTCCATCCCTCACAGTTAAAATCTTCTCACACAGGGTGTGATTAGCATCAATTTGGTAAGGCTTCTAGGTTAACCTCAAGAGAAATGAAGTAGGTAATACCTTGAGGCTCCCTTTTATTATCAAACTGTGTCCAGAGGGGTCTCCCATTAGTTGGTAATGCTTGATTTGCATTATAAGAGGTAGCAAGTATCTTTGACCAATAGAATGAAATGGAAGCAAGGGTATACCAGTTCCAAGCCCAGGCATTAAGGCTCCTTGGTTTTTTCTACTTACTCATTTGTGCCTGGGAACATGCCTGGTCAAGCCTGCTAGAGACACGTGGAGCAGAGCCAAGTCCCCCCCCCCAGTCATTCCAAGAAGTCATTCCTAGATCAGCCAACAGCTAGTTGGTTGTTCCATTATTTTGTTTTGAAAACATAAACAATTATATATATGTATTCATATCTCTGTGTTACTTTCCTAGGTTTTCTGTGACAAAGTGTACCGCAAACTGGGTGGCTTAGAAATTTGTTTATTCTTTCACAATTCTGGAGGCTGGAAGTCTGAAATCTAAGTGTTGGCAGGGCCATGCTTCCTCTGACTGCTCTAAGGAAGAGCCCTTCCTTGACTGTTCCTAGCTTCTGGTGGTGGAATCCTTGGCATGCCTTGGCTTGGAGCTGCATTACTCCAGTCTCTGCCTCTGTCATCACATGGCCCGGCCTTCTCTGTCTCTGTGTCTACATTTCCCTCTTCCTATAAAAAAAAAAAAAAAAAAAAGGAGTTAACAAGTAAAACATGTTCAGGAGGTGTGACCAGGTGCTTTCATTCCCTCTCAAATAGTGTCAGTTTCCTCATTAACCACACTCTCCTCCCCACCTGCTTCCCTACAGAAGCTGGGAAGCCATGATTCTGATCCCCCAAGTCCCTGTGAGAATGCCCCTTATGACCTCATAGTCACACTAAACTTGACATCATCAAGAGAATAGCCCATGGGACCGCCACATGACCACCATGTTGTAAAAACTAAGACCACAGACTGAAGGTGTGGAGTATGACTTTGTCTTTCCCTAAATCTGCATGCAGAACGGAATGAGAGTGGGTGCATACGAGCCAAATTTGAACTCCTACCACACTGAAGTCCATGATGACCATGCAAGGCATGAGATCCAAATCCACCAAAGAGGGAGGTAGAACATTAAACAGTGGGTTTTCTTTACGCATCATCAGTCAGGCATCCAGCGGATCCTGGTGAAATGGTATAATGCTGCTAAATATTTCGTGGTGTTGATTTGCAGTTGAGCCATAAGCTGGCAATTTGTAGAGCTATTTATAGACTTCTAGAGGGGTCTTTTTCCCAGGGGAGATAAATATGTAAGGGTCTTTCATTTTGTTGAGACTGATTATTTTTCCTCTGAAAGTTTATGTGAAATTTTAAGAGATGGTGTTTTTTGTTTGTTTGGTTGGGGTTTTTTTTCCACTTCTGCAAATTTCATTAAGTTTTCAAAGTCCAGTCAACTCACCTTTTAACCCACTGTTTTGGCTTCTTCTCTTTCACAAAGATTGCTTAGAAGCCACATGATGAATTCTTGTGTCTGACAAGTAGCAAGGTTTGACTATTCAGCCAGACTAAATTTCTTGCTTTTCAGCCTTCTGAATCTTTGGCTATTTTGTTTGTTTCTTTTGGTCTTGATGTTTTAATTGCAGAATTATGTAGTTTTCAATTTCAATATCTATTTTTTTACATGATTTTATTTTATTGTTTAAAATACTATTCTTTTTCTCATCCATTTTTTCTTAACGGCACTGTTCTTACACTTTTATATGACTGTTACATCTTTGAACAACCTAATCATACTTAATTTTAATCATAATTCATATAATGTTATTGTTAGGTGGCTCGTAAAATTAACTTCTACTCACGTGAATTGATGTTCTGATTGTTGATTTGCTCAGCTACTGTTTTTAGCATTTTTGTGTGTGTATTTAGGAATTTTAGTACGTTGGCACATTTTGACAAGATTTTTAAAAATCTGTTTTTTTCTCTGTCTTCTGTTTTGCAGTTACCTAAATCCATCCCCTTGTACCCCAGTCATTGGTATTTAGAGCCCTTGTCCCATGATGATACTGGGATAGTGTAGGTTTAGGGTGGCTTGGTTCAGTTCTTGATTGTTAGACCGCACTAGTGTCCTCTCTCACCAGGCAGGGCCTTCTTGCAGGGGTGAGAGAACCTCACACTAGTGCTGGCTTCAGGCACTGAGCCTGGCTCAGAGTCCCACTTGCTTCCCGGGAGTTGAGCTCCCACCGCCCCTGCCATCTTTGCCCACGAGAGTCAACACACAACTTCAGCCCTGCTGACTTATTCAACTTTTTGTCTCTAGAAATACATCAACCGTGCATCTTTCTTTTTCCTTCTCTCCTTCTTCCTTTCCTTCCTTTCTTTTTATGCATTTTTTTCCTTAAATAACAACAATACAATTTTTGTATGATTTTGAAGGCAAAGGGGAACATAAAACATGAGCTCTGTATCATCTGGATTGGAAGTAAAAATTTACTTCTTAAAAGTGATTCCCACATTTTTTAAAATTAACATATCAATTTATTGAAATTACTGATAGAAAATATTCTGAAAGTAAATATCACAGGTCCCTGTTGTCAAGGCCAAAGCTTTCTTTCATCTTATTATGATTAATTGGTTTTTTTAAATTAATTTTTATTGGTGTATAGTTGCTTTGATTCCCCACATTTCTAAAATGCCTACATGCTCCTCGTGGTTGGAATCATACACAGTATCGAAACACTGTTAGACCTTGTATTCTCCCGTTATACTTCTTCTTTTTATGTAAATATTAAGATATGGAATAAGCCTTTTTGCAAACATACATTTATTCATTTATCAACAGATATTTGTTGAGGGCCAGGCACTGTTCTAGGTGATAGGAATACAGCAGTGAATGAAACAAAGTAATATGCAAACAGGTAAATGTAAAATATTACAGGTACTGTTAAGATAGCATGGAATCAGAGGCATCCCCAAACCCAGAAGCAAGCATCAGACACAGAAAGAAAGAACTCAAAAAGATTCCCTCATTCTGGTACTCTGCTGTTCTTACAGAAAGTGGTTTCATTGATCACTAAGCCTTTTTATTTGACATGTATAAGGATCTCTTATAAATTGATAAAGAAAATGGTCAAAAGATATTAACTATATTAACTATTAACTATATTAACTATTAACTATATTAACTATATTAACTATTAACTATAATCAGATATTCTTAAGAGAAAATCAAATTTAAAATAAATATGTGAAAAAGATGTTTAACCCAACTAGTAATTTACAAAGTAGCAACAATGAGATTCTATTTCTTATCGCCTATGCCCTTCAATTTGACAGAGGCTTATTAAGATAACACTTGATTCTGATTTGGGTTTCCTGAAACAGGTTTTCTTTTGGGAGGGTGGGGTGGTATTTTTAAAATATATAGTTTTAAAAATTGGAAGGAAAAGGTTAGCAGTGATATCTCTGATTCGTATTTCTTTTATTTTCTGTATTTTCTAATTTCTCTACAAATATAATGTATTGATTTTATAGTCAGAAAAACATACTGTACAGCCATTAGATCCATTTTTGAAGGCCCATGTTAACCTATCAAGTGACCCTTTCCTTTGGCATTGGCATATAGGTGTTCCCTCTGGCACATGTATGCAATGACACAAATAAGATGACTTTAATTAACCCCCAAGGAGTGAAGCTCAATATCTACAAGCAAAAAGTGGAACAGGCAATTAAGTCCTATGAAAAGTGAGTATTATACCTGGCTACTCTTTAATGGATGTGGAATTTGTTTTGGCTTGTTTTCTCTTCTTTTAGCTTAAATTTTTCATCTGGCGCAGCTATTTAACAGTGGTCCATAAGGAATATTAACAGCAGCAGCAGCTAACATAGGGGGCTTCCTCTGTGCCAGCACTGTGTTAAGTACTGGGTTGGCCAAAAAGTTCGTTCGGGTTTTTCCCTAAGATGTTAACAGAAAAACCCGAGCAAACTTTTTGGCCAACCCAATACTTTACCTGAGTATGTTCAACAGGGTTTTCCAGAAACCATCTTCCCTTTCCAAACTGTAGAAATCTCATGTTTCCATGAACTCTTTAGAGCTTTCCTTTTAGCAGAGTGAATTGGACCATTTTAGCATCGAACATTCTGTAAAGTGACACCACACCACAACAAAGAGATAAAATGCCACAATAATGAGATAATTTATTTAAACAATTTTTATATCAAAATCAAGAAGATGACCAAGTTGACTACAGTGAAAACTGTACTCCTAAATAGCCACTGTGTTAGTATTGAGTTAGGGGGCCTTTTTTCCCAAGGGCAAATAACCCAGGGTTTGCCAGGCAACTGCCAGTCTGGAGAAGGAGACCCAGGTGGGAAGGAGACCCAGGGTCCTTGAATCCCAGCCCCTTCCTGGGGCCTGGCTCCTTCTGGCCTGACCCAGGAGCCCGCCTCAGAGTGTTGGTGGAGAACACAGCTCTGGGGCTAGAATCTCACCCGCTCCCAGCTCTCTAATCACCTCCGCACCCTGCCCCTCAGCACTTAATTAGCCCTTGGTGCACACGCTTAATTAAACTTTGAGCTACCCAGCTCCTCCAGGCAAGCCTATTCTTGGTTCTGGAAGCTGTGCAATTGGGTTTTCATTTACCACCATGTGGTTGGGAAAAAGGTAATAAAGTACGCCAAAGTGAATGACGGGGCCCAGGCCAGCATTTACTGATCTGCTGTCATTTTGCAGTGTGTCTAGTGTGTGTTCAAAAAAAAGTATAGGGCTTCCCTGGTGGCGCAGTGGTTGAGAATCTGCCTGCCAATGCAGGGGACGCGGGTTCGAGCCCTGGTCTGGGAAGATCCCACATGCCGCGGAGCAACTGGGCCCGTGAGCCACAATTACTGAGCCTGCGCGTCTGGAGCCTGTGCTCCGCAACAAGAGAGGCCACGATAGTGAGAGGCCCGCGCACCGCGATGAAGACTGGCCCCCGCTTGCCACAACTAGAGAAAGCCCTCGCACAGAAACGAAGACCCAACACAGCCATAAATAAATTAATTAATTAACTAAAATTAAAAAAAAAAAAAAAAAAAAAGTATAAAGCCTGACTTCTGTTGCCTAGAGTGCACGACCCAGCGCAGAGGCTGGCCTTTCCGCCCCACGCCCATCACAGTCTTCTCCGAATCTCCTTACACTTGAGCCTCCTCCACTGCCCTTGCCTGAGAGCTGAGGCTGTGTCGCATGGGCTCCTGCAGCTGCCTCCACGGGCTTCTCAGGACTTCTCTGAGTCTTTGTGGGCCCTTCATTTCTCTCAAAGGCAGGCTGAACTCTGCCAAGGCTCGCCCTCCCCTGTGGGCCTGAGACTTTGCTCTGTAGGTACCCTCTTACTGGTTCTGGCCCTCTTCTCCGCCTCCCCACCCCCGCACCAGGCAGTCCTTCCCTTGCCTTGAAGCTCCACTGCCCCTCTTCCTGCCCCCTCCCACCAGCTGTCCTCTTTCTTTCCTTCTTGCCTCAGCGCCAATGGCCCTCCCCAGAGAGGCCTTTCCCCAATGACTCTCCACCACCCACCTTGCGTGTGGCCCTCGGAGCGCTCACAGCTTCTGTACAGGCCTGTCCCTTCCCCATGAGGATGTCAGCCCCCGAAGGCAGGGGCTGGGCTGCTTGCTTTCCCCCTGGTCTCCTCTTCCTAGCAGGTGTCACTATATATATATATATATATATATATATATATATATATATATATATATATATTTGACTGTTGGAATTTAATTTGAATTTGATCTAATTCAAGTTTACGTATTAAAATTGATCCAATTCAGTTATTCAAAAGGAAATATAATAATATCATTCATATTGTAATTTAATTTGCTTGACTCATTCAAATATTTGAGTGCTGTAATTACCTGGTCTGTGAAAGCCTGATGCAAGGCCATGAGCTGGGGCTTTGAGGTCAGATAGCTCGGGGGTTTCATTCTTGGCTCTGACAGCTACTTGACAGGTCATATGACACTTGTGAGCTTCATTTGCAAGATCTGGCTCACAGGGCAGTTGTGAGAGTTATGTAAATTATATATAAAGAGCAACTAATGTTAATTATTTCCCTCTTTCATTCCCTATATCTGCTGATGCTAAAATAACCATAAATACATGGAATGGAAGGGTCATACAGCTCTTCCCACTGAGCTGACCCTTTCCCGAGAGTTTCCAGAAGGACAGGGACCCTTCCTTCCCAGGCAGAAGAGAGTCCTTCATTAATGGCAAAACCAAAATACAGACATAGTAGTGATTTGTTCCAGTTCTTACTTCCCAGTGAGTGAATCAGAAAAGCCTTTTAGTACCCTTAGAGGAATATTATACTATATTGTTTATTAAAATGATATTAATTTAAATATGATCATTAACATTTATTTTAATATGATTAATATTTGATATTATTGATTGCATTAGTATTAATTATTTGGTATTAATAACTTGATGTTTATTTTAAATGAATTATTTATTTAATATTGTTATTTAATCATATTAACATTAATATTACACAGAGCAAAGCTTCCTGATCTTTTGTATTCAATAGTATTTAAGAATTTTGCTGGCATAAATGTCAGTTCCCTTTTCCATCTTGCTTCATCTTTCTGAAGATAGGCAGAATATGAAAAGATGAAAAGTAATTAATGAAACTTAGTTTATCCCCATCTCATCCCCAATAAAACGTTTCTAAGGAGTTTCCCACCACAAGTAAGCCAGATAGAACCCTAAGTCTGTATGGTTAGGGGTGACCAAGTGAGTGGGAAGCTCACAGTCCTCTGGCCAAAATAGTGACATAAACTAGCAATTTTGGTCACACTTAGTGCCCATGTGTAGGAGTCCTTCTGGTTCAATATTTTAAGAATTGCAGAAGCAGTTTTGGCTTTGTGTGTCTGAGCATAAGCTCTGAGTGAGGATTACCAGGGCTGGCTGGATTCTGGGGTGATTTTTCCTCAGCTTGTGTTGTGACTCTAAGGTCAAGGTCTCAGCCCTCAGATCCACAGGAGAAGCATCAGTTCTGGCTCAGGGACCAGGCATAGTAACCTCTGCTTATCATCGATTTGCTTGGGCTGCTGACTAGACTTCTGAAGTGTCATTAGTTACAAGTTGCTTTGCAAATGAGCCACTCGGTACAAGTGGATTTGCAAACTAGAGGTAGAGAAAGCTAGTAAAGGCTACGCTCAACCAAATTTCAGTCTCCTAAAACAAAGAGGAAAACTGTGGTTTGTCAAATCCCAGCATCCCACAAGGACTGCCCTCGTCCCGCACGCTTAGAGGCTTTCCCACGGTTGCCTTCCGGGACAGTGGAGCCGGGATTCACACCCTCTCTGCTCCCCTCAGCTCACACCCACTCGCTTTTTCTGCCCTGTGTGCTTTGAAATAGTTCAGTGAAGGCAGAAAACAGAGGAATAATAGAGGTTATGAAAATACCCTCTTGGAAAAATATTTTCTAAAGAACCGAATTAAAATTAGAGACTTGTCCTAGCTAATTGGACCCACATTCACCAACTGTTTCTGAGTGTCTAAGCCTCACCCTCCTTCAGAAGCTGGAGAGAATGAGCCTTAGTTATTCCTGGTCACTTTATACATACAGCTCACTTAATCCTCGCAACTCCAAGGGTAGGTGGTGTTATCTTTGTTTTATCAATAAGAGAACAGAGTTTCAAAAAGTTATGTAACATGTTCACACAGCGGCAAAGTGGAGATGCTGAGATTTGAACCCAGACCCACGTAGCTCCCAAGCCCTCGTCACACTCCCAGCCTCCCTACTCTACTGCCTGCACTTTCAAGGTTTAGACTTAAAAGGATTTACAGTTTTGTTTTGTTTTTTCCCCAGAAATGCACACAAGCCTTAGAAGCCCTGATCATTGTTTCATCAACCACATCATTAAAGAAAACCATTTCCAAATAGGCCCCAAAGAACCAAAAACATCAAGAGACACAGGAGCAGAGCTGGCTTGTTTCCCACTTCCTGACTCTTTCTGTCACTTACAGAGCATTTACCTGTGTCAGACACAGTTCTGTGTGCGGTGCACATAACTTGTTCATTGAGTCTGCACTGCAGCACAGGGAGGGAGGTACTGTGATTACCCCCTTTCTACAGAAAAGTTGGCTACTGGCCCAAAGTCTCCCAGCTAATAAGAGGAGGAGCTAGCTGAGCTTTGGACCCAGGCAGTCTGGCTCCAGGGTCTGTGCTTTTCACCACCGTGCCAGACCCCCTTTGCATGATCTCACCAGGCCTGTGATGGGAGATCAGGGCAGGATAACACCACCCGAAGTGTGCTCCGAGAGCCCTGTGCCACGGACGCTGGGTCCAAGGATTAGAAGCGTGCCTCCTGGGGAGAGGCAGTATTCTCCCACCCCATTTTATTGAAGCTTTTTTGCTTCATGCAACACCAGCTCACAACCTGTGGAGCCAGTGTTCTGTGCCCTGTGCCCTAGTAAGCCTGATTTGGGTGATGATGTAGCACTACAGAACTGGGCTGGAAGCTCTGGAAAAAGCACCACTGATTAGTAACAAGAAAAGGAGCTGTAACTACCTGATAGAAAGCACTGGCTCCAACTTCCTCCCTTCTTCTTGGGTTGCCAGCATCTCTCTGCAAACGCGTTCGGTGAGCTTTAGTCTCAGCCCCACCAACTCTCGGTGCTGGATAAGTAAGGCGCTTCATCTGTCTGCCCCTCTCAGCGGCTGCATTTGGAAAACAAGGAGATCAGGCTGGTTGATCTCTAAAGTGTGTCCCAATCCTCTTATTTATGACCCTATTAACCTTTTTTTTTTGCTCTGAGAATCCAGACAGAAGAATGTCTACAGAAGGCAGGCTAAGGGCACACATATTTTTCCTTATGAAGAAAAGCAGTGGGTGTTTAGAAATATCTTCATGCAGAGATGATGAGTACCAGTTTGTTTGCTGCCTTTTCTCAGCCTGGGTTTTACCTGATCCAGCTGAGAGCTGTGCCCTCCTTTAGTATTTAGCACGATTGCCACAAAGCCATGAGGCTTCCGCAGTGATGCTGAGGGTGGGAGACACTCACATCCAATCTCTTTGAGCGAGTGGCAATGACGTGGTCCAGCGGTGGTGGTGCTGCGTGGCTTGGGATCTCCCTGCGCGGGGTCAGCTTTTTGTCATGAAATGAACTATTGCTACTAAATAACTATTGTTGATTTTTTTTTAAACAGGCGCCTGAATAAAATTGTTTGGCAAGCATTATCTCAAGAGGAAAAAAAAAAGTAAGCCAGTTTCTTCTCACTTTTTAAAAATTTTTTAAATTTTGGTGAAATTCACATAACCTACAATTAACAGTTTTTAAAAGTACAATTCAGTGGTACTTAAGTTATTCAAAATGTTGTGCAAACCACCACCTCCCTCTAGTTTCAAAACTTTTTTATCATCTCAGAAAACACCTTGCACCCATTAAGTAATCCTTCCCCATTCCTCTCTCCCCCTCTGGTAACCACCAATCTGCTTTCTGTCTCTGTGAATCTGCATATTCTGGATATATCATATGAAAGGAATCATATATCATGTGACCTTTTGTGGCTGGCTTCTTTTACTTAGTTAATGTAAAAATTTAATGTTTTCAAGGTGCCTCCAAGTTGTAGGCATATGTAGTATTTCCTTCTTTGTTATGCCTGAGTAATGATCCATTGTATGTATATACCACAGTTTGTTTATCCCTTCTCCCACTGATGGATATTTGGGTTGTGTCTACTTTGGGGCTTTTATGAACAATGCTGCAAAATATGTAGAAGTTTCTGTGTGGACACGTGTTCTCATTCCTTTTGAGTACATACCTACCCATGGATATTCTGGGTCACAGAGTAATTCTGTGTTTAACTTTTTGAGGAACTGCCAAACTTCTCATTTACTTTCCGCAACTGCATCTTTTTACATTTCGACCTCGTACATACAGCAATGTATGAGGGTTCTTGTTTCTCCACATTGTTGCCGACACTTGTTATTTTTCTTGTTTTAAAAACTGAAGTCGGGCTTCCCTGGTGGGGCAGTGGTTAAGAAACCGCCTGCCAATGCAAGGAACACGGGTTCGAGCCCTGGTCCGGGAAGATCCCCTTAGCAGAGCAGCTAAGCCTGTGTGCTACAACTACTGAGCCTGTGCTCTACAGCCCGCGAGCCACAACTACTGAGCCCATATGCCACAACTACTGAAGCCCGTGCACCTAGAGCCCATGCTCCACAATAAGAGACGCCAGTGCAATGAGAAGCCCACGCACCGCAACCAAGAGTAGCCCCCACTCACCACAACTAAAGAAAGCCTGCATGCAGCAACGAAGACCCAATGCAGCCAATAAATAAATAAATAAATAAATTTATATAAATAAATAAATAAATAAAAATTAAAAACTGAAGTCATCCTAGTGGGTGTGAAGTAATATCTCATTGTGGTTTTCACTTGCATTTCCTTAATGATCAATATTGTTGAACATTCTTTTGTGTGCTTGTTGGTCATATGTACATCTTCTTCGGAGAAATATCTATTCAGGTCTTTTGCCCATTTGTAAATTGAGTAGTTTGTATTTTGTTGTTGAGTTGTAAGAGTTCTAGATATCAAACCTTATCAGATATATGATTTGCCAGTATTTTCTCCCATTCTATAGATTGTCTTTTCACATTCTTGATAATGTCCTTTTTTTGCCCAAAAGTTTTTAATTTCTAGGAAGTCAATTTATCTATTTTTCCTTTCATTGCTCATGATTTTGGTGTCAAATCTAAGAATCTATTGCCAAATATGAAGTCATGAAGATTTACCACTGTGTTTTCTTCTAATACTTTTATGGTTTTAGCTGTTACATTTAGGTCATTGATCCATCTTGAGTGAATTTTTGTATATGGAGTGAGGTAGGGGTTCAACTTCTTTTTTTTGCATGAAGATACCCATTTTTTTCTAGTAACATTTGTATAAGAGACTATTTTCTAGTACCATTTGTTTAAGAGACTATATTGAACAGTCTTGGCATACTTGTCGAAAACCAATAACCATATATATTTGCATTTATTTCTGAACTCTCTTTCTATTCCATTGGTCTATATGCTTATTTTTATACCAGTACCACACTCTTCTGACAACTGTAGTTTTGTAGTGAGTTTTGAAAATGGGAAGTGAAAGTCTCCCAACTTTGTTCTTCTATTTCAAAGTTGTTTTGTTATTCGTGGCCCATTGAAGTTCCATATGAATTTGAGGATTAGCTTTTTCATTTCCACAAAAAAACCATTGGTATTTTGATAGGGATTACACTAAATCTGTAGGTCACTTTGGAGAGTATTCCCAAGTTAACAATAAGTCTTCCAACTCATGAACATGGGATATATCTCCATTTATTTAAGTCTTCACTTTTCTTCAGCAATATTTTGTAGTTTTCAGTGTACAAGTCTTTTACCTTTATATTATTTTATTCTTTTGGATACTATTGTAAATGGAATTGTTTTCTTAATTTTATTTCCAGCATATAGAAATACAACTAGTATTGCTAGTATGTAGAAATACAACTTTTTTTTTTTTTTTAAAGTTTTAATTGATTGATTGATTGATTGCTTGACTGCTATGTTGGGTCTTCGTTTCTGTGCTAGGGCTTTCCCTAGTTGCGGCAAGCGGGGGCCACTCTTCATCGCGGTGCGCGGGCCTCTCACTATCGTGGCCTCTCTTGTTGCGGAGCACAGGCTCCAGACGCACAGGCTCAGTAGTTGTGGCTCACGGGTCTAGTTGCTCCGCGGCATGTGGGATCTTCCCAGACCAGGGCGCGAACCCGTGTCCCCTGCATTAGCAGGCAGATTCTCAACCACTGCGCCACCAGGGAAGCCCTACAACTTATTTTTGTGTGTTGATTTTGTACCTTACAACTTTGCTGACTTTATTAGTTCTGGTAGTTTTGCAGTGGGGGGAATCTATGGAATATTCTATGTATAGAAATATGTCATCTACAAACAGAGATAGTTTTACTTCTTTCCAACTTGTATGTCTTTTATTTCTTTCTCTTGCTTAATTGATTTGAGAATTCCAGTATAATATTGAATAGCAGTGGTGAAAGAAGGCATTCTTGTCTTGTTCCTGATCACAGGGAGAAAACTTTCAGTCTTTTATCATTGAGCAGGATGTTAGTTGTGGGTTTTTCATAAATGCCCGTTATCATGATAAGGAAGTTCTCTTGTATTCCAAGTTGATTGTTTTTATCATGAAAGTGTGTTTGTGGAATTTTGTCAAATGCTTTTTCTGCATCTATTGAAATGATCATGTGGGTATTTTTGTCCTCTGTTCTATTGATGTACTGTATTAAATCATTTGATTTTCTTAGGTTGAACCACCCTTGCATTCTTGGGATAAATCCCACTTAGTCATGGTGTATAATCCTTTTAATGGTCTATTGGATTTGTTTTGCTAGTAATATGGTGAGGCTATTTAGTTCTATATTCATAAGCAGAAATGGTCATGTAGTTTTCTTTTCTTTAGCATCTTTGTCTGACATTGGTATCAGATGAATCTTGTCCTCATATAATGTATTTGGAAGTGACTCCTCTCTTCTGTTTTTTTGGGATTGAATAGGATTGATGTTAATTGATCTTTTTATGTTTGGTAGAATTCAGCAGTGGGGCCTTTTGGTCCTGGACTTTTCTTTGTTGGGGGATTTTTGATTACTGATTCAATGTCTTTATTATAAGCTGTTGAGATTGTCTATTTTGTGTGAAGTCAGTTTTGGTAATTTGTGTGTTTCTAGGAATTTGTCCATTTGTATAGATTATCTAATTTGAAAACATACAGTTCATATTATTCTTTATAATCCTTTTAATTTTTGTAAGATCAATAGTAATGTCCTTGCTTTTGTTTCTGACTTTAATAGTTCTGTCTTTTCTCCTTTTAGTCAGCCTAGCTAAAGCTTTGCCAATTTTGTTGATATTGTCAAAAACCAACTTTTCATTTTGTTGATTCTGTTATTTTTCTATTCTCTCTTTTGTTTATCTCTGCTCTAATCTTCCATATTTCCTTCCTTCTGCTGGCTTTGGGTTTAGTTTTCTCTTCTTTTTCTTGTTCCTTAAGGTGTACACCTAGGTTGTTGATTTGAGATCTTTCTTCCTTTTTACTAGACATTTACAGTCAGAAATTTCCCTCTGACCATTGGCTTTGCTGCATCCCATGTGTTTTTATATATTGTGTTTTCATTTTTATTTATCTCAACGTATTTTCTAATTTCCAATTTCTAATAGTGATTTCTTCTTTGACCCATTGGTTGTTTAAGAGTGTGGTGTTTAAATTTATACGTATATACTTCCAGTTTTCCAGTTTTGTCTCTGTTATTATTTCTAGCTTCATTCCACTGTTCTGGAAAAGGTACTGTATATGATTTGATCTTTAAAATATTTTGAGAATTGCCTTATGACCTAACATATGGTCTATCCTGGAGAATGTTGCATGTGCATTTAAGAATACTTATTCTACTGTTGTTGGGTGAGGTGTTCTATATATAAATATAGTTGTTTTATAGTGTTTTCTAGTTCTCTGTTTCCTTTGTGATCTTCTGTCTGGTTGTTCTGTTATTGAAAGTGGGATATTGAAGTCTCCTTTTTGTACAACTGTCTATATCTTCCTTCGATTTTGTCAATGTTTGCTTCATATACTTTTGGGCTCTGTTGATAGATGCATATGTATTTACAGTTGTTATGTCTTCTTGATGATTTGACATTTTTATTAATATAAATAATGTCCTTTTTCTTTTGTAAAAGTGTATGACTTAAAATCTATTTTATCTGATATTAGTATAATCATTCCAGCTCTCTTTTGGTTATTAGTTTCATGGAATATCTTTTTTCATTCAACCTATTTGTGTCAACCTATTTGTGTCAACCTATTTGTGTCTTTAAGTCTAAAGTGGGTCTCTTTATAGTAGCATATAGTTGGATCATGGTTTTTTTAATCCATTCTGCCTATCTCTGTCTTTTAACTGGTGAGTTTAATCCATTTACATTTACAGTAACTACTGATAATGAAAGACTTACTTCTGTCATTGTGCTATTTGTTTTGTATATGTCTTGTCTATTTTGTTTCTCAATTCCTCCAATATCGCCTTCTTTTGTATTTGATTTTTTTTCTAATGTATCATTATGATCCCTCTTCATTTCCTTTTTTGCATAGTTTTTCATTATTTTCTTAATGATTACATGGAGGTTACAGTTAACATCCTAAATTTATAACAAAGCAGTTTGAATTGATATCAACTTATTTTCAATAGTGTACATTACCTCTGTTTCTATCCAGCTCCATCCCCTCTTTATATTGTTATTGTCACAAATTACGTCTTTTACATTATGTGTCCGTTTATAATCATTGTTTTCTGCATTTGTCTTTTAAATAATGTAGGAAACAAAAGAGGAGTTACATGCCAAAAATACAAGAATATTAGCTTTTATATTTACGTATGTAGTCATCTTTGCGAGTCATCTTTATTTCTTCATATGGCCAGTGTAACTTGTTCCAGTGTCCTTTTATTTCATCCTGAAGAGCTCTCTTTAGCATTTCCTGTATGGGGAAGCCCTACTAGCAACAAACACCCTTGGCTTTTGTTATGTGTTAACAAATGTGTTAATTTCTCCGTCATTTGTGAAGGATAGTTTTGCCAGATATAGAATCCTTGCTTGATAGTGTTTTCCTCTCAGCATTCTAAATATACCATATCAATGGGACTTCTCTGGTGGTCCAGTGGTTAAGACTCTGCACTTCCAATGCAGGGGGCATGGGTTTGATCCCTGTTCAGGGAACTAAGATCCCACATGCCATGTGGCACGGCCTAAATAAATAAATAAACAAACAAACACTATCACTGCCTTCTGGACTTCATGGTTTCTGATAAGAAATCAGCTGTTGATCTTATTGAGGATTTATTGTTCATGAGCCACTTTTGTTCCTTTCAAGATTCTCTGTTTGTCTTTGTCTTTCAACAGTTTGATTATAGTATAGTGTCTTGGTATAGCTCTCTTGAGTGTATTCTGCTTTTCGTTCACTGTGCCTCTTGGATTGTGTAGATGTATGTCTTCCATCAAATTTGGAGAGTTTTTGGCCATTATTTCATTTTTGCCAAATATTTTCACCCTTTTCTCTGTCATTTCCTTTTGGCACTCTCATAATGCATATGTTGTTAAGCTTGATAGAATCCCATATGTCCTTTAGACTCTTCTTCATTCTTGTATTCTTTCTGCTCCAGAGACTATGTAATCTCATTTGATCTATCTGCAAGTTTGCTGATTCTTTCTCCTGCCTGCTCAAATCTACTGTTAAAACCCTCTAATGAATTTTTCATTTCACCTATAGTACTTTTCAGCTCTAGAATTTCTATTTGGTTCATTTTCATAATTTCTCTATATTGATATTGTCTAGTTGCTCATATATCATTCTCAGGATTTCATTTAGTTCTTTGTCCATGGTTCCCTTCACCTCTTTGAGCATATTTAAGACAGTTATTTTAAAGTCTTTCTCTACCAAATCCAGTGTCTGGACTTCATCTGTCAGTTTCCTTCTTTCCATGTGAATGGGTTATATACTTCCATGTTTCTTTGTATTCTTTGTAATTTTTTATTGAGAACTGAACATTTTGGACATTGTAACGTAGTAACTCTGGAAATTAGATTCTCTACCCTCCCCAGAAATTTCTGTTGTTGCCTGATGAAGGCTGCAGTTGTCTGTTTAGTGTCTTTCCACACTATTTTTGCAAAGACTATATTCCTTGTCATGTGTGTTCACTGAAGTATTGTTTCATCTCTGTGGTCAGCCAGTGACCTGACAGAGATTTCCCTAAATGCAAGCCTCTCTCTTCATCAAGCATTCGCCTGGATACTGTAAGTATTCAACTAGATTCCAGAGTTCCAATATAGCTAATTCTATCAATAGTTGTTTTGGTGAAAAGACAAATTCCTTGATTTCTCTACTCCACCATCTTTCATGACATCACTTCCCTCCTTACTATCTAAAGCAAGGTTTGAGTAAGTTATGAGGCCTTTATTATATTGAGATAGTTTCCTTCTATTCCTAGTTTGTTGAGTGTTTGACTTTTTAATCACGAAAGAGTGTTGAATTTCATCATGATTTTGCTGTATCAATTGGGATGATCAAGTGGGTTTTTTCCTTCATTCTGTTACTGTGATGTATTATATTGATTCATTTTTGTATGTTGCATTCCAGGAATAAAATCTCACTCTTCATGGTGTATAATCCTTTCATAATATGCTGTTGAATTTGGCTTGCTAGTATTATGTTGAGGATTTTTGAATCAATGTTCACAAGGAATATTGGGCTGTAGTTTTCTGTAGTATCTTTGGCTTTGGTATCAGGGTAATGCTGGCATCATAGAATGAGTTTCAAAATGTTCCCTCCTCTTAAATATTTGGAAGTATTTGAGGAGGATTGGTGTTAATTCTTCGTTGAATGTGTGGTAGCACTCTCCATGGAAGCTACATAGTGCTGAGCTCATGCTTGTTGGAAATTATTTGCTTACTGATTCAGTCTCCTTACTAGTTATAGGTCTGTTCAGATTTTTTATTTCTTCCTGATTCAGTCTTAGTTGGTTATAATTTTATAGGAATTTATCCATTTCTTCTAGGTTATCCATTTTGTTGGTGTATAATGGATCATAGTAGTCTTTTATGATCCTTTTTATTTCTGTGACAACAGTTGTAATGTTCGCTCTTTCCTTTCTGATTCTAGTTATTTGAATCTTCTCTTTTTTCCTCTTAATCTAGCTAATAAGCATTTGTCAGTTTTGTTGTTCTTTCCAGAATCTAACTCTTAGTTTCATAGATTTTTTCTATTGTTTTTCTATACTCTATTTCACTTACTTCTGCTCTAATCTTTATTTCCTTCTTTCTGCTAACTTGGGTTTAGTTTATTCTCCATTTTCCCAGTTCCTTTAGGTGTAAAGTTAGGTTGTTGATTTGAGATTTTTCCTCTTTTTTAATGTAAATATTTAGCACTATAAATTTCCCTCTTATGACTGCTTTTGCTAAATCTTAGACATTTTGATATGTTGTATTTTTATTTTAAAATATCTCAAGATATTTTATAATCTCCCTTATGATTTCTTCTTTGACCCATTGGTTGTTTAAGAGTGGGTTGTTTAATTTCCACATATTTGTGTATTTTCCAGTTTTCCTTCTGCTACTGATTTCTAGTTTTATTCCGTTGTTATTGGAGATTATACTTTATATGATTTAATCTTAAAAACTTTTAATACTTGTGTTCTTACATGTGGTTTATCCTGGAGAGAATGTTCCACGTGCACTTAAGAAGAATATGTATTCTGCTGTTGGCTGGTGTTGTGTTCTGTATATGTCTGTTAGGTCTAATTAATCTATAGTGTTTTTCAAGTCCTCTGTTTCTTTATTGGTCTTCTGTTTGGTGGTTCTATCCATTATTGAAAATGGAAATTGAAATCTCCTCCTTTTATAGTGTTTCCTTCTATTTCTCCCTTCAATTCTGTTAATGTTTGCTTCTATATTTGGGAGCTCTGAAATTAGGTGCATATATATCTATGATTGACATATCTTCCTGGTGAATAGACCCTTTTACCATTATATAATGTCCTTCTTTGTCCTTGTAACAATTTATGACTTAAAATAGTCATAATTTGCTGATTTATTTCTTCTGATTGACGAAGTGTGCTTTTGAAGCTCTCTAGTGAATTTTTCAGTTATTGTATTCTTTTTATATATATATATCTTTATTGGAGTATAATTGCTTTACAATGTTGTGTTAGTTTCTGCTGTACAACAAAGTGAATCAGCTGTATGTATACATATATCCCCGTATCCCCTCTTGAGCCTCCCTCCCACTCTCCCTATCCAACCCCATTGGGTCATCACAAAGTACCAAGCAGATCTCCCTGTGCAATGCAGCAGCTTCCCACTAGCCATCCATTTTGCTCGGTTATTGTATTCTTCAGATCCAGAATTTCTGTTTGGTTCTTTTTATAGTCTCTATATCTGTTGATATTCTCATTCTGTTCATGCATCATTTTTCTGATTTCATTTAGTTGTCTGTATTCTCCTTGAGCTCACTGAGCATTTTTAAGACAGTTATTTTCAATTGTTTGTCAGGTAATTCATAGATTTCTGGAGATTATTTTGTTCCTTTGATTGGGCCATCTTTCTCTGTTTCTTTATATGCCTTAGTATCTTTAGGCAATATTTGGGCATTTGATAAAACAAACACTTCTCCCAGTCTTTACAGATGGCTTCTTACAGGGGAAGACCTTCACCAATCATTCTGGCTAGAGATTCTGGGACCCTCTCACACCTTTTCTGAGGATATGTCTTCTCTAGGCTTGTGCATGTCATTTCCCAGTTGAGGAGGTTTTGCCCCTGTTTTTTTCTCAGGAACCCATAATCTCTTGCTCTCCCTGGTGTCTGTCTTTGGTACTGCAGTATCTCTGGTGCTGTAACCACCATGAAATTTGCCTTTGTTCTCAGCTGCCCCACCCTGGCATCCAAAGTATACTGCTATTTTTATCAACATTCTGAGTCAAGAGAGACAGAAGCCAGTCTCTAGGGCAGCCCCACAAAAGACCAAAATGCTGGATACATGTTGAATAGGAGTTTTCTCCCAGTTGCTCTGCAGTGTGCCAGGGAAGGGGAGGGGCTTGGCCAGACAAAATGCAACACATTTTCCTACTTGCTTCAATGCCTACTCTTCTTGGCTTTGTGCTCCTGGAGGGCAGGTATGTTTTAACTGGTTTCTAGAATTCTCACAAAGGCAGTTTGGTCTTTATATGGTTAAGTCAGCATCTTTGTTGGGGAATGAGGGCCTGGGGTTTCTCATGTCACCATTTTGCTGACATCATACCAATTTAGATTTTTTAATAAGAATTTTTGCTGTCTTCTGTTGACAAGTTTGTTTGTGGATTGAGTCCTGTGACTGTACTGGTTTAACAGTGTGGTCTTCCAACACCCAACATCTAAAAAATGCCATGACATTTTCAACAGTAAGAGAATGACAATTATGAAATGTTTTTCCACCCCCATGTCCCTAAATCAATCAATCCCTGTACCCTCTTCCATGAGTATCTGACTCAGAAGTACTGGGACTGGAAACAGAATCCAGGACTTGGGACCTCCACACCCCACTGGGTTCCCCTGGAATCACACAGCTTGTTCATCAGCTGATAGAAAGTTTGGCTTCTGTTCTTTGTGTACCAAAACAGTGAACCCAGAAAGTTTAGGCCTATTTAGGCTTATAAGAGGAGAGAAGATAAAAATAGCTAAAATGAGCTAATAGGAGAATTCCTGCACTGAGACAAATATTTGGGTTTGGTGTTTCCTTTGTTTTCCAGAGTCACTGCTAGGCATAGTTGTGTGAAATTTCTTTGAAACTCACTGTTGGTTCTGCCAAATGTTAGACCTAGGGAGAAAGGAATGGGTTCCAAATACGCTGAAAAAATTGTTGAAAAGATAACTTATGTGTGTCAAACTTCTATAAAATCAGATCATCAAATTAGGTAATGGGGAAAAGTGCCTACCATGACTCGGAGATGATTGTTTCTAACTTGCATAAACTACCAAAGCCCTGACAGACCAGAAGGCATGGCTGTGATTCTGTCAACTGACACCTGACATCTGCTTTGACAGATGTTTCTCAGGGGAGCGTTTACAGAAAAACCATCTTTCCATATGTTTTCTATTATGATCACTTTATGTTTCTCTTTCTTCTTCTTCTTTTTTTAGGTTAGGTGCAAACAAACCAATGCGTTACTTAGAAAACAAGGCAGCTTTAAACAAGGCATTAGAACGGTTGAATTGGCCCATTTCATTGAAGGAGCTGTCAGTGCTGGAGAATGAAATCCTAGCTGGGAAAATGTACGTGCAGCAGGCCATGGAGCTCCAGGAGGGTGCCAAGAAGGAGAATCATGTGAGCAGGGCGCTTGAAGAGGTGTGTACCGTGGAGGTGTTTGTATTCCCTCCCTCCCTCCTATCCCAAGCCCTTGCCATCCCTGTGCTGGCCTCCCCTCTCTCCCACCTCCCACTGCACTGATCTCTAAGAGTTACAGCCAACCCACTTAAGGTCTCAGGACTTCTTTCAACAGAAAGGAAATGCCATTTGATTTTACTCTGGCCTTATTTTTTAAACAATACATGCTTTAATTGAAAAATAAAGCTAAACAGAAGTATCGTGTAGTGATTAAAAACCTGGACTTTGATATGAGCCAGACCAAAGTCCGGCCTCAGATCTGCCACCTAATCCCTGTGTGATCTTGGCCAGTGACTCTCTCTCTAAACCTTAGGGTTTTTTTTTTTAATCTGTAAAATAAGAGTGTTAATAGTATCTGCCTCATAGGCTTGTTATGGAAGTAAAATGAGCATTTAAAGTACTTAGTATTGAAAGCTCCCCCCATAAGTGTTTGCAATTATTATTACTAGTAAAACAGACCTTCTACAAGGAAAATTTATCTGGCAGCCATATTATTTATTACCACTTTGTATCATTTACTTTTAATTGTTTTTCTTCCTTGAATAAATTTTACACATAATTGCAGTTAGAGTGTCCATAATCATTTTATGGTCTGCCTTTCACTTTAGCATTGTCTCATATATTTTCTGTGTTTTTGCTGAATCATCAGACTGATATTTTTTGTGGTTATATAATATTCCATGGTGTGTAAATACCCTGATTTGTTTAACTCTTCACTGGATGTTGGATATTTGAGGGTTTTTTCAAATTTTCTTCTCTTTCACATCATGTTTTAATGCTTCTATAGTGCATATAGTTGCACTATTTTGCTAGGATAAATTCTTAGGTATGGGATTCTTGGACCAAAGGACATGAACATTTGGGGGCTCTAAATACTTGCTGCCTGTGTAATATCCTCTTCCTGACTATAGTAGGGTGTGTGTAAACCTGGAACAGTTCATCCAGAATCTTACTGAGTTCTATATAATTTTCATATATTCACCATATGATAGTCTAAGATATATCCAAGGAAGTGACCTCTGAGATTCATCTTTTTTGATTTCAGTCTTTGCTAAGTGATACCAGCTTTGCCTGGTTTTAAATTCTGTATTTGCTGTTCTAGATTCTTGTGTTTTATTTGCTTATTTTTATTTTATTTTATTTTTCCCCTGCAAATGGCTTTTTTTCCTTCAGTGTAGAAAGCTATTTCTTTTGTGCAGAATGCAAAAGTTTTATCATATCTTTATTTTTTTTTAATTTTTGTTTTTATTTATTTTATTTATTTATATATACTGGGAGGGGGGTGGTTGTTTTTATTCAAAGTGACCTCCTCAAAGAGTTGTTCAGTCTTTCCTTGGAAGGCACCCAAGGCATCTGATGACCCCAAACATGTGGCTGTCTATTGGCCTTCCTCACGTAGATGCCCTGTAAACACCAAGAATCAAGAAGACTGAAAATGAATTAACTCCCTCTCCCTGGAAATCTGCTCTTCGTTTCCTCATGCTTCTTCCTCTCCGTTCTTTCATTTATTCATTGAAATATGTATGAGTTCCTATGAGGTACCAAGCCCTATTCTAGGCACTAGAGGTACCTAAACACATGGACCAAGTCCCACTCTTATTCTGGTTGAGGTGAACAGATAGGTTCTAAATGATGGACTTTCACATGTTGAGCTCTGGTGACATTACTGCCTAACAGCAGAATTTGCAAGCATTATTCTTTTATCTATACTTTATATTAAATGTTAAAATGGGAAGTGTTGCTAATGGAGTGAAAAGAAGCCTCTTGTGTTTCAGAACGTAGTGTAGTCTCCTGAATTTGTGGGAATCAAAAGCTCATTGTTCATGGGATATGAATTAATTGCTCTATTTCTTTATTCCCTTGTCCACGGAGTGGGAATTAAAATAATTTCCACAATTTCTTCATCCAGAAACATTTGTTCACTCCCTACCATGGATCAGATTCTGTCCTTGGCACAGGTGGTCTCAGCCTGCCACATTCTTCTCTCTTTCCTTGGGGCCTCCCAAGGTGATACTATACATTGGACACAAAATAGGGGTTTGTTAACAGCAATGGAGACATGGACCCAGCCTAGTGGAGGAGACATACTGGCATAGAACATAACCTCTGTGAGAGCTGAGATCTTGTCTGGCCTTACTTGTAGCTGTATCCATAGCTACATCCACTGAGAATGATGCCTGGCACACAGTGGACATGCAAAAATATTTACTGAAGGAATGAAACCCAGATCCTTATAGCAGAGTATTATAAATATGACAACAGAGGCATAGCCATAGAACAACTGGAAGATGGGAAAAAGTGAATGATTCTGGCTGAGGGGTTGAGGAAGTCTTCATGGAGGGGATGATTGAATTTGGTCTGGAGGGATGTGTAGGAATTTGAGGGGGGGAGTGTGAGAAATGTTCTGAGTGAAAGAAACTGTTTGTGCAAAGGCAGGAAGGTGGAAAGAACATGGCATGTTCACCAGGGGCGTGGCAGGAGACAAGACGGGAAAGGGAAGATGGCCCCAGAATACAAGGAACTTGGAAATCTCTCCTAGGATCAGGAGCCAAGCCTGTAGGAAATGGATACCAGCGAGGGATTTTCAGCAAGTGGAGGACATGAACAGATTTGTGTCTTGGAAAGATTATTTTGGCAGCAAGATGAGGCTCAGTGTAGGGGGGAAAGACCAAAACCAGGTGCAGACTCCACTGAGAGGTGTTGAGTCCGGTACAGTGGGGAGGGAATGGGTGAAAGAGATACCAGTTGGTGGAAAGTGAATGTGTGGGGTGAGCCAGAGGGCAACGTTGAGGATACCCACAAACTTCCCGTCTTAGACAACTGGGAGACAGAGGCACGGTTAACCACCACATCCGTGTCACCTCTGCTCTGCAGAGTGACAGCCCCTCTAAACACCCTGTCATTCTCTAACCCCTTCCCACATTTTTGTTTTCTTCACAGCACGTTTCACCACCTGACATTACGTACGTATTTGTTCATCATCTGTCTCCTCCACTGGAATGAGGGTGGGACTTGGTCCGTTGTGTTCTGGGTATTCCTAGTGTTGTTGGAGTATTGCTTGGCACCTTGTAGGCACTCCCAGGTATTCGAATGAATACATGAATGAAAGAACAAGAGGAAGAGCTACCATGAGAGGCAGAGTGGATTTTCAGGGAAAGGTAACTCACTTTAGGTCCTCTTGATTCTTAGATGTCCACAGGGCATCCCGGCGAGAAAGGCCGATAGGCAGCCATGTGTTTGGAGCTTAGGAGGGAAGTTCATGTTAAAGAGATAGATTTGGAGGTCATTTGAGGTGCTGAGAAAGGAAGAGGAGACTGTGGAAAGGGCCAAGATGGGAAAGCTAGAGGAGCAGAAAGCCCAGGGTAGGGAGCTATGATGTCAGAGCCTGAGGAGGAGACATGGCAAGAGCTCTGGGTCTGGAGTCAGAGAGACCTGAATGCAAGTCTCAGCACTTCCAGATGTGGACCTTCCTTAGGCACTCTAAGCCTAGATCCCTCATCCTTAAATTAGAAAAATCATAGTAGCCACCTGCAAGGTGGTTGTGAGACAATGCGCATAACATGCTCAGTACAGTGTGCCGCGCTAAATGCTCAACAGGAAATGCCCTCAACACACCTTGCCCATCATTGCTATTTCCATTGTTAAAATATTACTGAGGAGTTTGTAAAGTCATACAGGATGATGTCTGAAAACCATTTGATTTTCAGGAGGGAGATCGTTAGTGATCTTAGCCAGAACAATTTCGGTGGCATTTTGGGAGTGGAAGCCAGTGTGCAGCGGATGGAGAAGTAGAGAGCAGTGGCGAAAGTAAATACAGGAAGTGCAGACTTTTTTTTTCAAGATCTTCCTCGAAAGCAAAGGAGAAAAAATGGAGGGAACTTGATGTGGGAGCCAGAGTGAGGAAGGCATTGAGTTTGTGTAATGGTATTGATGAGTCCACTGCTGCCCCCTTTCTTGGTCAGGGGCTAAGGCTGTCCTTTCACTGCCCTGTCCCTACATAGGGTGACCAAAGCCCCCACTGTCAGTTCAGGAAAGCACCCATGTGCCCAGGACAATAATCCATAGGTAATGAATGGGCGGGGAGGGGTTCATAGGTGTCAGCTCATCTACAGAGTTCTTTCCACTCTCAGCATGGCCCTCTGCAATGGAAGATTTTCTGTATTATTTTCTTAAAACAGTACTTCTCCTTACCATGTGTGATGTATTGTGTGGTATTTTTATTCCATTTTTATCATGCTCTGTTGAGTTGATTTCACGACCTGCTAACAAGTCTCATCCTTCAGCGTGAAAAATGGTTCAGACCAAAGCTCAAGATTACAAGGCCTTTTGAGATCCTGCGGTAAAAATCCATCACAGAAGCAAGTCATTTTTATTGATTCATATTTAAAAAGTCTCACTTTAAATTTTTTTAGCAGAGCACAGATTTTGATCAATGGCTGTAATTTGGAGAGGAAGGAACCTTCTGTTTTTCATTAAGACCCCCTAAAGTTTATTGAAAACAAGTAACAAAAGGTGATCAAAGTTGGTCGGAATGGGATGCCCAGTCAGAAATGCCCACGTGTGTTCAGAAGGGAGTGGTCACTATTTGATCCACTCCAGAATATGTTATGGAGTCTGGAGGTCTGTGGCTCTCTGATACTTTCCCCTGCAGTACACTGGCACCCAAAGTAGCTGCCGCATTGGTTCCTGAGTTTGGGACAGCTTCATGATTTTTCTGTTGGTGAGGATCAGAGGTGGGGAGAAGTGGCTATACATGCCAGTGTCTGGCTAGAATGTGCCCTGCTTTTTCCACTCAGGCTTTCACTGGCAGTCCCTTGCTGGCCCCAGGATCAGACGTAGGGCAAGAATCATTATCCCACCTGCTCTGCCCAGCACCTTATACTGGGCACATTACATGATTAGTTGTCCCTCCCTATTTCTGTAATCCACTAGTTTTGTGGCATCCCTGGAGACAGGTGCTTGGCTTACTGACTACATAATGAAAGATCTTAATTCTGAAATTGTAAATTCCACTTGAAAGCTCCCTTCACCAGCACCCCTCTTGTTGCCATGATTGCAGAGTCCAACGTCATTGGCCAATCCTGAGCCCTCAGAGCTGCAGTATGATGGAAATCACCAAGGGCATCTGAGTTATAACTAACCTTCCCTAGTTTTCCCTGGGAGCCTGGTCTAGGGCAGCTCCAGCTATGTTGTCCTGCAGCATTTCCTTAGTAAATAAGGATTGTTCTCCAGAGCAAATCCCACAGAATCCAGGCCCAGAAAGATCCAACAGGCTTTCTGCACCCAACCTTGGCTGCCTTGAAAAACTCGGAGGCAGAAAATCTTGTTAAATTCTAAGTAGCTCTAAACAACCCTACTAGAGGCCTTGGAAATGTATTTACACAGCTGGCTGCACGTGGTTACTTTTCCAAGTTGAGACTGGCAAGGAATGTGGAGTCTCTAGCTTTGAAGAATGGCTAATTGAGTGCTCCACTCCATGGAAAACTGTCCAGGAGAAAGAGAGTGTTAGGAAAATGCACAGCAGGAGGGAGGATATGGGTGAGGCTGGGTGAGATGGGAATGGGAGAATGAAGGGACGAAAAGAGACCACTTGGATTTGAAAACATTATATTGGGTTGTGACTTTGACACTACACAGGAGAACATTAGTTGGGGAGACTTAAAGAGAAATTTCTTTGAGTTGTATATAAAATGAAGTCAGAATAAGTAGCGTCATTTGTTATGTTTGCTCCCAAATAATAATTGGACCAGTTGTCATTCTTGCATTGTAACCCATCCTTTTGCAGCTCTCATTATTCCCTCTTTAAGGGGAGAATGGAGGCATCACACCTTAACCCTTTATGACTAGCCAGCCTTTCTCATTCCACAAGTAAAACCTTTAGTCTCTTCTGCTGATACTTGGGTCTGGTAGGAGGACTGACTCCGTAGTGACAGTGACACAGAAGATCCCCTGGTGCAAGGGTGGGGAATTAGCAGGTGTGGGTTGTGCATCAGTGATGCCATCACACAAAGAATGACACGTGCACATTCAGGCCAGTGCCTTGGTGATACATTAACATATGGAAACCAGACCCCCGATGGGTTCCTGAGAGATAATGGTAGGACATGTGGCCAGGGTGGGACTGAAATCCCAGAGAGAGTGAGGTGCCTGGGTGGGATGGGCGAGGATGCCAAAGAGAAGATGCTGCCATGTCGTGATCGTGCCACAGTTAGCTGGGGATTTAAGGAGAGGGTCCTGCTCAGGAAGACCAGCCACTGAAGGAAATTCACAGAAGGGAAGAAAAACTCCCACCAACTCTAAACAGTATCCAGAAAGGTTTCTGTCTAGTATCCTGATGTTTAGGAGTGGGAAGGAGAATATCAGCTCCAGGGACAAAAATCACTGCCAGATTGTCTTTTCATTCTAAAGCTGAAGACAACCATCTTGGCTGGAAATTTCAGCTGGGTGGACCCTAACACTCTTTTGCCACAAGGCTCATCTTTTTTCATTGGCATAAATTCTACCCTAAACAGATTTGGGGATGGTCATTGACCTCCCAGTCTGAAGGAGGAGAACCAAATGTGGAGGGCTTATCAGGAGGGTCCAGGCAGGAAACAGAATCCCATTCAGTCACTCCAAGTGAAGAAACATTAATGAAGGGACTATTTGCAGAGGCAGAGGCAGGTCTAAGGCAGCCGAAAGGGGATTTCACCCCAGCACTGGCAATAGCAGGAAGTTGTCACCACCCCCAGACTTGAAGGGTGGAGGGAAATAGTGCTACTGGAACCTGTAAGAGTGAAGGCCGCTAGCCAGAGTAGGAGGTATTCCTAGAGAGACAAAGGGCAGGGAGGGAGGGCAGAGCCAATACCCCAGTCTTCCTCCCCCTGCTGCCCTCTGACCTCTCGCCTCCCATTGGCTCAGCCTATTGGAAAGTCAGCCAACAAGAGAAATTGGGCCATGTTGTCCTTGGGGGTCAGCCTCCTGGGGCATGGAGCAGGGCAGGGCAGAGAATGGACCTGGGGGCAGGAGGATGGCCCAGAGTAACCAGCACAGAGATCTCTTGAAAAGTTTTCTTAAAGGCTCAGCATTTCTTTTTATGCCATCACCTCGTGTGAGGTATCTGTATACAACCACAGCAGACGGCTGGCGGTGGTCCACGCTCCAGGCGATGACACAGAAGTGACTCCAGTGTACGGCCGTGGTGCATCTCTGGAGTAGCTGCCTGTAGATAACGATGTCAGCAGCATCCGAATTGCAGGCCACAGCGCTGCAGTAATTTTCAGGTTTAGATACTTAAAACATTTCAAGTTTTCCTCTCTTTGATGCTTCCCTAAAAGAGCAACAAGGGAGTATTCCCTGAGAAGATGTTACAAGTGTGCTCTTCAAGCTAGGGGAATCGTTCGATTCAGCATCTAATGCATATTTATTAGGTTCCTTTGCTACTACCAAAAAAAAAAAAAAAAACCACCCAAAATAAGTTCACCCTCCCACAGAAGCCCTTTGAGTTGCTATTGACTGAGATTTGACTGGAGATTTGACTGTCCGAGTGGTTAAGTCTTCTCCCTTGCCCAGTGCTGGGGACCTGTCTGGGGGCCGTCTGGTAGTTCAGGGCGTCATCCTGTAATTGTTTCCTGTGCTTCCTAAGCAGCCCCTCACACAGCACAAGGAACCACACCGGGAAGAGGGGAAGACCAACCAGCTCACCAGTCCCTGATCTGCTCAAGAAGCAGCCCCAGGAGAGGGGAAGTGGAAACCCGCACAGAAGTTTTGGGGACACGTGTTGCTCACGCTGTGTTTCCTAAAGTTGTGATGTTCCCTGAGGAGGAGGGGGAAACAGCTCGGAAAAAGCACGCCCCTATGCTGCTTTGGATTTTAAAGCACGGCTAAGCGCCTGAGGCTTCTGAAAGGGGACGATAATTCTCTCTGCACGTCCTCCTGGTCGCAGCTTCCGCCTTAAGCCTTGGGCTCACGCACGGTGTCCTCAGTGTCCCCGGGAGCCCAGCGCCGACCTGCTGTGCTTGTGAGAGATCTTGCAAGGAGTCTTAGCTTCCTCTTCAGACCGGAGGGGCTGAGGCAGGAAATTCCACCTAAAGCTTCACTTCTTTGGCCTTATGGTTTGACTCCTGTTAAAATGCAAATAGCCTAGGAAGGAAAGCGCTCCAAGTCCTTTCAGTTCTTTACCATGGGTCGGTCACTCCGCTGCCTGGAGGGGCTGGGCAGGAGTTTGCCACCCCTGATTTACGTTTTCCTGTAAGGTCTTTTTCTCATTTTCTCTCCAGAACCCATTTCTAAAAGGGATGCAGACCCTGGATACTCTCGTGGTGGAGAAACCCCTCTAAATCTAAATGAAGGGAGAGATAGTGAAGGTCAGAAAATGCTCCAGGCTGGCTCTGTCCTCCTCACCAAGGTTTTAAAAAGAGTTGAATTATTCAGAGACAGTTTGCAAATATTCTGGTCTTATAGTTAGGTATCCTAGAGAGAGGAAAGGTCAGAACATGCCTGACACTACGTGTATTACCTTGATTAGCACAGTCACAGACTTTACTTGGCTTTAAGGACAAAACATGGACAGACAAGCCATTGGAACTGCCACTAGTACAGTTTGGGGTTTGGGTCCAGCAGAGTTCAGTGATTTGGGGCAGGAAAAAATATAGTGGTTTTATGACAATATTTTGAGCCGAAGACTAGTTCTAGTTACATCATGGAAGTGCATTCTGTACCTGATGTGAAAACATGTTGTTTGTTAAATGGAAAATTCTAAAGCATCAAACATTTAGTAACTTTAGTCCACCAATGCAAACCTGAGAGCATGACCTTGAAACTAAGTAATGAAATGAAAGGAGGGTAGACTATGTTGGATCCTGATCTACATCACTTGATAATTGAATCTGGCAAAGAAGTGAATTGGATTCTCTGAATTTTGGAGACAAGGCAAAATCAAATTATCCAGTGGACAGCATCCCTAACTGCCAGCATCATTGCCTATCTGACTTCCTCACTGAAACTGGCATGCAGCTACTCCCAGGCACCTGAACCTAGAGATGGGTCAGCTTATTTATTTAGTGCTAGCATTTCTTGTTCTCTCATTCTCCATCCCCTCCGACTCTTGTCCTCCATAGATTTCTTTCTTTTTTTTGTAAAGAATGTTATTTTATTTTATTTATTTATTTATTTTAATTCTTTTTTGGCCGCACCGTGCAGCATGTGGGGTCTTAGTTCCCGGACCAGGGATCGAACCCGCACCCCCGGCATAGGAAGTGCAGAGTCTTAACCACTGGACTGCCAGGGAAGTCCCCATAGATTTCATTTTAAAGCCCAGTAGCATGCTTGTATTGTGCACGTGCATAGGTGACTGATGGCAGGAAAGGAACAGGGCAGCTAATGTCCTCTAGTATGGGCTGTACGGGGTCTCTAAAGTCTTTGGCAAGACTCAAAAACAGCAGGATATCATCTTTCTGGAAAGGTGCTGTCAACTTTGTGGCTGAAGGGATGGTGTGCCTAGCTGCCCTGATCGATGTCCTTCCATCCTGGGAGACCAATGCTCTATTTCTGTGAATGAACCATTGTATTAACGCTGGCCCTGTAGGTTTGTTTCGCCACGGCTTCTCTGCTCTATCTGTGGTGTAGCTGAGTTGCCTCTGCAGGGATATGGAAGAATCACTGAGTGTACAGTGAACAGTTCCTTCCATAAAGCTACGTGCTGTGGAAACAGCCAGAAATGAATTCTTGCCAATAGTAGTAACTGTTGGAAACAAGAGCAGAGTGAATGTGAGTATGCAAAGCCCTTTAGTAGCTGTAATGATTCTTTCAGGTAAACTCACAGATGTGTGAATGACTCGAATGGGGGGGTGATACTTTTCAGCGATTTAAAAAGGCAGTTTCTTAGGTGGCATTTTCAGTGTGTTAAAAATGAACACTGGCAGCCCTCTGTATCGCTTCTGTTCATTGCTGCTGCCCTTGCAGGGAAGGTCCTCACAGAGTGAGTGGTTTTCCTATATCAGATGAATTGGGAAGTGAGTGACAACTATGGGAAAAAAAAAAAAAAAGAGCTCCCTGATGATTTCTGGCAACTGACTTCACAGATTTGTACATGCGAAACTGTAGAAAGCAATCACGTTGGTTAGCTTCTGCCTAGGATATTGAGAGAATCAGTATTTGGAATCTAGAGATAAAAGGGAGCTATTTAAATTATGTGATTATACTCATTTAGAATTTTGAAAAGAAATTTTAAATATATCTAGGCATAGGTTCTAATAAATGTCTGGTCTGTTGATGAAATCTAAAGGGGAAAAATGGCTTTCTGGAATCGATGTGGACATCTTTTGTAATAACAGGTTGTTACCGGTTTGGAGGTGATAAGACTGTCTGATGCCTCAGGGACCAACAGCACCTCCCTGGCTGATTGGTCTTTGATGCGAACACTGATGGTGTGAAGTAAGGTGGCTTAGGAGGTTCATTTTATGTACAGGTGAGGTATTTATGGAACAGCTGATTTAATTTGGCTTATTCCAAATTCTCAAGATTCTAAATTCTATCAGTAATGAGAATATACTGTACATGGAATCTTCCATTGAGGAACTGACTGTAGGAAACTGTGGTGTGGGCATCTCTTTGGAGTATTATGATGGAAAACACTGCTATTCATGTCACAGTTCTGGCCATTACATTTCCCTTGTATTGTAAAAACTACATGCAAGGGTATCATGCTTGTGTTCCTGTCAGTGTACACACATAGCCTGATGGTTTCTCCAGCACTGCAGAAAGGCTAGTAAGGCCTAGACTCTCCTGGACAGATATGAGAGGATGTTAGAGATCATTTATTTTATCCCCTTATTTTGCACATGTAGAAACTGAAGCCCCGAAATGTTAATAGACTGCCCAAAGTCACACAGCCACCTGGACAGCACTCAGTCCCATTTCTCCTGTCCCCTGGTCCAGTCTCCTCCCTTTGAGGCCATTTCAGATGGGCAGGAGGTCATTCTGCCCACGGGAAGGAGTGCTTAGGTTTCTCCTCTGGGTGAAGCCCAGGAACAGGCAGATGACATTCACCATCTACCAATGATGTTGGGCCATCCTCTTTGACGTATTGAGTACCTTGGTAAAAATAGAAATTCCATGAGAGTAGAGGGTCCCCAGCAAAATTCAACTAGATGGGAACATCATAAACAAAAGGGTGGTGTTCATCTTACATTTTTGTCTGTGGCCACGTAGGCTACAAGCAACACAGGTCTGAAGACTTGATCATATCCCACCATCCTGCAAGAGACTTTAAGCCTTTAGTTCATCATTTCTTCCCTGAGGACCTAGCTCTAACTTTTCAGCTCCCAGGAAATAAAGCATACTCCCACTTCTTTTAGTGAACCTGAAAAGTATCACCAAACAGATACAAATGATAGATGGCTGCAAAATGCTCAGTTATATCAGGGCACCAGGGAAATGAGCTGCGGGTTTCAGGAGCCCAGACCATACTGAACATGAATCATGACCCAAGAGTAAGTGGTGTTCACACCACCTGAAGTTATTTACATTTTTATTGTCAATTGCCTCATAAATTAGAGACTTGCTTAAGTGAAGGCCAGCAGATGAGCTCATAAAATATGCATCGAATACTTTATTGATGATATAGCTATAGCAGTGCAAAAAGATGGCATCAAAATGCATGTGAAAACAGTTTATATTGGCTTTGTATCATGGAGAAGAGGGGCACTTGATGGTCTGCAAAGATGAGAAGCTGGTGAATGATGTCACTGGGTGCTTTGATTGGGTTGGAGGACTAATTTCTTTGAGAAATCCAAAAATTAATAAGGGTCAAGAAAGGAAAAAAATGAAAAAAATCTGGGTGGGAAAACCCCCATTTTCTACAATATAGCAATTTGAAGAAAAAGGCCTATTTTGTTTACTTTTTGATTTAAGAGTAGATTCAGAAGCTTCTATGTTCATTCACTTCTTCAGCCCACTATCTGCAAAATACCATGAGCAGTTACACAGAGGAAACAAGAAATAGATGGCTGCCTATTTTAACCTTTTTTAAAAAGGCAGATGTATACAAATATAATTTTCACACCATAAAATTCGCCTATTTCAATTCAGTGATTTTTAGCAAAACTGACAGAGCTTCAACCACCACTACAATCCAGTTTCAGAACATTTCCATCACCCAGAAAAGATCCCTCATACCTATTTGAAGTCAGTCTCCATTTACACCTCAAGTCCCAGGTAACCACTAATCAATTTCTGTCTCTATAAATTTGTGTTTTCTGTAAGTTTCATATATAAATGGCTGAGTAATATTCCATTGCATTGATATACCACATTTTGTTTACCCATTTCCCCAGTCCACTGACGTTTGGATTATTTCCACCTTTCCATTACTGTGAATAATGCTGATATGAACATTCACATAAAAATGTTTGTGTGATAAAAATTTCTATTTCTCTTGGCTAGATGTCTAATAGTGGTATTTCCAGGGCATACAGTAAGTTTATGTTTAATTTTTAAAAAAACTGCCAAAAGCTTTTCCAAAGTGTCAAAAATCAATTGACCATAAATGTAAGAATTTATTTCTGGACTCTGAATACTGTTCCAGTGATCATATGACTATCCTTAATTCAGGACCACACTTTCTTAATTACTGAAGCTTTAGAGTAAGTTTTGAAATTAAGAAGAGTAAGTCTGCCAAATTTGTTCTTTTTCAAAATTATTTTGGCTCTTCTGGGTCATTTACATTTGTGTGTAAATTATAAGATCAGCATCTCAATTTTGGCAAAAAAAAATTACTGGGATTTTGTTTGAGTTATGTAGAATCTATAGATCAGTTTGGTAAAAATGATTATTTTAACAATATCAAGTTTTCTCGTCCATGAACATGATATTCAACTTCTTAGATCTTTCATTTCTCTCAGCAATGTTTTGTAGTTTTCAGTATGAGCTTTTCATTTATTTTTGATAAATTTATTCCCTGGTCTGTTCTTTTTGATGCTATAAATGGAATTCTTTTCTTAAGTTTATTTTCAGACTGTTCATTATTAGTACATAGAAATACAATTTTTTCTTTTTTGTATATTTATCTTGCATCATGACATCTTGCAAAACTTGTTAACTCTAGTAGTGTTTGTGTGCTTTCCCCAGGGTTTTCCACATATAGGATTATATCATTTATGAAGAAAGACAACTTTACCCATTCCTTTCCAATCTGGATGCCTTTATTTTTTTCTTGCCTGATTGCACTGGCTAGAACATCAAGTACAATGTTAAGTAGAAGTTGCAAGAGTGCCTGGCCTTGTTTCTGATCTTAAGGGGAAACCATCCCATATTTCACCATTAAGTGTCATGCTTGCTGTAGGCTTTTCACAGCAGCTTTTCATCAAGTTGAGGCAGTCTCCTTCTATTCCTGGTTTGTTGAGAGTCTTTATCATGAAAGGCTGTTGGATTTTGTCAGATGCTCCTTCTTCATGCATTAAGATAATAATATGGTTTTATTCTTTACTATATTAATTTGGAGTATTACATTAATTGTGGATCCATAATTATGGATGTTAAATTAGCTGTGCATTCCTTGGATAACTCCTACTTGGTCATTGTGTATAATTCTTCTCATATGTTGCTGGATTTTTTGCTGATATTTTCTTAAGAGATTTTTACATCTATATTCATGAGGAATATAGGACTGTAGTGTTCTTTTTCTTGTGATGTCTTTGCCTGTTTTGGTATTGGGGTAATACTTGGCCTTCCATTTTCTAATATAAGTGACCTTCCTAGTAATTTCTGGTTTCCTAGGGTTCCTCTTTTCAGTCCCTCAGCCAGAAATCCAGGGTTTTATGTCCCTAACTCAGTCGCGTGCTTCCACATATTGTGCTTGCCTTTGGGACCAAACAGAGGTTAGATACATAGAGAGAGAGAACAGTGGGGGTTCACCCACCCTGTTGGAGCAAGAATATTCCACTCCTGCAGAGTTTTGGCTCCTCCAGGCTCGTATTGCCAACACTGCTGCCACTGTACAGAATTGCTTAGGGACTGAGGTCTGAGTGTGGAGGGAGAAAGGGGAGAAGGATTTCTGTATTCTCTCCAAGGGTTAGGAGTTCCTTTTCCCATTCCTCAAGCCAGAACTAGAGGGCTTCTTTTAGAGCTCTGTCTATACCCTGGCATCCACTTCTGTGTTTTGGGCTGTCTTGAGGTCAGACCAGGGAATACCAGAGGAAAGAAATGGTAAACACCCTACCAATTTGGTGGTACTTTGAATTCTTGTCTTCTTTTCCAACCCATTTGCTACCAATTGCTTTTCAGAATTCTTAAATAGATTTTACCTAGAAACCCAAACACTATATGTCTGTTTTTTATTTTGTTTTCTAGTAATTCATTTTCAATTTATTTTAAAAGATCGTTGGTCCTCAAATTGATTGGAAATCAAAAATAATGACTTTTCTGGATGATGGAATGATCAGTCATCAAGCATAGAAAATAGGACTTTAGATAGAATTGGACTTTACAGATCAAAAATGAAGCTACCAGTTTCTTCCTGTAGTGGACACGACAATCACATTCACTCAAAGCCTTGATTCATGTGGTAGCATTTGGAAATAACAGAGCAGTACTTTCCTTTGTTTCTTCTGAAATTGCCTGGGGGTAAAGTCTTCCCAGAGAGATTATAACTGAGCTGGGCTTTGAAGGGGTTATCTGGAACAGGAAGGCCCTTGCTCAGTTTTAAATATCTTTTTTTCTCTGTTCTTCAGATTGGATGATTTCTGTTCATTTGTCTTCAGGTCTCTTTCCTCCATCATATCAGTTCTGCTATTTAGCCCTTCCAGATATTGTTGGGGTTTTTTTTACTTCTAAAATTTCCATTTGGTTATTTTTTTATAGTTCCTTTTTCTCTGCTGAAAACAACTACCTTACTGTTCATTTCAAGAGTATTTACCTTTACCTCATGTACTATGATTATAACTGCTGATTTGCATCTTAATCTGATTATTCCAACACCTGAGCCATCTAAATACTGTGATCTGTTGATTTCCTTTTACCTTGAGAATTGGTCATGTTTGCTTGCTTTTTTTGTATGTTGCATTTTGGATCGTGTATGCATATATTGAATATTATAGTTTAAAACTCTGGATCCTGTTTAAATTCTCTGGAAAAGGCTGCCTTTTTTTGTTTTGTTTTAACAAAGCTTGATTAGATTTAGACTGTAAATTCTGCCTAATTTTCTATGTGCAGTGTTTCCCATATCAGTTCAGTTTTAAAAGCCTGTTCCCAACAGCATAGAACAGAAAGTACTCCAGAGTGAGTATACAGTATATGCATGTCCTGTAATTCCTCAACAGTGTGATTCTAAGTAAAGAATCGCACACTATCCTGTATCTGTGACTTTCACTGTCTGCACTTACTTTTTCTATCAACGATTAATGTTTTTTTTTTTTTAGCAACAGAAAATTCAAGGAATTCCAACAAAGAAAAACAAATCCAAAAAATTAGATCCACTCAAAGGCCAGAAGGTTATTGCAAGATGTGATGAAAATGGCTTTTATTTTCCAGGTAGGTATTTTATTTTGTAAGATTCCTTTGTTACATAATATGATATTGGGAACCAGAAGTTCTCAAACTGTGCTTTCCCTAGCACACTGACACTTCATGAGCTATGCTGAGGTATTCCACTTCTAAAATGAAATGATGAAGTTTCTCCCCATATTTGTGGGGAAGTAACAGTAACAGCCAGAAAAACTTACTTTAATCTTTCATTTGTTTAGTAAAGTTTTCCTACATATCTACTATGTTCCACGTATGTAATATCCCTAAGGTGCTGGTCTAGCGTAGTGAGCAGACCCCAGAAGAAAATCCTTGTTTTCATGAAGCTTACATGCAAGTAGAGGAGACAGACAAGCAACCAAATAAGTAAAATACGTAGTGTGTCAGATACAGGGCTATGAAGGAAAATGAAGCCACGAAGAGGGTTGAGCGTGTCAAAGGTGAAGCTCGCGATTCTGGATATAGTGGTCAAGGAAGAGCTTCCAGGGAAGGCAACATATTAATAAGGACTTTAAAAAGGAGCCATGAGATTATCTCAGGGAGAGTTCTAAACACAGGGAACAGCAGTACGAAGTCCTGAGGATGGAGTACCCATGACATCCTCTTCCTTGAAGGAAGAGGCCAGTGTGACTAGACCCGAGAGGTTTGCCCAAGACTTTCTGGGGCATGTGATCCTGAAGGAATCAGCCAGGTGAAGTTCAGCAAGAGCTTCATGAATAATGAAAATGATATGTGTGAAGATCTAGAGGTGAAGAAAAACATTTTATGCCTGGAGAAGTAAAATAGATTATGGCTGGAACCTAGAATACAAAGGAAGGGTAGAAAGTAAGAAAGCTCTTCGGAGAGGTAAGTGTGCGGCTGTTCATAAAGGGTTATGCTAAGAAGTTTGAACTTTATTGGGGAGTCACATTTAAAGCAGGAAGAAACACAATCACACTTGAAGTTTTTAAAAGATCCCTCCCAGCGCTGTGTGACGAGTATATACGGAGTGGATTAGGATGTCACTCAGGTCCCTGGCTTGGGTCATAAGGTAAAGGATGGTACCTATAGGAGATGGTGGTATGGACAGGAAGATAACGAGGTGTGTCTGGGACGTGACGAATTGTAGGTGCACCAAAAGACGCTAAAGTTGTCAGAGAAGCAATTGGAGATAATGGGTCCGGAGTCTGGAGGAGGAAATCTGTTGGGAGATAGAGATTTTTGACGCGTCAGCACAAAAGTAGTCATTGAAATCGTGGTAAAGGCCTATTGGAAAGAGAGCTTAGAGAAAGAACCCTGAGGAAGAGCTGTCAAGCAGAAAGACTGTACCTCAAAATATAGCTGATCTTAACGTAGGCATTATCTGTCAATCACCAGTTAAGTAATTCTTTATTAAACTTAATTTAATCTGCTTTTTAAGTGAGAAAAATACTTCATCAGGAGTTTGGGTTTCCAGCAGGCATATGTGTAGAACTGATAACTAGGATATTTTATTTGAAATTTGGTAAATGTGCTTTGAAGTTGACTGGATGAGAGAAAAATGGATCCAGGCATTTGAGATGAGCTCCTAGGCTGAGGCATGAAACTCTTCTTTGCAAGAGCAGGGCCTGAGAACCTCCTATTTCTCTGGGGCTTAGATTTGCTGAGAGGTGATCATAGGAGGCCACCCCTGCTTGGTTTTCTGAATCTGAGCCACAGAGCAGGATCCAAGGCTAATTTAGCAGTTGAATGAAAATGACAGGATTCCAAATGGCTGGACTAGGGCTTGAGATCAGTTTGCCGGCCAAGGTCCCAGAAAAAAATAATATTGCTCAAACTTTTCCCCCAACCATCCCTGTGTGATAAGGAAATGCAGAAGACCTACCGCTGCTGATCTGGGTGAGTAGAGGGAACAGGTAACACATAGCCACATGCAGTACCTAAGGCCATGCCAGCAATGATTATTGTCCTGGTTGTTTTTAAATATGCAGCTAGAAGCAGAGAGCACACAGTTCTAATACCTCCATGGGATTTGGCCATTTGGGAATTTTTAATCTGTGGCTCAGATAAGTCATTTGAAAGGTAATAAATATTTGATGGGAATCCCCTGGCAGTCAAGTGATAAGTGGTTAGGTCTCGGCACGTTCACTGCCAGGGCCCGGGTTCAGTCAATCCCTGGTCAGGGAACTAAGATCCTGCAAGCCGCGTAGTGCGGCCAGAAAAAACAAAAAAGGTAATAACATAATAAACACTTGAATTTAGTCATATAATCAGTTATTTTGATTAGTGGCTAGTTAGTAAATATTGACTCAGCTGAATTAAATGATGATGCATCGGTTATGGAGGGACTTAGTTTCTGTTTCCCTCCCCACAGCCCCCCTTTACACTCCCCTCCCCCCACCCAAAGTCAATGTATCTTTTCTTTAACTGGGAACTTCAACTCTATTTTACCCTCATAGAGTTATTTTTTCATAAAAAAAAAATTTTAAACTTCCAGAAAATTTGCAAGAATAATAGAGACCTCCTGTATACTTTTACCCAGATTTACCAATTTTTAACATTTTGTCATATTTATTTTACCAATCTATTATTTTATTTTTCCATTCTCTCTCTCTCTGTCTCTTTCCCTCTACCATAAGACACACATTGTTTTTTCCTGAACTATTTGAGATTAGGTAACATCATGCCCCTTTGCCCCTTAATACATGTATTTCTCAAGAACAAGGGTATTCTCTTAATATTACCACAGTCAAGTCATAAAATTCAGTAAAGTTAATATTATATAGTTTTATCTATATATTTCAATTTGGTTAATTGTCCCAAGAATAGCCCTTACAGCATTTTTTTCCCTCTAGTATAGGTCCCAATTCAGAATTGTTATCGCATTTCGTTATTTCTCTTTAGTCTTCTTTAATCTAGAATCATTCTCTAGCCTTTTCCATCATCTTTCATGATACTGACATTATTTAACAGTAAGGCCAATTATGTTATGGAATGTTCCTCAATTTGGGTTAGATTAGATTCAGGTTATGTGTTTCCAGCCAAAATGTTATGTGATATCATTGATGCCACATCCCTCTCAGGGCAACCCATCCAAAGGCACATGATGTCCACGTGCCCTCATTAGTGATGTTCATTTAGATCACCTGGTCACTGCAGGTTACTATTTTTACCCCTTACAAAAAAGAAGGCCAAATAGAGTTTTGTGGAGCACAGACAGGATATTCACTGATGACTCCTTTTCTGATAACTTTTGTTCAAAACCTCCTAAATGTTTTTAATGAAAAATAGCTTTAAAATGTACCTGAGCAGAAGCGGCTTTGGAGCAATGGGATCAGAGCATCCATTGCTCAAGGCCGGGTCTGCACTGGAGCAGAGCTGGCCCAGTTGTTGCTGCTGTCCTTGGGAATCAGGGCAGGGATTTCCATATGGCTAACTCTATTCAGGGGTCAGTGTGGATTCACTAGTTGAGGAAGGATTGCGTTGTGCAGAACAGAAGGGACAAGCTGATAGCCTGGCTTATTAGGATGCTGAAAGGCAAGGAGGCAGACACACTTCAGAACCTTATTTTAAATCGTTATTTGTAGGAATTGGGTCATCCTTCCCATTGTTCAGCAAGAAGCAGCATTTTATCTCAGGAAATTCACAGTGATGAAAAGTCTGGGTTGCAAGATTTCTGCATTATGTCGTTGGAACAAGTTATAATGGAAGAAAAAGGCTGGGGCAGGGGAGGACTGAATACTTTCTCAGGGGTCATGATTTAGGGTCAGACAATCCTAAGTTTTTATTTATTCGAAGTCTGCTTCTTGCCTCTACCAGCCATGTGACTGGAATCACTGAAGTTCTCTGAGCCTGTTTCCTTATCTTTCCAAATGAGATTTAAAACAATTAAACCCCCCATAAGATCATGGTGTAGGTTAAATATGATAATGTACAGCATCTTGAAAGTTTTTCTATTATCTCCTCTTGGAGAGATATAAACAACTCACCTGGGGTCCTCACCTGGGGGTAGAAGGAGCTGCTTGCAGTTTAAAAACTTTAACAACAGTTTTAAAACTTTAAGAGCAATTTGAAAAGGCAAAAACCAGCACAGTGGGCTATAAAGGAAACCTCTGAGACTAAAGAAGAAGAGAACGTGATGACTAGACGGGTAGGCTGGCATTCAGTGGAGGGGGGCAGGTGGAGGGGACGCTTCTGGTAGAGCAGAACTGATGCCATTTTCAGGAAATGGGATTCGAGCCGGGCTGTGAATATCAGAAGGTTCTTATAGCCAGAGGTTAAAAAAAAAATCCACTCTCCAGCCTGAGAAATTCCTGTTTGGAGTGAAGATTGAAAACCATTCCTGCTTCTTTCACCAAATGAACTCACCCATGCTGTCTGCCTAGACTGTTTCTTCACCCCCCTGACCTCTGGGCATAGGCAGTGTTTTTGCTGAGGGTCTCAACTAAGGTGTGCCCCCTTTTCCCCCGTACCTGGGTACAGGAGAGCCCCCTGGCTGAGGTGGGGAGGCCGACTCATACCCAGGAAGATGACGGAGTAGAGATGCCTCTTTCTGCCTGCTGGTCCAACCTCCAGAGCCCAGTCCCCTAACATGGTCCCAGGAGACGTTTCAGAGCAGGAAACACCATCTCAACTCTCTGAGGCTGAGGGCAAAGAGAAACTGCAGTGTAAGGGCAGCCAAAAATTGGAAGCTGATCTTGAATCAGGGCCTAGAAATGGTAGCAACTCCTTAATGAGGTGGAGAAGGGGTAAGTGCAGAGGCTGAGCCATGACCGAACAGGCCAGCAGCTCTAGGTCCTCCCGCCTTGGAGGACAGCCAGGTGTCAACACCGTGAGGCTGGTTCTAGAGTTAGATTGGAAGAAACTACAGTAATTTCTGGAGGCGAACAAAGGTCCACATCTGCAGAGACTGGAACATAAAAGAGCTGGTAGTCTAAATGCCCATCGACAGACGAATGGATAAAGAAGATGTGGTACATGTATACAATGGAATATTACTCAGCCATAAAAAGGAACGAAATTGGGTCATTTGTAGAGACGTGGATGGACCTAGAGACTGTCATACAGAGTGAAGTAAGTCAGAAAGAGAAAAACAAATATCATATATTAACGCATACATGTGGAACCTAGAAAAATGGTACAGATGAATGGGTTTGCAGGGCAGAAATAGAGACACAGATGTAGAGAACAAACGTATGGACACCAAGGGGGGAAGTGGGCTGGGGGGGGTGGTCATGGTGGGATGAATTGGGAGATTGGGATTGACATGTATACACTGATGTGTATAAAATGGATGACTAATAAGAACCTGCTGTATAAAAAAATAAATAAAATAAAATTCAAAAAAAAAAGAATACAAGGCACTAAGTGAGCTATTTTGCTTGTTATCAGAATAAAAGATGAGGAAAGAGTTTTTAAAAAAAAGAAAAGAGGTGGTAGTAACATACCAAAAGTCTAGGTCTAATGATCTCGAGCAGGGGTCAGCAGCCTTTTTCTGTAAAAGGCAGCCGATACATGGCTTAGACACCACGGGCCATACAGTCGCACAGCTACTCAACTGAGGCAGATACCTGAAAAACTGCATCCCAGGTTTAAGACTGGATTCTGCAAAGTCCCAAAGGCTGAGAATTTGAGGAGGGTCCCACTGGCCAACAAGGTCATCTTGGCAGCCCAGACCTTTACCCCTGCCTGGGGCAGGGCCGGGGTCGGGGTGAGTTGGGATGGGCTTGTGTGCTGGGGATGCTAGGATTCTCCTCAACTCAGAGGGGTTCTTCTTTGTTTTCATAGTAGGAATTCCTTCTAAAAAGTAATGTTAGTTTTCCTAATTAAAAAGGTAGAGTCAGTTTATGGTAGAAAATGTGTGAACCATGTGTAAAGAATATTTCAGAAAACAAACCAAACATTTAGTCCAATAAGAAAACAGACAGTGTAAAGCTGGTTTTCGTGTATGTGTGGTGTTTTTTTAAAAAAATAAGTTTTCCCTTTCTTTGGCCGTTTAAAACAAGACACCTGGACTTGAGATGAAAATCAGCAGCCGTTTCTTTGCCACCTGAAAGCACATAGGACTTTGCCAGCGCCGGTGTGTGAGCTGGGGCGAGGATGCCGGGCACGCACGCTGTGGGAGCTCAGTGGGGACGAGCACATTTCTGTCTCAAACTAGGGGGTCCAAGTGCAGCTGTTACTGCCAGGGAAGTCAAAACGTGCCCCCAGTGTTTATAATCCCTTTTAAATGGGAAAATATAATAAATTTCAACTAGGATAAATGACAAAATATGTGAACCTTAACACCAATATTTTCTTTTCCTGTTATAATAATCTCTGCACATAACTAAAAGACAAGAAAACTTCTTGCTTCTTTTTTTCTTCCTTTTTTAGGGACACTATGGGGTGTGTAATATTAGATGAAAAGCTGAGGATGAAAATACGAAATTCATATTTCCTTTCACTTTCACAATTTAGCAATGATATTTCTTTTTTTAATTTTTATTGGAGTATAGTTGATTTACAATGTTGTGTTAGTTTCAGGTGTACAGCAAAGTGATTCAGTTATACATATACCTACATCCACTCTTTTTTAGATTCTATTCCCATATAGGTCATTACAGAGTATTGAGTAGTGTTCCCTGTGCTGGACAGTAGGTCATTATTAGTTATTTGTTTTATATATAGTAGTGTGTATACTAACAACGATTTTCTGTCTCCAAGTATTACAGAAGGAAATATGACTAAGATAAATAAGGGAATCAGACGGTAGGAAGTGTCCAGGGAAAGGATATTTCTAGGAACAGTGTTCCCAGCAGGATGGCTGCTGGTAATGCTGGTTGAACAAGTTTCCACTCATTCTCTTAGCTTCCCGGCTCAGCTCCAGAGCAGAGCACGGCACTGCACTCTGAGTTGGTCAACCCCAGCAGGCATCATAGAGAATCCAGTGTTATCTGGTGGAGAAACCAAGGGGCACACTGATGTAAGCAGGCAAAGTGCTGTAACGTAGCTTGACCAACGGGATGGGGCAAGCCTAAGGGAATAGGCATTGCCTTTCTGTTTTATTTTAAATGTGATTCCTTACAGGGGTTGTGAAGAAGTGTGTGAGCCCCACCCACGCGCTCGTGGGCTTCAGGTACGGAGACACCAAGGTCGTGCCCATCTCGTTCATCACACCTGTGGGGGGCGCCATGCCCTGCCCACTGCTCCAGGTACCTGCTCCAGCCATCTGTTCCTGGGCCCCTTTTCACCGTTCCTAGAGCTCTGGATAACAGTGACCCCTCTTCCTATGACCCCTTGCCTAGCAATTTCTTTGCTCCCGACCCTGATCTGCTAACGCCCTGTTAAGTAGCTCAGGACTGCACAGACCTGCTTGCATTGCCCCTTGAGGCTCTTGTCGCTTTACAGACAATATAGATGGCCGTGGGGCGGGAGTTGCTGTAACTGCTGGTGCTCTTGAAGCTTTCACTGCAGAAGGTTATACTAAAACAGATGTAATAACAAAGGCAGAGGTAGCCCTTTCCTTGACGTTGTAGTCAGTGGATGCCAGACCTTGATGCCATAATGCAGTTACCCCTGAACGTGCATTCCAGGGGTGCGCCGGGCTGATGTGTTCTCATCTGCTTATAAATTCATCAGAGCTGTGCCGTGTCTGGCACATCCTCCTGGGCTGTCCTCATCCCCGCCCCAAGGCGAGAGTGTAGAGAGAAACCCCCCCAAAGCTGCACTGCTGCTGTTTCTTGGATAGTGTGAGCCAGGAGGAAGAGTGCTGAGGAGTGCTCATAGGATTCACGTTGGTTGTCTGTTCCCACCTCCCCTGGGCAGACTCAGAGGGCACGTCAGTGCACTTTCCCCCTGACCGTGAATCCTCTCCATCTGACGGATGCCCTGCAGCCTTGTATGCCCCTTCACAAGACTTTCTTTCTGCTGGAAGTTATCTCTCGTGACTTTTCCCCATGGATTCCAGGTGTGAGCTTTGGAACCACATTAAACAAATCTGCTCCTTTCCTCTGTCCCTGATAACCCTGCAGACACAGGAGGGCACCGTCCATTCTCTCCCTGGTCCTCATGTGAAACATTACAGCTTCCTTCACCCAGTCTTTGTAAGATATGGTTTCCAGACCCCTCACCATCTTGCTGGCTGTCCCTGAGACCCTTGTCGGGGGAAGCCCTGCTAAAATGCGGCTTCTCCAAACTGGTCACAAAATTCCAGCTATGGCCCAATGAGCCCAGAGAATTTTGGAACTAGCGACTCTTTCCAACTGAGAAAAAAAAATATGTATTTGAATTCTAACATCAGTACTTGCTAGTCATCTTGGGGTGTTTTAAAACAAGCTTATATGAATATTGTCACTAAGATGGATAAGCAAAATATTTGCCATGAAAGATGTTCTCATCTACAGGTTGGAGATTATGTGTTTGCCAAAATTGTGATACCACAAGGATTTGACTTCTATGTCCCCGCCATTGTCATAGCAGTTCCAAATCAAGATGTGGCTGAAGATAAAGTCTACACAGTTTTAAAATGTAACAACCGGAGAGTAAGTAGACTTTCACTTAGAAAAGAACTTTCTTGCTAGGCAGAAAGTGGCTTCCTTTCACCCCTGCCTTTCTTGCAGGCAATGCCTGGCTCCTGGCACCGCCAGACGTCTCGAAAGAGCCATCTCCCTGGCTGTTTCTATTCCCCCTGCACATCCACCCCCTGTGCTTAGAGTTCTGTCCGCTGTGCAACACAAAATCCGCCTTTGCTAAGGTCGCCGTGGCCTCCTAACTCCTCTGTCAGATGGTCTTTGGGGCTCTGGTTCCACGTTTGGGGTCTGGGGAGGCTCGCTCCAATTCTGGCTTCGTCAGCGGCCTCCCCAGGCTCTTACAGCCCCACTCTCTCTCTCCCTCTGTATTTTTCCTAAAAGTTTTAGAAAAAAATCATTATCAGTTTACAAATCTGATGATGTCACTTGCCTACCTGATGTGCCCCCTGTCCGCTCACCCCCTACACGCACGCACGCACGCACGCACGCACGCACACTTCTCGGCAACCTCAAGGAAAAGCCCAGCGCGACCCCCGCCCGGCCCCCCGCCTGCCCTGTGAGCTTGGCTACCAGCGCTATGGAAGGCTCACTGCTTCACGAACACAGTGAGCTTTCCCAAGCCCCTGGGTTTTAACCCTTCCTGGACCGCCCTCCCCATCTTCTTTCCATAAAATCTCCTGTCACCCGAAGACGCCGCCTGATTTCTGCTGAGGCCCTCAGGTTCCCCTGCACACTGTCCTGCCGTCCTCCCGCCCCGGCTCCCTCACCAATCTCCCAGCTCCTTAAAGGCAGGGACCGGGTCCTATCCATCTTCGCATCCCTGGTACCGCTGCTGATGAAGAGCAAGTTCTCACAATTGCTTTATAAGCTACTTGAATGAATGATGTTTTCTAATGGAAATAACATTGTTTTGATGGCCCACTTAATACGCCTGGAAAATGGATTGGCAAGCGAAAAGCAGCAAACGAAAGAGTCGTGCTAACTTATTCAGCACTTACTATGTGGCACAGGTACTAACCCAGGTGCTTCACACATAGTGAACAGCTGGCTGCTCAGAACACTGTGAGGTAGGTGCTCTTATCCCCATTTTCAGATAAGGAACCTAAAGCAGAGAGGTGAAGTCACACCCAGGGTGAGAGGTGTTACAGGCATTTGAACCCAGGCAGTCTGGTTCCGTGGCCTGCACTCTAAATGTCTATGCCCAACTGCCTGGTAAACAGAACAAAAATATCTAATCAATTCTTTTTTTTTAACATCTTTATTGAAGTATAATTGCTTTGCATTGTTGTGTTAGTTTCTGCTGTATAGCAAAGTGAATCTCTAATCGATTCTTGACTGTAGCATGGGGTATGTCCATCAGGGAAGGGGTCATGGTGAACGAATTTTAGGATGAAGGGATGAAATGTAGGATGGATGAGTGAAGGCCCTCAGAGCCAGTGGCCCCAGGAACACTGTATCCCATCCGACAGAACAAGAGGGAGAAAGGGCATCTTCTCATCAACCCAGGAAAAACCGTGAGAGATAATGGACTTTCCTGGAGCTGTTTGGATGACGTTGAAGGAGCCTGGAAGGGCAGCGGGTGGGAAGCATCTCTGCCAGGTGGCCCTGCTCTGGGGACATCTACCAGGCAAGAGAGGAGAAGGCAAATCAAGGGACGTTTGAAGAGATGCCCGTGGGTGGGTCCCAGGTGTGGGGAGAGATGAAGCTGGTGACCCAGGATCCCTGGGGAAGAGCCTCAGAGCCCAGGAAGGACTCTGGAGGTTACCCCCCTTGGCAGTGGGGCCCTGGACTAGACAGCACGGTCTTGGGGATGGACGCTGAGGATAGCTCTGATAGAAATTCTGGGAGACCCAGGGGCTGACAGTGGGACATACAGCATGGGGTGGTGCTGATAGTTTATAAGTCCAGGAAAGAGATGGCCAAGGCTGGAATTAAGCTAGAAAGGAAGGTGGTTATATGAAGGTGTGTGTCTGTGTGTGTTTGTGTGCGTGCGTGTACATCAGTGGATGCACGTGCACACACACACACCTTGACAAATGGTGGACTTGACAAATGATCCAGGATGTGGAGAAATGACAGGTAGGACTCAATGATGACTTTTATTCAGCGTAAAATTATCCAGCTAGACTCTGCATTTACGCTGCCCTCTTAAGTATCACCAGAACAGGATAATGGCTGGTAGCTATTACAGTGGTGGGTTGAGCTAGATTAAAATTACATCTGAATTGTGGACATTTCTGATTTAAATTGAATGAACTCTTTTGGTATTATTACAGGAATTTTGCCCTCGGAGTGCACTTATTAAGATCAGCCAAAACAAATATGCTCTCTCTTGCGCTCATATTAAGTCACCCCCAATTCAGGAGGATTCAAAAGTGTAAGTGGACCCAACTTTCTACTTTCTGAATTTTATTTATATCTTTGCACTTTTAATCTGTTTCTGAGTTGAGATCCACGATCTCTAAATACTTGGGGAGAAAAGCAAAGGTGGAGGACTTCCTACCAAAGTGCAAGTCTATGATGATTGTTCCTTCAACGTCACAGCTTTTACCTGCTGGTTATTTGTCTATCTTGTTCTAATCTCAGATTCAACATTATGTATTTTACTGACCCTTCAGCAAAGCTTTCAATCCTGTCATGACTCTGAAGGAATTATTTTCCTCTTATTTGTAAGGATTCAAGGTCTTCTAATGAAGCCTCACTATAAAGCACAGGTTAGATTAAGTTGCAGTTGGGACTAATCACCCATCACCTCTCCCTGTTGGGGGTGAGAGTGAGGTGCTGGCCCTGGCTTGCCTGTGCCCAGGTGAGTGTGGGTGGGTGGGTGGTGGTTTCCAGGGGCGACAGTGGGGTAAACACATTTACATCTGAGGCAGCAGGATGGCTAACAGCTGGAAAGGTGGATTAAAGCAAAATCAGTAAGAAAAAGCTGAGGCCTGAAGAGCAGGCAAGACCAAGTCCATGGGGCCAACGAAGGGCATCAAAGTTGGAGTCAGAGCCCTGACCCTGGAGGTGAAGGTGGATTTTGAGCACGGGTTGAGCCATCTTTGGGTGCCAACCTTCAGTCTCCCAGTGGCCTCACCTTGTGCTTCTTAAACAGAAACCACCAGACATTCTCTCCCTGCGCCGCTTTCCTCACCTCTGGGCTTGTGGAAGCCTGGATCTCTCCCCCTGATGTCAGAGTCCCTCCTCATCCAATGCTGATCTGTCCAGCAGGCCTGTCCCCCCCGGCCCGGGTCCTTGCTCTGTGATTTACCCCTGGACTCTCCTCCCCTCTCTCCTTAGCTCCTCTCCACCGATTCCTTCACCTCTGCAAAACCCCAAAATTGCCTCTTCTGTTTGCACACACACACGTGTGCGCACATGATCCTAAATAACTAGACTTCCTTGCCTGCTGCAGTGTGACCCAGCACCCTCCTCTCCCTTCGCCACCCAGATCTGAAACCGCACAACTCAGATTGGGACTTGAACCCACGGGCTGGGACTCGAATCCAGCCAGAATCCAGATTGGGAGTTGAGCCCACTGTATTTTAACTGAGATCACACACCTGGTCTCACACACCTGGAAGCTCAGGTTCTTTATGTCCCATCACAGAAAGAATTCAGTGAAGAGACAAAGTGATAGGTAAGAAGTGGATTTATTTAGAGACATACACATCCCACAAACAGCTTGCAAATATTTCTCAGCTCGGCTGCACAAGTGCTCCCATTTCCTGAGGCCTCCTCCTCCCACCTCCTCCTGCCCTGAGGTCCCGCCATCTCCCCTAAGCGCTGAGCAGAGGAATCTTCCTCACATGTAAATCTGCTCTTGCCCCTCCCCCATGAACCCCCCCACCCCCAATCCCTCTTCTTATCCTAGCTTAGCCTTTTGTTGCCCTGAACCAGGCCTGCCTAGCTGGCCTTACTTCTCCCCTAGCCACTCCCCAACAAACCTCCCAAAAGCCCCTCTGCACACTAACCATACTAAATTTGTAAACTAACCATTAAAAAAACTTGCAGTTTTTTTTCCCATGCTGTGCTTTTTCAAGGCTCTGTGCCTTTGCATAGACTAAGTATCTCCTCCCTGGAATGCTATTCTTGCCCTTGGCCACCTGGGGAACTCCAACATTGAACGCAAGCCTTGTGTTCCAGGACTCCAGCCCTACGTGGTGAGGTGATCCCACTGCATCCTGTAGACGTTTTCATTATAGGAATTTTACCTTGTGTTGGGCCATGTACTTTCAGGACCATCACCCCTACTAGGCATCAGTCCTTGAAAGCGGGCACCAGGTTCTATCTGCTTCTAAATCCTGGTTGCCAGGGTCCAGCCCACAGGATGTACCCAAGGACTATTTGAAGAATGAACCGATGAACACACAAATACTAGGGGATGCCCAGCAAGGCTCCTTGAGGGGTATGTAGTTCCACAGAGAAGCTTCTATTAGGTAGGATTGTTGAAAATATATTCTACAATCCTTCAATCTTTTTCTAGATGAATATATCATTTTAAATAAGAGCACTTTTGTTGGTCTCAAAATCCTACTCAAACAATATGATATCCAAATTACAGTACATTATAAAGGAATATGGATACATGTGTCTAGGTACCATCTTCACTAAACTCAGTATTATCAATCACTATTTTAGAATTAAAATTCAATTCTTTCTATGTTGAGAACAACCTTTCATTCTTTTCTACCTTAGTACTACCCCAGGCCTTATTTAAAACTCTGCTGCTAGTTACTTACCCCAGCTCCTGGGGCTTTACACAGTGGAAGCGTTCATTGACCCCCTTGTCTCCCATTGTAATTTCCACTGTTTCGTTGCTCTAGCTGCCTCTCTGCTAGAAAGAGACTGCATTTAATTCTCCTAAGCAGAGGTCACATCCAGCCCGCTACCTTCACAGCTTAATCTGTCTCTGTTTCCATAATCAGGGCTGGTAGATGTGAGCACACAGAATAAAGGCATAGGTCTTATTTTGTATCTACACTGGGATTTCCTTCTGGTAGGTCCTTTCTCATCAGAAACTCTTTCTCACTTCCTTTGTAAATGTGCCACCTCCCTTTGGTTGTTCTTTAGTAAATCTTCACACTATTACCCCAGATGAGACCATTTTAAAAAAAAATCATGGTGCTTTCTTCATGGGCTAATTAAAGAAATGTACTGTAGGTTGCAACTTCAACAGGACATCATATGGCTAAATTTAATTTTAAAATATTGAGTCCACTGTAACCATCCATTTGGGGTTGGTAAGACCAGGGGTATATGGCCCCAAACAGCTGTGGACCAGGATGCCAGAGATCCAGCTCTCCACCCTCTGCCCCTCCTCTTTTTCTTCCTTCTTGGGGTCTTCAGTTTGGGGTGACTGAGAGTATTTTCTGTAAGCCCCTCCTCTGGTTCCTAACAAGGGTGGTACACAGTGAAAGGCAGGAAGAAAAGTATCTGGAAGGTAAAGGGTTCAAAATTGATTGAATATGGCCACAGCTGATACAAATTTTCATTTTCAATTCAAAATTTGACACAAATGATTCTTGAAGACTTATAGCAATGTTGTCTTGCAAAATACGTTACCCATTTTGCTAAATTCCAAATAACTAGTCCTTAAAGGAGAGAGTTTTAGTATTACCATGTTTGTCATGTGAGGTCAGGTGAGGCTCTTCCAATTTTCTCTTTCCTTTGAAACCTGATGATTGCATTCTCTGACAGCACCACTGAGAGAGGTGTGTCTGGTGGAGGGAAATGATTGCTCTTGCCTTGCCTTACCTTCAGTAAAGTCCCTGAGCTTTTTCTGCGTTTCATGCCATCAGAGATGTCTGTTCTGAATGAAAATATTCCCTAACCTGTCAGTAACTTTCTCCATTTAGAGAACACACATGTAATTTCTCCTAACTCCAAAAAGCAAGGGGGCCGGAAGGAATTTTCCTTCATTTTGGCATCCTCCCTCCTTGCCAGGCAGGAGATTCACAGCACGAGGTCTTCCCTGACTACCTCCCCTGGGGTCCTGTTCACATCAGAAGGCTGCGGCCTCCGGCTCCTTCAGGGAAGGCGCGCTTGGTGGGCTTAATGCTCTGACTTCGGGTTTTCTCCGTTGAAGGGAAGTGCCTCTAGCAGGTGTTACTCAGCCACCCACAGGTGGGGACCACGTGCTCCTCTGGGCAGGGCGCCTCTCGTGCCATGTAAGTGGCAGGAAACCCCTCCCAGCAGAGCTGGAATCCATCCTCCCTTCCTTCTTGACAGAACAAGGCTTGGGCAAATTACCTTCAAGTCTCCTCTTTAAGAAGATTCACCATAGAGGGAGTTTGATTTCTTGAAAAAATTAGCAACATGCTAAATGGGATCACAGGAAAACCAGATTGGACTAATCATCTTCTCTGTGCTCCGGAAAAATCACTGGGCATCTGAAGGAGGTTGTTGGGCAGTGAGATCCTGAAGACAAGAGTGTTCTTCCCTTGGTGCACGATTATAACCGTGTGGTCTTGGGGACGTGGCTGGGTGGGAGAATCCTGGAGGGGCGAGCCCCCTCCCAGGGTTCTGATGTGGTTTGTCTGTGTCTGCAGCCAGCTCTTAATTCCTATTACACAAAATATTAGCCTCTCGTTACCTTTCTTTGAGCAGTTTAGCGATTTTCCATCAAGCTATTCGGATTTAGGACTGTGCCCCCAAAGGAAATGATAATTCCCATATTGTTGAACCCTCCTCCCCTTATCCATGTAGCATGGCCTCACATTGCCTTCCTGACAGCAGGGATATTAAGTCATCGATTAAAACTTCAAGATTCAGTGCTGCCTCTGAGATGAATCACTTCCCATCATCTCAGCCGGTCACTACTGACTATTTTTCCCTTAGAAGGAGCTGTGCCTCTGGAAATCATTAAACTTGTATATGTCATTAGCTCCCTCGGTCCCTTCTGGTCAGATCAGGAGCCCCATTTCCTTAAGGCCTGGAAAACAAGCAGTTCTGCCATAACCCTGTCTGTGAGTGTCCTACCTTATCCAGAGGGACAGGTGCCATTACCTGTCCTCAGAAGGCGTGCTGGTACTTGGGACAAGAACACAGAGAGTCATGGCGATTCGTTACCCCTGAGGGCCAGTGAGAGCAATCTGGATAGCAAAAACTGCCTTTTCTTATCAGTCTCTCCTTTTTCTGCCCCTTCCGTTGTTAAAACTCAGGGGCCTCCTGGTCCTCATCAAATGTCTATCCGGTGCCTACCCCAGACGTCCTCCTGTTCTTCATGTTCTAAGATGGCCTTGCCAACAGAGACACACTTAGGGCAGAATAGACATGAGGCCTCAGGGAACCAGCAAGAATATGGGCAAGCTGACAGCGCCCGGTCAGGTGAATGCGGTGGATTTTGACCCAAGGAGAGCACGGACAGGATGTTCAGAACTCTTCCCTGTAGTGGAACGAGCTGCTCTGAAGGGCCAGTGAAGGTTCAGTGCCTGGCTCCTCCACGATCCCCGGCAGTGTTGACCAACTCTGTAGCCTAAAATAATTAATAGGGCACTAAATCTAACTCGGTTTTGGCATGAAATAGGGCAAAAGAAAGCCACTTAGCAGGGCCCTTCCAGGTGTGCTGGCGGAGAATGTCCACTGGCTGAAGTCGGGAGCGTGGCCGCCCTTCCCCTTCCCACAGAGCAGAGTGAGGGTGCATGGGGGGCAGGGGGCGTGGATAAGAGCTTTCACATCAGATTCACACCTACCCTGCTCCCCCATCCCATAAGGGGACATTTCCTTGTGGAATATCTTGAACTTGGTCGACATCAGTATATTCTGGAGAATATAATAGGGTGGCTTCGCAGCATCTGCTTGGTTGATGTAAAGGCTTTTCCTTCATCAAAATCCCGGCCCATTTTTATTCGAATCATGATAACTTATACTGTTTTATTCTTATTCAAAAAGTAATGCATAGTTAATATAATTTAGGAATTAAAAGCACAAAACAAAAGGGATATAAAAACCATCCGTAGTTCCACATTTCAAGAGTAATCACCATTTGCATTTTGATGTATATCCTTCTAGAGTGTTTTCTCTGCCATTTTGCTTCTTTTTCCTCAAAATAGAAACCTTTGTTTCTCTTAATCATTTATGACAGTTGAAAAAAAGATTTCTTAATGTGGAGAAAGTGATAATTCTCCTGGAATCCATTTCTCTGAGGCAACTATTAAGAGATGGATGTGAAGGTTTCCTATCATCCCCCATATTCACAATCTTAATAACAGAAATGAACATGTAACATACATTCTGTTTTGTACCATTTTTTCTACTTAATATGTTACTTGCATCTTTACATGACAAGGGCACTTCTTGTTCCATTATTGCCTGCCTCGAATTTAATTGTCCAGGTGGTCCATCACTTATGTGACCAACCCCCTACTGAGGGAGGGCTGGACACACGTTGCTTCTCAGTCTTTCATGCTCTTCTTCCTGGGTTCCTTCCAAGATCATCTCCTAGTGTCTTTCAGGTGGGCAGGTAGGCCTCTCCTCTCCCTTACCCTTTGGGTGCCTTTAGTACAACCGGAAAACTCTCTTCTTCGCATTCCTTCCTTGCTGCTCTTCTGTCGGAGAGGGGACAGGTTATAGACTGCGACCAACTCTAATACATGGGAAACAGAGAAAACCCCTGAAAAGGAAATGGTATGTGTCGACTTAGTCTCCTCTGGAGCAGGGTAGCGATTTGCGGGAGAACTGATGGTAGTGTGGTGGATAAGATTTTAGATTTCAAAGAACAAGGTTGGTGATTCCAGTCTTGTAGTGTGATTTTAAGTTGAGTCTCTGAGAACCTGGCCTCACAGAACTTACCCATCCACACAGGCGCTGGCCTTATATTTAAAGATCATCTTGTTGGTGGCCTCCTGGGAAGCCTTTTTCCGATGCTACTGCTATTGCTCAGGCCAACTTTTTTATTGTAGTAAAATATACATAACATAAAATTGACCATTTTTAAGCATGCAGTTCAGTGGCATTAAGTACATTCACATTGTTGTGCAACCATCACCACCATTCATCTCCAGAGCTTTTTTTCAGTTTCTCAGATTGAAACTCTGCACCCACGAACACGGACTCCCCACTCCCTCTTCCCCTCTGCCTTTGGCAACCACCGTTTTATGTTCTATCTCTGTGATGTTGACGACTCTGGGTACCTCATCTACGTGGAATCATAGTGTTTGCCATTTTGTGACCGGCTTATTTCACTCAGCTTAATGTTCGTCCATGTTACAGCAAATGCCAGAATTTCCTCCCTTTTTAAGGCTAAACAGTATTCCATTGCATGTATATATCATATTTTGTTTGTTCATTTATCTGTCCATGAACACTTGGGCTTCTTTTACCTTTTGGCTATTGTGAATAATGCTGCTATGAACATCAGTGTACAGATATCTGTTTGGGTCCCTGCTTTTATTCTTGTGAGTATATACCCATAAGTGGAATTTCTGGCTTATATAATTCTATTTTTAGTATTTTGAGGAACTGCCACACTGTTTCCCACAGCAGCTGTGCCACTTCACATTCCCATCAGTGCACAAGGATTCCAGTTTCTCTATATCCTTGCCAACACTTGTTACTTCTTGATTTTTTTTTTTTCTTCTTTTTTTGGCAATAGCTATCCTGATGCGTGTGAACTGGTCAGGCCAATTCTTTAATGTCTCTTGGAAATTACCTCCTGAGTCTTTGAGCCAATCTTTGAAAAGTATCACATGTGGTGAATCTTGATCCTTTGAAGAGGAATTCGATTGATGAAATTTTCTATTTAAAAGCAACTAAAAATCTTTTTCCACTCTAGTAATTTTTTTCTTGACAATTTCCAAAAGGATCTGAAGCAGCCATGGTCAGAGTTACTCAGAGTGAAAGCCGGGTGATCAAGGTAGCAGGTACTGATTATGGGAACAAAATAAGGTTGAACAGCTGGTGTCCTTACTTTACCCTAAAGGCCCTGAAAAAGGCAAGTTCCCGAAATGGTATGCCATGATGGCCTGGCTGAGGTGGGGTTGTGGTGTTCCCAAGATGCCTTCTTTGAAGGATGACACTTCTAGATAAATAAACTGCCCGATATATTTTCTTTTATTTTTTTATACCCTTTGACCAACGTCTCCCCATTTCTCCCACCTCTCCAGCCCCTGGCAACCATCATGCTATTCTCTGTTTCTGTGAGTTTGGCTCTTTTTAGATTCACATATGAGTGAGATCATACAGTATTTGTCTTTCTCTGTCTGACGTATTTCAGTTAGCATAATGCCCTCAAGGTCCATCCATGTTGTCACAAATGGCAAATTTCCTTCTTTCTTATGGCTAAATAATATTCCATGTATATCACATTTTCCTTATCCATTCATCCACCAATGGACAGTTAGGTTGTTACCATGTCTTGACTATTGTCAATAATGCTGCAATGAACATGAGAGTGCAGATATCTCTTCAAGATACTGATTTCATTTCCTTTGGATATATATCCAGAAGTGGAATTGCTGGATCACATGGTAGTTCTACTTTTAATTTTTTGAGGAACCTCTATACTGTTTTCCATAGTGGCGGTACCAGTTTACATTCCTACCAGCAGTGCATGAGGGTTCCTTTTTCTCCACATCCTCACCACACTTGTTATCTCTTGGGTTGAACATTTCTGTAGACACAGCAGCCATCAAGACCAGGATAACCCTGATCTCTCTCTTTCTCTCTCTCTCTCTCTCTCTCAAGGGAAGACACGGAGATAAAGAACTCTGCTCTCCTAATATGGCCAATCAAAGAAGTTAACACTGGGAATTTACAAGCACTAAGACAGGAGAACCCTAGAAGGAAGAAAAAGAAAGCCACCAAGAGGCTACCTCTCCAGGAGATGGTCTCCTCGGACTCAGATGACTCTTCCCATGGAAACAGGTCCCAAGAGTCCTACCCCAAAACACACCCCAAGCCCAGGCTGGGAGAGGGACAACATCATTTCTCTCAGGAACACACTGAAATGTCTCTCAAGGATAGAGCACTTGAGATCACTCCCCAGTTTCCGGGCCAGTTTAGGCCCCAGGAGAGCAAAAACTCTAGCACCCTTAAGTAACGCTGACATCCACTTCCCCAGAGAAGGTCCTCAGCCTGGGGTCTAAGAGTCAACCAGCCACGCCATCGCTGCCACACCTCCACCTTGAGCAGCCCCGCCCTGCCCTTACAAAGCCACCCACAGCAGCAAAGGGCTGGGGAGCATCGCTGAGAAACGTGAAAGCAGTCTTGTGGCAACCATGTGTAAGAGAACCAGTGTTCCTCCTGGGCTGCCCTCAGCCACCCGACATTGTGGAACTAGCCCCTCCGCTGAGGTAAGGCCATGCTTCATTCTACCCCTGCCTTCCCCGGTTGTAACAAAGGTAGACTTCCCTGCCATCCTCCACCTGGATCTGTTTGAGCTTATTGATTCTGGCTTTTTTGGACCATTCTTTATTCTATTATTTTCCCCGCCCCCACAAAACTGATTGAATACCGTCTTCTGGTAGACTCCCCACACCCAGAAATTTAATCTGATAGATTACCATCATAGGATTTTCAAATTTTTTGAAATCTGTAGTTCTAATCTTGAAATTATGTAGTTCTAATCCAAGCCTTCAGTCTTGTTTTAAATCGATCATCTCATCAGAATTAGAGATTTTATCATTAAATGTTAGGACTGAAATTAAGACCTAGTAACTTGTCTGAGAGCTGCAAGACTGAACATTGCCTATTTCACTGTTTTCTGAAAATTTTTATTGAGCCCTCCCTAATTAGTTTTGTCTGTAGTCTGTTGTAGGTACCTCTGAGCGTGGAACCAGAATAAAAACTCTTACATTGGAAACATTTCAGAACTATTGGGCTGTTACTGTTTTCTCTGAACACATTTTAGCAATGAGGTACCAAAGTATTCACTTCAAAAAACTTTTAGTAAAATTAGCGTCATTAATTTTAAAAATGAAATAGTCTCCCAAATTGTTTTCTTCTAGTCAATAATAGCCCTAGGGCTAGATAATAATAGAGTACAGATTATTAATAAGAAAAATATTGGATGCTTTTTGCAAATAGAAATGATAGGGCAGCGTTGTGATACTCTAAAATCCACAACCTAATTAAAAGTGATACTTACATTCTCAAAAGCTAGGGGGTCACCAGGGCTATGGTGAAGATTTTAACCACTTCCAAAAATATGTAAGAAGAAGGGACATCAGCTCAGCATCAGGCTAAAAGTAGTAAGGCAGGGAGGAAGAAATTGAGGAGTGAGGAAATGATCTGGAACAAGGCTGGGGACAGTGTCCTGTCACTGGGCATCCTGTCACCCAGAACCCAGGCAGGAAAGCTCTGGAGCAGTCGTCTGGGTTTGGTCTGCACAGTGGAGAATTGGGTGGGGCGGGGGGGGGGGGGCGCGGGTAGGAAAGAATCCATTCACCCAGTCAAAGTGATTCATTCATGCATGAGTGCATTCATGTAAGCCTGCTTGTACTCATTCAATTATTCAACAAGCAATTGAGTGCTCACAGTGGGCCAGGCTGCAGAGAGACCATTAGACTATTCTACCCCTCTTCATCTCCACGGGGATGCAAGGATGAACCACAGGACAAATATATGAAATAGTGTATTGATATTACATTACAAGGCATGATATACTCAATGACATTAAGTGATATGTTCAATGTGTTGTCCTTCAATGATAATGCCCGGTTCTATGTGTTGGGGAAAACTGCAATAATGACTGCATATTTCCACCTCCAGCCAGTATGGAATAACAGGAACTGGATTTCCACCCCAACCCCCATCCCCCTCCTGAAACAACTAAAACACCTGATAAAATGTATGTAACAACAGTTTCCAAAACATTGGACAGAAGCATTGATCTCTGAGAAGCATATGAAGTGAGCCCTGTGAGTGCCTGACTTACTGTCTAGAGACAGTTTCCAGGCTGCAGCAAATGGAGGGGATGCATTACCATCCATCCTTCATGTGCATCTGTATGCATTGCCTCAGGTAATTTGTGTATTTGATTTTCACTGAATAAATCTGCACTTTTAGCGTATGACAGAAGAAGTAATAAAAGGGATTCAATCTGTTAAAAGTAATAGCTATGTATCCAGATTTTATAGCCTACCCTAGATAATTGGCCTGGATCATAAGCCAGGGGCAGAGGCATCAGGATGGAGTGACTGGTAGCCACACAGAACTATGTGGAATGCCTACAGGGTGATAAGCTCTTACCAGAAGAAAGGGAACAGATGGTTCAAGAAGAGACCGGATGACCACTTGAATGATGTAAAAAAGATTCATGCATCAAGTGGCAGAATCACCAACATTACCTCTAAGTTCCTTTCAACTTCAGGAATCTATGGATCAATAACCTAGTCCAACTCAGAGCAGTTCAACACAGATGAAAAACCATCCTTATAAAAGGGGGGAGGAGTTGTAGCAAACACAATTAGATAAGAAAAATTAATTAGGGGAATAGAATTGAAAAAGAAGTAAAATTATATTTTCACATGATAAGAGAATATGCCTGAAAAACCTGAGAGGACAAATAATAATACTAATTGAAACAAAAAAATAATTCAGTGAGGCAGCAGGATAGAAATTTAATATACAGAAGTCCATAGTCTTCATGTATACAAATAACGATCAATTAGAAGATATATTGGTAATGAAAACATCATTTACAATAGAAACATAGAAAATTAAATATAGCCATTTCTCATAAATCTCATTTTAAAAATGGCAGTTCTGTTCTATAAAGTCATCTCTAAAACTAAATTTAGCAAATACTGAATTATGGCCCTTAGGGGTTAGGTTCCTGTGAGCCTCTGGTCACATCATTTCCACCAACTGATCAATATCTAACCTTCTTTTATGTGTGTTTCTGTCTAAAGACACCTTATTTAATATGTATTATTGAATTATTAACATAGAATTCATGGCCAACAGCACTATAACTCATGCCTGAAGGAAACTAACACATATTTTCTTTGTAAGGCACATCACAGCCTTCTTGCACTTAAGAACACTAGACAGCACTTCAACACTACTTCATTTTAAACAGTGAAATCACCAATAGTAAACACAAAAATGTGAAAAACATGGCACTAAATATGCCATGAAAAGGACACTATTTTACAGTAAGAGAGCTGAAACAAGAGACAGAAAGGGGACTCAAATTTTCACCACTCTGAGCACATGCATATCTACAAAATACTTTGAGTACTGATTTTGGAGTTAGGAATAAGTTTTAGTGACTAGGTGAATCACAAATATGGAATCCATGAATAATGAGGATCAACTGTAGCTTGAATAAACAAAAACAATATGGGAAAAACTTTAAAACACTCCTGAAAGACACAAAATTCGACTTAATAAATATCCCTTGTTTTTAGATAGAAGGACTCAACATCATGAAGATATTAGTTCTCCCTGAGCTCATTTATTTATTTATTATAAATTTATTTTATTTATTTATTTTTGGCTGTGTTGGGTCTTTGTTGCTGTGCGCGGGCTTTCTCTAGTTGCGGCGAGCGGGGACTACTCTTTGTTGCAGTGCGTGAGCCTCTCATTGCGGTGGTTTCTCTTGTTGCAGAGCACGGGCTCTAGGTGTGCAGGCTTCAGCAGTTGTGGCTCACAGGCTCTAGAGCGCAAACTCAGTAGTTGTGGCGCATGGGCTTAGTTGCTCCGCAGCATGTGCGATCTTCCCGGACCAGGGCTCAAACCCGTGTCCCCTGCATTGGCAGGCAGATTCTTAACCACTGAGCCACCAGGGAAGCCACTGAGCTCATTTATTAAGGTAACACAATCCCAATAAAAATAACGGCAAATATTTTATCAGGCTTGAAAAGTTGATAATAAAGTTCATATGGAAAAATAAATATGTGAGAGTAACTATAAAATACTGAAAAAGAAAAGCCATGAGGAGGGACTTGTAAGAACACATAAAACACTATAACATCTTCATGCTTAAAATTATATGGTGCTAGCACAAGAAAAGACAAATAGACCAATGGGATAGAATAGAGTCTAGAAACAGACCCAAATAAAAATGGAAATTTAGTATATCATAAAGAGTTTAGTATTTCATAAACTCTTAAAAATTGAGGGGGAAAAATGACCAAAAACATGGCAGAAAAACAGGCAAAGGACATCAACTATTTGCAAATATATAAACCTAAAAGTTTGAAAAGATATTTAACTTCACTCATGTTAAGAGAAATATAAATTAAAACTACATTTAGAGAACTTCCAGAAATGTGGCAATGTGAAGTGGTAATCCAAATCCCTTAACTAATCCCTTAATTAATCTTAATTGTAAGACCTGGATAAGATGTTTTTAAAAGTCAGCAAGTATTTAAATTCACAAGAAAATGTTCAAAAGCATACAGAATGTGGAGAGTTTATTCTCCAAAACCTGCAACTGGAAGAGGTAAGAATTGTGAGGTGGTGACACTCTGGCCTAAGGGCACTCCACAGTTTTCATGGCCAAGGCCACAGAAAACTACAGCCTGACTGGCTCAAGGTGCCAGAGATAAGAGTTCAAGGGTAGCGGCTTCCCTGGTGGCACAGTGGTTGAGAATCTGCCTGCCAATGCAGGGAACACGGGTTTGAGCCCTGGTCTGGGAGGATCCCACATGCCGCAGAGCAAATAGACCCGTGAGCCACAACTACTGAGCCTGCGCATCTGGAGCCTGTGCTCCGCAACAAAAGAGGCCGCGACAGTGAGAGGCCCGCACACCACGATGAAGAGTGACCCCCGCTCGCTGCAACTAGAGAGAGCCCTCGCACAGAAACGGAGACCCAACACAGCGAAAAAATAATAAATAAATAAATAAATAAATAAATAAAATAAAATAAAGAGTTCAAGGGTAGAAAAGAAGTGAAAATTTAAAGACGACATCTTGGCAGCAAGAAACTACAGTAAGAGTGAGTCATGAAATCTAAATATAAACTGTTTTTATTCCTGGCTGATCACTAAACTATTTAAGCATGTACAGGGGAGAACCCAGGGAGCCCTATTCAAAACCAAAATAGGCAGAAAACAGAGGAATTTCGTGAGATAGAACTGCATGGAGCAAAGTCTGTGTGTTTGCTCCTTGTTAACTGAAATGTATTTCCAAATCATGTACAGCTTGGGCAGCAGTAATCTAGTCCTGTGGGATTATAGTGTCAGGGGACAGACTCCAAGGCTGGCAATGCAGTTGAAAATTTAAGGAGGGAAATCACTGAAAGAGTGAGCTCCAAAATCTGCCACCAAATTATGTAGCCATAGAGGAAACACCCAAGGTGCCAGGATTGAAAAGCAACAATGACAAACCATAAGAACGGAATTAAAATGTGAGCTGCTTCATATTACAGGAGAGAAAAGTTTGCAGTTTGAATACAGGCAAGTTAACTTCCTACTAGAATAGGAAAAAAAAAAAAATCAAGCAGACAACAGACCAAAAATAAATAAAGAAAAACCTTGAAGAACACAATAGACTACAACATTGCTAGAATATACTGCCTACAGTGTCTGATTTTTGAATCAAAAAACTTAGACATGAAAAGGAAAGGGAAAATGTGTTCCATTCTAACAGCTAAAAGACAGTCAATAGAAACTTTGAATCCAGATGTTGTATTTAACAAACTTCAAAGCAACAATCATAAATATGTACAGAGAATTAAAGGTAAATCAATGAAGAAATGGATAGGGAATCTCAATAGATAAATGAAGGTATTAAAAATGCAAAAGGAAAATTCTAGAGCTGAGAAGTACAACAAAACATATATTAAATGGACTGAACAGCAGGAGGAGAGATCGGAAGAATCATTGAACTTGAAGATAGATTAATAAAAATTACCCAATTCAACAAAAAGAACAGAAAGGGGATTGGAGAAAAATAAACAGAACCTCAGAGACCTGTGGGATGATTTCAAAATATGTGAAATTGAAGATCTAGAAGAAAAGGAGACAGGAAAAGAGAAAGAAAAAACATATTTGGAGACAATGACTGAAAACTTCCAAAATGTGATGGAAAACATTAGTAGATCCTAGAAGCCTAAATAATCCCAAGCATGATAAATACAAAGAAAACCACTCCAGGTACATCACAGTCAAACTGCTGAAAAATGATAGCAAGAAAATCTTGAAAGTGGCCAGAGAAGAACAGTGTGTTACATTCCAGGAAACGATGGCACAATATCAATGACTTCTCAACAAAAACTATGGCAACCAGAAGATATTGGGACAGGAAAGTGCAGAAAGAGGAAAATAACAAAAATATGTAACAAGGAATTGTATATTCAGTGGAACTAACCTTCAACAATAAAGGCAAGAGAAATTCCACTTCCAGTACGTTTGAAAATGTAAACTCTTAACACAGAACCCTCTGACAGACAGCATACAAATAACAACTACCCAGGGATCCTGAAAAGTGACCAAACACAGGCAGATTCTGATGTAGTGAGTTTCCTGTTATTATATTTTTTTTAGCTTGAGGGAACCTGAGGCAGGACCTGGTCAGTACCATATGGGCAGGTTTAATCTCTGAATGAAAACATATAGTCTTTCTGGCTTGAAAAACCAGAAAACAGAGTTTGGAGAAACTATAGCTTCTGAAAAGTGCAGAGAGAATCCCAGCAAGGAGAGAGCCAGAGACAGGGAACCAAAAATATTGTGTACACAAATTCTTCCCATATTTCTGACTGACATCTTATCCACACATGCACAATCAGGTTACAGGATCACCAACCAAGGTTAAAAAATTACATGGAAATTTGAGCTGCCACCAAAGAGGCAGAAATTTCCATTTAAGTTCAACAAAGTTAACGTCTGTTAAAACAAAAATATCTAGGCTTCTGAGGAATTTTACAGAATCCAGCATCTCTACAAGCTAATATGCACAAAGTCTGAGATACAATTTTAAGTTATTCAATATATAAACATGTGATCCAGTTTCAAGAGAAAAGGCAATAAACTAACCCTGATATGACCCAGATGTTGGATTATCAGACAAGAACTTTAAAGCAGCTATTATAACTATGTCCATTAAGGTAAAGAAAAACATGCTTATAATTAATGAAAAGACAGGAAATCCCAGCAGAGAAAAAGACTGTTAAAAATGGAAATACTAGAACAAAAAATTATAATATCTTAAATTAAAAAAAAAACAAAAACCACTGACTGGACTTATGAGCAGAATAGACCAAGGAAAGAGTTATTGGAACTGAGATTGATCAAAGAAATTGTTTGGTCTGAAAAAGAGATAAAAGACTTTTCTCATGGACTTTGGGGACTTTGGAGAATATCAAAAAATCCAATACCCTTTGTAACTGGAGTTTTAAAATGAGAGAGAGGAAGGAAAGAATATTTGGAGACACACTGGCTGAAAAATATCACAAATTTCTTGAAAGACACAAATTTATAGATTCAAGAAGTTCAGTGAACCCCTAAGAGAATAAGAAGAAAATTACTCCATCATGGTTAAAATGTTGAGAACCAAACATAAAGAGAAAATTTTGAAAGCTTCCAGATGAAAAACGACACATCACATGAAGGAACAATAACTAGAAATCACTGACTTCTCATCAGAAACTATAGAAGCTAGAAGGCAGTGAAACAACATCATTAAATTGTTGAAAGAAAATAAAACCTCTCAACCCAATATTCTGTATCATCTGAAAATATCCTTCAAAAATGAAATAAAAATAAAGGCATTTTCAGATAAAAGTAAACCAAGAGAAGTTATTATGAGAATACTTGTACTGTAAGAAATGCTAAAGGAAATTCTTCAGTCTGAAGAGAAATGATGCAATATAGAAAATCAGATCTTAAAGATGGAATGAACAGCTTCTGAAATGGTAAGTATCTAGGAAATATTTGTTAACTATTCTTCCTCTCAGTTTCCATGGTATACATATAGATATAATACATATGACAACTATGGCTTGAAAGGCAACTGGTAGAGAGGTAAATGGATTTATATGACTGCAAGGTTTCTACATTTTACATAGGTGTGGATACTAACTTTTTTCTTTTGGCACTTAAGTAGACTAAAATAAAATTTAAAAAATAAAAATAAAATAAAATATAAAATAAAATAAACAAGATTATCTTAACCACCTCGACTTAAATTCCAAATCCTGGAAAACTTTCTTTTCCAGCATGCGTGGTAGATTTACCAAGATAGCCCATATACTTGGCCATAAAATACGTCTCAATAAATTTAAAGGAATTACAATCATACAGAGCACGTTTTTGGACCACAGTGAAATTAAATGAGAAACCAATGGCAATAAGATATTCATTAAAATCTCAAAATATTTGGAAATTAAACACATTTCTGAATAATCGATAGAACAAAGAAGAAACTACAAGGTAAAATGGCAAATTCTAAAGTTAGTTCTTTGAAAAAAAATCAACAAAAGAGATAAACCTCTAATTAGTAAGACAGAAGAGAAACAACACAAATTAACACGAAGAGGAGTTATCACTAGAGACCCTACAGGCATTAAAAGCATAATGAGAGATTGGTTCAAGATGGTGGAGTAGAAGGATGTGCGCTCACTCCCTCTTGCGAGAGCACCAGAATTACAACTAACTGCTGAACAATCATCGACAGGAAGACACTGGAACTGTTTTGGTGACAAAAAAGATACCCCACATCCAAAGACAAAGGAGAAACCACAGTGAGATGATAAGAGGGACACAATCACAATAAAATCACATCCCATAACTGCTGGGTGGATGACTCACAATCTGGAAAACACTTATACCACAGAAGTCCTCCCACTAGAGTGAGGGTTCCGAGCCCCACGTCAGGCTTCCCAACCTGGGGGTCCAGCAACAGGAGGAGGAATTCCCAGAGAAACAGACTTTGAAGGCCAGTGGGATTTGATTGCAGGACTTCAACGGGACTGGGAGAAACAGAGACTCCACTCTTGGAGGGCACACACAAAATAGTGTGCACATCAGGACCCAGGGGGAAGGAGCAGTGACCCCACAGGAGACGGAACCAGACCTACCTGCTTGTGTTGGAGGGTCTCCTGCAGAGGCGGAGGGTGTCTCTGTTTCACCGTGAGGACAAGGACACTGGCAGCAGAAATTCTGGGGAGTACTCCTTGGCGTGAGCCCTCCTGGATTCTGCCATTAGCCCCTCCAAAGAGCCTGCAGGCTCCAGTGCTGGGTCACCTCAGGCCAAACAACCAACAGAGATGGAACTCAGCCCCACCCATCAGCAGACAAGCAGATTAAAGTTTTACTAAGCTAAGCTCTGCTCACCAGAGCAGCACTCAGCTCTGCCCACCACCAGTCCCTCCCGTCAGGAAGCTTGCACAACCCTCTTAGATAGCCTCATCCACCACAGGGCGACAGCAGAAGCAAGAAGAACTACAGTCCAGCAGCCTGTAGAACAAAAACCACATTCACAGAAAGGTAGACAAAATGAGAAGGCCAAGGACTATGTACCAATGAAGGAACAAGATAAAACCCCAGAAAAACAACTAAATGAAGTGAAGATAGGCAACCTTCCAGAAAAAGAATTCAGAATAATGATAGTGAAGATGACCCAGGACCTCAGAAAAAGAATGGAGGCAAAAATCAAGAAGATGCAAGAAATGTTTAACAAACAGCTAGAAGAATTAAAGAACAAACAGAGATGAACAATACAATAACTGAAATGAAAACTACACTAGAAGGAATCAATAGCAGAATAACTGAGGCAGAAGAACAGATAAGTGACCTGGAAGACAGAGTGGTGGAAATCACTGCCACAGAACAGAATAAAGAAAAAAGAATGAAAAGAAATAAAGAAAGCCTAAGAGACCTCTGGAACAACATTAAACACACCAACATTCACATTATAGGGGTCCCAGAAGGAGAAGAGAGAGAGAAAGGACCCAAGAAAATATTTGAAGAGCTTAGAGTTGAAAACTTCCCTAACATGGGAAAGGAAATTGCCACCCAAGTCCAGGAAGCTCAGAGAGTCCCAGGCAGGATAAACCCAAGGAGAAACATGCTGAGACACATAGTAATCAAATTGACAAAGATTAAAGACAAAGAAAAGTTATTAAAAGCAACAAGGGAAGACCGACAAATAACATACAAGGGAACTCCCATGAGGTTAACAGCTGATTTCTTAGCAGAAACTCTACAAGCCAGAAGGGAGTGGCATGATATACTTAAAGTGATGAAAGGGAAGAACGTACAACCAGCATTACTCTACCCGGCAAGGATATAATTCAGATTCGATGGAGAAATCAAAAGCTTTATAGACAAGCAAAAGCTAAGAGAATTCAGCACCACCAAACCAGGTCTACAACAAATGCTAAGGAACTTCTCTAAGTGGGAAAAACAAGAGAAGAAAAGGACCTACAAAAGCAAACCCAAAACAATTAAGAAAATGGTAGTAGGATATACATATTGATAATTACCTTAAATGTGAAAGAATTAAATGCTCCAAACAAACACAGGCTCGCTGAATGGATACAAAAACAAGACCTGTATATATGCTGTCTACAAGAGAGCCACTTCAGACCTAGGGACACATACAGACTGAAAGTGAGGAGATAGAAAAACATATTCCATGCAAATGGAAGTCAAAAGAAACCTGGAGTACCAATACTCATATCACATAAAATAGACTTTAAAATAAAGAATGTTATAAGAGACAAGGAAGGACACTACATAATGATCAAGGGATCAATCCAAGAAGAAGATATAACAATTATAAATATGTATGCATCCAACATAGGAGCACATCCATACATAAGACAAATGCTAACAGCTATAAAAAAGGAAATTGACAGTAACACAATAATAGTGGGGGACTTTAATACCCCACTTACACTGATGGACAGATCATCCAGACAGAAAATTAATAAGGAAACACAAGCTTTAAATGACGCAACAGACCAGATAGATTTAATTGATATTTACAGGACATTCCACCCGAAAACAGCAGATTACACTTTCTTCTCAAGTGCACACAGAACATTCTCCAGGATAGATCTCATCTTGGGTCACAAATCAAGTCTCGATAAATTTAAGAAAATTGAAATCACATCAAACATCTTTTCCGACCACAATGCTGTGAGATTAGAAATAAATTACAGGGGAAAAAAAGGTAAAAACACAAACACATGGAGTCTAAACATTACGTTACTAAATAACCAAGAGATCACTGAAGAAATGAAAGAGGAAATCAAAAAATACCTAGAGAAAAATGACAATGAAAACACGATAATCCAAAACCTATGGGATGCAGCAAAAGCCATTCTAAGAGGGAATTTTATAGCAATACAATCCTACCTCAAGAAACAAGAAAAATCTCAAATAAACAATCTAACTTTTCTAACTTTACACCTAAAGGAACTAGAGAAAGAAGAAAACCCAAACTTAGTAGAAAGAAAAAAATCATAAAGAGCAGAGCAGATATAAATGAAATAGAAACAAAGAAAGCAATAAAAGTAAAAGCTGGTTCTTTGAGAAGATGAACAAAATTGATAAAATTTTAGCCAGACTCATCAAGAAAAAGAGGGAGAGAACTCAAATCAATAAAATTAGAAATGAAAAAGGAGAAGTTACAATGGACCCCACAGAAATACAAAGCATCATAAGAGACTACTACAAGCAATTCTATGCCAATAAAATGGACAACCTGCAAGAAATGGACAAATTCTTAGAAAGGTATAACCTTCCAAGACTGAACCTAGAAGAAATAGAAAATATGAACAGATCAATCACAAGTAATGAAATTGCAACTGTGATTAAAAATCTTTCAACAAACAAAAGTCTTGGACCAGGTGGCTTCACAGGTGAATTCTATCAAACATTTAGAGAAGAGCTAACACCCATACTTCTCAAACTCTTCCAAAAAACTTCAGAGGAAGGAACACTCCCAAATTCATTCTATGAGGCCACCATCACCCTGATACCAAAACCAGACAAAGATACTACAAAAAAATATGATTACAGACCAATATCACTGATGAATATAGATGCAAAAATCCTCAACAAAATAGTAACAAACAAAATCCAACAACACATTAAAAAGATCATACACCATGATCAGGTAGGATTTATCCGAGGGATGCAAGAATTCTTCAATATACACAAATCAATCAATGTGATACACCATATTAACAAATTGAAGAATAAAAACCATATGATCATCTCAATAGATGCAGAAAAAGCTTTTGACAAAATTCAATACACATTTATGGTAAGAAAAACTCTCCAGAAAGTGGGCACAGAGGGAACCTACCTCAACATAATAAAGGCCATGTATGACAAACCCACAGCAAACATCATTCTCAATGGTGAAAAACTGAAAGCATTTCCTCTAAGATCAGGAGGAAGGCAAGGATGTGCACTCTCGCCACTATTATTTAACATAGTTTTGGAAGTCCTAGCCACAGAAATCAGAGAAGAAAAAGAAAAAAAAGAATAGAAATTGGAAAAGAAGTAAAACTGTCACTGTTGGCAGATGACATGATACTGTACATAGATTATCCTGAAGATGCCACCAGAAAACTGCTAGAGTTAATGAATGAATTCGGTAACGTTGCAGGATACAAAATTAAAGCACAGGGGCTTCCCTGGTGGTGCAGTGGTTGAAAATCTGCCTGCCAATGCAGGGGACGCGGGTTCGAGCCCTGGTCTGGGAAGATCCCACATGCCGCGGAGCACCTGGGCCCGTGAGCCACAATTGCTGAGCCTGCGCGTCTGGAGCCTGTGCTCCGCAACAGGAGAGGTAGCGATAGTGAGAGGCCTGCGCACCGCGATGAAGAGTGGCCCCCACTTGCCACAACTAGAGAAAGCCCTCGCACAGAAACGAAGACCCAACACAGCCATAAATAAATAAATAAATAAAAATTAAAAAAACTTTAAAAAGAATATCACCAAACATTCCGAGAAGCAACTGGCCCTGAATCTGATCAGGGACCAATTCTAATCTCTAAAAAAAAAAAAATTAAAGCACAGAAATCTCTTGCATTCCTATCCACTAACAACGAAAGACCAGAAAGAGAAATTAAGGAGACAATCCCATTCACCATTGCAACAAAAAGAACAAAATACCTAGGAATAAACCTACCTAAGGAGACAAACGACCTGTACTCAGAAAACTATAAGACACTGATGAAATAAATCAAAGATGACACAAAGAGATGGAGAGATGTACCATGGTCTTGGATTACAAGGACCAATATTGTGAAAATGACTATACTGCCCAAAGCAATCCATAGATTCAGTGCATGCCTATCAAATTACCAATGGCATTTTTTACAGAAGTAGAACAAAAAATCTTAAAGTTTGTATGGAGACACAAAAGACCCCTAATAGCCAAAGCAATCTTGAGGGAAAAAAAATAGAGCTGGAAGAATCAGACTCCCTGACTTCAGACTATACTACAAATCTACAGTAATCAAGGCAATATGGTACTGGCACAAAAACAGAAATATAGATCAATGGAACAGGATAGAAAGCCCAGAGATAAACCCACACACCTATGGTCAACTAATCTGTGACAAAGGAGGCAAGGATACACAATGGAGAAAAGACAGTCTCTTCAATAAGTGGTGCTGGGAAAACTGGACAGCTACATGTAAAAGAATGAAATTTGAACACTCCCTAACACCATACATAAAAATAAACTCAAAATGGATTAAAGACCTAAATATAAGACCAGACACTATAAAACTCTTAGAGGAAAAATAGGAAGAACACTCTTTGACATATCACATATCACAGCAAGATCTTTTCTGACCCACCTCCTAGAATAATGGAAATAAAAACAAAAATAAACAAATGGGACCTAATGAAACATAAAAGCTTTTGCACAGCAAAGGAAACTATAAACAAGACAAAAAGACAACCCTCAGAATGGGAGAAAATATTTGCTAACGAATCAATGGACAAAGGATTAATCTCCAAAATATATAAACAGCTCATGCAGCTCAATATTAAAAAAACAAACAACCCAATCCAAAAATGGGCAGAATACCTAAATAGACATTTCTCCAAAGAAGACATACAGATGGCCAGGAGGCACGTGAAAAGCTGCTCAACATCACTAATTATTAGAGACCTACAAATCAAAACTACAATGAGATATCACCTCTCACCCGTTAGAATGGGCATCATCAGAAAACCTACAAACAAGAAATGCTGGAGAGGGTGTGGAGAAAAGGGAACCCTCTTGCTCTGTTGGTGGGAATGTAAATTGATACAGCCACTATGGAGGACAGTATGGAGGTTCCTTAAAAACCTAAAAATAGAATTACCATATGACCCAGCAATCCGACTACTGGGCGTATACCCAGAGAAAACCGTAATTCAAAAGCCACATGCACCCCAATGTTCATTGCAGCACTATTTACAATAGCTAGGTCATGGAAGCAACCTAAATGCACATTGACAGACAAATGGATAAAGAAGACATGGTACATATATACAATGGAATATTACTCAGCCATAAAAAGGAACGAAATTGGGTCATTTGTAGAGACGTGGATGGACCTAGAGACTGTCATACAGAGTGAATTAAGTCAGAAAGAGAAAAACAAATATTGTATATTAACGCATATATGTGGAATCTAGAAAAATGGTACAGATCACCCGGTTTGCAAGGCAGAAATAGAGACGCAGATGTAGAGAACAAACATATGGGCACCAAAGGGGGAGAGCAAGGGGGAGGTGGTGGTGGGATGAATTGGGAGATTGGGATTGACATACATACACTAATATGTATAAAATAGATAACTAATAAGAACCTGCCATATATGGCTTCCCTGGTGGCGCAGCGGTTGAGAATCTGCCTGCCAACGCAGGGGACACAGGTTCGATCCCTGGTCTGGGAAGATCCCACATGCCGCGGAGCAACTGGGCCCGTGAGCCACAACTACTGAGCCTGCGCATCTGGAGCCTGTGCTCTGCAACAAGAGAGGCCGCGATAGTGAGAGGCCCGCGCACCGCGATGAAGAGTGGCCCCCGCTTGCCGCAACTAGAGAAAGCCCTCACACAGAAACGAAGACCCAACACAGCCAAAAAAATAAATAAAGAAAGAACCTGCCATATAAAAATAAATAAAATAAAATTCAAGAATAAAAAAAAGCATAATGAATATTATGAGCAGATATTTTCCTGAAAAATTCAAAAACTAAGAAGAAATGGACCTTGAAAAATACAACAAATCAAAACTGCCATAAAATGAAGCACAAAATCCGAATCATTTTATCTATTAAAGACACAATTTGTTATCAAAACCCTTTCTACAAAAGTAGCTCTGGGCTCAGATGGTTTCACTGATGAATTTTGTCAAAGATTGGAAAAATAGCACCAATCTTAAAACAAACCGTTTCAGAAAGTAGAGGAAGAGGTTAACACTTTCCAACTTTTATGAGCCTAGCATAACTCTAACATCAAAACGAAAGTTAAAGCAGAGGCAAATTACTATACTAAGCTAATCAAATCCAACAATACATAAAACAGATGCTACCACATGACTGTGTCAGGTTCATCCCAGGAACAAAAGATTGTTTTAACAATCAAAACTCTGTGAGTAGAATTCAATTCATTCCAACATAAAGGATCATCTCTCTAGATGGAGAAAAATGTATTTGACATAATTCAGGATCCATTCATGATACAAAGTTTCAAGAAAATAGGAGATGATCCTTTATGTTGGAATAAATTATTTCTGTCTAGGAGAAACCCATTAGCTCAAGAGCCTGCTGGCACCAAACTCAAAATTTTGCACATCTAATTACTTTTAAAATAGTCCAAACAAGCAGATTCCTAGCTATTTAGACCCTGCCTGCTTTGCATACCCCATGAAACCTCACTCAACAGCTGTTCCCTACCTATTGATAAGATAGGGCCTTGCAATTATTAGGTCCGAAACAGCTGCTGCCCTTTGGTGGTCTCCCACCCGGAGACTCCCTCCCTGCCTTGTTGCTGAGTGACTCCACCTAGACACATAAGCCCTCTCTCCGACCTTCCTCTCCCCAGCCGGTCCCTTGCCTGCTTTCTGGACGTGGTCCTCACTGTAAGCCTTTGAAAGCCCTCGTGGTGTGAGGGACTTTCTCTCATTCAACCCTATCCAAGTGTCACCCACTTGGATAGCTTGTTGTGGTGTGTTACTGCCTCCCCTGATGATTTCTTTTTTCTTGATCAGTCCCCAGGTCCCTCAAACCCTGTACAGACATCTACTAAAAAAACAAAAAAAAAAACAAAAAACAAAAAACTGCAGCTACCATCACACTTAATGGTGAAAGAATGAACGCTTTCCCCTATAACTGGGAACAAGGGAAGGATCCTCATTCCACCACTTCCATTAAACATTGTGCTGAAGTTCCTAGTCAGTGCAATAGGCAAGAAAAAGAAATAAAAGTCATGAAGATCAGTAAATAAGTTAAAAAAACTATTCTTAAAATTCTATTTAAAATAGTGTCCAAAACCACAAAGTACTTAATATAATAAATTTAACCCAAAAAATAACAACCTCTATGTTGTAAACTATAAAACATTCCTTAGAGAAATTAAAGAAGACCAAAATAAGTAGATATACCATGTTTATAAATTGGAAAAATCAAGATTATTATGATGTGAATTGTCCTCAAATTTACCTATAGATTCAATGTAATTGCACACATAATTCCAGCTGGTTTTTTGATAGAAACTGAGAATCTGATTCTAAAAATGGATGTGGAAATGTAAAGGAACTAGAATTTCCAAAGCATTCTTGACAAGGGACAATGTTGAGTGATTTAAACTACCTGATTTCGAGACTTAGTCTAAAGCTACAGTAAACAATAGTGTGGTGTTGGTGAAAGAATAGCCATATGGCCAACTGATTTTCAACAAAAGTGGCAAGGCAATTGAATGAGAAAAGAAATTATTTTCAACAAATGATACTGGAAATACTGGATAAGCATATGGAAAAAAAGTGAACAGCAACCTTTCCATCATACCATAAATAAAAATTAACTTGAAAGGGATCATAGACCTAAATGTAAATTCTAAGACTAAAACACAGCTAGAACATAAGATAAAATCTTTGTGACCATGAGAGGAGGCCAATATTTCTTGGCCAGGTCAAGGTCACAAAAGCAATAAACATAAAAGAAAAAATTAATAGATTAATTTTCATCAAAATTTAAAACTTCTGCTCAATACCAAGAAGGAAATGAATAAATATGCCACAGATTAGAAGAAACTATTTACAAAACATATTATGATAAAGAACTGGTATTTAGGATATCAAAGTAACTCTTACAACTCAATAATAAAAAAGCAGACCACCCAATTTTTTTTAAGGTTAAGATTTTATTGTGTAAAATATCACATATATCACAAAAGGAGATATATGATTGGCCATAAGTGCATGAAAAACGGCTCAACATCATTAGTCATCAGGGAAACTCTGATGGTCTTTTTTCTTGTGTCACCTTGGCTAAGATACAGTCCCCAGTTATTCAATCAAACACTAATCTAGGTGTTGCAGTGAAGATTTGGTTTGTTTTTTTTTAATATTTTGAAAATATTGGGATGTGAGATCTTAGTTCCCTGACCAGTTCCCTAATTTCTTTTCTCATTCAATTGCCTTAACCAGGGGGCTGGGATCGAACCCGAGCCCCCTGCAGTGGAAACCTGCAGTGGAAGCATGGAGTCTTAACCACCAGACTGCCAGGGAAGTCCCTGAAGGTATTTTGTAGATATGATTAAAGTCCATAACCAGTTTTCCATAAGAGAGATTATCCCAGATAATCTGGGTGTGTCCGATTCAATCAGTTGAAGGCCTTGAGAGCAGAACTGAATCTTCCTCGATGAAGAAGAAATTCTTCCTGTGGACAGCAGCTTCAGCCAGTGCCCAAGGGTTCCAGCTTGCCCTTCCTGACAACTGCCCTTTGTGTGTCACTTTGGCTGGACCAGAGAGATCAGAGGTGAGGACTGGGCAGGGTGTTGTCTGGCAACACTTCAGTAGACCCTGGAGGAAACAACTTACTCCATCTAAAGGATGCTGTACTGTGATCTTTAGATCTATAAGAACTAAGGCAGAAATAACACATATCCTGCTACATTGTGGGGCTGCTTCTCCCTTGTGGGTTTCCTGGGACAGTGGGCTCACCATCTTCCAAAAGACGGACCACACTGGGATATTCAGGGTTCCAGGAATATTCTGGGGCTAAATAGCCAACCTCAGACTCTTGCTTATGTCCTATTTCCAACCCCCAGCATCCAAAAGACGGTGGTGTCTTAACTGGGAGGTCTTTTTCTTTCTTTCTTTCTTTCTTTCGTGTCTTAGTTGAGGCACATGGGATCTTTCACTGCAGGCTGCAGGCTTCTCTCTAGTTGCAGTGTGTGGGCTCTCTAGTTGCAGCTCACGGGCTTAGTTGCCCCGTGGCACGTGGGATCTTAGTTCCCCAACCAGGGATCGAACCCGCGTCCCCTGCATTGGAAGGCAGATTCTTAACCACTGGACCACCAGGGAAGTCCTGGGAGGTCTTTTTCCTTCACTTTCCCAAGGGCTAGGATTTGGAGGTTGGTGGTCTGGGGACTTTTAGTTCTGGGATTGCTCTGGGAGGTTAATTGAATAATGCTCTCTCCTCCTCCCTTTTCACATCTCCTCTCTTTGTTAATATATTTAACCTACACCTTGCATCCAGCAGAGGAACACAGCTGTTTTGCTGTGGCTGAGATCCTGACAAACACATCAAGTTCTACCAACAGCCCAGTTCCCAAGGCACATCTCACATCTCTGCTTCCTGGGCAATGATCTATTTACTTTCTCTATGAATTTTCTGTATGCATGTTTGAATTATTCTAGACACCTCTGGGGAGGCCTCTGGGGTTTCTGCTCACTTCCCATGACATCCCCTTGAGTGTCCAGGCAAGGTGGCATTTAACCAGGAGTCTGCATCAGGCAGGCCTTCTCTGAACCCTGCAAGAGTGTGTCACTGCAAAAGTTTTGCTTGTGATGCAAAGGCTGGGATGACTCAATCTCCTTGAGATGGCCCTTTTCACTTATAAGCAACTCTGCCATCATTTGGATTTATGCTCTGATTGCTGGAGAGTATCATGAGGTTTCAAACCTCTCTCTCCGGGATTTTTTGAAGGCACAACCTAACAACCCTACCTATGTTACCAGGAACCTTCATTCGTGTTCCTCTGCTTCCAGAATAAATTTGAATATAAACGATTCACCTCCTGCCAGGAATACAAAATTATATTCCTTATATGTGAGTCTTCCCAGTACTCCACCCTCTCCTGTAGAACAAAGTAGAAACTGTTCAAGGTAGGAATTACACCCTACAGTGGAGACTTGCAACTTTAATATGCCTATAAATTGCCCTGTTGAAAATGCAGAATCCTTGGCTCCACTCCCAGATGTTCGAATGCAGAGGGCCTGGCATTGTGTATTTTGAACAAGCTCCTGGGCAGGATCTCAGCAAATCACACACAGGGAACAAGTACCTGAGCAGGTGATTGGAGAGGAGATGCTCCAGCCCATTATACTTCTTCCTCCCAGGTCTGGAGGGAGGAAGAACTATACCCTCCATCCAGGGCCAAGGAGAGCTTGATGGCTTCCAAGACCCAGAGCCAGTTCACTTCTTGACTGTTAGGCTTGTGGTCCCTACAGAAGGTCCTCTGGGCACCTAGAGGGAACACCATGCCTGCCTCACAGGCTCTCGTGGGGATGAAATGGATAGACAACTTAGAACAGGGTGTGGCACACAGTGAGAACTCAGTAAATCTTAACTGTTCTATAATCATTACCATTGCTACTAGCATCAATAACACTCCTGCTGAGAGATAGCAGGGGGCCTCCTAAATCCCTCCATCCCCGTACCTTGTGAGGAAGAGATCACCACTCAGAGCAGCCAAGATCCATTCAGGACAAATTATAACCGTGAGCTCAGCCTCAGCACCAAACTCCATTCACCTAATCTCCCTCGCACTGGGAGACTTCTCTGGGGATTTCACCCTCTGCAGCCCACCCAGCAGAGAGCTGTCCTCCACTGAGAAGTTACCATCCCATCATCCTTCTCCATGAGTTTCCTTCCTTTGTGCCACTGTAATCCCCAAATACATCTCTGTCATTCCAGACATGCACGGTGGCCCCACTCTCTTCTAGCTTCCTCCTTCCAGGCATCGAGTGGCTGGTGGGGGAACCTCACCAAGCACCCCTTTGAGACAAAGTGCTATGAATCTCCCCCAAGACACCAATGACCGTATTGAGCTTTAGCACCCTTTCTGGTGTTCCCAAAACAGTCCTTCAGAAGCAAGTCAACGTTTGTTCCAGGGAGAGAAGGGCTGTGTCTTACATGACCTTGAGGCTTTGCCCCTTTTGTGAAAAAGGGTAGGAAGTCTTTTTCAATGTGGCAAGGTGAGCCAAGCACATAGTAAGTACTCAATACATATTTGTGAAGTGGATGGACCTTTAGGCAACCTTGCTCCTGGGCTCCAAAATTCCCTCACAGGGGTATGTGTATGCAGAGAAATAACTCACTCTGGGCCTCAGCAGTGGCCAGCATGGACTGACGGGTGCCTCCCCAGCACCCCCTGGGGCACAGGGATTGGACGGGATCTCTGCATTACCCAGAGTCTGCAGGAAGGCTCTGATTTGGCCTCCCATAAAGAGGCACATTGAGTATGGCCTGGCCATACCTGTCCCCTTACACCAGCTGTTTGGTCCCTATGTGATGGTATTTTGCATTGTATGTCCAATATCCTCTAGCTAATGTAACATGTGAGCCAGATGCTACAGTCAGGAATAAAATGGGTCTGGCCCAGGAATACTTTCTGCCAGTTTGCCCACTATTAGGTATGATTATCTAAACCAAAAAGGAAGATGCCCTCATCTCACAGCTGATTGCTGTTTGCGGGCAACCGATGAGATAACACGGGGGCTGTCAACCTCATCAATGATGGGGAGATGAGCATTTACTGAGTCCTCAGTAGCTAACCCATCTGAAAGCTGGCCATTCAAGATAAGGTCACAGTGACCTCAGCTTGCTTCTCCTGAGACAGGCTGGGACCTGGGACCTGGGACCCTTTGCTGAAGTGCTCGCACCTGGACAATCGTCTCCTTCAGCAACAGAATACAAAGAAACAATAAGGGACTAAAAATAACTGCACCCATGCACAGTTGGGGCAAAATATGAACAATAAGATACAAAAAGGCCAAAATGCAACTGCCGCTTCTGAGGATCTGGGAGCAAAAGCAGGGAACTGTGCATGACCCCTGCACACGGCACCACCAAGGGGGTGGGCAGACCACCTAAGCCCCCCCTCTGGCCCCCACAGATCCCTCGCCCCATTTAAGGAACCAGCTCACCCCTCCCCCCGCCCCCAGGGAGCAAGCAAGGGCACCTGTTACTTGTTTTCACTCCCTGGTGCTACAGCACGAGTCCCAGCAAAGCCTTGCCTGAATTCCTCGTCTGGCCTCTTATCAATTTCTATTGATTAAAGAGTCCAAGCACCCAGGTAGGTAACCCTCCCGCCCTGTTAACCTTCACAGTGACTCTGCAGGGGGGTTGGATGGACTGAGAATGTCACAGACACATCAACAACGATTGTGGCCTGAGGGTTCACACCCCTCTGCCTGGATGTCTGTTGGGAGAATTCTGAGTCCCAGAAGGACCTGGGGGCCCAGTTTCCTGGTGTGACAGAGACCCCAGGAACCCAGCTTAAATGTGAGCTAAAGAACCCACCACTGTGCCAGCCTAGCTCTATGGTAGTGGACACCTCTCCTGTGCCTCAGTTTCCCCCTTTGTTGTTATGAAAAGTAAATGAATTGATTTACAAGTGCTTTGCAGTGTGTGGCTCAGAGTATGTGCGGTGAAGGTGTTAACTATTATTACCAGCAGGGCACATGTTTTCTCAGCATCTCTCTCTAAATAACAAGCAGGTTTATAACGTATCTTCTACGAAAAGGGCAAGCTTTAGCTCTCCCAAAGCACAAAGCCGTCAGTTTGTTTGATCCACAAAATTCTGTGCTTTCTTCTTAATAGGCTGAAGGCATGACAGGGGACATGAGGGGCAGGAGATCTGGCTGGAAAGAGAGCCAGAACCTGATAACAGAAGTTGGTCGTTGGTGAGTTGCAAAACAAACTCTCCATTTAAACTTGAGCTAGGGAATTCCCTGGCTGTCCAGTGGTTAGGGCTCCATGCTTCCACTGCAGGGGGCAAGGGTTCGATCGTTGGTTTGAGAACTAAGATCCCGCCTGCTGCACAGCCTGGCAAAAAAATAACAAAACAAAAAACCAACTTGAGCTAGTTACTCCCCACTCTGGGCCTAGTTTTCTTATCTGCATAATGGGCAGTTTTGAGGAATGGGGTCAGGTAGGTGGGAGGAGATCTCCAGCATCCAATGATCCCTAAAGAACCTCCCATATTTGCCTCCTACAATCTCCTTCCCCACTCTCCTTCCACAACCAAAACAAGCATTTGTAGTAACCGTGGGACCCATGCAACACACATAGGATGTGAGCGCACACGGAGCAGGAGAAAATGGTGGAGATACCGGCATCCCCAAACGGTAGGTGGAAGCCAGGGTGGGGAGGGGGTGGAACAGAGAAGAGAAGTGAAAAGGAGGGAGAGAAAAGAGAAAGACTGAAAGAAAAATAATGGAAGGAAGGAGGAGGAGAGGGGCAGAAGAAAAAAGATAAATTCCTTTATCTAGCCACTTGGTAAGAAATCAGAATTTTATAGAGAAGACAAGTTCAAAAGCCGCACTTCACAAAGAGTCAAATGGAAATGTAAAATACCCTTGTCTCCTCTAAAAGATATTATTCACTGCTCTGTGCCACCGCCAATGTGTACTGTGTCCACTGACAGATAAGCAGGATACACTTGCATAATTTAAATGTCGCCCTGATCTTGTGAATAATAAACTGTGTGAGGTCATTCCAGAGGGTCTGAATCACTTCCCCTGGAAACCTTTACTTCATCAGCTCAGCCTCCACTTGAGGGTTTGAAATTCTAGGTGCTTGTGACTTCTTGTTGAGCTGTTCATTACTGTAATAGGGTCAAAACAAACCATGTTCCCTTCATCAGTGGCTTTCAAACACCTCCAATACATGGGGGCCACTTCATCATATCAAATAAGTTAGACCTCGTCCCTGTTCCCCCAGGAATTTTAACGTCCAGCATTGAAACAGGCAAGATAATAAACATCTGCAGGATGAGAAATAAATCAGGTGGTTATTGACATGTAGGGGAAATGAGGACCTTCTTCCAGAGAAGCATTCACTGGAATTTGAGCATTTTGACATATATCATCCCCATTATCTATGTGGTAGGGAAAAACTCCTCCCCCTAGTTGCATTTCTGGAGCTTGGTACCCGAAGCTAGGATTCACACACTTAGCACGTATTTATTGAGTTGCTACTATGTGCCAGACTTTATTCTTGGCACTGGGATATGTAGTGATAAACAAAGGAGATAAAAATCCCTGTCCTCATGGTGCTTACAGACAATGAGGGTGATAGAAAATAAACAATATATGTAGTATGTCGGAGAAAAGTGTGATGGAGAAAAATAAAGCAGGAAAGGGAGATCGGGAGTGTGGGTGGGAAGGAATAGGGGTCTTGATGTTTTGAACAGGGTATTCAGGAAATGCCTTCTTGAGAAATTATATATGAGCAAAGACATGAAGGAAGTGAGAGGGGGAGCCACATGGATGACTGTGCCAGGCAGAGGGAGGAGCAGGTGCAAAGGCCCCGAGGCAGAAACGTGCCTGGCTGTTTGACAAAGCTGATGAGGGGCAAGGGTGGAAGCAGTGGGACCTGTTAGGAGGCAGCTGCAGTGATCCAGGCCAGACATGACACAAAGGATAACATTGGAGGTGATGAGAAGTCCTCAAGTCTAGATTTTTTTTGAAGGTAGAACAGGTGAAATTTGCTCCTGGAGTGGATGTGGATTATAAAAGAAACAGAGGAATCAGAGATGTCTCTAAGGTTTTAGTCCTGAGCTCTGAAGGTTGACATGGCCATAACAAGAACATCTTCAGTAATGCAATTCAAATCAGAGCATTATAACACTCCCAGGAAGTGAGTCATGGAAGAGGGAAAAGCTGGGACCAGACTCTGGAGGATGAATTCCTACCCTTCTTCACCCATAGGCACCAAACATATCCCATTCTCATCCCACTCTACTCCCGTTTTAGTGGTTACTGATTTTTTAAAAATATTTAATACAATTTTTAAATGAGGTATAATTTATATATAATAAAATGCATAGACTTTTTAATTTTTTATTTTATTTATTTTATTTTTGGTTGGGTCTTCATTGCTGCGTGCGGGCTTCCTCTAGTTGCGGTGAGTGGGGGCTACTCTTCATTCTGGTGCATGGGCTTCTCATTGCAGTGGCTTCTCCTGTTGTGGAGCATGGCCTCTAGGCACATGGGCTTCAGTAGTTGTGGCTCGCAGGATCTAGAGCACAGGCTCAGTAGTTGTGGCGCATGGGGTTATTTGCTCTGCGGCCTGTGGGATCTTCCCGGACCAGGGCTCGAACCCGTGTCCCCTGCATTGGCAGGTGGATTCTTAACCACTGCGCCACCAGGGAAGCCCAAATGCATAGCTCTTAAGTGCTCAGTTCAATGAGTTTTGACAACTGTAAACACCCGTGACAACAACACCCCAAACCGGGTATAGAATATTTCCATCACCCCAGAAAGGTCCTTCACACTCAGCTGCAGTCACCTCCACCCTGACCCCCAGGGAACTAATGTTCTGATTTCTCTGTACCATGGATCAGTCCAGCCCATTCTAGGACTTCATGTAAATAGAGTAGTACTGTGTGTTCTCTTGTGTCTGAATTCTTTTCCTCAATATAAAGCCTTTGAGAATCATCCCCACTGTTGCCTGACTCAGTGGTCTTTCCTTCTCCTTGCTGAGTAGTGTTTCATGTTTGAATAAATCACAATCTGTTTATCCCTTCATCTATTGATGGATATTCGGGTTATTTCCAATTTGGGGCTATTATAAACAAAGCTGCTATGAACCTTTTTGTACAAACCATTTTGAAGATGTATATTTTAATTTCTCTTGATAAAATATCTGAGTGGAAATGCAGTGTTGTGAAGTAAGTGTACATTTAACTTCCTAAGAAAGTGCCAAATAGTTTTCCAAAGTGGTTGCATCATTTTACTTTCCCACGAACTATGTGTGTGTTGCTCCATATTCTCTCCAAATCTGCTGTCATTCTTTTTTTTTTTAAAGCATTTTCTTTCTGTTCATGATCCACACTAATCTTTTTGTTTTTTTTTTTTTTTAATTTATGGCTGTGTTGGGTCTTCGTTTCTGTGCGAGGGCTTTCTCTAGTTGCGGCAAGCGGGGGCCACTCTTCATCGCGGTGCGTGGGCCTCTCACTGTCGTGGCCTCTCTTGTTGCGGAGCACAGGCTCCAGACGCGCAGGCTCAGTAGTTGTGACTCACGGGCCCAGCCGCTCCGCGGCATGTGGGATCTTCCCAGACCAGGGCTCGAACCCGTGTCCCCTGCATTGGCAGGCAGATTCTCAACCACTGCGCCACCAGGGAAGCCCCTGTCATTCTTTTTAACATTAGTCATTGTAGTGGGTGTGTAGTAGTATTTCATTGTGGTTTTTATTTACATTTCTAATTTGTAATTTGATTACTAATGACATTGAGTACTTTTCATTTGTATATTTGTTTTCCATATATATTCTTTGGTGAAATGTCTGTTCAAATATTTTTCCCATTTTTTAATTGGGTTGTCTTTTTATTATTGATTTATAGAAATGGTTGTATACTTTGGAAATGAGTCCTTTGTCAGATATATGTATTGTGAATATTTTATGTCTATATACTTCCTTTTTAAATATTTATTTTGAAATAATTTAAGACTTACAGAAAAGCTGCAAAAATAGTCCCAAAAATTTCCATATATCCTTCACCCAGGACCCATAAATGTTAACATTTTACCAATCACCATGTCGACTTTATCAGTCTCCCCACCCCACGTGTGTGCACACACACACACACACACACAATAATTTTTTTCTGAACCAGTTGACACTAAGTGACAGAGATGGTGCTTCTTTACCTCATCCTTCAATGAGTGTTATCTAAAAACAAGGACACCCTCTTGCTTAACCACAGTACAGTTATCAAAATCAGTAAATTAACAGTGACACACAACTATTATCTAATCTATAGATCTTGTTCAAAATTCATCAGTTGTCTCATGATGTCCTTGATAGGAAAAGAAAACAATTGCTAGAGTCAAGGATCCAAACCAAAATCATGTTGCCCTTAGTTGTCATTTATCTTTAGTCTTCTTTAATCTGGAACAGTCCCTCTGACAGGCAGACAGACTGCTTGTCTGTCCATCTGTCTGCTTGTCAGTCTATATGTTATTGAGTTATTGTCTTTCATGATCTGGACAGTTTTGAAGAGTACGTACCATTTATTTTGTAGACTATCGTCTTCATTTTCCTAATGGTATCTTTTGATGAGAAGAAACTTTTGTTTTGATGAAGTACAATTTATTGGGTTTTTTTTTATGGTTAGTGACTTTTGGTCCTGTCTAAGAAAATTTTGCCTACCCCCAAATCATGAAAATATTATGGTTTTTTGTTTCTATGCATTTTGTTTGCAGCTTTTATATTTAGGCCTATCTATGATCCATCTCAAATTAAATTTCCTGTGTGGAGTGAGATAGATAGGAGTTGAGATTTGGTTTTATTCATACATATCCTAGTTGTTTCACCACCATTTCTTAAAAATGAATTTCCTTTCCCCACTGAATTGCCTTGGCACCTTTATCAAAATTCAATTGACCATATATACATGGGGTTTTACTGGAGTTTCTATTTTGTTCCACTAGCCTGTTCTCAGGCCAGTACCACACTGTTTTAACTACTGTAGCTTTACAGTCTTGAGATCAAGTGGTATAAATCCTACAACTTTGTTCTTTTATTTCAAGATGATTTTATCTAATCTAGATCCTTTGCATTTCCATAAAATTTTAGAATCCAGTTTCTTTAAATAAAAAAAAAGCCTGCTGGGGTTTTGATTGGGACTGCATGAAATATATAGATTAATTTTGGGGGAAATCTTTAAATGATTGAGATTTCATAAACATATACCATGAGATGATATATGTTTACTTTTATTTAGGTCTTCTTTAATTTTTCTTAGCAACGTTTTACAAGTCTTGCACATAGCCTTAGATTTATTCTTAAGTAATTCCGTCTATGATGCTACTGAAAATGGTAGTTTTAAAATTGCATTTTCTGTTGTTTGTTGCTAGAATATATAGAAGTACAATTGAGTTTGTATATTAACTTTGTATTCTGCAATCTTATTAAATTCACTTATTAGTTCTAATATTTTTATAGATTAAATAGGTTTTTCTACATACACAATCATGCTTTCTTTGAGTAATGACAGTTATGTTCTCATCTTCATGCCACTTGTTTGTTTTCTTTTTTTCTGTATTGCACTGGCTAGGACTTTCAGTACAGAGGTGAATAGAACGGCTGAAATTGAACATTCTTGCCTTGTTCCTGATCTCTGTCTTCAAATTAAGCATGATGTTAACTGTAAGCTGTTCTAAGATGACTTTTATCAACTTAAGGAAGTTCCTTTCTATTCCTTATTTGCTGAGAGTTAAGAGTTTTTTCTGGTTTTTCGTTTTTTGTGTTTTTTTTTTTTTAACATGAATGAGTGTTGAGTTTTGTGACAGAGACCACCTGGCCCGAAAGCCTAGAATATTTACTATCCAGCCCCTTAAGAAAAAGTTTCTGACCCCTTCTCTAGATAAAAATATAAAAGACACCCTTGTTCATAGCACATTTATCAATTTGGATCTAATCAAGAGACAGAAACCGCACAATAATTTAAACAGGATAACGTTAATATAAAGACCATTAAACTACGATAAAAGGGTAACAGTAAGATGTAAGAGAATCTGCATTACACCCAGGGCTGAAAGGGAGTAACCAAGGAAGGACAAACTTGGAATGGGACACCCCCCCCCGCAAGGCTAGCATTTAGACTTTTTTGGATCTGGCATAATTGCAGCCCAGTAGATGGCAGAGAAGTTCACTGGTTTGCACAGGCCTGAGCTGATCTGCAGTTGCTGGGCCAGAAGCAACTCACAGAATGCAGGTGGGGTAAGCCACAACCAGTGGCTGGCCACACCGCTGTGCAAAGAAAGCGGGGGCACCAGTGTCAGATGGAGAGCTGGAGCTGTGGTGCTTGTGTCAGAAGGGTTATGGAGCCAAAAGTCCCAGGAGACAAACCTGGGGGGTGGGGCATAGGGAAGCAGGTGGAGTTGGAGCACCAGTGCAGGCAGGATGGGCTGCAGCATTCGGTGTCCACGCTGAGAGAGCTGCAGGAAGGCGACCACCAGCTCGGGCTGAGGCTGAGACATTATCAAAGAACTGTGTGTTCTAGGCATATGGGGGGCGGGGGGAAAGCACCACTGGTCATTCTCACATCCTCATTGCTGACCGATGGTGCAGCCGCCAGAAGCAGCAGAAGAGTCCCTTCCTGCTTCCTCCACTGAGAAAGCTTAACATCTTGCACTCTGTACAAAACAAATGCTTAATGTAATACTGGGGAGAAGGTAATACTGGGGAGCTAAAAGGTAATGAATTGATAACTGACATAGTATGGTTGAAGAACGGGGTATGCTGGGCAATCAAGTATTTGACCCACCCAATATTCTAGTAGAGCATCTTGGAATAAAAGTGAAAACTAGGTGCTTTTTTTTTTTTTTAACAGATGAAGAACCCGAGTCCCACATTAAATTAATTGCTCAAATTTACAGAGATTTTAAGTACAATTCTAGACTTTATGTCAAAATAAATCCAGTTGTATTCTAGAGTTAATATTAAGAATAAAAACATGTAAAACCATCAAAAAAAGAAGAGTAGACATAATATGTGTAGTGGAATTTTGCTTCTAGGCCTTCAACTAATTGAATGAATCTCAGTGGGAAGTGTTTGCAAGTCTGTAGAATAAATATTGTCATAGCTCAAATAAAAAGGCAAACCAACTGGGGAAAATATTTTCATCAAATAAACCAGAAAGAATCTCTCTCAGTATTGCACAAAACCTCATGAAAACTGAAAGGAAAAACATCAACTTTAATGTAAAGTTGGACATGAACAGATGATTCACTAAGAGGAAACACAAGTAACAAACAGACATGAGAAAATGTTCAACTTTACTACCTCTTATTGAGATGCAACTTGAGTGGGGTACAGTTTAGCATGAAATGTGAAAAATAAAATAGAATGCTCGTGGAAAAAAACGGTGGAACTGGCAAATGTTTGATGGCAATAGAAATTGCTAAAACTTCGCTTGAATTCAGATGTTTATATCTCTGGAGTAATCCTACTTCTGGGAACCTAAGGAAATAATAATTCTAGCTTATAACCTAAAATAATTACAAAAAATAGGAAAAGGCTCAATGCATGTGCTTTTGGCAGTCATTTAAAGGACTGAAAAATAGGAAATAATTTAAATGTACATAAAAAGGTCAATAATTGTATAAATCATTCTATTGATTATATAATTCATTTGATCATGGCCAGTGATAAAAGATTTGGCCACGACTAAAAAGCATTGGAAACTAATGCAGCAATATAGGCTATTTCTCAAGATAATGAAAAGCAGAATAACAAAATTGTATTTACATGTTATTATGACTGTGAAAGAGAATATGTGTATGTGAAGAAAATCCAGAACATAACATAAAATGTATGTTCTCACCTCTTTTCTATGTGATCTATTTCTATTAAGTCAGCTTTATTTCTCCTTAACTTTTTGCCAATTTTGGGGAGACACATCATCCTGAGGCTTAGCGTCACAGTGAATGAGGTCTGCTAAGCCACGTCTCCTCTTCCTGTACTGGGGTGGCTGATTTTTCAGGACCCTAATGCAGAACCTTATACTTGTTCCCGTTACATTTTTTTCTTGGTCTGTATTTTCAGCCCATTGCTGAAAGCGCTCAAGATTATTTTGGATCCTGATTTACACCCCTTATTTGCCATATTTCCTGAGTGCATGTTAGCTATACATTCTATCTATATTAAAATGTACAGGAAGACTCCATATGTTTACCCCAGGCCCTGATGAGAATGTGGTCCTGAGTAGCACTGAGCTCCAGGGTACATCGCATCTATTAATGAGCACCTGGGATGACATTCATGCTACCATCCACTAGAACAGCCTTGCATCCAGTACACATTTGCCAGCTTTAACAATTAGCAGAGGTAATTGTCCCCTTTGGTGGGTGGAAAATGAAGGCTTTAGGCTTAGAGGAAAGCTCGTGTGATGTTCCCAGGCCAGGGCCAGGCTCGGTTGTAATGGGGGCCAAGTTTGCCCTCAGTGTCCAGTGTCTGTCATCTGGGCCCTTGACCCCTCTGATACCACCCACCCCCCTGCCATGGCATCCACACCATTCCACCCTCACTGGTCTCTAGCATCATCAGATGCTCTCCTCAGTCTTATCAGAACTTTTTATTTGATTCTTTATCCACAGTCTATCACCTGGAGCTATCTGCATTTTAACAGGGATCAAAGTTTGAAAATAGAGGGATGAAATTCTGAGGGTGGAATTGCAGGCACTGGTGGTCAGAGAGAGGAGATGGGGGCCTTTTTGGCAGCCCCTACCTGTCCACTGCCTGCAAGGCTAGCCTGAAGGGGGTGTCTCCTGGGACAAGGTAGATTAGACCCCACAGCACCACGGTCCTCCTCAGGCTTTTTTTTTTTTTTTTTTTTAATTATAGGCTATTTGAGAACTTGATTTTATTATTATTATATATTTTTAAATTTATTTATTTATGGCTGCATTGGGTCTTTGTTGCAGTGCGTGGGCTTCTCATTGCGGTGGCTTCTCCTGCTGCGGAGCACGGGCTCTAGGTGCATGGGCTTCAGTAGCTGTGGCACGTGGGCTCTAGAGCGCAGGCTCAGTAGTTGTGGCGCACGGGCTTAGTTGCTCCACGGCATGTGGGATCCTCCCGGAGCAGGGCTTGAACCGTGTCCCCTGCATTGGCAGGCGGATTCTTAACCACTGCACCACAAAGGAAGTCCTTTTTTAAAATAATTAATTAATTAATTAATTAATTTTTTTTGGCTCTGTTGGGTCTTCGTTGCTGCACGTGGATTTCTCTAGTTGGGACGAGTGGGGGCTACTCTTCGCTGCGGTGCGCAGGCTTCTCGTTGCGATGCTTCTCTTGTTGCGGAGCACGGGCTCTAGGCGCACGGGCTTCAGTAGTTGTGGCTCGCGGGCTCTAGAGTGCAGGCTCAGTAGTTGTGGCGCACAGACTTAGTTGCTCCACTGCATGTGGGATCTTTCCAGACCAGGGCTTGAACCCGTGTCCCCTGCATTGGCAGGCGGATTCTTAACCACTGTGCCACCAGGGAAGCCCCCTCCTCCGGCTTTTAATGATATTTAGATAGAATTCATAACTCTTCACATTTCATTCATTTAATTTAATTTTCCTTCTATTCTTCCAACTGCCAGGTAGGTGAGGGAAACATGTCATCATCATTGTCTGAGAAGGAAACAGGCAAAGTGAGCCTTAAAATCTAAAAACAACCGCTTCTTCCCACCTCGGAGACTTTTCTCCCCAGATGACTTTGCACTGACGGGAGAATTTTTGCTGGGGAAATTGGTTCATCATTGCTTCTCATGTGAACCTTGCCTGCCTGTGCATAAATATTTTATTTCCTAAAAGCCATTCCTACAAATTGCCTCATCATTTACCAAGGATCTAGACCATCTGCCAGGGTAGGCCCACACCCTCCCCCTTACTGATAACTGTGCTTATCTGTTTGCATTTCTACTTCTCATCTGCTAGTCTGGCTTATTTGCTTATCAGATTGTGTGTTCTTTAACACAATGGACACCATATGGCCCCCAGCAGAAGTAGCTGCCTTGTTGCCCACCTATGGGCACAAATTCCAACCCTAGCCTATAATTATCAGGTCACCAGGACATCTGAAATTTGTTTGTACTGGGCAGATTTTACATAATTAGAATAGCAAAAATTTAGTTCCTCTGCCCAGTTTATAAAATCAAAGTGCATCATGTGCACCCAGAATAAATAACAAATTGAATATTTACAGAGTAAAATGGAAAGACCTAAAGCTACAAGAAACATCACTGAATCTTAATATTGATTGAAAAAAAAATCCCAGAAGACTATATAGACCATAATTACACCATTTCTAAATTTTAAAACAAAACTACATATCATTGGGGAGTCCCCTAAGCCACACCTATACAGGCTCATACTCGGACTCAATCCTTCTGGGCATGGCTAGTATTTATCCTTTCATTTCTCTGGCATTGAAATCACAGGTGAATAGAACTGGTCTCACCAGGTTCCCTGGGGCCAGCCTTCCTCAGCTCCTGATGGCTGGGTGCCACCCTTTTCCCCACAGACCCCTTCTCATTTCTTTAGTGAGTCCTGGCAGAGGCTGAAACAACCTAGGATTCACCTAGCCCTCCCCCTCTCCCAGTCTCACCTGCCCCATCAGAATGAGGAAGTGATGCCTTCTCCATAGCACCCTTCAAACTGGGGACTCCCTCTTCTGGCACAAGGCTTTGGGTTTCTGAAGATCCCTCTGCTGGGTGTCTGGATACCATGGACCTGTTAGGACATCCCACTAACCTGTCTGGGATTGCCTGGTGCTGAGAGTGTCCTGCATCTTGGTAAAGGATTGCTGTCCCTTCCACACTGTGCCATACACACCCGCTTGTGCCTCAGATGAAGCTTATTAAGCAATAGGACAGGTCCCCAGAGGCCACCGCACTTAGTGTGCCTTTGGCCCTATCTGGACCTTCCATCCTGGCAGCCCAGGATCTTGCTGCTGGATGCCTTTCCAGGCAAATTCACAGATGTATCTTCTCCGGGCTCTCTCTGCTCATTTCCAGTCTCAGTTCATCTGTTTCCACACTTCAGGTGCCAAAAGTTCTTCAGTGATAACTCTAGCCACCCACATAATTTCCTACAGGGCAATTACGTGCTCTGTCCTGCAGTGGATGTTCTACTTCATCAGATTCAGTGCACTTCTCCATTTTATAGTCAATTTTGTAAGGTCTTGCTTTCCCCCTCATATCTTAGAAATGGTCTGCATTTCAAAAACCAAGTCCAAATGGATTTTTCATTTTTAGTCTTATGCCTTAAAATTGTCCCAGGATAACTACTACTTTCTCCAAAATCAGCATTTAAGATTCTTTAGAAGCTCTGAAATGTTTCTGGGCAACAGAGGATAACCACCTGCTTCCTGTCTTCCCTGAGGACAAGCCAACAGGAAACAGCTTTAACTTGTATGGTAAATTACAGGGATTAGAGGAAATACAGCATTTCCCAATAATGAGGGCTGAAAAAAAAAATTGCACAGGGTAACTGATGTATGTTGGAGACTCTGGATTAAGGAGACTAAAGGTCTTAATGAGGTCATAGTCTCATGAATTATGTTTTCTCGTGTGTTAAATTCACTTAATATTTCTTCCAGGAGCCCAAATGATAAAACAAGAACTCTCCTCCAACTTCTGTGGCTTCAACTTTGTTTTGTTGATTCACCACTTCCATTCATTTGCTTTCATATAACCAGAATCCTTTGAATCTGAACGATTAAGCCTGACTTTTCAAGGAAATTTTTGCTAGGCTTTACTTCCCTTCTCTAAGATGAATGTGTGTACATGTGCACGTGCCATTCTAATTCTTTATTTCTCCAGTGAATAGTATACACTTCATCTCTCCCTTGAAATGTTGCATGAACTTGAAAACTTGTCTTCTAAAGACAATTTTCTCCATGAATAGACAGTCTGATATGTATGTTCAGGAAGTGCTACATACTTGAAGCCCTCAGAGAAACCTCTGGTTTTCAGGCTGCTGGGGGAACTGCTCCTTCAGAGTTTCTTCCTATAAGAGTGTCACTCATGGGAACCTAGAACCCAGAGGCTTCTTGTCTCAGACAAGAAGGCTCCTGGGACCTGTTCCTTCCATCTAGGACCTAAGTGAAAGGGAGGTGAGATTAGGTCTTCATCCTTGATGTGTCCTTAGATAAATGACTTCTGTGGAGAAAGTGAGTTTGGAGAAATGCGGAGGCTTTGTTAAAGTTATTTTCTTCGAAAAGAGTTTAAGAAACTCATAAACTCTTCCATAGAGGGCAATGAATACCAGCTGGATTGGTGGGTTTTAATTTTTGATTCGGGGAATCTGTGTTGTCCAGTGTGATAGAAGGAAACCAACATTCTGCAAGGAGAACACACAATGTCCCTAAGAGACATTTGTTTCTAAAACCCTCCGCCTAAGATTGTAAATGAGTTTAAGGGGATATACATTCCCACCTTTAAACTTCAAACTCCCAGATCTCCGCTGTGTCCTCAGGCCGCATGGATTACATTACTGGTAAAACATCCCAGGAAGGAGTCCAAGGAGGCCGTTCGCGGTTAGGGGAGAGTCCAAATTTGACAGACGGACTTTTCTGCTTTCTTGCTCCTGGCTCGCCCCTCTTCCCTTGGAGGGCACGGTGATGCGAACGAGTGGCTTCTGCCTCTTCCGGGACCGCCTTTGAGGCTCCAGAGCCTCACCTGACTTTCGCAGAGAGACGCGGGCAACCGGCTCCTTCCGCCACCTGAAGAGGAGGGTCCTGGGGCCCGAGTGTGTGGGAGGGAGTGAGGCCGGAGCTGCGGCCCAGAGCGAGGAGGAGACGCTCTGCCAGACACAGGCGCGCCGCGGAGAGCTCAAACTTTGAAGTGGGGTAAGGATTTTAGGGGCCCTTGAGCTGGTTGTTCTTGGGGCGCTGGGAGGTGCGCGGGGGACGCAGACTCCAGTCACCGTGTGGATTAAAGAAGTACGCACAGGGCAGTGGGGGTGGCGGAGCCCTAGGGCGGGCGCGGCGCTGTCCTCACCCCCCGGTGCTGAAACGGGCCACAGCTCGGCAGGAAAGGAAGGAGTAGAAGCAAGAGCCAGCTCTGGCATCTGCTCGCACCCCCGGCACGCACACACACATCCCCCCAGCAGGGATCAAAGGACTAGAAGGCGTCCCCTGCGCCTCCTGAGTCTATCGCACCCCTTTCTACTCACGTCCCGCAGAGGCGCTGGGCTGAGCCGTCAGGGCAGGAGGCAGAAGAAACTGGGCTCCTTCAGCAAAAGGATGTCCAGTCTGACGCCACCCCCGAGACACCTCCCCAAGAGACCCTGTACCCGGAGGCCGCGCCGCCTCGTTCCCTGGACTCCAGATCCGGGTCCCGCGCAGAGTCTCCCCGAGTACGCGCGCCGCGTGGGGAAGTTGTGTCCATAGCTTGGAGGGAGCCAAAGGGAACCCCGCCGGGGGTCAGGGGACTGCCTCCGCTGGACCCTACTCAGCCGTGAGGGTGCAAAGAGACAGGTGGGCTGCGGAGGAGGCAAAGAATGAAAATACTTTGGGGGAGTGAGCACTCTTTTCTTTTTTTTAAGTGACAAAATAATAATCCGCGATCTTGGCTGCTCTGGCCTTAGGGACTTAGTGCTCAGGAGCGAGGAGAAGGGGTGGGGTGGGGGGGCCTCAGATCCTTTGCAAACCCCTAACCGGATAATCACATGGGCCCTCTGTCCTCGTCCTCCGGCTTTTCTCCCCAGCTCAGCCCTCACCCCCGCTCCCGACGCCCCGGGGTGGGGGGGGGGCACGGCCAGCAGCCCCTCGCGCTCCGGCAACCCTGGGTAAGGACTGGATGACTGGAGGAAGGGCCGATTCATTTTTCTCTCCGTGTGATTCCCCAGTTCACAGCTGCCCTACTTTATGCTGTTGTTGAGACTAAAATTTGTCATTCTGAAGTGGGTATCTCTAGTTAGACACGGCATGTGGCCGAGGATGAGTGGGGCAAGAGCAGAGGGGACCCGGAGCCCGCGGCTGGGACCCCGTGGCGGTGGACGCGGTGCCGGGGACACGCAATTCGCTCGCTCAGGGCTCTCCCTGCGTGCGGTTCTGCCGGCGCAACCCCTCTCCTGGAAACCCTACGGCCCGACGGTGGACGCTCCTCACCAAATGTTCCGGAGGGGCGAAGCTGGGGCCGGCGCCTTCCCTGGTACCTCACACCCTGGGGCAATGACTGGCTACCGGGGTTCGGGCTCTACCCCGGAGTGTTCAGTCCAGACCCCTGTCTCTATGGACCTGTCCACCAGCCCCTCCCCCGCACACACACGCGCACACACACTTTCATTCATAAAACGGGCAGCGACATCGTTGTCTAGGCATGGGGTGACATACTCCCTGAATGAGAAATCACTGGAGGGGGCGATGGAAAGCCGGGCCGGGAGGAGGGAGGTGACCCCTGTCACAGCCACTCCCTGAGCTAGGTCCTTGAACGCCAAAGTCCCGGATTCTTGACAATTCTGCTAGGTCAGGGAAACGAATTAGCATTTCACTGAGCTAGCGGGACTCCCTTGGCGGGGAGCGGGTGTGGCAGGAAAGACGCGAACTTCCCTTGCTTCGCAAGAACGCCCGAGCGCACGCACTTTTCCTTCTCAGCCTCTGTTCTGTCATAAACGGGGCCCTCGTCGGGCGTGGGATGCCAGGAGAGGGTAACTGACTGGTCCCCACAAGATCTCAGTCACTTTATCTGGGACTTTGGCCGGGACTGCGTGTGCCTCTTGCCTTTGATGCGCCTGTGTTTATGCCTTTTCTGTCGTCATTCACTATCTGCCGGCGATTGCTGCGGCTGGTTAATAATGGGGTTGCCATGGCGACCAATCTCCCGTCGCCATGGTACCCAGGAGGTAAACAGTTGGAAGCCACAGAGGCTCTTCAGTAGCTCCCCCACAGATCTTGCACAGGCTGCGGGCTTCCTGTGGTTGTGAGGCAGGGATGGCAATGATCAGGTGCTATGGTCCCATCTTCCCTCCCAACCCACACTGTCTAGCCGCCTGTTCACCTGAAACCCTCTCTAATCCCTGCCAATCACTGCGGCCTCCAGGTTGGGATGGGTCAAGCTTTTACCTCCATCCCCCAACTGCTACAATGAGGCCGGGGTAAACGGTTTTCCCTCTGACCTAATTCATGTCAGCTGCACACTGTCTACTCCTGAGTACAAATGACAAGGCTAAGCCCTGTGGGAGACAAAATTAATTAAACAAACACGGTCCCTGGCCTCTGGACATCATGGTGTAGAGATGGCCTCTGCTCTGGGCTGCAATAGGGGTGATAACAGTGTCCCAGAGTAGAGAGAAGTGGGAGTGACAGACCCCCACCAGGGGAGGCCATAATGGAGTTGAAACTAAGGAATTTCAACTGCTGAGCAAGAGGCAGAGGGACTAGCAGGAGCAAAGATGCGCGTTTGCTCAGGAGAAGATAGGCCCTGCTGTGCTAACACATAGACTTGTAATAGGGGCAGAGCCGCGCGCAGCCCTGAGCGCACGACAGTTATCGCGAGACCCTGAGCACGCGAGACCTGAGTGCATGAGAGCGGGAGCGCTCCGGGCGACTGGAGGTCTGGCTCTCGCGAGGAGCGCGGCTGTGGTGTTCCTTGTGGCAGAAAGTGCGGCGAGGCGGACTTTGGCCTTCTCCTCTGGGCCCTCCAGACCCTCCGGTCTCCGAGCCTGAGGGTGAGCTGGGGGGGGGGGCCCGGGGACAGGCTGAGGGCTGTGTCCCCCAGAGCTCCAGGGCCCTCACCACAGCCGCCCACTGGCCGGGCCCAGGCCTTGAGGCAGCAGCGAACCCCTCCCCCATCCCCGCCTCCGCGACTTCATGGCAGCGGCCGTCTCCACGGGTCGCAGTCCCTGGAGGCCTCAGCAACGGGAGTGTATGGACACAGCCATGAAGGTAACAGCTTCAACCAGCTTCAGTCTCTCCGTTCAAGTTTCAAACCTTGGTCCAGCTTAGATCAGTTGTCCACCGCTAGGAGGTGGCCAGAGGTCAGGGTTAAATCGCAAGGACCTTGCACGTCGTGACCGCAGGTCCACCTCTGTGGTGGGGCTGTTCTCAAAGCAGGGCAGTTGTGGTGAGCTGGGCATTCACCTGATTGGTATTTGCTACAACATGTGCTCCTATTGATGCTCTACAAATGATTCTCTCCAGTTTAAATGAAAAGCCTGAGGGCCGACTGGGTGCGCGTGCCTGGCTCCCTCAGTGATGACGGCTGGGCGGGGTCTGGGGCCCTGGCCCGGAGGGCGCCGCCAGCTGAGATCTGCCTCCTCGGCGGAGCCTGGGCATTGGCTGGAGGACCCAGACGGGGCGCTGGGTGAACACTCCCGGGCAGGGTAAGCGGCCTGCACGGGCTCCTCTTAGCAGGACCTGGACTTCGGAGGGCGGAAGTTGAGCCTTGGGACCTTGCCCTTTCTTGTCAGAATAGAGGAAGACATTTGTTTTTGGTGGAGATTTAGGGGAACATCCTGACCTGACCGAGACCCGACCTCAAGAACAAAGGATCAGACACCAAGAAGTTAGCAACAACTAACCACGCCCCTCCCTCACCTTTCCTACAAAAGGGCTTTGCTGAAAGCTCTCAGGGAGTTCAGGGTTTTTAAGGCATGAGCCACCCGTCTCCTTGCATGGCCCTGCAATAAACCTTTCTCTGCTGCAAACTCCGACATTTTGGTATTATTTGGCCTCACTGTGCGTGGGCACACGGACTTGCGTTTGGTAACAGACCCAGAACGTCTCAGTGGCTTAGCCCATGGCCTATGCGATGTCTGAGGTTCCGAGGCACTGGGGGGCCCTGCATCATGGGGGGGACTCTGCTGGCCAGATCCTGCCACCAGCCCTCAGCTGGCCTGGAAGGGGGACTGAGAAATACAGCCAGCACTAGGGTGGGCTTTGGTGAGCAGTCTCTGCCACCAGGTGGGATGAGAAAATTCATGCCACTCTTAAGGGAAGGATGAGTAATTTCATTTAAATGGAGCATCCTTTTTAGGCTAATATGATCCAGGTTACAAAAAAATCTTGAATGTCAGGCTAAGACTGCTTGCTGGAGAAAATAGGCAACCTCTGAAAGTTTCTGAGTGACATGATTAGAACTATCCTGTAGAAAGACCCCGATGTTAGTGTAGAAGATTCATTCATTCTTTCTTTCATTCCACACTCATTGAGCACCTCCTGAGTGCCAGGCCTTGGATGAGTTGCAGAGGTGAAACTAAAGATGGGAGATGCGCAAAAGGAATTGTTTCAACAATCCTGGGGAGGGGGAACAGGGCCTGGACAGAGGTGGGAGCAGAACTCAAGGAGGCCAAGAGCCGTCTCTGGCTTGTTCGAGCCCTGGCACATGGTTAGGACTCAGTGCATTTCTGACTTAGTGAATGGATGCGTGGAAGGCAACAGAGGGGACAGATGGTTGGTGGTGTAACTGAAGGACTTGGTGATGGTGGATCTGGGGAAGTGAGGGAGAGGGAGGAGTGGAAGCTTATGCGAGTCTTAGCTGGGTGATTAGTTGGCTCCAGGTGTCATTCGTGGGGCATTAACCAGAATAAGACTCAGGGGAGGAAGGGCATATTTGGGAGCAGTTGGGATGGTGCCACTCAGGACATTTAGTTTGGTGCCAACAAAAACTTCCTGGATATACTGTATCCTCCCTCACTGGCCCACACCTTGGACCTCATCTGATCCCCTTTTTGAGGAACTTCACACATTCCATCTTGTACTATAATCATGCAGTGTAGGCATTTAAAAAAAACAAAAAACCAAACAGGCTTTTGTTCCCCAGTTCTGCCACTGGGTGACTTTGAATAAGTTGTTAACCATTCCAAGTCTCAGTTTCTTCATGTGTGAGTTGGTAGTGGTAGTTATAACATCTGCCTCATTGAGTTGTTGGGAGAAGCAATGAAGCAATTGGTGTGCATTTCTTAGTACAGTGCCTGGCATGGCAAGTGCTCAAAGTTGGATATGACCATCTTATAATTTCCTATAATGACAGTGTATTACTTTCATAATCATATCCCAAAAGTTAATTAAGGGAAAAAACACACTTTACCTCCTGTGTCTGCAGCTAGCCTTGGGGAAACAGTCCTTGGGGAAGGAAGGGAGGTCCTTTGCCTGGCCTTGATGACTCTCTGTGTGTGTGTGTGTGTGTGTGTGTGTGTGTGTGTGTGTGTTGGGAGGTGGGAGGAGAAGATGGAATTCTGAGCAGAGCATCTATAGGGCTGGCTACAGAGATCTGGTTTCTCCAGCCCTAGATACCTCTAGAAAGCACTTTCAACCTCTTGGAATCTCAACCTGAGCAGCTGAATCCTATTGCAAAATAGTCATTTAGAAACCGAGTGCACTTCAAGCTCAGGAAACCAGAGTCCCATTAGTTCTGAGTCATCTCTACAGAAGACCAAGACACTTTCTAGGCATGAGGCAAGCCTCTGTCTGGTGGTTGAGTAACATAATTGATAACCTTGTTACAATTTCCCTGCGCTCTCTTTTACCCAGAATCTCTTCCTGTCTGGAGGAACAACGTTAGCTTTTCTTCTCAGGAAGGAATTGAAAATCTACAGCTGGTGTGTGCAAGCTTCCCTTTGCTTGTGTTATAAATGTGCATAGAGTTGAGAAGAGGGAGGACTCCACCTCCCAGCCATTCAGAGGTTTCCTTGAAAAACAAAATTGAACTCTCCTAACTCAGACTCATTCTTCCTATCTTGGTGCAGTGACATTCCTGGGTTTGCCTAGCCTCTACTCTGCAGAAAAGGGAGAACAGAGATTCTGACTTCCATTTCCCTTCATCAACCGGGAAGCTCAGCTCTGAGCACAATTGGACACATCCTCATGGTCTAAGACCTGAGCTACCCTTTTGGACATTCCTTGGGCAGATGGAGGAAATTTTGATACTTACTGGTCCCAGAAATTGGCCTCGTTTCTTGAGAGGCAGTGGATTAAGCTTGCAGGCTTTACTGTTAGATTGCCTGCTACAGTCCTGGCTGTGTGAACTGTGTACCTTGGTTTGCTCATCTATAAAATAGGGATAATAGTTGTACTTACTTCATAGGGTTATTGTGAGAATTAAATAAGTTGATACATGGGGAGAAGTACCTAGCATCATGTAAACTCTCAAAAATGTGATCATTATCAGTATTTTTATTACTATGATATTTCGACATTTCTCCCCTTTAGTATATTTATGTTTCGTGAGTTTCTTGTAGCAGACATTGTGAGTTTTGCATTTGAAAAGTGTTTTGATTTTAGATTTAACACTACTTCTTTTTTAGGTATAACTCACATGTGATGAAAGTCTTCTAAAGTATATATTTCAGTTATTTTTTTAGTATATTTACAGCTGTGCAACCATTAATTCGATATAATGTTTAAACTTTTTGTAGGGCCAGGTCACTCAAGATGGCTGTTCTCTTGCCCTCTGTTCATCCCCTGCCCAACCAATGCCTGATTCACTTGTATCTTACACACCTGACTGACCTTCCTACGTACTTGCCCCAGCCCCCAGCTAGTGATTATTCTTATGGAAGGGGTGGTGAGGGGCGTGCCCCTCTGCTGGTTTCCCTGGTAACTAATGAGCCCACCTGCTGTCAATTCTCCTATAAATGGTAATTCCCCCCTTTCCTTTGGGGGCGAAGACTGCCACCACGTCCTGTCTGCCCTGAGCCACACACAGTGGGGTGTTGCTCCAGGACCTTGCTTCAGACGTGTAAGGTCCCCCCATCCATTAAACCATTGATGTCTCTGTTGCTGACTCCAGGCTCTTTGTTCGGTCTTAAAGCTGGGCAAGCGCAGGCCTTGTAGGCCTGCAGGGTGCAGCCTAACACTTTTCAACACTCCAAAAAGAAACCCTGCACCCATTATCAGACATTTTCTTTTCTGACTCCCCTCCCCATCCTTGCCCCTTGCAGCCACTAATCTATTTTCTTTCTCTATGGCTTTGCCTGTTCTGGATATTTCATATAAATAGAATTATACAGTATGTGGCCTTTTGTGTCTGGCTTGTTTACTTAGCATAATGTTTTCCAGGTTCATCCATGTTGTAGCAGGTATCAGTATTTTATCCTTTTTAATTGCCAAATAAAATTCCACCTGAATAACATTTCATTATATAGATATACCACATTTTGTTTATCCAGTTATCAGCTGATGGACATTTAGGTTGTTTCCATTTGGGGGCTATTATGAATGATGCTGCTGTGAACATTGAAATACTAGTTGTGTGGACATATGTTTTCATTAGGTATATGCCTACGAGTGGAACTCCTGGATCATATTGTGACTATTTTTAGCATTTTGAGGAACTGCCCTGTTGTCTTCCAAAGTGGCTACACCATTTACATTCCCACAAGCAGTGTATGAAGATTCCAACTTCTTCACATCCTTACCAACACTTGTTATTGTCTGTTTTTTAAATTATAGCCATCGTAGGCAGTGTGGAGTGGTTATCTCATCATGATTTTGACTGACATTTCTCCATGACTAAATATGTTAAGCATTTCTTCATGTGCTTGTTGAACATTTGTAATTTCCTTCAGAGAAATGTCTGTTCAAATCCTTTGCCCATTATTTAATTGGGTTATTTGCCTTTTTATTATTGAGTTGTAGTAGTTCTTCATATATTCTGGGTACAAGTCTCTTACCAGTATATGATTTTAAATTATTTTTTCCATTCTGTGGGTTGCCTTTTTACTTTCTTGGTGGTATCATTTGAAGCACAAAGGTTTTTTGTGTGTGTGTGTGTTTTAATGAAGCACAATCTAATTTTTATTTTAGTCACTTATACTTTTGGTGTAATATATAAGAAACCATTGCTTAATCCAAGGTCATGAAGATTTACACCTATGTTTTCTTTTACGAATTTTATAGTTTTAACCCTTACATTTAAGTCTATGATCTATTTTGAGTTAATTTTCATGTATGGTATATATTCTTTTACATGTGAATATCCAGTTTTCCCAGCAACATTTGTTGAAAAGACTATTTATTCTTTCCCCCATTGAGTTATCTTGGCACCCTTGTTGAAAATCAGTTGACCATAGGTGTATGAGGGTTTTTTTTGGACTCTGAATTCTATTCCATTGACCTATATATCTATCCTCACACCAGTACCGCTCTGTCTTGATTACTGTAGCTTTGTAATAAGTTTTGAAATCAGAAAGTGTGAGTGAGTCCTCCAACTTTGTTCTTCCTTATCAGGATTTCAAGTTTGTTTTGGCTACTCTGGGTCCCTTGAATTTCCATGTAAATTTTAGAATCAGCCTGACAATTCCTGCAAAAATTCCAGAAGGGATTTGATAAGGATTGTATTGAATCTGTAGATCAATTGGGGAAGTATTGCCATCTTAACTATTAATTTTTCTAATTTGTGAGCAGGAGATATCTTTCCACTTATTTACATGTTTTTAATTTCTTTCAACAATTTTTATAGTTTTCAGTGTACAAACCTTTCATTTCCTTGATTGAATTTATTCCTAAGTATTTTATTCTTTTTACTGCTACTAAAAATGGGACTGTTTTCTTAATTTCATCTTCTTTTTATTTATTGCTAGTGTATAGAAATACAACTGATTTTTCTATGCTGATCGTGTATCCTGCAATACTACTAAACTCAATTAATTCTAATAGTTTTTTAGTGGACTCCTTGTGATTTTCTATATACCAGATCATGTCATCTGCAAATAGAGATAGTTTTACTTATTCTTTTCCAATCTGATGCCTTTATTTATTTTTCTTGCCTAATGGCCCTGGCGAGCCATACCATGTTGCATAGAGGTGATGAGAATGGATGTCTTTGTCTTATTCCTGATCTTAGGGGGAAAGCATTCAGTCTTTCACCATTATGTTGTTAGCTATGGCTTTGTCATAGATGCCCTTAATCAGGTTGAGGACGTTTCCTTCTAGTCCTAGTTTATTGATAGTTTTTAACTTGAAAATATGTTGGATTTTGTTAAATGCTTTTCTTGTGTCTGTTGAGATGATCGTATAGTTTTTACCCTTTATTCTACTAATATGTTGTATTATGCTGATTGATTTTGAATAATAAATCAACTTTGCATTCCTAGGATAAATATCACTTAGTCATGGTGTAAAATCCTTCCTATATGTTGCTAGATTTGGTTCACTAGTATTTTGTTGAGGATCTTTGCATATTAATATAATTTTCAAAATGCCCTCTCACATTAAGTTCTGATATTCAAGTTGTTTATACTTATATTGTGCCATGTCCAGAGAATATTAACATTATATAGTTTTTTCCCTTTTCTGTTTTTGAAGCTCTGGAATATTTTTATTTTCTCCACATAGGATCACACTCACAGAAAATATGAGAGAACCCTCAGGTACAATATTTGCACTGTAGAGTTTTGTCCCATCATGGAACTTCTGAAACAGAAGGACCTTTAATAATCAGCTTGGCCTTGGTTTTCAACTCTGTTCCACAGAGTTCCCTAAGGTATTCTGTATGCATTTTAAGGTTTTTTTTTTTAATGTGTATTTAAGTATTTTAAAACCCCAAATAAATAAAGATAGCATAGATTGACATGTATTCCATACCAAACTTTACTATATTGGATATCATGGTGAAAATTAACTTATGTCCCACTGATTGTCTTTATAAAATTACAAAATACATTTGAATAAAATACTACAAGTGAATGTTTTATGCATTGGGTTCCTATGAAAGATTTCATCTGCAATAAGTCTATGTCCATCATTAGATAAAGAAACTAAAGTGCTGGGTCACTCACCCAAATTGGAGGCTGAGCTGAGAAGAGACTCCAGCTCTCCTTTCTCTCAGTTGAGTGCCCTTGACTGCGTATATTGTCTTTCCAAAGTCATTTGTCTCAAACAAAAGATATTTTACTCAAGGGACTGCTTGAAACACTCGTCATTGGGTTAGTGTAGTGACGTCTGTTCTGGTCCTTGTGTTTGTTCTCTGGCTGGTTCGCAGGTCTCAGAGTGATTCAGTGCCTCAGCATTGGACATTTTCCCTTCGACCCTGAAGTTCTCAGATGGAATAGGAAAGAAGGGAAAGGCAATTAGAAGTGTGCTTTAGACAAAAGTTCCAAGGCATGCAGACCTTGTGGGAGTTATTGATTTATCTTTGGAGTTTAATTTGACAGAGTGAGCCTGTCCAGCCTCATACTTACTGAGAATTGGCTGAGTGCTTTTGCCTAGAGCAATGCTGAGAAGGTTGAGTTGTGGAGAATTGAAATGGATGAAGCCCAGAGAGAGGTTACTTCTGAGAAGAGCAAAGACCCCAAGTGGTAAAAGTGGTCCATCTCCACTGGAGAAGACAGAGACCTGGGCCAAGAGTGCACATCCAGCAAGACTAGATGGATATGCAAGTGCCTCACACTCAGGGGGCCCTGGCTGGATGGCAGTTTCCATTTTCAACAGAGCCTCAGGATCATCTATTGTACTTTCATCATCTCATTTGTGAGCTCTCCTAGAGTTTATGGGGCCGGGAGATGTGAAAACACTCTGGCGGTTGGGGAATCACTTAGGATGTCATGGCTTACAAGCTAGTAAATAAAGGGAAAGAATTAAGTGTTTATTCTGCCTTTCCTGTATGAACCATACCACTGAGCAGCCAAATAATAAGTCAAATTTTCTTTTTTAAGAATATTTCAGCTAACTGATGAAGATGGAATGATAGAATATCACCAATTTGCAACTCCTAATAAATCAATAGATCCAGTCAGTGATCACCAATGGCTGCTAAAATCACCCAAGAAAATATGGAACCCAAATTTGAACAAGCCCTGAGTACAACTTCCAATTTACAGGAAACATTGTAGAGTTGGAATTGGCAAAAATCCATATTGTGGGAAATTCTGTAGTACAAACAATTATGTTTCTTCCGTAAAGAGAAAGAAGAGAAATGCATAGAAACTTCAGATTTAAAAATACCAATGAGATACATCAGCCAATCAGAATATATAGACTTTGTGTGTGTCCTGATTCTTTTAAGTAATTTTTTTAAGCCAACCCTTATGACATTTATGAAACAATTAGGGGAAAAAAGATCTTAATGATTTATCTTAAACTAACATTTTCCTTTAATGATGTACATTTTGCCCTGTCCTACCCAACCTCATTCTCCTGGATAAAGAACACGGAATTAAAAAGGAAATTAGGTTACTTCTAACCCTTGAGGGACCTGGGTCAGGAGTGCACAGGGCCCACTTACCATGTCTAAATAACTAAAAACCATTCTCTTAGCTGAGGTAATCCCCTCCTCCCACCGTTAAAAAAAAAAAAAAAAAAAAAAAGAATTTTTTGGGTAAGAGCATGCTGGCAGGCAACTTTTTTTGGGAGTGGTTCCAAGGAAGAGAAGTAGGGGTCTTGGAAGAGAAAACAAGGGAAGCAGGGGAAACCACCCCAAGTGTACATTATCAAACTAATCACCACTCTGGGCAAGTGGTTTGATCCTTCTAGGGCTTCTCCAAAGAGCCATGTAGAATATATGTCTGAATTATCTTCCTGAGGGGACAGAAAAGGGAAATATTTACCCATGGTTCCAGGCTCTATTAGTCAAGGGTTGCCCAAGGGGAGTTAACTCTCTAGCACTTTGGGTTTGCACGTGTGTCAGAATGGCCTTGGAACATGGGGCATGGGGACATTCGATCTCTGGTCCCCCATCCATGTCCTGCCCCTTTCTATTCCCAGCCTTGGGTCCACCCCAAGCCACAGGGGGCCTTTCACACACATGCGTGGATACTCTGCCCACACCTCCAAGCTCCATTCACCTCACCCTCACAAATAGCTCCTCCTGGGCCACCTGTAGGTCTAGGGGCATGCACATCGACACCGTTCTCAGGAAAACAGACCTGGGAAGAGGCCCAGGCAGGCTCTAGAGCCAGTCCACAGAGAATTTGGGGGTCCCGGGCACCCAGAGCATAGTCTAGGGCAGGGCGCGGGGTTCTGGGTGAGCATGTTCCCTTGGCCTCATGGGCTATGGCTGGAGGGGAGTCAGAGTGGGGCCCTTTAAAGGTACTGGTCCGAGGCCTGTTAGGAACCGGGCGGCACAGTGGCAGGCGGGCGGGCGAGCGAAGCTTCATCTGCCACTCCCTATCGCTCCCCATCGCTCGCATTACAGTGACCCATCCCCCCCGCCCGACTCCTTGTCCATGGAAAAAATTGGCTTCCACGAAACCGGTCCCTGGTGTCAAAAAGGTTGGGGACCGCTGCTTTAAAGAATGGGGCCCCAGGCAGGACCCCTACTGCTCAGGCCAAAAAGTAATGCCAGTTCTTTTCCACCCACTGACTTTATCAGGCTCTGGAGTCAGACAGATCTTTGTTAATCTTGGCTCAGGCTGCAAGCAACAACATTAGGGAAACTGCTCACCTGTTGAATTTCTTCATTGGAAAAGGGAGGGAAGAAGAAGGCTGTTGTGAGGATTGAAGGAGACAGTATTACACAAGCAGCCACTCTGAGCCTGGCGTATGGGAGCTCTCCACAGGGGGCAGGTCTGCAAGGGTCCAGAGGTGGCATCTGGGGTCAGGGTTTGTGGCCAGGGTGGAGGGGACAGCTGAGGGGGCTGAGGGAAAGGGCACAGACTGGCTGCAATGAGCTTTTTCTCTGTTTGGTACAATTCTCATGAAGATACACAAAGAAGAGTAATTTAATAGATTTTCTACAGAGTCCCAAACTTCTTTAAGACTTGTTCTAGGGACTTCCCCGGTGGTGCAGTGGTTGAGACTCCACGCTCCCAATGCAGGGGGCCCCAGTTCGATCCCTGGTCAGGGAACTAAGATCCTGTATGCTGCATGGTGCAGCCAAAAAAAAAAAAAAAGACTTGCTCTAGATCCCACTGGACCACAAGCTCCTTGAGGACAGAGCTGCATATCATTTTCTGATAAAACCCTAGCTCTTAGCATACTGCCTGGCACATAGTAAATGCTCAGTAAAAAAGCACTGGATGGATGATTTCAAATTTGGTGTATTTCTTTTAGTGGGAAACTCTTAGTTCCTATGTTGGCTTCAAAGTTTCCCCAGACATCTCAACCTGGAATCATTCTCTGCCTCAACCCTGCCCCTCCCCCAGTCCCCTCCCCAGTGGGCAGCACCACCGACCCCCACGCCAGAGGTCACGGCAGCGTGACCCCTCATCCTTGATCAATTACTATGTCCCAGTGCTTCTATCCATCTGGTAGTTGTGGGTTTTTTTAAATTATTTATTTTTATTTTTGGCTGCGTTAGGTCTTCATTGCTGTGCGCGGGCTTTCTCTAGTTGCAGTGAATGGGGGCTACTCTTCGTTGCGGTGCGCGGGCTTCTCATTGCAGTGGCTTCTCTTGTTGCAGAGCACGGGTTCTAGGCGCGCAGGCATCAGTAGTTGTGGCTCGCGGGCTCTAGAGCACAGGCTCAGTAGTTGTGGCGCACAGGCTTAGTTGCTCTGTGGCATGTGGAATCTTCCCGGACCAGGACTCGAACCCGTGTCCCCTGCATTGGCAGGCAGATTCTTAACCACTGCGCCACCAGGGAAGCCCATCTGGTGGTTTTTTAATTTATTTGATTCACCACCACAAACCTAGTTCAGGCAACTATTCTCTCTCCCCCGAGATACTGCAGCATTTAGCTGCTCATACCCACTCATGTTCCCTGAATATATCCTCCCCAGTGTAGCCAGAGTGGCCTTTACACATCTGACCACATCCCTGATGGGCTCAGAGGTAAAGCCCAAGCTTCGTGACTCAACCTTCAGGACCCTCTGGTATACGTCATCTGCCCCATAGACTTGTAAGATCCTTGAGAACAGTCATTGTCTTATATTCCTTTGTATCTCCTGTGGTCAGCCAGAAACTAAGTTACATAAATGAATACAGTTTTTAAAAATCAAAACTAGGGCTTCCCTGGTGGCGCAGTGGTTGGGAGTCTGCCTGCCAATGCAGGGGACAAGGGTTCGAGCCCTGGTCTGGGAAGATCCCACATGCCGCGGAGCGGCTGGGCCCGTGAGCCACAACTACTGAGCCTGCGCGTCTGGAGCCTGTGCTCCGCAACAAGAGAGGCCGCGATAGTGAGAGGCCTGCGCACCGCGATGAAGAGTGGCCCCCGCTTGCCGCAACTAGAGAAAGCCCTCTCATAGAAACGAAGACCCAACACAGCCAAAAATAAATAAATAAATAATTTTTTTAAAAAAATCAAAACTATTTTGTATCTATTGAGAAAATTATAAAATTTAAAATTGTGGGCTTAAACTCTCCAACATCAGAGATGAACCAGGACTATCTGAGCCAACGGCTGCCCCTCCCTGAGTAACTCGTGGTGAGCAGGGACCACATCCATGTTCGGTACTTCAGTGCAGTGCTCTGGGCTCCTGGCACTGACCTTCCTTTGGATATGAAATTAATTTAGTCCTGGAATTAGTCACTGGGCTATTTCTGGAAATCACCATCTTTCTCTGGAGTGGTCTGTACTGACTTCTGACACACTTAAGCCACGTGGCTGCTCAAGAGAGCCTGTGCCCATCTGTCCCAGAGAAACTGTCCTCAGGAATTCATTTTCCTTCTGGAAGATTGTGATCAGAAATCACGCAATTGGCCTGTCTTGGTATCCATCACGCCAGCTGTGCACTCACATCAGTTTTCTTTTCTCATCTATCAGAGGGGCACCTTCCAATGTCTGCTGAAGGGAAAGTATTCATGGTCAGATTTCTAGCATCAGGATCATGCCATTGATAGGTTTTATCTATTTCTTTGCTTGTATAAGCTGTTTGACACCACTGAGTCTCAATTCAGTCATCTTTATTTTTTAAATTTTTTTTTAAATTTATTTATTTATTTATATATTTTTGGCTGCATTGGGTCTCTGTTGCTGCGCGCGGGGTTTCTCTAGTTGGGGTGAGCGGGGGCTACTCCTCATTGCAGTGTGCGGGCTTCTCATTGTGGCAGCTTCTCTTGTTGTGGAGCACTGGCTCTAGGCACGCGGGCTTCAGTAGTTGTGGCACGTGGGCTCAATAATTGTGGCTCACAGGCTCTAGAGCACAGGCTCAGTAGTTGTGGCGCACGGGCTTAGTTGCTCCGCGGCATGTGGGATCTTCCCGGACCAGGGCTCGAACCAATGTCCCCTGCATTGGCAGGTGGATTCCTAACCACTGCGCCACTGGAGAAGTCCCTCAATTTAGTCATCTTTAAATGGAGACAAAAATTGTAAATATCTGATGAGGTTATTGTGAAGATTAAATGAGATAAAGTGTGTACTGGGTTGAACATCACATTGTAAAGGTTTTATAAATGTCAAGTACTTAGGTTTTTTATGCTTTGTTTTAAAACAAGATTTTGGGGAGTTACTAAAACATGTGCAAAATTATAAGATTAACATAGGGTAAATGAGAAAGCCAGAGTTAGGAGGGACATTGCATCATTAAAGAGAATCACAAGGGTTTTAGCTTTCTTACATCGGATACCGACTTGGCCATTCATTCATTCATTTGCTGAATCAGCACTTAACTTTGAGCAGCCCTTGGGAATTCCCTGGCGGTCCAGTGGTTAGGACTTCGCGCTTCCACTGCTGGGGGCCCAGGTTCAATCCCTGGTCGGGGAACTAAGATCCTGCAAGCCTTGAGGTACAGCAAAAAGCAAAACAAAACAAACAAAAAAAACCTTTGAGCAGCTCTCAGCATGCAGCATATACAAAGGAGTAAAAGACCTTTTTTGTGCTCTGGCTCGGAAGACTAGCCCAGAGAGATCCAACTAAAACACAGTGTGGCAGGAACTGTGAGAGAAATGGAGGAGGGCACATGTGCCAGGGCTTGCCTGGGGGAGTAGCCCTCCCATACCAGCTGGGTTTGCAGTTACTTCCTGGGGGTTCCTAATGACATATCTGCTTTGTGTTCATGTTTCAGCAACCACCTTGGGGCTGAATGTGACAAAGCAAGAAGATGGCCAAGATTAGCACCCAATATTCCCACCCTTCCAGGACTCACCACCTCGCTGTAAGGACCACGGACAGAGATCTCGATTGCATTGAGAACGGCCTCAGCAGGTAGGATGGGCTTTTAACTTCATGCCTGGAACAGGTTATTTCCATAGCTGATCTAGACCTGGGGGAAAGACTGCCTTTGCCTGTGGGCAAGCACAGGTTGGAGGGCGGGGTCTGTTCACAGCACTCCTTCTAACTTCATTTTCCATGTCCCTTACTCCTCACAACCTACACTGAAGTAGTTTTTATTCTCATTTTAGAGATGTGGGAGAATGAGGCCCCAAAAGTTACATAACTTTTGTAACGTTTTTTCTAGAAGGCAAGAAAATGAAGATTCATATGCAGCAGATTAAATTCTACTGTAAAAATGTCCCCAAACTGCCACACTTTCCCTTGTATACATCAAACATTTATTGGACTCTGTCTGTGCACCAGCCACTGCCCTGGGCACTGGGGTGGAGTACAGATCAGGTGCACTGTCCCTCACTTCCAGGAGAAGGCCAGGACTCAGCTGTGCTCATGTACCTGGGGGGAGTGGGCCATGCCTTGCCAGCAAAGCCATCGTCCCCATCAGTGACATCCCGACACAGGCAGCCACATGGAAACCTGGGACCTTGAGTTCTACTTCTAGCCCTGTTCCTAACTTACTAGTAGACCTGGGAAAACTCACTAACCCCTCCATGCCTCAGTTTCTTCAACTGCAAAATGGAGCAGCATTGGGAAATGGGAAATGGGAGAGTATCTGTTTGGTGCAAATGGACTTACATTTTTATGTTTCTTAAATTCTCAGTGAGTTGATTGAGTTGAACAAGAAGAGGCTTTATTTCCAATATTTATGTTATTTTTGTCTCACATATATAACACTTAAAAGCTCCCGCCCATGAAAACTGCATATTATCTGATGGCCACAAGTGCAATGACAGTCCCTCAATCCTAGCATCCCTGGCACTAGGCCCTCCTCCGTCGTTTCTCCTCACTAACTTATATATGTCACTTCCTCTCTCAGATGCACATTTGGTTTTTTCTACGTCTAGATGCTTTGTCCCAGCTCCTTAGCAACTCTGCTAATAAGTGATAGACAGCAATTTCCCTATCTTTGCAAACTTACGTAGTCTTCGGACCTCCACCTTCTGGGATTCAGGCAAAGGGAGGAAATCTCAAAGCATGGCAACAGATATTCCTTCCAACTCTTTTAAGTTGGTGCTCGGACCCAGGAAATTTGATAGACTCAGGGGCATCAGAATTTCTCACCCTACTCAAATTTCTCCCTCCTAACTGGCTGACTGTTAATACTTGTGTTCCACAACTGAGGACTCCTTCCTTTAGGTTAAGGCATTGCCCTTATTTAAAAGGAAGAGGAACACTGTTAGAACAGTTATCTGCTATTAAAACTTTGGCGTGCGTTAATAGTTTCTTTCCCACATCCGAGCTAATAAAACCCCCTGAAGAGGGGCTTCGAAGAGGATTGCGGTAGAGGGGAGAAGAGTCCCAAGCATGGAGCACAGCAGGAAGGCAGGCTCCCTGGGCAGCATCAGGCTCCTGGGATCTTGGGCCCAATGGGAGAAGGAAGAAGCTGTTAGGATCTAGAAGAATTTGAAGCAAATGGAACGTTCCCCCATTGCTCCCTTTTGCCTCGAGTGGGACAAAACCAGAGCATCTCGTGGAGCTTCCAGACTCCCTAGAGTCTCAGTCTGGCTCCTCCCAGTGAGACAGTCAGGAGAAGGCAGGCCTGGCGAGTGGGCTGGGGCTCCTGCCCAGAATGCCTGCTTGACCTGACACCACCATGAGCCAGCTCTGCCCGACTCGTCCTGGCTCTGCCTCAGCCGGTGGCCGACCAGCTCCGTCTGGCTTGCGGGCTGTTCAAGAGCCTCTGGCTTCCGAGAGCCTCGCTGTGGGCTCACACTGGGTCCATGCACACTCCGGGGATAGGTTGTCCACACAGCCAGCGCTCTGAAGTGATGCTCTTGGACAGTGCTCTGCCATCTCACGGGTGAGCAAATGCCCTTCCCTCCCCCACCCCCACCCCCAGGCCAGCGTGGTGACCAACAGCACAGGCTCGGGGTCAGACTGCCGGGTTTGAAAAGTGGCTCTGAAAAGCTGCTCAACAGCTCCAAGCCTCGGTTTCCTCATCTGCAAAATGGACTAGTACTGACCTCAGGGCAGGAATGAGGGTAAAACAGGGTAAAGCTTGGGGCACAGCCCCTGCCACGCAGTGAGCGCTTAATCGGTGCTCACTGCCGGTCTTGGAGATGCTGTCCCTCCTATGGGCTTTCTCTGGCGTCCCAGCTGAAGCCTTCTTCACCTCCTCTGACCTCAGATGGCCCCAGCTGTCCCGACATCTGGAACGGGCCATTTCCTGCCTGTGCCCACATCAGGCTGTCTCAGCCTGACCACTAGCCGAGTCTCAGTGAGCTCCACTTGGGGCCATGCCCAGCTACATACGTGGTAAAAGCTTGTTGACAGATTAGTACAGAATCCCGTGGAAACACTTGAGAGGTTTCAAAAGGAGAGAGAGGAAAAATGCTTCCTTCATGAGAAGCATTATCTCATGGAGGCAGGAGTGGGTTAACAGACAGAAGTTTCCAGAATGGCTCCTTAGCATAACCAAAGATTGAGAATAGGAGTTCAGGCTGGGGGGAGCAGCCTTGGGCCGGAAGGCTGGGTCCAGAGCCCTCCCCTGCTTCCCAGAGCAGCCCAACATCTGTCGATTCACAGACTAGTTTTCCCTGTAAGACTGATTTGAGCAAAGGACTCTGGCACATTCACATAAAATTTTTAAAGTTGCAAATCACTATTTGCAGGGAGGAAATGGTGTTTGAACAAATCGTAGATCTTTGCCTTGAAATTCCAATCCTTTTAGAAAACTTCTGGGAGAAATAATTATGAATGTGTGTCCTTAAATATTAATCACTCTTTATCCTCAATGATATCACACAGCTGTGCTGGGAACATATGCATTGGTGTGGTCCTTTGCTGAGTGCCCCCCAAAGCGGGGAGTATCATTTCCCCGACCCCTGAGACATCCCGCCTCCCAGGTCTTTCACCAAATTAGAGGCCCAGGTTTCTGTTTCTCTTTTTAAATCATTGGGCCCATTTTCCTAGTGAAGAGTCATAAGGAAGGATGAAAATGTTTCCTTTGAACAAAAAAATTAAGTTTACACCTTGAAAAGACCAGAAATAAAAATGTCTTGAATTTTGCTTTTTCTATTTAGATCTGTTTGGTTGACTCAGTTATTTGAGAGCTGTCTGGCATATTTTTGCAGATAATGCAATAGAGAAAGACTTCAGAGTCTGCCACAGAGAATTGCAGCTAGGACCGAGGGCACCCCAAACCCCAGATCAATCTCCTAGTGTAGCTATTTTAGGTGAGCTTTTGGGCATAAGGGGTTGTGTCCTACAGAGAAGAAGACTTCTTCATGCTTTACCCTGAACAGAGCCCAAAGCAATTACCACAAAAGAAAACCATTTTCAACCTGCTTCCCCAGGACCCAAGACAAAAATGCAGTGACTTCAGTTCCCTGGTCACATGTGGCCGGGGCAGTACCTGCCCATCCCTCTAGTTCCTCAGGGCTTGAGAGCAGGAAAAGTAAAATAAGGTATCATTTTCTCCACCCTTGTTCCAAAAGGCCACTTCTGTTTCCTCTTATGTCCCCAAAGTCACTGGAAGAAGACACCAGATCCACAGAGCACAAAGTTAATCACCAGTTCCCGTTCTGATGAGAACCTCTGCTCCCTCCCAGTGACGAAAAAGCTTCACCTTGTGGACATTAATTCCTCTGTATAAATAAACTCAGAAGATGAGCTTTACAGGTTGAAAATGACCTTGTCTTTCAAAACAGTCACTTCATTTTGTTTCACCAGTTGCCCTTGATCTTGCTAGTCACTAACTTCACAGGGCTTCTTCCTGCAAAGGCACCATCACCACGGAGAACTGGAGTCTGTGGGTAGAAGGCAACTTCAGGTTGTTCTGGCCTGATCTGCTTGTTTTACAGAGACCGAAGCCTGTTGAGTCCTGAGCCAGCTCCTGGCGGGACGGTACCTGGCCCGCACTCTCTCCTGCCTCTGTATTACCCTGGGAGGTTCTGGATCCCTGATCTTGCACTGATTGCCAGAAGTTTCTCCCTTTTGGCAGTACCTGTGTGTCCTTGGGGACACAAAATATCACCTCAGACATTTGGTTCCTCTCCTCCTAGCCAATCTCTCCTTCCGTCTACCTTGTAAAATCAGTTTCTCTGAGGAATAACTAATTGGGTTTGCTATTTAAATACACCCAGGCATTTAACGAGGGTAGAGACTATGGAGCTAGAAGAAAGACAGCAGGGTAGAACTCTGCGCATCAAGAAGCAAGTGGGGAGATGCATCAAGAAGAAAAGGCCCCTTGGGTCCCTTGAACTTAAATCGTATAAGACCCTTCCTATTCTTCACAGCTAAATATGCCTTTCTGGACTTGGGTGTTTGACCAATACTTAAATCAATATGAAATCAATTTTTCCTTTGTTTTCTTTTCGAAGAGCAGGAAAATTAAACTCAGGGAGGGTAAGTGACCAGCCCACAGTGCACTTAGTTAATAGGTGCTGGGGTAGGGATTCGAACCCAGGCCTCCGGGCTCCCCACTACGCCACCTTCCCTTCACGTAGGTGTCAAAGGTCTAGGCCACTCGCAGTAGCTCTCACTGCTGCCAGCTGCAGGCCTGCTTTGAAATCTGGGGTGAGTTCTGCCCTACTTACCCACCCACAAGCCCTGATATCATGGGCATTGAGTCCTTTGCTGCTGATGCAAATAAATCTGGTCTCAGGATGTGCCCCCCCACCCCCCCGCAATGAACAGAATCCAGACTAGGCAGAAATGCTGGGCCGCCTGCTCGGTGCCTAGAGCTCCCTGAGGAGGGAGCTGCTGGTGGGGACAGAACACCTCGTCCTGGGGTTGCCTCTAGATCTTCCGGGCACACATTCTGTGGCAGAGCTAGAGCCCAGCTGTTAGTTGCTGCCCGCACCCCAGCTCCCCACCCCCAAGCATGCCAGCTACTAGGATCCAGGCACTGGAGAGATGGACTCACTTGTCCCCCTGCCGCCGCCTCCTCCTGTAACTGACCCGGTGCCTTGCAACATGCATTCCCACCTTTGTAGTACGCAGAATATTAGAAGCGCGAGGGTATTGTAGCTTCCTAACTGCAGCAGGGCCTCTGGTAGGGTCTCTCATATGTATAAGGATGAGGTGTGAGTGGTCTCTTATGAGTATAGAGAATTCAATTAGGCGGTTTGGAAATAAAAAAGCCATGCCCACAGTAGTGCAGCCAGGGGAATCAGAGCCATGTCTCTAGTGGCATGCCACAGGGCTCAGCTCTCAGCCATGTCCTATTCAACTTTTGCTTTAATCAGTGCCATATATGAAAATACAGAAGGCAGATTCATGGAGTAGGTGAGAGCAGGCTTTGAAATGAGATGGAATGGCATACAAATCTCAGCTTTGCCGCTTGGCTGTGTGACCTTGGGGAAGTTACTTAACCTCTCTGAACCTCACTTTCCTCTCATACAGTTTTTATGTGGATTAAGTGATAAAATGTATGTGGCTGACATACAGCAAGCAGTCAATAAATGGCATATACTTTGGGTATCACATCTGTGAATGAGACGGGGTTGGGAGGACCCTGCATACCAAGGGTGCCAAAACATCAAGTGACTCAGATAAATGGGAGAGTCCAATACTTATTTCCAACAAATCAATTGTATATGCATAAGACAGGGCCTTCTGGCTTAGCAGCAGCACATGTTATAAGACATTGGGTTTTGCATGATAGTAGCTGGTGATGGGGAACCAAAAGCACGTCTTGGGCTCCAGTAACAGCAGGGTGGTTCTCAGTCTCTGTGCCCAGTCAGGCAAGAATACAGGAACCTGCTCACTGGAGAATGACCATGACAGGGAAGAGACTTGAACCTGATGAGGAAAGGCTGGGTGAGCTGATGCGTCTAGCCTGGGAAAACGAGGCAGCACAGGTGTGAGAGCTGTCCCTTCATGGAAGGCGGTCTTTTAGAAGATGAAGTTGCCTGACTCCATGTGGTTCCAGCAAAAAAAAAAAAAAAGTGTATCCTCGATATGGGGAAGCTGAGGGAGAGAAGAACCTGCTGGCAATCAGGGCTGTGCAGAGAAGACCTGGGGGAGCCATGGAATGGTAGTGAGCTCCCCATGCTGGAGACGGCAGGGAGGTTGCAGAAAGGAAGAGACAGCAGCTCGGCGGCTGAGATACGGGATTCTGACTTCGAATCGCTCACTGGGGAGAGATAAAGCCTTTACCCAGACATTAATTCTTGCTTGCCTCTTCAACCGTGTTGCCACCTTGTTAAGAAGGCCGATTGGGCTGGAATAGGTCACGTGATCGAATTAATTTGTCTTGCCTGGGCTCTTCAGGACTCTTAGAATGAAGTGCAAATCCCTGGAGGCCAATGCCTGGATGGCTTCTAATCAGGCTGATCAAACTTCAGCCCTAGGAAGTTTTAAAAGAAAGGGAAAGAAAGGAAAATTACGCCCCATCAGAGAGGTCTTATTCCAGGAAATTCAACAAACACGAGGCTCTGCTGATGCTCAGACTGAGCTGTGGACACCTGTCCTGTGGGTGCTGTTGCTTTTCGCCCTGAACTGCACAGGTGGGGTCCCCGCCCCCCTTCCCTCTGCATTACAGGGGACACGGATTAGGGCTTGGCAAAAGGGCACAGCAGAAATGGATCTCCATTTGAAAGCACTACACAAATGCACGTGGAGGGCTAGGCCAATTCCTTACAATATTGCCGGACCTTCCTCTTAACCAGTGGGCTCCTGCAGTACCTACACACTACGACAGAGGGCAAGGGAAGACCTCTTGAAGGAGGTGGCACTTGATCTGACTTTAGGAGATAGGATTTCAGTATGCAGAGATGTGTGTGAACCAAAATCCTTGTTCTGGAATCCTTGCATGGAAACAGCTGCTCTGGCTCCAGATGCAGGCCCGGGACCTCCCCCCCACCCCCAGTGCTCTAATAAGGACCATTTGCTGCTGGCTTGCCCTTTTCACCTGGGCTATGGGCAGTAGCCTCCTTGTCATAAAGGAAAGGCCACTTTCTCCTGAAAGCCAGGACCTGCTGGCTCCTGCTGGAGTAGGAACTGAAGTGGAGAGCTCTGGGCTGAGGATCTGTGACAGCAGCTTTCCTCTTTAAGCAGGGCATCTGGCCATCTCAGTCCTCAACGTGTCCAAGAGGTTGGAAATCAATGTCAAGGATGAGCTTGAAATCAATTTCGCTTGCTGCATATTTGATTTCCTAGGACCCACTTGCCATGTGAGGAGACACCGTCAGAACTGCAAGAAGGCATCGCCATGGAGACCAGCGGACTGGCTGAATCCAAGCGAAGCTCCTTCACCAGCCAGGGGCCTGCCAGGTAACCGACCGGTCTCAGCCCTCACCTTGGGAAAGGGCAGACGGAGGCAGAAAGAAGGTAGATAAGTCTCAGGAAGAAATGGTGGTTGAGGGTAGGGTTGCAGATTTGGAGAAGAAAGGGGCAGGAGAAGCGGAGTCAGAAATCTATCAGGGAGTCATTTCCTCTTGGGTCAGGTGTTCCGAGCTCAGAAAAGTCTAAGAAAAACTGCCTTTATCTGAAATTGCTCTCATAAAAAGTGATATTGAGGTACTTGCTCAATTCTGGAAGAATTCAGGGAAAAAAAGCCAACCAGAGAAGGTTCAGAAAAGAATTCAGAAGAAAGATCAGTCAGCTGTGGGAGACCGTTGGGTGGATCACAGTGGCACACAGAGGGCAATCGTGGCTCTGTCGGAAATAGCCCCTGGCAGGTCCTCACTCATATGGGTCTAGACTTCATAGCTTACGTCCTCGCAAAAGTATTTGAAAGATTAACTAGGCTCCGAGCTCTGTCTCCCTTCTGATGACATCTGTCCTCCGGCTTCAGTAGCTGTACCACCTGCAGGAAGTCATTTCACCTTTCACGTCTCATCTAAAGATGCATCTAGTAACATGAGGGCTACGGCAGAGCCCAGCGCTGCCTCACGACGGGCGCTCAACAAATGTTGGGCTCATTATTTCCTTCCACTGATTTTTTTTTTTTTTTTAACCAAAGCCAGAGTTTCATACAGTCATGTGTTCTACAGGTTTTGCTTAAGAGTACTGCAAAAAAATTAATTTAGTTATTCTTCATGTTTTTCATTGTGGAGGATTATTTATTTCACTAGCCACTTATAGCTGGGCATTTAAGTGATTGCCAGTGTTTTTTGTCTTAACTAATAAAATGTCTTATTAATAAAAGGCCTGTTGATCGTAAGTTAGAGAACACCTTCAACTAACTAGCTCAAATGAAAAGGGTAGGGCTGGGGCAGGGGCTGGTATAAGCTAAGATCCAGGCCACCTTGTGGAAACGGAGCCAGTGGGGCTCATAAGGGGCCGTGGGGAAGCAGCTGCCTTCCCTCTCTCGTTTCTCTAGCAGCATTTCATGATCTGTGTGCTTTTTTCCTGCGTGCGTCCTACGTTTCTGGCTTTCTCTGCTCACACCTCAGCAGTCACAGGCCGAAAACAGCCTTCACCATATGATCCTGAGTTGAAACACCCAACCCCATCTTGGAGTGGTTTTTAGTTCAGAGGCTTGAGTGACTCTCTGTGGGTCAGTCGTCCTTCCCCAAGCCTGTTGGCTGAGGCTGGAGCTCTGGGGAGTATGACCTTGCTTCTCCCCCTCAGCAGAGGGAGGACGTGGGTGTGGGGAGTGTCAGAGCAGAGAGGTTAGGCTGGGCAGGCACCTTGCCATTCATCTGCAGCAGCTGCTGTAAGCATCTCTGTTCGTGGGATGTTCCCTCACTTCAACTTATTCCCTTAGGCTATGGTCACAAGTGTGTGATGGGGATCAAGGTACGTGACAATTCATGACTCCATGCCAGGTTGCTCAGAACTGATTTCTTGGGGACAGTGGCATGCACAGTGGCTGCCAAGTCAGGAAAGCTGAACGCCAAGAAACAGTTGAGTCTGTCTTTCCGTTCCCCCCTGGCCAAGACGGGGAAGCAAGAGGCAGGGCTGAGGAAAGCTTTTTTACAGAAAACTGAAGCTAAGATGAGCTCTGGGCGTGTGGACTGCCTGGTCTCAGGTGCTTGAGGCCCGGGTGGCGTCCGCTCCAGTAGAGAGGTCAGGGCATATTGCAAAGGAACTTCTGCACAGGGCTGGGGAGAAAATAAGAGTTTGTATGAAAAGCAACTCATAGGACAAGGGTTGGGGAAAGAACCTAGGTTGTATCTGGGTGCTTGTTCCTTTATACCTTGCTCTGAATTTTATCACTATTTGGAAATTGTATTTTTTACTGTTCCTATGCTTACCAGTCATAACAAAGAGCTCTACATGGGGCAGGAGGAAAGATGAGCAGAAAAGCTTGCTAATAGCCCATTGGCAGGATCATGCCTTTGATGGAGTCCAGGTGTTATAGGGATAAAGCCATAATGAAGAAACGTCCCTTATGATGGAAGCTCCGTCCCAGGTGGCAGAGGCGGAGGGAAGAAAAGGCTCTGGCGAGTGGGGGGCAGGGGGTGGCGTGCAAACCTGAGCCCGGCCCTGGGACCCACATCCTGCCGGCATCTCTACCCCTGCCCCAGCCCTCTGGGAGGGGGCTTCCGTCTCCTTCCGCTCCGCCCTCGCTGCGGGTCTGTGCCCTTCCAGGTTATCACGCCTCATCATCTCGCCGCGCGCCTGGGCCGCCAGGCACTTACGCCATGAGGACCAGAGGCCTGACTCTTTCCTGGAGAGTTTCCGCGGAGCCGAGCTCAAGGAGGTGTCCGGCCGCGAAGGCCGTGCCCAGTCCAACACGGGCAGCCAGGGGCCGCCAGACAGAGGGAGAAGGTGAGGGAGGTGGGGCTGCCTGCCCCAGACGGGGAGGGAAGCACCTGCTGCTCCTTCCGTGCAGCGTGGATTCCCCCCCCCCCCGCAACGGGTGGCCGGGAGCACCAGTCCCTCAGCTGTTCCCTGAAGAAGGGGTCTGTCCTGGGGGAACACTGCATGCTCTAGAAGTCTCCACACGAGCCCAAGAAGCCCTGCGGGACCGGAAACCCTTTAACCAGAGGCCCCAGCCTCATGGGCGGCTGACCCTGTCCTCCGCGGAGCTCCCGCTAGCGCCCCCTGGAGTTGGTGCTCTCAGAATCGCACCCGGGACGTTAGCCTCACCAATCTCTCCGCCAAAGGACCCTCATCCTACTCACCTTGCACTGTGACCCACCTTGCTAAAAAATTGGGGCTCTTGTACCACGAACCTCAGGGAGTACCTAGACGGTACCCACAATTTTATGGATGGGTATACGTACATTCTTCTGGGGATAAGGTCCAAAGGTTGGTTAGAACTTTCAAGGGGAACCGTCCTCGCCCCAGTTGGTTTAAGAGCCATGGGGAGCGCAGTGGGTGGGAGTAGGGTGGGGGATGGGGAGAGTTTGCTTTTTGGTAGGAGAAGGGTCTGCAGAACAAGGGCTCTGAGCACCGTGCACGGCCCCCTGCCGCCGGGGAGCTTGTGGCTGGCGCTGTCTGGTGCCTGCAAGTAGAGAAGTATGCAGGGGCTGGACTGACACCCCCCAGTCCCCCTGCCCCCCCGCACAGAGCTGCTGCCTCCCCTCCCCCTCTTCCCGCGTTCTTGAGAAGTCACCCCAGCCTCTGGTGGGCGGGGAGACCACTGGGCGACCGTGGCTTGAATCCACTGTCGCTGAACAGCAGAGGGTCTCTTTAGGACCCTTGGGGCAGTTGGGGGAGAAGAGGTAACACGTTCAGGGGAAGCAGACCTCCTCTCAGACTCACAAACAGGAGGACACTTGCTCAGAACCTGTTTTAAGGAAAAAGGAGCTTGAAAAAGATTTTTTGGCTGAATTCTCTAGGTTATGCCAGGGTTTAGAAGACGTAAAGTGTGAAAAAAGCAGCATGATTGTTGCAGAACAGACAGTCCCTATATAATTTGCTAGAGAAAATGCTGTCTGTTTTGGAGTCAAAGGAACAGAAGGGCTCGGTTGTGGGCCCCTCGAAAAGGCAAAGAAAGCCCCTGGGGAGTAAAGGCCGTGAAGCCTCAGGGGAAACAGATGAATCTTTCTGGAACTTCGATTTTATTTCCAGATTTGGGGTAGGGGTTATGTTTATTATAGGTTATGCAGTGCATTGCAAAATGTACAAGATGTACAAGCGTATTTAAGATAAAATATGAGAGTTCAAAGAAATGTCTTGCCAGAGACATTAGGAGACCTACATTAGTCTTCTCTGCTGGGGAAAGGTGTGAGAATCTCTGGCTGAGAGGCGGAGGCCCAGTGGAGCAGCGTTCTCAGGTCCCATTTCCCATGAGCTTGGACTATAAACCCTCGGGCTCCCTGGGCTGTGGGAAGGGGACCGTGGAGGGCCTGGGTGCTGGCTGGATGTGTGCAGGGCCATCCCAGGTTCCCAGGGCCGGGCATCCCAGGCTGTGAGGGAGCACCAGGACCACGAGGCCCACATGCTGTTCGCTGCTAAGCCAGAAAGACAGGAGGGATGGCAGCTAAGGAAGAAGGGAGGGTGGAGAAGGAGGAGGAGGAGGAGGAAAGAGTGGGGGAGGAAGGGAGGTTTGCTAGCAAGCCAGCCAGGCTGGTTCGGTTCCTTTTAGGCAAGCAAAGACTTCCTTGGCTTAATTGATCAAACTTCTTCTCCACAACTTTAGACTCATGGAGATGAACATTGGACTTTGCCCATTTCCCTATGTGACCAGATTAATGCAGGGTTGACCCCATCAGAACCAGGTCCCAACTATGCCACCAATGCCTGGTCACTTGCTGGAAGGTTCAGAGTGGGCAGGTGAATGCAAAGGCGCAGGATGGGAGCAGATCAATCAGGGAGGCTTCCTGGGGGAAGAAGACTTTGAATTTTCAAGGCCAAGTCCCATCAGCAGAGCAAAGTTTATGCAGAGATGGGTCTTAGTTCTCTTGTGGGTTTGGCCCGATGAGATTATGGCAGATTATGGTGCAGCTCACGGGCAGCTGCACCCCAGAGAGCTGAACTTTCCTCCATAATCTCACAGTTTTGATTCCCCAGGGGATTTTTAGATGATCCGAACCAATCCTGAAACAAGCAGTTAGAGCCACATCCTGGATGGGGAGAGGGAGGCTTGAGAGGGATGAGCAGAGCAGAAGTACCAAAAAGGCATTTGGCTGGATGTTCAACATCATAGAACAGGTGCCCGGAGAGTCAGGCTGGAGTGTCACCAGTGCCTGGCTCTAGGCCCCGGGGTCCCCTGTCCTGTGAATGGTCTGCAGTCACCACAGACAGGCAAGCTGCCCTCTAGCCCTGTGAGGCCAGGCTGGCTTTCTAAAACCAGCTGTCAAAGATGCGAACTGGCAGGTGAGCTCAGGGAGGTCACGCCTTTTCCTAAAGAACACCACCAAGTACTGCTCAATCCAACTTTCAATAAACGTGCTGGGTTGTGAAACCAGCACCCACCTTCTACCAGATTCCCACATAGATCCGGGGTGGCAGGCCCTGAAGTTCTAAGATGAACATGGGGCAGGGGAAGGGGGAGGATGGGCTGAAACCTGGGGCAGCTCTACCCAGAGTCCATTTTTTGCCCTGAGAACTGGAAGCGGCGCCTCTTATGGGGCCAAGGGAAGGGCCCTGTGACAGCCACGTCTCTGCAGAGGGGGCAGCAAGTTGCTGCTGCTGCTAACTATGTCCATTCTGGTCCAAGGAGCTTGGTCTGTTCACCCAGGAGCACCCGAGGGCAGGCGCCACGCCGGGTGGTCTCTGTGCCCCCCCATAGTACCTGGCCCACTGCCTGGCACATGCTAAAACTGGAGGACATTGAGAGGAATCGAGGCTAGGATGCTGGATGGGATTCAAAGAGTTAATCCTCACTTATTCAGAAGCCTCAGTTTACCCAAGTGTTCATCCTCTCCCCTTCACCAACACTAACTAGTCACAAAAAAATGTCTGTCCCTGACAATAACAATTCTGTCTGTTCAAGCTGTGTGGAAGGGCCCGTGAGACAGGGGATGGGAGTCCCAGAATAACCGCCTGGGGGCAAGGGGTCCCCAGCAATTGGACTTGAGTTCAGATTCCCATGCTGTGCTCTCTTTACCTCCCCGCAGTGACTGGCCCCTGGCCAGAAGCAACACCAATGCCTGCAACAGCTCAGAGAAGGAGTGAGTGCCTCTGCTCCCTCCTGCTCCCTGCGGCCAACCGCCTCCCTGTAGACACCCTAGCTTTGTACTCTGACTTCCCCCAAACCCCACCAGACCATTCTAGAATCCTGCGCCTTCCATTGGAAACCCATCCCCGTGGACAAATGGGGAGAGGGACCTGGTCTGTGTGACTTCTTTGGGCAGGTCATTTTATCTCTGTGTCTCTCATTGTTCTTATCTAGAAAGGGAAGGGGTTGGATCGGTAAACATTTTCAGTGCTAACACCTCTGTTGCTATGTATCTGAAGATGCAAAGCTGGAGTCCCTTTACAGAGCAGTGGATAATCTTCATGATGGGAATGCACTTTCCATTCTACATCCTCAAGCTCCTTGTGCCAGTGAAGTGCCCTTGTCTTAAGGCCAATTCAGGCCAATGTGGAGGGCATGATCAGGACCGTGGAAAGAGGAAATTTAAATAGTTCCGGAGATTAGCCTCTTGAAACCGTGACCCACTGTAATTCCTTCCTATCACCCGATGCTGAGCTGGCAGAGCAGTTTGATGTGTGATTCTGGCAACATCACCCAAGAGCCCAAGCAGACAGTGTGCGTATGTGTGTGACCATATTTGTGTGTGAACACGTGTGCGTGTGTGCCCCGTTCTCCAGCCTTCCTTTTTGGAACACCATGGGGGTAGGTAGCGGAGGGGGGTCTCAGTTGGAGCTTAGGGGAAAACCATCAGTATCAGCCAAGAAATTCCAATTGACTGAGAACTGTGCTGAGGCTTTTTCTTGTTATTTCCCTTTGTTCTTCTGATAGAACTTCTTTCCATTTCCCTCCGTGAACCTTAGTTGCATTTTGGGGCTTTTTTGTTTGTTTTTTAAGTGTATTTTTTTAATTGAAGTGAGGTTACAATGTTGTGTTAGTTTCTGGAATACAGCAAAGTGATTCAATTACACATACATATATTCTTTTTCAGATTCTTTTCCATTATGGTTTATCACAGGATATTGAATATAGTTCCCTGTGCTATACAGTAGGACCTTGTTGTTTATCCATCCTATATATAATAGTTTGCATCTGCTAATCCCAAACTCCCAGTTGATCCCTCCCCCATCTTCTCCCCCTTAGTTGCATTTTGTTTACATAAATTGGGACATCAAATCCAGAGACCCAAATGCCAACAGTCAAGAAAAATGAAATGATTTAATCTGCAAAATGACAGCTACTGTGATATGTGTTTGTTGCCCTTGGAAACCTGGTGTTGAGTCCCACAGTCAGGCAAAGGCTCAGGGCACCAGAAACCATGGGTAGAGGTCTTGTGGGTGGGTCTCCAGGCTTCTCCATCCTGGGGCTGGGATGTGGGCAAGGATGGTGTGGATACCGTCAGCTACATCAGGCTCTTATAAATCTTTTCAGATGGGCTCGTATCGTGGGTCCACACTGCAGCCAAGGACCGAGGGACAAAATTGGGGGCTGCCCCCAAATGGAGCCACCTGGGTACAAAGATACAGAAGTAATTCTTATGGACACCTTCCCCCATTCTTCCACCACATTTCTAGCATTTTCACTTAGTCCCATGGGTTCTGAAAATTTCTTTCTCCCGATCAATCTGTTCTCAGCCAAAACCAGCCTCGTTTTGTAGCTCTGTGTAGGTCCCCTGGGGCAGTGCTGGGTGGATTCCGGGACACAGCTGGATGGCACGGGGTCTTCCCTAGGCCCTCAGCAGGTTGGTAGCCAGAGGAAAGTCCAAGGCTTGTAACTTGGGGCCACAAATCCTGAACAAGGGTGGCAGAGCCTGGTGTAATTAAACTCCCAGCACGGCTAAGTGTGCCCGATAAGCTTGTGGGCAGCGCCCTCTGCTGGTGTCTTGACATTAAGACTTCAGCTGCAGAAAGACCAGTAGATTCAAGAGAACAGAGGATGGGTGAGTGTCCTTGCTCCTCTTATTTAAAGATTCTAACAACTTTTGTTCTTAGTTTATTAATATGCTCATTGTCAAAAACTTATAAAACACAGAAAAGCACCCACGAGCATACACCCATAAAAAAGTACACTTTATGTTAGCAGTTGAACTCCATTATCAGAGACAACCCCTCTTCACATGTTGGCAAATATCCCTCCAAGTTTTCTCTAGGCATATATATTGAATAGATAGATAGATACATACATAGATACACAGATACATAGACAGATGCAATATGTTTAATGTATGTACTGGTTAAGAGCATTTGCATCCCAACTCAACCACCTAAGAGCTTTGTGACCTTGAGCAAGTTACCTGACCTCTCTGTGCATCACATTCCCGACTTGTGAAATAGGGATTGTAATTGGCGTCTTACAGAGTTGTGTTAAGACTAACTGTTCTAATACATGTGAAGTGCTTACAACAGTGCCTGGTACGTAGTAAATGATCAATCAATATTGACTACTGTGGGAAGCAGAGTAATTTCACTACCACAACCTCACCAAAAATGTTTCCATCCTAATCCCTGGAACCTGTGAGTAGATGATTTTACATGACAAAGAAGACTTTGCAAATGTGATTGAATTTAAGGACATGCAGATGGAGAGATTATCCTGGATTATCCAGGTGGGCCCAATGTAATCACATGAGTTCTTAAAAGCACAAGCGGGAGGTAGGAGAGTGAGTCAGAGATATGAGACGGAAGGAGACGAGATTCCCAGTGTGAGTGGGACCGTCCTGTCATTGCTGGCTTTGAAGATGGAGGAAGCAGGGAGGGAGGCATGAGCCACGGATGCAGCAGCCTCCAAAAGCCAGGGATAGCCCTCCATCTACAGCCAGCAGGGAAACAGGGACCTTGGTCCTGAGCTTCCAGGAACTGAATTCTGCCTGCAATCCCAGTGAGCAGGAAACAGATTCTCCCCAGAGCCTCCAAAAAGGAACACAGCCTGAGGGCATCTTGATTTTCATCCAGTCAGATTATACGACTTCTTCCAATCTCCAGAACTGTAAGAGAATAAATTTGGGTTGTTCTAAGATACTACACTTGTGGTAATTTGTTATGGCAACAGTAGAAAACCAATAACACAGCTTTCGATCCCAGAGGTGGAGTGCTGCTGTAACAAATACCTAAAATGTGGAAGTGGCTTTGGAATTGACCCTAGGCAGGATCTAGAAGAATTTTAAGGAGCATGTTTTTTTAAAAAAAGCCTAAAACCAGCTGTCATGTTTTTTTTTAAAAAAGCCTAAAACCTGTTGCTTTGAACAGGTTGTTAAAAGAAATATGAATGTTAAAGACTCTACCAGTAGCACAGGGAGATCAGCTTGATGCTTTGTGACGACCTAGAGGGGTGGAATAGGGAGGGTGGGAGGGAGGCTCAAGAGGGAGGGGATATGGGGATATATGTATATATATAGTTGATTCACTTTGTTGTGCAGCAGAAACTAACACAACATTGTAAAGCAATTATACTCCAATAAAGATATAAAAGAATGGGGAACAATCATCAGAAAAAAAACCTCTACCAGTGAGGGTTCAGAAGGAAAAATGGGGAGCATTACAGAGAAAAACCTAAGTTGCCTACATACTTAATACCTAAATGATTGAAACAGACTATTAGTAGAAATCTGGACTTCAGGGGTGCTGCTGGTGAGGGCTCATAAGGAAGTGAGGGGCAGGCTATTAGAACCTGAAGGAAAGGGGATTCTTGTTGTTCAGGGGCGAAAAGCTTAGCGGGATTATGTCCCACAAGTATGGGGGAAGCAGAATTCATATGCAATGAGCTTGAATATTTAGCTGAGGACATTTCTAAGCAAAGGTATTGAGGGTGCGGCCTGGTTTATTCTTGCTGTCTATGGTAAAACTTAAGAAAGAGACTGAGGGAAGAACTGATAAATGAAAAGGAAACAAGACTTGATGATTTGGGAAGTTCTCAGCCTGCTCAAATGGCAAAAGATGATAAGTTTTAAAAACTCACTGTCAGGAAAGCATGCCTTCAGGAAAAAGCTGAGGATGCGGCTGAACTTTTGCTAATAACTCAGAGATCAAAAGTTCTGAGTATTCAGTCACATAAAAGACCCTCTGAAGAGACCGAGGGTGTGAACCATGGCTCATCTCAACAGAAGCCAAAAATAGAGAAGAGATTTCTCAGAAAGCTCTGTGGATGAGCCTCTGTCTAGTGGAGTGGATCCCTCTGGTATACATGACCCATTAAGTTCTAGAAGATTTTATGGCAGCAGAAACGGGCCAGCTTGAACCTGAAGGATAGAAACAGTACAAAATGAAGGAAAACTGTTAGACCTCTAAATTCTAGATGCAGAAAGCAGGCTGATAAAAAACTACTCAGCTACAAACAGGTGCTACCTTTCATGAAAAAGGAAGGATGACTGAGGGCGGAGCCATGAGCTATAGAGGTTGATTCTCAGGCCTTGAAACATACTGGCCGATGGCCCTGCTGGATTTCGAAATCACTTGGAACCACTGACTCCTTTTGTCCTCCCATCTTCTCCCTTGTTGAACTAGAATATCTACATCTGGTGTCCTATGCCTGCTCCTGCATTGTGTTTATGGAGATGATTCGTTTCTTTAGTTCCACAGGTAGGGAGGACTCGTGTCTCAAATGATTCACACTGAGTCCACACACACCTGATTTAGATGATGAGATTTGGGACTTCTGAACTGATGAGACTTAGGTGATAATTTTGGACTCTGAGTTGATGCTCTAATGGGGTGAGGCTGGGGGATCTTGGAATGGGGGTGAAGTCATTTTGCACATGGGATGCAAGGAAATCTTTGAGGGGCAGTGAAGACTGTAGTAGGTAGCCCGGAGGTTCCCATATGCTAATCCCCACATCCTGTGACTATGTTACCCTACACGGCAAAAGGGACTTTGCAGGTGTGATGAAGTTTAAGGACCTTGAGATGGGGAGATTATCCTGGCTTATCAAGGTGGACCCAGTCGAATCACATGCATCCTTAAAAGTGGAGAACCTTTCCCAACTGCAGAGAGATGGCATCTTGAGAAGGACTCAACCCGCTGTTGCCGGCTTTGAAGATGGAGGAAGGGCACCATGAACCAAGGATGCAGCAGCCCCTAAAAGCTGGGAATGTCCTCAGCTTGCAGCCAGCAAGAAAATGAGGATATTGGTTCTATAATTGCAAAGAACTGAATTCTGCAAACAATCCAAGTGAGCAGGAAACAGATTCTTCCCTAGCGTCTTCAGAAAGTATTACAGCCCTGCCAACACCTTGACTTCGATGAGACCCCAGACCTCTGACCTACAGATCTGCAAGATCATACATTTGGGCTGTTTTAAGCCACTAAGTCTGTGGTAATTTGTTCTGGCAGCAATAGAAAACTAGTACAGCTATTATTAGAAAATCTTTTGTAGTCTACTTTTTAACTTAGCAAAATCTGAGGAACATTTTCCCCTGTCACTGAATATTCTTCCATAACGTCGTTGTAAGTGGCCTCGTAGAATTCTGTGGTTGATGAAGAATTTCCTCTGTTGTATGATTAGATTGTTTATGCTGTGGCTATTAGAAATAATGGTGGTGATGATTCTTCTGTATGCATGTTTGCACACATCTTTGATTATTTCCTGGGGAAGTGCTGTGTATAGTGCATTGGTCCTTTTCAACGAGTGTTTAATTAGCAGACACTTATTTCTCAGCCCTTCCTTCCTCCAGGGGAAGGAACAGGGGAATCAGAAGGGCCTGCGGGTGATTCCGGGGGTGCCCTGAGGCAGGCAGGGTCTTTTACCCTCCACTTTTGTTTCCTCGGCTGTTCAGTGGGCAAAATGCATGCCTTGCAGAACTACTCTAACCGTTAATAGGTAACCCTTGTAACTGTGTCCAGCCCATAAGACATGCACTAACGAAGGGGAAGCAGAGTAAAGCTGTGTGTTGAGGAAACATCTGCCCTTACAGGCCCTTCCTGCTGATGTAGACAGGAGGGCGAGGCCCCACCTGCAACGCCACATCCAGCAAAGTCTGGAAGCGTCTGAGCGTGGCTGCATTTGCCTCAGACGACTTGAAGACTTGCTGCTGCACAGCACACCTGTGCCTGCCTAAGGGTCTCGCTTCCTTTCTGTCCCCTGGCTTTCCCATCGAGGGCCAGGTTTTCATGTGACCCCAGAACAATGGAAAGGCCACCCCCTTTCCTCAGAACAAAGAGCGTTCCATGTGACTCCCAAAACTCTGAGTGACTTTTCCACCCTAAAGGTGTGGATTTGGGTTTATTTCCCATTACCTCAAAAGTTTCCAGTCTCAAGCTGCTTGTGATTTTCTAGGGACTCACGGAAATAGGTCAGAAATTGTAGAATATTAGACTGAACCATTGTGTACATTTCAATGTATACAATGGATACTTCAGTGGAGGTGGTACCCTCACCCTTCAGGAATAATAATAATGATATTATTCATGAAATCAACAACCTCATTTCATCCCAGTGTGCTGGAAAGATTGGTTTCCTGCACCACGCCTTCTCCCCCGTGTCACTGTGGCCTACCCTCTCCCCGTGGTAATGACCTTGGTATATGAAAATTGCTATATGTCACCCAGTGTCATCCAATGACAAGGCGAAAAAGGAGAAAGAAAAAAAGAACGAGAAAAAGGAAAACGCAAAAAAGGAGGAGTGAGTACTGAGAGAAACTGCCCGCAAAGAGGGGGTTCCATGGTCAGAGCAGGCCTGGGTCCGCACCACCCGGCCCCGGCCCTGGGGAGGAGAGAGATGCCGTCAGGCCTTAGGGTCAGCCCTGGAGAGAGGGCTGCTTAGGGCTGCAGAAGAGGAGTTGGTCTCAGGCAGGGATCAGGCCTGCTGAGATCACGTGAGGGTCTCGTTCTGCAGGGAAAGTTGGGGAACCCAAAGCAGGGCTGGTAGGTAGGCAGGTTTGTCTGCAGCCTCAGGTGAGCAGTTCGGGGGTTCCCTGGGAGCTTGCTCCGGTGCCCTCCCCTTGGGCATTCTGTTTGCCCACAAGGTGGCCGTCCACACAGTGGGGTATGTGGAGCCCTTTTCCTGGGCACTAGAAAACACTATATTCACAAACTTTAATCCAAACCCAGTGGCAATGAGTGTTGGGAACGTCCAAAGCCCTGTCAATCAGCAGCTGATCTTGGACTTGCTGAGTTGAGGTGAAAGCAGAAAGGCAACTCAGGGTCTCCTCTGGGGCGCGGGAGCAGCTCTGCAGGCCTAGGCGGGCATGGGGGGTAGATGGGGTGGGGGAGGAGACGCATGGGCCCAAAGAAAGATCTCTAGTACTGCCTATAAATTCCAATCCTCCGAAAATCCTGAAAATAAACACCGAAAGCACCCTAAGCTATTTCTTCCATTCAATGTTGGCTGATACAACCTCAATGATTCCCAAGTTGGTGGGTTTTGGTGGAGAGGCAGGAAATGTCTTTAGAACATCTGCACAATTGCAGTTAGTGAGGTGGAGAGAGCACATTCCCAAGGGAGAGCTCCGGACTCCCAAGCTCCCAAGTTCAGTCCAGAGAGGCGCTGTCTCAGAACCACCCAGGGCAGTGATTAAATGCACATTTCCAGGCCCCAGTCCTGGAGGGGTCTGGCTGGGCCTGGGAGTCGGCATTTTCACAGAGCTCCCTGAGATGGTTCCAACATCACCGTGCTCCCTTTTCCTCCTCGGCATCCTGAAGGGTATGGATGATACCCCAGGACATGGGAATGTCATCACTGTGGTTTTGTAGTCACCAGTGGCTTCCCGAGGTGCTGAGCTGGGAGAGAAGGCCTTTGGAGTCTGCCCTGCTCCCAGCCTGGGTGGGGGCACCCATACAGGGACACCCATGTGACCCCCTGGGACTGACAGCACCCTATCTGGGAAGCCATCTCTAGCTGCTGCCCGCAGTTGCCCTGGGGTCTCTAGGCTAGGCCAGGTCTCTAAGCCTTTCCAAAGCTGTGGTCTTCCAACGCACCGTGCTGCTTGTATGTCGGTGTTCCCAGAAAGAAGAAGGACACCATCGTGGTGGACCCCTCCAACAACATGTACTATCACTGGCTGACCATCATTGCTGTGCCCATCTTCTACAACTGGTGTCTGCTCGTTTGCAGGTAGGGGCATGGGGCGGGGCCTCAACACAGCTCTGAGTCCCTGGCAGCCACCATCCAGCTGCATGTGCCTCAGTTCCTCCTGGGTTCCCTGAAGCACTGGTGGAGGCCTGGCTTTGAGATCAAAACCATGGTCCTGGCACCTTGGAGCCTCCTTAGTGGGGTCGCAGGAGGAAGATGCAAGGGCGAGCTGTTGCTCTTCTGAGGGGAAGTGGGAGGGGCTGGGTCACTCCTGAGCTGACCTGCAGGACAGGGATGCAGGCGCCCGGCGTCGTTCTCAGGCTGTCGGCTGTGGGCTTTGGGTTTTCTGAGCCGGTTGGGGTGCAGGGTGAGCTGCTGCTCTTGTGAGGGCAGCCGGGGCCTCGGGGTGCTCCCAAACTGCTAATTTGTGGGGGTAGATGTGGCTTGTTCTGTTGTTGATCTCCCAGAAGTTGTTATATCTTTGTTGGCATTTAAAGGCCCCAGAAAGGGCAAGTTCTCAGCCCCTTCATCTGAGGCCTGGATAAACTGCCCCCCAGCCGGGGGAGGGGAGCAGTCTTGTCGCTACTGCTGCGAGGCAACGGGGCCCACTCTTTGGGGTCAGTCCCAGCTCTTCTTAGGAGCTCGGTGACCTTGAGACAGAAAAGCTTCTGAGAGCCTGGGTCCCCTCATCGGGGCTGGGATGCTGATGCCGGGGTGCAACCCTGTGGGCTGTGCTGTTAGCGGGATGAGCTGACCCCGGGTTTGTAGCACAGAGCTGCTGCCCGCCGTGGTCCCTCCCCCCTACACACCTGCCCCTTCTCACACTTGTTTAGGGCCTGTTTTGATGAGCTTCAGTCTGGGTACCTGATACTTTGGCTGGTCCTGGACTACTCAGCCGACTTCCTCTATGGCTTCGATGTGCTGGTCCGAGCCTGGACAGGTGAGTGGGCCCAGGGCCGCAGACTCCACAGCGTGATTCGGGCGCCACCTGGGGGCCACAGGGCAGGTTCAGGGAGATCCAGAGTGGTAGTATCCCTTGGAGTTCCTCTTCTTAGACAGTCAGAGGAGCCAGGGCATGTTACCCCATGGCTTTTAGAGGAGGTGTAATATACTAAAAGTATATTTGTTTCAGAACTAAAATCTAAAACAGGGCCTAGGGGGAATATGACTTCCTTCAGATTAAGACAGGCTGGGACCTGGGACCCTCTACCAGAGTGTTTGCACTTGCCGCTAGACAAACGTCTCCTCTAGCAACAGGACACAAAGAATCTGTAAAGGACTAAAAATAACTACATGCATGTGCAGACCACCTAAGCCACACCTCCAGCCCAACCCACCAATCCACCCCCATATCCTTTAAGGGACAAGCTCCCCCCCACCCCTCAGGGAGCGAGCAAGGCCACCTGTTACTGTTTTCGCTCCCTTGTGCTGCAGCATGAGTCCCAATAAAGGCCTGAATTCCTCATCTGGACTCTTATCAATTTCTACTGATTAAAGAGTCCAAGGACCCCAGTCGGTAACAAGATCACCTCTAGTTGTGAGTGGGGGCTAAAGCCCCACCCATGCCTCAGTCTCCAAGCTGTGCCTCCTTGGGTCTCCTTTTTCTGATTTGCACAAAGGCATCACATAAGCTGGTGGAGGCCCTGCTTGTCATTTCCAAGATTTTTAAACTAAAAACTGTGCCATGGTTGTGGATATAAAAACCAGTAGATCACAGCAAAACCTCAGGGTGGCTTCATGGTGTACAAAGCATTCCAAGCACGTCTTGTTTTCTCATGAGAACTGCTGCAGAAGACAAGAAGTGTGGGCATGATTATCTCCATCTTACTGCTTTAGAAACTGGGGCCCAGAGATGCTGAGTGGCCAGCCCAAAGGCCACAGTCATCACCGAGCAGGCCAGATGGGTGCTGGCCCCCGCTCCAGAATTAGTGCCCTGCATCATAACTTAGAAGATCTCAAGAACACAGCTTGAGGCTTGCCTGGGTGACTTGGCCAGTCCTGGTGGCCTGCCACTCCATGGTTACATGAGCCTGTGGAGATGCAAGAGCCCCATGGGTGGCCGACTCGTTGGGGGGACTCCCTGCTTCAATCAGGCTTCAGTGGGACAGGCAGCCCTCACCCAGACATCGACCCCACCCCTTTTTGTGTTGGTACTGTCCTTGGCAATCTAAGATTCAGCAGAAGGCTGGGAGAGAGAGGAGAACAGGTGGGCACAGACACCAAGAGGCCATGGATCATACTCCAGGAGAAAAAATCGTCAGAATTGAGACAAGATTATTAAGGAGGTGTTGAGGAGTCCCAAGGCACACGAGTGCAATGTAATGATCTAGGCACTCAATAAACACAAGTGTAACCAAACAAATAGGGGACAGGGAGCTGGGAAGCCAGGTGTCCCTAACATGTGACAACAAACTTGTTGTTTGCTTTTCACAGAGGGGGCAATCCTACCTCTGTCTAGCCCTCGAAGTGTGGCCCTGGACCAGCAGCGTCACCTGAAAGTTGTTAGAGGTGCCCCAGACCTATGGGACCAAAGTCTGGGGACAGGTCCAGCTCTGTGACTTACAGAGCCCTTGGTGTGGTGCTGTTGCTCACCCAAATCTAAAAAGCATTTGTTATATTAGTCTCTCTACTCTTGTGCATGTTTGAAAATGAAAGAAAGAAAGGAAGAAAGAGGGAGGGAGGGAAAGGAAGGGAGAGAGGGACGAAGGGAGACGGCAGGTCATGGCCTATTTGGTGGATTTCACCAGTAATAACACCTCACGACTCCCAAGGTCCAGCCCATCTCCAGACTAGGGTGGGTCCCAGGCTTCATGTGTTTTCAGAGCCCCCTGGGTGACAGTAATGTGCAACCAGGAAGGAGAACCACTGTGCTCCTGGGCAAGGTTTTAAAAAGATAGGTTGTGAGACTTCCCTGGTGGCACAGTGGTTAAGAATCCGCCTGTCAATGCAGGGGACATGGGTTCGAGCCCTGGTCCGGGAAGATCCCACATGCCACAGAGCAACTAAGCCTGTGCACCGCAACAACTGACCTGTGCTCCAGAGCCTGTGAGCCAAAACTACTGAGCCTGTATGCTGCAACTACTGAAGTCTGCGCACCTAGAGCCCGTGCTCCACAAGAAGAGAAGCCACCGCAATGAGAAGCCCGCGCACCGCAACAAAGACCCAATGCAGCCATAAATAAATAAATAAATAGAGTTTAAAAAAATAATAATAAATATAAATAAAAAATAAAAAGACGGGTCATGCCCCATCAGTGACTGGTAAAGTCAGTTTGCTAGGCCATGACCAGTGTTTTCAATTTTTTTTTCATAAATTTATTTATTTTTGGCTGCGTTCAGTCTTCATTGCTACACGCAGGCTTTGTCTAGTTGCACTGAGCGGGGGCTACTCTTCGTTGCGCGGGCTTCTCATTGCGGTGGCTTCTCTTGTTGCGGAGCATGGGCTCTAGGCGTGCAGGCTTCAGTAGTTGTGGCACCCGGGCTCAGTAGTTGTGGCTCACAGGCTCTAGGGCGCACGGGCTTAGTTGCTCCACAACATGTGGGATCTTTCCGGACCAGGGCTTGAACTCGTGTCCCTTGCATTGACAGGCAGATTCTTAACAACTGCACCACCAGGGAAGCCCTCAAATTTTTTATTGTTAATATTTTCAAACATATACAAAACTGAGACAGTAGTATTATGAATCCCCACATACCCTTACCCAGCTCCAAATCTTATCAACATTTTGCTCATCTTTTTTCATTTATCCTCCCACTCCCTGTTCTTGGATGGAGTTTTTTAAGGCAAATCTCAGACAGTAACCATGTTAGCATGTAACCTTAACTAGGGGCCTATTTTTTAAGTATAACTTCCATTTATCTCTGAAAATTTAATAAGCATTCCTCACTACCATCAAATACCCAATCCACATTCAAATCTACCTAACTGATCTATGTTTTTAATTGAATAAAATAGATTAGATCGTTGAATAGAAAATACCAGAGTGCATTTCCTGTAGTAATGGTATGTGTGGTTTGTGGAAATTGTTCCTTTTGTATACGTATAACCACGTTTTGTGTGGTCTTGAGGTGAGATACCTTTCTGCAGGCCATGGTCATAAAAAGGCCTCTTTGTTGCCCACGTGATCTATCTTCTCCATCAGGCTTCCTGGAGCAAGGCTTGATGGTCACGGATGCCAACCGGCTGTGGAAGCACTACACAAAGACCTTGCACTTCAAGCTGGACATGTTGTCCCTGGTCCCCACGGACCTGGCTTATTTTAAGCTGGGCATGAACTACCCAGAACTGAGGTTCAACCGCCTACTGAAGTTGACCCGGCTCTTCGAATTCTTTGACCGCACAGAGACGAGGACCAACTACCCCAACATGTTCAGGATTGGGAACTTGGTCTTGTACATCCTCATCATCATCCACTGGAATGCCTGCATCTACTTTGCCATTTCCAAGTTCATTGGTTTCAGGACCGACTCCTGGGTCTACCCAAACATCTCAAACCCAGAGTATGGGCGCCTCTCCAGGAAGTACATTTACAGTCTCTACTGGTTTACCTTGACCCTGACCACCATCGGCGAGACCCCACCCCCCGTGAAAGATGAGGAGTATCTTTTTGTGGTCCTCGACTTCCTGGTGGGTGTCCTGATTTTTGCCACCATTGTGGGCAATGTGGGCTCCATGATCTCGCACATGAACTCTTCGCGGACTGAGTTCCAGGCCAAGAGCGACTCCATCAAGCAGTACATGCAATTCCGCAAGGTGACCAAGGACTTGGAGACACGGGTGATCCGGTGGTTTGACTACCTGTGGGCCAACAAGAAGACGGTGGATGAGAAGGAGGTGCTCAAGAGCCTCCCCGACAAGCTGAGGGCCGAGATCGCCATCAATGTGCACCTGGACACTCTGAAGAAGATCCACATCTTCCAGGACTGCGAGGCGGGGCTGCTGGTGGAGCTGGTGCTAAAGCTGTGGCCTGCGGTGTTCAGCCCCGGGGATTATATCTGCAAGAAGGGGGACATAGGGAGGGAGATGTACATCACCAAGGAGGGCAAGCTGGCTGTGGTGGCTGAGGATGGGATCACCCAGTTCGTGGTCCTCAGCGATGGGAGTTACTTTGGGGAGATCAGCATCTTGAACATCAAGAGGAGCAAGTCAGGGAACCGCAGGACGGCCAACATCAGGAGCATCGGTTACTCGGACCTGTTATGCCTCTCCAAGGACGATCTGATGGAGGCTCTCACTGAATACCCTGAGGCCAAGAAGGCGCTGGAGGAGAAGGGGCGGCAGATCCTGATGAAGGACAACCTGATCGACGAGGAATTGGCCAAGGCCGGGGCGGACCCCCAGGACATCGAGGAGAAAGTGGAGCACCTGGAGTCCTCCCTGGACACCCTGCAGACCAGGTTTGCACGGCTCCTGGCTGAGTACAGTGCCACCCAGATGACAATGAAACAGCGGCTCAGCCAACTGGAAAGCCAGGTAAAGATCGGCCTCCCGCCTGACGGGGATGCTCCACAAACAGAGGCCAAACAACAGTGAAGACGCAGATGTCTGTCTCCCGCTTCCCAGAGCCAGCTGTCAGTGTGATGCTACACGGCGCGGGACTTGGCCGGGGTTGAATTCCAGCTTTCCTCACCCTTTGCGAGCTGCATGGCCTCAGTTTCCTCATCTAGAAAATGGGACTCTTTACATCTGCCCCAGTTAAGTGGCAGATTGCTGTGAGCTCCACAAGAAACACTGCATGCAGCAGGGCTTTGTAAAGTGTGAGGTGTCCTCTGATCAAGAGTATGAAAGTGTGAGCACAAAACTCTTAATTTTTATCCACAGGGAATTTTTAGACTTTTGAACTTCATTTTTTTTTTTTTGTAAGTGGAAGATTATTTAGTCACCCACCCGCTCCTGCCCCTCACTTCACCCCCTTCTGCTGAGGGAGATGTAACAGAATCTGAAGTACATGTGGTAACTCAAATTTGATGCACGAGACAGTTTGGGGCTTGTTTCTGACTCTGGTATATCCTCGTGTTCTCTTTGGGACCCTAGAAACCCTGACCATTGGTGCTGCAACAAGCACAAGGGATAAAGCCAGGTCGCCCCAGTTGAGGTCACTTCGAGTCTGAGAAACAAATCCAGGCTCCCTGCCATCCAGCTGCTGTGAAACTGGAATCTGTTTCATAGAAAAGAGCATCTCCGTTAGGGAAAGAGGCATCTCCTAACTCGCCAGGGGGGTTCAAAGACAACCTCTCTCCTGGTACCTGAGTCAGGGTTCTGGGGCAGCCTGTTCTGATTGGTAGGGAGAGTTATGTGGAGGGGAAAGGTTCCCAGGTTGGAGGCCGGAATGGGGTCCTAAGCCAAACAAGCTAACCACTAGGACTTTTAGGAGGTGAGGCCCTTAGGCCATGTCTTTGCAAACTGCTCCTTGACCCCTGAAGAGGAAGCCTTGCTCTCCCTTGGAATTACATGCTGAGGCAAAACTCTTAGCTGAAAATGTGCAGAGTGTAGAACCTAGCTCTTTTTATCTAATCCAGTAAATATATTGCATTAACATTTTATATAAGATAGCTATAGATTTGGATTCTGTGTTTGTGAATTATTACCTTAATGGTCCATCCTTTGCTTAATACACATTGTAAATTACCCAAAGACCAGTCACTCTCCTGATGCAGAGAAGCCGTATATGTAGGTTTTCCTGATCCTCTTTTCCATCAATCTCTCCGTCTCTGTCTCCCCTTCTTCTTCCTTCTTTCTCTTCTCTTCCTTCTCCTCCTCTTTCTTCCTGTTCTCTCTTGTTCTCAGACAAGATGCCCCATTTGCTTTGAAGTCTCTGTGGTCCACTGTTATATAATCCATATTCTATATAACTCGGCCCTAATGTAGTTCATCCAAAAGGTGCTGCCTTTTCAAGTATGTATTTTGGATTTACATGGGTCTCTTCTGGTTTTTACTATGGATCATTTGACCATTTTAACTTTCTAAAAGGAATTTCAAAGGCCTATTAAAGGAAAGTGTGATCCCAGCTCATATCAACAACAAAATGTAACTAGCAACGTGTTATCAAAATGCATATATTTTAAAAAGCCTTTTGACTATTAATTTTTCCTACATTCATATTTGCACAGGAAAAATAGAGACCTGGATTTTAAAAATACTGAATGACTCCTGCTTCATCTTTTGTTATAAGGGAAGATTCAGTCCTGGGGTATGTTTCTAGGGCAATGAGCCCGGCTTCCCCAAAAGAACTGGTGCTGGTGAACAGGGACAGCACATGCTCGATGTGAAGGGGATAAGTACAAAAGCAGGTAAGAAAATGCAACCGAAGCGGCAGCATTTGTCAGAATGAGTGATTCAAAGCATTCAGGTATATAAGAAGTGTATCCCAAGCAGGATGCTAAGATTCCTGGCATCATTTGTCCCGGGTCACCACGGGGGGTTGGTCAGGCAGTTCGGGAAGGCATGGATGGACAGGTAAGCGTTTCCCCAGCTTTGTCCAGTGCTTATGCCCAAGGGGTTTGGGTGCCAAGTTAGAATATGGGCTTCGGGGAATCAGGACTGCTGTCGTTCAGGTCACAACCCTGCCTCTTGGGCAGGTTATTTTGCCTCACCAGACCTCGCTTTCCCCACCTGAAAAATGGGAACCATATTGCCTACTTCACAGAGTTGTGAATAAACTTTAAAATAACACAGTATAATGCGGATGGCCCTTTCAACTTCTTGGGTGCAGAAAAAGTCACGTTATTGTCCTAGAGAAATAAATGAATACAATTTCATCTAGTTAGCCTCCGGCTGCCAAGATTGTTGGGAAGTTGAGTCTTGGGTTGTTTTCAGGACTGCTGTTCACTGTCTTGGAACCTGAGACAGCGTTTGTGGTCTCCCAGCCATTGTGCTGCCCCTGAAGGCCGTTCTTCCCTCTGCACTGGGTTCAGCCATGGGGATCCATGCTGGGAGACAGCTTCTGTTTGTGCCTTTTGTGGGAATCTAAGCTCATTGAGGTCCGTGTGTGTGTGTGTGTGTGTGTGTGTGTGTGTGTCTGTGTGTCTGTGTGTCTGTCTGTCTGTCTCAAGAGAGAGAGTCTCTGAAACAAAAAAGAAAGAAAATGTTGGTGGGTGCCCCTCAAGGTATGGACTGATGCAGGATCCCTGGCAGAACCCTGGGGAGATGAGAGGTGGCAGGACCTCAGATGAGCGGGCTGGAGCTTTGGCTCTGGGGAAACCAGCCTGGTAAAGAGTCCAATGCCTCAAGCTTGGAAAGTCCCAAAGCTTCCAGGCCTCAAGGAACCACACAGAACCGGGCAAAGGATATCTTGGCAGTAACCAGTATAAGCAGCATCTGAAGAAATTTGTAACTCAACTGATTCAATAAGAGAGAAGACTGCTCCGTCCCCCCTGAAACACCGGCCCTCAGACATCTGATGCTACCGACTCCCAAAATTAAGCAGGACCAGAGACCTGCTGTAACTTTATCAAGCACACTCTGGTCCCTCTCAGACCCTTCTGCCAGGGTTCTATCAAATAGAAGGAAGCCAAGGCAGATTCCTTCTCTGGGTCTGGGGCCATTAGTCATACCCTGAGGAAGGAGAGGTGAAATGCAAACCATGAATGAATAAAATGGAGAAGAAAAATGCTTCTCTGAAGTGCAGGGAGTGATTTTGTTTAGTAAAGTTGAAGACTTATTCCTGTAACATAGCAACCACACTTCTGGCTCCCATACACAGGAAAGCTTTCACACATGTACCCAGAGACATGTACAAATGTTTATTGCAGCATTATTTTAATACAAAAAAGAAAATAACCTAAATACTAGAATCTAAGAACGCCCTTGCAGCCCACAGTTATTACAAGGGTTGGGGGGGGCACCCCTCTCCTTTCAGTTTAAAGCCAGAAACATCTGTGATCTCAGTCCTAAATGGGCTCCTCTTCTCCCTCCCACTTTGCACCCTCGGTCCAGCCTCTCTTCTGACATCACACACTAGCAACCCCTGTCCCTCACTGGACACTGGCCTTGCACTCAGCTGCACACAAATGCAGTCAAGGTTGGGGGAGCCTCCGAGAACCACTTCCGAACCCCTACAATGCTCCCGGAGCCCTCCAGAAATTTTTTTTAAATGCCAAGCAATTGCCAGGCCCCCAGGGTGGGCGCTCCATTGCACCGCTGGGGCACAGCTGGTTCGCAGAGTGCACTGGTACAAGCCCGGGAGCCTGAAAGAGCAGAAGGGGCACCCCGGGGCTTCCCAACTATGCAGCCTCCTCTCTGCAAAGAAGAAAAGCAAGTGGCTTTTGGCGCCTGGATTGTGGTTTTCTTCTGTCTGGTGTCTGGCCCCTGGTGGGTGAGGCTGGTCTAGAAGCTGGCGCAGGCTTCCACCGCTGGGTGGATCTGGGTCTTGGCCCTCTGGTGGACAGGGTCGTATCTAGAGGTGGCTGTGAGCTCAGGAACTCTTCAGGCAGCCCATCTGCTAATGGGTGGGGCTGTGTCCCTGCCTAGTTAGTTGTTTGGCCTGAGGCTTCCCAGCACTGGTGCCTGTAGGCTGTTGGGCGGGGCCAGGTCTTGGGGCGAATGAGCCAAGGTGGAAGCCCCAAGGAGCATTGTTCCCACACTAGAATGTTCCCCAATATTGCTGCCACCGGTTTCTATGTCCCCCAGGTGAGCTGCAGCCACCCCCTCCCTCCACCTCTCTGGGACACTCTCCAAGACCAGCAGGTAGGTCTGGTCCAGGCTCCTGTCAAATTACTGCTTTTGCTCTGGGTTCCCGTGAGCGTGAGATTTTGTGTGCACCCTTTATGAGTGAAGTCTCTATTTCCCCCAGTCTTCCCAAAGACTGCTGAAATTAAGCCCTGATGGTCTTCAAAGCCAAATCTTCTGGGGGCTTATCTTCCTGGTACAGGACCCCCAGGCTGGGGAGCCCGAAGTGGGGCTCAGAACTCTCACTCCTGTGGGAGAATCTCTACGATACAATTATTCTCCAGTTTGTGGGTTGCCCACCCAGGAGTATGGGACTTGATTATATCAGAACTCTGCCCCTCCTACCTGTGTTGTCATGGTTCCTTCTTTATGTCTTTAGTTGTAGAAGATCTTTTCTGATAGGTTCTGGTCTTTTTTATTGATGGTTGTTCTGCAAATAGTTGTGATTTTGTTGTGCTCGTGAGAGGAGGTGAGCTCAGGGTCTTTCTACTCTGCCTTTTTGGTCATTCTCCCCTCATCCTCTCAAATCTGACCTGCACTTTGTCCCTCAACCTTGGATGTGAGCCTGGATATAACTTGAACCTCAAAAATAGTCATGGGCCTTGAACCAAATCCTGGACGTGGACATTGGCAGTAGACCTTTGACCTTGCACCTGAACTTTGAACCTGGAACTCAGACCTAGCCCTAGACCTTGGACCTGATCTTTGGACTATACCTCAGATCTCAACCTGGTCAAAGGCCTTGGCTACTGACCTTGTCTTTGGACTTGGACTTGGACCTGAAAACCAGACACCAGACCTCAGCCATGTACTTGGATTAATCCTGAACCTTGAATCTGGCCTTAAATCTGATCTTTAGTTATAGATCTGAACCTTGATACATGGTCCTCAAACCTGGATCCTAGACCTCAGTCCTGGACCTAGACATGACCTTCATCCTGGAACTTCATACTGAAACTTGATCTGCCCTTGAACATTGAACCTGGAACTTGGACATGAATTTGAAATGAAACATGTGCTTGACATTATTATACTTTGGGCCTAGAACCTAGAATTTGGAACTGGACTTCTAAACTTGAATGTGGGGACTTCCCTGGTGGCGCAGTGGTTAAGAATCCGCCTGCCAGTGCAGGGGACACGGGTTCGATCCCTGGTCCGGGAAGATCCCACATGCCGCGGTGCAACTAAGCCCATGTGTGCCACAACTACTGAGCTCACATGCTGCAACTACTGAAGCCCATGCGCCTAGAGCCTGTGCTCTGCAACAAGAGAAGCCACCGCAATGAGAAGCCCACGCACTGCAACAAAAAGTAGCCCCCGCTCGCCGCAACTAGAGAAAGCCCGCATGTAGCAACGAAGACCCAACGCAGCCATAAATAAATATATAAATAAATAAATAAACAAACAAATAAACTTGACTGTGGACCTTTGGTTTAACCTCAGATTTGGACCTAGACCTGACCTTGTTCATAGACATGGGCCTGGACCTTAGATCTGGACGTGGATACTGAACTTGGACTTTGGACCTGCGTGAAGTCATCAGGGCTCGTGGCTGAACTGTTCTCCTATACTTGGGTAATGAACCTAGACCTGGACCTTGAACCTGCACTTGGACACCGGTCCTTCATCTTTGATCTGGATTTGTCCAGGATCTTACGGTTCACTAGACCAGCCAGTGGGGAAGACAGAAAAAAGCTAACTGATTATTCATTGCTATAATCATGCTTTCTTTATCCAACCCAATGAGAATTGTGGATTCAGTGTTGAAAATAATCAGGTATTTTAAATGTCAGTCCATTTCAAGGTCCTGGGCTCTGGGCATTGATTCCTCCCCCCCTCCCCCAACATTGTATTTTGAAAATGTTCAAACATGCAGCAAAACAGAAATAATTGTGCAGTTAAACAACCATATACCCACCACCTAGATTCTACCATTTACATTTTACTGTATTTATTTTATCACCATCCATCTATCCATTCTTCTATCCATCCATTAATGCACCTAATTTTAAAATATATTTCAAAGTAAATTGCAGCTATCAGTATTCCTCCCAAATACTTCAACATGCATATCATTAGAGTTCTGTGTTTACAGATTTTTTTTCTATTGAGGCAAAATGCATGTGTGAACTATGAAGTACACAAATATTAAGCATATGTCCTCTGAGTTTTGATAAGTGTATACCCTGCTACATACCCCTATCCAGATGTAGAACATTACCAACACTCCAGAAAGTTCTTCACACTCCTTCCCAGGCAATCTCCATTCCACTCTCAGAGGCGACCACCTTTCTGAGTTGTTTCCATCAGAGATTGCTGGTTTTTAAAAAATATCTAACAGAGGTTTTATACTAACCTTTCCTGATATATGGGGCCCATGTGTCAGTGGTCATGGCTTTGAGTGGCTTTTTGTGAATGGTGATGGGAAGTGAGACACCAGGCTAGGTCAGGCCCTGATGGTTCATCAGGAGGATCTTGCATTTGCTGATGGATGACGTAGAGTCCAGGAATGGGGGCTGGCTTATGACCAGAAAGTACTAATTTGCCTTGCGCCGGCATAGAACTGGGATTTCCCAGACCCAGGCTCTAATCGGTTAAGCTAATAGGAAGAGAGTTGGAGACACATGCCATAATACTCCCTGACACGTGGAAGGCACTTGCTTGGTGTCTGGCACAATATCAGGTGCTCTGCATTTCTTTTATATTCAACCCTTGAAGGCAAGGAGTAGAATCCCCATTCTATAGCCATGGAAACTAAAACTCAGAAAAGTTAAATGTCCCACCCAGTGTCAAATCAATTGAGATAGAGAAAAAAGCACCAAATGTTGGCATTGAATTCACCCATATACATTATCTGTGATCAGAGCATAAACATTTATTAGTATATATTTTGTGGCCAATTTTGGATTCACGATTTTTTTTCTAGCAGAATAGCATGCCTGCTAAACAAAAATGAAGTTAAATGCAGCCCAACAAAAACCTGGACTAATGAGAATTTCACATTCTCTTAATGATTTACTAGGATAATCATAGCATAGAAGATAGAAATTTATCTGAATTTTAAAATTTTTCTTTGAGCCAGTCATCGGATGAGTCTGCAGCTCAGTTGTCCTCACCCTCATCCCCACTAAGACTTCAGTAAGTATTTTATAAGAAAAAGAACAAGAACATTCTTTTACCACAGTGCAGTTTTCAAAAGCAGAAAGTTTAACTACTTCCTGATTTAATACTTTTATCTGATCTGTGATCCGTATTCACATTTCAGTGAGTCCCAAGAAGCTTTCCTTTTTCCATGTCCAGGATCTAATCCAGGTCCAAATTGCATTTATTGTCACATCTCCTTAACCTCCTTTCATCTGGAACAGTTGGCTCCTCAGTCTTTTTTGGTCTTTTGCTCCTATGACAGTTTTTTGTGTTTTTTTAAAAATAAATAAATTTATTTATTTATTTATTTTTGGCTACATCGAGTCTTCGTTGCTGCGCACGGGCTTTCTCTAGTTGGGGCGAGCGGGGGCTACTCATCGTTGCAGTGTGCGGGATTCTCACTGCGGTGGCTTCTCTTGTTGTGGAGCACGGGCTCTAGGTGCTCGGGCTTCAGTAGTTGTGGCACGTGGGCTCTAGAGCGCAGGCTCAGTAGTTGTGGTGAGTGGGCTTAGTTGCTCCGTGGCATGTGGGATCTTCCTGGACCAGGGATCGATCCTGTGTCCCCTGCACTGGCAGGTGGATTCTTAACCACTGTGCCACCAGAGAAGTTCCTGTGCAATTTTGGGCCCTAAGATTTAAATGGTTAAAGGTTGAACATCAAATTGGGCTCCAAGGATCCAAACAATGAAAGTAAAAAGGCAAACACTGTAAGTCACATGACTTGTTATCAGAAACCAAGAAACCATGCCATTCTTATTCAAGAGGCTTACACATTTAGCATTTTTATACATCCTGCCTGAGTCCCCCGCCCCCCAACAGCTCTATCAGTGTACACGCCCACCCCCTGTCTGAAAGAGCAAATTCTCCCAGTCTTGCTGGTGGTGAGTGCGGTCAGTCTTTAATCACACATCTCCACTATTCATTTCTTATTTTGTGAATGATTTTTCATTCTCTTTGTTCATTTTTCTATTGAGGTTTCATCTGATTACCTCCTACGCTAAATTCCATTCTGACAAAGATCAGGTCTTTTTTTTTTTTTTCTTATCACAGTGTACCCAGCAAAGGGCCAAGCGCAATAATAGGTGTTCTATAAATATGTGCTGAAAAGTTGAAGGGATGAAGCTCCTTAGGGTAAATTCCTGGAAGTGGAATTAGTGACTCAAAGTGTAGAAATTCTCCAGAAAGGCTTTTGATGCACATTAAGTTGCTCCCCCAAAAGTTTACATCCTTTTACAGTTTATAAGAGTAACTGTGTATTATCATTTTTTTATTCTTCATCAAACTGATATTTGAGAAATTATCTTATTTTAATGTGATTTATTTCACTATAAATATAAATGGATCTTTTATATAACAATTGGTTATTTATAATTCTATTTAAACCCCTGTTTATAACTCTTCCTATATTTCTGGTTTTCTCCTCTTTCTTATTCATCTGTGAGACAGTATTAGGAAAATGAATTGGTATTTGTTTGTCAACATGTGATACAATTTCCCCTCTGCTTAGTTTTTGTCCACAAAAGTTTCTACATTTTTATGTAGTTGAAGTTACCCATCTTTTATTCGTTTTGGCCTTTATGTCATAGTTAAGCCTTTTCATTTGGGACATAGAAATATCCACCCATGTACACCTCTAGGATTTTTATGGCTTCATTTCGTATATCTGAATTCTTTATCTATTTGGAAAAAATTCATTTTGGTAAAAGGAGTTAAATGAGGTTGAGACCACAAAGTTCCAGAGCAAAGGTTTTGATGTAGATAAGATACAGTGAAGTGGGGAAATCGTAAATGTAGAGCTTGATACATAGTTACATGTGGACATGAACTCACAGGCATAGAACAGTTCCAGCATCAGGAAAGACCCCCTAGTGTCCCTTCCCAGTCTAGAACCCCCTGAAAGATAACCATTTTGACTTCTATCACTAGAGATTAGTTCTGTCTGTTCTCAAACTTCATATTGTGGAATCATATCATATTTGCTTTCTGTGGCTGACTTCTTTTGTTAAACATAAAGTTTTCAAGATTCATCTGTGATGTTATATATAGCTGTAGTCCATAGTCTCATTACTGTCCACTGTTTCTTTGGGTGAATAGAGCATGGTTTATTTATCCATGCTGGTAGTGACGGGCTTTGGGGCTGTTTCTGTTCTTGGTCATAATGAGTAACGTTGCTATGAACGTTCTTGTGGTGGATGTATGCGTTCATTTCTGTTGGGCAAATATACCTGTGGATCATATGTTTTTTATCTCATGTTTTCTCACAAAGTAATGGGATGGCTCATGAAGTGAGAAGCTCCTTTCAAAAGTTCAGCTACGGGCTTCCCTGGTGGCACAGTGATTGAGAATCTGCCTGCCAATGCAAGGGACACGGGTTCGAGCCCTGGTCTGGGAGGATCCCACATGCCGCGGAGCAACTGGGCCCGTGAGCCACAACTACTGAGCCTGCGCGTCTGGAGCCTGTGCTCCGCAACAAGAGAGGCCGCGATAGTGAGAGGCCCGCACACCGCGATGAAGAGTGGCCCCCACTTGCTGCAACTAGAGAAAGCCCTCGCACAGAAACGAAGACCCAACACAACCAAAAATAAAAAAAAAAAAGTTCAGCTACGTTATCACTGGTAGACTTTGACCACCACACTGTGGAGTTTCAGGATCACTCAGTACCAGGAACTCTGTTTTGGGAAGAATAAAGAATCTGTTGCTGGGAGCTGCATGGCTCTACTTCAAGGCCCCTGAAAGGAGGCAGCAAACAAACAGATGCCTTTATTAAGGATTCTAATAGTTATTTCTTTGCCTATTCCGTCTACTTGCCCAAATGTAAAGATTTGACCATGTAGAGAAAGATAAATCATGTTCCCTCTCTCCTTTCTAAAGTATAAAAAAGTATAAAAAAGTATAAAGCACATTCAGTTCACTTAAAATATGAGCAACAGAAAAGGATCACAGCCAAATTCCAGGCAAAGTCATTATTAAAAGAGAGAGAGGGAATAAGATAGAGTATGATGTCTCTATAAATAATGAAATCCACCAAAAAGACATGCTCACAAAACAGATGTAAACTGTGACCTGACATTTCAAAATCAGCCCAAAGAGATTAAGAAAATGATGGACACTCTAAAGAACAACGTAAAGCAAAATCAGGATTGAAGTGATTGAGGAAAAGGGAGATTCAAAAAGAGAGGTCACAGAACTCAGAAAACTATTGGAAATAAAAGAAAAAAAATCACTTCAAAATAAAGACTGAAATAGAAGAAATTCTGAAGCAAATAAACACAATAGATAATGAGAGAAATATCAAAGATGGAAAGGAGGAATAGTTTAAAACTCAAAAATAAATGAAAAAATTGAAAAGATTTGAAAGCGATAGATACAGAGGACAAGCAACGAAGATCTAACATGTTGACAAAAATTTCCAAAGAAGTAAACCAAAACTCTGGAAAAGAGCAAACACTATAACTTATAATTTAAGAAAACTTTCCTAAAATAAGTCAGCTTGAACTGTATATTGAAAAAGCATCCTGCATCCTGACAAACTGACCCAAGAAGCTGGCATTGAGACATATTCTTGCAAATCTTATGGATCTTTCTTTAAAGGAAAAGCAAAAAATATTTTAGGCACTCAAGCAAAAAGACAAAATCACTTGTAAGGGGAACTTCTATAAAATAGCACTTGATGCTAGAAGACAATGCAGTAACACATTTAATATATTTAAACAGAGAAAATATGAGCCACAGATTTTATATCCAACCAAACTGACCTTGAAGTATAAAGGCCACAGACAAACAGTTACAAACATGCAACAACTCAGAGAATACTGTTTCAATGAGCCCTTCCTGAGTAATCTACCAAAGTACAAGAAGCTTCTGAAGATCAAAAGACTGGGAAGATATTGGCATAAGGAGTGTCCATTGAAAAAGCTCAGAAACAATGACAATTCAGTAGTATGAGTATCCATAGAACCCAGATTGCAGTCTTTAAATACATTTTCACATTTAAGAAACCAAAATGAACCTGGACATTTTGTTTTGCCAGAAAGCAAGGGAGCTATCAAAGACTACTTACTGCGGTTACATCCACAGGACACGGGAGCCGGCCTGAATGAACTTCCACTGGCCAAAGATGGGAGATTTGAGCATTGAAAAGAAAAGCAACTGCAGTGGTTCTAACTAAATCAAATATATATACATATATGTGTGTGTGTATATATATATATATATATATATATATATATATATCTTTAATCTGTGAGTTGATAAGTATACCAAAAAGTAATCTATTGGTCACCACTGCAACTCGACATTCTGAAAACCGTTGAGGGGAAAGAATCAAGCACTTATCCTGATCTTCCTGTACAAACTGTATTTCAGAGCAGCCTAAACAGTTGAGGAAGGAAAGTTCTTCTCTATAGAAGAATTCCAACTAAAAAAATCACCTTATGAAATATTGGATCTAGGCAATAATATTAAACGGATGTCAAAACTGCTAGTTGAAAAGTTGATGGGGAAATTTATTGTGGATCAGACTGACAAATCTGAACTCAGTGATCCCCTTTAACATCACTGCAGGTGGATCAATCAAGCATTATGGGCCCCCTCACTTATGTAATAAAAAGGACACACCACCAGTTATGAAATGTTTTCACCAAAAGTGAAAGGAAGGAAGCAAAGGAAGGAGGAAGGGAGGTAAGGAGGAAGAAGGAAGAAAGGAAGGAAAGCACTTCCTCCCTATTACCTCAGCCCCTGATTTATGATAGTCTTTACGGAAAAGATGTCCTTGGAGATGTTCCAGACCCTCAAGCTCTACACCTGGATCAGGTGAGTGTGAACAGCAATGTTACAGCGATGAGGACAATCAGAGAGAGGCCTGGTAGGTACAGGAGGGCTTTCTGCCATGTACTTACCACCACCAGGCTGTTCTCCTGAAGGAGTGAGCAGAAAGCAGCCTTACAGAAAGCGTGTTCAGGGATTCTCAAAACCATTTTCTCATGGAGTGTGTGTGTGAGCTATGCTAGTACTTTGCTCTGAAATTTAGAAAGGGTAGTCTTTTGCCAATCAACAGAATACAGTAATGGCCTTATTTTTTCATTTTCCTCCTTAAGGTTTGCTGAAACTTTTGCTCCCCGGTACTATTTGTGCTATTAGCAGACAAAATGCATTAACTATTAGCAAATCGTATTAAGATAACGCTAGCTGCTGTGATAAATGAACTCCCAAAAGTTCGTAGCTTGATGCAATACAAGTTTCTTACTCTGCAACAGGGCAATGTGGGTACTCCTGGCTGGCAGGGATCCAGGCGCTGTCTATTTTGGGGGTGTGCCCTTCCCTTGGGTCTCAAAGCTCTGAAGCCTGCAGGTGGGGGGCAAGGGAGATAGAGAAGGCACCCCTGCTTTCATAATCACCTCAGCCTAGAAGAGATGTACATCACTTCTCTTGGCAAAAATTTGTCATGTCTACTATCTATCTCTTGTAAAAATAAAATACAGTGTGTGTGTGTGGAAAAAAAAAAAAAAAAAAAAAAAAAAAAAAAAAATTTGTCATGTCTAGACACACAGGAATACAGGGAGGGGAGTGAAAATTATGGTCCTTGACTAGGCAGCCCCTTCCTGGTGACAACTCTACACTCTGGAAGGGAGCACAGTCTTTTAATAGACCTATAGTTGTCCATGCAAACTAAAATTAGCTGAAAAATCCTTCAGAATTCATGTAGCTCACCAGCTCCCTTTTATGTCCTCATACTTGCTCTTGAATTTGATGTATTTCATACACATATAATAGAGTCAGTCCTATTCTCTGATGACTAAACATACCAGGGAAACAGGATCACCCTTTATATAAAGGCTGGGTAAGGAAAAAATCAAGTGTAGCCAAAATTACCCTAGGAAATGTTTCGAATTGCCCTCTGTGTACAGTCTAGGATTGTGTTAGGTCCAGCATGCCTGTATTCCCTTCAGTGGAGCAGATTGCTCACTCTTTGGCTGGGAGCCAGAGGAAAGCATTGGCTTGCTTTTAGTGACTATGTTCAGGACTGCCACATATGGTTGCTCTAGTTGTGCACTGCTCAAAAGTGTCCCTTCTAAAGAGGCATCCTGCCTTGTTAGCATCACAGATTTTTGTATTTATTATGACATATTTCCAGCAGATGGCAGTAGAGGGTCCTTTTTTTTTTTTTTTTTTAATAGGAGTATAGTTGATTTACAATGTTGTGTTAGTTTCAGGTGTACAGCAAAGTGAATCAGTTATACATATACATATAGCCACTCTCTTTTAGATTCTTTTCCCATATAGGTCTTTACAGAGTGTTGAGTAGAGTTCCCTGTGCCATACAGTAGGTCCTTCTTAGTTATCTATTTTATATATAGAGAGGGTCTTTTTCTAATATGATAAGTATAGTATGACAGTTCTCTAACAGGGTAGGTAAAGAGTCTTGTCTGAACAGGGCAGCTGTATATCTTTCCCTTCCGTATAACGGAGAGACGTGAGTTCTTAATCGAGTCATTTTTTGACTCCCACAAGGGTGTTGGAGCATACTTGCAGCGATGATTTACTGGATTCATTTCTGAGTTCTTTTGTATATATTTATATACAAAATCAGTTAGGCAATATCAGTTGTCAGTAGAAAATGTAGCTTCTTAAGGTTTACAATGCCACAAGAAAAACTGGCAAATGCAGTGATCATTTCTATAGAAAAGAGATAATGTACACACCACCATTAAAACTCGCAAAGCATTTCATTTCCATGAAAGCAATAGGTATATCTGTTTCATAACAAATTAATTTTTCTTAGTGATTTTGAGTTTCCAACTCATTAACAATTCAAAATTTCTATTTTATGTTTGATAATTAGTTTCATATAATTTTTATTAAAAATTTTTTTATTGAAGTATAGTTAGTTTACAATGTTGTGTTAGTTTCTGGTGTACAGCAAAGTGATTCAAATATATATATATTCATATACATATTAATATAAATGTATTTTTTTCAGATTCTTTTCCATTTAGGTTATTATAAGATATTGAATAAAGTTCCCTGTTTTATACAGTAGGACCTTATTATTTATCTATTTTATACATTGTAGTTTGTATCTGCTAATCCCAAACTCCTAATTTATCCCTCCCCTACCACTTTTCCCCTTTGGTAACCGTGCGTTTGTTTACTATGTCTGTGAATCTGTTTATGTTTTGTAAATAAGTTCATTTGTATCAGTTTTTAGATTCCACACATAAGTGATATCATATGATATTTGTCTTTCTCTGTCTGACTTACTTCACTTAGTATGATAATCTCTAGGTCCATCCATGTTGCTGCAAATGGCATTATGTCATTCTTTTTTATGGCTGAGTAGTATTCCATTGTGTGTGTTTACCACATCTTTATCCATTCATCTGTCAGTGGACACTTAGGTTGCTTCCATGTCTTGGCTATTGTAAATAGTGCTGCTATGAACATTGGGGTGCATGTATCTTTCCAATTATGGTTTTCTCCGGATATATGCCCAGAAGTAGGATTGCTGGATCATATGGTAACTCTAGTTTTAGTTTTTTAAGGAACCTCCACACTGTTCTACATAGTGGCTGCACCATTTTATATTCCCACCAACAGTGTAGGAGGGTTCCCTTTTCTCTACACCATCTCCTGCATTTATTATTTGTAGTCTTTTTGATGATGCCATTCTGCCAGTAAGAGGTGATACCTCATTGTAGTTTTGATTTGCATTTCTCTAATAATTAATGATGTTGAGCATCTTTTCATGTGCTTGTTGGCCATCTGTATGTCTTCTTTGTAGAAACGTCTGTTTAAGTATTCTGCCCATTTTTTGATTGGATTGTTTTGTTGTTGTTGGGGGTTTTCTGTTTGTTGTTTGTTTGTTTTTGATATTGAGCTGTATGAGCTGCTTGTATATTTTGGAAATTAAGCCCTTGTTGGTTGCATCATGTGCCAATATTTTCTCCCATTCCATAGGTTGTCTTTTTGTTTTGTTTATGGTTTCCTTTGCTCTGCAAAAGTGTATAAGTTTGATTAGGTCCCATTTGTTTATTTTTGCTTGTATTTCTTTTGCCTTAGGAGCCTGACCTAAGAAAACATTGCTACAATTTATGTCGGAGCATGTTTTGCCTATGTTCTTTTCTAGGAGTTTTATGGTGTCATGTCTCATATTTAAACCTTTAAGCCATTTTAAGATTATTTTTGTGCATGATGTGAGGGAGTCTTGTAACTTCATTGATGTACATGCTGCTGTCCAGCTTTCCCAGCACCACTTGCTGAAGAAACTATCTTTTCTCCGTTGTATATTCTTGCCTCCATTGTTGAAGAATAATTGACCATAGGTGTGTGGATTTACTTCTGGGCTCTCTATTCTGTTCCATTAATCCATATGTCTGTTTTTGTGCCAATACCATGCTGCTTTGATAACTGTAGCTTTGTAGTATTGTCTGAAGTCTGGGAGGGTTATGCTTCCAGCATTGTTGTTTTTCCTCAGGATTGCTTTGGCAATTCTGGGTCTTCTTTGGTTCCATATAATTTTATGATTATTTGTTCTAGTTCTGTGAAAAATGTCATGGGTGATTTGATAGGGATTGCACTAAATTTGTAGATTGCTTTGGGTAGTTTGGCCATTTTAATGATATTAATTCTTCCAATCCATAACATGGGATATCTTTCCATTTCTTTGAGTTATCTTCAATTTCCTTTATCAGTGTTTTATAGTTCTCAGCATACGTCTTTCACCTATTTGGTCAGGCATATGATTTTTTAATGATGGCCTTATGTTTGTTATAATTATTAAGACTGGTAAACAAAAAATCTATTAACTGAAAAAATGTTTGCCTTGTTCTGGCACGTTAGGATGTCTGTGTGGTAAACTGCTCACACTCTGAGATGCTCTTGGGAATCCCTGCTCACTTCAGCAGCAGAAGGACAGGCAGAGTCTCCCACACTGTTCAGAGTGCTTCCCTCCTTCCCTCCCTCCTGCTCAGCCCCAAACTCAGACAGTTGGATTTGCAGAAGTTAAATGAGCAAATGCTACAGCTCCACCATGTTTCCAGATGTTTTGTTGAGAAAGGCTATTGTGTCCAGGGTTCTGGGGCCGCCAACAGGGTGACGTCACAGCTATTGCATCTCTCTGCACCTGGGGCAGGGCTGGAGGCGTGGGGTCAGCCAGTTTCCAAGGCCCCTCCAGCTCTGCCCTTCTCTGATCCTACCAGTAGGAGAAAGGGGGACTGTGCCCCTTGTGTTTTATAGGTGGCCCTTATCCTTTGATACTGGAGGGTTCTGAGCTGCCTCCTAAATAAACCACTGTGTGTGGGAGTTGGATTTGGAGACCTAGGGAGACCGGTTGGGAAGCCTTAGCGCTGGCCCAGGTAGGGAGGATGGCAGGCTGAACAGTCAAGAAACATTTAAGGGCTTCCCTGGTGGTGCAGTGGTTGAGAATCTGCCTGCTAATGCAGGGGACACGAGTTCAAGCCCTGGTCTGGGAAGATCCCACATGCCGCGGAGCAACTAGGCCCATGAGCCACAACTACTGAGCCTGCGCGTCTGGAACCTGTGCTCTGCAACAAGAGAGGCCGCGACAGTGAGAGGCCCGTGCATCGTGATGAAGAGTGGCCCCCGCTTGCCACAACTAGAGGAAGCCCTCGCACAGAAACAAAGACCCAACACAGCCAAAAATAAATAAATAAATAAATTAAAAAAAAAAAAAGAAACATTTAAGAGGCCTAGTAAGTTAGTAGTATTTTAAAGCCTGGGGAGCATCACCATTTTTAAAGGGTAGGAGAAAGAAGACACACCCATGAAACCTACAGAGAACTGAGGCAAGCAAGTAAGTGGTCAGGATGTGGTCAAAATCAGAGATGGAAATTCAAGGAGGAGGGTGCGATCGATGATGTCACGTTCTGGGAAGAGCTGCAAAGTGTGCATTGAATTTGGTAACAAAGAGGACATCGGTGACCTTGGCAAGTTCTCTTGTGCTATTTCATTCTGTCTTTCCTTCTAGAAGAGGTAGGTATGATAGCAAAGGGTAGAAAGATACATGCACTAAATCATTAACCGTTGTCTCCTGGTAGAATTGTGAATGATCTTTTTGTCCTTCTTTGCTTAACTGTACCTTCCAATTTTTTTAAACCACAAGCATGTATTACTTTTGTTATTATTTATGAAAAAAAAATGAGACATGAAGGAGGAAGAACTCCGGGCCAGGGGCCCTCAGAACCTTTGGTAAGCAATTCTCATCTTCTAATTCCTGTCTCGGCCAGAGAGGATCCTGCACGTCTAATATTCTTTATTCTCCAAGTCTTCTGTTTTAACACTTTGCTTTAACGTTGTATTTGCTAAACCACATCATGAGTACAGAGAATAGATAAGTAGGTAAACATGAATGAAACCATTAAAATTAAAATGATAGACCATTATTTTTTTTCTGTATGCAAGAATTTCACGATGAATGGATTTCCCAGAACCACAACAAAGCAAGATTTTTGGGAAAAAATAAAACAACTCATGCCCGTGGGTGGCATTGTACTTCAGAAGTTGCCTGTCCCCAAGACAAGGCAATTATATCAGAAACCAGGCTTTGTATCTAGTAATTGCTACAATGTGACAACTGCAGTCCAGAAGAATCTGATGTCAATGACCTTGAATATAACCATGTAACTGGCTCCCCAACTTGAGCAATGATGCTTTAGATGCCGAGGATCAACTTCTTTTTTTTAAAAAAAGAGGGGCTTCCCTGGTGGCACAGTGGTTAAGAATCTGCCTGCCAATGCAGGGGACATGGGTTCGATCCCTGGTCCGGGCAGATCCCACATGCTGCGGAGCAGCTAAGCTCGTGCGCCACAACGACTGAGCCTGTGCTCTAGAGCCCACAAGCCACAACTACTGAGCCCATGGGCCACAAATACGGAAGCCTGCACGTCTAGAGCCCATGCTCCGCAACAAGAGAGGCCACTGCAATGCGAAGCCCGCGCACCGCAACAAAGAGTAGCCCCCGCTCGCCGCCTCTAGAGAAAGCCCACATGGGTTATGAAAACTTCAAAACTCTTTTGATAGCTCCTTCAAAATCTGAGTTCTGTTTTACTAAGACAAACATTTTAAGATGAGAATCTCAAGATGGTCTTTGGAAATTTTTTAAACTTCAGATATACTTTCAAATATTAAAATTAAATTTTGATCAATACGTTAATAGACACCTTATATTACCAGTGAAATTGCCTAAGATTAGACAGTTACGAATGACACGTTATGAATCATTTGGGTGATATTTTCCCCTGGGGCCTGGTGAACCACTGAAGCAAGCCGGTCATGGCTGCTGGCAGCAGTGGTTAACCCTAGACCCAGATGAGGAGTCGGCTTTGACAGAATGATTTCATTCTTCCATATATTTCAGGTAGGTATGCAAGATGCATGCTGTTAATAGAAATCAGTGTTCACAGATTTGGCAATGTTGGACTCTCCCATTGTTCAAGTGCAGCCCATAACTTTCCTAAGTGCATTGGAGGAGAAATCGTGTGTGTGTGATTGTTGTATACAAAGTTTAGGTTAATAATCAGGGGAGGGAGGGATCCAGAGGGCACATCTGCCAGTACTTGGAGTGGTTTTCCAGGGAAAGGTTAGGCTGAACTGTGCACATACGTACACCCAGGGGATCCACCCAGCAGGGAACATGCCTCAGAGCCAGAACAAGTAGGAGTGGGAGGGAACAGCTCTTTTCTGTGCAAACAGCAGCCTTCAGGGTTGGCAGCAAGGTATGGTTTGTCCTTTTTAGCACCCTGCAATAATTAAGTCAAAATGCCAATTCAAGAATGTGGTTGACACCATTTGTAGAATTTAAGATCCGATGACTGATAATAAATAAACTCCTAGGTGCTTGTCCCTCTCGTGGGTGGGTGGCTTTTGATGATGGTGGTGATGGTCACAAGCGTCCTCCTTCCTTGTCTCTGTGGTGAGGCCACGGTGAGGGCTCACTGACAGACACCGAGGCCCCCCTCTGCCTCCCTTGCAGTTCGGCTGATGAGGGGACCAACAGTGGGCAGAGACGTGTGAGCGGAAGTAGCATGTCTGCATGTGCCCACCCCACGCTTTCTTCCTCCTCCGCCCTGGTGACCTGCAGGCCTCATGATGCAGAGTCTGCATCTCCAAGCCATCGCTGCAGCCCCCAAGACTGTGATATGAGTGAGAAATAGGCCTTCACCGTGTAAAGCCAATGACATTTGGTGTTTATTTGTAACGTTTTATAATATTTGCCTTTGAATAAGGAAGGAAGCATTTTACTTCCTGTGCCAGCAAGTCGGTGTTATATTTCTATAAAAGTCATTCCCAACCCTACCTCCTGATCCGTGATGCTCCTAAGGGTGCTGTCCCCGTCCCTGGGTCCCTGCAGTGCCATTCTGCCCATGGATGCACAGAAAGCCTTGGGCCCAGAGACACACCAGTTATTTTGCCACCTGTGGGACAGCTAAGGGTGAGCGCAGTTTCTAGGAGAGATCTAGGAAAGAGGAAGTAGCTGTCATCATTCCCATTTTCAAATGGGGAACCAAGGCTGAGCAAGATGAAATCACTTGTTCAGAGCATACAGCTTTGAAGCCAGGCAGGGATTCCGGAAGCCCGCATTTTTAACCACTGTGCTAAACTGTGCTTCAGGAGTTGGGTCAGCTTGACAAGTTCAAACAGAATATGTCCAGTGCTTTCCTTGCAAAATCACTATGATTCTGTGAAAAGCATTTTTTTTCCAAATTGTGGATTGCAATCCATTATTGGGTCATGAAATCAATCTAATGACAGATTTTAAGAGAATATAATAGAAAATAACAGACTGCATTGGCACCATTCACAGGGGTATGGCTCCATGAAGACTGTGTTTGTTAGACTCACATATCACGTGTTTGGGACGTAAAATTCAATCTTCTGCTACAGATTGTAGTCAACAGTCTGACAACACCACAAAAATTAGGCCTCAATTGTCTGTGAGTTTAATGGGAAAAGAAAATGTTACATTTGGGGGTAACCTGTGACTCCTAATGGGCCAGCCCTCAGAAATGCCCCACTATACCTTTTATGTTTTAGACAACATTGTGTTAGTTTCATGTGTACAGAAAGGGATTCAGTTATACGTATAAACATACATCTACTCTTTTTCAGATTCTTTTTCATTATAGGTTATTATGAGATATTAAATATAGTTCCCTCTGCTATACAGTAGGTCCTTGTCACTTATCTATTTTATGTACAGTAGTGTGTATCCACTAATCCCAAACTCCCAATTTATCCCTCCCCCCCTTTCCCCTTTGGCAACCATATGTTTGTCTTCTATGTCTGTGAGCCCCGCTATACTTTGATCCCCAAAGTACAAGGTGAACAAGGCTGCTTTCAATGAAGGCACCAATGTCAGCATGCTCCCTGGCAACCAGATCTGCTCCAGCCCCCCAGAACACCCAGATCGTTCCCAATGAATTGGCCGTGTCAGACAGTAGTCATCCCTTCCAAACAGACCATCCCCAAGGCCTCCGATACACTGATCTTCAGTGTGCCAAGAAATGATTCCATCTATCTCTCCAAGTGCCAACTTCACCTTCCCTCTTCCCTCACACACTCAGGGAATCCACCATCCACTAGCTCATCTCTCCCCTGCTTAGTCTCAACCTGCTTTGGATGAGATGCTCTGTTTTAGCTGGAGAATAGAATAGAATATGATACTCCTTTAAAGGAAAGCAAAGCAGAGTGAATAGGAAGTGAAATACAATTCACAGTGAGCAAGAATTTTGACATTTGTGTGATATCGACAGCACTGTTTCTCAGACCTCAGTGTGCATGCAAAACACCCTGAGGACCTTGTTAAATGCAGATCCTGAGTCAGTAGGTCTGGGATGGAGCCTGAGATTCTGCATTTGTCACAAGTTCCCTGATGATTCTAGTGCTTCTGGTCCACAAAACACACTTTGCGTAGCAAGGGTCGGTCTCCACAATGGCTGGCACAGAATGGGTGCTCAAAAATATTTGCTGAATTGAATTAAATTTCAGGAGAAGCTGGTTTTATGGCAGGACTCACCAGCAAGAGCAAGTGTGGTAAGGTGAAGCAATCAGTTAAACCAGTGGTTTGCAACCCTAGCTGCACATTAAAATCACCTAGGAGGCAGCAATGTGGATGCAACTAGAGATTATCATACTAAGTGAAGTATGTCAGAAAGAGACAAATACCATATGATATCACTTATATGTGGAGTCTAAAATACGGCACAAATGAACCTATCTACAAAACAGAAACAGACTCACAGACGTAGAGAACAGACTTGTGGTTGCCAAGGGGGAGGGGGGTGGAGGAGGAAAGGACTGGGATTTTGGATTAGCAGATGTAAACAATTATATAAGGATGGATAAACAACAAGGTCCTACTGCATAGCGCAGGGAACTATATTCAATATCCTGTGATAAACCATAATGGAAAAGAATATAAAAACAAGACCGTCTATATGTGTATAACCGACTCACTTTGCTGTACAGCAGAGATTGCCACAACGTTGTAAATCGACTATATTTCAATTAAAAAAAAATCACCCAGGAAGGCTTTTAAAAATCCCAATGCTTGGGCCCCATCCTCAGTGATTCTGATTTAATTGGTCTTGGGGTAGAGCCTGGACAGCTACAATTTTTAAAATCTCTCCAGATGATCCTAATATGCAGCCAAGTTAAAGAATTTCTAGAAAAAAAAATTGTTGAATGCATGCTATGTACCAGGCGTTGTGAGCTGAGTGAGGCCCTAACATAGAGTTGAGTGAGACCAGGTCCCTGCCCTCAGTGAACTTGCTGACTAATAGGGGAAATAGATCTGTGTGTGACTATAATGCCAAAAGTTGCTATAGTACATTTATGTATGCTTGTTTTGGAAATACAGATGAGAGAGGAACTGATTCAGTCTTGAGGAAGTTGGAAGAAAAAGACGACTGCTCAAGAAGTGATGATATTTAGACCTTAAAGGATGAGTAGGGGATTGTCAGGCAGACAAGGGAAGGAGCTGCCCCAAAGCTTTGTTCTTTCTCATTATTAGCCGTAGGGAGATGATATTTGGCCAGGACTCAGGATCCCAAATTCTGGACCAGCTGCCCACTGCTGCTTATGAGATTTATGAGGAAGATCTCTGCGCAGTGAAGAAGGTCAATCAGTGCCTGTTCTTTCTTTTTAGCGGCTAGGGGTATGGAAGACCATATGTAAGCTGTCAGTAGGGTGCAGTCAGGAAAACAGCCCACAACAGATACTCAATAGAGAGAATTTGATAGAGGAACTAGTTACATGATAGAGTTGCTAAAAATCCAAACATAAGGCAACCCAGAGATTAGCAGAGAGCCCAAAAGCCGAAGGGACGTTAGGAGGTGTTGGAATTACCAGAACCCAGGGGCCAGAGTTGTCTAATGGGAGCTGGAAACACAGTAAGGACTGTACAAGGGGAGCTGGGCTGAGCAAGGAGATGCAGCCAATGATACAAACATGACAAACTCTGGTCAAGGGAGATAGGGGGTGCCTAGATTCTCCCGTCCTCCTGCTCCTCTGTCTCCTGACGGTGCATGCCATTGGGGAAACCCAGCCAGAAGTCAGTTGGCAAAGGAACCTAGGAGGTGTAGTTTTCAGGGGTCAGTCCCTGAAGGGTGGGAAATGAATCTAGATGCTTACAGGCTGAATTGATACATTCTGGACTTCTGGCCCAAGGCTGACACCAAAATCAGACTGAGAAGCCTCTCTGTCCCTTTTTTCCTACATCTAACATTTTATCTTGGCCTAGAGCAGAGATGCTCAACTGATATGCTGGAGACACTTCCCTGACGGGGTCTGGGAGGCCAGAAACCCTAAGATGTTTAAGCTGCAAGAGGCTTTCTTTCATTACCCCAGGATCCTGGAAAATATGTTTTATGTGTGCCATGGAGTAAAAATATTTGGGAAGCAATGCTATAGGAAGAGGCAAAGAATGGAAGGTGCTGGAGGAAGCCCACACTTAGGAAGAGAAGGTGCTTCTAAAGCAGGGGGCCACCTTGAGGGTCTGCAAAGTGAGACAGTCCCAGACTCATCCAATTGTACTAGCCAGGAGAAAAGCAATCAAAGGAGGGAGCCAATATCAAAAAGGAGAAGTATGATCAAAATCCACTCTCTTCACAGAATCCTGAAGATGGAAGACTAAATGAAACCAAAAGTTCTCCCAGCCTCAGGTTTTGAAAGAAGTAACAAGACACTAGCATGTCCTACATCTAGGTAGCTGTTAAGTAGCTGCTCCTCTCAGTTCCTATATGCAAAGAAACAGGAAAGTGGGACCCATACACAGGAAAACAAAAACAAAAACAAAAAACAGGCAATAGAAACTGCCTAGGAGAGAGCCTAGATTGTACTTAACAGACAAAGACTTCAAAGCTATCATTATAAACATATTCAAAGAATGGAAACCATGCTTTAAAGAAGTGAAAAAAGGGAATTCCCTGGTGGTCCAGTGGTTAGGACTCCATGCTTCCACTGCCAGGGGCCCAGGTTCGATCCCTGGTCAGGGAACTAAGATCCACAAGCTGCATGACATGGCCAAAAAAAATAATAATAATTATAATATAGTGTTGGCCCTTTGGAAAGTAAAGGAGATCTTCAGGGTCCCCAAACAAACACCAAAATTAAAATCCTAGACTTGAGCAAAAAACAAACATGAAAACCAGATTGCTCTGAGGCAAATTACCAAATCAGTCCAGAGATTCAGGAATTAGGTGGTCAGGAATAAACTTTGGGGCTGAAATTAAAAAAAAAAAAAAGAAGTGAAAAAAGATTATGACAATGTTTCATGAAATAAAGAATATCAAGAACTTCCCTGGTGGTCCAGTGGGTAAGATTCCATGCTCCCAATGCAGGGGGCCTGGGTTCAATCCCTGGTCGGGGAACTAGGTCTCGCATGCATGCTGCAAATTAGAGTCCGCATGCCTCAACTAAAGATCCCACATGCCTCAGCGAAGATCCCGAGTGCCAAAACTAAGACCCAGCACAGCCAAAATAAAGACAAATATTTAAAAAAAGGAATATCAATAAAAAGGCAGAAATTATGAAAAAAATCAAATGAAAATTCTGGGGTTGAAAAGTATAGTAATTGGCATGAAAGATTCACTAGAGGGGCTTGACTGTAAATGTGAACTGTCAGAAGAAAGAATCAGCAAACTTGAAGATAGAGCAATAGAGATTACGCAAGCCAAAGAACAGAGGGCATAAAGAATGAGGAAAAATAAACAGCACCATGAGAAATATGGGACTCCATTAAACACGCTAATATACACTTAATGTCAATAACAGAAGGACCAGAGTGGGAGAGAGGAGCAAAAAGGGATCTACACATTCAAGGATATTAACCAACTCCTAGTAGAATAAATCCAAAGAGATCCAAACACAAACACATCAGAGTAAAAATACTAAAAAGACAAAGGGAAAATTTTGAAAGCGGCAGGAGAATGTGACTTGTCACATGCAAGGAAATCCCAATAAGATTAACAGCTGGCTCCTCATAATACATGATGGAGACAGTTGAGTAACATATTCAAGTGCTCCATTTCTATTCAACATTGTAATGGAGGTTCTAGCAAGCACAATTAGGCAATAAACAAGCAAACAAAATAACAAATAAATAAATGGCATTTAGGTTGGAAAGAAAAGAAGAAGTCTCTGTAGACAGATGACATAATCTTGTATATAGAAAACTAAGGGATCTAATAAAAACCTATAAGAACTAACAAATGGGTTCAGCAGTGTTGCAGAATACAAGATGAATATACAAAAACCTACTATTTCCATACAGTAGGAATGAACAAACCAGAAATGAAATTAAGGAAACTATTATGATATTACAAAAAGAGTAAAATAGGAATAAATGTAACCAAAGAGTGCAAACCTCATACTCTGAAAACTAGAAAACATTATTGAAAGAAATTTTAAAAGACCTAAGTAAATGGAAATATATCCCATGTTCATGGATCAAAAGACTTAACATTTTAAGAGGGTAATATTCCTTGAATTTACCTATAGTTTCAACATATTCCCTAATGAAATTCCAGCTGGATTCTTTGAAGAAATTAATAAGTGGATCCTAAAGTTCATTTGGAAGTTCAGGGGACCCAGAAGAGCCAATGAAATCTTGAAAAAGAAGAACAAAATTGCAAGACTCACACTTCCTGATTTCAAGATTTATTACAAATCAAGGCATTGTGGCACTAGAATAAGGATAGACATATAGATCAATGGAATAGACCTGAGAATCCAGAAATAAGCCATCACATTTACAGTCAATTGATTTTTGGCTAGGATGCCAAGGCAATTCAATGGGAGAAAGAATCGTCTGTTAAATAGTACCAAGACAAATGGCTATTTAAAAGAAAAAGAATGAAATCGTACCCCTACCTCATACTAGATAAAAAATTGAACTCAAAATGGATCAAATACTTCAATGTAAGCATGAAAACTATAAAACTCTTAGAAAAAAACAAAGGCAAACATTTTTGTGACCTTTTAGTAGGCAATGGTCTTTCAGATGTGAAACCAAAAGCATCACCAGCAAAAGGAAAAATAGATAATTTGTGTTTTGAGAATTGTTCTGAAAGCAAAGATTGGAAATACTGTTATTTTCAAGCTTGACTTTTGACCAAATGACACAATTTGTACACCCTTTGAGAATATTATGATGGCTGTCGGGGGGACAGATGTAACTGACAACACAGAGCTTGGTGAGAAAATTTCTATCTGGAAAGTGTAGGTTAAAACACTCATTTTGTTCAATTTTTTTCTATCTGATTTTAAAATAAATTGTGTTTGATTCCTTGGAGAAGAAATGCTTCATTTGCACTAATTCACTGAAGTAACAACCTCAAAACATTAAATATCACTCATCAGGCATAGCTGGATCCAAAGCCTGGGATTATGCTGCCAGGGCTCCTTCCCTTGCCTCCATCCCTTGACTGTTTTTCTCTGCTTCCTGACCTCGTTTTCAGTCTGGCCCTCTCTACATAATGGGAAAGAGGCCAGTGTCTGCCAAAAGCACACATCCTTAAGGTCTGTGATCCAAAAAGAAGAGAGAGAACCTTTTCTAGGGTGCACTAATCAGGTCCCACAGAAGGTCTCTTGTCTTCTCTGGAACACCTGCCCTCGAATTAGAACAGTTCCTGTGGAAAAAGGAATGACATCCCATGATCAACCAGGCCTGGGCCATATGCCTGTCCTCATTGCACTGTAATTGATAGCACCCATCAGAGTCTCACTGGATGAGAGATGGACCTCTCCTCAAAAAGAAAAAGGGACTCAGAGCAAGCAGAAACAATAGGTTTTTACTACAGAAAGCACGAGTGAAAAATATGAAATGCTTGAAAAAGTTTGACATGATAGTAATTACTTTTATTCTGATTACTAATTACAGTAGAAGAACAAACAACTTCTTTTCAGTACTGAAGAATAATGAAGTACCTTAGCTTTTATATCCCTTCACAGTTCGTTGAAGTTAAAGAAATCATGCTATTCTGTATCTCACTTACTTTAAAGGTTCACTTAAGGTTGTGAGGATTCCATACCAGCACTGGTCATCATTACAGAATGTTGTTGAGGTGCACTGTGTGTACTTTTCTCTGGGAAATTTTATACCAACAGTTTGATTTAAACTGTATACTTGCTTTCCATCTAGGGGTCTAGACTTCAGTGACTGAGGCTAGTCATGCAGGTGCTGTATGCCTGCATGACTGACCTCCAATATAAACCCTTGACATTCAGGCTCATGTGAGCTTTCCAAGTTGGCAACACTTCACACATGTCGTTGCTGGAGGAATTAAGTGCAACTTGCGCCACGCCATTGAGAGAGTCCATGTGTGCCTGATTTCCTCAGGACTTTGTCCCATGTGCCTTTTCCCTTTGCTGGTTTTGTTCTGTATCCTTTCACTGCAATAAACTGTAACCTTGAGTATAAAAACCTCTGGGTCCTGTGGGTCCTTCTAGCAAATTATTGAATTTCAGGACAGTCTTTTGAAGATCCCCAACATAATAATACCCTATTTGCTTTTTTAAATAACAGTTTTTTTGAGATATAAATTCACATACCATAAAAATTACCCTTTTGGAGTGTACGATGCAATGGGTTTCTGTATATGCACAGAACTGTGCAGCCATCACCACTATCTAAATCCAGAATATTTTAATCATCCCCAGAAGACCCCTTTACCTATTAACAAACACTCCCCATCCTCCCCTCCTCCCAGTTCCTGGAAACTACATATTTACCTTTGTCTCTGTGGACTTGCCTATTCTGGAAATATTATATAAATGGAATCATACAATGTGTGGCCCTTTGTGACTGGCTTCTTTCATTTAGCATATTATTAAGGTTTATCCATCATAGCATGTATCAATACTTCATTCCTTTTTATTGTAAACAATATTCCACATTTTATTTATCCATTCATTCAATTGATGAACTTTGGGTTGTTTCTACTTTTTGGCTGTTATGAATAGTGCTGCTATGAACAATCCTGTAAAAGTTTTTTCATGGATATGTTTTCAATTCTCTTCATTACATACCTAGGAGTGGAATTGATGGGTCATATGGTAACTTTATGTTTAACAGTCTTGGGAATTCCCTTGCCGTTCAGTGGTTAGCGCTTTCACTGCTGTGGGCCCAGGTTTGATCCGGGAACTAAGATCCCACAAGGCATGCGGTGCGACCAAAAAAAAAAAAAAAAAAAAAACCTCAAAAATTGTTAAAGTGGGTGCTCCATTTTACAATACTACCAGCAATGTACGAGTGTTCCAATTTACCACATATTTGCCAACACTTGTTATTATCTGACTTTTTAAGTCTTGGTCATCTTAGAGGCTGTGAAAGTGGTACCTCATTGTGGTTTTGATTTGCATTTCCCTGATGACTAATGAGGCTGAGCATCTTTTCATGTACTTATTGACCATTCATATATCTTCTCAGGAGAAATGTCTGTTTGGATCCTTTGCCCATTTTCAGTTGGGTTATTTGTCTTTTAATTGCTGAGTTGTAAATGTCCTTTATGTATTGTGGATAAAAGTTCCTTAAATATATATGATTTTGAAATGTTTTCTCCCATTCTGTGGGTTGTCTTCACTTTCTTGATGTTACCCTTTGAAGCACAAAAGGTTTTGATTTTGGTAAAGTCCAAATTATCTATTTTTGGTTGTTGTTGCTTGTACTTGTGGTGTCACATCTAAGGAATCACTCCCTAGTCCAAGTCCAAAGAGACTTATTCTTATGTTTTCTTCTGATAATTTTACAGTATTAGCTTTTACTTTTAAGTCTGTGATCCACTTTGAGTTAATTTTTGAATACAGTGTGAAGTGAGAATCCAATGTCATTTTTTGCCTGTACATACCCAGTTGTCCCAGGACCATTTGTTTAACAGGTTATTCTTTCCCCAGCTAAATTGTTTTGGCATCAATAAAATCAATAAATCACAAATATAAGGGTTTATTTCTGGACTCCCAATTCATGTCTATCCTTATGCCAGTACCATGGTATCTTGACTATGTAGCTTTTTAGTAAGTTTTGAAATTAGTCAGGATAAGTCCTCCAACTTTGTTTTCCTTTTTCAAGATTGTTTTGACTATCTGAGTTTTTTCCATTTCCATATACATTTTTAGATCAGCTTGTCAATTTCTGCAAATAAGCTAGCTGGGATTTTGATAGGGATTATGTTGAATTGAAGATCATTTGGGTGGAATATTGCCATCTTATAAATATTAAGTCTTCTGATCCATGAACGTGGGGTATATTTCTATTTATTTAGGTTTTCTTTCATTTCTTTGAACAATGTTTTGGATTTTCAGTACACAAGTCTTGAACTTTGTTGAATATATTCCTAAGTATTTTATTATTTTGGTGCTATTATAAATGGAGTTTATAATAAGTGGAGTTTTATTAATTTCATGTTTGGATTGTTCATTGCTAGTTTATAAAAATATTGATCTTATATCCTGCATCCTTGCTGAACTGGTTTATTCTAATTTTTTTTTTTTTAAATTGATTCCTTAGGCTTTTTTATATACAGGATGACACTATCTGCAAATAGAGTTTTACCTCTTCCTCTTCAGTCTGGATGTCTTTTTTTTTTTTTTTTTTTTTTTTAATTTTTTTTTTATAGCTACTTTTATTATTTATTTATTTATTTATTTATTTTGGCTGTGTTGGGTCTTCGGTTCGTGCGAGGGCCTTCTCCGGTCACGGCAAGTGGGGGCCACTCTTCATCGCGGTGCGGGGACCGCTCCTCATCGCGGCGCGCGGGCCTCTCACCATCACGGCCCCTCCCGCCGCGGGGCACAGGCTCCAGACGCGCAGGCTCAGCAGTTGTGGCTCACGGGCCCAGCCGCTCCGCGGCATGTGGGATCCCCCCAGACCAGGGCCCGAACCCGCGTCCCCCGCATCAGCAGGCAGACTCTCAACCACTGCGCCACCAGGGAAGCCCTGGATGTCTTTTTTTTTTTCTCCTTTTCTACTTGCCCTAAGTAGAACCTCCAATACAATGTTGCATGTAAGTGGAAAGAGGGGACACCTCTGTCTTATTCCTGATCTTAGAAGTAAAACATCCTATCTTTCATCAAATACAATGTTAGCTCTGGGTTTTCAAAAATATTCTTTGTCAGTTTGAGGAAGTTCTCTTTTATTCCTAGTTCGTTGAGTTTTGGGTGTTGAATTTTGTCAAATCATGTGTTTTTTGTCACTTATTAATATGATGTATTCCCTTAATTGGTTTTCAGATGTTAAACTAAATTTATACTCCTGGGATAAATCTCTCTTGGTCATGGTGTATAACATTTTCCATATGTTACTAGATTCAGTATGCTAGTATTTTGGGGGGAGGATTTTTGTGTATATTCATAAGGAATATAGATTTGGAGTTTTCCTTTATTCTAATGTCTGTGTCTGTTTATGGTATTTGAGTAATACAGGCCTCATAGAAAGAGTTTGGAAGTGTTTCCTCCTCTTCTAATTTCTGTAAGAGTTTGTAAAGAATTTTTAAAATATTTGTTAAAATTCATTAGTGAAGACATCTGGGCCTGAGGATTTTTTTAATGGAATGCTTTAAAGTTATTAATTAAAAATTTTTTTCTTATTATAGGTCTATACAGATTTTCTACTTCTTTTGAGTTTGTCTCATTTGCTTCTTTCTAAGAATTTCTCAATTTCATCTAGGTTTTGTAGCTTGTTAAGATAAAATTGTTCAGAGTTTTCCTTTATAATCCTTGTTATTGATGCATGGTCAGTAGTGATGTCTCCTCTCTCACTCCTAATTCTAGTAATTTGAATCTTCTCTCTCCTTTTTTTCTTGGCCAATCTAGTTAAAGGTTTGTCAAAATTGTTCGTATTTTCAAAGAACTGACTTTTGGTTTTATTGATCTTTCTATTTTTTCTATTCTGTATTTCATTTGTTTCAATTCTAATCATTATTATTTTCTTTCTTCTACTTTTTATGCGGGGGAGGATTGTTATTTTTCTAGTTTCTTAAGGAGAAAGGTTAGGTTACTAATTTTAGGTCTTTTTTTTTTTTTTTTTAATATAGGTGTTTCCAGCCATAAATTTTCCTCTTAGCACTGCTTTAGCTGCATTCCGAAAGTTTTGATATGTTGAGTTTTCACTGTAATTTTTCTGAAAATGTTTTCTCACTTCCCTTTTGAGTTCTTTTTGACCCCCTGGTTATTGAGGGCTGTGTTGTTTAATTTCTACCTACTTGTGATTTCCTTTTGTTGTTGATTTCTATTTTAATAACACTGGGGTCAGAGAACATACTTTATATGATTTCAATCCTATTTAATTTACTGAGACTTTTTAATGGCCTACCAGTCTATCCTGGAAAACGTTTCATAAATAACTGAGCAGTATGTATGTATGTTCTGATATTGTTGGGTGGAGTATTCTATAGGTATCTGTTAAGTCTAGTTGGTTTACAGTGTTGTTCAAGTCTTCTATTTCCTTGATCTTCTGCCTCATTGTTTTATGCATTATTTAAAGTAGAGTATTGGCATCTTTAACTATTACTATTACATTGTTCACCTCTTACTTAAATTCTGTCCGTGTTGTCTCCTGTAATTTGGGTCTCTTTTTTGGATGCATTGTCTTTATTATATCTTCCTGATGAACTGACCCTCTTAGAAAATGTCCCTCTTTGTCTGTAGTAATAGTTTTTTTGTTTCAAAGTTTGTTTTGTCTGATATTAGTATAACCACAGTAGCCCTCTGTTGTTTACTGTTTCTATGGTATACTTTTGTCCATCATTTTACCATTGACCTATTTGTACCTTTAAATTTTAAGTTTGTTTCTGTAGACAGCACATAGTTTGGTCATGTTCTTTTTTAAAAAAAATCCATCTGCCAATCTCTGCCTTTTAATTGGAGCATTTAATTTATTTATATTTAATATAACTTGTGATAAGGTAGGACTTATATCTGCCATTTTGCTCTTTGTTTTCCACATATTTTATATCCTTTTTGTTCCTCTCTTCCTCTATTACTGCTTCTTTTCTGGTAAATATGTATGTTTTAGTATACTACTGATATTTTAATTCCCTTCTTTCTTTTAATGTTTCTATTTATATCTATATCTGTGTATATCTGCAGTTAGTGTTTGTCCTGGGAATTAAATTATCATCTTAATTAACTTAAATCAATCTAGTTTGTATTAATACCAACTTAATTTCAGTGGTATATACAAACTTCACCCCAATTAAGCTGTTTTCTCCCACTCCTTTGTGCTATTATTATTATACACATTGTATCCTTTTTATATTATGAGCCCATCAACACAGATTTATATTGATTGTTTTATGCAGATGTCTTTTAAATCAGAGAGAAGAAAAGCATTTCAAACTGATTTTTACCTTTGTATTTACCTTTAGTTTTTATTTATTTGTGTGAATTTGAGTTATTCTTTAGTGTCCTTTCATTTGAGCCTGAAGGATTGCCTTTATTATTTCTTATAGGATGGGTCTGCTAGCAGTGAATTCTCTCAGTTTTTGTTTATTTGAGAATATCTTATTTCTCCTTCATTTTTGAAAGAGAGTTTTGCTGAATATAGAACTCTAGGTTTACAGCCTTTTCCTTTCAGCACTTTTATTATGTTATTTTACTTCCTTCTGACCTCCATGATTTCTTTTTTTTTAATAAATTTATCTATTTATTTATTTTTGGCTGCATTGGGTCTTCATTGCTGTGTTCAGGCTTTCTCTAGTTGCGGTGAGTGGGGGCTGCTCTTCGTTGTGGGGCACAGGCTTCTCATTGCAGTGCGCAGGCTTCTCATTGCAGTGGCTTCTCTTGTTGCAGAGCACGGGCTGTAGGCACACAGGCTTCAGTAGTTGTAGCTTGCAGGCTCCAGAGCTTGGGCTCAGTAGTTGTGGTACATGGGCTTAGTTGCTCTGCAGCATGTGGGATCTTCCTGGACCTGGGCTCGAACCTGTGTCCCGTGCATTGGCAGGCAGATTCTTAACCACAGTGCCACCAAGGAAGTCCCTTTCCATAATTTCTGATGAGAAAACAGCTGTTAATTTTGTTGAGGATCCCTTGTACTTGATGAGTTGCTTCTCTCTTGTTGCTTTCAAGATTCCTTCCATCTCTGGCCTTTTTTTTTTTTTTATCTTTGGCTTTTGATAGTTTGATAATGCTGTGTCTAGGGTGAATCTACTTGAGTTTATGCTAGTTGGAGTTTATTGAACTTCTTGGATGTGTAAATTAGTGTTTTTCATCATACTGGGGAATTTTTAGCCATTATTTCTTCAAATATTCTTTCTGTACCTTTCTCTCTCCTCCCATCTGGGACTTCCATCATGTGTATGGTGATATAGTAGATGGTGTCCCACAGATCTCTGAGGCTCTGTTCATGTTTCTTTATTCTTTTTTCTTTATGTTCCTCAGACTAGGCTATATCAATTGACCTATTTTCAAATGTAATTCTTTCTTCTGCCAGCCCAATCCTGCTGTTTTACCCCTCTAACAGATTTTTCATTTCAGTTATTATACCTTTTAAATATAGGATTTATGTTTGGTTCTTTTTTTATAATTCCTATCTCTTTTTGATATTCCCTTTTTGTTGCTCTCATACTTTCCTTTAGCTTTTGATATGTGGTTTCCTTTGGTCCTTTGAACATGTTTATGATAACTGATTTAAAGTCTTTGTCTAGTAAGTCTAACATTTGTGTTTTCTCACAGACATTCTATTGACTACCTTTTAGCCTCTGTCCTTTACTGTTTCTTTATGTTGAAACTTTTTGTTTGAAAGTGGACATTTTAAATTACATAATGTGGCAATTCTGGAAATCAAATTTCCCTTTACCCCAGGGAAAGGGAAGAGGGCCTTTTGTTTGTTTAGTGGCTCTCTTGGGATAATTCTATAAAGCCTGTATTCTGTGTCATTTGTAGTCACTGAAGTCCTTGCTTGGTTAGCTTAATTCCTATCTTTTTATTGATATTCTTTGTGTAAATTGGCTAATTATTATACAAAGATAGTCTCAAATGCTGGGACCAATATGTCTTCTTTTTTTTAAAAAAAATTTATTTATTTATTTTTGGCTGTGTTGGGTCTTTGTTGCTGCGCATGGGCTTTCTCTAGTTACGGTGAGCAGGGGCTACTCTTCGTTGCAGTGCGTGGACTTCTCATTGTGGTGGCTTCTCTTGTTGTGGAGCACCGGCTCTAGGCACACAGGCTCAGTAGTTGTGGCACACGGGCTTAGTTGCTCTGTGGCATGTGGGATCTTCCCAGACCAGGGCTTGAACCCGTGTCCCCTACATTAGCAGGCAGATTCTTAACCACTGTGCCACCAGGGAAGCCCTCAATATGTCTTTATGAAGGGGCTCTGTGTGTATGTTGAGGCATGTCTTCAGTGTTCGGGCAGGCAATTTACAACTCTGCCTGAGCCTTCATTTCTTGCTTGCTCAAAGCCTCAAGGCCAGCCAGAAGTGAGAAATTATGGCCTTCTTAAGTCTTTCCTGGACATGTGCATAGTTGTACACACATGTGTCCTTTTGGATTCCAAGAAATATGTCAGGTCTTTCCAGAGTTCCCCCATTCTTTCCTTTTAAGTTAATCGGTGAGTCTCTTGCTAGCTCCACCTGGTATCAGCACCTTAGGCAGTTGCCCTGTTAAATAATTGCTGCTGATTGCTTTCACCAAATGCTCTGTGGATAGGGCCAACTGCACCAAATAAGCACTGAGTCAGGTCAATTAAAGACAAGCCCTGAGAATGGAGCTTCTCCATTAAGCTGCCAGGCCAGTCACATAGTGAAAACTCCCTGGCAATAGGGCATTAGGAGGCACTCCAAATGCTTTTTTGCGCCTCCTTTTTTGCGAGGCCACTGGTTTTCACAGCTACTATGGCAGCAGGGCTGTTAGTTTTCCAGGCTACATATATTCTCCAGTGAAAACCCATGTAAATATATTATGTTTAATGGCCCCCAAAGAAATTCTCATGTAGGTTCGTTCTAGTCCACAAAACAGCACTGCTTAGCTCTGAATTATCATATATAGATGATCTAAGTCAGCTTACTTATTGTACATAAACAATCTAGGTCTACATGGTTATCAGAATCCCTGGAGGGCTTGTTAAAACACAGCTTGCTTGGCCCCGCTTTCAGAGTTTCTGATTCAGCAGGTCTGGCATGGAGCCTGGGAACTTGCATTTCTAGCAAGTTCTGAGAGGATATTAATGCTGTTGTTTGGGTACCACATGCTGAGAGTTTCTGAAGGATGGGGATATTTTCCCACAAGCACACTTCTAGGATACTTTCTTCTATCATGTTGTGATGCTTAGGGAATGCATAGTACCATATTTACCAACAAACTTGGCTCCTTTTTCTCTTGATAATGTCCATTCTACAGTGAAATTGGGGCCCCGTTCCCTGCTGCACTGAAATTGTAATTGATCTTTATAAGATTAACCTGAGTTACACAACAGTCAAGTGACAAATGTTATTGGAAGCCTGATTCTCATTCAGTGTTTGTTACTATGCTAAATGAATGAATTGTTGAACTTTGATGTCTATTTTTAAATGTTTGTGAATTTAAATTTGTTACTTTTTTTTAAAGCCAGTGATTTAAAAAACTCTCTTGGCTTGATTAAAGTTATCATGGCCATAAAATGTATTGTCTGAACACTTTTGAGAATGAAAGGGGACCTGTTAATAATTTTGCTGGGTAAAAGATGTAAACTGGGGTTGTCCCAGCTAAACCAGGTATATTGGTCACCCTAATTTTAGAAAATAAGGTATAAAATTATTTTTGCATTTCCACAAGTTTGTTTGATATTTTGGATTTAATTTTACACTAGGGTTAAAGTTCTGTCAATATTTCTTTCTATTTATCTGAAGAAATAATAGAAAGCTTTTTGTTAGTAAATTACTTTTCAAAAGAGAAATTAAAAAGTCAGAAAATAAATTAAACTTTAAAAAGTTTCGTATTTACTTATTTTTATTCCAGACTGTTGTCTGCGTTTGGTTTTTGGTGACATGCGGAAGCTCAGCTCTAATTCTAAATATTAGAGAATTTTTGTTTAATTTTCATTTCTTACAGGTTAATCTTTTCTTTTTTAAAGTAATTTATAAATGTTTGTTTTTATACCTGAGGGATATGAGCTCCAACTGAGAAGTGTTCTGGTTTATTGAATTAAATTATTTTCATTCAAGAATTTTTTTTCTGACAAAATTTAAAGATGAAGATTAATGTTTATATTCAGTCCAGTATTACCCTTGCTCAAGCAGAAATATTAAGGTTTAAAGTCATATTAAAGTGGAATTTTTCTTCCAAAACTTCTGACTCTTCTATTTCACATCCCCCCGCCCCCCCCATAGAAAAATAGAACTTTGGGAGGTGTAAGGGGCTGATATTTGGTGAGAGTCTATAAATGTATATTTATACAATATGCCAGGACAATCTGGAAGGATGTTAGCAGTCTCTGTCTTCTTGCTTATCTGTTTCTTCAAAGTATGATTTTAATTTTTGCTTGTTTCTGGGCTGAATGTTCAGTTTCCTAAACTTCGCCAAGGGACTGCGTAGTCCGCACCCGGGGAGCGCGCTCACCGGAGGGCAAACGGCCGGAGCGGTTCCCGGGTCGCGACTCTTCAGGAGTCTTCTTCCTCAGGGATGCGTCAGGGCCTCCAAGCCTCAGTATTTGTGAGGGCGAAAATGCCATCGTCCAATTAAAGTGCAGAAGTTCAAGACCTCCTTGCAGGCGATTCGATCACAGCTGAGAGCGGGTCTTGCAGGAAGCCGAGAGAAATCAGCGTCAGCAGCCGCGGAGGAGGACCGGCCGGGTGGGGGCGGCCCAGACCGAGGCTCGTGGAGCGCGCGTGCGCGGCGAGGGGGCGGGGCCGGGGCGGGGCAGGCGTGGCCTCCTGAGCGGCGGCGGCGGCGGCGGCGGCGGCGGCGGCGGCGGGTTTGGCGCTGCAGTGCTGGCGGCAGGTTCGCGGCTTGGGTGGGCGCCGCGGACCCGGACAAGAGGACAAGCACCTGGAACCCGGCCGCAGCCCACGACTTTGCGACCCAGCGGCGGCGTTGCTGCTGCGGGACTCGGGCGCGCGGCCCGGCGGGACCGAGGACGGCGGGGCGGCAGGGCGCGGGCGCCGCGGGCCGGGACGCGCCAGGTAGGTGGGCCGGGCCGGGCCGGGCCGGGGGCGACGCGGCGGCCGCGAGCCGCCGGGGACCGGGATGCTCCCAGGGGGGAGCGGGGAGCGGCGGGGCGCGGCGCGCATCCCGACACCCGGCGCGCCGGACGCGGAAGGCGCCGGCGGTTGTCATGGAAATCGTACAGCCTAGCGGTTTCCTGGCGGTGGCGTCTTTGGAGAATGATCAGACCCCGACGACCACTAGCAGGATGACGCCCCGGGCCGCCTCGGGCTGAGGGCAGCGGGCGGCGGGAAGCCGGGATGCGGGACGTGGCGCCCCCGAGGCCAGGTCGCGGCGCCTGCTTGGTGCGTCTCCAGGGCTGGATCTAGTGACTCCAGACGCTGAGGCCTCGGGGTGTTCCGGGTGTAAACAGAACCGGGTAAAAATAAACATACATCTCGGTGTAGGTCCCCATCCTCCCAAACTCTTCCTTTTTCTGCCGGCCCACCGTCCCCGACAACAGTTCTGGCATCTTTGCTTTTGATATTTTCTTTTTTTATGGCTTTGCTAGTCAATGAATTGAGGCCTGGGAAATCTGCAGGGGTTTGTGACCGTCTCCTGAAAAGCCAGTCATGAATGTGTAGGCCACAGGAGATTGAAACACTCAAAACGTCAACGGTTAATTTACGTCTTTGTGGGCAAAGGGAGCGGTGATGGGCTCGGCTCTCCCTCCCCTTGTTGCCTGCCCTCTGACATTACATAATCATGTATTCCTCCTGCCCCGACTTCATCCCTAATGACAGATCATGAAAAAATATTCCTCTGGATAAGAAAAAAGTATAGGCGGTTGTAAAGCCCATCTTCTTGTCTTTTTGCTTTGCCACTGAATGGGTTTTGTGTTGAGAGGCTGCTGAAGAGTCGAATTTGATTTGCCACCTGCCCCTTAAAGGGGCATCTAAACCGAGGGAGTAGGAGGTGCGGTGGCAGTTTGAATGTTGCAGTGAAATTCTGCCTGATTCATCTCTGTTCACAGTGGATGGGGCGGACTGTGGGCCGTGGGGTTGGAGACGGAACAGGCTGACTTGGATGCGAATCTCGAATCTGCCAGTTGCTAACTCTGGTTCTCAATTTTCTCATCTCTGGAAGGTGAGAACAGAACCTACTTTGCTGAGTTTGTTTTGGAATCTAGATGCTGTTGGCATTGGTAAGTGCACATAGACTAGCTATCGATTGTCCTAGAATTAAGCCTAATTTTTCTTTGATTGAAAACAGGCTTTCTTTAACAGGCATTTTTGTCTTTGGATTTAGGCTAGGGCCTTTGTTTGGGGGGGTTCTTTGCTGAAATGTTTACTTCTGGAAGAATCAGTTCACTGGTTTCTTTGAAGAAAGTTGAGATGATGGTGCTTGTGTGGGAAGGTCAGTGTGGTTGTTGTGTTGGAGGGCTGGTGTCAGGAGACCGCGATGCTGTCCGGGGGCGGGGTGGGGGGGGCGGTGTTGCGTGCAAACGGAGCCCACAAGGCCTGGTTCCCTGTGGTGTCTTGCAAACAAGCCTCTGTAACAACAAGCCAGAGTTACATTTACAGGGAGGGTTTGCCCTGAAGACAGGGTTTAAAGGAATAAATGCTGGAAGAATACAAAGAGAAAGGAGGGCTGTATTTCTACTGAGCTCAGTGGTAGAATTAGTTGTACTAGTTCCACTAGCTACTTTACTTATCCAACTATTTTTCATTAGGCTTATGGTGTCTCAGAGTGTTTATCTGCTCAGGTGCAAGTCCTGCCTCCCAGCTAGACGCAAAGTCAAGGGTAGACATTATAACTCATTGTTTTTGGAAACTGGATATTTTGTTGTATTGCTGTTAGACTTAATGCCATTAGTAAGTAAAAAAAAATTAAGGGAAGGATGAAATCAAATAATATACATAAGAGATTGTAAGCTGTAAAGCTCTAGACAGGTTGTGTATGATAGAACTATTGACTGTTCAAGCCCCGTTAGCCAGCTGCCTGCCTGGGAGCAATCTCCTCAGCCAGCAAATCTGCAAGTGCACCAAAGGAATGGAACCGAAAGGGTGTGGGACAGACTGATCCCAACCCCCATCCCATGGCTTAACATTTCAAGAATCCAGGGCTTCCCTGGTGGCGCAGTGGTTGAGAATCTGCCTGCTAATGCAGGGGACACGGGTTCGAGCCCTGGTCTGGGAGGATCCCACATGCCACGGAGCAGCTGGGCCCGTGAGCCACAATTGCTGAGCCTGCGCGTCTGGAGCCTGTGCCCCGCGACGGGAGGGGCCGCGAGAGAGAAAGCCCCGCGCACCGCGATGAAGAGTGGCCCCCGCTTGCCGCAACTGGAGAAAGCCCTCGCACAAACCGAAGACCCAACACAGCCAAAAAAATAAATAAATAAATAAATAAATAAGAAAATCCTTTAAAAAAAAAAAAAAAAAAAAAAAAAAAGAGCAGAATACTGCCTTACCTTTAAAAAAAAAAAAAAAAAAAAAAAAAAAACATTTCAAGAATCCAGTAGACACAGTAGAGGGGGAGACTTTGGACCAAGACTGTTTTATCCTGGTTTCTTATGAAAAACTTCTTTAGAGATTATGTATTCCAAGAAGGGCCCTGTAGCATCATCAGCTACGCACAGTGTCAGGATGCTGTGGCTTTCACTGAGGGAAAAATAGCACAGATTTGCAGTGAAGAAGCCTTGATTATGTTGTTGCTGCTTCTGTGGAACTTGGTTAATGAGCTAGTCTTGAGAGAGCCTTCAAAACAGCTTTTTCCAGTGTCCTGGAACAGAAGCTCTGTGAGGACAGCATATTCTAGGGAGACCAGTATTAACACCAGGGTAGGCCTGCTTCATTTTGTCTCTCTGTGCTTTTAAGGAAAATACCATTGTGAACTTAATCCCCAGGAATTTACCTGTATTTTTCTATGCATATGCATACCTTGCTCTGTTAAAAAATTTTTTTTAAATATATTATTTCAGATTCACTGAAAAGTTGAAAGAATAATCCAAAGAGTTCCAAGATATCCTTTACCCAGATTCTCCAAATGTTGACATTTGGTTTATCCTCTCTCATATTGTGTGTGTGTGTGTGTGTGTGTGTGTTGTGTGATTACTTTTCTCTGAAATGTTTAATGTTAAGTTGCAGACTTGATACGCTTTTACTGCTAAATACTTTATTGTGTATTTCATAAAAACAAGGACATTCTCTTACAAAACAACAGCATGATTATTAAAAATCAGGAAATTCAATGTTGATGCAACACTATTATTTAATCTACAGGTCTTTTTCAGATCTTGCCAGTAGGCCACTTTAGAGCAAAAGGAAATCCAAGATTCTGTGGTGCCTTAAACCGTCCTGTCTCTTTAGTCTCCTTTAATCCGGAACAGTTCCTGAATCTGTCTTTGTATTTCATGGCTTTGACATTGACATTTTTGAAGACAACTGCCTGTGTTTTGGATAATGTCCCTCCGCTTGGGTTTGCCCGTGGTTTCCTCCTGCTTAGATTCATATTATGCACTTTTGGCAGGTGTGGCACGGGGCGGTGCTGCAGCCGTCTTAGCGTGTCTCACAGTGGGAGGCATATGCTGTTGATCAGTCCCATTCACTGGTCCTGTCATCACTTCATTAAGATCCTGTCTGTCAGATTCCCTCACAGAAAGTTACCATTTTTCCCTTTGTCATTAATATGTATCTCATAGGAAGATCACTTGAGACTGTGTAAATATACTGTTACTCCTCATACTTTCACCCACTAGTTTAAGAATCCATTGATGATTCTTACCCAGATCAGTTATGATAGTTGACAGATGGTGATTTTCTAATTCCATGTTTCTTTCTATGCTTATCAGTTGGAATTGTACTAAAAGGAGGAACTTTACTTTCTCCCTCATTTACTCTTTGGTTTATGTCTCTACACTCATGAATGAATTCCTGCTTTATGCAACAGCTTATAGTTTGTTATGCTCATTATCCATTTTTCTGCTTAAATTGTCCCAGACTTGGCCTGCAGGAGCCTCTTCCAGCTGGCCCTCCTGTCCTTTTGATGTGTTCTCATCATTCTCTGAGGACTTCTTTACTTTCTGGCACAAAACCTCCAAGACTCAGCTTGTACTTTCCAGCCCTGGAATCAGCCATTTCTCCAGAGAGTCCAAGTTCATTGTAGTGGAGAATGATCTGGGTGCTAGGTGTGCTCCTTGCTGCTTCTAGGCCTTTTCAGTGGACAAGCGTTCTCGTTGTAAACATAAGTGGAGACACGTCATACAAAATTTTCTCTGATTTACTTTTTTAACTTTAATGCTATGTCCTGGGGATCTATATGCACTGACATGAAAAGTTTGGTCTGTATTCCAGAGTGTGGGTGTACTGTTATTTACTTAACTGTCCTTTATTAATGGACTTTTAGGTCGTTTCCAATATTCTACTCTAAAAATAGTGGGGAATCTGGGAACCACATCCCTGTCAACACAAATATTTCAGTCTCCTAGATCCCTAGAAGTAGAATTTCTGGGTTAAAGAGTAATAGGAAATGGATAGCTTTGCCACATTGCCCCCCCCCCACCACTTCCAAGAAGCTTTATCACTCTTTGCTTTCATCAGTGTGTGAAATTGCCTTTTTCCCTTTAATTTGGCCAACACTGAACTGAAGAGTATAAATCTTGTTAATTTTTGCCAATCTAATGGATAAAGAAGACATTACTTTTTAAATTACATTTCCCAAATCACCAAAAATATTGAAAACCTTTTTTTGCTAGTTTATATTTTAGCTTCTATGAATAGCCTGTTCATATCCTTTGACCATTTTTTCTTATTAGGTTATCTTGCTGGGTTGTGGAAGGTACTATAACTTCGGACTTTATTCTCGGCAGTCTTTGATGTCTCCTTTAAGGGTGATGCGTTTTTCATCCTAAAGGAGAAGGAAACTAACATATTCTGAGCACCCCTATGTTCCAGGCCCTGGGCCAAGCGTCCATATGCATTCTCAGCAAGGTCCCGGGAGAAGGCCAGTGGTGTTGAGGGGGAGGCTGAGGCGAGGCATCATTAAGGCACCACCTGGGAGTGATTGTAAGTGGTTGAACCGGGATTCAGACCCGGGTCTGTCTGGATCTAGTGCCGTCTCCACGAAATTACATAGCTTCCTTCACAGGATTTTGAAATGAATTCTTTACTTTATGTATCAGTGTGGGCATGAAAATCAGTTACCTAGAGTCCCCAGTATCAACAATTTCTGTATCAGTAAACGACTTTTTTGCTCGGTCCTGCTTGGTGAGCATACACATCTCTCAAAACCATCTATTTTATTCTTGGAGCTATTGTGGACTCTGCAGCCAAACTTCCTACGAGCCTCCAACTGGCTGTGTGACTTTGGGCGAGTGGCTTCATCTTTCTGTGCCCAGTTTTCTCACCCGCAAAACTGGGCTGATGGCAGCAGCAAACCCAGAGGCTTCGCTGGGGGCTTGAATGAGTTAATACACGTCAGGTGCGTGCAGTGGTGCCTGATGCCTGCTGAGCACCCAGGGAACGTACCTTAGGATGAGTTTATATGGAAAGCACGTGTGGGAGACCGCATGGAACTAGTGCAGCCTCTTCTCGTTGGGTTTAATCTCTTAACCATCCCTTTTGTCATAACCCGGCTGGGAAATGGGAACCCAGGGCCCCTGGGTGCTGTGTGCTTGTATCCTCTCTCTACAGACCTTGCTTGTGCCCTGTCACGGGCCTGCCAGCTAGCCCAGTTGGCCCTTCCTGTCTGCCCGCAGCCGCTGACCTGGGACAGCTGAAACGCTGCAGGCCTTTCCGTATGCGGTCTGCTCAGTGGGGGTCACCTGGAGGGTCTCAGAAGCAGGCAGTATCTGGTGGGGGAGGGGCATGCTCTGGGGATAAAGAGGATGTGTCCATTTTCTGGAATGGGGTCAGGAAAACAGACGGGTGTCCTCTGGCCTCCAGGAGGAGGGGAGGGGACCACTGGAGGGGCCAAGCGACCAGCTCCCCTCAGCTCCCTTCCTCAGAGCCTGTCCCTCAGACACCTAGTCATTCTCCTGACCTCGAGCCCCTGCAGCGCCCCTTCTCGTACGCTTGCAGGCAGGACTCTGAGGTCTCCTGAAACCCCCGGCCTCGCTCCCTGCTCCCTGCCCCACGCCTCCATCAGTGCCCTTGAATGGGTGGCATCAGCGGCTGTTACAGAAGCTGTCTGATAAAACTCACTCACTCCAGGATGTGGAACTCCTTTCCTTCCCTGTCCTGTGTTGCTTGCATTTCAAGTGATGCATTCTCTAACCCATGAATTAGAGCTTTCAAGACGGATGACCTTGGTGTGCACATTCTGGGAGAGTGAAAGAAACGCATTTAGGCAGGTGGGTGTTTCTGGGAGAACAGGTCCTGTTAGGAAATGAGGATGCCCAGTTCAGGAGTCTCCCGGGAGTTATGGATTATGGGCCGGGTCAGTTGGGGTGCTTTTGGCTGCCAAGTGAGCAATGAGGACGTTTACTGTCTCCCAGAATTAGAGTCCTACTCTAGCAGCAGTTTTGAAGTTTCATCGAGGACCTAGATGCTTCATCCCAGGGTCAGCCTCCCCGCAGTTATGAGATGGTCCTTAGCGTCAGCGGGACTGCGTGAAGGGGACACGCCAGCCAGCCCCCAGCCACAGCCTCTGCCTGTACCCCCTCCGGTCTGGGCAGCAGTGAGGATCACGTGGCCTCCCCGGACCCAGAACAGGAGGCTGTGAGAGGGCTGTGGGCCGGCTGACTTAGAAGTGCTCCTCCGAGTGTGGTCCCCAGACCAGCCGCATCAGCATCGCCTGAGACTTGTCCGAAATGCAGTCTCAGGCCCCAACCAACCGACTGAATCAGAAACTCTGGGATGGGGCCCAGCGATCTGTTTCGAAACAAGCCTTCCAGGTGATTCTGATGCAAGGTCTAGTTTGAGAATTGCTCTCTTAGTCTAATCAAGACCACCCCCCACTCCTCAGCTGCATATGGAGCTGGTGTTTCCGGAATCCAGAGAGGACAGTTCCCAGAATAGGCGGACAGGAGAGAGAAGTTGGGAGGTCAGCCCACAGCGTCAGCCGAGGGGCGTGCAGAGTGTTTAAGGAGCCTGTGGGCGGCTTTGCCCTCCTTGGCCCCCTGCCCCAGTGTATGGGCCCAGCTGAGTGTCCCAGCTCCCGTGCCCGCAGTCTCTCCAGCCCCTCTGAGTGGGGCCCACGCCCGCCCTGCAGGACTCGGCACTGAAGGGGGCCGTGTTGGGAGCACCAGCCCCAGCTTCTCGCTCTGGCCCAGCGGGGATGGAGTGCGCGGGCCCTGCCGACTCACTTTCCTAAGCCGGTCCCTAAGCGTGCTCAGGTGTGTGGGGTTTGCACGGCTGCTACTTCACACTCAATTAGGAAGAAATAGAGAGCAGTGCCGTTAGTAGGGGCTTGGGGAATGCTGAAGGGACCGGCCTGGAGGGATGGCAGCCTCAGGGATTATTTATAATGGCAGCGGGGTGTGACCTGCTTTATCGTCCCCTTTCGGAGGCACAGCCTCACCTTCACGTTTGGGTGAAGTAAAACAGCCACTTCCACGGTGTGATTCGTGAGATCAGACTAGCCCACTGTTCCAGACTTTTCCTGGAACTAGAGAGCTGAGGTGTTTCTAGATTTTCTTGACTTTGCATGGCTTTCAAGGTTCATCCTAATACATAAAAATGATGTATGGGGACCGCCTCACGCTGAGCGCCTCTGCATCGGTGCCGATGGCCCAGGAAGGAAGAACAGCCGGGGGGAGAGGGCCTGGGGAGGGTCCAGAATAGTGTTTTCAGACGGCAGTGGTTTGTGACATCAATTTGAGATTGTAACCAGCATTAAAAATGTTTTTGAAATAAAATAGAAAATATCCAAGTATATTTCCTATAGGGAGGGTAAGCATTTTTTGATCCCACAGGTAGTTATTTGCACATGGCGTGTGTGTGGGTATTGTCACGGTGTGATTGTTTCTTCCTGTGGGTTTTTTTCAAAAAGTATTAAATCCGAGGGTCGAGCACGGGGAAGAGGGGGCTCCGCTGGATGTGTACGGACACGGGGTCTTTTGCCGGGGAGGGGGCCTCGGGGGGCAGTGGTGCATGGCTTACTCCAGGTGGAGAGCCACTGATGGGAAACGAGAAGGGCCTTGTAGTGGTGTGGGCCGGGGGAGTGGAGCTGGAGCCAGGAGGACAGCAGGGAGGGGCCTGAACTTCCTGACCTCACTCTGGTGTATTGTTTGTGGTGTTTGACCACCTGGGCCAGATCCCCCTGGTGATGTTGGGGGTGCTCAGCCTGGCCACTCTGAGACTGGGGAGGCTGTGGCAGGGAGTGTGTCGACTTCTCAGAGGTTTAAAATTTGACTCTGGACGCCTGACCCATCCTTCTGACAGGGCGGATCAGCATATGGTGACCTACAGAGGGAGGGCGGGGAAAGGGGATAGAGGTGGAGACAGATGCGGACAGGTGTCTGCGTCTGGTTTGTTTGGAGGCTGGCCCCGCTGTTGCCTGTGAGCAGTGACAGGACAACTCCCGCGTCGCCTTGGCTGCCGTTGGGACGGTGTGATATGCATTGTTTCACGCCAGGGTTAGTCTGGTTTGTGTCACAAGGCATACGCAGTAATGGCTTTGGGGTGTCAGTGTCTGTTTTTTGAGGGGGGCAAGTTGGACTGTGGGAAGAGAAAGTGCTGGACAAGAACCTGAGTCAGTTTTCTCATGTGTAAAATGCGGAAGGTGCCTGGCTCACGGGGATGGGGGCGGGTGCTGTGTGGATTAAATGGTATTGATACAAGCAGGAGAGGTCTGGGCACTGCAGCTCTGGACCAGTGCCGGTCCAGGGAAGGTACTGTCTCGCAGGAGGTCCGGCGTCTCCCCTCTCGACTTTGCAGTCTCGATTACCCTTTTTCCTACTGTGCCCCTGTTCTAAAAAGTGTATTCAAAAGGCTAGAGTGCATCCCATCTCTGAGTCCTGCCCAGGGCACCTCTGAAGGGAAATGCTGCAGAAGAAGGAGGTTTTGAGAGGCAGGGGACTGCCGGCAAAGGTCAGAGGAGAAGGATGTGGGCAGAAGTGGGAAGAGGGAAGTGGGAGGGGCCTGGGCTCATAAATGTTTAGTCAGGTGGCCACTGACCCAGCTGTCTTCTACTGGCACTTTTTTTTTTTCTAAAGCACATAGAAACTTGTGATTGTGTGCAGTGGAATGGTAAGTATTTTCACGTTTCTTAGTTATTGCTTCGACTGTGTTCTGCGTAAACACATGTTAAACAGCATGATCATGTTACCTAATTGGGTGCTAATCAGATGGCCGGTAAAATGGAATCATTGATGGAGCGTGTGCCAAGCAGCATCAAGGTGCCCCAGAATCTTCCACGCGTTGTTACTGCTCTGGTTTGGAAGAGGAGAGGTGGGTGAGTGGGTTGGCCTCGCGGAAACACCCTGCTGGTCCACAGTGCCCACCTGGGGTGGAGGAGGAAGGCGCATTTGGGTTTTACCCCTGGCTTGCAGGTGATTTGGGGAAGTCGGGCCTGAATTTTACCTTCTCCTTCCTTGTTCATCTAGTGAAGGTCAATCCCTGCATGGGCGAAGTGCATGGGCGAAGTCTTGTGTGTGCTTGGTTTGGTGGGCCTCAGGCTCAGACACAGACATACATAAACTCTATTTAGGGAAGTGCTTCTTGAGTCTGTGGCCTTGGAAGTCCACCTCCTGCCTTGTGCTCTTTCACTTTCCCTCCGCTCTGTAGTGATTCAGCAGCAGCTTTCCAGAATGAAGAAGCTTCTTGTCAGAGATGCTGGAGGACCCCGGGCGTGTCCGTGGAGATGGAAGCTCCCTGTGTACCATGCAGACCAAACTCTTCCTGGTCCAAGTAGAGCATCCGGTGCCGTCCCTGGCTCCTCCACCTGTGCCCCATCCCCACACCCCTACTCTGAGGCTCTTTGCAGAAAGTCCCCCAGTACAACTGCACTTTATGTTGAAGCCCAAATCCTTGTCATTCTCCGTGGACTGATGGAGACCACGCTACTCTCTGATATTTTGCCTTGATAACTTATGCACAGTTACTGTCTGGTTCAGCTCTGGATTCTCTGTGGCAGCTTGACATCCTTCCCTGACTTCTCCACTTACCTCTCTCTGACCTCCTTTTTACTCTGTTTTTGACCTATTTTATTTCTGATTAGCCATTCCTGACCTTTTACACAAAGGGTGCATGGACTTAAAGTTATCAGTCAAAGCATAAACTGATGGAAAAGAAAAAAAGAAAGAGCTTCAGATGGATACAACTATATGAGTACTGTCCTTCAAGAGGAGTCCTAGTTCAGGAATCCTGCCACTGGTGAAAGTTGTCACATTCTTCATTTGTGTGTCTTCTTGAAACGCCATAGAGCCCATGAGAACAGGAACCTGTCTTAACTTGATAGCAAAAATAATCTTGGAAATAGTTGGTGTTCTACGTGTGATTTCTCAAGACACGTGTTTTGTGATTATCATTATAGGTGCCTTCGAACTGTTACGGTATTTTGAATAACTTCAGCAGAGGGAGGGAAGGACTTTGCATTTTGAGTCAACTTAATTACTTAATCATTCTTTAATTAGTCAAATATCTTTACCAAGCTAGGTATTCACCTCGTTGGTGAAAGACAGAAGAAAAGCCAGCAGATGGATTGGGAAGCAGTGAGGGGCCTTGTGCAGGGCTGTTTCACGGGCTCAAAGAGAAAGAATGCTTCCGTGACAGTAGTACCGCCATCTTGGTTAAGAAGATCCAGGTTTTAAAATTAATCTCCATCAGTTCCTAACCTGGGACAACATAAGCCTTTTGCACTGGGGACTTGCCGATCGGGCTGTGACCCTGTGTGCTCCCAGGGCATCAGGTCACACCGTCTAGCGTGCAGGTTCGTTCCTCGTCGCAGCAGCCCGCGAAGCCTCAGCCCCTTCTATGGCCAAGAGTGTTCTAAGCTGTGGTGGGTGTGACTCATTTCAAACAGGATTAGATGAGACATGATCAAATTCCAGGGCCATAAATCGCTGTATCATTCCTTGGAACTGGGCATGACAGGATCTGACCAGTGTTAGAGACCCAGAGGTTGGCTGTTCCATAAACTGTTAAGGGTTGTGCCAGTGTCTGTCATGGCAACCAGCAGCCCATGGCTTAGACTGTGAACCTAGTTCAGTGGACTAACTGTAATGAATAAAAAGGGGCTGTTTTTACCGCATAACCTAGATTTGTCTGGACTGAATATGCAAGCCAAGCTCTTAAATGTTTGGGGCGGTAAACAGGAATTCAGTATATTAAGTCTTTTTGAGCTTGCTACTGGGGCAGGCCTGGAAATAGGGTTGGTTAGCTATTTTAGGGTTATAAGTGTTGACTGCGTTAGGAAGGAACTGTTTCATGAAATAACTCTATAACGAAGTGAATCTTCTTATGCTTATAAGGTCTTGTGAGAATGTACTCACCCTAGCCTGGAGCCCAGGGTAAATTTGAGAATGCTTTGTTTAGAGGTCTCTTTCGGGGAAAATGGGACTGTTAATGAACTTAGATCTAAAATAGTATCCTTCCTTATCCCCAGCTCTCAGCATTCCAGGATGGTGACATTCTCCACCATTGGTTAAGTGAGAAATGGTAAAATTCTTAGGATTAACATCTGGTTGTGTGTAACAGAACAAATCTGAAGGAAAAGAGGCTTAGTTAAGGTAGGCATTTATTTCTCTTTTATCTACTGAGGTCTGGAGGTAGGCAGTCAGAGCTTGTGCCCTACCATCCCTAAGCCCAGGCCTCATGTCCAGGACGGCGGCTAGAGGTACACCGAGCTCGTGGGCATTCCAGACACCAGGCCGCAGGAAGGCAAGCTTCCTGAGAACTCCTCATCGAGCTCTGTCCTTGTGTCTTGTTGGCAAGAGCTGAACCCCTGGCCACACCTAGACGCCAGGGAGGCACGCAACCCCATGCCAACTGAGTCAGGGTCTTGGGCCTGTTCCTAAGGAGGAAGGGAACAATGGACATTGGAGGCAACTAGCTGTGTCTTGCCTGCAAGTTATCTGTTTTGAAAGATGAGTTTTTGTGCTTGTTGGGAAAGTGTTTGCAAAATTTCTATGGGGAAACTAGGCATGGGCATCTAACTAAAAACTCAAGGGCTTAAGAGCTTTCTCACTTCCACATGGGCCTTCATACTCGAGCCTGAAAGAGGTCACTGATCCTTTTGTGCCTTCATTTCCTCATTTAAAGAACAGAAATGGTAGAAGTCTAATCTGAGTTCTCAGGGCCAGTGCTGAGCTTTGCAGACTGGAGTTGCTTTTCCCCAGTAGCCCCCTTGGGCTTTCTGGACCCAGGGGTGTGTTCAGAAGGCAAGGGCTACCTGGGCGTGGGATTTCAGGCAGAGTGTGAGATCCAGGCGAGGGCCAGTGGGCGAGATGCCCTGAGTGGGAAGAGGCCTGGAGTGGGAGGGCCTGGGAGAGGCAGAGAGCTTCTCTCTCCAGAGCCATCCTCGCCCTGAGCCTGCCACGGACATGCCCCCTCCCCAGAGTGTTGGGGGAGGGCCGGCCTCACCAGCTGAGTTGAGAGACACCTGGGTCTGCTTGTATCTTCTCTCCTGCCTCTTTCCCTCCTCATCCTGCTTTTCCTTTCAGAAGGGTGATCCCAGGTGCTTCGCTCTCTGTCCGATGAAAGGGATCCCATAACCAGTTTAGGTGTCATCGAAATTGACTGTGTTCTGCTCTTTGAGGCATTTGCATTGTAAGAAGGATATATGTGCCAGCAGTGCCTACACTCAAAGCCTCTCGGATGGTCGGACGGCAGACCCAGGAATAGGAGGAGCCTGGGGCCCTCCCTGTGCCACCAGCCGCTGGGCATAGCGTTTGTCTGCTGCACATCTGGGTGAAGCTGGCCAGGCCAGCTGCTCCTGTCACCTTCCCCCCACCCCAGCCCAACGCCTGTGTGCAGCACACGCCTCACACCTCTCGTGTGCTCACACGCCAGTCAGGCGTGCATATGCCGTTCACGCCTGCACTTACGCCTGCCGCTTGCACACACGTATATACGCTCACTGTGCGTGCGTGTGCATGCCCACGCACCCCTCCCCCTCCCCACCCCCCTGCAAGGAGGCAGTAGCCCCCGGAAGCTGAGCTTCTGGAAGGGCCGTGCATTGCTTTCTGGTTGAGTGGAATCCCTGGGGACTAGGGGTCTGGATGTGCACGTATTCAAGAATCTTTACCAGAAACACTCCCTGAATTCATGCTCCTAAAATCAGGAACTTCCTTTTGTGTTTCCAAAACTAATGATGAAAATCTGCTCATGTGTAATAACAGCTTTTCCTGGCCTCTAAAGACTTTTTAACTTCGCATTTTAAAAAGGCAAGGACTGCCCCATGGCCCTTTCTTGTCTTCTCTCCCCGGGGGCAGCTCCGCAGGCAGTGGATGAACTGGGCATCTTCCCTCTCACCCCAGCATCGTCACTGCCTGAGCTGGTGCTGATCTTCCAGATTGTTTTGCTGTCCGGTTCTTTCTCAGTAAAAACATAATTTGTTTTTTCATGTTTGTGGGTGAAATTTTTTGCTTGCGGGAGGTGACCATCGAACTTCATCGAACTACCTTTCCTTCCCGTCACGGGTGTGCCCGTCCCTGTGTTATTTGCGACTTGCCTTCCCGTTGCACAGGTGCCCCGGTGACCAGATGCTGCATGTGTTTTTCAAAGAAAACAAAGACTGCTGGGACACCCTAAGTATGCAATGTGAATGCAGAAAGTGAGGCCCCGGCTGGAGGCAGGTGGTTCTGATTTCCATGTTTCGTCTCCCACTCTTGAAGGGGCAGACGCTGTCACGGGGTGGGCTGGGGGAGAGGACGGTGGAGGAGGCGGGAGTCCTGGAAAGCACTGCTGCCTGTGGGCGGTGGCTGTCAGCACAGGTCGTGTGGCCCCCGACCTGGTACCCCTTGCCAGGGACATAGTGGCACTCGGGGAACATCTGAGTTCCAGACGGCAACACCACAGGCCCAGAGACACTGAAGTGTGAAGGGAGCATCCATGGGGGCACAGGATATGGTCCTTGGTCAGGGACTGACCCTTGATGCTGGGGAACTAGACACCCTGATTGCCTGGTGTGGGTCTCTCTGCCACCCCTCCCCCACCACGTTGAGTGGCCTGGGAGAGGGTGGGTGGCATGGTCACTTTAACGGCGTGTAGGCACCTGTGGTTCGGATGAGGAGGGTGAGTGCTGGGCAGCTAAGAGGAAAAACAGCATCAACGTAAGATAATCTACTCTGGGTACCTTGAAGAGCTGGTGTGGGGAGTGCTGAGTGGCTGGATCCCCTGAGCCCCATGGTCGGGAGGTCCCCTTACTCTCTCCTTCCTGGTGTGTAGTTCCTTAACAGTAACTCCTTAAGGGTCTGGAGGAATTGCTTAAGAGGTGCACTTCTGCTTTACTGCATTTTATGAGGATGTTATGTCCCACATGGTGTTCACCAGTGTAAAGATTGTTCTCAAGGGACATGCCCAGTGAACACAGCAGATCTGGGGTGTCCTAAGACATCAGCGTCCTTCAGGGCAGGAACAATAGCTCAGTTTTCTTTCTATTCCCAAGAGCATCCTACAGTGCCTGGCACAGAATCGGTGTGTAATCAATGTTTGTGGAATGAACGAAAGAAAAAAGCTACTACGTCATTGTCAGAAGTGAAAGAAAAGCCTCAGGCTCTCCTGGGAACATAGCCCGTTACCTGGAGGTCAAGTTGGGGTTCAGTCTAACTTAAGAAAGGGAGGTGAGACCAGAGCCCGTGGTCGCCCCAGTAAGTTCTCAAGGTGAAACCAAGCCCGTCAGCTTGTCCCCCTGCACCTGATGTGTCCTCAGCGCACGCCGCCTCACCCCGCTGGCTGGAACCTAAGGCTCTTCTGCCCCTCTGGGAGGACGGAACCACACCTCAGGGCTTGGTCAGCCTGGATGTTTGCTTCCTACATTTAATGAACCTGAAAGAGGAATTCTGTTTGCACATGCACAGGGTTGTGAGTGGAATCCTAGGGACTTTAGAGAAGCCGGGAGGATGGGGCGCACAGGAAGGGGGGGGCCTCCTCCTCTCCTGGGCCTCGCGGGGCGTCACAGGGCTTCACGGAGAGATGAGTTTTGTGTCAAGGCTGCGGGTGGTGGCTCGAGCTGGGGGGCTCAGGAGAGAAGTGTGCGCAGGACGGGGTAACACGTCAGGAAGGAGGCTCAGGAGGGGTGGGGCCGGCTCAAGATTTGGGACATCATTCATCCCACACCGGAGTTTCTTCAGAGTTTTTTTTTTTTTAATATTTATTTATTTTGGCTGCGCCGGCTCTTTGTTGTAGCACGTGGGATCTTTAGTTGCGGCACGCAGGATCTTTTAGTTGCAGCATGCGGACTTCTTAGTTGCGGCATGCATGTGGGATCTAGTTCCCTGACCAGGAATCGAACCCTGGCCCCCTGCATTGGGAGCGTGGAGTCTTAGCCACTGGACCACCAGGGAAGTCCTTTATCAGACTTTTAAATTCTGTTTTGCTTGTATCTTATTGGTTGGTTGGTTGATTGATTGAATCATTATTATCATTTTAAATGACAAAAGCAACTCCGTAGTCTTCTAAATGGTCTGAGGAGGCCCTGTCTTAGATTGCAGTAGTTCTTTTGACCATCCCTATGTACTAATCAGGTTTGTGGGCCAAAATTGGCTTCCTGGTCTCCGCTCAGGGCTGGGCCAGCAGGCGTGGGCACCACAGCTCCCTGAGCCCTGCCCGGCCCCGGGCCTGATGCTGGGTGGCCGAAGTGCCCAGCCACAGGCAGGATGTCCCCAGATCGTGCAGTGGTGGCAGTGAAGCCGTGTCTCTGAAATGACAGAAATGAAACCAGCCCCAGGGAAGTATATTCTAAACCGCCTGTGAAAACTGGGCTGTGAGGGAGAGGAGGCACTGGGATATGCAGAGCCCCAGAGACATGTGTTCCTAGAAGTGGATACCGTGTCTCAGGGTCCTCTCCCTGCGATGAAAACAGCCAAGCGGCAGCTTTGGTGGCCCCCCGTCCTCCACCATCATGCTCTCCCTGGGACCTTGTGGGGTCTCTGTGCAGTGGGCACGGAGCTGCCATGAAACATGGTCGAGCCCGTTGGCCAGAGGCTGGGGAGGGGGCTTTGGTAGTGAGCGATTACAGGAACAGGGCTTGGCTTGCGTCCGCTAAGGCACGCTCGGTCTCTAAGATTCTGGGGCTCTGGGACTCGGAGCATACATGTCCCTGTGCCATATACTGTAGTGACATAGTCGGCGGAAGACACGGCCGAAGGCGCCCAGTTGGGGAGGAGGGAAGTGAAGGCAGAGAGCGAGGGGTGCTGGTGCTAGAGGGATGATGGGGGTTACTGCCAGAAACAGGCACGGCCCCCTCCTCCATTCCGCCACCTGCTGGGGTGACAATGCCCCAGAGTAGGGCCCCCTCAAGTCCCCCATCCTTGCACTAATGTCACTTGGTGCGAGTCCTCGAAACCTGCCTGCTCTTAGCTTGATTTGACAAATGGGATGACATCCTGTGTTATGTTTTACAATAGGCATTCACTTCCATGGTTCAGAAATTATAAGGTTCAGCAGGATATGTGATAAAGTCTGCCTCCTGCCCCATCCCCCAGCCGCCCAGATCCCTTCCCTGGAGCCACCAATGCCATGTGCTTCTCAGGTATGCTTCCCCAGGTGTTCTGTGTACAAGCCAGCAAGTGTGTGTATGTTTTATGTGTAAATATGTTCATGTTTACCTTTTTATTGCACCGGTGCCGTCGTGCTCCATGCTCGCTGGGCCCTCCCCTTATCCCCTGACTGTATCCTGGTACTCCCTGCATGTGGGAACATAGTTTCTCTTTGTTTGGCCCAGCTGTACCGGGTCACCCTGCCAGGCTGTACTGTAGATTCTGTAAGCAGAGCTCTCTTGATGCGTGGTGGGCACTTTCCAGCCCGTGCTTGGCACGAGTGTGGTTACTGCCCCACCCTCTTCTGAGGGGTGGATGGAGTATCACCCTGGCTAGAAGGAGAGCGTGGGCCTAGATGTCGTTTGAACATTCCTCCGCATTTCCTCCAATTCTCACCTGGCCTGTAACTATTTCTTGGTTAGATATTATTTGTAAGATATGCTTTTTAGAATTATCGCCTTCTAGTCACACACAGACTTTTCAAACGAGTCTGTAGCATCCTGAATGAGGCTTGTCAAGGCCACCTGGACCTCAGCTTCAAGAACAGTGGCTCTCTGGGCTTCCCTGGTGGTGCAGTGGTTAAGAATCCACCTGCCAATGCAGGGGAGCGGGTTCGAGCCCTGGTCGGGGAAGAACCCACATGCCGCGGAGCAGCTAAGCCCTTGCGCCACAACTACTGAGCTTGCGCTCTAGAGCCCGCGAGCCACAACTACTGAAGCCCGTTTGCCTAGAGCCCGTGCTCCACAACAAGAGAAGCCACCGCAATGAGAAGCCCACGTACCACAACAAAGAGTAGCCCCCTCTCGCCGCGACTAGAGAAAGCCCTTGCGCAGTAACAAAGACACAACTCAGCCAAAAATAAATAAAAGAAAATAAATAAATTTAAAAAACAAAACAGAACAGTGGCTCTGAGGGGCACTCCTCTGCCTGGCCCACTGCAGGGCTGAGCAACAGGTGCTACAGAAGGTTCTGGAGGGACATCTCTGACAGCCGGGCCTAGGACTGCACAGCGCCTGGGGAATCGAGCTGATTTCCAGCTGTGATGGTGTCTGGCTGACGCTGGTCCTGGCTGTGCCCTCTCAGGGTATCAGGCGCTCCCACCATCACGCTGTGTGTCTGGAAGGGAAGGGAACGATCTGGACACGGGCACTGTGCATACGGACGTCTCGGAGTCATGTTGAATGGTCGTCATCAGCTTCTAAGTCTGCCAGGCAGCCCTGGTAGTTTGTCACTGGAGTGGGTGCGTGTGGGCAGGGGCGTCTGCGAGGCCCCCCTTCAGGCCCGGGAGGTGGGCTGGCGGAGGCTGCTGACACCTACCTACCTGCTCACATTCCCTCCCGTACGAGGTTTCAGGCACAAGGGGAGGCACTGTGGCCGCACGGCCCGGGGGTGCTCCAGGGAGCAGGACGCGGCGATAACCCCCTCAGAGCCGTCACAGGAGTGCGTCTGGGAGGCTGCGCACAAGACCCAGGTGGGATCACGCAGGGCGGGGCCAAGCTGCGAGGCCTCCGAGGGGAGTGAGGGGCGCGCGGACATTAGACCTGAGCCCCTGGGGTCTGCCAGGCCGAGGAGCGCTGAGGTGGCGCCTCCTGCTGCCGTGGCTCGGTCCCAACATGCCGCTGTCCCCTTTCTGCCCTGGTGGTGTCAGGAGCCCAGGGCACATGTCTCCCGTCAGTGAGCCCAGCCCTTGCACCCGTGCAGAAGGTCAGATAAGAACGGGTGCAAAGAAGACAGCTCAGAGGGCTGCTCTCAGGAAGCCAGTGGGCTTCCTCTTTCTGTTCATTTTTTCTTTGAAACACTCTTGAGGTTTCGAGGCGCCGCCTTGAGCCCTTTGTGGTGGGCTGCTCGTGGCCTGTGAGAGGGATGGTCTTCAAATCTTGCGCAGGCTGGAGACAGGGTGGCGGGGCCCCTGAACGGGGGCAGGGTGAGGGCAGAGGCTCCTCCAGGATCCGGGCCTCGTCCGCACAGAGCCCGGAGGGCAGCTGCCAGCGCCAGAGGAAGTGGGATTATTGCACATCGTGCGTTTCAACACTGGGACCCACCCCTCAAGAAGGAAAACCGAGAGCGGGGCCGCGGAGCCAGGGCTGAAGAGATGGAGAGAAGGGGACACAGGGCCAGATGTTAACCACCCGTCCTTTGCTGGCCCAGCTGGCCCTTCTCCCGGGTTCGCAGGCAGGGCTCTCGGGCCCCACCCACATCGGGGGCCCGCCTCCAGCCCCTCCTTTGGCAGCTGCAGGGCCTGTGGCTGAGAGGAGCACTTCTGCTGCGTTTATTCAAGGTAAGGAGGCCCTGATCACAACTCACTGGTGCCTGAAGTCCTCTGTGAGAGGTCAGCAAAGGTCACCCGTGGAATAGCTGAGTTATTGTACTGGGTGTTTAAGACAAATGCCTGTGGCAAAATTGTATTTTTATGTAGGATGAGCTAAGAGTTTGGGCAGCCTTGGAAACTCCCTCTTGAGACAGAATCAAGAGAGACAGTATATGTGAAGGAGGTTTTTAAATGTCAGCAGGGTCATTGCAGCATAAGGCTGTAGCTCTTTGCATAGCTTGAAGGACTGGCTCGTGGTCCAGGGAGGTGGCAGGAACCGTCCTTCACTGATTGAGGTTCTTGAATTCCTGCTGTGTGCCGGGCACTGTTCTGGTGGCTTCACTCATACTTCCCACTTCGTCCCCTGTATCAGTTTCCTAGGACTGCTGTTACAAATTCTTACGGACTTGGCGGCTTAACACAAAAGAACTTTCTTTCTCTTACAGTTCCGGAGGCTAGAAGTCCAAATTAGCATCACAGGGCAGAATCAGGGTATCAGCAGAGCCATGGTAGCTGCAGAGGAGAATCCATTTCTTGCCTTGTTCAGAATGGTAGCCGACTTTCTTTTTTTTTTTTTTTAATTTTTATTTATTTATTTATTTATTTATTTTTTATTTATTTATGGCTGTGTTGGGTCTTCGTTTCTGTGCGAGGGCTTTCTCTAGTTGTGGCAAGTAGGGACCACTCTTCATCGCGGTGTGCAGGCCTCTCACTATCGCGGCCTCTCTTGTTGCGGAGCACAGGCTCCAGACGCGCAGGCTCAGTAATTGTGGCTCACGGGCCTAGTTGCTCTGCGGCATGTGGGATCTTCCCAGACCAGGGCTCGAACCCGTGTCCCCTGCATTGGCAGGCAGATTCTCAACCACTGCGCCACCAGGGAAGCCCCGGTAGCCGACTTTCCTTGGCTCAAGGCCCCCTCCTCCGTCCAGTACCAGCTGTGTAGCTGCTTCTCTGTGACTGTGCCTCCCTCTGCTTCTGTCACGTGGCTTTCTTCCCTTCCGTATGAAATCTTCCTTAGCATCCGTTTTCTCAGGACATTTATGAGGATTCAGGGCCCACCATGTACTCCAGGATAGCTTCTTACCTCAATATCCTCAACTTAATCACGTCTGCAAAGTCCGTGCCATATAAGTAGCACTCACAGGTTGCAGGGCTTAGAACGTGGACATCTTTGCAGGGGCATCGTTTGACCTCCCACATGGCCCAGCAGCCTGGTGAGGACGGCACTGCCTGACACAGCAGACAGAATGGGGAAGCCCAGGCTTGGCACGGCTGAGGCTGTTGGGCGGCCACGGTTCGTCCTTCTCCTGGACCTGCAGGAGGGCCATTTGCTGGACGTGCACTCAGTGAACAGATGAGTCCTGTCATCTTCCTGTGTTGCACTGGTTTGGAAAAGTAAGAGCTTCGGATCAGGGCCTATGTTGCACCTTGCTAGGGGCACGTTTGTTGATGAGTGAATTCGCTTCACTGTGGCCAGGTGGCCCTGGCCAGTCTCGTTGTCCTCATCTGTGAATTGAGGACAGAACAGCCCGTGGGTCAGATGGTATCACCTGGGTGAAATGGGTGGCCCAGCAAGGGCGGCCCAGCAAGGGTCTGTGTGAGGGGTCCTTATTCAGTGTGAGTTCCCGGTCCCAGCAAGGAGAAGTCACATGAGCAAGGCCAGGTGACATGAAGGATGGATTGTGTTAATACCCGAAAGAAATAGTGCACTGGGATTTGTGCAAATAATTGACTCATTGATATGACAAACATTTATTGAATGCCTGCCTGTGCCAGGACGTCAAGGGGGCGAAAGGGAAAGAATAGCAGACAACACATACCACTCCTGCCCTGGGGGGAGGGGAGCCGGAGGACAGACATCTAAAAGGTCTTTTCCCGATTGTGGACTGAGAGGAGTCACCTTTGATATGAAGATGAATAGATATGCCTCTATTACATATTTATTTATACTTACATACTCTAAATAACATGAAAATTCATGGTGGTCCAGGGGGAGGGGGGTGGTGGTGGGATGAATTGGAAGATTGGGATTGACATGTATACACTAATATGTATAAAAAGATAACTAATAAGAGCCTGCTGTATAAAAAATAAATAATTAATTAAAAAATAATAATAAATTCATGGTGGTCCCTGTTCCCGAATCTGTTCTGTATCTTCAGCTCACCTTCCTTTTCTCCCCTGCCTTGGTGGCTGGCCGTGGGTCCCCAAGACCCCTCAGTTGCTTGTCGTAGGTCCTTGAAGTCCCCTCAGTGGCTGGTCGTGGGTCCCCGAAGTCCCGCACTTGATGGCTTTCCGGTCCCTGGTAACTGACTAGGCCCAGTTACCTCCTTCCCCAGGGGGTGGGCCTGCTTCCTACCCCTCTCTACACTGAGCCCCCGCTCAGGCTGGGCCTGGGGTTTCTCCTCCCAGTGCAGGCCTGGCCTCTGCCCAGCCCTCAGGTGGACAGCTGCTTGGCCTCCGGGCTCTGGTCTCCCTCTGACTCCCTGGCTCCAGGCCCAGGCCGGCCCCTGCCCACCTCGCCGAGTCTTCCCTCCTCTCCGAGCTGCGCAGGAAGGGACCTTGTGTTGTTAGGTTTCTTACGCTGACCTTACTGAGCACTCACTGTGCGCCAGGGCCTGTCGGCTCAAGAGGGGTGACGCACGTCCCCTGTCACTGATTTCATGAGCCACCCGCCCTCCTGGAGCCTTGCCGAGCACTGGCTGCTGTGCACGGCTTCCTCTCACACGTCCTGAATCCTACGCGTCTGTCCTCCCATTTTGCAGGTGAGAGAACTGGGGCGCAGAGAAGTGAGGTCGCCCAGTGGTCAGTGGCAGAGCAGGACTCACAGGTCTTTCTGTCCACAAAGCCCCTCGCTTACAAAGTTACGCCAGGTAGGCCTAGCCCGGTGATAGACCAGCCACCAAACTCACGGGGCGACTGGGGTGGCAGCAGGTGACAGTGTCCTCCTGCATTCTTTCTGATGGGGACCCACAGTCTTATTCCCATCTCCCTCTCTCTAATCCTTGTCTCTCAACCCTGTGTGTACTCACCGTGGACGCCTCGTACACCCCTCCTCCCCCCTGGTCTGTTTACCGTTCCCCACTCTGTGAACTTGGCCTCTCCGTCTGTGTAGCTCCGTTCTCCTTGCGCTTCCCTGTGTTAGCAGTTAAGCCTGAGACCTGCCAGCAGTGCTGGTAGCAGCCCCACGTGGGGCGGTGGCTCGGAGGGGAGACCCAGAATCATCAGCGTCCTCCGCCTCGGCAGGGAGCAGAAAGGCTCTTCTCAGCCCAGTGGACTCACGTCTGTGTACTTGATGTAAAGCATCTCTTCCTTGAGTAAGAGCATTTTTGCCTATATCCCCACACATACAGTCACGTTTGATTTTCTTGTATTTAGATGCACATGTAAACCCACACTTGATTTTCTTGTATTATTATAACATTTTTCTTATTTTAAATTGGCAAAAGAACAAACCTGTTCAATAGACATTTGCCTCTTAACTTGGAATCTTAAGTCCTGTCTTAATGGTGATTTTATATGAAGAGAAATATTCTCTAGGTTCCAAGTAACTTATAAATGGGCTTTTGGAAAGCAACCTGTTGGTTGAACTGCCTGTAAGTGTACCTTCACCTTTGTGGAATTCTAGAACTGAGATTTAAAATTATTCATCAGGGATAGTGCTTTGTTTACTTTCCAATGCAGTGAGACCATGGACTAATTTAACACGTGGTAACTCTTAAGTAAGTGAGATAATAGTAAAATTTTGAGGCTGGACAGTAAGGAGGTGAGAGCCTTAGATACCCCAATTTTGATGTCTCAGTAAAGGAAACAGAAAATTTAAAGGTGCTGCCAGGGAGGGGAAAGGAAGGAAGGAAGGGGAATGAAACCCAAACCGGAGTCAGTTCTGTGTAGTGAGAGGCTGGCGGCTCACATCTCTGCTCTTAAGACCTGTGGCATTTCTCTCTTGATGGTCTTGGTCCTGAACCCAGTGGGACTTCAGTTTGTAAAGGTGACATGCCACAGTCTGGATGGTGCAGGATTGAAGTCTTCTGGGTTCACAAGGGGACATAGTTCAGCTGAGACCAGACGCAGAGCTCATGGCTGGACGTTGAAGGCCGGGGAGACCTCATCACCGCAGACCCCGGTCACTGGGGACTCGCCGCCTGGGAGGCTGGGCGGATGCCTCCTGAGGCCTCTCTGGGCTGCAGAGAAGGAGCCTGCGTGACAGGACAGATGTGGGAATTCTGGGGAAAAGGAACTGTCGGGGTGGGTGTGGAGTTAGGCGGGGAAGCAGAGCAGTGATGGGCGGTCCCCCACCCTGGCCGCACATTACACTCACCGAGGGCTTTCGAGGAGCAGGGAGGCCTGCTTTCCACCCCCTTAACTCCGCCCGAGGCCACTAAAGGAGTGTGGGGTGGAGCCAGCCAGCGTTGACATCTGTCACCTTTTCCACACGGTGATTCTAAGTTGCAGCCAGGGTGGAGCGTGCTGGGCCCCAGAGGTTCAGAACTTGGGCGTTTGAACCGGACCAGCCTGTTTTGAATCCCCGCATGGCTGAAGCCTCTTCAGTGCTGAGCCCCGGTCCTCCCCACCTCTCGGAGGCTGCGAAAGTAGCTGAGGATGTGCCGAGCACAGCGTGCTCTGCTGGGCGCCAGGGGCGTGTGGCAGGAGTGGCTGATTGTCTGATACGGAAGGGCCGGTGGCAGAGGGCCTCCTTGTCACTTGGTAAAACCACAGACCTGGTTATGGCTGCTTCTCAACACGGTAGCATGTGGCTGGAGAACCCACGACCACGTTGGCGGGTTTCTGAATTCACGGCCACAGCGTGGCTGGGACCATTTGGCACCCAGAACTTGGTTCCCCACCATCCTAGACCAGGGGTCAGCCAGCTTTTCCTGAGAAGGGCCAGAGAGTTAATATTTGGGGCTTTATGGGCCATGCCGGCCCTGTCACAGCACCACTGAACTCTGCTGTTGTGGCGCAAAAGTGGTCAAGGGTAGTAGGCAAACAAACAGATGTGGCTGTGTTCCAATAAAACTTTATTTTACAAAAGCAAACAGTGGGCAGGACTGGGCCCCTGGGCCGCAGTTTGTGGATCCCTGTCCTGGGCTATGCTTTCATACTTTCTCCTCAACCTCACCGCGCCCCGCTCGCGGCTGCTGGCCTTGCTGCCAAGTTACCGCGGAAACGAGCACTCCTGTAGACTCGCCGGCCAGCGTCTGCACCATTCGTCCGGCCTCTCGGCCTCCCACCCCCTCTCAGTGGTCAGTCCCCGGGCTTCGCCCTCAGCCGCCTGTCGGCATCAGCTCGTCACCCCCACGTCCTTGAAGCCTCTCCCCTCAGCTCCCAGCACCCCTCCCTCGGGATCGCCCTCCTGTCTCCCTCCTTGGCTGATTTCTCCTCCTGGCGTTGCCGGGGCCTAGTCCCGGGACCTCTTCTCTTCGCTGCTCGCTTTGCTGGTGGTGTCGTCCATTCTGGTGCTTTACTCACCATTTATAGGCTGGCGACTCCGAAACATACTTACCCAGTCCAGACTTCTCGCCTGGATTCTGGGCCCTTCTAGCCCCTGCTTTCCTGACAGGAAGCATCTCCGACTGCACGTGTCCAAAACCGGACTCAGGCGCGGGCCTCCTTCCCCGCCTCCGTGAAATGAAGGACCACGCACGCCTCCTGCTTCTGTTGGTGAGACCTCGTGTGGTCCTTGGCACTTCGCTGCCCGTATCGGCTCTGTAGGAAGCCCTGCTGCATCTTCAGAGCACAGTCACTCCTCCTTTCTGTGTGTCCCACCTTTGCCTTCATCACGGCACCGTCTGCAGGGTGCCCGCTCTCCCCACGGCCGCCCTTGCCCCATCACTGTTTCTAGCAGAGCCGCCGGAGGGGGCTTTATGGAGCAAAGTCAGACCAGCTCACTCCCCTGCTCAGAACCCGCCAGAGGCTTCTCACTTGCGTACAGCAGAGGTCATGAGGCCGCACGTCGCATCCCCCATCTCCTCCTCTTGTCCCTGCTCCAGCCTCAGGCTGATGGCCCTGGCCTGCCCTTCTGCCTGGCACCTCTTCCCTCAGACACCTCCATGGCGTGCTTTCTCTCCTAGCAACTTTGGGCCTTTGCTCAAATGTCCCCTTCTTAGTAAGGCACATCCTGACGGCTGTGTGTGCAACTGGGTCTCCACCCCTCCCCCACCTTGCCCAGCAGGCTCTGCCCTGGTGGCCTGGGCAGTCTCCCTGGGTGCCTTAGGACTGTGATGTTGGCGCAGGAAGGGCCCTGCACGAGGCCCTACGCCCAGGCGGGTGTTTCCAGGGCGTGGCCACGTTGGCAGCAGGCGTCCTGTGAGTGGGTGCACCCCCCCGCCAAGTGCCTGGCGTGGTGATGGAGGGGGTGGGGGACAGCTGCGGGGAAGCCCTGCTGTCTTGAGAGCAAGGGCTACTTTATATTTCATGAAGGGCTCAGGATTTATAGCCACAAAGCCTTCTTAATGACGTTGTTGATTACAGTCCGGTTCATCTTAGACATGTAAAGGGGTAGCATGTAGGCTGAGGCTGCGAGGTGCTGACCCATCTGGCAGGGTCAGTATCAGACTAACTGCTGCACATAAGATTTGTGGCTTCCACAGAGATTTCCTCAACTTTTTTTCCTTTCTCTTTTCTCTTTCCTTTTCACTTGAGATTTCAGAGGACTGCTTTTCCCTTTGTCGCGTCCCTGGATTTTAAGGAGCCCGGCTCTGGGCCGGGTGATACAGGCATGGAGAGCTGGCTTGTGCGGGCTGGCCAGGCACAGGTGCGCCCCATCCCGGGTGCCTACTGACCTCCTCACCCCACCCCAGGCCCCTCCCACGGCGAGGAGGGGAGCAGTGAGGCTCACTAGCCGCTGGTTCTGAGCGGTGAGGGGGCGCAGGGCATGCCTGGTGGGTCTGTGTCCCTGAGTGGATGGCCTTTCCCTTCCCTCCATCTGGAGGCACGGCTGGAACCGGAGCCCAGAGCCTCACCCCTGCACCCGTGGTGTTGCCTCTGGTCGGGCGTGGATCAGGGCCATGCTGCGGGAGGAGCCGGGAGACGTTTCCAGAGGAACCTTCACGGGCCCCCTTTGAATAGGTTTCATTTTTGTGACAATCCGCTCCATCTGTGGTCTCAGAGACCAGGATGATTTGGGCAAACTTTTGATTCGAGGTCACATCAGAACAGTTTTGGCCGTGGGTGTTGCACGTGTGCTCACAAGTGTTCACGAGTGTGCTCACCCGTGTGTCTGTGTCTGTAGCTTCTCCTGGACGGCCAGCAGGAACGATGCCTGACCCCAGTCCTGTGAAAACACTGCTTCGTTATTCTACAGTCACTATGTGTAGGAGAAAAGAACGGATGACCCTGTGGGGATAAAAAAATTGAGTCCGAAAAGCCTTTTTTTCCTTTAAACTTGGCAATCTCGCTAAGCTATCAGGGGAAAATGTGGAATTATATAATAGGTGGGAGTGTGTTTCTTTTAACTTACATTTGAGATGTCAGTGGTATCTTGTCACGTGTGGAATCTTTCTGTTAGGCCATCTGAGAAGTTAAAATTGGAGGAAGGCGAGGTTCTTTTGCATGTAAGCCCTTCTGTGCTGTGGCTTCTCCCAGGCTAACAGCCTCAGGCTGAGCTTTCAGGGACCAGGGACAGAGCTAGGTGTTTGTTTGCTAAGTGGACTGTGTAGCCTTGAAATGCTTTAGCCCAGTGGCCCGCAAACTTTTTGAAAAAGTATCCCATAAATGTGGAAGCTCCCCAGATGCTGCCCCTGTTCATGGATCTGCCCCCGGCCTCCAGAAGTGCCCGGGCACCCCCATTGTGACTGCCATGGAGAGCAGGTTATAGGTCTGGGGTTCACCCCACGCGGGCAGGCTGTGACAGAGGGTCCGGCCCGGGGTTGGGTGACTGAGGCAGGAGCCATCTCTGAGAGCCCTGGGGTGGGAGATGGGGAGCTCCCGCTGACTGTGGCCTTGGTGCTGAGCTGGTATCTGAGGACCAGCTGGGCTTGTCCCTCTTTCCCTGCCCTACGAGGAGTGTGTGGGAACCGAGAGTGTCGACTGGGCTGTGGGCAGCTCCAGCAAGGCCCCTTTCTCCATCTCCTGTGTGAGTCCATTTTCTCTTTCTCTCCTCCAGCCAGGCTTATTTCTGCCCCTCCTGGGCCGGCAGCATTGTCTCCACAGGCGGAGAGCTGGGGGGCCTTGGTGGTGGTGAGCACGAGCCACGGGTGGGGTCCCTGGTGAGGGAGGAGGGTGCGAGGTACCGGCTGGGCTTGAACCCAGCACCTCCCGACAGCTCCCTCGAAGCGTGTCCAGAGTAGAAAGGTCAGGGATGCGAGCCTCACACAGGTGGCGGCACCCAGAGCCTTGATTCTTGAGATTGTTACATACTTTACACAGTTACACGCTGTGAGGGCATTACTTACCTGTGGCCTCATTCAAACGTCCCAGGAGTATGGAGAGAAAATCATGGCTCCTCTCTGGTCTTTCCGCTGCCCTCCCTGGAGGCCTGGCATTTCTGTGCATGGTCCCGGGGGCACTGTCTGTCCCATCTAGATGTATGTTTCTGAGGTGTGCATTTGTTTACCAAGGCTTGTTTGGAAAGCCATGTACACAAGGTTATGAAATCACTTGTGGTTTTCATTTCAGCCTCCTATTATGTCCCTCTTCATATTAGTAGTACCTGGTATCACCTGGCTGGACTCAAGATCAGCCTGTTGCTAGGTGTCCACGGAGCAGCGGGGAGGGCTGCCTCCCGGCCTTCTGGGTGCTGCCTGAGGTCTGTGGCAGGTTTTGTATTTTTAAGCAGGTCGCCCACACAAAAGGGTGTCCTCCAAAGTAGCTGGAGTTGGAGGTGTGCAGCGCTGTGTTCTTATAACATAGAAATACCGCACAGATCGAAGTGCCTCTGAAGAGCCCTGGGTGCAGTGAGCTGTGACCGGTACTGCCTGGCCCCACACTCCACAGACATCATGTTGAGGGCCAGGGTGGATCTGTGGCCAACCCAGGCTCTCCTGGCTGGTGAGCGACAGCCAAGACTAAACCAGGCCCCTGACCCCAGGCCTGGCCCTTTGTATACTGCAGGGCCCCGAGAGGCTGCAGTCACCCCGACAGTTTGCAGCCCCTCTTCACACTGTGCCATCAATATCAGCCTAAGTGAAATGCAGGAAAATCAGTTTCATTATTTTATAGTCATTTTTCTAAGCAATCTGTTTCACTGATAAAAAACATTTCCAAATAATTTTTCTTATGTACTGAATTTATCTTGGGGCACTGGGGATGCAGAATGTGAGTTTTTCTATCATATAATCATTTAAGAAAAGCTTGTTTCGGGCTCCTTCAACGGGTCAGCTTTGTGCTCTCGTTAAAGGTGAAAATGACTCAGTCCCTTTCCTTAAGGAGCTCAGGGGAGACAGGGATCTACAGTGTATTAAAGATTTTTTCTTTGTGGTTTCAAGAGGACTGTGTCATAAAGAGCAGAGGGTGTTTATTTCTGGCCAGGAGAAGCTTCACAGAGGAATTGCTATTTAAACTGGTCCTGAAGCATGAGTATGAGTTGCCTGCAGGACAAGAATCAGGGCATCAGGGGAGGGGACAGCCCGAGCAAAGGTGTGGTGGAGGGTGCATATTTGAGAGCCTTAAAGAAACAGCCTGCAGGTGTGGTCCTCAGTACTCGTGGGGAAGGTAGGTGGGCTAGCAGGCCCCCCACCCCGCGGTAAAGGACCTTGGACTGTATCCTGTTGGTGCTGAGAAAGCCAAGGAAGGGATTTAAGCCAGGGAGTTAGCCCATCAGATTTCCAGGTTACAGAGAGCCCACTAAAACCCCATGGTTCAAGTACCAAAGTCATCTCTCTCTCCCAACTATTTAAACTCAACTCTTGTTCATCCAGGATGACAGATGAGATGGGAGAGCGAGGCTAAGCCTTGGACAAAGCAAAATCACCGATACCACAGAAGGAGTCAAAACTTAGTACAAAATGAGTTTAATCTGCTTAAAATTGCGTGTAACATTTAGCAGCATGTTGAACTTTTACAGATATATTGTTTTTATACTTTCTGCCTCAGTATTATACGGCACGACTGAAAATGGCCACGATAGCCTGTCCTCGGCTGTGGCGGGCCGGGCTGCGTGGGGCAGGAGCTCCGCAGTCCACTCCCTCCTCCCCACTTTCCCTACCCAAGGTAGGGGGCGGGGGCGCAGCACTCCCCGTGGTGGGGAAGGACGGGCCTCTGTAGGGGGCCCTGTGTGTCCTCGTTGGTTGCCAGTAATTCCAGATAACAGTACGGAGTGCAGTTAAAACGGTTTTTATTTTGTTCCGCAAGTGCACTATCTTCTCATTGTTTACCAAGGCTAATCCATAAATGTTTAATCCACCCACAGGTAGTCAGGATTTGAAGGCAGAATCTTACTAAAATCAACTCCAAATAGCTTTGTGGTAACCAGCCTTCTTTGCAACGATACTTTGCCCATGTTTCTCTCTTTAATATAATGAGTCAGACTTGCCACTGGAAATATTTTTAATCACAAAACTTTTCGGAGAAGTGAATTAGAATGGGCGCACAGGATAATGAGGATTCATGGCGTAGAAACTTTTTTAGGATTTGCGTTTTCAATAGTTCCTGGAGCTTGAGTTGGGCTTGTTCAGAGCTAGGTTAGATAGCACCTGGGTTTCAGGTCGGGTCTTGCTGGGATGCAAATGCTGGTGCTGACTCACTGAGCTCTAAACTCTGTGTGACCTGATCCTGGCTGGACTCGCCGTCGGTCTGCACGGCTCCACACCGGGTGGAGATGGCCCTGCTTGCCTGCACCCCAGAGCTCCCCAGAGCAGGGACCCTCTCCGGCTGGGCTGGATCCTGTGCTCTGGGGATGAGCCTCCCCTCCTCTTCCCTCCCCTCCCCCCAGGTGTCCAGTCCCCAGCCCCGGAGTCAGGGTGGCCCCCACCGTGGCACTGTTGCCCTGCTCTGAGTAGGTGTGTGAGGAGGAAAGGCTGCAGCGGGAGCCCTGCGGAGGGTGGGGTTCCTCGAGGCCTCCGGCCCTTCAGAGGGCAGCGGGGCCCACCCCGGAGTTCCCGGTTACCGAGGTCATTTCCCTGGTGCACCGTCACCCGGGCACAGTCACTATCGCCTTCCCTCCCTTCCTGCTGTCCACAAATTCTCACAGGGCTTCTCTGGCCCATTCTTTTCCTGGCCAGGTTTGTTTTTTTTTTTTACTTAATTAATTAATTTATTTTTGGCTGCATTGGGTCTTTGTTGCTTGCTGCACGTGACCTTTCTCTAGTTGCGGCGAGCGGGGGCTACTCTTTGTTGCGGTGCGCGGGCTTCTCGTTGCGGTGGCTTCTCTTGTTGCGGAGCACGGGCTCTAGGCACGCGGGCAACACTCGGGCTCGGTAGTTGTGGTGCACTGGCTTAGTTGCCTCGCGGCATGTGGGCAGGGCTTGAACCCGTGTTGCCTGCCTTGGCAGGCAGATTCTTAACCACTGCGCCACCAGGGAAGTCCCTGGCCAGGTTTTTAATGGGGACTTTGAATAGATTTATTGACCTTCATCAAGGCCTCATTTCCTGCTGTAAGCTTCCCGTGTTCTCTGCTACTTAGAGCCCCTTCCCTGCTGTCCTGGATCCAGTGGCTTGGCCTGAGTGCTTCCAGGGCCTTGTTTCTGAAGGGATAGAGGAGATCCTGGGCCTTTAGGGCGTCAACTGGGCTTGGTAGCCGGGCTTGGTAACGTTTGCTGGGGACAGTTCATGGGGCTGGCATCATGTAGCCCTATGCAACAGCCCGAGGAGGAGGATGCTGGTTACGCCCACGTCAGGGGAAACTGAGGAGCAGAAGGTTAAATGAGTCACCCCTGGCTGTGCGTAGCCCTCTGAGAGGCAGAGCCGGGACTCGAGCACAGGTGGCCTGGCCCCGGGCTGTGCCCCTGACCACGAGGCAGGACCCCTTCCCGGGACAGGACGCCGGCCGTGCTACTGCACCTGACGCCCGCACCCACGCCGCCTTGACCTCTGTCCCGAGCAGGTGCGGTGGCACGTCCTGGTCATCCTGCCGGGACTGGGGAAGCTGGGGCCCCGCAGCGTCCCAGTTCTCAGCGAGTGACTGCTCCAGGCCCCGTTTCCAAATTCTAGGGGCATTTTTGCTGTGGCCTTTCTCTGTCTGCGGTGCTGGAACCCGGCATTCCCAGAGCACAGCCCCACGAGCGAGGATTCACCACGTCCTCCGTTCAGCAGGCTCTGCCTGGCCGGGACCTCCAGGATATTGCTGGGGTCTTGTGGGAACTGCCCTCCCGCTGTGAGAGAGTAAGGCCGTGGCAGCACCAGTCCCTCCTTAGGGACCGTCTTTTCAGCGCAAAGCTTCGGAGTCTGCCGGGTGGGGGCTTTCTCCCCCATGCCCACCTCTCCCCGCCCACTGCCCGTTTCATCCAGTGCCCGTCCTGCCGAGACCACAGTTGGAGGCCCCCTGACTTGGAGGCCAGGCCTCACAGTGGCTGGGAGCTGCGTAGGAGGGTCGGAAGTAGAGGGTAGGGCCTGGGTCGGGAAGACTCAGGGGGCCGTTTTAGCTGTTGGGCCTCAGTCTCTTGGTCCGCGAAATGGGGCTGCGGTAGGAGGTGGTTAGGCAGCATCTCCGCGCCCTGCGGCTCCTAACCCTCTGTTAGTCCTGATCTGCCAGACTGTGGGTCTATTTTGTGACCCATTTAGGAGCTGCCTTTGATCTTCCTAAAATAGGATGTGCTGTTTTGGACATTGCTATCTGTGAGAGGGATGTGTGTTTAAAGCTAAAATAGGCTGTACTTTAACTTGCGGGTGTTTCCTTTTTCTGTGTCATGCACACCGTGTTTAAGTCATAGTGTCATAGTGTCCTCCCTCCCACCCGAGAGGACAGCCCCAGGCGGGCCCGAACCCACAGACCCAGCTGGTGAAGGCCTCCCGCCCGCGCGGGACCCAGGACACCTCCACTTCAGGAGGGCTTTGACAATGTCTGTTCTTTGTCTGCTGACCCGAGGACGAGGTCATTTGCCCAAGAGCCTGAGGGGGTCTGGGGTCTAGACAACTGAGGGCCTCCCTTGCAGGCCAGCTGCTGAGTGGTTTCCCTGGGCTGGGCTGGGCTGTAGTGAGAGTGCACACGGGGACGGGTGGACCCCAGCCCCATTCTGGGTCAACTGTGGGCAGCTGTCAAGTGTTGCGTGTACACACACACACACACACACAGGGACAGGAACAGACACACACACACACACACCACACACACCCCCCCCCCCCACACACCCACACGCACACCCTTGCACCAGGTGCGGTAACCTCTCTTTTGGCCTTTTTGATGGTCACCAATGTGGCTGTGAAGAGGGTGCGGGGTCCCGTAGGGGAGGGTGAGCTGGGTGGGAGTGGGAGGCTGGGCAGGGACTGCTGAGGCGGACGTGGCTGACTGTTCCACTCTGCCTGACTCACTCTGCATTCAGTCCTGCTGTCACTGAACGTGGACACAGCCCACATCCTGTCTTTTTGCTGTGGAGCTGATTTGCAGTTTATTGAAGAGGGAGGCGGGTCTGATTTTTCGTAGAGCATTAGGACTTAATTGGAAACAGTTGTGCAAAGCTTAGGGCCTCTTTCTAAGACAGCAGACTAGAGGCAGCTTCTGCAACTTCAGTGCCTACGAATCACCTGGAAGGCTTGTTGCAGGCTCCGCCCTCCGGGAGCTTTAATAGGTGGGGCGCTTCCCACCAGCTTCCGGATGTCGCTGATGCTGCCTGTCTGTGGACCATACTTCACGCTGTCCTGGAGCCCTTGGTCCTCTTCCACCCCCACTCAAGGTATTAGCTTATTTTTATCACCTTCCCTAAACTGGGCTACTTCTTGTGGTGCTAACTGATAGCGGCTCCAGTTCCAGGAGTGTGGGGAGGGCTTCTGTGCCCGCTCTAATTGGCAGCGGTTCTGACGGGGGTGGGGAGACAGAACCTGCTGTGCTCTTGCCAGGAGCTCCTGCGTGTGCCTCGTGTGACGCCCCAAGGCTACGCCACCACAGTGAGTTGAGCAAGGTGTCAAATCCAGGAGCCCTGCTGCTTCGCCGTAAGAATCACTCGCCAGATCTCGTTTATGGGGCCTCAGAGATCGACGAATGGTCTGACTGGTGGCGTCTCTGCGGGTTCGTCCCTGGTCTGAACCAGCTCGTCCCAACCACTGGGACCAGAGCCGTGACCCTGCTGTTTATGAATTGGGATCTTCTCAGGTGTGCCAGGAGGCCTGTCACCCACTGTGTCTGGGACCAGGCAGTGTGGCTGATTGGCAGGACGCCACATAGAGCGTGTGAGGATGAGGAGGTCCCAGGTGGTTTACCTTGTCTGATACATAAAACATCATCAAGCACCAGCTTCTCTGAAATGAATAACCGTTGCAAATGGAATTTGAACAAAGGATAGCAGACTTGTTCTCCCGTCCGCCCAGCCCAGTCTCCTTGGTTTCTGGTCGGCCGCTCGGCTTGAGCTTTTCCCATGAGATGGTCTTTAGAGCCCTTCAGCCTGACCCTGGGCTGGGCCCCTTCCTCAGGGTCTTCCTCTGGCTGGATCTGGATCTGAAACTGCCCCCAGGCCCCAGTGTGCGGGCCTTAGGAATTGCCCCCAGACTGCCCAGTGGGGCTGGGGTGCTGCCCCCCAGGGGGTCTTGCTGAAGAGCTGCCCTCCTAGCCCCTGCCCACCCTGCTGCCCTCTGGCCAAGGGGTAGCCCCTCGCCGGGCCACTCAGGCTCTGCCCCAGCAGAAAACCCTTCTTCCCGTCTCTGCAGGGCACCAGGTGGAGCCCCTCGGAGGGGTCCTGGCTCTCTCGCTGTCTCACCCCCAGAGGTGGGCTCGTGTGCTGGGCATTGGGCCAGGTGTCTCCAAGGAGCAGTTGATGACTCCCCAGCCACCTGATGAGGCTCTGTGATAAACCCACTGCAGCTGAGGAAACCGAGGCCCAGAGAGAGAGGAAGGGAGAGCCTGGGAATTGACATAGGGCTGGCTGGGTCCCACTGGCGTGCTGCTAGGTAATCTGCTCGTCACCTTTCAACTTCAGAACTCTTTGGAGGTGGGGCTCCGCACAGAACAGAATTTAGCCAGTGGAATTTTCCTGCATCTGGTGCTTCCATTGCGAGCTTGTGGGTGTCGCTCAGTGTGAGCCCTCGCCCCACGGAGAGGTCAGGGGTCGTGAACAGCAGGGGTTGGAGGGGCCTCTGGGGACCTGGTGGGACCCTCTGAGGTGGGGGGAAGACGTCTTCCCCTGACATGCTCAGGAGGGAGGGAAACTGCGTGCCTTCCCCCAAAGCCTCGAAGTGTTTTGTGTGCCAGAGCCAGCTTGGTCACTTGTCAGCTGGAACCTGTTTGTTTGCAGTCATCTCTTCTGATCGCCAGTGGCTGCTGGATAACCCAGTGGCCTGGCGAGGGTGCTGGTTTCTTTATGGAGCTGCATTTGGCTTAATGTTGGCCTGTGTTTTACCTGACTGACATGGGTTTGGGTATAAAGATTCAATGACACCATTCCCATGTGATTTAGTGCCACAGTTCTCTGTGTGAAATGATCTTGCTACACTGACCCTCAAGAACAGACTTATGGGGAGGCTTTATTGTACCTCCAGGTGATACAGTGTCAGCAAGCAGGCTTGTGTATGGGAATGATTCTAAGCATTTGACTATTCCCCCAGCAAACCGTGCCTTGTAGAGTCCCAGGAAGGTGAGGGAAGTGGCCTCAGCTCGCAAGTGTGCTGCTTGGCTGGACTTGAGCGTCTGGTGTCTGGTCTCAAGGGTGCACCCTGCCCCACCTCCGCCTCCTCTGGGCTGGGCGCTTTGTTTTTTGGTGAGAGGTCTCATCATCAGTACTTCTTGCTTTTCCTTTTCCCTTTATTAGGAGTCTGCCACATGGAGTTAGGTTGTGATGTCCTTCCCTGGCTTAATAGCTCAACGTGGTGTTTAAATGTTCTAAAACTTTAAAAACTTGAAAAGTTTAAACAAGCCGAAGCAGTGTTAAAGGAAGTGGCATAGCAGGTAATGTGAGGGAACCTGTGTTTTGGTCCCTTTCCTCTCTGCCTTTACACCTGCAACTACTGCGTTAGCACATTTTGGGGCTAAGCCTTTGGAGGTCTGGGTAAAATCCCCCCAGGGGCCGCAGGTTAAATTGTTCCATTGACCATCTTGGACAGGTGTGGTTTACCTCATTAGCGTTAAGTCACGGGAGGGACTTGATGGATGTCAAGAGTCAGTCACACCTGGTCCAGGGGGTGAGGGCCCTACAAGGAGGGCGGGCTGGTGGGGGGCAAACATGAGAGGTGGGCCCCTCTAGACAGGTGTAACTGACTCTCCTGGAAGGGAGCAAGGGGCAGGATGTGGGCAGCTGTGGGGTCCTGCCCCCCACCTCCCCCTGCTCGTCATCCTGCCTGAATGGGGATGTCTCCTCAGTGGGCTTCTCATGGGGGCTGGGTGCCAGCAAGCAGCTAGTCAGTGCTGATAGTGGGCAGGTGTGGGTGACATCCAGGGATGAGATCAAAAATGACAGGCGCACACCCTCCCATTTAAAAGAAACATGTGGCCTCTGATCTAAGCTGTAAACAAGATTTTTATTTTGCTTACGTTGCTTTTTTGAAAAGAAAAATAAAAAGATAAGTCAAACTATAATGCAGATAGTGATTTTTGATATTCTTCAGTATGTTTTATTACGATAAAACGACTTAGTAGGTGATACTTTATATGAAAAAGCATAGGAAGACTGATACGGTGGATTCCCACTCGGCTTAAGACATTTTCATTTCCAATATAGTTGAAACTACATACCTTCACCCTGAGGTTACCGTCAGCTTCAGTTTGCATTTTATTATTTCCATCCGCTCAACTCTTTGTATTTTGTGACCGAGTCTTCACATATTTTTGTGCTGGGAGATGGGAAGCAAGTTATTTCTCAGTTTGTCTTGTGATGCTTATGGTCAGAAACAGCTGTGGCTTGAAATTAGGCTTGTTGCTACCTGCTGCCGCCGCAGGTGGTACAGGAATGGTCAAGGTCAGGGTGGGGCCGGGCCTGTGGATTATGCTCCCTTCCCTCTCTCGTTCTTTTGCCTGCCCCGCGGCCGTGTGCCGGGGTGGGCAGCACCCAGCCGGGTTCCCAGCGCAGAGCACAGGCTGGTCTGTCTGCCTCTGCTGCAGAGTTGGCTTCATCGGGGCAGGCTGTCTCTACCCCAGAGCATCGCTATGGTCTCCGCGCCGAACACCGTGTCAGTAACATTGCTCACGAGCCCTGCCCTAGAGATAGCAGCCTGGACCTGCTCTCTGTGCCCCCCTTTTCCAGGCTTTTCTCACCTTCCTGTAGGCCGCTCTGCTCCTAGGGATGGTGTGCTGCCGAACAAGGCCTGGTGAACACGTGTCCGACAGATGGACAGTCCGTGAAGTCTTTTCTTCCTTTCCATTCTCTGCCTGGAGACTTTCCTTTTGTAAAGAAGCCCTTGCTTAGGGACTTCCCTGGTGGTCCAGCAGGTAAGACTCCGCCCTCCCAATGCAGGAGGCCTGGGTTTGATCCCTGGTCAGGGAACTAGATCCCGCACGCGTGCCGCAACTAAAAGATCCCACATGTCGCAACTAAGACCCGGTGCAGCCAAATAAGTAAATCAGTATTAAAAAAAAAGAAAAGAAGCACTTTCTCTCCCACCTCCGCTCCTTTGCAGATGCCCCTTTGTCTCCCCACGGTAACTGCAACATGGCTGGTTCCCCCATGAGAGCCAGAGGCCTCGCAATGGATGGATTCCTTCCTCTGCACAGCCTACATTTCTTAACCGAGGTGGGCTCGGGGGTGCCTTCCTCCTTGACCCACGACATGCCATCCTCTCTTCCTCCTGTCACTGCCCTCTAGCATCACTGCAGGTCACCCCGGTCTCCAGAGATGGCTGGGCACCAGCCTTTGGCGTCCTGTCACTCCGTGTCTGCAGGGCACGTGGTGTCACCAAGCCCTTGGCCTTCAGCCTCCTCTCCCGTGGTCGTTCCTAAAACTGCACCCTCCAGGAGATCCCAGCCTTCCGAACGCCCCCCTCCCTCCTGTGTGTGCCCGTCCTTGGCTCCCACTTAGTCCCCGCCTGTCAGGCCCACGGAGCTCCTTGTCCACTGGGCCTGCGGTACAGGGACAGCCAGGTCCCAGCCACTGCTCCCAGATCTGGCGGTGTGAGGTGTGACAGTTTTCCTGTGCCTTGGTGATGGGGGAGATGTGCATCTCCCCCTGTGAGAGACGGGGGAGGCTGTGAGACATTTGAGGCAGAGCCCTTCTGGCTGAATCTGGAGGGATGGAGGGAAGGGAATCCGCCCCAGCAGCCAGGTGGGAGGGGAGGCCCTAAACTGCCTCACATGGTCTCGTTTTTTCCAGTAATTAAAATTTTACATACTTACTGTAAAGGGTTTAGAGAAACATGGTCCAGGTGATAAAAAAGAAAATCACGGTACACCATCTGCCAATGTTAACGTCTTAATACGTTTTCTTCTAATCTCTTCCGTTTAGTGTGTGTGTGCTTCTGTGTATTTATATTGGTAGATCTTAGAGTTTTAGGTTTTCATTTGTCAAGTTGTTACAAACTCAGTAATTTCCATTTCAAATGTCTGCATGGTACCTCACCATATGAGATGGTATCTCACCAAATGACTGAACCGTAATTTACTGTTTCCCTGACAGGCATTTAGGCTGCTATTAAATCTTGCGGTTTATGGTGTAAGGTACGTTAGGGCACAGGTAACAAGCTGCAGTGAGCGTCCTCTTAGCACACATCCGACCTACTCCCCCCTCCCCCCACCCCAGTGGCCGAGTAAACTCCAGCTGCTGCACATCTGTCTTGTGGATGGATGGCCAGGCCTAAACGGGTGTGACCTCATTCCACTCAGAGGTCTTGCCTTCCTGCTGACAGAGACCGTCCGGCCACTGCTAACCACAGGCTCCTAGTTGCTTTGCCCGTCAGTCTGTGCCTACTTAGGAGCTGAAGAAAATAGCCACGTGTTTTCTTGTTTGTAGGACATATTTTAGGTTAAATGTTTAAAAAATGTGTGTGAAGAGTTGATGCAGTCTTGAAAATATGATAGTCATGCAGCCCGGCAACAGCAGGAACTATGTTTGCAATTTAACATTCAAGAGAAAAAGTAGGATGCTATACTTTTGTACCCGCTGATCTCATCTATGTAAAATATGCAAATAAAGAAACTCTGACTTTAGATAAGGTGTGATTATGGGTGGGGTTTCCCCTTTACTTTCCAAACTTGCAGCAAGGGAACCATGGTGATAATTTTTCAAGTGTCTGTGCTTTCTGTCCTTGGCTGACTACAGGGTCAGATTCCTTGAAAACCCCCAGGGCGGTTCCTAAGGTGACTTGGCTGCCAGGCAGGCGGTGTGTGTCTGGTTGTCCCCCTGCGCTTGGGGCCAGCCATCACTTCGGGACCAGCCATCACTTCGGGACCAGCCATCACTTCGGGACCACGGCTGTAGCTCTTCTGGGGATGGGAACCCAACTGCGGGGTTCTTTGTCTTGTTGATTTGAGGGTATCCGCATCTTATTAATTTGAAAGTATTTTGCTTTTTAAGTGAGAAATTTGGAAGCTGTTTCATTCATCTTCCTTTGAATAGTTAATCCAGAGTTTTGTTGTTATAGTAGAATACTCTTTTCCTGAGGGAAATCTGTAACTGAGAAAATAGAAATCTGTTGGAAACACCTTGTCTAAAGTACTGCCACACGCTGATTGCTAACCACCTACATGAAATATTTCTCTTCATAAAATTTTAAGTTCTATCGAAAGGGTTACTGCTTATTAAAGCAAGGGGAAGGAGGCCTCTTGATGAGAAAGTTAAATTAGAAACAGTACTGTTGAGAGGTTTTGAATCTCAGCCTTCAGGGGAGGTTTGCCATAGTCCCACTCCGCAGACCACGGCAGCTTTCCGGAGTCCCTGGCAGGCAGTTCCTCTTCCCTCTTTGCTCCCTACAATGGACGGCTCAATTTCTAGCCCTTTCTCTTTCCTTTCTGGGTATCTTCATGGGGTACCGTAATTGCATTGATGGGGTTATGTTGTTTCCTGAAGTCTCAGTAGTAAGTTAGGCTGAGTTCAATGGAAATGCGCACACATTGCGGGCGCTCTTACAAGATGGTCTAAGAGTCGCTCGTGTCCCTGTGATGTCGGTGAAGCAGCAGAGGTGCCGTGACCCCTCCTGGGGTCCTGAGAGTCTGGGAGGTGTAGCACATCTTCCTCGGTGTCCAGGCCGGTCTCTGTTCTCTCGTCTTCTCTCCTCCTTTCCTTGCCCTTGGTCATCTTCTGAAAGAGGAGACTCTTCCACTTCTCCTGCCTTCCTCATCAGCCTGTGCATCCCTGCCCCCCAGCGCAGTGGTGCCCCCAAGGCCTACAACAGCGTGGAGACCATTGGAGCCACCAGCGAGCCAGAGGAGGGGAGACCGGCTGAGGGCAGGCAGGGCTCCCGGAGTTGCCCAGAGGCCCTGCAGTGTGGGCGGGCGAAGCAGGCCCAGATCCCAGAGCTCTTAGATCACTGGGTTCCTGAGGATGAGTTACGTCAGAGGAATCTAGGAATAGAAGTCACTTCTTAGAAGGCTGGGTTGTGTGAAGGCCAGGGCAGCTGCTTCTCGGGTGTCTGTGTGCTCTACCTCTGATGGCCTCTGCCTGGAGGGCCTCCTCCTGTAAGGAGTCTGCACCAGTGATCTCAGCCAGTGGCAGGAGGTGGGCAGGGGGAGCCTGGAAGCTGAGTCCTCTGGGGAGAGAAAATATATGAAGTATAGCTTTCCATCTTTGCACTTAAAAAAAAAAAAAAAAAAAAAAAAAGGAAAGGCTAATTGATTCAGAGCCAAGGTAATTTAAAAGAAATAAGCTTTAAAATTTTAGAATAGTTTGAGATTTACAAAAAGTTGCAAAGAGAGTAGAGAGTTCTTCTACACTCCCCCCTCACCCCCTCACCCAGTTTCCCATATTATTAACATCTTACCTTATTGTGGTACATTGTGATACATCAGTCACAACTAATGAGCCAATACTGATACATTATTATTAACTAAAGTCCATACTTTATTTAGATTTCCCTAGTTTTTGTTTTTATTATTATTATTTTTTAACCAGATGTCCTTTTTCTGTCCTAGAATCCTATCCGGGACACCCTATTATATTTAATTGTCTTATTTCCTTAGGGTCCTCTTGGTTGGGAGACTTCCTCAGACTTTCTTTGTTTTTGATGACCTTGACAGTTTTAAGTAGTGATGTTCCGGTATTTGTAGAATGGCCTTCATTTTGGGTTTGTCTGATGTTTTTCTCATGATTGTACTGGGGTTATCGGTTTTGGGAGGAAGACCACGGAGATGAAGTGCGTTCTGGTCACATCCTAGCAGGGTCCATACTGTCAACGTGACTCGATCACCTGGCTGAGGTGTTGTCTGTAAAGTTACACTCCCCACCTGCCCTAGAATGTTCTCTTTGGAAGGCAGTCACTATGTGCAACCCACAGGTATGGGGTGGGAGGTAGGCTCCACCCCTTTGAGGTGACAGGGTTATTCACATAAATTGTTTGGAATTCTTCTATGTGGGAGGTTCGTCTCTTCTCCATTTATTTATTTATTCAGTCATTTATTTATAACAGAATGGACTTTTGGATATTTATTTTCTACTGGGGGTTATAATTTAGTACTAGGTTATTTATTTATTTTGTTGCTCAAATTGTTCCAGCTTTGGCCATGGGAGCCATGGGAGCTCTTTTGGTTGGCTACTGTGTGCCTTTGACATACCCCCATTATTATGGGTTTTTTAACTGGTTTTTTTTTTTTTTTTTTTTTTGTCACTACGAGATGCCCCAGGCTCACCTTGTACATTTCCTGCCCCAGCCCTAGAATCTGCCATTTCTCCAACTACCCCTCACCCCTTTTATTGGAGAATTGCATTAAAAACCAAGACCCCGGCACCGAGTGGTCAAAGTTATTGTAATTTCAGTGTCTGTGTACTCAACTGAGCAATAAAAGCAAAGCACATAAATAACGATACCAGCAAGAAATAACTGAAAATCTCCATTACCAGCTCTGTCCCTTCTCGGGCTCCTCAGACACAGTTTTACGGTTGTAAACCTGATGTGCACCTTGTTCCGAGTCCTGTTTCTGGAATCGTCTCTGTAGTGGTGATGCCTTTATGCACACACTCTTACCTGTTCATGGTGGAGATGCAGTAAGTAGGTCTTGGAATAAATAATTCCTGCGCCCTGAGTCCTGTAGTGGCTCTTGGTCAAAAGCAATAAATTGAAAAAAGAACCCGATGGAAGAGAAGTTTTAGACACACGATGAGCTGTGTAGACAGAAAGCACCGCTGAGCCCCTTAGAGAGAGAGGGGCTGCTTGAGGCAGGGGTCCGGGGAGACAACTAAGAGATGGGGTTGGAGCTGGTCCGGTAGGTGGGGTGGGTGGGATGGGCTGGGGTGTTGTGGGAGTTGTACTGTGGAGGCTACACGTGCAGGGGGGGCCAAGTGGAAGCCTTGCACCCCACCCTAAAGACTCCGGAGCCTCACCTTTAGGAGAGTGTGTGCATGTGCACGCGTGTGTGCGTGTGTAAGTGATGTCATCTCTGGCTCTCAGACACACTGGGAGGCCGGATCAGAGCTTGTTGCCTTAGCCCCTTGTGGGGTGCCAGTGGGAACAGAGAGAAGAGGGTGATGAAAGCAGAAGTCTCAAAGGAAGAGGGGGCACAACCCAGTGACTGCCCAGCGGGGTTGATGGTTGGGAAGCCGTGTCGGGAATGTCTGAGCTCCTGAGAACGGGGGACCCCAAAGGGAGAGGATGCAGGAGAAGCCAGTTCTGAAGGGGGACATGGGCTCAAGTTTCAGCAGGTGCCAGGAGTCCGGGGCTGGTGACTCATTGACTTAATAATGCTGGATTCGGCCTCAAGAGAGGCCTTACGGCCGAGGGGAGGGATCCGGGCATCACCTCCTGGATGGCTCGGTGGCTGAAAAAGTCAGGGTGCAGGAGGGTGAAGGCACACACAGGACGAGGCCTGGCCTGCAGCCTGTCCCTCTCCCTGCCGTTGTCCTGGCTGTTGGCAGAGGGAGCTGCCCCTCGTGCCGGATGACCGATGAGCATGGGGTTGCTGAAGCACCAAGTGGGAGCTGCCATTACACACCGTCTCCTGACACCATCAGTACTGGGTGGTTTAGGGTCTTTTTTTTTTTTTTTTAATATTTATTTATTTGGCTGTGTCGTGTCTTAGTTGCAGCACATGGGATCTTCATTGTAGCATGTGTGGTCTTTCGTTGCAGCACGCGGGCTATTTGTTGCGGCGCGTGGGCTTCTCTCTAGTTGCGGCGCACGGGCTTAGTTGCCCTGCGACATGTGGGATCTTAGTTCCCCGACCAGGGATTGAATCTGCGTCCCCTGCATTGGAAGTGCAGATTCTTAACCACTGGGCCACCAGGGAAGTCCCAGTTTAGGATCTTTTATCTTGGGGCTTCTGTTTTGCTGTGCTGGAACTCCTCTGACAGTCTCATTCTGAGGGAATTTAACCCTAATGCTCTCTTCTTGGCAGAGTGAACCCTGCTCCTCTCCTTCCTGAGTCTGAGAGGATGCTTGAGAATGTGCGCCCCACCCCTGCCCCCTGCCACGAACTACGGGTGTGACTTGTTTCTGGGAGGGAGATGGTGTGGGGGACTCTTTAACTATTTGGTCTGCGTTTTTGTCCTTGGAAGACGTGGTATATTGTGTAGGGTTTTTCCATCATCCCTGCATGCAGCCACCAAATTCTGACCGCCATTTTCGCTCCTTCTGTGTGGAATTAACATCTTTGTGAGATCCACGTGCCTGTGGAGTGATGTGGACAGTGTAGAGAGGCCCAGGGCGATGGAGCTTACCCAGAATTCCTGTGCCCCTGCGGGGGCTGTGGTGATGGGGAGAAGTGCTCCGGTTCTGGGTGTATCACCGGGACTTGTCGGGGGGCTGGGTGTGGGGGAGGGAGGGACTGAGAGAGGAAACGAGGAGGACGCCATGCTTCGGGCGTGAACCACCTGGGGGACGCGGATGCTGAGATGGGGAAGGCTGGAGGTGGAGCAGGAGGGAAGCCGGGGCGGCGCGGACAGTCCCAGGGAGGTGAGGACGTCCTCTGCAAGGGCTGGGATAGTCGGCTGGTTTCCTTTTTCTGACTGTGCTGCTTATCACACGGGAATCTCTAAAAAGAAGATGGTTTCAGAAACAGTACTTGGCTCTGGAGGATGGAGCCCATGTGGGATGAGGATGCCCACATGGGAGGGTCTGGGTCCATCCCGCAGTGGTCTTCTCAGTTGGGCCGCACAGAGGTACCCCAGGTCCCTGGCCTGCAGTGTCACAGTTAAATACGGAGGAAGAACTTGAGTTTCGGGCCAGGGAGTTTGGCACTTCACTGGTTTAACATGAGGTGCTTCTGGAGGTATTTGTGGTCTGGTTCAGTCCCGACCCCTTTATTGCCCTCGTGGGAATGCCTTCCTTCCTCTCATTCTGTTTGAAACTGGGATTCCACAGCTCCTTGCCCTAGAATCACCTGTGACACCAGTGCCTCCTAGTAGACGAGGTGGGAATCTAGGGCGCCCCACCTCCTGCCCCTGTCGGGGGCGACAACAAGGTCGGGGATGGAGAGATTGTGCCTGCAGCAACCAAAGAGCAAACACATCGAGGGGAAATATTTGGTCCTTTGGGTGTCAGAACATGCCATGAAGGGTTCGTTTTCCAAAATTATTATTTTGTAGTACGTGGACTCCTTCTACTTAGAACAAAATAAAACACTTCCCAAAGAAGAGAAGCATTTTAATGCCAACTTCTTAATCTAAAAAAAATTACAGTGGGGAAAAATAAAATGAAGTTGCATTTCTTTATGGTGATGGAGAAAAAAATCAAAGCCCAAACTGGGTCAGATAGACAATAGCAGTAACGATGAGTTCTGTCGGTATCTGATTGCAGCTGAGAAAACAAAACATCAAAAACAAATTGTATTTCCACAAGGGAGTGGGAGGTGAGCTTTGTGCATTCCACGGGATTTTCACACAGTGGGTTGTAACGTGTCAGAGCCTACGTGTTTTTACACTTGGGGTAAGACCTCTGCTTTCTCAACTGATTCGGGAGGGTCTCGTGAGCCCCCAGCTGCAGACCCAGTGCCAGGCAGGGCCTGGGCAACAGAAGGTAAACCAAAGTGCCTTGGAGCCCTAAGGCCTCACTCAGGGAATGCTCTCTTTTGAGTGTTCACACACACTCACGCATGATCTCATCTGGACCGTTCAGTTTGCAAGCACCTTGGCCAGGGAGAAGCAGCAAATTTTAGTCAACAAGAACACTGAAAGCTGCTTAACCTGATTGCAGGTGAAGAGAGAGAAGCCGGCATCACGAGCAGATGTAGCTGGAAAAGGAGCAGCAAGCCGGGTGCATCTCACATGGAAATAAGCCGCCCTGTACCCCCGATGGGAGGCACCTTTGTGCCCAGTCACAGACGTGCTGAGTGCTGCTCATACTCTTCCCCGCACTGCAGACTGGACGGCAGCCCCAGGGCTCCCAGGTCAGGGACAGGGCTGGAGCTGGGGGATGGGTCTCTTGTTCAGAAGAGTCCTTAAAATCAAGGAAGAGTGTAATACGTTTTACAACAGTTTTCTTCTAGTGTGGGTAGCTTTTAAAAAATTGCCACCCACGTGATCTCTCACTGGCCAGAAGCAGCTGCCAAGGGTCCCCTCCTGGGACATCTCTCTCCTTGTGGGAAGGGGCAGGCCCTGTTGATAGGCTGTCCTGGGGGCTGGTACTTTGTGTCCTTCCTCACTGTCTCCCATCATGCTCCTAGAACCTGTCCTGTCTTCAGCTGGCTGGGAGGAGATCTCAGAGGGGTGTGCGGGCAGGGAGCCGGATCCCTGTGATGCCAGGGGGCCTCCAGGGATGGGATGACTCGTCTGGTGTGTTCATGAGGGTGAGCACCGTCAGGTTCCAGGGGAGGTTGAGGCAGGGGCTTCTCTGGAAAGGGTGCCTGTGGGGCCTGTATAGGAAGCATAACCCTTGGACCTTTGGCATCTGTTTAATGTCTGGAGGGACCTGTAGGGGAACCTAGCCCAGGAGGGCCCTGTCCAGAATAACATCAGTTTGCTAAGTAGTGACTTTGGGTACGTTTCGTACGTTATAGACGGGGAGTCTGGGGCTGGAGGGGGTCTAAGGTCCAGCCCGGTTCTCAGCTCCCGCCTGACAGAGCCAGCGCTGGAGTCGTCCTCCCTGCTTCCCCACCCCCATCACTGCTGTCAGGTGGAGATGCTTGGCTGGTGTCTTCACACTTCCCAGCCGCCTCCTTGACTTGGATTCTGAGAATGCCGTCTGCTTCCCTTAGAGAGTGGGCAACACTTGGTGACTTTCAAGAATGTGCTGGTAGCTCTTCTCTCTCCCATGCCTGGTTACCCCAGGCCAGTAGTTTTTTTGGGAGGGGTGAGCACCGTATTTCTTTTGCATGTGGATTGGAACCCTTTTGGCCTTCTCAGCTGAGTGGCCCAGAATGAAATGGTCTCCTTTTATGTAGAGGGGGCTACTTGAGAGGGATTTATTTATGAGGGATGTGTGTGGCTTGTCCACTGACCTGATGATCTGATCTGTGATCACACACCTCTCATACATGGTAATGTTTCCTCACATTTTCAACTGACTTGCTAATCAAGATATACATCTGGGTGACTTATTTTTAACAAAAATAATATATTTTTAAAGACATGGCTTCGTTGCTGCTGGAGGGACGTTTCCTTATAGTGTGTAGAACTCATATTTTGCTGGTTAATGCCAGCGTCCCTAACATGAAGTATTAGACAAAAAGGAACTTATGCATAATATTTTGCTGATTGTTAGAAATTAAGTATAAATTTTATTGGGATCCACTTCTGGAATGGTAGTATTAGGAGCTCCATAGACCTACTCCTCAGCAAAACAACAATAATTGGTGAAAGCTGTTTTTAAGAAAACAATCAATTAAAATATCCAGAAATGGTCCTAAGGGTATGCAGCAAATGAAGAAACATTTATTCAAGAAAATCTACTGTATATCGGTAGCCACGTCAAGAGTCTGTGGCACTTGAGCTGTGGCCAACTCCTTCCTGCCCAGCTTAGTACGACAGAAGTCATCCCTCTGGCTGGGTGTGGCCAAGAACATGTGGCTCCCCCCAGCTTCCATCAAGGGCTACAGTATCTCCCTCGGAGGGGCAAGCTGCCAGCACTTCTCACTCCTCTCAAGCTCCCGTGTTGCAGAGGCGAAATTCCAGGAAAGTGTACCCAGCTTCTACTCATGGGGTGGAGGCTCTGCACCGAGCTGAGGATATTGGGGCCCCAGTTACCCTCTGTCATGCCAGTTTGCTCGTAGGGTGGAGGTCTAATTCCAGAAGAGTTAAGAAGGTCAAAGGCGGACCTCCCTGGCAGTCCAGTGGTTAAGACTCCCGCACTTCCACTGCAGGGGGCACAGGTTCGATCCCTGGTCAGGGAAGATCCTGCATGCCGTGTAGTGTGGCCAAAAAAAAAAAAAAAGAAAAAAGATCAAAGGCTACCCCCTCCACCCAGCGCTCTGTTCATAATGTGGGGTGTCACTCCGAGAGAAATGAGCTACTGTCCTTGACCCCAACTCCAGAGCAGTGACTCAGAGACTTTGCCGAGGAGGAGAGGTTGGCCACGAGAACAGAAAACTCTGAGGCTCTCCCCAAAAGTACTGAATTTATTTATAACAGAGTATGGGGAAGTTCAGACCTAAGCATGCTGTCAAAAGCAAGACAAGGAGATCTTGGCGGTAAGAAGCTAAAAAGAGGCTGGTAGCTCCATGAGAGCAACAGTTGAAACTTTAGGCTAGCGAAAACCAGAGAAAGAGACAGCTAAGAAGAGCCCTCCTGGGGTCAGAACAAACCTCAAACCCTGTTATCAAAAATTGTTCCCTCAAAAAGGCCAGCATTTAGTTGATCATGCTGCACAGCAGTTGATGCCTGAGGATATTGTCAAAAACAATAGAGCAATCAGCCAGCAATTCCTGGAGCCTAACAGCTGGATGTGATAACATCAGAGGCAGGCAGCTTTACAGAGAGATCGGGGAAGAGAAGAAGAGAGCCCGGATAAAACCATTGTCACCCCAGGGAGACTGTGCACACCCAAGGCAGTGTCCTCTGAGGAACAACATCAGAGGCTGCACACTGTGGGGAAAGTGGGGAGTCCTGAGGGGATAGACTTCACTAAACTAGTCCAGCTGATTCACTGAAAAAATAAGCAAACAGAAACAAGCCCTTGTGGGGAGAGGATCAGTATTTGAACTGCTATAATGTATTACCTAAAAGGTCCAATGTTTAAGACAAAAGGATAACATGCAAAGAAACAGGTAAGTGTGATGGGATTCTTTTTTTTTTTTTTTAAAGCATCAGAAACTGCCTGAAAGAGGGCCCAGATGTTGGATTTAACAGACAAAGACATTAAAGTAGCCATTGTAAATATATTCAAAGAACTAAAGGAAATCATGCTTAAAGAAGTAAAGAAAGGTCTGATGACAATGTTTGATCAATTAGAGAATACCAATTAAAAAAAAAAAGGTATGAAATGAACTGAATGGAAATTCTGGAGTTGAAATGTAAAATAACTGGCATGAAGAATTCACTGGAAGACCAAAACAGTAGATGTTAACTAGAAGATAGAATAAGTAAACTTGAAGATAGAGTGATAGAGATTATGCAGTTCAAATGATGGGGGAAAAAAATGAAGAAAATGAACAGAACCTCAGGGAAATGTGGGACACCATTAAGCACACCAACGTACACATAATACAAGTACCACAGGAGAGGAGAGAGAGAAACAGAAAAAAATATTAGAAGAAATAATGTTGAAAACTTCCCAATGTGATGAAAAACAGTCTCCACATCCAAGAAACATAATAAACTCTAAGTAGCATGAACACAAAGAAGTCCACACTCAGGCACATCATAGGAAAAAATGTTGAAAGACAAAGAGAAAATCTCGAAAGCAGCGAGAGGAAAATGACTCAGATTGTACCAAGAATCTCAGTAAGATTAACACTTCTCATTTGAAACAATGGAGACCAGAAGACAGGGGGATGGATGGCATGTTCAAAGTCCTGAAAGAAAAAAAAATAAAGTCAACCAAGGATCTTATATCCAGGAAAGCTGTCTCTCAAAAATGAAGGTAAAAATAAAGATATTCTCAAATTGAAAAATAAGCTGTAAAACCCCCCAGAGAATTTGTGGTCAGTAGACCTGCCTTACAGAAAATATAAAGGAAGTTCTTTGGGCTGAAAGCAAGTGACTACAGGTGATTATTCAAATCCATATGAGAAGCCAAAGACTGCCAGTGAGAAGCCAAAGACTGCCAGTAAGAAGACAAAGAATGCCAGTAAAGCTTATTATATAATTACATGAGACAGTAGAAATGCATATTTCTCCCCAATTTTATAAAATAATATGTATATAATTATGTTTTTGGGCCTAGGACATTTAGAAAAGTAATGTATTTGACAATAACAGCATAAAGGAGGCAAACGGGAGCAAAACTGTATCGGAATAAGGAAATTACACTGCATTAATGAGGTAGCCCAAATCCACAGGACAATAGGAAGAGAACCAGAAATGGTGAATAATAAGGTAGATGAAACAAACCCTGGAAATATATACTTGCTTTCCTTCTCTCACTTCTTAAAAAACACAAAAATTATATAAAGAAATAATTACTATATTTTGGGGGTTGTAACATATATAGATATAATAATTATAATAATAATTGAACAAAAGGAGGAAAAAGGAATAGAACTATATAGGAGCAATGTTTCCATATCTCACTGTAATTGTGTGGGTAAAGGAATTAAAGGTTACACTAGAAAATATTTACTTAATGCAAAGGAATGCAGTAGATGAGGAAGACAGGAACAAAAAAGGCGGAGACTTCTATGCCCTTGCCACCTTCAAATTGTTTTTATTATAAGGGTATAAACTAAATATTAGAGTTTGACTGTGTTTCTTTAATTCTACTACATGAAAAAAATTTTTATTAGGTTTTTTTTTCTGGATAGAGCCCTCATCTGTCTCCCATTTATTCTGGGGCTTTTTGTCAAAGGTGTATTTTAAATGTATTCAGAGCATGTACACACCTGACCAGGAGGTTGTAAAGATAAAACGAGTGGCTGTGGCGTGAGGGAGGTGCTTGGACCTGGAGTTTACAACCTGGGGTTGGTGTGTCCTGGCTCTGCTACTGCTTTTGACCTTGAACTGGTCACTTGTCCATCTCTGACCCTGGCTTCGAATGTTAAAAGGTCACCTCGAGCACTCAGATGATGACTGGGAAGTATTTGACCACAGCTTCCCCCATCCCCCTTCCCAGAAGATGAGACGTGGGGAGGGGCGAGAGGGGATTCAGGTTCTCTGCCTCAGTGTGAGAGCCACACCCTTTGTAAGCAGAAAGGGGAAGGGGGGCTGCTTCACCACCTCTGCTCCTGGACCCCTTCCTGGCAGCTCAGTCCAGCTCAGCTGCTGGACTTGTGCGGTGTATTAGGTCAGAGGATGCCAGGTGCTGTCTGTTGTGCGAGGCATGTTGTTGTGGACTGAATTGTGTCTCTCCCACTCCCAGCCCGTACCAGATTCATATGTTGAAGTCGTAACCCTCAACGTGACTGTATTTGGAGATAGCGTCTCTAAAGAGTTAATTAAGGTTAAATAGGTCATGAGTGTGGGCCCTAATTGAGTAGAACTGGTGTCCTTATAAGAAGAGTAAAAGACACCAAGGAGGGGTGTCCACGTGAGGGCACAGGGAGAAGGTGGCCGTGTGCACACCAGGGAGAGAGGCCTCAGGAGAACCCCAACCTGCTGGCACCTTGGTCTTGGGCTTCCAGTCTCCAGAACTGTGAGAAAAGAGATCTCTGTTGGGTGAGCCCCCCAGCCTGTGGTGTTGTGTTATGGCAGCCCGAGCAGACAAATACCCAGCTGCTGTGGAATCTCAGTGTTCTTTGTTGATACCCACCAGCACTGCCCCACTGAGGAGCTGGGAAAGCCATCCCACTCAAAATTATAGACGTGCAAGATAATCACAAATAAAAAGGCTGGTTTGCAGATTGTCTTCTCTCTGTTCTCCTTCAGATCTGCTTAATGACCAGCCTGGTGGCAGAAGCCGTCTGAGTGCCGGTGTCAGCCTGCCTGAGGGCTGTGGGTCTGGGGTGCACACTGATGCACCAGAACAGGGTCGCCTGACAGCAGTTATCCCAGAAATGCCAGGTTTGCCTTGCATTTTGATCTCCTCCCTATTTTCCCCCCTAAAACCGTGGTGGTGGATAATCACACAGTATTTTTAGATCTGCTTTGCAGTTTCTCTGTGCAAACCTTTCCTCGGGTACATGGTTTAATCCTCTCATCCAGCCTTGTTTAAGGTCTACAGAGTGCTATATTTATTTGACTTTATTTGAACTTTCAGGGCTTTTCAGAATATTGTTCCAAGAAATCTAATGTTTACAGAACTCTAGAATTTAATGCCTTAAAAGGCTTAGCTACTGATATGAGTGTAGGTTTTCTTATGACTTATTTCACTCCTTTTTTTCTAGGCCATCTAGGGCAGGCTAGCTAAAAACTCCCTTGGAATTAGTGTCAGAAGGTCTTTTTTTTTTTTTTTTAATTAATTGCATTTTTTAGAGCAGTTTTAGATTCATAGCAAAATGTAGCAGAAAGTATAGAGAGTTCCCATATATGCCCTGTCCCCACACAGAAAGTTGTTTGCTTGCGCCGTTGTAACTTTTCAAGGACAGAAGGGACAGATTCTCCTTTTTAGAGAAGTAGTATATTTCTTGGCTAGTTTGACGACCTTTAGTGATCAGGTGGAGGGTGAGTGTCAGACCAGCCACCTCTGTCTGCAGCTTGAATGAACTTGGCCTGGCACCCAGCAGAGTCTCACCACGTCTACCATGCGCCCAAGGGAGCCAACAGGAGGTGCCATTGGCAGGCCCAGGTCTAATTCCTGGGGAAGCCTCCCCACTGCTCATAACCCAGGCTGTGTCATCCTCCAGAAAGAATGTGTCCTTTAAAGATTTAAATCCTAACTCCTACATTTTCAGAGCATTTTTGCCTTTGTATCTCATTTGACTCTTAGCAAGACCTAGTGTCACTTAAATTTAACTGAGTAACTTGGGATCTACAAAGCCTTCACACACACTTTCTTAACTGAGATTTGCAGCAAGTCTCTAAGGTTGGGGATGTCTCCCCAACTTGATGACAGAGGACATGGGCTCCGAGCAGAGCCTTCCCACAGTCAAACAGCTGGTCGGGGGTTGGGGATGGAGATGGGATGCCGTGCCCCGGGCCCCCTGTCTCCTGAAGGGGGCCTGTGTGCTGCTGGATGCAAGCCTTATATCTGAAGAGTTAAATTCATTTCTACATATACTTGAGTATTTAACTAGTTCAAGATACTACGTGTAGCAAATTTAAGTTAAAACATTTATTTAAAGAAGAATCTCTCTGCATCAGTACAGTGCAGTCATGGTAGAAGTCATGCCCCCCCGAGGGCCTGCTGTTCGGGAGTTGCCGTGAACCGTGCTAGCTCTGCGAGGGGACCAGAATGGAGGCCGGAGTCCTGTTGTGCGGCCCAGCCTCGCTGGTCGTCCTCAGGATGGTGGGGAAGACGCCCCTCTTCTCTGCACTGTGATGTCCTCGCTGAGGCAGGGAGTAATGATTTCCCTGGGGCTGGGGCAGGCTTTGTGGTGAGGAGCAAATGACAGAGCAGAATATACACAGTTCATGCCATTTTGGGCAGGCCACCAGTGTAGGATAATAGATTGGGGAGGAAGGGCTGGGGAGGACAGAGCCACACCCAGCAGGGGACACCCAAGTGCCCAGAGTTTGTGCTTTGCCTGAGATCTGATAGCTGAATGAAACACCTGAAGCAGACCAAGAGCACGACTCTGTGTCAGCTGTGTTTCCCTGAATTTCTCTGCTCTTGGTTGTGGTTGGTGGGCGTCTGATGCACTGCGCACTGCTCAGCGGAGTGGTGCAGGCCGAGCGGAGGGATCCAGGACTTCAGTTGGATACACTGGTGCCTGCTCCCTTCTGGTTGAGTATTGGACACGTGTGTGTTCACACCTACCCGATGGGTGTGCATCTGGCCCCTTCCCCAGCTGGTCCTCACTGAAACCTGGTGATGGGGCTGCCTGATGGTCCTGGGGGTGTCGGGTGATGTCTGTGTGGGGCCAGCCCAGTCACCCAGAGGAGGAGGACATTCCACCGGGTGGAGACCTGCCTCCCTGGCTCTCCGTCAGTGACCTGCCTGCTCCCAAGGGGGCAGGACCTGAGGTGGCTTGGAGGGTGTACCTGCTCCCTGCCAGCTTCCAGTTTTTTGTTTTTCTACAGATTTCTTCTAGTGGGAGGTGGGAGCAAATCTAAAAAATGAATTTTGAAGGCACATTTTCCCTGGTCTCTTTATTACCCAATTGCCAAGAACGTTTAAAAAAAAACAAACGTGAAAGCACAAGTAGAGATTTTAATTAGTTTTCACTGTCACTGCTCTTGGTGATGGTAACTTCACATAAGATACGTGACAGGGAGACACTTTATGGGGGCCTTTGTTCTCAGTGTGTTCTCTACACTGTAGAACTCAACTGTGAATTTCAGAGAAAAAGAAATAACCCTAAAAGGTTTATCTTGACACTTAAAATTATACAGATGTCCTGACTCGTTAGCATTCTTTTTCTAAACAAAAAGCACAACAAGCCTGGAATCTTTCTGGAACAAGGAGACCGTGAAAGAAAGGGAAGATGCTTCCGGCAACTTCCTTGAGTGGTCTCATCCCACGTGGTTTACGGTGAGCTCATCGGGGGGAGGGCCTCTCAAAGGTGAAAATGGCTCTCGTGTAAGGTGTTTGCTAATAGACCTGAAATTGCTCGGCCTCTTCAGTTACTAAGTGGTTTTTAGTTCCTTTCCTGGTTGTTGCCTTGTTGGGTTTCACTTCTGATTTGTAGAATTGAATAGCGCTTCCTTCAGCGCTAGTGAGCATGTGCCGGCGTCAGTCGTCTTGTTGACAAAACGGCCTTTGAACCCCCTGGAGACCTGCCAGGACAAGAGAGCTGTCCTTTACATGTTGGTCATAGATGTTGCCTGTCTGTTCCGGGGCAGGTGCCCCCTTGGCCCAGCCTTACGAGGCCTGAGCTGGTTTGTACCAAGTGAGCAAGAGGTTTGTTTTCAAAAGCCCAAGACGAGGGTTCCAGAGAGCACAGGAGTTGCCTGCTAGCTGGAGCCCAGCACTGTGGTCTGGTGTCAGTGGCTCCCCAGAACTGACCCTGTGCTGGCCCTCCAGCCTGTCCTCTGTGTCCCCTGCAGCACCAGGCTTCCCCGTTCCCCGAACTCACTGTCCCTGAGCGAGCCTGGACCTTTGAAGTCAGCTCCGTCCACGCTGCATCTGGACAATCACTGACTAGATTTAGGGGTTCTTCCTCACCTTCCCCACAGCCCAGGGTGTGCGTTTCCCTTTTGTCTGGGCGTTGTCTTGCCTGAACGTCTTACTTCATCGGTAACACTGGTGGGTCCTTGCAGGCAGGGACCCTCCTGACTCGCCGTGTGTCCCCTCGGAGTGCCCGGCCCGGCACCTGTTGAATGAACGAGCGAGCAGCTCTGGTTCCCGGTTGCAGGCTCCCGTGAACGCTCAGGGGGTCGCAGGCCCCCGGGCCAGGCTTGCCAGTGGAGGGCAGAAACACCCTCAGAGCTGCTGTCTGCCCCCTGCCCCTGGCCCGTCCCCGTTGGCCTGATGGTCGCTGGAGGTTGGCAGCGGTGCATGGCTGGTCTGCCGTTGAGTGTGAACTGGGCGCCGGCTGGCACCTCTCCCACCGCAGCTCGGGTGGGCGGCTCTGAGTGCTGCCCCGAGAAACGACTGGGCCTCCAGTCATTGCCTGCAGCTCTCTTTCTGAGTTGCTTTTCTTGGGTTCCCATCATCCCTGCCACCATCGGCTTTGCACTCAGAGCTGTGGCCAGGCTGCCGTGGGAGAGGCTCCCAGAAGGCCTCCCGCAAGGGTCCTCTTTGCTCTGGTCAGGAAGTCACTCCATCCAGCCCACCCTTTGAGGGGCGGCCTGTGAAGGGCAAACACAACTGGTGGGGGAGCCGCGGAACCCTTCCCCCCGCGCCGTCCTCCCGCTCAGCTCTGGGAGGGAAGGATTGGGAGAGGCTGCCTGGGAGGGCAGCCCGGGGTCGGTGGCGGGGGGGATGCTGACTTCTCTGTTGGCCGTGCCCCCTCCTCCTGGCGCAGGGGCATGGGTGAAACGTGGGCCAGAAGGGGCTCCCTCCCGTGGGCCAGACCCACCTCCGGCCGCTTCCCCATCTCGCTTCCATCACATCACAACCGCGCAGCCGAAGCCAGAGCCCCCTCTTTCCAGAGAGGTCACATGTGACACAGGACCGCCTGCCTTTTATTTTCCTACGCGAATACGGGGCACTGAGGTCCTCTCAGAGTCTCCTCTGTGTCTCTCACCCAACAGTGTTCCATTTTGGCAGCTAGAGTGGCAGCGAATACACCACTTCACCAGAGATTGACGTGTCGTGAAGTTGGCAGAATGAGTGCCCTGCTTTATGTTCCACAGCACATAGAAGATCGAGACATCTCTCCTGATCTGGGTTTGGTGGTGCAGAAGCTGAACTCAGCCTGGTTGGGTGTCCCCGCTGCGAGGCCTGGGGCAGGCCATCCCAGTGTCCTGGCTCACTGCCTTGTTCCAGAAATAACTTTGTCTTCCTGGCATTTCATTGATCTGCGGTTGTTGCTTCGCGTTAATAGCCCTTTAAGGAATTTTATTCCTGCTCAGAAAGTTTTATATTCTCTCATGAATAGAAAGCCAACTTTGACACTTCTGGCTTAGAATACAAGCTTTCCTAGTGATTATAAAAATAAACTGAACCCACCCTCCTCCTGTCATCTGAAGCACGTGAAACTTTCCAGTTACCGTCAGGGCCGCTCTGGCGATGGCCGCGGTCTAGAAGGAAACATGGGTGACAGTGGCGTGGACTGGCCAGTGCCTCGTCGGGCCCACGCGCCATCCCGCACAAGGTGCTGGAGCGAGGGGTCCAGCAGGAGCCGGACGGTGGCACCGGGCTGCCCGCGGGCTCCGCTGATTGGAAGCACCGGGCGGTGTGGTGCTAGCGCACAGACGCCAGAACTTGCGGGAGAGCCTGAGGCCTTCTTGTGGGATAAGCCCTGGCAGCTGGATCCTCCTTTGTTTTCCCCAAGCTCCATTAGCATGGGGTTTGGAAAGTTAAAGTCCTGCGCTAATAACCTGTTTTCTAGTAAACGGAACCAAAGCCCGGCGTCATGGCTGCTCGCTGACCAGCGCGTGGAGCGGCATCGGGCCAGGTCTGACTCACCCCTCTGGGGGCTGGTGTGGACGCCCAGCTTCCCTGCCAGGAGCGCACTTTGCCATCAGGTTTGCGAAAGATACCGGCAGGTCTTTGGGACTGTAGTGTCTCCTGGGCGGGCTAACCCTGGCCAAGGCCTGTGTGTCCCTGCGTCGGGCCCACTCCTTTTCCGTGTCCAGCCGCTGCCCGAGTGGGGAGCTGGTTCACTCTCCCTGCAGTGCGGCCCTGGACAGGCCTGGAGGAGGACGTGGGCCTTTTGGAAGGAGGGGGAGGACGTGTGTGTTATCCTTGCCTCGTGGCGTGTGCGCCACCAGTGTGAGCTGGAGACGGCGTGCCGGCTCTCTCCCCAGGCTCCTTGACACGTTCTTCACATACTAAGCCAGGATATTCCACAGTGAATGAATCAAAGCTGTTGTGAACCGTACAGAGAAGGACATGATGAGAGAGCCACGGTAGTCATGCAAAGAGCAGAGGAACTCCTGCTAGTTGTGTTAACGTGTCGGCACCAGAAGGAGGTCTTGAGTGACGACTTGCTGGTTTGGGGGTCAGTGTATTTCCCATCCTACTTTCCCATTGAAATATAACGCGTCTGTACAATATTCTATAAGCCACATTTCCACCATCAGAAATGCAGAACATTATATATATGTTTTCTAACTTCAGTATCAGTTGGTATTGTTGGCTAGGTTTTGTCTGTTTATCCTGTTCACAAATTTTTGTGTTTTTTAAAAACTTACTTTGAAATATTTTGACAAAAATAGGTTATTTTTGTCAAGGAGCTTAATCTCAGCTTAGGAAAAAGGAAGCAAACATGATGCAAAAAAGAAGCTGTTCTCATCCTAAGGTTCTCTTTTGCCATCTCTAGGAAGATCTGTTTCCTCTCTCGTGTCTGTGGTGCTGACTGTGAAAGCCGGACACGGGCTCAGGACTGAGGAACCAGAGCGGGCACTTGTAAAGCTTGTGGCTGGTGATGGAGAGGGAAATATTGTTTAGTGTGTCTTGAATCTGAAATATGTTCTTCCAGGAGGTCCTGAAAAGGGACAGAGGGAAGAAAGTAATATTCCAATAAACATTATAAGATTAAAATGGTATTTGTGAAAGTGCTTAAAAATCAAGGACCTCTACGAGTGGACAAGATTGTGCCTTTTATTGATATGAGCATTTGTTTGTAGCTTGAATTACTGTGCCCAGCGCTCTGTGTTGCGTTTGGGAAAGAGACTGGACTAGTGAGACCCTTCTTCCGGTCCTGACTTCCCTCCGCGGCTCACGACCTTAGAGAAGCCTCTTTAGCCCCGTGAGCCTGGGTCCTGTCTGTCAGACGCCACCAAGCAGCGAGCGAGGTCACCTGGACTGGCGTTTTCTACCTGAGAAGGTTTTCTTTCCATGGGGACCAGGTGAGGCAGGTGAGCGGCCGGGGTGTGGGTGGAGGCGCCCCGGACTGGTGGTTCGTGGTCTCCTCCTCTCTTGACCTTTTCATGCGTGTTGGAAACGTTACAAGAAACTTGATCCTTTACGTGAATCGGCAGCAGATACAAAGTCCAGGTGGGAAAGACATATGGCTGCCTCTTGATTTCATGTAAAAGAGCAAAACAACATGTTGCCGCGGCTTGGGGTGGCCCTGCCGTCCGGGATCCCTAGGTCCCCACTCAGTCCCAGGAGTGTCGCTGCGTCCCCACCCCTCTGCCCTGTTCGACAGCCCCCTTTCTGGGGAGCGGTGGCCGCTGGCTGCTGTTATTTTGACCAGCTAGCTGCGGGGTAGAGCTCAGTGGCCATTGCAGGCATTCCTGGCCTCAGGCCAGGCAAGGGGGGGAGTGGAAGGTGTGGCCCGAGAGAGCTTCGAGTCACTCAAGGTCATGTCTGTGCAATAGTTTCTGTACTGCAGCCCCGTCTGTCATGTTAAATTAAGGTAAACTTGAGTGCATTTGTGTCGGGCTTCTGTTTGTTGTTATTTTGTACATCTCTTTTAGTTTTAGTAGTTTAAGAGCTCCAAGAAAAGAGTTTATACGTAATTTATGTTTACGTTATCCATTTTAAATAATATAGAAAACAACAAACGCTGGGAGCTCTTTGACTTTCCAAAGTTTAAGAAGGACTTGCTATAGGGTCTCTCCATTCAGCTGCTAAAACCTGTGACTTGAGATGATTCTGTCCAGCCTCCCCCTCCCCCCTCTTTGTGGGAACTCTCCCCACCAAACTTAGGTGTCAGGGTGGCACCCATGCTACAGTGTGCCCCCTCCGGCCGGGGCGGGGGGGGGGGACCTGGCCCAAGCGAGGCCCTTGGGTCACCTTCCCCGGAAGAGAGCTGGGCTGGAGACTCGGGGAGGATCCCTGCGTTCAGCCTCTTCAGTGGCTCCGGCTGGAGAGTTTGAAGTGGGGCTCTCGGCCCTACTATGTGCACAGGGTCCTCGGCAGAGTGGGGGGATAACGTGGGCGAGCAGAGGGAGCCGAGAAGGGTCAGACGTGGGGTGCACAAGTCAGCTCAGCCATTTTCCTGCCCAGGTTTTGTAAGTCAGCTCAGAACCTTTGTGAAGACGGGCTTTTCTGTTTAAACTCACCTGAATCGGACTCTCCAACCGGCAGCACCAGGTCCTGTCTGTCAAGTATGGTTTTTTGGCCACGATAGGAGTGCCCAGAACCCGCCCCCACCGTGACAGCCCCGTCGCTGAACCCCCGAGGACTGGGGGGGCAGGGGCCGCAGGGTCAGCAGAGTAGAGGGCGTTGCTGCAGCTGGGGTGTGGGCCCCCGCCCTGGGAGGGCGCCCCCTTTCGGCACTGTGACCCTAAGGAGCCTTGAGCAGCTGTGGCCACGCCCACATTGGCCATTCCCTTCGCTGAAAGGACAGACCGCTCCCAAAAGGGAGGAGGGCAGGAACAGAGTCTGGGGCGGCTTCCGCCCTGGTGGCTGAGGAGCTCAGGGCCCAGCCTCCAGGTGGCCAGCTCCGGGTAGGGGGAGGTAGAAACAGGCACCAGGCCAGGCCCTACAGCCTTGGATTTGCATGGAAATAAAGAAGAGAGAGAGTCTTAGGCAGTGAACGGGGCACACGCAGCCCAGCGCTGGGGCTTAGAGCGCCCCCCAGCCCTGGGCATCCAGAGTTCTCTTCCAGCTTTGAGTGAGTGCCTGGGGGTGGGACCTCTGTGTCTGTGATGACACCTTCCTTCATTGGCTGGTGGGGCCTTCATGGAGCCCCACCCGGACGTAAGCTGACCCACAGGTCACGGGGAAGCCCTTGTCCTGTCCCCTTTGGCTCTCGGTCCCCTGGGAACTGCATGTCTTCATTGACAGTGGGAATCGGTAAATACTGGATGGTTTCCTCTGTCCTTTGCACACCTGTGTGGAAGTTTCTGTGGAATTGCTGAGAGGCTAACACGCAGGCGAACTTTCAGTTAATTATGTGAGGGCTTCGAGTGGCCAGGTTGACAGAGGAGCACGACGTGAGGCTTGTCACAGCCGTGGACCTTCTAGGATAGAGAAGAGTGCATTGTCCCCAGCACTGACGGGCGGCTCTCGCAACGGACTGTGGCGCTCAGGGTCTGCGTCATCTTTGTTCATGGTGTCCTGGGGAGCTTATGCGATGATCAGATGACAGATGAAGCCCGGCGCGTGGGAGTGAGAGGAGTGACATAAAGGACACTGAGTCGATTCATCCCAAGAAAGAGCCTTCAGAATCCCTGGTTCCGGCACCCGGGGCGCCCCTGCTGGAACCGGGGGGAACAGCACAGGGGAAGGTCTCAGAAGAGGTTTCACTAGCACCAGAATGGCCCTCAGAGGGCCCACCATTCATGTTTCCGCTACGTTTCTTGTGATGCGTTTCCTGAGCAAGCCTCCTTGTTCATCTCTGTGTCCCTGAGACCTGGTCCACAGGAGACCTGAGATGGTCAGTTGATAGAGAAGAAAGCGCAGGAGGTGTAGAAGCCAGAGAGGCGAGGCACCTGCGGAAAGCAGCTGGAGGGTGGGTGCGGGGGGAGGGAGGCTTGTCGTGGCAGAGGGACCACAGATGCTGCTGGTGCCGCGTGCTTACCAGTAACACGCGTCTCCTCTCCCAGGAGTGAGCACCCAGACCCGCGGTGCTCTCACAAGCACTTTGAAGCAGTTTATTCAGGGCACCTTAGTTTCAGACTAGTTCCTGCTGAAATTCCCCTGAAGGTTCGTGGTTTGCAGGCGAGTCACAGGGGCTGAGCTGCAGTTCTAGACCGGGCTGTCCCCAAGACCCCCTGGAGGAGCTGGTTTTCAGGAAGGACACATGGGAAGCGAGAGAGCTGCCCTGGCGTCCAAAGAAGGGCAGCCTCACAGAGGGCAGCCGGCTGGGGAGGTCTCAAGAGCGAGGAGGCCGGGGCGGGAAGCGTCACAGGCTCGCCAGTGCTGCGTGGGGACAGACAGGGGACTGCAGGGGGACGGTCAGAAGCCGGGTTGAAGTCCGGATCTCTGGGGAGGATACCACTGGCACGAGTCACTGATGGATTGGGTGTGGGTGTGAGAGGAAGAGGAGTCCAGGCGCTTGCACTGATCTTGCTTCTTGGCTGGAGCCAGTGCAAGGCTGGAGCCGCCATCGACTGAGGTGGGAGAACTGAGGGGCCGGGGGATCGGGGCTGCGGCTGGAACGGTCTGGGCTTGTCCTGCTCAGGGCACCGCCCTGCCTGTTGTCCTGCCCTCCCCCCCACCCCACCGCTGTCCTTTAGAGCAGCGGTCCCCAACCTTCTTGGCACCAGGGACCGGTTTCATGGAAAACAGTTTTTCCACAGACCCCGGTTTGGGGGGTGGGGAGCAGGGAGCCAGTGGTCCAGGCAGTAACGCAAGCGATGGGGAGCGGCCGATGAAGCTTCGCTCGCGCCCGCCGCTCACCTCCTGCTGTGCGTCCAGTTCCTAACAGGCTGCGGACCAGTACGGGTTGGGGGGTGGGGGACCCCTGCTTTAGAGGAATATCCACGGCCCACCCAGTGCCTGACTCTTCCCATCAGAGTCCGGAGATGTGCATTGAATCTGGGTTAAGGCACTAAATTCTGTCAGCTGCCGTATTCATTAAACTAATGAGGCAGGTTAGTTAATTAAATCGGGTGAACTCATTGCCACACTACCTGTTCAGTGTCACTGTCAGCGAGCGGGACTTGGGGGAATGGGAGGACGCACGAGGTGACAGATTGATTGTCCCTTGCTGAGCGCAGGCCCAGTGCAGCCCTGGGTCGGCTTGTCTGTGTCTGCAGGTGAGACTGTACACCAACTGCAGCACATTTCTTATTATCCTGTGCTTGCCTTTCTAAGACACATCATTTTCTGGCAGTTAAATGCCAGCAACACTGAATGAACTGATGTTTTGCAGCTCGCTCACATGTTAGGCTTCGTTCTTGGAGTCCCAGCCAAGGCCCCAGGTCCTCCCTGCACAGGGGCTAGAGCAGGAAGTAGGAGAGAGCTGGGTCCTAGGGGAAGGAGGAAGTGGCCTCCCCACAGGCTTTCTCCAGTGCAGCGGAGCTGGGGGCCACCCTCTGGAGAAGAGAATCCCAAGGATGTCCAGCCCGAGGCACAGCCCTGGGGGTGGGGCAGGGTCTCCTTCCACGCTCCCCTCTGACTGGGGCACCGTGGATTCCTCCCAGCAGCGGTCGTGTCCTCATCTTACAGGTGAGGAAACCTCAGCACAGGGAAGGCGCCCTGTGGAGGCGACATGGCTCCCAGTGGCTGACGCCAGTGCCCGGGCTCCCTCACCAAGCCCCACCGCCTCCGGGAAGGGCCCTCCGTTCGCCCACTCCTTCCCAACAGCAGCCTGTAGGCCTAAACTTCAGGGATAGCGTTAGAAAATGTGATGACTATAAACTGAATCACAGCGAAGTGCCACGGACCTGGGGGAGGAGTTGTGGTTGGAGAACGCAGGGAGGCTGCGGAGTTGTGCCTGTGAGGAGGCCGAGCTGGAGGGAAGGCCTTCCCGGCTCGCAGATGCCCCAGGAAGAACGCAGTGTGGACCCAACACGTGGGAGGTTAAGAAAGCCCAGGAGAGAAACTCCGCGTGTCACACGGAGGCCTTTGGTGCCGGGCCCTGTGTGGGCTGTCATGTGTTTCTCTGTGTACGTGCTTGCTCCTCAGGGCATCCCTTGGTGGTAGTGCTGTTATTCCTGTTTTACAGATTGTGAGACAGGCTGGGAGAAGCTCAGTAGCTCTGTCACTCGTGCAGGAGGAGGGGTCTGAAGTGACATTAACTGAGCAGGTGCTTGGACTCACGGACCAGCTCTGGGCCTCTGCTGGTTGACCCAAGCATCCAGGTCCCAGAAAGGCAGGTGTCGAGAGCACTGTGGACCAGAGTGTCTGGGGCCTGGTGGGCTTGGGGCCAGAGCACGGGGCGGGGGCCAGAGCACGGGCCTGGGGCCAAGCTCAAGGCCTGCCTGTGTGCCCCCTCAGAGCCCTCCCAGGTGCCCTCCGCCCTGGTCTCTGTTCCTGGGGCCTCTGGCCTTTGCCGCAGCCAGCATTCCTGGCTTTTTGTGGTGAGGAGGCATATTTGACTTGTTTAAAAAATTAAGATCTTTCCTAGGTAGTTGGCTCTTTTAAACAGAAAAAAAGGAAGACCTGCTTGCTTCCACTATTCTTTTTTTTTTTTTTAAAGCAAGCATCTGCCTTTTAAAAAAATAATTAATTAATTAATTAATTAATTAATTTTTGGCTGTGTTGGGTCTTCGTTTCTGTGCGAGGGCTTTCTCTAGTTGTGGCGAGCGGGGGCCACTCTTCATCGCGGTGCGCAGACCTCTCACTGTCGCGGCCTCTCTTGTTGCGGAGCACAGGCTCCAGACGCGCAGGCTCAGTAGTTGTGGCTCATGGGCCCAGTTGCTCCGTGGCATGTGGGATCTTCCCAGACCAGGGCTCAAACCCGTGTCCCCTGCAATGGCAGGCGGATTCTCAACCACTGCGCCACCAGGGAAGCCCACTTCCACTATTCTTATGCATTTTTTTAAACATCTTTATTGGAGTATAATTGCTTTACAGTGTTGTGTTAGTTTCTGCTGTATAACAAAGTGAATCAGCTATACGTATACATGTATATCCCCATATCCCCTCCCTCTTGTGTCTCCCTCCCACCCTCCCTATCCCACCACTCTAGGTGGTCACAAAGCCCGGAGCTGATCTCCCTGTGCTATGCGGCTGCTTCCCACTAGCTATCTGTTTTACACTTGGTAGTGTATATATGTCCATGCCACTCTCTCACTTCGTCCCAGCTTCCCCTCTTACGCATTTTAGGGTGGGGAGAGGCACGGGGTGGGGGGGGGCGGGTGGAGCATCCAGTGGGCGGAGAAGTCCCCAAGGTGAGCAAATTAGAATAAAGGAGCCCTGACCCCCAGGGCCCCTCCTCCTGCCCCGCCTCCTGGAACCCACCCTGTGCTCTGCTTTTGGTGGCTCCTTCCCACCCCACAGCCCGACTCGGCTTTACATCAGGTGGCGGAGGTTTCCGTAGCGTAACGTCTCTTCTGTAACCCTCCTTGGCAGCCTGCTCATGATTTCTGTTCAGGAAAGGTGTGTGTTCCCCTCACTCCGGCAGCAGGCTTCTCCGACCACAGCCATTCTGTCACTTTCCTTGCATCGGAACTTGACTGACAGCATTTACATTTCTGAGTCTTCCTGTAGAAGCACACATTCATCGGTTCCTAATATAAGCCAGAGGAATTTTCTGCTGCCATTGGCTGTTGTTCTGGAACATTCACAGTCCGGGCCTTCCTGGTCCTTGCCCGTATGCCGGCTCTTCCTTTGCTGGTGACTGACCTGGGCAGATGCCCGCGAGCTGTTGGATGTTGGGCGCTCTGAGCCTGCACTCTGGCCAGCACTGCCTTCTCCCTGGAGCGCAGCCTTCGGTTCGCTGCTCACCCTTGCCCTTGGCCGTTGCAGAGACACTGCTCCTGTTCCTCTGTGTTGGCCTTGCCCATCCCTATTACCCCAGCTGCCATGACTCTGCCCATTCAATTTTTGTCATTGGCAGCTGCCCCCCAGCCACTGTGTGCCCGCCCCCAGGTTTGTACCCACGCCATGGAGTTTGCACCCACGCTGTTGTCATTCTCTTATTTGCTGGGCTTTAAGGAATTGGTGGCCCAGAAGTCCCCAGCGTATCAAGTTTCCTCTTGGGTGTAGACCAGGGAGCCCTGGGTGGCCTCAATTCCCAGCGGACTCCAGGGAACTCGTGGGACCAGAGGTTGATTTTGGTGGCAGTGGTAGTGATGGGTCCCTTTTTCTCTCTTGGTTGGATTAACAGCTCTGAGGCCACCTCAGAGAACTTGCTTTCTCAACTAATATTAAGGCCAGCCTCCACCATAGGGTATGTCTGGAGTGGTGAGGTCCAGGCCTCGCCAGGGGATATCGGGGTGGGAGAGGGGCAGGAGAGAAATCAGGGTGTCCCGAGCCTGACCTGGAGCTAGAGAGGGAATGACAGATTTGTCTGGTTGACGACCTGCTAAAGTGGATTTTTTACTTCTCTGTGCTCCTCTTACTTCCTGGAACTCTTCCTGCCACCTGTGGGTGTTTTTCTCATGAACTGGGCTACCTCATCCAGAGCACAAAACATCATTCTTTCCCAAGCATCGTGCAGTAAGTGTTTTTTTTTTTTTTTTTTTTAAGGATTTTCTTTTTTATTTATTTATTTATTTATTTGTTATTTTTGTCTGTATTGGGTCTTCGGTTCGTGCGAGGGCTTTCTCCAGTTGCGGCAAGCGGGGGCCACTCTTCATCGCGGTGCGGGGACCGCTCTTCATCGCGGTGCGCGGGCCTTTCTCTATCGCGGCCCCTCCCGTTGCGGGGCACAGGCTCCAGACGCGCAGGCTCAGCAATTGTGGCTCACGGGCCCAGCTGCTCCGTGGCATGTGGGATCTTCCCAGACCAGGGCTCGAACCCGTGTCCCCTGCATTAGCAGGCAGATTCTCAACCACTGCGCCACCAGGGAAGCCCCTTTTTTTTTTTTTTTTTAAATAAATTTATTTATTTATTTTTTGGTTGTGTTGGGTCTTCGTTTCTGCACGAGGGCTTTCTCTAGTTGCGGCCACTCTTTTTTTTTTTTTTTTTTTTAAAGGTTTGCATTTTTTTTTTTAATTTATTTTATTTTATGATTGTGTTGGGTCTTCGTTTCTGTGCGAGGGCTTTCTCTAGTTGCGGCAAGTGAGGGCCACTCTTCATCGCGGTGCGCGGGCGTCTCACCATCGTGGCCCCTCTTGTTGCGGAGCACAGGCTCCAGACGCGCAGGCTCAGCAGTTGTGACTCACGGGCCCAGTTGCTCTGCGGCATGTGGGATCTTCCCAGACCAGGGCTCGAACCCATGTTCCCTGCACCGGCAGGCAGACTCTCAACCTCTGCACCACCAGGGAAGCCCATCGTGCAGTAAGTTTTAACTTGTGGTTGTAATTTTTATTTTGTTTATTTATTATTTTTAAAAACATTTATTTATTTATTTATTTTTGACTGCATTGGGTCTTCATTGCTGCGCGCGGGCTTTCTCTAGTTGCAGCGAGCGGAGGCCACTCTTCGTTGCAGTGTGCGGGCTTCTCATTGCGGTGGCTTCTCTTGTTGAGGAGCACGAGCTCTAGGCGCAGGCTTCAGTAGTTGTGGCGCGTGGACTCAGTAGTTGTGGCTCGCGGGCTCTAGAGTGCAGGCTCAGTAGTTGTCGTGCACGGGGTTAGTTGCTCCGCGGCATGTGGGGTCTTTCCGGACCAGGGCTTGAACCCGTGTCCCCTGCACTCGCAGGCAGATTCTTAACCACTGCGCCACCAGGGAAGCCCCTGTAATTTTTATTTTCATCGTAACCGTTTATTGAGTGCCTGGAAAGCGCCAGACTTTAGTCAAGGTAACTAACATTAGCTGCTATAACAACCACCTACCCCCCCCCCCCCAGTCTCCCGCAGCACAGGTTTATTTCTTAGTCAGGTTAAGCTCAGCATAGGTCGTGTGTGGGGAAGTGGTGGGGCGGGGGCTCTGCCTGCCCCACAGTCTGGGGACCTAGTTTCCTTCCACTGAGTGACCCCACCTCACCCTGGGGCCGTGGAATTGCCCACCAGGCCTCTGCACATAGCTGGGAGTCCAGGGAAGAGGGGATCCCACAACCACTTCACTGTCTGCATCTAAGCTGGTGTACATCCTTCTGCAGTGGTCACACGCCGCTGGAGGGACCAGTCCGTCAGTGAGCCTGGTGTCAGGTGTGGTCTGCCTCGGACCTTGATGGTTTCTTACCCAGTAGGTGCTTGTTAGATTCCTCTTCTATGTTTAGGCTTGAGCTAGGTGCCCAGGAGGATATGGAGGAAGCAAGGACTTTAGGTCTGGCGTCCACGAGACACAGGTGCGTGGCTGGCTCTCCTGCTGCCACACAGGAAGTGCATCGTCCTGAGGTGTAGACCGCCTAGTGGGTTAGCAAGCCTCTGCGAGGAAATGTTAGCAAACTCAGGTTTGGCTGCTTGATGCCCGGAAGCCAATACTCGAGAGCCAAGTGCTGGCTGGAACGGAAAGGCTGCTTTGTTCAGGAGGCTGGCAACCTGGGGAGATGGGGGACTTGTGTCCAGAAACCAACTCCAAAGATTCTGCTCGGCCATGAAAGTTTTTAAAGAACAATCATTTGGGGAGGGGCTCAGAGTCTTCTTTATCTTCCACCTTGTGCAGACTTTCTTCTGATTGGCTGGTGGTGAGGTGACAGGGCAGTGCTCCAGGAATCTGGTGCTCAGCCAGAAGTTACCATCCTCCACCTGGGTGGGGTCTTAGTTCCTGCAGAAGAACTCAGAGATGTTTTGTTATGTATATCCCTGGAGGGGGAACCAGGACCCTGCCCCAAGGCTGCACTGTTGTTTCTTGAGTACTCCTCCCTCATCTGTGCATTCCCTCCCTTCCCGGATGAGCAGCTGTTTGAATCTGCCCTTTGGAGCTCCGGGAAGGTCAAGGAGGCTGAAAGAAGCCTATTTCCTACAAACAAGAAACAGGGGACACAGAGAGGACTTGTACCCAGCAGGGCCCCACCGGGTCCTGCTCCATTGCAGAAGGGCTGTTGGCTGCAGGGGAGGCTTCCTGCAGGAAGGGGCAGCTGTCTCTCTTGGGTTATAACCAGTGATTTTCGGTGCCAGTGATCAGTGTGACACCTCATCCATCAGTGACCGTGGCCATCCTGGATTGGGGGGTTTGAGAGAAAGCGCTTCCTCTTTCTGACTCGTGAACTAGCCTCCTCCTCAAGGGCTGCTCTGACTCATCTTTCGTCTGACCTTCCCTCTTGGAGAGCAGAGCACTGGGAAGGGTTGCCCTTGGCCCGTTTGCTGCCCACAGCAGTGACAGCGATAGGGTGGGGAGGGCTGGGATGGCAGGGAGAGAGCCAGTGGTACGGGGGCTTCTGGCTTTGGGTTGATGCCAGTAGTTCATCCTTTACCTCCACTTGACCTTGAGGAAGTCACCCTGCCTGGATTTCCGTGCTCATCATGCAACTCCTTTTAAGATGATTTTGAGAAGACCCCAGTGTTCTGACAGATACCAGTGGAGCTGGCCTCCCCCCTCAACTCCTGCTCAGCAGAGGTTACTGAGCCAGAGGGGCCTCCAGACCCCTGCCAGGCCTGAGGCACCTTGTTCTGTGGAGGAGGAGGGCAGGCCTTCCCAAGACCGGTTCCTCTAGAAACTTCCGACAGTCATTGGTGACCCTCAGGAACCCCACGAAGCCGTGTGAGTCACAGCGTCCTCTCCGTGGACTTGCTGATGCTCCCTCGGCCACATCACCCTGCCCCCACTGGGCGGAAGGGACGTCATCGGCTTTGCTGCTGATTTGATGGAAGAGGGGTCACACGTCTCTCAGAGAGTCAGGAGCCGAGGCAGTTAGTTTCATGAGTTACTGCTTCTCTCCTGCCCCGAAGAAAAAAATTCCAGTCTCCTAAACAACTCCCACACCCTCTCTGTCCTCTTTAAGTCATTTTTCTTGCTAATGAGCTCTGGTCTTCAAATGGGGCTAGGAGGAAAACCAGGGACCTTGGGAATATCAGAATCCTTGGTGAATTACCTTCAATTAATGAGACTAATAAAGGGAAGTCTAGTTCAGCTGTGCAAATCAGCTTCGTGTTCTGGGTCCTGATGACTTAAATCTCAGATCCTAATTAGATGCCCCCAAATAACCACGAGGTGGCTTCTAAGGTCCTTGTGAACTAAAAGCTTCTCTGATCTGTGAATTCTGTTATGTGTAAAATTAGCCTGTAGATGTTCCCCTTCAAGCATTTCTGTCCCCAGAGTCTCACGGTACCAACCACCCTCCAGGGGAAGGGACGGGCAGGTGGGGATGCTGCAAGGGCAGGGGGGTGGGGAGCCTCCCTCGGGCTGGCGGGATGCCGGGGTACAGATGTTGTCCTCTGTTAGGTGGCATGTCTCCACTGTCCCGAGTGAAGGGGGGTGACGGCAGCTCACTAACAAGCTGAGCAGGGCGGCCAGGCGGGGCGAGGGGGTGCCGGGGACACACAGGGAAAGGTCGTGCTCCGGGTGCCGCCTCTACCTCTGGCCAGCGTGGCGGCAGCTTTCAGTGACGCGGGAGGATGGCAGTAAGCTGAGAAAGACAACGTTTCCCCGTGGTCACGCCCCCCAAACGTGGCCATCATCTTGGTGTGATCTCCTGCTGGCTCTGTCCTGTCTTTTTAAACGGCTTTAACCAGAGAACAGGTAGAACATTTCATTAAAAACACACAAGATGCAGAACTGACATATACACTTTTTCATGCTATGCTGTCTTTATTATAGTCATTAAAGGAATCAGCCTTTTTACTGGGTGTAAAGATCATTCATACACAACGCAGTGAATTTCCCACAGTAAAGTCACTCAGGGAACCAGCACCCACATGAGGAGACAGCACACACCAGAGCCCACAAGCCTCCTCACACCCTCCCCTGTCAGTCCTGCCCCTCAGAGACACTACTGTCCTGACTTCTGACACCACAGACTCGTTCGGCCAGTGCCCGAACTTCACAGAGATGGAATTGCCTAGAACATGCTCTCGTGGGTCTGGGTTTCCCCCTTGACATTGTTCCTAAGAGTCATCTGTGTTGTTTTGTCCATGCTACTGTTGATGGACACTTGGATTGTTTCTAGTTTTTGAATATTATAAATGTTACTGCTTTAAGTGTTGGGGTTTTTTTTTTTTTTTTTTTTTTAGATTTATTTTTTTATTTGGTCGCACCGTGCAGCTTGCAGGATCTTAGTTCCCCAACCAGAGATTGAACCCGGGCCCTGGCAGTGAAAGTACCAAGTCCTAACCACTGGAATTCTGCCAGGGAATTCCCAGCTTTAAGTGTTCCTTGCAGCTTTTTTTTTGGTGACCCTAAGTGTGTGTTTCTGTTAGCAGTTGCACTCTGAGTTACATACCGGGTCACGTTCAGTGTGGGGAGGTACTGCCAGTTTTCCAGCATGGCTACACCATCTTACACTCCACTAGCAGTGTATCAGGGCCCCATTTATTCTGTCCACATCTTTGCTAGCACTTGGTACCGTCTGTCTTTTTCATTTTAGCTATTCTAGTAGGTACGCAGAGGTATCTCATGGTTACAATTAGCATTGTCCTGATGACTAATGAGGTTGAAGGACTTCTTATGTGTGTTGCCTTTATTATGATCATTTTAACAGCCATATGGTAGTGTTTCTTATAGATGTTCCAGAATGCACTTATCTGTAGCTGGGCATTTAGATTGGTTCCAGTGTTTGTCATTACAAGGAGTGCTACAATTAGCATCTCTGGACCACTGGCCAGAATTTTGTTATTGTTTATGGATTTTGATAAATAATGTCAAATTGGTTTCTGAAATGCTCGAACCTCTCTAAAATGTTATCAACAGTGTAGGAGAGCCCTATAGAGTTTCCCCTAGGTCTGCCAGCAAAGCACATTCTCATTAGAAGAACAAACAAACCTCTTTTAGATGCCTACTTTAGGTAACTAAAGGTGTATTTAGCATTGCTTTCCTCATTATGATTGAGTTTGGTCACTTTTCCAAAGTATTTTCTACATGTATCCCTCTTTTATGAATTCATACCTTTTGCCACTTGCATTTTTAGTGAGTTGTTTTTTTTGTCAAGTTGTGTAAACATTCTTGTAAGATACAGATATTAGTACTGCAAGTACTTTCCCAGTCTGTTCCACTGTCATTGCATATTTTTGACTCGTATGCCTTTTGATGTCAGCAGACTGGTGAGTCTTCCCCTTGGTGACTTCTCCGGGGCCTCCCCGGCCAGGCTACTGCCCTCTCTGCTGAGGTGCCCAGGCCCAAGGTCCCTGCGGCCCCAGTGGGGGGGGGGGGGGGGAGGAGCACAGCCTGCAGGGATGTCGGGTTTGTCCGAGGGCTGCGCGCACTGATCCTCCTGTCGTCTCCACCACGGACTCTGGAAGTTTCAGATGCTCTCGCTCTGGGCCCTGCGGTCTGCCCTGCAGCCCCCAGCAGTGCTGGGCCGAGCCGGAGCCTGGGTGTTCCGATCCGCGGGAAGGCGCGCGGGGCCAGGCAGCGGCGGTGGGCTGGGAGCTAGGTGGGGTTTGCAGAGCCCGCTCCCATTCTTGCACATTTGCTTCTCACTGCAGCCCCGTGAGGTGGGTGCAACCACCTTCATCTTAGACACCAAAAAGCAGAGCCTCAGAGGCACCCAGGTTCTCCCAGCGCCTGACGTTTGTGAGCAGGAAGCCTGGGCCTCAGGCTCCTTATCTCCTCCTTTCCCTGAACCACTTCCCAGCTGCCCAGCAGGCCCTTTAGGGCTGTCCCCCCTTCCCCTGGATCACCCCAGGACGGGGGATAGGAATGGGCACTTTCCGTTTCTCATTCTTTGGGGCTTTGTGCAAAACCTTTGTTTTTGAGCCAAAAGGTTAGATTGGGGCGTGAAGCTCAAAGGAACATGTAGTAGCTCTTGGCTTCCCCACATTTCTAGGCATTAAAATTATAACATATATCAGTACATTATAATAAGCATTCTCGAGAACTCCATGTTTGACTAGCTTGTTAAGTTTATAATTTTCTGTTTTTAGATGATGGATTTGGATGTGCTTCTATGAAGAAATGCCACGTGTCTCTACTGGTCCAAGAACGAACATGTCCAGTAAGTTAGTTGCTGGGTGAATTAACCCAAGAGTGGGAACACAGGCCCTTCAGGTGCAAAGGCATTGATGCACTTTGAGAAGACAGGGGTGTCTGGATATATGGGGACCTTTGAGAGGGGTTATTAATCTAATTATCTTATCTCCTAAAGGTTGGTTCCTTCCGGAGACAGCAGGCATTGTAGCATATAGGGTTAGAAGAATATGTGAAACTCACTCCTTGCTGGGTAACCCACTTCTCAGAGCAGAAAGTGAGTTCTGTGCTGGGCTGGAGCATCTGTGTGGCTCAGCCTGCAGTGGCCCTTTGCCCAGAGACCTCCATATCCACAGCACAGCACTATCCACTGGGGCGTAGATTGTCACGTTTTGTGGGAAAGAAAGCCTGAGTCTGACACATGTGAAGTTCCTGTACCCCTGGGAGGGAGAGAGCAAGGTTGGAGACATGCCTTTGGTCTCCACTGTTCTGCTGTGCTGTCCTGGTCAGTGGGCGCCAGACCTCTTCTTGCGTCTCTTATCTTTCTAACGGAGATGGTAGTGAGCTGATTTATGATTGTAAAGAGGCTCTGAGACTTGCCAGTGGAAAAACATAATAAAGCAAACAAGAAAATATCAAAGGCCATAGTCGATGATTAGATCTAAGCCATCATTTAATGTGGCATGTCTCTGTTGGAGAGAACATGATTTCTTTACGGGACCCCACGGACGGACCGTGCTGGCGTGTGTGCGAGTACAGAGGAGGTGACTAGACGGGGCCTAGCTCATCGGACTCTCCGTCCTGGCTCCTCATTGCCAGGGGACCCTGGCTTTGCTGCATCTTGTCCATGTAGGTCAGCGTGCTCTCTCCGTGAGGGCACAGTGTCTCTTCGTCACCATCCTTGTTTTTTTTGTTGTTGTTGTTTGTTTTTTGAAAAAAAACAGTGTTTTTATTTCTCAGGACTACTGCCACCTTAGGGGACTAGGACCTGGTGACAGCGCTTCCCGGGGAATCCGGCGTGGTCCGACCCAGGAACAGGAAGCACGTCGTCACCAATGACATCATGACAGCAAGAGAGCACAGCCCTCGCCATGGCACCAGGGCCCGTGCGATGCAGCGGGCTTCCACCATCGATGTGGCAGCCGACATGCTTGGCCTCTCTCTGGCAGGTGAGCCTCACCGGGCCTGCCCGCGGGTCCCATACTGGGGCAGCGCTGGGAGGGCCAGGCCTGGCATCCCTCTGCTTGAACTGGAATGGGGGGAAGTCAGCCCTCTTCCTGGGAATTGCTTCCACTGGAACCTGCCCGCCATCAGTCTTCCAGTTTGCATGGGCACCTCCAGGGCTCATTTGCCAATAGATAACGTGGGAATGTCCACAGTGCCTGTCTGGCAAGTGCCCAGACCGTAATAAAAGCCCTTTGTGTTGTGAGTGTGCAGACCCGAGTGGGAAGGGATTTGGTCTTGGGGTCAGAGACTTCTTAGGAATCTCAAAATAAAATGTTTAGCAAACAAAGAAATCATCTCCTATAACAGTTTGTGAGGGAAAAGAAAGCAGAGCGTTGGGTTTTTCTTCCCAGTTTTATTGAGAAGTAATTGACATATATCACTATAAGTTTAAGATATACAGCTTGATGGTTTAATTTATACATATTGTGAAATGATTGCCACCAGTGTGTTGAGTTTTTTGCATCAAATCTGAAAGCAGGGAAAAGTTTATTAAGGGTGATTTTTTTTTCTGTCATTTCTTTTTTATCCAGGAAGTATACAAGATCCAGATGAGCCCATTCTAGAATTCAGCTTAGGTAGGTGTCTTTTAAATTTTCTTGTCTTAAAATACACGTTGGTTAAAAACAAAAACAAACACTCCACGACTGGCAGGAGTGTGTCTCAGAGATGTTGCTGCTGCCACCACTGCTGCCCAGGTGCTTCCGGGGAGATGAAGCTCCGAGGCTGGTGTGAACCTCCTGTGGGTGGGAGGGAACCTCGGGGGGCCGCCTGCCTGCCTGCGGGGCTTGTGTCGCACAGCACGTGCTCCCTGCCGGCTGGCAGTGGGGAGGGGCGGGAGGTAAGCCCACCCAGAGCCGCAAAGACAGCCTCCCCTCCCCTCTCCTACCCCCTGGGAGGGGCAGGGAGGGGTGAGGAAACGGGGCTTAGGGCCAGCACTGTCCGCCCGTGGCCACAAGGCCCTGTGGGGTTGCATTTAGCTCTCTAGCCCTCGGATCCCTGCTCCACGCGCGGAGGAGCTGACCCCTGATGCTGTCCCTCTCGCGAGCATCAGATGAGAGAGTGTACCAACCACTGCCGTGGGCTGCACTGGCTCCGGGCTCGGGCAGCGTGGCTCGTCGCAGAAGTTTCTGCTCCGAGGCCCGGCACTCTTTAGTGTTCCTCTCCCCTTGTCTGTGGAAGTCTGCTGAGTGGCACGCACCCACCTCGCCCTCCCTACCCTTCTTCCTCTCGTCCTCCTTCTGTTGGGCTTATTCCTCCAGGCTGGAGGCTCTCTCTGGAGAAAGTAAGCCACCCACTACCCACTCCCACTCCCCCCAAAGAGACACAGAGATGCTGAACCCAGGCAAAGAGGCCGGCCGGCCACCCATTCACTGTCGCGGAGCCCACCGTACACCTCAGCCTCCTGATACCACATTCTTAGAAACAAACGGACTTTTATTTGTGCTCGCAGAGGTTGGTGCATGCATGTTGATTGCAGCTTTATTTGTAATATCCAGCACTGGAAACATCGTCCATCAGCAGGAAGATTAACTATGTTACATGCATACAACAGACAGCCGCTCAGCAGGGAAAAGGACCAGTCACTGATACACACACGCCATGGGTGCATCTCAGAAGCACCGTGCAAAGTGAAAGAAGCCGTAATAAGAGGCCGTGTGTTGTGTAATTCCATTTATGTGAAACTCAGAAGGATGAATCTGTAGTGAGAGAAAACTGGTTAATGGTTATCTGGGAGTGAGCCTGAGGACTGACTGGAAAGGGGCACAGGGAGCCCTTTGGGGTGATGGAGATGCTCTGTGTCTGGACAGCGGTGGTGGGTCTATGGGCATGTATGCTGATCAAAACTCACCGAGTGCTGCGCTTAAAGTGGGTGCGTTTTACATACAAATTATACCTCAGTGGTGATTCAAAACAAAATGAAAGCATAGATCACTAGACCTTTGTGGAAGGCCCACAACATGAAAGATAGAAAAAAATAGAACTTGGAAGAAACAGAGACATTGAAGAAAGAAGAAAACGTCAAAGAAATTATAATGTGTATCCTCAAGAGAAGATGGTGTATCCATAAAAAAACCCAGGAAACTATGAAGAAAAACAACAACTGAAGAACATGTACAGTCTGAGAAACTTAAAATATAACAGAGTATTTTAAAATTCAATAAAGGTTGGAAGATATTTGAGGAATTATCCCAGAAAGTAAAATTTTAAGAGCAAACTAGAAAATGGGAGAGAAATGGAAAATTAGCAAATTCAGGAGGCTCAACATTTAGAAGAGAAAATAGGAAAGAATGTAAGGGACAAAATTAACAAGAAATTATACAAGCATCTCTCAGAACCGCAGAGCCCATAACAAGGCACGTCACGGTGAAATTTCAGAGCACTGGGAATAAAATGAAGATCCTAAAAACTTCCAGAGAGGCAAAAACCAACTGGTCCTCCCCAGGGGATGGAACTGGCCTGGCGATTCTTGGGGACGTTGGAAGCTTGAAGACAGTGGGGCCACATCTTTGATATGAGTGGAGAAATATCTCCAACCTGCAGTTCTCTGCTCAACCAGATTATCAATCAGTGTGAAGGGAGGAAGACATTTGTTTCATCATACAGAGTCTCAAATAAATTTACTTTCCCCACATCCTTTCTCTGGAAGTTAGTGGAGGATGTGCTCCACCGAAAAGAGGGAATAAACTGAGAAGAAAGAAGATCCAGGAAACAGAGTCCAACACAGGAGAGAAGTGAAAGAAATCCCGTAATGAATAGTATTCACTTAGCTTTAATAATGCAGAGCATGGATGTAACAAAAAAGTTGAGCTAAACTGAGTTTAGAGAGAGAATGAGAGTGGATATAATTAAGTTAAAAATCTTCACCGCTATAATAGAAATCTAGAAATCAGGACATTTCTGAATCTGGCAAGTCAAGGGCGGTAATGTAGTCATATTAATTAGACAGATGGAGGAAGAAACAGCTTAAAAAAGTGAGGGTGAATTTTATGTTAAATGAATTTTGCCACAATTTAAAAAATAAAAGATGAGGAGTAGGAGTCAGATAATTGAATGGTCAAATATTTTATCTTAAAAATAGAAGTTTAAAATTAAAAAGTACTCATTTAAAAACCTTTAATAGAGAAAATGTAAACCCTAACAGAGAGAATCACAGTTGGCATTTTGGTGTATATTCTTCCAGATATTTTTTAACACCCACATAGGGTTATACAGAAATTTTTGACGATTTTTAGTTGTGGAGGTGATGGAATTATTTACAAAAATGTCATCCTAGTGTTCTTAACATGGTTTTTTTTTTCATGTAGGGAAATATCACTGGCATCTTTTCATTTTAATAAACGTGGATCTGCCACCTCATCGTTTTAGATGCCTACATGGAATCTATTGTATGGCTGCGCTGTATTTATTTTAACCAGTCTCCTATTGCTGGACATTTAGGTCTTTCCAGTTTGCCATTATAAACACACCAGCACAGTTAACGTACTTGTACATGGATCTTTCATACATTTTGCTGATTATTTCCCTAGGATAAACTCTTGGATATAGAATTGCTGAGTCAAATGATATGCACTCGAAATATGTTTTACCGGTTTACATCAATAGCATTTATTCAGCTGGGACTACAGATGCTCTGGTTGGAGAGACAAGACCCACATATCAGAGATTAATGGTTTCTATGGAAATATGCCAGAGGAGTGATGTGTAAGTGATAAACAGAAGGAGACGTGACTGTGGGCTGAAGAGAGAAAGCTTCGTGGAAGCCATGGAACTGAGCTAGGAATTAAACCTTGCGTGAGATTTAGACAGGCTGGGTGGGGACGAGGCCAGGAGAGAATGTCACCCGTGGGGAGGTGTGTTCTGAGAGTGGCAGTTGGCCCATCAGCCCTTAAGCTGATAATCAGTCTTTCCAGCCTTGGGCCACCTGCTGTGTCTCAACCTACCTGCCATCACTTGCGCTTGAGAGACTCAAATGTTCTAACCTCGCATGATGAGAGGGCAGGCCAAGAGAGACCAGACCAGGGTCACCGATGGGGGTAGCTTAAAGGAGGGAGAGCACATGGAACAGTCAAATCCCTGATTTCTGTTGAGGCAGACATAGTAGAAGAAATAGAATAGAATTTTTAGAAAATAATAAAACCTTAAAGCTTCTGGAAGAAAATAAATAACTCACAACCACAACTTGAGGGTTGGCAGAGCTTTCTTGGCAGAAAGTACTAACTCTGTGTTTTAGTTTCCTGTTGCTGCCATAATAAATGACCATAACATAGCACCTTAAAACAATGCAAATTTATTATCTTACAGTTCTGTTAGGTCCGAAACCCAGAGGGCTCAGCTGGGTCTCTGCTTAGAATCTTATAACACCAAAATGAAAGCTTCAGCATGGATGTGGTCCTTTCTGGGGGCTCTAGGGGAGAATGTGTTTCCTTGTTCATTCAAGTTGTTGGCAGAATGAGTTACTTGTGGTTTTAGGACTGAGGTCCCCATTTCTTTGCTAGCTACTGGGTTGAGGCCTGTTCTCAACTTATAAGGGCCACTCACATTCTGTGGATGTGGCCCCTTCCTCCATCTTCAAAGCCAGCAATGGCAGGTTGAGTGCCTTTCATGCTTAGAATCTCTGTCTCTCTTTTTTTTTATTGTTACATCTTTCTAACTCACCCTTCCACCTTCCACTTGTACTTTTAAGAACTCATGTGATTAGATTAAGCACACCCAGATAATCCAGAATAATCTTTTCATGTCAAGATTCCATGACCTTAATCACATCTATGAAGTCTTTTTTTTGCCTATTATTATAATATATTCACAGGTTCCCGGGATTAGAACGTGGATACTTTTTAGGGGGAGGGACATTTTTCTGCCTGCTCTTCTCTAAAATTAAAAATCTAAAATCAAAAAATCAAAAACTGTAGAACTCTTTAAGCAAATGAATAAATAAACCGCAGACTGGGAAAAAAAATATTCACAACCCATATACCTGATGACAAAGGACAGATCCAGAATAAAATGCTTACAAATCAACAGTTAAAAAAAAATCAACTCGATTTAAAAATGAGCAAAAGACTTGAGCAGACTCTTGACAAAAGAAGTTATAACAATGAACAATAAACACATGGTGAAAAGATGCTTAACATTATGAGCAACTGGAACTCACGTAAATTGCTGGTGGGATTGTAAAATGATGCAGCCACTTTAGAAGACTGTCAGCTTCTTACAAAGCTAAGTGTAGCCTGTACTATAAGCTAGAAATCCCACTCCTAGGTACTTAGGCAAAAGAAAGAAAACATGTTCACAAAAAGATGTAAGAATGTTTATAGCACCTTTATTTATAATAGTTCCAAACTGGAAACAACCCGAATGTCTATTAACAGCGGGACTGATAAGTAAATGTTGGTACATTCATACAATGGAATATAATTCAATTTTTAAAAAGAAGAATGAAATATTGGTATATAAACAATACAGAGGAACAATACAGAGGAAACAACCCAAATGTCTATTAACAGCGGGACTGATAAGTAAATGTTGGTACATTCATACAATGGAATATAATTCAATTTTTAAAAAGAAGAATGAAATATTGGTATATAAACAATACAGAGGAATCTTAAAAATGTTCCGTTTATGTGAAATTCAAGAATGGACAAAAGTGATAAAAATCAGAAAGTGGTTGCAGAGATAGGGGAATTGACTGGGAAGTATGGGGGGAACTTTCTTGTCTGATGGGAAAAGGTATCTTGTTTTGATGAGGGTTACATGGGTGTATATGATTGTCAAAACTCATTGAACTGAAAACCTAAGGTCTTTGTATTTTATTATATTCCAATAAGTAATGAAAATCCATGAAGATGTATGAGAAGATAATACAAAGAGATTAATTTTCAGAAGTAAATTAATTTGCAGAAGTAAAAATCAGTTTCTGAATTTTAAATCACCAGTGAGCATTTTAAAAATCAATGAGAATGATGAGAGCAGGAATAAAGACCTCTAAAAATCCTCTCCTTCATAAAGGCAATGAAAAAATGGTCAAAATCAATTATTTCAATTGTCAAGATATTGAAACAACCTAAGTGCCCATCAACAGATGAATGGATAAAGAAGATGTGGTATATACAGATACAATGGAATATTACTCAGCCATAAAAAAGGATGAAATTTTGTCCTTTGCAGCAACATGGATGGACTTGGAGGGCATTATGCTAAGTGAAATAAGTCAGACAGAGAAAGACAAATACTGGATGATATCACTTATATGTGGGATCTAAAAAATACAACAAACTAGTGAATATAACAAAAAAGAAGTAGACTTACAGATATAGAGAACAAACTGGTGGTTACCAGTAGGGAGAGCTGGAAGGGGCAATACAGGGGTGGGGGGAGTAGGAGGTACAAACCACTGGGTGTAAGATAGGCTCAAGGGTGTATAGTACAACATGAGAAATACAGCCAATATTTTGTAATAAGTGTAAATGGAAAGTAACCTTTAGAAATTGTATAAAAATGAAAAATTATAAAATTTTTTAAAAAAATCAATTGTTTCTGAACTCTGGGAATTAACCAAAGGCTTACAGCACTGTGGGGCATGTTCAGTGCCCCTCCAGAAAAGCCACTTCTTTTTATGAGTGTTGAATGATTTACCATATGTTTCATCAGTTACAAGGTGGATATTTTTTCATCTTTTAGTATCTCTTTAATCAGAAAGTGTCTTACAATCAGTGGCACATCATAGACTAATGGCAGTGGGCCTTTTTTTTCCTCTCATAATGCATTTCACAATAGATAGCATGTTAGATTCAAAGACGTATGATCATTTTTCCTGTGGGTCCCTTCTATGATAGAGTTATCTTAAGTCTTTCAAAATGCTTAGTACGTTTTCTAACTGAAACAGTTCTACAGGGCACCTTTTGTTCTGAAAAGTCACATGTTTAGTAATCTTACATTTGATGTAAGTCTTATAAGGAGAATAAATGAGCAATGACTTCCTTAAAAAAAAAAAGCTTCATTTATTTTGCCATAGAATTTTAATTTGCTTCCAACATACATCACACACAGATCTGGGGACACCATAAGCTAAGGCAGCGGAAGTCCTGGATGCGGGTGTGTGTAGCTGGGTCTTGATTTCATCAACTCTGTGGCTGCTTAGCTCCAATTAGTTATTAAGGTCAGACTTTATGGGTCAGACCCTTCCTATGTCATCCATTCCGTGGACGTAGAGAGCCTTCCATTGGCAGTGCCTGCATTGCTGTCCTGGGGGCTGTGGAAGGCGGGGAGGAATGAGAAGGGATTGCTTCTAATCTGAAAAATCACCTCCCTGTGACAACTGACAATGTGATCATCTCATCCCTTTGAGTGTCATTTACTTCTCTTGCTTTCTTTGGGTGCATTTGGAACAGAGAACTAACTAGAGCCTGATTTTAAAGATTCATTTCTATTTTATTTTTATTTAATTTTATTTATTTTATTTCTATTGTTTTAATTCTGTAGCTTGCAGTGAACTGCATACGCCATCACTAGATCGAAAACCAAATAGCTTTGTAGCAGTGAGTGTGACCACCCCACCCCAGGCGTTCTGGACGAAGCACGCGCAGACGGAGATCATTGAGGTGGGTGCTGCTGGCCCCTGGCCTCCCTCCGGCGGCTCCGTGACAGTGTTTCTGATCCCGACGGGAGGGCTGTTCAGTGGCCTGAGCACCTGTAGCTGCAGCTGCATTCCTGTGGATCGTCCCTGTTCTTCCGTGGCTTTTCAGTACATTGGTATCTTTCATCACACTTACTCGTCTGGGTGGCATTTATATTTGCCATATCCTTTGCAGTTATTATTGATTGTCTATTGGCAGGCTGTTTCTGAACAGTGGTCCTCTAAGGCTGATTGCCTTTTAAGAGGTAAGACCCGATTCTTCCTTGTCACCTCCAGTTGGCTGCTACTTTTGGACAGGTGTGCTCATTAATCAGAGTTTGGAGAGTGTTAACTCTTAACCAACCCTCTTACTAGGCATACCTTTATTTTTATTGGTTTTTATTTTTATATTCTTTTGAGATGTGTGCTATGTGTTTACTTTTTACATTAAATGAAATGATATGCATTTGCCTGGGGAATTTTACAAAATTTCTTTAGATGAGCACATCATGTAAGTTATGAAACTAAGTGTAGGAGTTGGCTGGTGTGAGCTCCTGTTGGATTTTGTTGGTGACGTGAGCCTCTAGGTGAAGTATCTCCTCCCTGGCAATCTCCACCAAACAAATTGCATTTCCCCTTCTTTCCCAGTTTCACATTTTGGAAGACAGACACTTTTTCATTCTCTTAGAAATGCATTTCCAAGTTCAAGCCAACAATTCTGTTTTCTCAGCATTTGTCGAGCACTGCCTACATATGAAGCCTAGTGCTGGGTGCTGCGGATGATACAAAGACCCTTGAGGCCCCGTCCCTGCCCTCAAGGAGTCTGCCATCCTGTGGGTGAGGAGGCGGGAATGAGCGTGGCTCGTGCAGACAGAGCAGAGTGTGGTCTCTGTTAGAGCAGAGAGACGAGGACGGTACCCGGAGGACGAGGTCCCATCCAGCTCATTGTGTGGGTTTGGAGAGTAACTTGATCCTGTTCAGTGTGTGCAGAAGACACAGCAGGAGCGCAGGGAAGCCGGGGTCTAGCTGGGCCGGGGCAGGCTTGTCCGCAGCTGTGTCTCAGGGAGGCCCTGAGTCAGAGGTCGCTGGGGGAGTGACAGTGCTATGGGGCCTGACTGGCAGCAGGGAGGAGTGGAAAGAAGGGGGCATGAGAGGGAGGTTCTGGAGGTGGAACTGGCGGGGGTGCATCGATGCTGGGTGGTTGAGAACAAAGCAGAAGAAGGCACCAAAGCAGGTGCCCGGGTCTGCAGCCTCCTTGGACAGAGAGTCAGAGAGGGTCCGAACCAGCGGATGCAGGGAGAGGTTGGGTGGGGCTGCGGCCCCAGCTGGCCACCTGGAGCGGGCACTGTCCAGCAGGCGCTGAGACATTGGAGCTGGAGCTGCAGGTACAGACAGGAACCGCTAACTGTTTGGCTGAGATCGCTAACCACCGCCTGAGGAAGAGAGTCTGATGTAATGGCGCTTTGGGGGGCAAGACCGGGCTGCCAGGAAGTAGCTACCTACGATTGAGACACTAGCAGCTAGTCCGCAGAAAGGGATAGCCCTAAGAAAGCCGGACCGTAATTATTCCAAGCCCAGGATTCTAGAAATAACCAACTCTGGCCATTCATATCCTCTTCCATCTGCCTTTGTACATCTTAAAGGAATAACCCACAGTAGTAGATCCAAATACATAACTCATCTGAAGTTGTAAGACTAAGAATACATGTGGACATTCAACTCAGTTTTAGAAAATCCTTCCTGCTGAGGGAGGAACCCTTAGAATGAGCCCTTGGGCCCAGCTTGTGTGGTGGTCTGTTTGTTGTATCTGGGCCCAGAAAACTTTGTCCTCTTTGGAAAACAGTGTTTTGGTTATACGCATCCATGTAAGCCCCATTCGCATTTGTGTTGATCCAAGTTGGTAAGAATGTTAGTTTCTCCTTCTGAGAATGTTGGTGTATTTCAGAAGCAACCAGTTCAAAAAATCCAACTCTGTATTCTGATTCTTTTTTTTTTTCTATTCTAGGGAACCAACGATCCTATATTTCTAAGCAGTATTGCCTTCTTTCAAGACTCTCTTATCAATCAGATGACACAGATCAAGCTCTCCGTGTATGATGTCAAGGATAGATCTCAGGGAACAGTTAAGTACCATGTTGTGGTTCGTGGGATATTCTTCCCTTTTTTTAAAGTTATGTAATCGTTTGAGAGGTGAACACAAGATTGACTTCACTTCTGGCTCACAAATTAATGTCCAAATGTATTTGTCTTTGGGAACGTCTTTATGAGCCTCCCCATTGGGCTCCTGAGATGAGGTCAGATGTGTGGAGAGAACCAGCCAGCTGGACTCCCCAGGGCCTGGCAGTTGGAGCAGAGGCAAAGCAGGTGCACTAATGCTGTCTCCCCCTCTTCCTCAGATGTACTTGCTGGGCTCTGGAACATTTGTCGTCAAAGATCTGCTCCAGGACAGGCATCATAGGTTGTATTTAACACTAAGGTTGGTATTTAATTTTGTCCCTTTGCAAGGATCTGGAATTATGAGGTCCAGGGACAGATGGGGAAAGGCCCTACTTCCTGTACTGAGAGAGCACCATGTCCCCAGAGGCCAGTCTCTGGGCGGGGACTTGGTTGTCATTGAGGAGAGAGAAGAAAAGCCTGTCAGAGGGCCTCTCACGGAATGGAAATGTGCAGTGTTCATAGGAAGTATGCAGACCCAAAGGAAAACCTAGGTATACATCTAATAATACCAAATATATTTTCCTGTTATCTGTCCCCTCCCTAATAGGATGTGATCTCTCAGAGGGCAGGGATGTTCCATGGTTTTGCTTGTATCCCAAGACCTAGAACAGTGCCTGCTGCTCAGTAAACATTTGTGGAAGGAAGGAATGTGGGGAGGGGGGCGGGGGGGACCCCACTATGTTGGGGTCAAGGTGTCAGTCCTTCCCAGATTCATTTTAGGGGCAATTCCCACCCTGACATAGTGTTCTTTTTTTTTTCAAAATAATGTAAAAATTGGGGAAATAGTCCCAAATAGCAAAGAAGATTTTGACACAGAAGATGAATTCCCTGCTAGTAGTGCGACACTTTGAAGATACGGAGATGATGGAGTTGAAGGCGTTGGGCAGGGCTCACCCTGCTGTGTGTGAGGAGAGCTTGACTCAGGACGAGGAAGGGGTCTCGGGGAGAAAAAGCAGGGTCACCTGGGGGAGGGGCCGTTAGAGAAAAACACCCAGGTGCATCATACGCCAGAGCTGATTCTAGTTGGATTAGGATTCAGTGTCAGACGTGGGCATCATCCTTTTTATTTATTTATTTATTTATTTATTTATTTATTATTATTTAAAATTTTTATACATGTACATTTTATAGTCATTTATTAAGCTCTTACTGTGTGCTCTCCTGTATGACCTCACCTAATACTACAACCCTAGGAGGAGATATTAGGTAATGTTAGGGATGAGGAACCTGAGGTCCAGAGAGGTTAATTAACTTGCTCTGCGTTATCCAGCTAAGAACTATCAGAGCCCACATACAAATCCAGGCAGTCTGATTCCAGAGCCTGCACTTTTTATTTTTTATTTTTTGGCTGCATTGGGTCTTTGTCGCTGCGCGTGGGCTTTCCTTTGGTTGCGGCGAGCGGGCTTCTCATTGCGGTGGCTTCTCTTGTTGAGGAGCATGGGCTCTAGGCACATGGGCTCAGTAGTTGTGGCTTACAGGCTCTAGAGTGCAGGCTCAGTAGTTGTAGCGCACAGGCTTAGTTGCTCCACGGCATGTGGGATCTTCCCGGACCAGGGCTCGAACCCGTGTCCCCTGCATTGGCAGGTGGATTCTTAACCACTGCGCCACCAGGGAAGCCCCATCATCCTTTTTAAAAGGAGCTAGAGATGGCCGTCAAACAGAGAGCCTGGGGAGGGACTTTTCCAGGCACGAGAACCGTGAGAGTGAGTCACAGAGGAAATGGTCAGTGGATGCATGTGACCACATAAAAATTTAGAACCTGGCTAAGCCCCACAGCTTAGATAACAAAGCCAGAGGCTTCAGGGTATCTCTGAATGAATCAAGGATTCACTGGGGCTTCCCTGGATGAATCAGATGGGCCCAGGCAGCCAGCAGCCACCCTGAGGGGTCTTAGCAGTAAAGCGGACCAGGGCTAGAGTGGTGTCAGCTTTACCATGAAGAATTCAGAGGCTTTGGGAAATCCTGGGTGACCTCAGCTTACTTGGGGTCCCGGCCTAGGCCTGAGGCTAATCAGAGCTTGATGGTGGGGTGGGAATGAGCAGAAAAGGGGTCTAGTGCCAGAAGAAGATGCTCTCCAGTCCCGATTCCAAGGTGTGTCCGCATCACTCTCCGGGGCGGGGTCAGCCCAGGGCTGATGGGCACCAGCCTCCCGAGCGGGCATTGGCTACCCCCGACCCCCGCTTCACCAGGCACGCCACCCATCTCTGGGGCCTCGTCCCCTCTCAGACAGCCCTCTTCTGTGCCCCCGTCTCCTCACCTGCCTCCCCCGGAGCCTGTGCACACGGTAACTGCTGCCTGACCGACCAGCTGGCCCCATCCTGGCACCCCCAGGACCCCTTGACCATCCAGGAGGCTGAGCTTTGTGTTGAAGCAGAAAACGAAGCGCAGTCACGGCGCCGTTTACCGAAGCGCGTTGCTGGTTGCAGGTCTGCGGAGAGCGACCGAGTGGGCAACATCACCGTGATGGGCTGGCAGATGGAGGAGAAGTCAGACCAGCGGCCCCCCGTGACCCGGTCTCTGGACACCGTCAACGGGCGGGTGAGCACACCGCTTTGCTCCTCTCCGTGAGGAGCTGAGGACTGTCCCGACGCACTTTGCCCGTGAGCTGTGGGGAGGGGAGGCTGGGCTCCGCCGCAGGCGCTTCTCCAAGTAGAGAGAAGCGGCCCCTGCCCCTGCTCCGGGCCACGCGGGCCCCCTTCCAGAGTGCGAGCTGCAGTCAGTCGGGAGGGGAGAGGTGGCTCGTGCGTGTGGAGTGAGACCCAGGTCCTCCCTGAGGGCTGGTTACGGTCTTCCTCTCCCAGATGCTCCCATGCCTCGCAGCCGCCTGGGCCCCGTCTCACACCTGTGCCCCCCCCACCCCGCCCCCCGTGTCACCCTCTGTGATGCACAGCCGCTCACCCAGACACTCTCAAACAACAGTTCTAATTTCAGAGCCCAAACGCTGGTAAGTAGTCATTGTAAAATACAGAGATCTCTCATTTTACCCCAAATAAACCTGAAACATCAGCTGTGGAAATACTCCTGGGCCTCATCTACCACTGCCCTTTCATCCTACACATCAGAACACTCAAAGACAAGGGGAAGTGACTTGGTGGAAAGTTGTGCGTTTCTAGAAGATTGTGTGGGCGAAGTATGTTCAGTGTCCTGGGAGGGGCTTCACTTGTCTGTGGCCGTGCGTTTCTCGTAGAGTTGATGGTGGATGTTAGTTTCAAGGGTTCTTTTATGACATGATGTGCTCTGGAGTCTGAGCCACAGTTTTCTCATGCTTTTCTGTACGTGTTTTTAGATGGTTCTGCCTGTTGACGAGAGCTTGACCGAGGCCTTGGGAATCCGATCCAAATACGCTTCGTTGCGAAAAGACACTTTACTGAAATCGGGTAAACAGCTTCCTCTGTTGGTACTCTTGCCACTCGTGAGTGTCCACGTGGGTTCGTGGTCTGCTTCCCCACCCGCTCTGATGGTCACGGCTGTGCACGCCGATTGTCACCTCTCTGCACAGCAGCGTGCCGTCCTTTGTGGCAGCGTGTCGGGACCTCGTGACCCTCCGGGGAGGGGGCTCCTCCTTCCTTTCGCTCTGTCTCGATGGCGTCGGGCTCGGTGACCGGCAGCCTCCCTGCCCCAGTCCTAGCACCTTAGAGCCGGTGACACGGTCTGGGATGATGAGACCGCATGTCCCGGGGCAGGGGCGTTCGGGCTCGGTCACTCCGTGGGTGTGGGTGTAAGTGTTTTAACTCCCTGGAGGTGAACAGGAAGAAGGCCCGGGGGCCGGGGGGAGGGCCCCGCGGCGGCCTGCGCCTGCTCACCGCGGCCTGTCCGCCTCCCTCAGTGTTCGGCGGCGCCATCTGCCGCATGTACCGGTTCCCGACCACCGAGGGCAACCACCTGCGGGTCCTGGAGCAGATGGCGGAGAGCGTGCTGTCCCTGCACGTGCCCCGGCAGTTCGTGAAGCTCCTGCTGGAGGAGGACGCGGCCAGGTGAGGCCCCCTGTCACGCGCCCCGTCCCATCTGGAAGGCTCGTGGGCGGGGTGGGTGGGGCACTGGCATCAGATGGGCCTGGCCGCACGCCCAGCGTCCACCGCCTGCCTGCCCCGCGGCCTGGGCTCAGTTTGCTCACCTGTGTCCCGGGGTTTCTGTGCGAGGACGTCACGAGACAGCGTGCCCGACACGCCAGCTGTGCCCCTGCTGAGCACGGGCTTCCCTCCCCGCCCCTCCCCTCCGGCCTTGAGAAAGTTACACTAGCTGGTCCCTCTCTGGTTGTGGCTGCCTGGGTCACGGTTTTCTACGGTCCGGGCTCCAGAGGGCTAAGGATGACCCATCAGGACACTGATCCTCTGTGTCTCTCAGCCCAGGGCCTGCTTCACTGGTCCTGAGGCGGGGAGCAGCCTGAGAGGAGGTCTGGGCACTGAAGAGTATGTCTCCTGTCTGCCTAAGAGTCATCTCTGCTCCTTGCCATAGAGCACTGTTAATCGTAGATGCAACACAGCAGCTGCATGAAGGAAAACAGTGCAGCCAGATCCTACTGTTTTAATACAGCTCTTTTGTTTTAATTTTTTTAATCTTGAAAAAAAATTTGAACTTAGAGAAAAATGGCAAGAATAATGCAATGAGCTGCCTTATCCCCCTATATGTGTATATTTTATTTTTTATTTTTTATATAAATTTATTTTATTTATTTATTTTTGGCCTTGTTGGGTCTTTGTTGCTGTGCACGGGCTTTCTCTAGTTGTGGCGAGCAGGGGGCTTCTCTTCGTTGCGGTGCACGGGCTTCTCATTGCAGTGGCTTCTCTTGTTGCAGAGCACGGGCTCTAGGCGTGCGGGCTTCGGTAGTTGTGGCACGTGGGCTCCGTAGTTGTGGCTCGTGGGCTGTAGAGTGCAGGCTCAGTAGTTGTGGCGCACGGGCCTAGTTGCTCCACGGCATGCGGGATCTTCCCGGACCAGGTCTCGAACCCGTGTCCCCTGCGTTGGCAGGTGGATTCTTAACCACTGTGCCACCAGGGAAGCCCTGTGTATATTTTATAGAGTTAATTTTTTGAAACTTCCTTTCAGCTTTTCCGTATTTGTAATATATTTACATAGCTACCATCTACTTTTCTATATATCTTCAGTTTCACTAAATTTTTAGTTACGCCTAATTTCCCACTGTTTGGTGCACTATAACTTGGAAGAATTCATTCATTCATTGTGTTGGTTTGGAGGGTTTTGTTGTTTCTCACACCGGCCACGGGGCCAGTGCTCTACTCACTGTGGTGGGGAGGCGGGGGTCTTGATGAGCGAGATGGACCGTGGGAGACAGTCAGTAACAGAACTTGGGCCACACGGGGCCCAGACGGGTCACTGGTGTGCGGAACCTAAAAGGGGCCGCAAGAAGGAGGAGGGTGGTCGGGGCAGGCTTCTGAGAGACGGTGACACTAAGCTGACACCCGAAGCACAAGGAGGAGCCACGTGACACACGGGCAGAGACACCGAGAGAGAAGGGCCCGCAGCGGCTGAGGCAGACAGGCTCGGGTGCAGACCCAAGGCCGGCGGGGCCACTCAGCCAGCAACCCACGGGGACATCGGTCCCACCTATCCTTGCCTGCACCGAGGGTTCTTTTACATCAATCTTGTTGATTTAATAATAATAAAATGGCACAGCTTTTTAATTTTTTTTAACTTTAGAAAATTTAGTAGATTCCTAAAACACTTCTATAAAATTAGCTTTCCCCCCCGCCCCTCAGAGGAAAATGTGCATAGTATAAAAAGCCAAAGAGCGCAAAAAGGCTTTTAACAAAAAACATAAGTCTTGGGATGCTCAACTTTCTGATCTCCTTCCCAAGAAACAACCACTTTTAGCCGTTTTAGTGTTTTCTGCTATATTTCTAAATTTATGTATAGAGTACTCAATTAATCAACTTCAGAGATTAACTGCTGATTTCCTATGAAGAGGATTTTAGGTCTTTTATACTTTCCCCCCCCGTTTCCTAAGTTTCCTAAAGTGCTTATCCTTTTTTTTTTTGAATCTATTTTGTGTGTTCATTATTCTGATTATGTAGCTATTATTTCCTGCTGAGCTAAGAAGTTTATATTTCAGTTCTTAAACAGCTTTCATTTTTGTGGATATAACAAATTCTTTTTTTTCTTGTCTTCTTCTCTATGCACTCTTAGATCTAGACAGTTCATTACTTACACAGATAGTAAAGGGAACGATAGCTAAAGTTGCCAGCTTCCCAGGGTCCTTGTCCCGGACCCGAATAGGATGACAGTGCCACATAGGGGCCAGGTGGCCGCAGCAGGAGCCACGGGACCCCGTTGCTGAGCAGCCCGGCTCGCCGGACAGCTTTATACTCTGCAGCTCTGCTCTGGTGAGGGCAGAAAGCCCCATGCCTCCCAGAGTCCAGGAGGCAGTGACAGCCCCGGGTTGGGGGGATGGAGGGGTGGGGAGGGCCTGTAGCAGTTGCCCTCAGGCTCCAATCCTCCTGTGCTCCGGGAGGGTCAGACTCAGGCTGCAGTTCAAGCCTTCACGCCCCTGTGGCCTCTGGACACATGCAAGGTCGCCAGGGTGCCGGGTGGAGGCACTCCCCTCTTCACTCCTTCACTTAGTTTTCCCTGAACATTTGACTAAGTTCCTATGAAAAGCCTGTCTGTGCAGTTTCCACGTGGTCAGTGGTCTGCCTTTTTTACAGCCGCTCTTGGAGCTGTCTGCTGTCCTGCCCTGCTGCTGGCCCTCCAGACTCGCAGGGCCTTCGCTGGGCATGACGCGTCCACATCCATCTGTCCTCCTGGTTGGTCAGGACTCCTGAGCCTCTGCTGGGAGGGAGCCGGCGCCACGGCCTGATGCGTGTGTCTTGCTTGCAGAGTGTGTGAACTGGAAGAGCTGGGGGAACTGTCCCCTTGCTGGGAGAGCCTCCGGCGCCAGATCGTCACTCAGTACCAGACCATCATCCTCACGTACCAGGAGAACCTGACCGACCTCCATCAGTACAAAGGTGGGTGCCCGCTCTCATTTTCCCAGCTGGAAATCTGGAACCCAGGGTCACTCCCATATTCCCACTGACAGACACTCTAATGGATTTTTAAAAATAGATTCTCATGTAGGTGTGAGTTCTCTCAAATATGGAGTTTTCAGATCTTAATTGAGAAGACAAATGTGTGAATTGCATCGAAAGTTCCTTCCATGGTATCATCTGCCAAAACAACCGCTGAAGGATGAAATTCAGGAGAGACAAAGTCACAGGCTGTTGGTTCATTTTATTTCTTCATCTTGGTCTAGCATCAGTGAAATGGCCAAAAGGATGCAGGCCGTTTGCCTGGAGACAAAGCAAGGCAGGGTTTTCTAGATTTCCCGGTTTAACTGTTTAGCGGTCCTTATATTTACATATGAATTGTCTGAGTGGAGCTCTCCATTTTGACTCAAAAGTGAATGTGAAATATAGACACATCTTTTCTTCTTGAAAGATGCCACTTGATTTTCAAAACATTTTCAGGGTAGGTTTAGAAGACTATGCTTAACTCATTCCCTTTTGGTTCCAAATGGAGTGACGTTTTTGGTTTTCTATTACTTTATTCTCTATCTTCAGATTCTTCCCTCCTTCCCCTCTTTATAATAGAATTTCAGCTTTTAAGGAAAATCGTAAGCCCTTAATGTGGGGACAGAACATAGGAACCTGTCCCTAAACTTGGCTGAGAAGCAGCCAAGTTTGCAGGAGTGATGACAAGATGATGGTGCCCTGGGTTTGGTTTGAATCTGAAGAACAGATCTAAGTGTATTTCTAAGACACATGGCGACGTTTGCCTGAAGGGACTCAGGGACCTGCCTGTGCTGGATGCTTGTTACCTGGGAAAGTCTGAACCCCCCACCATGCTTCTTCTAGAGCAGAGCTTCTGAGATGTCAGCGTGCTGCTGAGTCTCCAGAGAGTCTCGTGGACAGCAGGTCTGGGGTTCTGCATTTGTAACAGGCTCCCAGGATGCCAGTGCAGCCGGGCCACAGGCTACCCCGTCAGTAGCTAGAGAACCATCTCCCCTGGCAAAGTACAAAGCAGACGGTGGCTGGTCTGCGTTTTGCATACTGGCAAAATAAATTTGTCTTTTTTCACTAGATGGAACGTTTATTTCTCCTGATTGTTAGTGTAATTTATAGTCTCTTTCTCTAGGCAAGTAGTTCTTTACTTAATTAGTTAAGTATTCTAATTATAGAGATAAGATTGTGAATACTTGTTAGAAAACACGGTCCGAACTCCTGAGCCCCCCCAGGATGTACAAGGGGACACGTTAGCGTGCTTTCCGGAGGCCAGAACCGACGCTGTGTAGCGTTGGCCCATCTCGATAGACCTGGGGTGATGAGCAGACCTTCTCATCACTTTTCAGGATTGAGAAGTGTTGCTCCCGTCACACCAGTTTCTTAGATCTTGGATGCCGGCAGGCTCTGCAGTTGGAACAGGCACTTCCTGGCACGGGCCCACTTGCTTTTTATAGTGGTGCTGACATCATGCTGCACAAAATCCTGTCCCTGTGTCAGACCTGTTGGTTGACAGCTGATGATGGGAAGGCCTGGTGTCGCTTCTGAGCCTCCGAGGGTGGATCCACCAGGCCCCTTTCACCACCTAGGACCCCGAACCAGTCTCCTGGCCGGGAGCTGCTCTCCCTCAACGTTTCACCCCCATCGTCTGGGAAGGAAGTGTGCTCGTGGGCAGCTCAGAGTTTCCGAGGCCACTGCTGACACACACCTCCATACCCACAGCAGCACCCTCAAACTGTCCCTTCTCCACCCACCGTTCATGAATGGGGGATACAGACTGACCATCTTTATTTTCTCACATTCCGTTCCTTAGGTCCCTCGTTCAAAGCAAGCAGTTTGAAAGCAGATAAAAAGTTAGAATTTGTTCCCACAAACTTACACATACAGAGGATGAGAGTTCAGGACGATGGAGGATCAGGTAACCGTCTCGCTGGATCACATCTCACTTCCTTTCTCCCTGAGCTGCCCCACATCTGCCCCAGCCTGCCCTGTGTGTGCTGCTGCTGGGCGCTTGGCAAAGAGGCACAGCCCAAGGGCCTCCGGAAGGCCTTTGTGGAGAGCTCAGACCCCTTCCTCTTGTCTGTCCTCCCTCCAGCTTCCCTTTGTGTTGCTGTGGCAGAAAATTGCCCACAGGTCATCCTTCTGAAGGAGGGATGCAAGCTGAGTGTCGCTGGGTAGTTGCCCTCTGCCCTGTGTGACTCTCCCCTGAGACAGACAGGCCCCTCGTAGCCGAGATCATGGTGCTTGGCTCCAGAGGCCCTCGGGCAGCCCGGGCTGTGCGACTGAGGGAACCACAGGCTGCTTGGAAGTGGGCTGGCGGGGGATCCCAGAGTTGTGTACGTATCCCTGTAGCTGGCTCATCCACAGGCCTGAGCCCAGAGTAATGGAGGAGAGCTTTCTGTCATTCAGATCAGAACTACGACATCGTCACCATCGGAGCGCCAGCAGCACACTGCCAAGGCTTTAAGTCAGGAGGTCTCCGCAAAAAGCTGCACAAATTTGAAGAGACCAAGAAACAGTAAGTTCTTGGAGGGGGTCTGTCGTCCTTGTACTGCCGTCTGGCGCTTCCTAGGTTAAAAAAACCAAAAAACAAAAAAGTCAAAACGGGACCACAGAAACCTCCAGCATCCGATCTGCTTTTGCGGGGCGGGAGGAGCTGCCTTACGGGCCCTGTGCTGCTCTGTGTGTGTGACTGAGCTGGGTGGGTGACGAGGCACCCGAGCCGTGGTCCTGTCCCTGGAAAATGGCAGCGGATGGAAATGCACCTGGAGAACGGTGCCCCAGGCGGCGGCCCTCGTGGACGCTGGGGCTCGGCTGCCCTTTACAGGCCCTCATCGGTTGGTTGAAGGTCACAAAGCGTGAAGCCGGGGAGAGGTCGTTTCCTCTCCTGGAGGATGCTGGCGGTCAACATTCCCAGTGTCAGAAAGGCTCACGGGGCTGTACGGAGTTAACCACGCTGAGCAGGAAATTGGGAGGTGGGCGGGGCGGGGCGGGCCTTGCGGAGCACGCGGTGAGGGGCGGGGCCTTGGGGGCGGGAGCCGAGGGGCTGGCGGCGTGCTGGTGACGCAGAGCTGAGCAGAGCTGACGGGTCTGGGCCTGGCCCTGGGGCAGAGTCAGCACCAGCGCTTGGAGCCTGCTGGAAACCAGCGAGCGGAGGGTGCAGGGTGTGCTGTGGATCAGAGGGGACGGGAGAGAGCGCTAAACCGAGCTGTTGTGCTGGACGCTGCGAGGCGTGGGTGATCTTCCCGAGCGTCACTCGCCAGACTTACCTTGACCAGGGGGCGCGGGTGTAGGAAGTGGATGCCATGCGTGTAGCCGATGCCCTGGGCTCCTCGGACCGTGAGGTGGAGGAGCAACGCGAAGGCCTCAGGCTTGCAGAAGGTGACGGAGACGAGCCTGTGCTCCGGCTGATAGGAGAGAGGAAGGCAAGTGAGGGGAGACGGCAGGGGACACCGATGGAGCGAGGTTCTGGAGGAGACGGGGAGGCGAGGCCGGGAGAAGAAGGTGGGGCTGCAGAGAAGGAACAAGCTGGGGCCGCGATGGGGCAGTCTGCGCGGAACGTGGGCTCGAGGGGCTAGAGCCGAGCGCTTTGAGGACGGTGACGCCAAGGCCCGCCAGCCTCAGGAGGACCCGCAGGGCAGTCGGAGGAGGCTTAGTGCCGGCCAGAGCCTCAGGCCCCAGGGCGGGAGTCAGGTCAGGGCTTGAGCAAGGTGACCTCGGACTGCACGGGTCGGGAAGAAAGGTCAGGTGCAGTGGTTGTGGGCCGAGGGGCGAGCAGACTGGCGGAGAGCAGCTGGGGAGTTGGGTCAGGGCTGTGCGCAGGGCTGGGCGGCATCTCTGGGAGGCCCCTGGCAGCCTCCTCGACCTTGATTTGTCCCCACCAAGGGCTCCTCCCAGGGCAGACAAGCCAGGCCACCAGATCCCCCCGAGGATTCACCGACCCGGTGCTCCTCTGGGAATTAGGACAAAGGCGAGCTTTCTGTGCCACCACGCTCTGCACAGCCAGCCGCGTGTCTGTCGCAGCATTGCATGTGGCCGCGTGGAGGTGCAAGTGTGTGACCTGAGGCTGGCGTGGAGGCCCCGGAGGAGAAAGCCGCTCAAGAGGGCTGTCCCCGTCCCAGGAAGGTTGGGGTGTTGATACCTAAGTATTTGGCATGTTAACTTCAGTACCTCTTACTCCCTAAATGCTTCTACAACGTTTTTCTAATATACTATATACATTTTTACTTAATGTTCTACTGATGTCATAAAACCACCTGCAGGAATAGTTTGCACCAGGGGAACTCTCCTTTCGGCGCAGGTGTTACTCGCCCGCATGGGACGTCTCCCTGGGGCTCGAGCACATGCGCAGACGTTGCTCTCACCAGTGAGCATGCTGGGCTCCTGAGTTTAATCGTCCCTGTAGTCGGGGCCTCGACAAATGATCTCCAGAATTTTGACAAAAGAGAACTTGTTTTTTTAATTTTTGTTTTGCATTTGCCGTTTGCTAACAAGCTGCTAATATTTTGTTTTGGTTCTTTTCTTTAGCAGTTTTGAGGAGTGTTGGTGAGTTTTCTGTCTGTGGAGAGTGTGTGTTTGGGTCTTGCTCTCGTGCAGAGAAAGACTGTCCCCTCCTCTGAGGTGCTTCCCCCTCCGTGCCCCCGTGGGCTCCTAGTTGTAGCCTCATAGACAGAATTCTCCTTCCAACTGCAATGTTCTGTGATAATGAATAGCCCTTCCCAGTCTGCTGTGTCAAACCCTCCCAGTCTGGTAGCAGTTCATTGCTGTGCTCACTTGAAGCGAAGACCCAGTTTTGTTCCTCCAGGATATGAGGAGCCCAGGCCGGGCAGGTCCCCAGGTGCTGGGATTTCAAGTCAACCCACTGGTGCATTTGGGAGTCCCTTCCTGGCTTCTTTTACAAGAACCTATGGCTTTTCAGTTTTCAGTTCCCCTTCACGTCTTGTAGGAATGAAGCCAGCTTACATTTTTATGGTATTTAATAGTTAATGGAGATTTGTAAAACAGTATTACTAGGGCCAGTTTTATCCCTGGAGGGCAAACCAAGAATTAATACAACCAAGTGACTTTTTCCACCAACAATGAGATGGCAGCCAGAAACCACCAGGCCTGCTGCCTGGGGTCCCCACTGCCGTTCCAGGCCTCCCCAGACTCGCCCAGGGCGCTTGCCCCGGCCCAGAACAGGGGCTCTGCACTGGGGCTTGTGAGGCACCTGTAGCCCTCAGAACTGCTGCCGTCGTGGAGCTGGAGCAGCTCAGGGGCCGTGGCTGGGCGGACGCTGCTGGAGATGCCGGGGCGCTGCACGCTGAGGACACCCTCCCCCGTGGCTGAGGCTCTGCAGCTGCCCCCAGTTTAGGCCTGTGGTTGGGCTCCCACGCTCGTGTGTTCACGGTCATCCATGAACAGCAGCTCTTTGAAGTGTATCCTTTCTCACTCCCGCCACGTTCTTCCCGTGTTACTAACAGGATCTGTGGGCACACACAGTGAGTGGGGTGATGCTTTCTGTCCCGCTTGTCGGAGGCTTTGTATTTGCTGAAGAGAACACACCCATCTCCATACACACGTGTACGTGTACGTGCAGCACACGTTACGTGTGTTCTCTAAATATTGGCTCCTGGGAAGAATAAATTTTAAAAATCCCGTTTCGAGATTGTATTCCTAAGACTCAATTGTCTTAAACGGCAGCTATTCATTTGGCAGTGATTGCAGATTGGAAAGCAGCGTGTGCACCTCGTGCTGTGCAGGCTTAACCGCAGCCTGCTGCATGGGCTTCTGGCAACTCCATCGTTTTTCACTGTGGTGTCTGGGCTTGGGGTGTTGTTTTTTCTGGGGTGCTTCGGTTTTTGTTTTTGCATGTTTACCCCATAGTCCGTCAGGGGAATGGGCAGGGCGGTTTCTTGGTGACCCAGCTTCGGGTTACCCTGGAAAGAGCCCAGCAGGGAAAGGGCTCAGTCCTCCCGTGTGACCCTCACCTCCAGGGGCAGCAGTGGAGGGTGTGGTCCTCCCTCTTCCCCTAAACTCAAAGGGTAGCTCTTCGAGGGGACCAGTCAGGGCCCCTCCTTACATGAAGGATGGGTGCCTTATACTTCTCCCTGTTTCCCTCAGCTTTCTCAGGTAGTCTGAAAAATAAACTTATAATATTGGGTTGATTGGGGATCTTAGCTAAGAGACATGCAATTTACCATCCCCATCTAGAAGGTCCCACGAAGCCAGGGACGTGGAGTTGGATCCCCAGAGGCTGGTGTTTGTGCCGGGCAGTAGCTCTGACATCCGATCCCAAGATGCACATGCTGCTCGGTGGCAGGGAGGGGGGGACGAGGGAAGGACTGGTTTTCAAAGCCAGTGAGGCGTCCAGGCCTGGCCTCCAGTTCGGCATGTTCTCCATGCCCCCTTCATCTGATGGAACATTAATTTTTAAGCAGGGGAGTCCCGGAGCAGGGGAGAGAGGATGGAAGCCCAGTTTTCTGGGGACTTGCTAGGGTAGACACACGAGGGAGGGTGTGGGTCTGTGCACAGAAAGTTTGAAGTCCTGATTGGCCAGATGAAAAGACAGGTTTCTTTTGGCAAAGTCCAGCCCCCTACTGCAGTCTCCCTTCACTGCGGTGTGAACCACTCTGGTGTCAGCAGGTCTCCACTCAGGTACTGCTTAAAAACTGACAGAAGAGGTTCTTAGGTGAAAGATTATGAGCATCCAGGTAACTACTGGGTTCAGCATCTGTACACACAGGTAGAAACACAGTAAAAATACAGATACATGCAAATATGGATAAAAGACTTAATTGTATTTTAACATTTCAAGCCTCTGCTGTACAAACAGAACGGATCTCCTGAGATTTCCTCGTGGCCATCAGCAACTAGCCTAGCCTGGGAAACACCCCTGAGTAACAGGAGGCTTCACCTCGTGCTGGTTGTGGGCAGGGGCGGGGAGGTGCTGCTATCCCCATCGATGGGGAGAACCCCTTAGAAGCTGTTCTCATCCTTTTTAGTACGTCATCCAGCTGTCAGTCCATCATCTACATACCACAGGACATCGTCAGAGCCAAGGAGATCATCGCCCAGATCAACACCCTGAAAACCCAAGTGAGTTACTATGCAGAGCGGCTCTCGAGGGCGGCTAAGGACAGGTCTGCCACTGGCCTCGAAAGAACACTCGCCATCTTAGCAGACAAGGTAGGAGAGGCTACTCTGCTGCAGGTGGGTGGGGGTCCCTTGGGTTTCTGAAAACCCCTGGACACCTCATGTGTGCCTAGAGCTGTCCACACAAATGGTGACATTGGGATGACCTTGAAGGTCTGACTTCAGACCCTGTTCCCACCAAGGCCTGGGGCGGGGGTTGGTGACTGGCCCGTGGTCACAGAGCTGGATGGGGGCAGACCAGCGACAGAGCCCGGAGCTCAGGAGCCTCAGCCGTGGCTTCATGCACTTGGCTTTCCAGGGAGCGCACGGGGGTCCTGTGGAAGCTGGGACAGTTCCTCTGCTTCCTTAGTGACTGCCTACTCAGCACATTTTGGGCCACATTTCTGTTGTACTCACAGTTCGAAAAAAGAAACTGAATTATTATACACACATAAGATAAGAACAGTATAATTTCATTGGCTTATATATAGTCCACAAACCAGCTTCTAATTAACTGTCATCTGATCCTGATTAAAAATTGACGGATGATGCTTTTTCACATGACTCAGTGTCTCTCTCCACATACGTGCCTCTGCCAAACACACACGTGCCCATAAGCACACACATGTGCAGGCACAGATTCTGGTCACACTTCCCCACTCACACCTGCTTCACTGGGATGAGCTGCTTTTCCCCGTCCGAATGTCTTGTATCCTTCCCGTGTGTTTGCGCAGTAAAAAGACTGAGAGCCGGGGGTTAAATCCACTCATAAAATAAAGGTGACGTTGTCAGATGTCAAATTCTGAGCCACAGAGCCGCTGTTGCGTGCAGAATTCCCCAGAACCGCAAGTGCTATGCCAGGAATCCTGCTGCCCGGGGCTTCAGGTATTAGATATGAAACATAAGACCTCAGCGGTTAAACTGAAGTGAGGCCTGTGCCCTGGGATGGAGGGACAGCCCGGGAAGCCAGTGAAGGCTGGCACTGGGCTCACCCCGGGCCCCTCCTCCAGCCATGTCAGGCTCAGAGGCTGGCCGGGGTCCAAGAATGTCAGAGGCTTCTTGGCCTCTCTGTTGTCCTCCTTGCGTTCTCCAGGCTTCTGTGGGAAATTCTTGCTGAGGTTCAGCCGGGCCTGTCGTGCGGCAGCCTTTAACCTCGGACGTCCCGAGGGCTGCAGCGCTTGGGGTGTTGGCACCGTGCAGGAGGGCAGAGGGGGGCGGGCTGGGCGCTCTGAGAGGCCGGGCCCCGCAGCCCCACCTGGGTGCTCAGCGGCCAGGTGCGCGTGTGTCCCTGCAGACCCGGCAGCTGGTCACCGTGTGCGACTGCAAGCTGCTGGCCACCTCCATCCACGGGCTGAAGGCGGCCCGGCCCGACTACATCGCCTCCAAGGCCTCGCCCACCTCCACTGAGGAGGAGCAGGTGATGCTGAGGAACGACCAGGACACCCTCACGGCCCGGTGGTCGGGCAGGAACAGCCGGTCTTCTCTGCAGGTCGACTGGCACGAGGAGGAGTGGGTGAGTCTGCCGCCCTCGCCCGTCGCCCGGCCGCCGAGTCGGCCCGGAAAATGCGAGGCCTCGCTCCCTCGCAGGGGTCGGGCCCAGCCTGGGCCCGGCCTCCTCGGCCTCCGCTGGCCGTCAGCCCTTCCGGGGCCACGTCCTTCTGGAGATGTGGGAGCTGAGGTGCTGGGCAGCTGGGTGAGGATTTGGGAGACGCTGCCCTGACATCCCGTCACGATGCTGCTTTCGCAGGGTGGGCTCTGAGCGCAGGGTCTGCCCCTGGAGGGAGTGACACGTCAGGGACTCGTGTTTGTCATTTGCTGGGGCTGTTCTTCGGCGGTGTCGTCCTGGGGGCACCGGATTACCGGCGGCAGCAGCGCGCTCCCCCAGGCCTGCCCTGGTGTCCTGAGTGCTGCCTGAGTTTCTGCAGGGACCCCCCCTCCCCCATGCTGAGCGATCCACCGCCTCCGCCTCCGTCCAGAAGACCTCAGTCTCCTGCGGCGTTTGTACGAGGGCTGCTGGGAGGGAGGAGGGGACGAGGGTGCTCCCGTGGCCCTCGTGCCCACAGTGGCCTCCAGGACAGCGGCTAGCAGACGTCCCACAAACTTCAAAACTGATGCCCACGGGGCACTGACTTGCCTTTGGAAAAGCAGATGCAGCTTTAACGGGGAACTCGAATTGTCTCGCCCTCTGCGTCTTGCGGGGTCTCAGTGGGCACGGCGCCCGGGGGGGGTCGGTGCGGGGGGCGGGCTCTGCTTCCTGCCCCGTGTCTCCCGCTGGGAGAGCTGACCCCGCGCCCCTTGGGTCCGCCAGGAGAAGGTGTGGCTGAACGTGGACAAGAGCCTAGAGTGCATCATCCAGCGGGCAGACAAGCTGCTGCAGCGGGAGCGCCTGCGGGGCGAGGGCTGCGACCACGGCCTCCCCGGCGCCGGCAGCTGCGCGGGCAGGAAAGGTAACCGGGGCAGCCAGGCCTACTGGATCCGACTGGAGGACCCCCTCTGCGACACGCCCCCCTCACCACGCCCCCCCGCCGCATGCCGCCCTCACCCGACCACACGTGCGTACGCACCCGCTTCCCACCGCCGCCTCGAGCGCTGTCCGTGTGTCCGTGTGTGTCTCTAACTCTACGCCCGCCACGCAGACTGCAGGGAGGCCGCTCAGCAGAGGGGGTGTCGCGGCACCCAGGGCAGCGGGGGCGGGGCTCTCGAGCCTTCAAGGCTGCGGACCCGCGTGTGAGCCTGCAGGCGCGGCGAAGGCCGGACCTCAGGGCCCTGCCGGCTCACGCTGCCGCGTCCGGGAGGGTCGGGCTCCTGGGCTTTTCTGGTTTGTCAGCCAATCCGGGAACCCGAAGGAGGCCGAACGGTAGATGCCTTTCTTGTGAGATTGCTTACCGTGTCAGTCATCGAGGAAAAGGTGAGGCGTGCAGCTCTCTCTGGATGAGAGCTGGTGGCAGGCCCAGCGGACTGGTCTGGAAAGGCTGGTTGTCACGGGCTGGGCGCGCTTTTATCCGGCAGAGGCCTGCTGCCCTGGGCCTTGCTCATAACCCAGTCAGAGGGTGGGCGGCGCTCCCACGTCTGGGGGCGTCAGTCAGGTTCCTCTGTTCGGCGCCACCTCCAAGGTGGGGCTCTCGGTAGACGGCAGGACGCTGGCGTGAAGCGGCACGCTTCAGAAACAGCCTGCTGCCTGCGGAGACACGGGGCATGACCAGACGCTCTGCCCCGCTGTCGCCTTACAGCTGGGGGCCACGTGCCTTCTGAACCCGCGGGTCCCTGGTCCCTGCAGCTCTGGCCTTTCCCTGTAAGAGCTGGTGGGGTTGTGCGCCGGGCAGCTGAGATCCAGCTGCTGCCGCTGCCTCCTTGCCCCTCTTTGGGCGGGTTAAGGCCCAGCTGGGCCAGGGATGGGCCGCTGGCAGCGGGACTCGTCATTTCTGAACCGGGCAGCTCTCATTCAAGGCAGGGTCTCGCTCCCTGTCGGAGCCTCCTGGTAAATCCTCCTTTGGTTTGTCAGACGCCCTCCGCCTCCAGTCTGCCTGCAGTCTGTGCCCAGGGTGCGCTCTCACTTGAGCCTGTGTTTCCCCGGTGTCCGCGTCCTCCACTCTGCCATCTGTGAGGGGTTCCACTTTCAGTTCCCCAAACCTGTGTTTGGTTCATGGAACTGTTTTGTCTTTGTTCGTGCTCTCATTTTTTTACTGTAAATTGTGTTTCTTTAAAACAATTTCTGAAAGTTCGTTGCTCATTTTTCTTTTAATATTGTCTTGCTTGCAATTTAAACATTTTTCTGCAGATTTAAAAAAGGTTACTGATTGGATTTTTTTTAATGCAGGAGATAGTTTATTTAACTGGATATACTGTTGCATTCATAACTTAAATGTCCTCTTTTTCTAGGCACGTCCCGTATTGTTCAAATATATAGACAAATTTAAGTGCAGTTTTAAAGTTATTTAAAGGAGCATTTATTTATGATATTTAGGGCTTGACTTGTACCTGTGTGTGCCGTACCGATGAGCTCTGTTGTGCTCATGGGAGTAGGAAGCGTTTGAGAGAGTCTGACTCTGCTGATCAGCGCGCAAAAGAAACTTATGAAACCAGATGCCTCTAAATTACCTGCACGTGATCCTTAATTTAAAAATCTGAGCACAGCCGGGAAGCCGTTCAGACCTCGGCATGATCGGGAGGATCGGGAAACACCAGGCTGTGAGCCGTTTGTTTTACTCAATCTCTTGTCCTCAGGGGCCAGAGCTGGGCTCTGTCGTGACTCCCGATGCCCTTCCCAGTTCCTGGGGCACTTGTTTTGGCCTAATGGGCGGGTTGTGTTCACACCAGCATATTTATTGCCTGTGAACAACTCCATGCCTCTTTGAAAGGCGTTCTCTCTTTTCATTCCAATTCTCTACCCTGTCCTGGGTCCTTGGTTTTCATCTTTCATCAAGGAGTCGCCCCGCCTCAGCCCCGCCTGGGGTCAGGGCTCCGCAGGACCCACTGACCAGTCCCCCGCAGCGGGGACCACAGAGGCTCCGTGAGCCTCCCTCTCCTCCTGGTTTTCCACCCACGTGACCCGCCTGCAAACTGTCAGGATTTGGTGACTTCCATTAGCTCCCCCACACACTCTCTCATGCTCTCCTCATCCCCGAAGAGTCCCTCAAACCCTGGACCAGGTTCCTCTTAACCTGAGATCTATGGGTTGCACCCCAGGTCTGCGTACCCCTGAGACTGTGTGCTAAAATCTGCATGTGTGTGGAGCAGTCCACAGTGGTCATCAAATCTCAAGGGCCTCTGTGATCTAAGAGGAGGTCCCTCTCTCCCATTTGATTGAAAGATGAGTCTACCCAGTGGGTTGAACCCCTGATCCCTTCTCAGGCATGGTCCCAACCCAGCAGTTTGGGATCCCTGCAGATCATGAAAACAGGCTTCTAGACCCTTCTCCTCATAGAGACTCGGGATCTTGGAGGAAGGGTTACGGAGAGGCAGAAATCTGTATTTTTCCAAGGCCTGGGGTAATTCTGATTTCAGCCAGACAGATGTTGAACAGTCACCGCTGTGCATCACACACCCCACGGTGGCTTCCCTCTTTGTGAAGTAGGCAGTCTCAGGATATTTGAGCTCTAGTGAAGACGCTGAAGTCTTCAACACACAGAGGCCTTTAATTTTGCTCTATTTTCTGTCCCGTTGGCCAGTTTAAGAAGTCGTTGCCAAAGACAATTAGAAGATCCCTGCCACCGCCCTTCTGGACAATCCAACTTGTCAAAGTCTCCGTTCAGCGGATTCTGGTTATTCTTGAGGATCTGAAACTACCTGTTTCAGGATCCTAAAATGTTCTTTGAACTGAAAAGTTTAGACATAAAATAAAATAAGCTTTTAGCCCAAACGATCCCTTTTCAAACTTGTTTGTTTCAGGTGGCACACCCAGTTAACCAGGAATTTTAGAGTTTTTAAGGGAGGAGAGAAATTGAAATGAGTACTTCCCGATGTGACTCAGTGTAGGTGAAATTGAGTTAAACTTGGCATTCTTTGAGGGACCTGGAGGGATGTTCCAATTCTAGACTTCCCTCAGTCATAAAGGTTTTGTATTTGGCTTAATCGTAAAGATTGGCATGCATGTGTTTGGTATATGGGTTTCATGACTGGACCCTAACCTTTTGGATCTCAGCAGCCGACCTTTAGCCCGGGCTCCAGAGTCAGTCAGGGCGGCGGGCTCTGAGCTGCACGCTCGATTTACTGGTCAGTCTCTCTCACTGCAAGTTTGCTTCCAGATGTCGTGAGCCAGCGTGGGCTCCAGCACATGCAATGGGATGGACGTGGGGGCCTTATCTCATTGTGACACGTTAACCTGCTCTCCCCGAAGAGCGTGTCATGTGGAAGTACCAGCAACGTGAACGCTGGCGCCGGTGGATCGGGCGGTGAGCTCCAGGCAGCCCGACCACCTTCACGTGACTCCCGGGGAGGAGGCAGGCAGGCCCCCGGCCTCTGCTCCGAGGCTCAGTTTAGCCAGCTGCTGCTGCAGTTGCTCTAAGCGTTGAGTTGCTCGTGTTTGAACCGTGTGCCGCTCCTTAATCATCCGTGTCGCCCTCCATTTCTGTGCAGATGGCAGTCCCCCTCCTGAAGAGTCCAGCCCAGGTACGTGGTTTCCGCTCAAGGCTTCTGCAGATGTCTTCTTAGTATTCAGGGCGTGTCTGTAGCTAAGCTGTCAAAGATCGCCTTGTACTCCCAGAGTTAGGAGAACATTTTAGGCGTTTCCTCATTGTGAGGGACGTAGCGACTTTCCTTAGGTTTGGTGAGGGGCCCGTCGGGCCGGAATTGTGGCCAGAAGCAGGCTGCCACGTGCGTTTCTGTCACTTTCCCGTCCTAAACCCTTTTCAGACAGTGTCCACGAGCGCGTTAGGCTTCCTGCAGTGGGTGGCCTGCTTAAGAGAGGGACATCGTGGTACATGACGCTTCCTGTGATTTCACCTGAACTTGCGAGCATCCCATGGAGGGGGAGGCAGATAAGAGGCAGCCGTCCAGATGCTGTGGCATTGTAATCACACAGCATCCTCTCTTCTGAGTCTGGCTGCAGCCTTAGACTTCCTGTCAGGCACTGCTGTGGGCTTCAGGTGGACTTAGTGCTAGAAATGGAATCTTTCTGACTGCATTTGCATGTAGAAATCAGTGTTTGTAACTCTAGTTCAGGGGTCGGCCAACCACGGCTCCGAGTGAATCCCATCCACCGCCTGCTCTTGTAAATACCATTTTCCTGGAAATAAGTCACGCCCATTCGTTCGCGTACTGTCCATGGCTGCTTTAGGGCAGTGCCAGAGTCCAGTAGTTGCGACAGAGACCCTGTGGCCTTCAAAGCCTAAAACGTTTACTGTCCAGCCCTTTACAGAAAAAATGTGCCAACCCCTGCTCTAGTTCATATCGAATTTCCTGGATGTGGCTTGTGGTTTTCCCAGAGGGAGCGTGAGACCCCCAAATACGATGTTGTGGGTTTTTTTCCTCTTACACTCCAAAAAACAGCTACCCAGTCAGCCTGAGGATTACATCCCGCCCTCTGACTGCATGTAAACATGCCATAGCGGGCCACCTGCCTTGAGTCTCGGGTGCAGCCAGCTGTGATTGTGGGATTTGCCGCCCTGTTCCCGTCAGCTCTCAGAGCACCCCTCACTCACACGGCACCGGGTGGTTCAGCGCCGCTCACGGCCGTGACTCCAGAACCCCGTTTGCTCTTCAGTGGGTAATCTGACTGGGCACCTCATAACCTCCCCAGTTTGCTTTCAGCCCCTCAGTTTCTCTCTCCAGAAACGTTAGTTTGGTCACGAGCAGGTCTCCAGCTCCAGTTCCCTGGGCCCTCCCCAGCACCTCCCCTGGCCTGGGCCTGCTGCCCCTTCCCACCTGCCTCTGGACTCCCAGTCCCCCCAGCTTGCCTGCAGGACAGGTCGGTGCCTTCTCGCTGCGCCGTCTCCCCCGAGCCCCGTGGCGGTGACCGTCCCCAGCAGTTAAGGCCAGGAAACGGGGTGGCAGCCTCATGACCCTGGCCCGAGGCAGCTTGGGGCTTTCCTCGGCTCTGCGTGCCCTGCAGTTTGTAGAGCTGAGGGGAGGTCTAGTGGGTTCCCAGGCAGCACTCAGGCAGCCTGGCTTGTACAGCTCTCCTCATCTTCTGTGAGCTCTGTCACTTCCAGAAGCTTTGGTGGCTTGTCCACAGTTGATGTCAGATGGACTAAAAGGTCCCCTGCCAAGGGTTCCTTTAGCTTTTCCCACAGAGCTGTATTTAGTCTGAGTTAGAACACGTGCATTTTCTCTCTCTCTCTCTCCCTACTTTCTCCTTTCCCTCCCCTATTAATGAGAAAAAAAAAATACACAAAAGCAAGGCTACCTAAAGTAGCACAGTCCTGGACTGACCACCATCAGTGAACGTTACAGGTGAGCAGTGAGGTCAGGGGCTTGTCCCACAAGGGGAATCAGCTCCACACCAAGGACGCTGCTTAGTTGCTGGTGTTCTGTTCACAGCCAGACTTTTCTCGATGTGGGAGGCAGAGTGAACCCCTTCACCAACCCTAACGCCCCAGACACCCGTACTTAACTAGCTTCTGGTAGAAGTCTCGTCACTGTCCCTGAAATTTATTTTGTTTGGAAGTTTTGAAGTTTGGTTTCCCCTCGTGTTGACCCAAAATGTATTATCCCCAGCGACTGTTCGCTGCGTAGGCAGATGTGTGTACAAGTGGCCATTCCTTTTGTGTGTCTGGGAAGACACTTAGCCTTTCTGAGGCTGTTTCCGTACCCGTATTACTAGTCCTGTCTCCGTGGATTAAGTGAGAGAACAGAGAGCGAGGCACTCACAGGTATTGACTTAAGGGCTGGTTGATGCTCCCACTGAACTCCGGCGCCCTCCAGGCACGGCTGAGCCCTCCTCTGGGCGGACATCAGGCTCAGCTCCCGCCCAGCGCCACATCTCTTCTCCGGAACAAACTCTGAGTGCTTTTTTTAACCATTCTTCCAATTCTACAGTTTTTTTCAGTGTCTTTTTTTTTTTGGTTTGGTTTGTTGTTTTTTTTTTTTTCTCTAATTCAGCAAAACTAAGTCATTCTTATGTGGATTTTGTTTAAACAGAAGTAGGCAGAGTCAAAAATTGTATGCAGAGGGCTTGCTCAGTCAAATAAGACCACTTGTATATTCTGATCATTTTCAGGTTAAAATGATCATGATTTGCATATTAATTACATATATATATTCATGTTAAGTGGAAAAGAAAGTAAAATTGGCAACACTTGCTCTAAGAGTGTTTACTTCTGAGGTGAAGAATAGTCTTAATGACTGCCTACCTTTCCCCAAACTACTTGGCTATTAAAACTTAATGCCCATTGGCCTTTTTTGACAGTTGTTGAATATAATTGACATGGATTCAACAGAGTTCTTCAAAGAAACAAAAACATGGTCTCTGAGAATTTTAGAGGAAGAAAGACGTGGCTATTATCCACTACAGTCATCCCATTTTACCGCGAAGGGCCCCCGTGGCTGAGGGGTCAGGGGACCTGCCCGCGGCTCACCCACCACTGCTCAGTGGCAGCCGGGGCCTGGGACTCACATTTTTCACTCCTCCGTGCAGGGTTCTTTGTCACTGTGATTTATTTGCTACGACCTTTCTGCTGTAGACTTTCTAAATTTAAGCCTGCTTTTTTCCATTACCGATAGAAACCCCTGTCCACGTACAGCGTGTCTGCATATACACTTAGATCATTTCCAAAGTTTGAATGGCTGTGTAGACTTGAAAATCTGCGTTGACCAAACACTGAGTACAGGGAAGTCCTTCTGTAGGTTTTAGGCGTTTCTCTGAATTTGTTTCTCAACAAAGCGTGAAGCACACAGTTTGAGAGAGCAGAGCCACAGCTCCCTTCTCTCTTTTTAAGATTCTGTTTATCTGAGACGGAGCTGACCATCCTAGCAGCTGCACTGCTCACGAGGCCAGGGCCTGTCCTGAGTGGGGCGACGGCCACGGGCATCCTGTGACCCGCACCCCGTCCTAGGAGGGTGCCCTGCCGGGGCTGCACACCACTGCCTCTGCCGCGCTCCGGGTGGGCTCACCCAGTGGTGGTGATCTAGTGCCTACTTCTGGGCTTGGTGGCCTGTTAAAAAAATATAACTGATGGGGGCATGTCTTTTCTCTTCTAAATGTCTTTAAATAGGAAGGACCAAAAAGAGCCAAAGCTAAAAATACCTTTCACTCTGTTTTTCTCCCCTGAGGTTCTATTTTTTAAAAGTTGTTTTGGTTCAGGGTCAAAGTTTCCTTATATTCCAAAAATAGGAAAACCCCACTAAGCCAGGAATAGAGGGAGTCCGGCAGGAAGGTGGCGGCGGGGAAGGAAGCGCAGGAGGCAGGGACACTGAGGGCTGCGGCTACAGACGCAGCGCCCGGGAGGGTCCTTCCACAGTCGTGGGCGGGGCCTGTGCCCACTGCACAAAGGCTCAGCCAGGCTGGGTTGGCTTTGCTCTGGAGGCCCGGGGCTCTGCCTCGCCACCTGGATCAGAGAAGCCAGACAGCAGGTACCCCGCGAGGGACGGCGGTGCCGGGGAGGCACTGGCCTCCGCAGACACGGTGTGCTCTTGCTGAGTCGTGACTCCCAGAGCTCGCTGTCGTCTTCCTTGAAAGGAACAGGTGGGGCCGTGAGTGTGTAGAGTCCCCAGAGGGGGTGTCAGCGGTCCCCGAGGAGGGCTGATGGTGCGTTTGCTGGAGAAGCTGCAGGCTAGGAGGGCAGAGACTGGGGCTGAACTTGGCGCCACTTCTGGGCCGTGCGGAGGCGGGAGGGGCAGGCTGGGTGGCAGGGCCGGTGCGGGACTGGGGGCCGGGGGCCTTCGAAGTGCCGCCTTCTCAGCCGACCGCCCCTCGTGCCAGGTGAGTGGAGCGAAGCCCTGTACCCCCTGCTGACCACCCTCACGGACTGCGTGGCCATGATGAGCGACAAGGCCAAGAAGGCGATGGTCTTCCTGCTCATGCAGGACAGCGCGCCCACCATCGCCACCTTCCTGGGCCTGCAGTACCGCCGCGACGTGGTCTTCTGCCAGACGGTAGGTGCACCTGTCCCTCTTGTGCCGGTTGAGGAAACCAGCGTGGCGCTGTGCCCTCCCGCCTGTGGCTTTGCCCGTGTGGCCTGAGGCCTGGGTGTCGGCCTTGGAGGGAGGGGGAGGGGAGCTGCTGGATCGCAGGTGCTCAGGAGGGTCCGGCTTCACGCCTGCTCCCCGGGAACCTGCCCCGAGGAGCCTGGGCTCACACCGGCCCTGGTGCCACCTTTGTTTTTCCCTGCAGAGGAGTTCATTGAGGGAAGACGCGCAATCTGTTTTCTGGTTTATAAAGCAGCAGGTATTAGGCCTGCTCAGGCACAACTCTGTTCTGGTGATTTCGATTTCCCTTCAGAGGAGGGAAGAGCTTAAATGAGCATCACCAGTTTTCAGATGCCAGTAATCTGATTAGCAGAGTGAACGGTGGCAGAGGCTCGGTGGGTTCTGTGCGGCTTCCTGTGCCCGCGAGGCGGGGGGTGTGCACGGGACACCTTTGCCCAGGAGACTCGCGGAGGGACCTGTTCTCCACTCCTGCCCCTCGTCGTGAGCACCCCGCTTTCCAGCCGGTGCTGATCTGGATCTGTGGGCATAGAGGCCCTTCCTTTCACCATGGGGAAATAATTCTGGGCTTCCAGAAGGTTCTGGCCCAGGAGTGACCCCAAGGTCGGGTCGGAAGCTGAACCAAAAACAGACCGACCTTTGGAAGCGAGCCCTCCCGTGGCCTCTGCACTCCTGGTCCCAGGCCCCGAGGGCGAGGGGCCGCCGCAGGCAGAGCAGCGCGGGTGCAGGAACCGGGGTGGGCCAGGCGCGAGGTGAGGCGGTGTCTGTCCCCTGCAGCTGACCGCGCTCATCTGTGGCTTCATCATCAAGCTGAGGAACTGCCTGCACGACGACGGCTTCTTGCGGCAGCTCTACACCATCGGGCTGCTCGCCCAGTTTGAGAGCTTGCTGAGCACCTACGGTGAGCCGCCTGGGCTGGGGTTGTGAGAGCCTCCGTGTGTGACCCCCTCTCATCTCCCTGAGTGGTTTTCTGACACACAGGTAACACATACTGATTAAAATGTATCCAAACATACCCCGATAGGTGACAAAGAACTAAAAAAAGTCCTACACAGTTAAACACACACACACACCCGCTTGTGGCCCATTTCTGCACCCACTAAATTATTAGAAGGCAAGTTGCTGGGTCAAACAGTAGGAGTATTTAAAAATGTTGATATTTCCAAATTGTCTTATAAATGCTCTCTTCTCCTCACCTTCGTTTTCTGTTTATTTCTTCTTAGAAGGTAAAAACGATTAATTTTTTTAAAGTATCTGTTCATCTTTGGAGTTCTAAGACATTGAAGAAATATCAAAAGATCTAAAGAATAGGGAAAGATCACAGCACCTAAAGAGCCGGCTTTGCCTTCTGAGGTTCCCACGTGTAGGTCCCCCACCCCTCCCTTCGCCAGGAAAGGGCTGGGAACTACGAGGCGTGGTTGCACCAGCTGCGCTTTTTAGCGCGGCCATAGGACTTCAGTAGTGGGCTTTACGCACGGAGAAGTGAGGCACTTGGCCAGCTTCCCCCCAGCTCTCACTGCCTCGTCCCTCCACCCTGAGCTCATCGCTGTCCTTCCGTGGCCACGCCGAGTCCAGGGGAGAGCGCAGGTCCCCTCTGCCTGACAGCCCTTTCCCTCTCTTGCCTCCAGGGGAGGAGCTGGCTATGCTGGAGGACATGAGCCTTGGGATCATGGACTTGAGGAACGTGACCTTCAAAGTCACTCAGGCCACTTCTAATGCGTCAACCGACATGCTGCCCGTCATCACAGGAAATCGGTAGAAATGTTTTTCTGATTCCCAGAACTAGGGCAGTGTTTTAATCTGTGTTCATCACATGTGATGCACGTTTCATTTTTGCTTTATTCCGTTTTATTCAGCTGGAAACGCTCGTCCCAGCCGGCTACATTGATTTCACAGCCCTGTACAGGTCGGCGACCAGCAGCTGGGAGATCTCCGAGCCGGGCCGGGCTGCTGTCCCGTCCTGAGGCCAGCGGGGCCTTCCCCTCCTTGCTCGCCATGTCCCATCTCGCTGTCGCAGGCCTTACCCTCCTCTTGCTCTGCGTTTCAGGGACGGCTTTAACGTGCGGATCCCCCTGCCGGGCCCCCTGTTTGACGCCCTGCCCCGGGAGATCCAGAGCGGGATGCTGCTGCGGGTGCAGCCCGTGCTCTTCAACGTGGGCATCAACGAGCAGCAGACGCTGGCCGAGAGGTGCGTGCCGGGCCACCTCTGTGGGCCAGGGGCTGCGTCCGTCGGTCGCTGAGCTGCTAGAGAGGGTGTGCTTAGTCCTCTTCGGGCTCCGAGGGCCACGTGGACTTTGTTATATCCCTCCTTCCTTTAAGTTCAGCCACACACCGGGCTCGTCTTTGGTGCTGGAACACCAAGATGAACAGACGAGGTCCGTGTCCTCGAGAGACTTGGGCTGGCAGCAGGGACATGTGGCTGCGAGGATTACGATGAGTGCAGGGAGTAGGGGCCCTAGTGAGGTCTCAGAGGGTCTGGGAGGGCTTCCTGGAAGTGGGTTTTAAAGAGTAAGTGGGAGTTGGTCATATGAGGAGGTGGAGGAGAGACCTGGCGTCCCAGGCCAAGGAGCCTGAACAAAGGCAGGTGGGGAGAAGCCACGTGGGGCTGGAGGCTCAGGTAGCAGGCTGCAGCGGGCAGGGGTGAGGACGGAGAGGCCTGGATGCCAGGCATAGAGCCACACCTTGGTCCTAAAGGCCTGCGCCTCGTAAACTCCTCCAGGGTCACCTGCCAGGCAGCAGGGAAGAGTCACGTGTGCCCACGTGTGCAAGAGTGTGTGCAGGTGTTGGAGTGGAGGAGGGGATTGGGTGTGTGTAGCTTCTAATGACCTTCTACTGGTACGTGAAAACCTTTCCTGTCACGTCATTACATGCATGTGATCTGTGTGTTTTAGAACTAAAAGGTGTCTTAAAGTACTTGCTGTTAAGGACGCTTGGTCTCCAGGACGATATGCCGTATTCCTGTTGAGCCTTTTGAGCCCAGTGGTCAGCGTCCATGGATCCCCAGGTGTAGGGTCCTCCCCACACGGTCGGGGACCTTTCAGTGGGACAGGACACCATCAGAGTCACATCTGAAGAAGATCATCTGCCGGCCATGTGCTGGAAAGATGTGAGGGGTCCGATGTGACGAGGGGGTTGTCGGGAAGAGTCCAGGCCAGAGGCGGTGACCTGGATCAGGCAGGGGCGGTGCAGATGGGAAGGGACAGACTGGAGAGCCGAGACGTGGTCTTCAGCAGGGCAGGTGTGAGAGGTGACGAGGAGAGGAACAGAGCAGGCCTCTAGGTGGGTGGTGAATAGCTGGTCTTAACCGGGAGAGGGGTCACGCTGGGGGCAGTCGGGGAGCTGGCCTTAGGCTGAGGGCGCCAGCCCAGGAAGCAGAGATCTGGAAGGTGTGGCCAGAGGTGAGGTGCCCACTTCAGGGAGAGTGGGCAGCGTCGGGGCCCCCAGCAAGGAGGTGTCCTCAGGAGGAGGTAACATTCCCTGCGTCTGGCAGCTGCTGTTCCTGACTGCAAGAGTGGTTTCTGAAAAAGGTGTTTCTGGAAAGGTTTCTGCAAAGGGTTGAGGCCAGGCCAGATTGGAGTGAGTAGAGGGCCAGGTGGCGGAGGACATGGCAGTGGACGGGGGACATGGGGAGCAGGGTCTGTGCTCTACTTGCTTGTCTGCTCCTAAACAAGGCCAGCTCACCTGTGTCCCAGGGCGACGTCAAGGGAGCAGGCGCCTGGAGAAAAAGCCATTTTGGGCATCAGGGGTGGTCGGGTTGCGGTGGATCCACAGGAGGGCATCCTGTCGCCAAGGGATGACTTTGGGACTGTGAAGAGGCTGCCATGCACGGAGGTCGCTGGGCAGGAAGTGGTGGAGGGGCTGTGCGTCCAGGCCTGGGACTCCAGGGCTGCGTGTTTCATGAGCACCTGCGCCTTCCTCACGGGTGGCTTTCCTCCCGGCTCCCCGCGGGCCTGGCTCCCTGTGTGGTGAGGGGAGGGCTGGGGCCCTGCGCTCCGTCCAGCAGGAACAGCTGGTCGGGTCTGGTCATCCAGCAACAGGGCGACTTCCGATTGGAAGATGGGACTGTCCTGATTCCCCAGCCAGAGCCCCACTGCCGGCCCCGCTCCCGGGCGCCTCCGGGGTGGGAGGACGGAGACTCGGGGCCGCGCGGCGGGGCTGCCCAAGGGCCTGGGTGTCTCGCAGGCATGCCTGTCACAGTCACGCAGGGTTCCTGCTCATGAAGCGTATTCAGACTTGTCACCAACACGGGAGAGAGGACCTTAAGCTTGGGGGAAGGAACGTGGCTTAGAATCTAGACGTGCGCCATAAGGATCGAGAGAATCGACATCGTTACCTTTAACGCAGTCACCGTGGCGCTAGAAGAAAGCGACATTAGCCAACTAACGGTGTCCCCCTGTGACCTCCGAAGGTTTGGCGACACATCTTTACAAGAAGTTATCAACGTGGAGAGCTTGGTGCGGTTAAATTCCTACTTCGAGCAGTTTAAGGAAGTTTTGCCAGAGGACTGTAAGTACTTCTTCACTACGGCCGGTCTCCATCCGCTGTCTTTTGTCCCTTGTGGGGTCTGGGGTTTGCTTAGCGACCTTCCCGGTGCTGCTGCTGACCCTCCCCTGCTTCCCGCCCTGTCACCAGTGTGGTCGGCTGCTCTCGTGCCCGAGGTCACCGTGCAAGACACGAAGGGGCTGAGGACAGACCCTGGGGAGGGCTCGTGTGGAGGCGGGGCCAGGTGGGCGCAGCGCCAAGGGGCCCCGCTGGTGCCTGAGGGGCATCTCACAGTTGCCGTGTGGCGAGGCTGCGGCGGGGCGGGTGGGCGACCACGCCGCAGAGCCTCGAGTGGCCGGAGGCCGGCAGGGACTGAGGGCTGGCACGTGGGGAGGCGGGAAACACACCTGGAGCGCGGGGGATGGAAGGGTCTTAAAGGCCCGAGCGAAGGGGCTAGAAAAACAAGCCTGCGAGATGCCAGAGGACGGCAGGACCGGAGATCCTGCAGGGCCAGGTCGGGGCCCGCGAGCGAGTCGGGGGACATGGTGTGGGCACAGGAGCTCGGGCGGGGGGCCTCAGTCTCCCCATGAACTGAGGGCATGAGCCCAGCACTGGGTTTGGCGGCTGTGAAGGAGGCTTGGGACGGGTGCTGTTGGAGCCATTGAGGCTCTGGCCCTGACCACACATCAGAATTCACTGGGGAACCTGGGAAAATCCTCTTGCCAGGGGCCCGGCTCAGAGTGTAGGGGGTGGGGCCTCGGCCTCGGGAGGTTTAGAAACTCCCCGGGTGACCCCCGTGTGCTGCAACCAAGCTCGAAAGCAATGATGTTTAAGAGGTCAGTAAAATGCTTTTCTGAGGACTCAGCTGAAGGTCATGGCACCTGGGCTCTCAGGATCCCAGATACTGAGTCATCCTCATGTTCTTCCACAGTGATCATAGTGACCAGTGACAGATTTGTCAAGTCCTTGCACGTGCCAGGCCTTCTACACACTTCCCATGAATTATCTAACTGATCCCACAGCACCCTTGGGAGGTGGGCTTGGTTTCATACCCATTTGACATATAGTGACACTGAGGCATGGAGGGCAGGTCCCCCAAGGAATCTGGGTCAGGCCAAGTGGCCTGTGGCCAACGCCCACCTTCCGACTGCTCTGGAGGCGGGGACAGTGCCAGCTGCCCAGGCTTGGACTGATGGGACAGGAGCGTGTGCTGGGCCAGCCCCCGGCTAGGGTGCCCTGAGACGGAAGGGCCACGCTGGGGGATCAGGAGCCTTGTGGTCAGGAAGGGGGAGACTTGTGCTCGACATTTTGGAGGGCGGCAGTTTCCAGTGAGGCAAAGCCCCGGGAGACGTGAAGTGGCCCCGGGGGTACAGGCCCGGGAAGGGTGAGGCCTGCGGGATCAAAAGCCAGTAGCACTGCCCACGGCCCAGGACGCTGGGGGTGCCGCAGCCCGCCTGGCCCTCAGCCCAGCAGTTACGCCCGTCCGTGAGGCCCACCAGCGAGTGCCCCCAGGTCTGCTGGGGCGCCAGTGTCGCTAATTGGGCCGGAGGTCAGGTCGTGCGTCTCCTCCAGGAGGCGCTGGTTCGCGGCCTCTGGGTCCCCACAGCCCCCGTCACACGCCAAGCCCTCTGGCCCGGTCCCCGGAGCAGCGTGGTGCTGGGCACCGAGCAGCAGCGTGAAGTGGTTGGCGTGGGATCCTGCATGCACCGGGGAGGTTGTGCGGTGGAAATGGACGCATAGTTGCATCCCACAGTTGGTGGTGATTTGCAGATTCAGGCCCCCTGGCTGTTTTCTGTAGATGTGACCTCGAGGGTCTTCTCTTCTCCTCTGGTGGTCCTGGTGTTTGAAAATCCCAGGCTTCTGAGGTGAGGTGGTCTGACTGATCTTCCAGCTGGAGAGGTCCTGGAGTGGCCTGGACACTGTCGCGGTGGAGGAGGCTGCCCTTCCCACCTCCCCCAAGGGTGGCGGCCCCCCTCAGTGTCGCCACCCCCAGCCCTAAGCGTCCTTCAGCCCTGGCGGCGGTTCTGAAGACCTGATGGATCTCCCTCACTCCCTCCCGTTCTCGATGATTCGAGCTCCCCCTCCAGCCCCTCGAAAGAGCTGAAAGGAGGCCAGGCGGTTGCCCTTTGCAGGCGGCACTGAAGTGGCAGTGAAAGTAACGGAGTGCTCCCCGTGCTGGCCACCAGGCCCAGTCCCTGAGCACAGGCCTCCCTTCTTGCTTCAATCACACTGAACCTCCGGCTCCGGCCGGGACTCATCCTTCGGCCGTGTCCGGCGGCGCTGGCTGCTGTGGGCTAAGTCCCCGCGGGCGGCCCCAGCTCCACGACCCCGTCTCTCTTCCAGGCCTACCTCGATCTCGGAGCCAGACGTGCCTGCCCGAGCTGCTGCGGTTCCTGGGTCAGAACGTGCACGCCAGGAAGAACAAGAACGTTGACATTCTCTGGCAAGCTGCTGAGGTGAGGGAAAAAATGTTAATAGCAACAAATTAAAACCTCAGCCAGGAGTGAAGAGAACAGATTTCTCCGTAAGGACACAATGAGAGTTGCCCGTGAGTTGCTTACTTTAGGGCTGCCTGGATTCTGATAAGCTTGACACAGAAGCTACCCCCTCGGACGTGGAATAACCAGGCTGATGACAGTTGTCCCCTTCCCAAGCCCACACGGTCGATAACCAGCTAGAGCTCACGGCCTGCTGCATCTTTCAATAGGTTCAAAGGGAGATCTCTGGGACCTTTGCCATCTCTTTAAACAATATTTCTAGTACACTGCTGCTCAGATCTCCTCATTTCCCCTGAAATGAAGTCCTTATAAGACCTCAGATACTTTCTCACCAATTTGTTTGTGGAGTTCCTGCTCTGAGCCCGGGTATCAGAGCAGTTTCACAGCTCATCATTCACTCACCCCTGATGAGGGGACCTGTCCACACTGGGACTCACACACAGAGTTGGAATATTATTAGTCGGGCCTAATTCACACATGGGGAGACCCGCCAGCACCCCAAAGTGGCTGAGAGTCCCCCCGCAAAGACTGGAGCCTGGTGCTGCAGACTGCCCTCTTGTGCAGGGACGCACCTGTGGCCACCCTGCTGCACCTTCCAGAACCTCTTGGAACTCTGGATCCACCACCTATGAATGTAACTTTCTTTGACCCTATTTGTAGTTCTGGTTTATGCCACGTGTCTGGGTCATGAACTCTCCAGCCTGTGGAATTCAGCGAGCACGTCCACGTTCACTTCATCAGTTATGATTTTATTAATTCACTCTTCACCTAGCTCAGGGGCTGCTTAGAATCTTTTTAAAAATTTTTTGTGTATTCTCACAAGATGCCCATCTTCCTCCTGATGGTCTTGGCTGAACTTGTTTGGGTCCTTTCTGTCTTGTCCTTCTCCAGACACAGTGCTTAGGACCACACTGTGCCCTCTGTAGAGTGGCATCCCTGGCAGTGGCTGCGTGGTCTCGGCTGAGGCCTCTTGGCCCGAGAAGCAGCACGGGCCGTCTGTAGGGCAGCCTGCAGCGCCTCTGGTGGTTTTCTGAGAGCAGCAGGTCACGGAGCCCGCTGGCGTTAGGTCACGTGGTTCTTCGTGAGGTACCCATGTTGTTCTCACAGTGCAGCATCTCCTGGGGGTCCACAGGCCCTTGTCTGAAGCTCTCGTGGGCAGGTGTTTTAGAATTCACAGGGCTCCATGTTTCAGAAAGGTGATACGGTGTACAGGTGGTACCTAGGCGTGTGATAGGGTGCACATCACCTGTGTGTAACGTGGTGCACGTGGATGATTTCACATCCCCGGGGGGGTCTGGGGCAGCACTCTGGAATCAAACTCCTGAATACTGTCTTACTGAAAAGTATTAATATGTATACAAAATGGGATAAATAAAAATTGTAGATAGTTTGACATCCACTCAAGAGCTGGTCATGTTGCCAAACGAGGCTGCCACAAACTTATACCAAAAAAAAAAAAGTCTTTTGTTCTAGGGCTTTCTCGATGTGGGGACTGTGTGCCTAGGAGTGCTCCTAGTGGTGCAGAGCAAATGCTCCCAGGCGTCCTTCCATGGGGAGAGGAGGTGCCCTGAGGCGGCCTTTTCTCAGCAGGGGGCTTGCCCTCCAGGCGAGCCCCTCACTTGGGAGGGGAGGTGTGCTGGGTCCTGTACCAGGGCCCCGGGTCGAGCTGGAGGGGAGCCTGGTGGGCAGGTGGTGGCCACAGGGAAGTGGGTCTGCCGAGCTGTTCCCACCCGTGCCGACGAGGAAGGGTGTAGAGACCAGTGGGTCTGTGCTGTAACTTCCAGAAAGGCCTAGAGACTTGGCGGGGGCGGGGCATCCTGGGAGCTCTCTGACCTACCCCAGGGGGTGGGCAGCAAAGGGCTGGTCCGGGCAGAGCTGGGAAGGTGGGTGAGCAGACAGTGGGGCCCCCCAGGAGGCAGCAGCGTCCTGTGGGAGAGGCCCCGGGAGGTGGCCCGGGGCAGCGACCTGTCCCGTCTCCCTCTAAGCAAAGCCTGCCTTCCCGTTGGCAGATCTGCCGCCGCCTCAATGGGGTGCGGTTCACCAGCTGCAAGAGCGCCAAGGACCGCACGGCCATGTCGGTGACGCTGGAGCAGTGCCTGATCCTGCAGCACGAGCACGGCATGGCCCCGCAGGTCTTCACGCAGGCCCTGGAGTGCATGCGCAGGTGAGTCCCCCGGGCCTGGCGGCCGCGCTCTAGTTTGGCTTTGGAGAATTCCTCCACGTCTGCCAAGTCAAACTGCAGGCACGTCACATCCAGTGTCCTCTTCTGAGTCAGGGGGAGAAAAGAGCCGGCGCTGTGTCTGAGCGGGACCGCACTGAAGCGGGCGAGCCGAGGCAGCAGGGAGGGAGGTGGCGAGCTCGGAGGTGGTGAGCTCGGAGGCGGCCGTGTGGCCGTCCTTTGGCACCCGATGTCCCCCGGCCACTCACCTTGCTGTGGGTGCGACTCAGGGCCCGGGCGTCCCAGCAGGCCCCAGCTGTTCCCATCCCACGTTGCCTCTTTTCAAGCCGAGGGGAGATCAAGCGTCCGCAGGCTGCGCCGGTTGGCTCCGCCTCTCCCAGTAGTGGGCTGGGTTTGCTTTCATGAGCCCAGTGTCCAGTGAGTGTTTCCTGGCAGCAGCCCCTTCCCTGTCCCTGTGCCGTGGCCACCTTGCCCTAATGATGTTCTGATTCCGAGGCAGCAGGCGTGTTTGCAGAATGAAACCTGGGACTAAAACTCTGTCCGCTGTCGGGCAATGCCTTGTTTCCGGCACGGCTGGGGAGCACCTCCCCTCACGTACCAAAAGAAAGGATAAGAAGCCTGCTCCTCCTGTCTTCTTCCATGTAGCCGCCAATGCTGTTCTAGTCTCGTCTCCAAGTCACTTCTACTGAATGTTCTGTACCATTTGTCCTCTCACCAAATTCTTCAAAGCATTCAATTCTCTTATCCTTTCTGTGTGTCTCTGCCGTTTCACCTTCTCACAGTCGTACACGAAAGTGATGCCTGAGCGCCTGCCTCTTGACAGTAGCATTTTGTAGAACTGGAACCGTTTTGTGTCCTGTTTGGTCTTTCCAAGTTCACCCAAACCTCGTGACCTCAGGGCTGCCTGTTGATGCACTTTTAGAAAGTTCACACTCTCCCTGCCTCGGCCTCAGGGAGGCGGCGGGGTCTTGGCATCCCTGGTGCGGTCAGCTGCGAGGCGGAGGGGAGGACCGCGCTGGTGAGATGCAGGCCGCCGGCCGCAGAGAGACGAGAAAAATGGAGGGACACAGCTCTAGTTGTGGGGCAGATATTAGGATGGGGTCCATGCCGTAGCCGCACGTCAGGTGTACAGTTGGTACCCCTCGGTCCAGGCCTCTATCCAGTCTTGGCTCTGTGAACACATTCGATGAAAACAGTAGTTGGTTCTGACTGCGTCTGAGCACGAAGGTCTCGGGAGACCAGGGAGCCGGTGGCTCCTTAGACACACGGGCGGCCCCACCTGCTGGCCCGCAGCCCGCCAAGGGGCTGGGCGGCCACCCACACGCGCACAGGTGAACTGGGAGGCTGGCAACACACGAGGCGCTCTCACAGCTTCTGTCACGTGGGTGATGGCTATTCCTTGTAGGAAAATCAGAAAATCCACGTAAGCCCCTACTCCAGTGATTCCCGCAGCTACCCACACCCCACAGGACAATTCTCCGTATTCCTGCTACTACAAGGAACACGGCTAACATCCCGATGCGTGTTCACAGATGCATACGTATGAGTGTGAATGTGCTTAACCCACGCATTGGTCAACTTACCCAGTCCCTGAATAGTACACAAAACATATGCACAAACAGATGCGGTTAGATGTGTAACTCTGCCCACTGTTTTAGCCTACTGTTCTCAGTTAACTGTCTTGTGAGTATTTTTTCAGGTTAATGAATGTGGGCCTTATCATGTTTAGCACAGCATAATTTATCCAATTTGCTGTCCTTGAATCTTTAAGCTGTATACGGTGTGTCAGCACTTTAAATAAGGGCGCAGTGAATACCCTTGTGCTTTCTCCTACCCACGTCTGCCCTGTTGATTTCTTAGGTTAAAAAGTGTACACCCTTGTAAGGCCTTTAATACAAATTGACAGGTTGCTCCCATACCAGTCACACCCAGTGTCCCGAGGGCCTGCCCACCCGCCCTCTGGGCAATCATCCTGCCACTGCTCTGAGCGCTTCTGAGCCTGGGAAGTCGGCCTTGCTTTCCTACATTACGGGCAGGGACCCCGGGGTCCTGAGTAGGGAAGGACCCTCCTCCCATGGGACGGGCATCATTCCCTTGGCCTCCCTCTGCTTCTCTGAAACCCACATCCGCCTCCAATCATGGATGTCTTTTTAAAGTTTATTTAGGTTTTTCTGAATTTTCTAAAACCTCTGCAGTGAACATATGTTACCTTAATAATCGTTGAAGAAGTTATTAAACACCAAAGCAAAGCTCCATGCCATCTCGCCTCTGCCGCCCCCGGGATCCTCAGAGCACCAGCCCCGGGTGCCGTGCTCGCCACCCCCTTGTCCACCTGGCCTCATGCATTTGTTTCCATGTGACACTGTTACCCCTGACCTCTCTGTTTTTGGATTATCCCGTGTGGGGAAGACGTCTGTTCATAGGCTGCAGGCCCCAGGTGGCTTGGTCGGTAGCCGGTGTTTCCGGCTGCGGGGTGGCCAGGAGCCGCGGGGCAGCCCGGAGCCCTAAGGAGGCAGCAGGAGATTTGGCCGTGCCCTGCGGGGGGTTCTCTTGCTTTCTGGCTTGCATCTTACCCGACGGAGGAGCAGAGCATGCAGGCAGCGGGGTGGGGCGGCTGGGGCAGGTGGGCTGGGGGAGGGGCAGGGCTGACACTCAGGCTGTCTTGTGTCTGGAGGCCCAGGGTGAGCACTGGTCAGTGCTGTGCTAGCAAGTGCTTGACAGCCAGCTCTCTCCAAAAACAAAAACAAAACCTGATCTGTCTTGTTTGCCGATTTCTGTGGCATAAACACTCCCACCAGGGCCTGTTTCAGGCTGCCAAGCGACACCACGGACCAGGGAGCTGGGAAGAGATGCGCACGCTTGGCTCTTGCCGTCGGAGCCCGTTCCAGCTCCCTGCTGGTGGTGCCCCTCCGTCCCCAGTGCAGGGGCCGAAACACAAGAGTGGGCCTTCCCAAGCAGCCCCTGTGGCCCCCGAGACTGCGCTGGCCGGGGTTGTGACCGTCAGTGCTCGTGGCATGAGAAGCGTCCCCCATGAGACTGGCACATGCAGGGCGTCCAGGGGCCTCCGGGGGCCTCACCTCAGCACATTTCTTCAGTAGCACCAAAGGGGGACAGACCCCCCCCACCAGTTTCCAGTGAGCTGGGTTGGACTCCATTCTCGGTAGACCCCATCTCACAGAACGATGACTCGGAACGGTAGCTCACACCCTGCCGTCGTGCAGCCTAAAAGCCGAGGCGAGTCTGGTGAGGGCTCTGCCTGCAGCTGATACTGAAGGGAAACGGTTATCACCTGAGTGTTTAATCAGGAGGCAGCTTTGGCGAAGTAAGTTGCACCACCTGCCGCTCAGGCACCTGTGAGAAGGTCAGACGCCCCCGATGGTTCTTCATGTTCCGCCTGCTATTCGGAGTCCACGTCTGGCCGCATGTGCGAGCATGGCAGGGCAGCATGGCGTGTGCTTGGCAGCCGAGGGAGTGAACATGGAAAACCATTTAGTCGGCCTACACGTGTTTGTTTTCAGTAGATTACAGTATTTTTTTCTTATTTTCCCTTCTCTTTCTCTCCTTTTTTTCTTGTAACTGTGCTCGTTTTGTTTTGGTATCCCTTTTACACCCTTTTCTGCATATCATCTTTTTCTTTGTGTTGTGGCTTCATTCCATGTTTTTTTAAATCTTATCTTTTGGTTCTCCTCTTTTTTTTCCCATACTTTTGAAAAAATCCATTGCATGTATCTCTCCTTTTCCTTTACTTTCTTTCCCTTTTTCTTTTCCTTTCTCCCAACCTTCTTCCTTTTCACAGCATTGGAACACGGGAGGTAGTCACCCAGAAGAACTTGAGCGGCCTGGTGCCCATCCGAGACTTAAGACTAGACCCCAGCCTCCTCTGCTCCATCCCTTTACTAGCTCTGAGCCCCAGTTTACTGATTGCGTGGCTCTTCCTGAGCATATCATACCTGGTGGCCAAATTGCGTTGCAAATGAATATCATTATGAGAAATTAACAAATCACCAGAAAAACAAAAGTGCCAGAACATGTCCAGCCACCGTGTACCTAACTGGACAGAAGGAATGTGTCAGAGCATGGTCCGCCAAGATATATTTCATGCCTTACAGTTTGACATTTTGTTGTTCTGAATTGTAAACACCTGCCAAATTATTTCACCAAGAGGACGTGTTCGTTTAAATTCTGTAGAGTTTTCAGTGCTTGTAACGTGTTCTTAACAGAGCTCTGTTACTGCTTTGTTTAGCTGGCCTGGAATTACTTGTACCAAATCTCTTACCTTCCGATGTAAAACTATTTATTACCTGTATATCTCTTGTGCCCTGTTTCCTAGAGAGAGGAATTCTGTCAGGAAAGAATTTGTATATTTGATACTATTCTTTAAATGTACTGCTAACCTTTCCTTTCCTTTTGAAGAGAAATGAAAAGTTTAGATGCTTTCTAACTGGCTCATCTAGATAAACCTATTTAATAGGACATGTACTTTCTGCTTTCATTTCAAAGCGTAGTCCCTGAAATTATAGTAGCAAACAGTTTGCAGAATTATAACATTTCCTTGCTTACGTTATTATTTCCAAGTTGGGATGACACAAAGCTGTGAAGACGGTAGCTCATTGTATCAAATCAGGCACATAAAAATAACATATTGCATGTGACTTTAGAATTACTCTTTTAAATCTTTGTCATTAAACTGATCCAGGAACCAATGCACAGAGTAACAAAAGGCTGTTAAAGTTAGATACATTTATTTTTCTTGAAATAGCATTTTTCATCAAAAAAAAAAACCCTGCATCTTTAATTCCAGATTCAAGTCCAGATACCTTTTCTCTCTTACAAATCAAATATGGTTAATTATGAAAAAAAAATCAAAATTTACCAAAAAATAAGGCCTGACTTTTGGGCAGTTGTGCCAGATGGAGGTGTGAGAGAGAAAAGGTCACTTTGGTTTCTGTTCTTATCACTCTTAATTTGAACATGGCAATGTCTGTAAAATGGGAGGATTTGTAGCCTTAACATTCCTGTGTGGAAAAGGGTGGCTAGACACCTCTGAAGGCAGCAGAGTAGATGACAGGGAACCCCACAGATCCTGCATAAGAAACGGGCGGCGGCTTCTCTGTTTTCCAGCTCAGATTATGTTGTGCTTCTGTTTTGGCCTCCAGCTGGCTTTCCCATACATTGCATTTTATGGAAGTGGATTTCTTTTCACCACTCTAGAAACACTGGAGTGAATGTAGAGAAGCTGGCTTTTCCAGAAACTTTACACCCAGGCACGCACACAAACCCAGTCCACCACAAAATCTGGCCTCTCCATTCCCTCCCCCAGACTTCCAGAACTTACTCTGGGGTTTCTCTGGTTTGGCCTCAGATCTGAGTCTGGGTTCCAGGAACGGTAGAGGCAGTTACGACCGCCGAAGCAGTGGGTGACAGATGGCAGGTGCAGACTTTAAACTCTTGAGACGAAAGGGCATCCTCCTCACCGCTGTGTCCTAGACCCGAGCACTGCGGGAGCGTAGGGCAGCTGAGTCTGCTCCTCACGAGTGCAGTGTGGTCGCTCTGTCTTTTCTAGGATAAGTGAGGTGACTGCTCTGGGGCACAGCTCCTGACATCTGTCAGGAGGGAGTCTCTCTCCAAATGCCAAGTGACTGGTGGTGGTAAGTTGTAGCAACACGACACTAGTCACAGGTGAGGTCCTGCCAGCCTGTGGCTCTTGTGGAGAGGTGTGTCCACCACTTGTCCTCCTCCACATCAAGGTGTACAAGTCGACTTTCTGAGACCATCTCGTTCCTTTATTGGAAAGAGGGCAGGCAGGGCCCACGGTTCACGTTCCATAGCTCCTAGCCTGTTCTGGGTAAAGCACTCCTGCTGCCCCCGGGGTGACACGTGCTGTGCCCGCCTCCGGGCTGGCAGAGACCGTGGGCAGATGAGGGAGGCCCTTCTGACCACACAGAGCGTCCCCTCCTCTTCCCGGGTGCCACGGCCAGCTAGACAAGCACCCCCCCGCCCCCCAAGGGGCCTCACGGACACCGTGGCCTGTCCCCGGCTGTCTGCCCCTGGCTGTCATGGTGCCCACCAGGCCTTCCTGTAGGCTTGGCTGCTAAGATAAGAGAGAAATGGATGGAAGGAGAGGAGCTAAGATTCTTGGTTTTTCTCTTCAGGGGTGGGTCAGAAGGCAGTACATTCTAACTGCAGTCACGAGGTGAGATGGAGACAGCGCACCGCGAGGTCAGACGAGGCTGGGGGCGGTGGTGGTGCTTTAGCATATCTGAGGAAGGAAGCTCAGCATGCCTTTGAGCTGAGTTTTCATGTCGCCGAGGCCTTATGAAGTCAGGCTAAATATATATTTGAAATCTTTTCTGCTTTAGTAAGAAACAGGCAGGATAAAACAAAGGTGGGGAGATGATTCGAGAAAGGGGAGTCACTGGTACTTGGTGAAGGTGTTCAGGTTGCTTCTGAGCTAACGCTAGCGCTGAGGCAGTGTCAGCGCAGGCGACTCTGGGTGTTCAGGATCGCCACGACACTCATGTGTCCAGATGAGTTCCAAAGGGGAATCTCCCCTCCGGAAAGGAAAAACAGAGCTGCCACTAAAATTAGTGGCCACTTGGGGTTTCAATTCTAATTTTTTGTTTTAAAAAATAGATGTCCTTGAAATAATTTATCGATATAATAAAAAAAAATCATGTAGCTTTGAAATAATTAAATCCCTCTTTCTAAAAATCTATCCAAGGCCACCTCAGTGTGTATTATGGACTCCTAAAAATAATGCAGCCATTGTGAGGGATCAAAGTATTCTGCCTTAGGATGGAGGTTGGCCCCTGCAGCAGCAAACGCCAGTTACCACAGCACGGCCTTGCCTCTCTCCACACCTCAGGCCCCAGCCCCAGGCTGGAGCTTGTCTAAACACTGGGTGATAGAGTCAGCGTGCGATCAGCCTCATTAGTCAGATTTTGTAAACTCAATCCAAATTCAAACATTTGAGGGAAAATAAGCACAATTTGATTTAAAAATAAAGTGTAATCTTGACTGTAATTTCATGTGTAGTATATTCAGCCAGCTAAACCAGTAATCAGCTTCTTTAACATGTAAATAAAAGGTAGTATCACAGTTCACAAATTCTTCTTCGTTCCTCAAAGCAGTTTGACATTTACTACTGATAGGTAGTTTTTGAAAAGTGTGTACATTTCTTTGTAAATGGAGAAGCCATAGCTGAAATAGTCCAATAATGTAAGAGCTTCCAAAGATTAAAGAAGCACCTATATAGCTTCTGCTTTAAACAGAGTATTTTTATCTGATTATTGGATGTTAGACCAACATGGTCTTTACTTACTCTAGGGCTCTCTGCTCATATGGCCTAGGCGCTCAGTGCGGATGACACACATGTAGCTGAGGGCTTTGAGGCTCTCGTGACAAGAAAGCATATCTGAGTTACTGAATTACTTAATAACAAGCAGGTGGATACTTTTCTAAAATACCCGAGTTTATCTTCTGAATAAAATCACTGTCTTAGCAAAAATATTTTTCATGTTCTTAATAATGAGATTGTCATTTTCACTTTAAAAGGCTTGAGCAATTGCCACTGATATTTTTTTAAAATGCATGACATAATAGTCTTCATACAACTTGAAATATTTTTTTTAAATCACTGTTTCTTGGTAACTGCAAATTTTACATCTCATAAAGGGGATTTTGTACTAAATTTAGTATAGTTTATTTAACTGCTAGTCTTAGAATAATATAAAACTATAAACTTATACTGTGCTATAGGAAGTCATTCCTATTTAGAATCACTTTTGCCTGTGAATTTGATGTCTATCACAACATTTCCCAGAGAGCTCCCCTGAGGCTCCCATTTGGGAACGTGAGGCCTGCCTGACAGCTCATCCTCCTGTTGAGCATTTGCTTTGCCCACTGGGTTGCCATGACAACCCTTGATCAGTGCAGCAGCGGAAGAGGCTGGTGGCAGGTTCTCTAGGGAAGGGTCCCCTGTAGGCTCTCACTGGCTCACTGGCACTCTTGAGAGAGGTGACCACAACGAGGGCAGCTCACCTGGAGAAGGTGACCTCAGTGGGGTCACTTCTTCATGACGCCCCAGCGCTGAGAGCCGTGTAGCCATCGCACAGCCCGCGGCATTGCTGTGTGCCCGTGACAGCTGTCTCCCAGGTTGAGACAGCATGTGACAGCCGCCTTCTGAGCCAGATGGTTTTGCTACATGTTGAATTCTGCAAGGAAAATCAGCATTTTGAATTTGAGACAGTTAACAGCTGTTGCTAATATAGAAAAATGCAGCTTTTTAAAGGCTTTCAGTAAGAGTAGCATTTTTTCCATTGAAATTGCCATGTGACAGAACCTCTGAACCACTAGTTAGGATAGACCCCTCAGATAACCAGACACGAAATACATGAAACCATTACCTTAAAAAAAAAAAAAAAAAAAAAAAAAAGTTGTCCTCCACTTCGATACAGTGCTGCTTTTGGAAATGCAAACCTCGCAGTCCCATACAGCCTGTGTCCATCTCTGTGCTTCTTAATTGCCTTGTTCAGAAACCCACCATCTTACATGTGTATTGTCATAAATGAGTCTGGCATCCATTTAAATTAATCAGCCTTTTTTTTAATGCTATGAAAATAATCAGTTCATTTCATCTGAGTTTAAGTCTTTTCTTTTTTCCTTTTTTACTGCTGTCATTTCTTGTGCTTGTTTTTTCCCCAGTGAGGGTTGTCGAAGAGAAAATACAATGAAGAATGTTGGAAGTCGCAAATATGCGTTTAATTCCCTGCAGCTGAAGGCTTTCCCCAAGCATTACAGGCCTCCTGAAGGGACTTACGGAAAAGTTGAAACATGAACACACGGTTTTCTCTAATTAGCTGTTATGTAATAAATGTGGGTACCCTCTAGTGTCATATATGAATTCTTCAAGAAGACCTGAAGGATTGGTTTTTACTTTTACGTTTTTAAAACTATTTCACTGAAGAGTCTATGGAGCATGTTTTTTGCGTTGGAACCCATAGCAGGTAATGTTGGGCTCACTAGTGTGGAGAGTCAACAGCTGCCCATTTAAACCGCCTTCAGCCATAACCACACAGATATCAACAGTTACCTGTATGAATCAAGCCAGGTGCGTCTGAAATGCAAAGACTTTTTAAAACGCCCACTTAGGCAGCTGCTCACCTAACTTATTTTTCTACTGAGTAACTCAAAATTGAGCATTGATTTACAATCTACTTTTTAAAAATCTCCATGTAAAACGGTAAATAATAGTTTAAATGATTGGATCCCGGGCAGACCACTAAACGTTAAATGTTAAGGGAAGTTTTGGGGAGAGACGCTCGCTCTGTCTCATGCGGTCAGGGTGAGTGCTTCTGGTGCATCAGCCTGCCTGTAACAGCACAGGTGGAACCAGGAGTTGAAGTAAAGGCTGATAAATCAGCCTGAGATGAGACTTATTAGAAGACAATACCTGCAAAGCCGTCCACACAGTAGGGGCCACCCCTGTCCCTTAAAGAACAGGGTGTCTGCTCAAGGACATGAGGCCAGCCGTCTCCTGTTGCCGTATGCCCCGTGTGTAGTCCACGGCCCCAGGGCATGTCTCCCCTTCTTCCCCAGGTCAGGACCTTGCACGTGGTATTGTCTGATGCCTCTCAGTCAACAATGGGGGATTTTGCGTAGAGATAGTGGAAGCCTAAATATTTTCAAAATCGGTGTCCTCTGGTGGGTTTCCCAATTTTTTGTCTTCTAGAAGACAATACAATCATGTTTGAATGTCTGATGAAAGTGTCTTTTAGGTTTGCAATAATTGTTACTACTCATTCTGTTATGTAAGATGGCTGTTGAGAAAGTTGAAGTATCTCCTAAAATGAGATTTTGAAAGGGATTAATGGACCATAAAACTTAGGAATTTCATAGAAAATTATGTCTGGTCATCTATTATAAGATGATGATGAGTCATCTGCACATAGCAGAGTTTTTTCTTAGTTTATATGTTTTTATCAATTCTGTTTTTATCATTATTATGTTTACATGTTATTTAAAAGGCTGTAAAAGAAATGTATGTGGCACATATCCATGATACTGATCCTAATGACTTGTGAACCCTTAGGAAGTTCCTTTATCTAAAATTCTATATGTTATTCTTTGGGCTCCTCTAGAAATGCCACTTGGAAACATGTAACAAGCTTGGGCCTGGGGAGCTGAAGCACAGGCAAGACCACCCCTTGGCAGGGACAGAGGGTGGGCATCAGGTAAGGGTGGAACCAGGTGACCTTTCAGATGCTTTCCCCCTCAGAAGTCAGTGCACACCTGGAGCCTGCTGTCTCCTGACGCCCACTGGTGAGTGTGAACTGGTGTGGACGGTGAGTCAGTGAGGCACCCTTGGCGCTCACCAGCCCCCGCACAGCTGGGTTCACTGTGGAGGGCGGAGGTGGAGAAACTTGTCCCGCAAGCCCACTGCACAGGTGGCAGCAGGTGGTATCAGATTCTCCTGCTGTATCGATCCATGTGCAAAGACAGCTTCCAGTATGGCTGACTTAGTCTTTCACCTCCACCATTTCATTTGTCATTTTCTAGCATCTGTATATTTCCATCTTTACTCATTTTAACATCAGTTTTAAAAACTCCCTTGTATTTTTAACGTTACTCATACAACTTTCAGATTTTTTTTTTTTTTTTTTTTTTTTTGGTCTGAAGAGCATTACCTGCATTTACCGAAAGGGAATATAGCAAATGTTGTCATCTGTTAGCGGTTTTGCATGTGGCACCTTTATGTGAATATTTTCCTAATTTTGGCTTCATGTTGGATCACCATAAAAGTCGAAGACTTGGCTAATCACGTAGAAAATATTCAGGTTTCAGTATTCCACCTGAGCGTTACTCCCCCGCTCCTGTGCGGTAGTCAGTCTCACGGCGGCACTGCGCGATTACAAAGCTCATTGAGTGGGGGCCACATTGCCCATCGTGGTGGCTGCAGGTACCCAGGTCACACGGGAGCTTTGAGTTTTCAGTTGGAGAAGGAAGGCAGTTTTACAGGTTCCCGTAAAATAGAGGTTCCATCAAGTGCTCCTTATATAAGGCACCCATTTAGAAACGTTGAGACGTACTGAAAGCTCAGATGTGACGTGGATTCTGTGAAAGCGTCTGCAGCACAGTTGCCTTTGGCTTCCTTTAAAAACGTACAAATACTGTATAATAACAGTTTTGTCCTTACACAATTGTATTTGCCAAGCTTAGTGCATTAAGGTACTTTTATTTATTTGTTTTGGACAGTATTAATATATATAAACATATAGTTACCGTTTTATATATTCTTAGCTCATTCAAAGCCATGTATGCTGTAAATGTGCTAGTCTTTAGAATGACAATAAACAACTAACAAGATCATTAAACCTGGTCTGCCTGATTCATTCTGATACGTTAGGAGGACTGGTTCTGTGGCCGGCATCTGGCTGGACCATCTGGCTGGACTGATGGGCATTGCATTGAGTGCTGTTTGTAAACATGAGACATTTCTGTTTTATAATCCTGTTTTCACTTAGTTGGAAGTAGAGGGCAGTGAGGTGTGGGATTCAGCTTCAGACAGACTCAGATCCCTATCCTGTTCTACCTTTCACTGGCTGGTGACTTTGAGCAGCTTGCTTGCCCTCTCGGAGCCTCCCTTCGTGTGCTAAGTATGAAGTTGCTGCTTTTGCCCTTGGTCCCAGTGCACATCAGATTTTGCGTGCACCCTGTAAGAGTGACGTTCCTGTCTCCCCCAGTCCTGTGGAGATGCTGCAGTTAAGCCTTCAAAGCCAAATGCTCTGGGAGCTCCTCTTCCCAAAGACAGACCCCCAGGCTGGGGAGCCTGACATGGGGCTCAGAACTCTCACTCCTGTGGGAGAACCTCTGCAATATAATTACTCTCCAGTTTGGGGGTCACCCACCCCCTCCCAGGTGTATGGGATTTGACTGTACTGTGAGTGTGCCCCTCTTACTGTCTCGCTGTGGTTCCTTCTCTATGTCTTTGGTTACAGAATATCTTTTTTGGTAGGTTCTTACCTTTTTTTTATCGATGGCTGTTCAGCAGTTAGTTGTGATTTTGGTGTGCTCACGAGAGGAGGTGAACTCCAGGTCCTTCTACTTCGCCATCTTGTCCCAGGAACCGAGGAAATTTTAATCCAGGGTCATTGTGCTCTCCAGGAGATCGACCATGTCCCCACAGTGAGTATCAGAGAAAAATCCCCTTATGCCTCCAGCAGGAGAGAAAAGGAACCACTCCTGAGATCTGCATGCTAAGTGTGGACACAGTGGGCAGAGAGATGATTGGCATCAAACGTTCCTGAGTGTTAGCTGCTGCTCGTACCCTCCCACGTCCGTAAGTGTGGGTGGTGTCAACTCTGTGGGTTGCCTGGCCATACGTTGTGTGACTTGCTGAAATGTCACTCCATGAATGGTCTGATTCTTCATTATGTTGCATCTTGTGCTCAGCACATGTGCCCAGGGATCTCCCTTGGATAAATTCCTAGCAGGAGAAATGTACAACTAAAGGATAATTTAAATGTTCTGAAATTTTTGAACTTTTAGTATTACCAGAGTACTCCCAGAAAGTTAACCTACCACCTGGAACACCACCTGCCTTTCTTTCCCTTTCTCGTCGGAGTGGAGGCGGCACCTTGTTTCACTTCCATTCCTTTGATTACTCTGAAACTGAACATCTTTTATATTCATGCTTCTACTTTTGTGACTTTGAGTGTACATCTTCTTCATATGACTTTTTAATACACAGTATATTCACTCCTCTGTCACATTTTGTGGTCTTTTTAAACCTACTTGTCAGTTGTCTTTTGGTTTTGTTGATGGTAGGTAGGGGGTCTACAGAAGTGAAAAAATCTTATGTGGTGATACACACCTTTTTCTTTTTGCTGTTTGTTGTGAAATTGAGTCCTGGCTTCCCACTGGAGGTGACACAGCTGGCCCCCCATCCCTGTCTGTGAGAGGGTGTCATGCTGTGCCCTCGCTGAAGGACAGCACTGCACTTGGCACCTTGCACATGCTTGGTTTAATTCCATTTATGGCTCCTGCCTTTGCGCTGGTACTGAGGTTACTTAAAAAATATTCACCTGTTCTTATTTCTAGTACTTACATGGTTTGTTTTACATTTAGAACAATTCATCGTGAATTATTTTTGGCGTAAGGCACATGTAGAGTTTGCTACAGTCAGCACGGCTCCCTCCGCTAAGCCAGCCTGAATGTTGCTTCTTTAAAGATAAGCAAGGGGAGACGTTTCAGGACACCGGCCACCGTCACCGTGCACTTCCTCCTGCCCCTCCTCGACGCCATCCTGGGTTTCTGCTCCAGCCTGTTAGTGGGTGACTTGGTTCAACATGGCTGCTTGGTTCTAGGGGCAGTGACCGTGGAGGTTCTGATTGGAAGAAGGTAAGGGGGGCTGGCGGTTGGAGTTTCCCCATTTGTAATTTTGCTGAGGACAAAAATGATCAGCTGTTCAAAGGGCCGTTACCTTTGTAACTTCCTTACAGGCTGTTCTAACGGGTCTCCCCTGTTTTTTTAAAATTTTTTATTGCTGTATGGTTGATTCACAATGTTGTGTTAGTTTCTGGTATACAGCAAATTGATTCAGTCATATATGTGTATACATATTATTTTCCATTATAGATTTTTGCAAGTTACTGAATATAGTTCACTGTGGTATACAGTAGGTATACAGTAGGACCTTGTTGTTTATTTTATATATAGTAATGTGTATATGTTAATCCCAAACTCCTAATTTATCCCTCTCCCCGCTTCCCCTATGATAACCATGAGTTTTCTGTCTGTGAGTCTGTTTCTGTTTTGTAAGTACGTTCATTTGTATCATATTGTAGATTGCACACATAAGTGATATCATATGATATTTGTCTTTCTCTGACTTACTTCACTCAGTATGACAACCTCTAGGTCCCTCCATGTTGCTGCAGATGGCATTAGTTCGTTCTTTTTTATGGCTGAGTAGTATTCCTTTGTGTATACATGTGCCACATCTTCTTTATCCATTCCTCTGTCTATGGACACTCGGGTTGCCTCCATGTCCTGGCTATTGTGAATAGTGCTGCTGTGAACACGGTGCGTGTGTCCTTTTGAATTAGCATTTTCTCCAGATACACGCCCAGGAGTGGGACTACTGGATGATGTGGTAACTCCATTTTTAGTCGAGGGACCCCCACACCGTGTCCACAGTGCCAGGTTCCATGCCCCTGAGCCCCCTCCTGAAACAGCAAACAGCAAGTTGGAACCATTTTTGAAGTTTTCTTGCAAGATCCTCCTCAGCCTGATGTGTTCCTGTGCTGCCGTCACAAGGTGGACCTTTGAGCACAGGGTGACCCCTTAGTCACACGGCAGAGCTTCCGGCGTTGCCATCGTTTCTGGCCTGGGGAGTGCCAGGAACCTGGGCCAGTAGAAGGGCCTGGCCTCAGGTCTGGACATCCTGTTGTGCTCTGGGCGTGGGCCCTTCCAGGACCAGCACCTTCGAGCAAGCCCTTGTGGAACTCTCCACTTGCAGATGGACAAACTCTTCCCCCGCCTCCCCCCTGCCCCAGTGTCTTCCCTTACAAGCCTCTATGAAGAGTTGATTTTTCAGGAAGTTGTAGTGCAGGTGCTGCTCTGCAGTGTATGAGACCCTAGTCCAGAAGCAAAAGGTTCCCTGGAAGGGGACAGCTCAGGGCGCCTGACCTGCCCCGCATGCTTATGAGGGTTGCCCAGAGGGAGGGCAGAGCTGCCTCACAGGTATGATGATTACCTTTACACTTCCAAATGTACCTTCCTCTCAGAGGCCCTTTCCAAAAGTAGAAAGTAATTAGTGGATAAAATCCAGTATTTGAGAACAGGAAGGAAAATAGAAATGAAAGTGAAATCTCTGAGCAGTGTATGTCAACCCAAAAGCTCTTTCATTCCCACGAGCACGAAGCAGCACAGGCACCGGCAGGGGGAGAAGTGACTGGAGAGATGGAAACTTCTATTTAGCACACTCCATGCTCCCACAGGATTCTGGAAGCAGAACAGCAGTGGCCAGAACTGACGGTCCGGTGCCCTGCTTACACTGACCGTGGGCAGTGACACCAGCACAGCAGATGTCAGCCTACAACGTGTTTGGAAGCCAAATGTTGACTTTTAGGTGGAGAGTGCAGGTGGGGTCTGTGCCGTGCTCTGAACTGCAGCGGGGCCCTGTGAGTGGGCCTACACAGGCGCCCCCCCGCCCCCAGCCGTGGCCACCAGGGAGACCGCCCCAGCCTCAAGTTACAACTCTATACTGTGCTGCCCAGGGGAGAATGCCCCTCCCCAGTCTATGATGAGATTTGGCAAACAGGTAATAACTTTGTCTTCTTTTTATTACAGCTATCACTACCCAAGCTCCGACACAGATTCCTGAGAGGGTGGGAACAGAATATCTGCACTCCAAATCCCTCCTCAGACCCCTTTTGTGCCTCAGCACTACTTTGCAATGACTCCTTCCTGCACCAGGCTTCCAGTGGGCCTTTTCAGGCAGTCCAGGCAGGTCTGCATTCAATTATAAATCTTTATGGTGCTGTCACTCTCTGTTGTACCATTTAACAGACAAAAAAAAGCCAGGTTGGAGAGGACAGGGACGCGTGCTTGTTTCCAGAGCGAGGAAGAACATAGCTGCATGTGAGAGATGGATGTAGAGGAATATGGCAGGTCATCACTTCCTCCCTGCTGCTCGCCCTGCCCTTGGCTTCTGTGGTTTTCCCTTCCTGGTCTCTCACTCTACCTCTTCACTCTGATTGGCTAGCACTGTGGTGGTCCCTAGGTTTCTGTCCATAACGTCCTTCTATCGTACTTCATATGCTTTTCCTGAAATATCTTATTAGTCATTCATATAGAATAAATTACCACTCAATTGCTAATGACTCCCAAATTTCCAGATCCATCTAAACACCCAACCATATCCCAGTCATTCTACTTGAGTGTCTCGGTGTCTCAAACATAGCATGTCAACACCGAACTCATGCATTCCCCCCCTCTAAGCTGGCTGAGCTCTCCTCTGATAAATGATCTCACCTTCTACCCTGGGGTCACCTTCCCTCCCCTCCACATCCCATCAGCCACTAAGATCGTATCTCTTCAACCCATTCCATAATTTCTATCCACACACTCACAGCCCTGGTCCACATCCACATTCCCTCTCATCTGGACCACCTCCCCATAGCTTTCTTATTCCTCCTTCAAAGCCCATCTCAGGCATGCCCTTTTCTATGGCGATTTCTCTCCACAAAATGAGCTGGCCCTTAAAAAAAAAAATTCCCTCAATCAGCCTTGAATATATGCATATTATATTATGCATATCTCATTCATCATGTTACTTACCTTTTACTTTGTCCAGCATGTTACTTTGAGTTACAACAGCAAGTGCAATGCCTGTCACACAGGAGCTATTCAAAAAAGTTCCCCGAATGAAAAGATTTTTTTTTGATGTTCAGTTGGAATCTTATTTCAGCACTAGACTATTGCTTTTCTCTCTATATAATCAGTTATTCTAAACACATTATAAGGAGCCAAATTCAACAGGCTCAAGGGAGAAGGCAAACTTAATAGTGTAGTGTGGCAAACTTAATAGTGTAGTGTGGCAAACACCAGGACTGTGGTTTTCTCTTGGGGGTGAGCAGGCAGGTCTCTGAGGAATGTTAGGCATTACAGAGGGTTCAGACAATATTTCTGTTGATCTGGATGATAGTTACATGGTGATCTACTTTATAGTTAACTGGCAACATTATAAAAACACTGTATTGGGACCAACCTCACACACCAGTGGGCAGGCACAAAAATTCTGCAGGCCAAAAGGCAGTGGCACAATATATTTAAAGTGATAAAAGGGAAAAACCTACAACCAATAATCATCTACCCAGCAAAGCTTTCATTCTGATTGATGGAGAGATCAAAAGTTTTACAGACAAGCAAGAGCTAAAAGAAGTTAGCTCCAAAAAACCAGCTTTACAAGAAATATTAAAGGAACTTCCCTAAGCAGAAAAGAAAAGGCCATTACTAGAAACATGAGAATCAGGAAAGGAAAAAGCTCATTGCTAAAGAAAGGTAAATATACAGTAAAGGTAGTAAATTAACCATGTACAAAGCTAGTAGAAGGTTAAAAGAAAAAGTAGTAAAATGATCGACATCCTCTTTAAGTAGTTAATAGATACACAAAGCTGTAAAATATGACATGAAAACCAGTTAAGTATTGAGGCAGGGGAGCAAAAATGAAGGGTTGTTAAAATGCATTTGATGTTAAGAGATTAGCAACTTAAAATAATCATTATATATACATATGTGTATGTATATATAGAGAGAGCTATACATAAACCTCATGGTAACTACAAGCCAAAAGTCAATAATGGATGCACATGCAAAAAAGAGAACGGAATCCAAATGTAACTCTGAAGATAGTCATCAAATCACAAGGGAAGAGAACAAAAGAAGGAACAAAAAAGTACAAAAACAACCCCCAATTAACAAAACAGCAATAAGTACACATCTATCAATAATTACTTTAAATGTAAATGAGCTAAATGCTCCAATGAAAAGACACAGGGTAGCTGAATGGATAGAAAAACAAGACCCATATATATGATGCCTACCAGACTCACTTCTGATCTAAAGACACACAGACAGAAAGGGGATGGAAAAACATACTCCCTGCAAATGGAAATCACAACAAAGTTGGGGTAGCAATATTATATTAGACCAAAAACAAAAAAAACAAAAAAACCCACCTTTAAAACAGACTATATAACAAGAAACAAAGGACATTATATAATGACCAAGCAATCAAGAAGATATAACAATTGTAAATATATATGCACCCCACATAGGAGTACCTAAATACATAAAGCATATAGTAACAGATAAAAAGGTACAAACTGTCAGTAACACAGTAATAGTAGGGGACTTTTAACACCCCACCTACATCAATGGACAGGTCATCCAGAAAGAAAATAAGAAAACACTGTGGCCTTAAATGACAAATTAGAGCAGATGGACTTAATATATATAGAACATTCCATCCAAGAGAGAGGAGAATGCATTCTTTTCAAGTGCACATCGAACATTTTTCAGGATAGATCACACGCTAGGCAATAAAGCCTCAGCGTGTTTAAGAAAATTGAAATCATCAAACATCTTTTTCGACCACAATGCTATCAGACTAGAAATCAAGTACAAGAAAAAAACTGGAAGAAACACAAACATGTGGAGGCTAAACAATATGCTACTAAACCAATGGATCACTGAAGAAATCAAAGAGGAAATCAAAACATACCTGAAGACAAAAGAAAAACACAATGATCCAAAATCTAGGGGACCCAGCAAAAGGAGTTCTAAGACAGAAGTTTACAGCAATAGCTTAAAAAAAAAATCCCAACAAACAAAAGCCCAGGAGCAGATGGCTTCACAGGTAAATTCTACCAAACATTTAGAGAAGAGCTAACACTTATCCTTCTCAAACTATTCCAAAATATTGTAGAGGAAGGAATGCTTCCAAACTCATTTTAGGAGGCCAGCATCACCCTGATGCCATAAGCAGACAAAGATATCACAAAAAAGAAAATTATAGGCCAATATCACTGATTAACAGAGATATAAAAATCCTCAACAAAATATTAGCAAATTGAATTCAACAATACATTAAAAAGATCATACAACATGATCAACTGGGGTTAATCTCCAGGAGGCAAGGATGGTTCATTATCTGCAAATCAACCAATGTGATATACCATATTAACAAACTGAAGAATAAAAATCATATAATCAAAAAACAAAACAACAAAAACACAAAAAAAATCATATGATCATCTCAATACACACAGAAAAAGCTTTTAACAAAATTCAACAACCATTTATAACTCTCCAGAAAGTGGCTATAGAGGGAACATACCTCAACATAATAAAGGCCATATATGATAAGCCCACAGCTAACATCACACTCAACAGTAAAAAGCTAAAAACATTTCCTCTAAGATCAGAAACAAGAATGCCCACTCGCCACTTTTATTCAAAATAGTGTTGGAAGTCTTAGCCACAGAAATCAGACAAGAAACAGAAATAAAAGAAGATTAAACTGGAAAGGAAGAAATAAAACTGTCCCTATTTGCAGATGACATGATACTATACATAGAAAATCCTAAAGACACCACCAAAAAACTACTAGAGTTCATCAATGAATTCAGTAAAGTTGCAGGGTACAAAATTAATGTACAGGAATATGTTGCATTTCTATACACTAACAATGAACTTTCAGAATGAGAAATTGGGAAAACAACCCCATTTACCACTGCATCAAAAAGAATAAAATACCTAACAATAAATCTAACTAAGGAGATCAAAGACCTTTACTCGGAAAACTGTGAGACAGTGATGAAAAAATTGAAGATGACAGATGGAATGATACATTGTACCATGTTCACGGACTGGAAGAATCAGTGTTGTTAAAATGACCACACTACCCAAGGCAATCTACAGATTCAGTGGAATCCTTATCAAAATACCAATGGCATTTTTCAAAGAAACACAACAAATAATTCTAAACTTTGTATGGAAACACAAAGACCCCAAATAGCCAAAACAATCTTCAGAAAGAAGAACAGAGCTGGGGGCTTCCCTGGTGGTGCAGTGGTTGAGAATCTGCCTGCCAGTGCAGGGGACACGGGTTCCAGCCCTGGTCTGGGAGGATCCCACATGCCACGGAGCAACTGGGCCTGTGAGCCACAATTACTGAGCCTGCGCGTCTGGAGCCTGTGCTCCGCAACAAGAGAGGCCGCGATAGTGAGAGGCCCGCGCACCGCGATGAAGAATGGTCCCCACTTGCCGCAACTAGAGAAAGCCCTCGCACAGAAACGAAGACTCAACACAGTCATAAATAAATAAATAAAAGAATGTGAATTTCTTAAAAAAAAAAAAAAAAGCAGTAAAAAAATATTTGACTTTTCATAGGCTTTTTTTAAAAAAAAAAAAAGAAGAACAGAGCTGGAGCTATCATACTCCGTGACTTCAGACTATATCATCAAACCAGTATGGTACTGGCACAAAAATAGACACTTAGCACAGTGGAATAGAATAGACAGCCCAGAAATAAACCCACACACTTATGGTCAATTAACCTATGACAGAGGAGGCAAGAATATACAAATGGGGAAAAGACAGTCTCTTCAATAAGTGGTGCTAGGAAAACTGGACAGCAACATGTAAAAGAATGAAATTAGAACATTTTCTCTCACCATATACAAAAAAAAAACTCAAAATGGATTAGAGACCTAAGTGTAAGACTGGAAACCATAAAAAAAATCCTAGAAGAAAACATAGAACACTTTGATAAATTGTAGCAATTTTTTAGATCTGTCTCATAAGGCAAAGGAAACAAAAGCAAAAATAAACAAATGGGATCTAATTAAACTTAAAAGCTTTTGTAGAGTAAAGGAAACCACTGACAGAATGAAAAGACAACCTACTGAATGAGAGAAAATATTTGAAAATGATAAGACCAATAAGGGGTTGATATCTAAAATATATAAAGAGCTCATACAACTCAATATCAAAAAAAAAAACAACCTGATTTAAAAATGGGCAGAAAACCTGAAAAGATATTTTTCCAAAGACAACATACAGATGGCCAACAGGCATATGTCATATTAGTAATATGACATTACTAATATCACTAATCATCAGAGAAATGCAAATCAAAACCACAATATCACCTCACACCTGTCAAAATGGCTATCATCAAAAAGAACACCAATAACAAATGTTGGTGAGGAGGTGGAAAAAAGGGAGCCCATGTACTCTGTTGGTGGGAATGTAAATTGGTGCAGTCACTATGGAAACAGTATGGAGATTCCTCAAAAAACTAAAACTAGAACTACTGTATGAGCCAGTAATTCTGCTCCTGGGTATATAGCCAAAGAAAATGAAAACACTAATTTGAAAAGATTAATGTGCCCCAATGTTCACAGCAGCATTATTTACAATAGCCAATGTATGCAAGCAACCTAAGTGTCCGTTAACAGATATGTGGATAAAGAAGACGTGGTGTGTATATATATATGTACACACACACACACACACACACACACACACACACACACACTAGACTACTACTCAGCCATAAAAAAGAATGAAACTTTGCCATTTGCAACAATGTAGACAGACCTGGAGGACATTATGCTTAGTGAAATAAGACAAAGACAAAAACTATTTATCACTTATATCTGTAATCTAAAAAATAAAACAAATGAATATAACAAAACAACCAGACTCACAGATATAATAGAGAATTAGTGGTTACTAGAGGGAAGGGGGGAGGGGCAAGACAGGGATACAGGATTAAGAAGTACAAACTACTATGTATAAACTACAAGAATATATTGGGGGCTTTCCTGGTGATGCAGTGGTTAAGAACCCACCTGCCAATGCAGGGGACACGGGTTCGAGCCCTGGTCCGGGAAGATCCCACATGCCGCGGAGCCACTAAGCCCATGCGCCACAACTACTGAGCCCACGTGCCACAACTACTGAAGCCCACCCGCCTAGAACCTGTGCTCCGCCACAAGAGAAGCCATCACAATGAGAAGCCCGGGCACCGCAAGGAAGAGTAACCCTCGCTCACCGCAACTAGAGAAAGCCCGCGCGCAGCAGCAAAGACCCAACACAGCCATAAATAAATAAATAAATATTTTTTTAAAAAAAAGAATATATTGTACAGCACAGAAAATATAGCCAATATTTTATAATAACTTTAAATGGATTATAATCTATAAAAATTTTGAATCACTGTGTTGTACACTTGAAACTAATAAAACATTGTAAATCAACTAGGCCTCAATGAAAAAAACAACACCCTATGTACTTTTCTGTTATATTTAACAATAAAAATTACATGTTAATCCATCATTCAATGAAAAATCTGAAAAGAAAATTTAAAAAACAATTCCACTTACAACAGAGTCAAAAGGAGTAAGATAATTAGGAATAAACCTAACAACAGACACAAAAGTCTTACATACTGAAAACGACAAAAAGTTGCTGAAAAAAATTAAAGAAGACACCAATAAATGGAAAAAAAATCCCATATGAATGGATTGGAAGAATTTATATTGTTAAGATGCCAGTACTATCCAAAGTGTACAGATTCAACATACTCCCTGTCAAAATCCCATTGGTGTTTTTTGCAGAAATAGAAAAATCCATTCTAAAATTCACATGGAATCTCAAGGGACTCTGAATAGCCAAAACAATCTTGAAAAAGAACAAAGTTGGACGTCTAGTACATCCTGATTTCAAAACTTAATAGAAAACGACAGTAATCAAAACAGTGTGGCACTGGCTTAAAGACAGACACACAGTGCAGTGGAATAAAAAGGCCAGAAATAAACGCTGGTATAGATGGGCAAATAATTTTCAACAATGTAGAAGACCATTCAATGAGGAAAGGATGATCTTCTCAGTAGTGTTGGGAAAACTGGATATCCACATGCAAAAGACTGAAATTGGACCCTTACCTTCTACATATCAACTCAAATTGGAACAAAGACCTAAACATAAGAAGTAAAACGATACAGCTCCTAGGAGAAAACTTAGGGGAAGAGCTTTCTTGGACAGGGCAATGATTTCTTGGCTACAACACCAAAAGCACAGGCAACAAAAGTAAAAACAGATAAACTGGACTATATCAAAATTGCAAACTATGCATCAAAAGAACACAATCAACAGAGTGAAAAGAAATGGGAGAAAACATATCCAAATCATATATGTGGTAAGGAGTTAATATCATAATATACAAAGAACATCTAGAACTTAACAACAAAAGAGCAAACAACACTTTTTAAAAATGGGCAAAGAACTTGAATAGATATTTCTCCAAAGAAGATCTACAAATAGTTAACAAAGACCTGAAATGATAAAATGGTGCTCAACATCAGTAGAATTGGTGGTTACCTGGGGGTGGGAGGGAGGACAGGGTAATGGGGAGGAGTTTAATTGGTACAGAGTTTCAGTTTTGCAAGATGAGAAGAGTTCTGGTGACTGGTTCCATAACAAGCTGAATTACATAACACTATTGAACTCTATACTTAAAAATGGTTAAGATGTTAAATTTTTCATTATGTATATTTTATCACAACTAAAATTTAAAAATATAGGCACTAATAAAGGTATCAGAAATTATGCTGTAAATGGATTATAGACTTACATGTCAGCTAAAACTATAAAACTCTCAGATGAAAACAGGAATAAATTTCCATAAGCTTGGAAGAGGCAGTAGTTTCCTTTAGATACACCAAAAGGAAAAATTGGAATTCATCAAAATTAACAACTGTGCTCCAAAAGACAGCATCAAGAAAGTGAAGATAAACTACAAACTGGGAGAAAACATGTCAAAGGCCAATCATTTGTCTTTAAAAGGAACTTGTATACCTAATATACAAAAAAAAAACCCCACAAAAAATGACAATAAAAAGACAACTCAAATGAAAAATGGACAAAGGATCTGAATAGACATTTTTACAAACATATACAAATGGCCAATAAGCACATGAAAACATGCTCAATATCATTAGCCATTAGGGAAATGCCAATCAAAATCCCAATTTGATAACACTTCATACCAAATAGAATGACTGCAGTCAAAAAGATGAAAAATATATTGAGGTGCTCCTATGTTGGGTGCATATTTATTTACAATTCTTATCTTTTTCTTGGACTGATCCCTTGATCATTATGTAGTGTCCTTCCTTGTTTCTTGTAACAGTCTTTATTTTAAAGTCCACTTTGTTTGATATGAGTATTGCTACTCCAGCTTTCTTTTGATTTCCATTTGCATGGAATGTATTTTTCCATATCCTCACTTTCAGTCTGTATGTGTCCCTAGGTCTGAAGCAGGTCTCTTGTAGACAGCATACCTATGAGTCTTGTTTTGCACCCAACATAGGAGCACATGAATATATAAGGCAAATGCTAACAAACATAAAAGGGGAAATTGACAGTAACACAGAAACAGTGGGGGACTTTAACACCCCACTTACACCAATGGACAGATCATCCAGACAGAAAATTAATAAGGAAACACAAGCCTTAAATGACACATTAGACCAGATAGACTTAACTGATATTTATAGGACATTCCATCCAAAAGCAGCAGAATACACTTTCTTCTCAAGCGCACAGGGAACATTCTCCTGGATAGATCACATCTGGAGTCACAAATCAAGCCTTGGGAAATTTAGAAAAATTGAAATCATATCAAGCATCTTTTCCAACCACATCGCTATGAGATTAGAAATCAGCTACAGGAAAAAAAACTGTAAAAAAACACAAACATATGGAGGCTAAACAATATGTTACTATGTAACCAATGGAACACTGAAGAAATCAAAGAGGAATTCAAAAAATACCTACAAACAACAATGTAAACATGACGATCCAAAACCTATGGGGTGCAGCTAAAGCAGTTCTAAGAAGGAAGTTTACAGCAATACAATCTTACTTCAAGAAGCAAGAAAAATCTCAAATAACCTAACCTTATACCTAAAGCAACTACAGAAAGAAGAATAAACAAAACCCAGAGTTAGCAGAAGAAAAGAAATCATAAAGATCAGAGCAGAAATAAATGAAATAGAGACAAAGAAAACAATAGCAAAGATCAATGAAACTAAAAGCTGGTTCTTTGAGAAGATAAACAAAATTGATAAAACTTTAGGCAGACTCATCAAGAAAAAAAGGGAGAAACTGAAATTGAAACTGTGATTAAAAATCTTCCAACAAACAAAAGTCCAGGACTAGATGGCTTCACAGGTGAATTCTTGTAAACTAAATGTTAACACCTACCCTTCTGAAACTCTTCCAAAAAATTGCAGAGGAAGAAACACTCCCAAGCTCATTCTGCAAGGCCAACATCACCCTGATACCAAAACCAGACAAAGCTATCACAAAAAAAGAAAATTACAGGCCAATATCACTGATGAACAGATGCAAAAATCCTCAACAAAATACTAGCAAACCAAATCCAACAACACATTAGAAGGATGATACAACATGATCAAGAGGGATTCATCCAGGGATGCAAGGATTTTTCAATATCTGCAAATCAGTGTGATAAACCACATCAACAAATTGAAGAATAAAAACCATATGATCACCTCAATAGATGCAGAAAAGGCTTTTGACAAAATTCAATACACACTTATGATAAAAACTCCAGAAAGTGGGCACAGAGGGAACCTACCTCAACATAATAAAGGCCATATATGACAAACCCAGAGCGAATGTCATTCTCAATGGTGAAAAACTGAAAGCACTTCCTCTAAGATCAGGAACAAGACAAGGATGTACACTCTTGCCACTTTTATTCAACATAGTTTTGGAAGTCCTAGCCACGGCTATCAGAGAAGAAAAAGGAATCCAAATTGGAAAAGAAGAAGTAAAACTGTCACTATTTGCAGATGATATGATACTATATGCAGAAAATCCTAAAGATGCTACCAGAAAACTACTAAAGCTCATCAATGAATCTGGTAAAGTTGCAGGATACAAAATTAATACACAGAAATCTCTTGCATTCCTATATATTAACAACAAAATATCAGAAAGAGAAATCAAGGAAACAATCCCATTTACCATCTCATCAAAAAGAATAAAATAACCTAGGGCTAAACCTACCTAAGGAGGCAAAAGACCTGTACTCAGAAAACTATAAGATACTGATGAAAGAAATCAAAGATGACACAAACAGATGGAGAGATATACCATGTTCTTGGATTGGAAGGCTCAATATTGTGAAAATGACTACACTACCCCAAGCAATCCACAGATTCAATGTAATCCCTATCAAATTACCAAAGGCATTTTTCACCGAATTAGAACAAGAAATTTTACAATTTGTATGGAATCACAAAAGACCCCAAGTAGCTAAAGCAATCTTGAGAAAAAAAAGCTGAGCTGGAGCAATCAGGCTCCCTGACTTCAGACTATACTACAAAGCTACAGTCATCAAAACAGTATGGTACTGGCACAAAAACAGAAATACTGATCAATGGAACAGGACAGAAAGCCCAGAGATAAACCCACACACCTGTGGTGACCTAATCTATGACAAAGGAAGCAAGAATACACAATGGAGAAAAAACAGTCTCTTCAGTAAGTGGTGCTGGGAAAACTGGACAGCTACATGTAAATGAATGAAATTAAAACACTCCCTAACACCATACACAAAAATAAACTCAAAATGGATTAAAGACCTTGTAAAACTCTTAGAGGAAAACATAGTCAAAACACTCTTTGACATAAATCACAGCAAGATCTTTCTTGATCCACCTCCTCGAGTAATGAAAATAAAAAACAAACAAATGGGACCTAATGAAACTTAAAAGCTTTTGCACAGTGAAGGAAACCATAAACAAAACAAAAAGACAGTCTTCAAAATGGGAGAAAATATTTGCAAACGAAGCAACCGACAAGGGATTAATCTCCAAAATATACAAACAGCTTATGCAGCTCAATAATAAAAAAACAAACAACTCAATCAAAAAATTGGCAGAAGATCTAAATAGACATTTCTCCAAAGAAGACATACAGATGGCTAAAAAGCACATGAAAAGATGCTCAACATCACTAATTATTAGAGAAATGCAAATCAAAACTACAATGAGGTATCACCTGACACCAGTCAGAATGGCCATCATCAAAAAATCTACAAGCAATAAATACCGGAGAGGCTATGGAGAAAAGGGAACCCCCCTACACTGTTGGTGGGAAGGTAAATTGGTACAGCCACTATGGAGAATAGTATAGAGGTTCCTTAAAAAATTAAAAATAGAGCTACTATATGATCCAGCAATCCCACTCCTGGGCATATATCTGGAGAAAACCATAATTCAGAAAGATACATGGGGACTTCCCAATGGTTAAGAATCCACCTGCCAATGCAGGGGACACAGGTTTGAGCCATGGTCTGGGAAGATCCCACATGATGCAGAACAACTAAGCCCATGCACCACAACTACTGAGTCTGCGCTCTAGAGCCACAACTACTGAAGCCCGCATGCCTAGAGCCCTGCTCCGCAACAAGAGAAGCCACTGCAGTGAGAAGCCCGCACACCACAACGAAGAGTAGCCCCTGCTCACCACAACTAGAGAAAGCCCGTGCACAGCAACAAAGACGCAACACAGCCATAAATAAATAAACAAAAAGATACAAGCACCCCAATATTCGTTACAGCACTATTTACAATAGCCAGGACATGGAAGCAACCCAAATGTCCATCAACAGAGGAATGGATAAAGAAGGTGTGGTACATATATACAATGGAATATTACTCAGCCATAAAAAAGAACGAAATAATGCCGTCTGCAGCAAGATGGATGATCCTAGAGACTGTCATACCGAGTGAAGTAGGTCAGACAGAGAAAGACAAATATGGTATGATATGGCTTATACGTGGAATCTAAGAAAAGGGTACAAATGAACTTACCTACAAAACAGAAATAAAGTTACAGATGTAGAAAACAAGCTTATGGTTACCAGGGGGTAAGGGGGGGAGCGGGGATAAATTGGGAGATAGGGATAGACATATACACACTACTATATATAAAATAGATAACTAAGAAGGACCTACTGTATAGCACAGGAAACTCTACTCAGTACTCTGTAATGGCATATATGGGAAAAGAATCTAAAAAAGAGTGAGTATATGTATATGTATAACTGATTCACTTTGCTGTACACCTGAAACTAACACAACATTGTAAATCAACTATACTCCAATAAAAATTTTTTAAAATAATAAAAATTTTAAGAAGTTATAAAAAAAAAACCCCAGAAGGTGAAAAATAACAACTATTGGTGATATGGAGAAATTAAAATCCTCATACATTACTGGTGGGAATGTAAAATGATGTAGCCACTGTGGAAAAGTTTGGCAGTTTATCAGTTAAAGTTGGAGTTATCATACGACACAGTAATACCACTCTTAGGTATATAACCCGAAGAAATGAAACATGTCCAGATAAAACTCATTAATAAATGTTCATATCATTAGTCATAATAGCCCCAAAGTGCAAATAACCCAAAATTTCCTCAACTGATGAATGGATAAAAAAAATGTGGTATATCTATACTATGGTATATTATTCAGCAATAAAAAGCAATGAAGTATTGGACTTCCCTGGTGGCGCAGTGGTTAAGAATCCGCCTGCCATTGCAGGGGACACCTGGTTCGATCCCTGGTCCAGGAAGACCCCACATGCCACGGAGCAACTAAGCCTGTGCGCCACAACTACTGAGCCTGCGCTCTAGAGCCCACAAGCCACAACTACTGAGCCCACGTGCCACAACTATTCAAGCCTGCGCGCTTAGAGCCCGTGCTCCGCAACAAGAGAAGCCGCTGCAGTGAGAAGCCCGCGCACCACAACACGGAGTAGCTCCCGCTCGCCACAACTAGAGAAAGCCCGCGCGCAGCAACAAAGACCCAACGCAGCCAAAAATAAATAACATTAAAAAAAAAAAAGCAATGAAGTACAGATAGATGCTACATATAGATGAAACTTAAAAACATGGTGAAAGAAGCCAGTCACAAAAGGCCACATATTACATATTTCTATGTTTATGAAATGTCCAGAATAAGCAAATCTATAGACACAGAAAATGTATGAGTTGTTGCCAAGAGCTGGGGGCTGGGGGAGCGGGGGGAGAAGGGAGTAACTGCTAATGGAGATGGGGCTTCTCTTTGGGGTGATGTAAATGCCCTGGAATTAGACAGTGGTGATGGCTTCATGACTAGGCTTCATGACTGTGACTATTAAAAAAAAAACAAAAACACTGAATTGTATACTTTAAGGGTGAATTTTATGGTATTTGAATTTCTCCCAATGAAGCTCTCAATAAAGCTGTGACTAAGAAAAAGATAGGGTTCTATAAAATAATTTGAGTTTCTTATCAAACTTAACTTTTAATAAAAGTTGTAGCACTTAAACAGGTATACAAGAGGTATTGAAAAAATCCATCATTTTCCCTTTCCCAGTTAATAGTATATGCAACAGACCTCAGTGAATTTCTGCAACAAGGATCAGTGCTGATGTGGAATTCTCACAACTTTAGGTGAACCCTGAAGAAAGCAAATGAGCTACAGAATACCTTGATTGCTTTAACTCCAGTGAACTGCAGCTCTATGAAGAAGTTATGGCTCCTTCCATTATTCTTCAATACTGAAAAAAAAAGCTGGAAACTTGGATTCATATCTGGCTCTACTGTATTATATGATCGGAATAAAATTACATGATTCTAAACTTTTACAAGCATTTTATGGTTTTCAGTCTTGCCTTCTATAGTCAATACCTACTGGTTCTGAATCCTTCTTTCCTTTTAGGATAAAGCCCATCATTCATTCAATGTGATTCTGACATGAGTTACCAAATACAGTGCATAAGACCCAGGCCTGGCCAAGATCATGGGGTCCCATCCCTTTTTCCACAGGGACTACAGGTCTAATTCAGGGGCAGGTGTTCCACAGAAGACAAGAGTCCTTTTGTAGGGTCTGATTAGTGGACCCTAGAAAAGGAGGTTCTCTCTCTTCTTTTTCAGTCACAGACCTTAAGGATGTGTGTTTTTGGTGGACACTGGCCTCTTTCCCATTATGTAGAGAGGGCCAGCCTAAAAACGAGGTCAGGAAACAGAGAAAAACAGTCAAGAGATGGAGGCAAGGAGCCCTGGCAGCATAATCCCAGGCTTTGGATCCAGCTATGCCTGATGAGTGATATTAATGTTTTGAGGTTGTTACTTCAGTGATTCAGTGCAAGGGAAGCATTTCTTCTCCAAGGAATCAAACACAATTTATTTTAGAACTAAATAGTACAGACTGAATAAAAGAAAGTTTTGTCCTAAACTTTCCAGACAGACATTTTCTCACCAGGCACCATGCTGATTTTAACAGTCCCATTAGTGGCCTTCACAATATTCAAGAAGGATGTACAAACTGTGTCATTTGGTTGAGGAGTCAAGTTTGAAAATAACAAGCTTTCCACTCTCTGTGCTTCAGAACAATTCTTAAAACACATCTACTATGTTCTTAGCTCATAACTATTCAATTAAATTTTTCTTCTAAAAATAACTTAGAGCAAGAGAAGCATTTACTTTATACATACTCATCCATTTTCTTCAGTGTTCCATGGGGGAAGAAACTGCTCCAACCGAACAGATGTAACAAAAAGTATGTTTCTTATTTTGGCTTCTCTGTTTTAATGACAGAGAAAATCCTTTGTTGTTTTCATCTTGGTTTCAACATAGTAGTGTCAATATCCTTTTCTTCCCCTGAATCTTGATCTGGCATCCAACTGAAAATAAATATACAATTAAATAATACTCTGGACACCATAATTAAACACAGATTTGGTAATGGGTGTCACTATATGAGAGAAGTAAACCAGTTTCCAGCACACTCAAAAAGGCAATGGTCACAGCTCCCAAGGTGGGGGTGGTGGTGGGAAAGATGGCGTTAAAAACGAAAGTTCCTGGGCTTCCCTGGTGGCGCAGTGGTTGAGAATCTGCCTGCCAACGCAGGGGACACAGGTTCCAGCCCTGGTCTGGGAAGATCCCACATGCCGCAGAGCAACTAGGCCCGTGAGCCACAATTACTGAGCCTGCACGTCTGGAGCCTGTGCTCCGCAACAAGAGAGGCCGCGATAGTGAGAGGCCCGCGCACTGTGACGAAGAGCGGCCCCCACTTGCTGCAACTAGAGAAAGCCCTCGCACAGAAACGAAGACCCAACACAGCCATAAATAAATAAATAAATAAATAATTAAAATAACTTAAAAAAAAAACGAAAGTTCCATTTAAGGTCACAATAAGGATTTTCTTCTTGAGTCCAAATTTCATTTATCTTTTTCTCTGAAGTACACTCAATGTATGTTGTTCTTCAAACAAACCTGACTTTCTAATTAGGTTTTGTTTGGGTTACTATTCAAGCATTTTTTAAATCTTTAAATAGTAACTGAAGAAAGAGGAAAGAGCCTTGAACAATGTTATGTAACACAGCCACTTTGGGATTAAAAATCCTTAAATTACTACTCATAGGTCAACTCTATGTTCTCTGACTTAAGCCTCACAGCGCAGCCACTTCTTAAGGGTGGTGTGGTAGTGTGGAGGGTCCTAGTCAGTAGAGAAGGCAAAACTGCGTAGACAGTCAATACCACTCCCTAGAAATTCCATAGGAAGGAATTATTTTAGAGCTAAACCCTATTAATGAGGACAACACAGCCAGTGTGGGACAGACTGCTATTTCTTCATCTGAGCACTAGATAAAGTAGCTAAGAGCCACATTTTCAAAAAATAAATAAATAATCTTCAAGCATGGGAATCATGATCAGGATGATGAGAGGCTTATATTAAGAGGGAACAGCCCATTCAAACTCACCATCTCACCTTCACTCTGGGTCATACACTCACTGTTTGAAATATTAAGCAAAATTACCAGCATAATTTAAATTGTTTTGTTTCAGGTTTTTGCCAAGAGTGCATAAGTTGCATTAGTTAAGTGTGAGGCAACTCCACTATGCTGGAGGACTAACAGTGAGTCACAGTCTTAAAGAAAGGCTGCAAGAATCTCTAAGTCTGCTAAAAAGTTCCCTATACTGCTCTTTCTGGAGTCCAAAAGTATGAGTGAAGCTCTGCCTTGTACTGATATTTGAAATGGTCAGAAGCACGTTTACTTTTTATTCAAGATGGTTACAAATTTCTGCAGAAGGTAGATAAATTGTGGAAAATTTTTACATGTTCTGATTTCTTAAAGTTCTTTGGAGATCAAAGACTGACATTCAGGCCAGGAATTACAGGGAGTTTATTACAAATTCAATCATTACGATTAAAAAGGACAACTCATCACCTCCTACAGTAACTGTTCTTTATAACTTCTCAATTATTTAAACATGATCTGACATTCTTTAAAGATCTAAAGGCTTGCATCTTACACGGGTAACAAAACTATGTGAGAGAAGGCAAGAAAATCCTCTTTTCTTACATTAAATGACAGGAAAATATGGCAAAGAACTGTGTCACTTGAGAAAAGAAAGAGAGCACGGCTAAATTTAATCTAACTTCACACCTCCCTGGATCCGGTTAGTTAGCAAACATGCTCAAGTTCTTGTCTGGCCTCCCAGATCATAATATACTGTACTCTCTGCTTCTCCTATCAACAAAAGGGAAGGGATTTGAGTGCTGTCCCTCAACAAACAAAAGCAGGTTCAAGTCCAAGTTACTGCTGTCTTTAGAGGGATGTCCATTTTTCTGATTTCGTATTTTCTTTTCACAAAGAGAAGGCTCCTGGTTTCTATTCCAAAGATCTTTGTAGATCTTTTGAATCAAAGAACACTAGAGTAGAAACCATGAGATTTGTAATGTCCTCTCAGGCTGTCTTTCCACAATCCCTCACTCTACAAACTCAAACACAGACACCAACATCTCCTAATCACACCAACACGTAAGGCACAGTGCATGCACCGTAGACCCCACATTATGGGTCTGTGTGTAGCTGCCAAATGACCCAAATACACAGTGACCAACATCAACTGTGCCCCATCTACACTTGCCAAGACTGCACTCTCACTCTTTCAAAAATTCATGAAGTTTAGCTGCTGTGGTTAGCATAACAGCAATAACAGAACAATCAGCTGTGGGTTTGCATGAATGCTACCTCACATTAATTCACTGGGTAAGAAAAAATACATCCTTTTTTCCAAGTGATATCACTGCAACCTATTTATAATTACTAAGTCACTCACATATTTAACTCCACAGAGCTAATTTTTAGCATAAGCTTTTAAAAATCTTTAGCTACTTACCACTGATCTTTTACACTCAAAAAATGAGTATTTCAAAGCTTTGCAGTTTCCTTCCTTCAGACACTGCCGAGGGGATTTTCCTTCCTACGACACATAAAACAATATAAATACCTGAGAAATTTTCTCACAAAGTACAAAATAACTGTCCTTCTGGAAATAGTTCTTTTTTAAAAAGTTAAGGAAAAGCAGAAAACAGTAACTTGTATAAGAAATAATTCATAATTCATTTTGACTGTTGGTACTTAAGAAGAAAAGGATAGAATGAAAAAATGTGTAAAATAATTTTGGGGCACTTTAAGGGTGCCCTTGAATTTTTGAAAACACTGGTTTCCATGGGATACTTTTCTTTAAAATGTTTATATAAAAATCTAGAAACTGCTATCTTCAGCTCCTTATGTGTAAGAAAGGGAAAGAGTAAAGGTGAAAAGTAGTAACGGGGTTTCTTCAGGGTTTTAAAAACTTTTACACTCAAGAAGTCCTAAAGACAGAGAAGAAAGTAGTGTGTGTGACAGAGAGAGAGGGAGGGGGAGAGAGAGGAAGGGAGGAAGGGGGGAGAGGGAGGGAGAGATGGAAAGAGGAAGGGGGGAGAGAGAGGGAGGAAGTGGGGAGAGAGGGGGAGGAAAGGGGGGAGAAAGAGGGGTAGGGAGAGAGGAGAGAGAGAGGAGAGAGAGAAAGTGGGGAGAGGGAGGGAGAGAGGGAGAAGGGGGGAGAGAGGGAGGAAGGGGGAGAGAGAGGGAGGAGGGGGGAGAGAGAGAGAGGAAGGGGGGAGAGGAAGGGGAGAGAGGAAGGGGGAGAGAGGGAGGGGGAGAGAGAGGGAGGGAGGAAGGAGGGAGGGGGGGAGGAAAGGGGGGAGAGAGAGAGGGAGAGAGAGAGGGAGGAAGGGGGAGGGAGAGAGAGAAAGGGAGAAAGGGAGAGAGAGGAAGGGGGAGAGGGAGGGAGGGGGAGAGAGAGGGAGGAAGGGGGAGAGAGGGAGGGACAGAGAGAGGGAGAGAGAGAGAGAGGGAGAGGAAGGGGGAGAGGGAGGGAGAGAGAGAGGAAGGGGGGAGAGAGAGAGAGGGAGGGAGGGAAGGGGGAGAGAGAGGGGGAGAGAGAGGGAGGGATGGAGGGAGGGAGAGACAGAGAGGGAAGGAAGGAGAGAGGGAGGAAGGGGAGATAGGGAGGGAGAGAGAGAAAAAGGGACGAAGGGGGAGAGAGAGGGAGGGAGGAAGGGGGGAGAGAAAGAGGGGGAGGAAGTGGGGGAGAGAGGGAGAAGGAGAGAGAGAGGGGGAGGAACGGGAGAGAGAGGGAGGGAGGGAGAGATAGCGAAGGAAGGAGAGAGGGAGGAAGGGGGGATAGGGAGGGAGAAAGAAAAAGGGACGAACAGGGAGAGAGAGGGAGGGAGGAAGGGGGGAGAGAAAGAGGGGGAGGAAGTGGGGGAGAGAGGGAGGGAGGGAGAAGGAGAGAGAGAGGGGGAAGGAGAGAGAGGGGGAGGAACGGGAGAGAGAGGGAGCAAGGGGGGGAGAGGGAGGAAGGGGGGGAGAGGGAGAGAGGGGGAGAGAGGGAGGGAGAGGGAGGGAGAGGGAGGGAGAGAGGGTGTTCACGTGAGAGATCAGGAATGCTGTAGTGGTGAATGGGAGGGTTTGTTCCGGAAGGTATTATCAAGTGGCTTTAAAGTCTCCAATTACAATATCATTTTAATGCAAGCAAGTTTACCTCCAACACATCTCTGCATTTTCCCACCCCCTACTGCCACAGTCAAGCTCTCTATTCTGAGAAGCTCACTGAGTAAGAACTGGAAGAGGAGAGTGAGATTTTAACAGAATTTATATATAATTGGGAGGGAAGATCTGCCTGGGCCCAGTGTGAAATTAACTGGTCTTTAAGCAGTGAAAGCTCATAAGAGCTTAAGAAAAATGGATTAAACCATTCCCTTTCTGCCATCAAGACAGGACAGTGCTACAAGAACACATTCACAGGGGAAGTGCTTATTTCTGACTCTTAACAAATAAGACTTTAAAAATCACACTTGACAAACTAACTGCAAAACTAGATTAAGAGCTAAAATTTAGTAGTATTTTAGTAGGTAAACATGGGATAGAAATGACTTCATTATCATATCTTCATTATCTTAAAATATTTTGAACAAATTTACTGCCATAAATTGAACTTAACACAAAGGCACTTAAATATATTGGACACAAAGAAGCATCTACAGAAAGTGTATTTCACAACTCAAAGAAGCAAGATTAAAATTTAACTACTGCAAAATTTCTTTTTGAACCCCCTACCCTACTAATTTGTCTAGTAACTAAACACTCACAAGGACTAATTTATTAAAAAAAAAAAATTCAGAACTGTCCTAGCTCAGTTTAGCAGGAGGTTAAAAAGTAAATACAAGCTATTCCTGTGTACACAGGGCTTCAAACAGCAGGTAGGAGAAGGTATACACATGCTAATGTTCACTGGCAGTGTGAGCAAGTCACAAAGCGGGGGAGGTAACTGGGAGGGGGCGAGGAGGCAGGGAAAGGCGCTGAGGGGGTTCCCTTTTCCCAGGGCTGTAAATGCATAAAACAACATCTGGAAAAAGGAGACTGAACTTGAATTTTCTGAATCACCTGAGATTTAATGACATTAAACTAACTTGCAATTCATAAGGGAAAAAAATCAAAACCTTACATTTTATTACTGTTAAAGAAATAATAAATGAATAAAACATATACTGCTCATAAACTTTAGCTTTATGCAGTGCTTCACGATATAAAGGAAGATCGTGAAATCTTCCTACTCGAAGTGAATTCCAATGCAAAATGAATCAAGCAATTTTGTCTGAGAGTAAAAATGACCCTGTTCCACGTTAACTTTAAAAGCTCAAACAGCCCCAGTTAGGTGCCCTAAAATCTCAACAGCTTTAGTGCTGGTTCTCAACATTTCAGAAAGATGTTAATAAGGTCGGCTAGAGTACTACTTAAGTAGAAAGCTCTGGTGTAACTTAAATTTCACCTGCTCTTCATCTTCAAGGATTTCCCCTCAAGCAGATTTTGCCACCCCGACTCCACCACTGTGATCACTCTCCAAAACCTTTATTTTGCAAGTGCCAGTCACACTCCTAGTTTTTACTGTGAAAAAAGCTACAGGGTACCACATCTATGGCATTCCTGATCCCCAGGAACCTTGGCCACATTCCAGTCTTTATGTCTGCTTGGGCCCTAGATTTGAATTGTCATCTACATCAGTGAATCTCAAAAGTGAACCAGAACAGAGTAGCAAGCTTCTCTGCACTATTATGTTCCTCCCTCAAACTCTGTAATGAGGTTGCCCACATGAACAACGTGGAGATAAAAGACTATAACTATACAAAAGACTGTAATTTATAAACTGATGCTTCCCCAAACCGTATCTGAGATGCCACCTTTTTCACAAGCTTTCAACCCATACTGCCAACTGCCTACCGGGAAGATCCACCTAGATACTACACTTAAGAGAGAAATATTACTTCATCTTCCTCCACCTCCACCCCTAATGGCAGATTGCTAACTGTCCCCTTAATATTCACTCTTCCTTCTGAGTGGGGCATATGGCTGAGCTAGATTTCCCAGCCACCTTGCAGGTGGGTATGGTCATGTGACTAAGTTCTAGCCAATGGAATATGCAGGGAACTGAAATGTAAAACTTCTGGGTTGGTCTGTAATGGAAAGTCGCTTGCCCCACTTTCCTCCCCCCTGTTACTAGGCCTGATGATGTGGAAGCAAGGCAGTCTTGGACCATGAGTGAGAGAGTAATATCCTAACTCCCATCACAGCACCTGACACCACCGATTAACAGTGTTTAGGTCCATGGAAGACAGAGAGGATCAAACTAGACCCTACTTATAGGCAAAAGAGAGAATTCTCTATCTTGTTCAAGCCACTGTTATTCCGGGTCTCTGTAACATTTGTCTGAACCTATAACCCAACTAATACACTCCCAAGCTTATTTGCCTTCTGAGGTCAAGACTGGTGATTCCCAAACACGGTTGTGTCCAAGAATCAACCTGAGACACTTTCAATTTATAAGGGAGATGGGGAGAGCAGTGGAATCTGTACTTTTAAGCTCTCCCCCTCCATCTCCAGGTGATTCCGATGAAAAGTCAGCAGGTCTGGAAGCTGTTAACAGAGACACAAGGGAGATAACTTGTAATTGAGTTCATTGGGCACAGTTTCAACTCCCAGGAGTCAGAATCCTAAGAAGTTTATCCAAGAGATGCCTTTTGAATCTGCTTTTTCCTTCTCCTCTCCAGCCCCACTGGAGTTTACATCCTTATCACCATTACCCTGAGTTTCTCTGAGCCCCTACAGTTCCTTGGCTATCTCTCAGTGCAGCCCCAGAACTAAGTATTTTATGTTTAATTCCTCCCTAAAGTAAGGTCTAGCAGCTTTGCACGTGGGTTAAAGATTGGCAAGGAGAGACTATAGCATCATCTGCCAAAAGATCAGATTAATTTCTTTATTCAAGGAGCTGAGGAATCAAAAACCTTATCATAAATGAGGTGGCCATACACAGCAGGCATATACCTCAGCAAACTCCCCTTGGTCTTGAGTTCCTAGTGGGGAGGGCTGGGCTGGAGCTGCCAGTGACACCATCCGAGAAGGTAGGATATCCGCCTGGATTTGCATAACTCAATGTTTTGCCTCAGTATTGCCATTTTATAGTCCAGTTGAAGTGACCATTCAGGATGAATTTAACACAAACTGTCAATGCACTTCCATTTAAGAGACTCTTTATATGAAACACCACGTTTTCCTAGTTGACCAAATTCAGCAACAAAAAGGCCAAATACTCAGTGGGGGAAAGCAACATCCGTGCAATGTGTCCGGGTCATTACCTCTGCCTACACCTTCCGAGCTTCCCAGAGATCCAATTTCTACAATGTGTCCCATTCATCTGTAAGTCCCCTCAATCAGACTTGGCACTCAAATGTTTGCTAAATCAATCAATCACTGCAAAAAACCAACTTGGTGTTCTCCCTGCCACCAGTATCCTCTTCCACTTCCAGAGTTTTCTTTCCTCAGTCCTACTCTGTGCCGGAGCTGCTCACTGTGACACACAAGGGCTGTCACCCATGGCAACCGTCCTCTCAAGCCTCCTGGCACATTCCCCTTCCTCCAGCCCAGCAGGGTACCAGCTTCTCGTGGGCCTGCCACATCTCCCTGATTCTGCACGTGCTGTTCTTTCAGATTCTCCCCACAAACACCACAGCCTCCACTCCTTTACTTGATGAACTACTACTCAACCTTTAAGACTCAGAGCAAATGTTACCTCCTCCTGTGAGAAGTTTCCAAATTCTCAAGCAAAATAAGTTGCTCTCCACTGGGTGCCCGAGGCATTTTGCTCCTCTACTCACAAAACAAGTATTTACTGAATGCTTACACAGCCCTTGCCAAAAACAGTGAACCAAATGTAAAACATGAATCAGCAGAAACACCAATATAGCCTCATGATTGATGTCCATTTTCGGGCAGTTGTCTTTTCTTTGAAATAAGGGCAACTTTCTGAAATTACATCTCCAAATGCAAAAATAATTGCACCCAACGGATTGCCCTCTCATCAGGCCTTGGTGATCGGAAAAGGTACTCGTGCTTTGGTTGGGTTTAAGGCCAGAACCCAGGTTCCCCAGTCGACTTTGAACCTCTCTGCATTCACAATGGCTCCTGAGAAGACCTGGGGCTGTAGTGATGGAAAAACAGGAGAGCAATAGCTCCCATCACAGCACGTAAAACCACAAGATCCACGGTAGGGGGAGCAAGATACAAAGTGGTGAAAATAAAGAGCTGCCTCATTTACAACTTACGCAGGAATGCACAGAACTCAACTCAGCAACACGTTCAAACCAACACAGGGTAGGCAGAGAATCTATTCAGCCACCACTGAACACAGAAAGGAGAATTTACTAGGCATTACAGTGTGCCAGGTTCATGTAATTACCTGCTAATTTACTGATTCTCATTTTCTAGGGCTCAAGAAACCTTTCTTATTCTCCTTTATGCCTTCAAAACCTAGCAGAGTGGCAGCATTCCGTGTTTCTCGACCCGAAATGGTTTATAACCTTTACAAAAACCCAACGGGGCGGCACCGTTCTCTCCAATTTCACACCACTGGGAAGTGAGGCTCTGACAGTGGATTCGCCCAAATTCACTAAGTTGGAGCTGCGTTCGACACCCAGGACGGCGAAATCCGAGGCACTTCTCTTGACCATCACCGCGGCCGGCCGAGAGCCCTCCGCCGGCCCCGCCTCCCCGCTTCGGGTGTCGGTCAGCCGAGCGCCCGGCCGCGCTACCTGGAGCACGCAGTCCGACTGCAGCAGGCACGCGCCGAGGTCCTCCTTCAAGCCCGCGCACGCGCCGCCCTCCGGCTTGTCCTCGTAATAGCGGGGCATGGCTGCGCCTTCCGCCCGCTGCTATCCAGACCCGCTCCAGTCCGCGACGGCCCCGACCTGACAGGACGCCAACGACGCCGCGGCAAGCGGAACCGGAAGCCGGCAGCCACCACTTCCGGCGGGCGCGCGGCGGACCAAAGGGGCCCGGGAGGCCGCGCGCGCGGCGGAAGTGGGTCACGTGACGCACCGCGCCGCGCCCCCAGCGCCAGCGACGTTGCTGGGAGGGAAGTTGGCCCCGCGGCAGCTGGGCTCGGCTGCTGTGCGGCGGTGGCGGGTCAGTTTGGAGCCGGTGGAGGCCGCCGCGGGGCTCCAGGTGAGGCCTGCCGACCGCCCTGTCTGCGCGCGACTCGGGCTCGCCCGGGGGCCGTTTCCTCCGGCAACTCGCGGCCCCACGTCACCCGGCCCTGGAGTGACCGCGCCCGGGTTCGGCTGCTCGGCCTGCGGCGGGGCTGCCAGACACATTCAAGGGGGCTGGTTACAGTTGAATTTCAGATACCAGCGAAGAATGTTTTCGTATGCGTATGTCCCACGCAGTGTTTCGAACCTGCTGATATTAAAAATTACTCTTGTATCTGAGATTCAGTTGTAACTGGACGTCCTGTGTTTTTATGCTAAATCTGGCCGCCCGACCCGAGGCCCCGGGTCGGCGGGGAGCCATAGGGCCCGGGAAGCGCCGCCAGCGTCCCGGAGGAGGCCTGGGGAGTGGAGCCAGACACTGGGCTGCCGGGGCGGGGCGTGGGGGCCGGACGGTGACCGGCGCTCCCCTGGCTTCAGACTGGTTGGACCGGAACTCCCACGCTGTCGTTCCCCTGCTGAACTAGTTAGGAAGTAAAACACTATGCATTTGAGTTCTGCTTTGTTTTTACATCACATAGTCATGAACGAGTTGCTTGCTGGTCATGCGCTGATGGACCTGTGAGATAGGCCATTTATTTTACCTCGTCGGGAACGTCGTTTCTGTTTGGCTTCAGCAAAGGCTTTCTCTTAAAGTCTTGATGGTCGAGAGCCCACATGACAGGTGGAATTTTGAGCCAGACTGCCTGAGTGCAAATTTTGGCTCCATCAGTATCACTGCCCCTGCCGGGGAGTGGGGGGGAAGGGGGAAGCTGAGGATTGAGGGAAGTGAAGTGTGGGGGAAATGTGGACCCTATGAAAGTGTTATTATGAAGGTTCAGAAGGGCGTGGGGTAGCCCTTGCCTGAAGTGCAGTGATCATTTCTGCAGCCTCAGAACCAACTCCACTCGCTTTTGAGCCCTGCCTCTACGCAGGAATTGGAGCCGAAATGTAAGGTGACTTCTCTCGTAACTCACAAGAGGGGTGCTAGTAGCTGACAGTTTCTTCAGATGACTTGTAATAGAATTTTTTTTTTTCTTCCATCTAGGAAGATGTTACCGAGTACTTCAGTGAATTCCCCAGTGCAGGGGAACGGGGTATTGAGTTCCAGGGATGCGGCCAGACACACAGCTGGAGCAAAACGCTACAAATACCTGAGGAGGCTTTTTCGTTTCCGGCAGATGGACTTTGAGTTTGCTGCCTGGCAGATGCTCTACCTGTTCACTTCCCCACAGAGAGTTTATAGAAACTTTCATTACCGGAAGCAGACAAAGGATCAGTGGGCCAGAGATGACCCTGCTTTCTTGGTCCTGTTAAGTCTCTGGCTCTGTGGTAAGTGTCTGTCTGCAGGAGAGTTGAAGAATAAGTGAGCATTTCAGGTTGGGCTTGTCATTTGGAGAATCTTTTGTTATCAGCATGTTGTGGGTCACAATTTGGGGATCTCTGAAGTTGTTTTCTTCCTCTCTGAAGCCTCAGAAATCTCCTCACAGGAAAGAAGGTGGTATTCTTCCTGATTTTAAAAGTCCCAAGCAGGTGCCAGAGTCAACTGTTTCCTCAGAACTTTCAAAAGCAGAAGACAGAGTCACTCCATGTCTTTTAACTACCATGATAAATAATTTGATACCCAAATGCAAACTTACTGTGAAAAAGGACTACCAAGGTTGGAAATTCACCATCAGGCCAATCCAGAATGAGAGTTCTGAAAGTACCAATGTGAACTTGAGAAACTGCTTTTAGTTCTCCAGTAGTGCAGTGAAAGGGTCTGAGCCGTCTTTAGGGTGTTGGATTATTTTTCACCTTTAACTAGACTTAAAAATATGTGAGTGCTGCTTGTGTTCTGAATGCTGGGGCTACCCTGGTGAACCACAGACAGATGGGGGCCTCCTCAGTAAACTTCAGATATCTCAGTGGTAGTTCTGTGTTCCAAGGTGATCTGCATTTCTTAATCAGTTACATCTAACATACCTTTGGGGTTTACATACCTGTCTTCCACACTAGAGTGGGCAGAGACCATGCCCTGTACCCCTAGAATCTAGCAGAGTGCCTGAATACATCTTGTAAATCTTTCTTTTCAGTGTCCACTATAGGATTTGGCTTTGTGCTGGACATGGGATTTTTTGAGACGATAAAGCTGCTCCTTTGGGTTGTATTCATAGACTGTGTAGGCGTCGGTCTTCTCATATCAACCTTAATGTGGTAAGTACTGTTAACTTTGGTTCTTTAGATGCTGCTGTAGAGCCTCCATTTGCTTGCTTCAGAGAGTAGCTGATGGAAATTGAAACAAGATAGATGAACTGAAAGCATCAATTTTGGCTGCCAGGATTATTATACCTTGTCCTCCTGTGTCGGTACCTACATCAGAAAATACTCTAAGGGGATGGTCTGCTTTGTCAAAGCGCAGCAAATAAGTGAATTGAAGTAATGATTGTGTCGTATTAACAAAAATTTTGATTTTGCAAAAATATTATGCAGTTAGCCAATTCTGCTTAAGCTGTCTGGACGACGGCACAATATTCTGCTGCCTTTGCCAGTGGGTCACTTCTAGAGGTGTAAGATGTAGACGATTATATCATGGAATCTTACTTTGCATCTTTGACATGAAATGAAGTACACCTGAAAAAAGATTGTTTTGGTTAAAATTTTGGTGTCTGTCTTCTGAGCCACACACGTGGGTTTTATTGACTGGGTTCTCAGTCTGACTTTGTCTGGGTTTGCTGTACCAACAGTAGTGTACTGAGTATAAATCTGGTGTTTGGTTTTTCAGCCTTCTCCCTGATCAGTGCTCCTGTGGGGTTGGCAGAAGGGGTGGATGTGTGGGTGAGCTCAGCAGGGGGCCGGAGGTGGTGGTCATTGTATGTCAGAGAAAACACTGGAACCTGAGTCACAGAGAGACCTGGGTTCAAATGCCAGCTCAGTCATTTACTGTGTACTTCTTAGCTCCAGTCTTCTTTTGGAAGATGGAGTTGATTATTTATGAGGTATTTGAAAAGATTGTGGTATGAAAAGCACTTGGCATATAGTCTGTGCTCAATAAATGGTAGCTGTTAACATTTTAAGCAAGATTCTGAGACGCTAACCTCTGATGATACCAACCTGTTATTTTGCTTTGTAATTTCTGACTAGTCCAGTGCAGGTCTTGTATGTGCTAGGTAGTCGGAAAATGGAATGCATCATTAACCTAAGATTCTAAAATCTGGCCTAAAAAGAATACCGCTAACCAATGTAAGTCACGTGTTCATTATCAAGATATCCAAGGGAAACATGCTAGGTGAAAAAATTTCAATAAATAAGGCTTTCAAACAAATAGTTTGTAGCCGGCATTCTGCCTTGAATGCATTGCGATTCTGCGATCTGGAGGGTCGCAGAAGCCGGGAGTTTAGTACCTTTAGTGTGAGTCTGTATCATAGTTTGAGTTCATTGGAGAAGGACTCAGTATATTTTTGAGAACCTACATTGCGCTGTGAATTGTGTGAGGAACTAGAAATAGAAATGAGTGATTCCAGTCACGCCAGGGGCGCCACAGAAGCCAGCATGAGGAGGTATTTGGGCAGATGGGGTAGCTGATTCCTGGCACCAAGTGTGAAGGCAGAGAGGTGTGGAACAGTGTGCCAGGTATGGGAGCACAGGGGGCACTGGGTGGCTGGGGAGGAGATGGGAATAGAGAAATTGGCCCTAAATGCAATTTAGAGAAAAGAACTGGACTTTAGGTCATAGGCTGCATGTGGGAGTAGGAGGGAGGGGGAGCGGTGGGGAGCTTGGAGGCTTTGAAGAAATACGATCAAATTCACACTTCAGGAAAAATCCTGTCTATGGCAGTGGAGACCGAGGAGCTGGAGAGAGTGGCTAGGCTGGATACAGTCGTGGGGTCTGCACTGGAGCAGAGGAGGCCCGGACTAGTGCGGTGTCACGGAAATAGATGAGGGTAGGGAAGAGGAGGACCCGGGGCCTCTGGGATGGCCTGGGAGTTTTGGGCTTAGGAGTCAGTGGCCGGTGCAAGTGAAGCATTCCATGTTGGACATGTTGATTTCAGGAGGCTTGTTGATAATGAAGTGAAGGTTCATTGGCCACTGGGGTAGGTAACTAGGAAGCTGCAACAGTCTGGCCAAGATGAAGACGTGACTGGCATTATTAATACGGAGGTGGGAGGGGAGCACTGCAGCTGTCTTTGAGCGCTCTCAGAAGGCGTGTCCATGTTCGAGAGGTGAGACTCGGAAGGAGGCCAGAAGCCTGGAAAGCAGCCATTCAGGGGCTAAGCAGAGGGGAAGGGGCAGCAGCAGGACCCCAGAGTGGGAACTTGGGTTGTGGGCTAGATGCTGATTCCATTCGTTTTAATGGCACAGGTTCTCGGCTCAAGTGGAAGGTGTTCTGGTGAGCTCGTTTGCTCGATCAGAGCACGATTGTCTTGCCACTTTCAGATAACTGAGTACAGGACTGCTTTATTAGTACTGTAACACCTTCTCCCTCTTGTTTCTTTCTTTTTTCTATTTTTATTTCCACTAGGCATAGCATTTTCTTAACGGTATCCTCAAAATGAAATCACATGTGGAAGAGTCCATTGAATTTCCACAGCTGTGTTTATAATACAGTGATCTTTTTTGTTCTTTTCCTTTGACAATCTTTCTGTTACCTGGATGTCTGTCTTCTCATTCGTTCGTCATTTAACGGAACGATTAGGCCACGCTGTGGAACAGAGACACCAGCTGAGTGATTGTTCCTGTGGCTGGAGACACCATTGGCCCCTCTCTCTTTACTGGTTCCTTCTGACTCCCTAACCTTTCCACGGGGGAGACCCAGGTCCTAGGCCTTGGACCTGTTTTCTGCGTTCACTCTTTGGGTGATCGCATTTGGGTTCGTGGCTTTTAATATCATCTACACACTGATGAGTTTATATCTGCAGTTTGGACCTCTCCTCTAAACTCTAGACCTTCTATACTTCTTACTCCAGACTGACAGGCATCCCCACCTCACTCCTCAGTCTTCCATTTGTTTAAGGCCAGAATCTCTCGGTCGTTCTTGACTGATCTTTTTTTTTTTGTACCCTAGCACTCAAGTCTAGCACTAGTCTAGTACATCTAGTCCTATTGGCTCTGCCTTCCAGCGGTAATACATCCCCATGTCAGCACCTCCGCTGCTGCCACCCTGTTCATCTCCTGCTCGCAGCAGCCTCCCATCTGCCTCTCTGCTTCCACTCTTGTCCCCAGAGTCTGTTCTCAGACCGGCAGCCAGAGGAACCCTGTCAGTACAGTAAGTCAGACGTTCTGGGAACTCCACAGTGACTTCTTATTCCACCAAGAGTAAAAGCCCAAAGGCCTGACAGTGGCCACAGGCTCTATAAGATCCAGCTCCCGTTTGTTTTCGGATTCCATTTCCTGCGTATCTTCTCACTTGTCCCAGGCACTCTGCGCCCCTCCCCCATTCCTCAAGCCTGCGGGGCCCTCTGCCACCTACCTGTACCCACCCCCACCTCTGTGCTTGGACTCCCCTCTGCCTGGAATGCTCTGCCCTGGGGGATTCTTCCCATCACTGCCCTTGGGACTTTACCCAGATGTCGCTCTCTTATGACCATCATCATATGTAACATTTCAACTTTGTATTCTGTCTTTCTGTACTGCTCTGTTTTTCTCTATAGGACCATCTGACAGCTATTTGTATTGTTGTCAGACTACTCCCACGAGATTGAAGGCAGAAATTTGTTTTGTTTACCGCTGTATCTCCACATGTCTGGAATAAAGCTTGGGACATAGAAAGTAGTCAGTAAATACTCATAATTAATTTTATTGTACTATGAAATAAATGTTAACTTTTCTCTTCAGGTTTATCTCTAACAAGTATTTAGTGAAACGGCAGAGCAGAGACCATGATGTGGAGTGGGGCTATGCGTTTGATGTGCATCTGAACGCTTTTTACCCTCTCCTCGTCATTCTGCATTTTATCCAGCTTTTTTTCATCAACCGTAAGTAGCAGTTACTTCTCAATATATTATCAAAAAGTCTTCATTGTACCCACTGAAAAGAGATTCACTGTATGCGTCTCTTCCGCAGATGTCATCCTAACAGACACATTTATTGGATATTTAGTTGGAAATACCTTATGGTTGGTTGCAGTTGGCTACTACATCTACGTAACTTTCCTAGGATACAGTGGTAAGTAATTGCTTTTTTTGGTTGATTGACAACACAGCAGGGAGGGGAGAAGTTGTAACAATAATACAATTAGCTTACTTTCATGGAGCTCTTACAGGCACTGTCCCAGGTGTTTTATAGGAATTCTCCCGTTTAATCTTTACAGATACATGGTACAGCTTTACTTATCCCCATTTTTCAAATGAGGAAACAGGCGCAGAGAGATTAAGTAACTTACCCACGGTCACGCAGCTAGCAGGTGGCACAGCTGGTATATAACAAATTTTATAATTTCAAGGAACCATGTTAAACCATATTGATGCTGTCCAAATTACTGGCAGGAAACCCACGATCGGTTTCCTCTTCCTTTTCTCCAAGGCTTTTGGGTTCTAGGTTACCGGCAGTCAGAGTGAGGAAAGGGCTGGGTCCGATGTGTGGGCATGTTTAAAACCTTTGCCTCATCTTCTTTTTTATGATTGTGGGCTGGGGGGTTTGAAATACTCTTTATTTTGTAAACATCTGTGTTTAAAATAGATGAACCCTGCTCACAATTCATATACTGGACCCGAGACACAGTACACAAAGTTCACCCGTCACAGGGAGACTGGGGCTCAGGAGCAGCAGAGGGCCCAGGGGTGCAGAGGTGGTTATGCGTCAACAGCAGGAGCGCCTGCTCAACAGTCTGGGCCTAAGGCCAGGTGCCAGGCCACCTGCTGGACTGGAGAAGCTTCGGGATGAGAGGCTCTGCAGATGATCACAGAAGATCGGGCCCAGCTCCTGCTGAGCTCAGGGTGTTTGTGAATTCACTGCTAAGTCCTGCTATCGATTCATTTCTCATAGTACGAATGAGAACCATATTTACATTCTTCTTCATGTATGTTAAGAAACGATCGCTATTCAATAGAGTTAGATTAAATCTAGAGACCTGACTTATGATTTGTTAGCATTATATTCTTAGCCCTTCCTTTCTTGTCACTCTAGATGATTAGGCTCTTACTGTAAATACAAGCCACTTGTACTCACATGTGACTGGCTCCTGTGGTGAGAGCCTCCCATGCTTGCCCCCTTGGCTTTGCCAGGAACCACTGCAACCCCCCTGCCACCCAAATTGTAATACCTTGTTTGGGGCATTGAGAGTCTTTTCTCTAGTTCAGGGGAGATGTTTGTGACATGTTATATTTAGGCTTCTAATGAATTTTCACATTTTGAGAAAGTTTTAAAATGTCATTAGCACACTGCCACGTTATGGTTGCTTGAAGTGGATTCTGGATCACTCTCCTGGTAACTCCCTACGATTTAGAAGATTCTTTGAGCACAGCTCAGTTTCAGTTTGAGGACTACTTGTATGAGAAATATTTAGGTTAGAATGCATGGGGTAGGGACCCACTAACCAAGCCATGAGCAAGAAACAAACATGGATATCTGAGGATGGATTTTATATGTGAGAGTTTCAGTTCTTTCCTAAAGTCTGGGATACTAGTTGAGATCTCACCTTCTCAAAGTGGACGTGTAATGCTTTCCCCCGTTGGGAAATCGCAAATAGCTGAAAGTTGGTTTTTTTCCTATAACATCATCCATCTCTGTTGGTACGTTAAAATGGGAGGCTTCTGAAGCATTACAGGTTTAAATTCACCACTGCGTCCATTAATATTGGTGATGTTTGACCCTCACTCTTAACCTCAGTCCTGGATTTGCTTCTCATTCATCCTCTGTGCTGCTCGGTTTCTTCACAGCCATGAATGAGAAGGAAATAACACAGAGGAGTAGTAATATTGCTCTGGCTGCAGTATAGCATTGTCAGTAAGATGCTTCAGTAAGATTCACAGTATGTGTGCCTGCTCGGCCCCTCGTGCTGTGGGGGAAGCCGTCTTCCAGAACGCTCGTTTACTAGTCCTTTACTTTACCCACCAAATGCATGTGGGTTTGCTCCTTTTCCAGCACTGCCGTTTCTGAAAAACACAGTGATTCTTCTTTACCCGTTTGCACCTCTCATCCTGCTCTATGGACTGTCGCTAGCCCTGGGCTGGAACTTCACCCGCACGCTGTGCTCCTTCTACAAGTACAGAGTGAAGTGAAACCGGGAGCCTCTTACATCTTAGGTGCGTCAGCAGTATTGGTGAGGTGGTGATTTCTTGTGAAACTTGTAAATAAACTATCATTGTAGATATCTCAAAGGTGTAAAGTTTGCAAATTTGAAGAAATATATATGCTAACACTGTTATCTAGTACCTTCCTTAAAACTAATTAAATGTACATTTCTATAATAAATATTTTTTAAACTAAGGCATGTATTTTATTCTGCACAGAGAATATATGCAAAGTACTAAGGGCATGCGGAAGAGAGAAAGGTAAAACTTTTTAATATGAATTATTTTTGAAAGTATCCATTTGGAGAACATGGTAATAATGTTTCCCCTTCTCCCCTCCCCCACTGTTACTGACAAGGTACAAAGTCCAGCCCCATTTCTAATGGGCTGCATTGTAAACTTTTATATAAGCCACAGGATCCTAGTGTAACCTTCAAAAGCCTCTACTTGTAATTCAAATAGGAATCACTGTACTACAGGCTCTAAATATCATTAACAGCCATTGTTCATGCAAAAAAAAAAAACTACCCAACAAACAAACAAAAACAAAATACAGTAGATCAAAGAGGTCCCTGGAGGCTACTCTTACTCCGGGGACTGTACAGTAGCATATGCAGGGTCTGAGTGAACACCTGCATGACACTGATAATCACGGTCTTGACACCAGGCTGCTTTTCTTTCTTAGAAGACTTTCCAAAACCCACATATCAAATCCACGTTTTCTAACTGAAAACAGTACCAGTAAACTATTATTATATCAGTGTTAAGCAAAACTAATAATAAAAAAAGCTTAGTACTCATAAAGTTTTACCTGTTTTACTTTTATTAGAAGGAGTCTTGAATTCAACATGGCTTTTTAAACTTCTTTATCTCAAATACACATGAACGGTTGTGGCACAGAGAAACAGTGATGAAAGGCACAGTCAACAGGACTAGTTATCAGGCTTTCAGTTATAGCAGCAAATTTGAAAATAAATAATCTGCCTTTAAAAATCCAACAGGTACCTAAAATATTACTACAGAGATTACCCATTCAACCAATGGAGACACTGTAAGGAAAATATGTACAATACATTTACGGAGAAAAAAACATCTGGTACAACCTGGAAAAGCAGTTCCTCAGGCAGCTTCTCCCAGGGGTGCTTCCAGAAACACCCCAATTACAAAGACAACCTTTCCAAACAAAGTTTGTTCTCAAGGAGAAACGCTTCAGTTTTTCATTCCATAAATGAAACAACTGTTACAGTTTAATCAGCTGATTTCTAAATCCGTCTTAGAAAGCGTGACTGTCTGCACTGAAATGAGAAGTATCAGCTCTGCTGGCAGGGCATCTGACAGTACTGTCGATATCCACCATTTTTAAGGCTCAGAGACTATGTCTTCAAAAGGTATTTTCACCCAATTTCAGCCAACACTGAGCATTTCAAATAAGTAATGGAATGCTAATCAAACTAAAGTACCAAACCTTTGATTCCAGGGCAATTTGCTAATTACTAATACCATGAAGCCACTAGGAGCAAGTGACATATTAAACAGCTTCCCTAGTGTCCAAGAGTATTGAATGTTCCCCACAACAGACAATCCTTAGTTTAGAACAATTTTAGCACCACTGTTCCTAACGTTTTTCCGCACAAAGTGTTTCCCATTCAACGTTCAGTTCACGTTTTTGAACGACATCTAAATTTCTCAACTCACACATAACTGGAGTGCCAGCTCTTTCTTGTTTGTTCCTCTGGAAATGCTCTAGCTAGTGCCCAAACAGGTGAAGCACGTGTTTCAGGTAAGAAGAGAAGAGTTTCTATATAAGCATTGATGATATGGGTATATATATGTATATATATAAACAAATCCTTTGTTGTTGTTTTTTTTTTTTAGTAATACTGTAGTAGTGGGCTCTTCAGCACTGTAGGTTCACATGCATTGAAGAAATAAAGTAAGCATGTTAGTTATCATGGCATATATCTGTTAAGATTAATAATTTACAACTATCAAACTAAATTTCATACACTATAAACACTGCTACATAGCTTTGAAAAGTTTCCTTTTCTTTAAAGAGATCAGATGTCAAAGTTCCCTTAGGTCCTCAGATATGATTATGACTCAAATTTCTGACCTTTCGATAATGTTAGCCTCTCATTTTCTTTCTTTTAGCTCAACTTTTCTTATATCAAGGCTATAGCAGTATAGTAAAAGAAGCACAAAAAGTAATGGACAAACCAAAATTAAACTTCATTAGCAATTAATGTCTTAGAAGCAGAGAAGTATTTTGAAAAGTATTCCCTAAGTACAAAAATTTGGTCAGCACGTATAGAATTTGATCTGTGCTTAGACTATAAATTTTGGTTAAAAAAAAAGTCCTTCAATACAGAGTAGATTATTTGGTCTCTACATAAAGGCATCAATTTTTTTTTTCTCTTAATATCTTACTTAAAATACCACTGTTCCTCATTCTTAAATAACTGACAGGCTCAGAGCAGCCTAAATCAACATAAAGTGACACCTATTCCAGGAAAAAGATTCCTTACTCACTGGATCCCGCTCCTGCAATCTCATGCTAGCGGTTCCTTCATGAAACGCTACAAAGGTGCTGCAAGTTTTTGCCAACACCTTCCAAAGAGGATTAACTGAGGTCTCTGGGAGAGAATCCCAGATGAGGCCTGTGTATATGATCTGCTAGTGCAAGACTTTATTCATAAGTTTATCAAGAAATACCCAACATACCAGAGGGAATCAAGCAGGAAGCCTTCTCCGCTTCACCTCTTTTAAATATCGTATTCATTTTCCATTGCTGCATAAAATCACGGCAAATTTAAAAGCGTAAAACAACACCCGTTTATTATCTCACAGCTCTGTAGGCCAGAAGTCCAGGCAGGCAGGACTGAGCTCTCTGCTTAGAGATTCACATGGCCGGAATCCGGTGTTGGTGGGGCTGAGCTCTTAGCTGCTGGAGGAGAGTCCACCTGCACACTCCTTCCAGTTGGTGGCTGAGTTCAGTTCCTGTGGCTGCAGGACTGCAGTTTCCATTCTCTTGGCTGTCAGCTGGGGCCTCTCAGCTCCTTAAGACCATCTGCATTCCTTCTCATGTGGCCGCCTCCATCTTAAACCAGCCGTGGTGCCGCAAGTCCTGCTTTGAATCTGACTTCGGCTGACAGCCTGAGAAAACTCTGCTTTTAAAGGGCTCGCCTGATTAGATTAGCTGTCCCCAGATAATCTTTTTGCTGTACAACATAATTATGGATCATACTCACAGGTTCCACACATACTCAAAGGGTTAGGATATACAAAGTCATTGGGGGGGGAGAGGTCATCCATGGAATTCTGGCTGCTACAAACATTCACTGCTATTAATTAGAGCAATCCCTCCAAACATGCTGTTTCCATATAACCACACTTGTCTTTGAGGGCGGCATTGCTGGAAGACAACTTTTTTCATTATTATGACATATTTAAAAGAAGCCTCCATAGCGTTGCTGAAGTTTTTAAAATAACACCTTCTAATTATTTACTAATGCAACTGACTTAAAAAGCTTGTTCAAAGACATCTCCAACAGCTGAATTAACCTTCACATACATGTCTAGAGGCTGTGTGCTAAATCCATGTGCATTCACATTTTCCAAAGCTTGTCAATCACACATGCTTTGGAACCTCATCCTCAAGTTGTCACTCTTTTGGGACTACATAGTAGGGACAGTGAATGCTGTAAAGGATGCATGAGACTTAAAGAACTTAGAAACTGGATCTTAGAATCCTGGAAGTAGGTCCTCAACCTTCTCTTCTCACCCGAAATACTCATCATCATTTGCACTACGATATATTCTGCATGTCTGCTTTTAGCCTCATGATGGGAATTCATTATTCTGGATTCTACAACGTTCATATTAGCACTCTTGACACAGTGCTGTGCTGCAGAATTTTCTGTGATGACGGAGATGTTCTATATCTGTGCTGTTTAACCCAGTGGCCACTAGCCATAGGGAGCTAGTGTGACTGAGGAGCTGAATGTTTTATTAATTTAAACTTAAATAGCCACCCTGTGTCCAGTAGCTACTGTAGAGGACAGTGCAGCTCCAGAGGCATCATGCCGTATACATACATAAAAATAAAATTAGTCGCGCCATTTGTACTTTTCCCCACCACTCTGGGTAAAAGTGGTTCAGTGTCCACTCAAGGTCAAGTATGTACTTTCTCTCATTCCAGGTCCCCTCATCTTCTTTCCCAATACTTTAGTCCCTAACATGACTCTTAAGGGCAACCACTATAATCGCTTGCTTGAGGCAAGCCCGGCTGCTTCTAATTGTCTAGTGGAAACTGGGGAAAAGGAGAGCACAGCTGACACGAGGGTCCGTGAGCACCTGTGCAGCAGAGGAAGCTAGGAAGCATGACTTACAGGCTTGCCTGCAGGAGCCTGACATCTGGCCAGAGTCATTACGTGTATGTGCACACACACTCGCCACAAACAAACTAGACAGCTGAGTGTGTGTGTGAGTGTGTGGCAAGGACAGTAGGTAAAGAGAGTTAAGAAAAAGAGGAGTGTGGGCTGGAACAGTTGGTCCCTTTCCCCAGACGCTGCTTGGGCCCCTGCCACGTGTCAGGCACTGTTCTGGACTCAGCGAGGCACTGGTAACAAATCCATGGGGAGGAAGGAGTACACAGGAGAGTCCTTGAAAGATGGATAAGATTTGGCTGAAAGTCTCAGGAACAGGAGGGATGAGCTAAGCCTGGGAGGGGAGACTGAGCACAGAAACAGGACAAAGCTGGCTGGGTAAGGCTCAGTCTCAAGACGGAGACGCCCCAACAGATGGCCAGGAGCTGCAATTACTGTCACCTCCCTAGACTCTCAGAGCTTGGCCTTTCTTCCTCAAATCAGAGTTAGCTACTTGGGAAGCAGGGAAACAAGGGGATTCCTCCAGATTTTTATCTCCTGATACTTATTTGTTACAGCAGTAATTTAGTATGTGAAGCTGGTGCCGCAATTCTGTAATGAAAGGTTTATGCTTTTGCAGTGACATTTCCCCGTTAGGCGCTGGGCCAAGGAGATTTGAGAAGGAAATAAAGCGTAAATTAAAGAAAATAAAAAGTAAAATCTAAAAACCTCAAGAAAAATTTTTAACTGGACTCGGACATAAAGAAATCATTGTTGGCAACACGTAACTTTTTAATCAAGAAAAGTAACTAAGAATTATTCAAATATGGAGTAATGGAAATAATTGTACCCTATCAGTGTTTCCCAACCTTTTTCACTGCATAACCCTGCACAGCAAACGAGGCTGTCTGGAAGCTGCTTGTTCAGCCTGCTGGATAACCAGGTGACGCTCCTCCAGGCTAAAGGCAACCAGCTAGAACCTCCAGCTGCCAGAGGCCTCAGCCACTGGCTACTCTGAAAGCTCAGGAGATTCAAGCTCTGCACACCTGTAACCGCCTGCAACCCACCTGAGGACACCAGGCTGGTTGGGAACTGATGTTGATAATTCATAATTTTGTAAAAGTGAAAGACTTTTGTAAAGATCACCGATTGCTAAGGCTGATAATAGTTTTGTTTATAGTAGTGATATCATTTGGAATTGCATGTTTAAGAGCAATAAATACTCTTCAGATGTAAATTTACTTACAAGTTTATAATGCAGTAGAATAAATTATTTTGGAAAAACATACAACTGTTACAATACCTTTCACCAAAAAACCAACATTACAATTTTGTTTTTCTTTAAAATTCAACCAATTGTGACTCATACAATAGCATTACCTAGAAAACATTTTGTCAGAACTCACGGAGTGAGTGCAGATATAAAAGCATCAAGGAAAGAGAAAATGCCTCTAATTCATGGATTAAAGACAAAGATTAAAAGAGAAGAGTGTGTCATTTTACATATCAAAGGAAATGTAATGACTTCAGTCTATGATAATTTGGGTTGAAATGCATCACCCCCGCACATTAAAATTTATCAGACTGATTTTTTGTAGCTATACACCATACATAGTATAGTAAAATAACCCTCAAGAAGGACATTGGTCTTTAAAATCTTGGCTTTAAGGAATGAGAAATGCCTTTGAAAATATTTTGTTCAGAATCACTGTGATTATAAAAGTACTTCAGTTAGGAAATCAATCTAGAATCATTCTTAAATGGCAGTGCATTTGAAAAATGGCATTAACTTGTAATGTTTGCATTTCCAAAGAAAAATATAGAAAGAACTTAAAACAAGGTAACTGGTTTTCAAAAAAAGTATTGATTCAAAAATTTACTGCACAAAAATATGTACTTCTTAAGTGTTTCTAATAAATTAACTCCGTAGCATTTTATGTATATTTGTGTGTGTGTGTGTGTGTGTGTGTGTATATATATATATATATATATATATATATATATATAATCCCTGATAATCTATAAAAGAGGGTCTATAATAGTAAAATAAATGAACTTCAAAAGTACCCCCCTTCATAAAATGTATTTAACATTAATTTTTCTCAAATTTTAAGGAATGTAACAATATGTACAACTCTTATGTATTAGTATAATACCAAAATAGTACAAGTCATATTAACAGGCTGTCATAACTGTAAAATGTCTGAGTCAAGTTAAAACTGGAGGACAGCTTAGGTTTGAATGAATACAATTATCCATGGAAGATTCATTTTCCAAGTGGAAATGACAATCATCTTATCTACAGTAGATTTCACAAGAGGTAGAATTCAAGTTACCAAAAAAAGGTACATGCTCAGCCATCTTTAATCAACAAATTCAAAGGGAAAAAATGCGTTGGTTTCTTAGGAGATAGTCAGTTTGTGACTTTTTTAATATGAATCTGAAATACAAGATAGTGAACAGCATGAAATGGCAATTTTCAATTCCAAAAAGGTCTTAATTATGAAATCCAAATGCTGTAAAAAATGTAGAATCTAAGCAGTTTCACTGATTTAATATATTGTCTTACCTCATTAAGAATGGCCCAAACAGCAGAATTCTGAATAACTGAAAGTCGGAATGCTGAGATGGGGTTTAGGTTGGGATCCACCATTCCTTCTGCAACACCATTCTCAAATTTCCCTTCAAAGTAAAAATCAACACTCATTGGGTAGACTGAAACAAGCACACATAAATTATCACTGACTTAAAGCAGGGAAGGAAAACACCAAAATATTTCTAGTGGATGTTTTTACACAAAGAGCATGGGTGAATTTTTTTCCTTCTTTCTACCTTTATTCAACTTTTAAACGTTTCATGAAGTAGTATATGCTTAAAAACATTAGAAGCAACCTATTTAAAGAGGCAGAGCTATACATTTTCTTATTGCAAATTTAAAAAAAATCAAATATATTTGTTCTTACATCAACTAACACACAAGTTTTTAGCAAAATGTGACTTACAAACCTCCCAAAATATACTCTGTACCATCTTTCAGTCTGACCACTTTGAGGATTAAGTCAATAGTAACAAATTTCAGTGCTTTAACACACGGTTGGCCTTGAGCAGTTTCCAAGGTCACATCTAGACGGAATTAAAATGTGATACCTCCTCAAGGCAGTTCCAACATAAAACTCCATTATAAATGATAAGCTCAAAAAGCTCTCCTGTAAGGATAAGGACCAAGAAGTTCTATAGAAGATAACATGCTCAGTACTCAATTTTTCTTGCTGTGAGGAAACAGCAAGAAAACAAAACAAAAATGCTACTGAAAAAGTGACAGGAAAATGGTTTGTTCTGAGCCACACTGCTCTAAGCCAGGGATAGGCAAACTTCCTAAAAAGGAGAGAGAGTAAATATTTGGGGATTTGTGGGTCAAGAGGGCATCTGAGAATATCATCCAGGTACTTGTATAGAAAAAGAGAAAACTAATTTTCACAAAATTTTTATTGATGAAATTCAAAATGTAATAACTAAGTTGTTTTTTTTCCTGCTAATACTAAAGAGCATGTAATTCCTTATGGGGGGATAATACTTAAATTAACTGGTATTCAAAGTTAGTGTTCCTTATCATCGAAATCGATTGCAAATGTTCATCTGTTAATGTGGATCTATAATGAGATTTGATATATTTTATCTTGAATGCTTCCTTTCACACAGCCTAGATACTGCAAATATTGTTATTAATCCACAAGCACATGATTTTAATGGAGCACGTCCATGACTTGGAAGGTATCTGCGTAAAATTCTATTAGATTCTTCTCTTTGATATCTGCCTCATCATTACATTGCAGATGAATCACTTTCAATCAAAGGTTGGGGGAAGCTCCCCAGTTAGCTTGATATTATTACTTGCAGTTCAAATAACGTTAATAGTCATCAAAGTGACCTGAATGCAATATAAGTTTTGCACATAAGCACTGCTTTGTCTTGTACTTTTAGGTTGAATTCATTAAGAAACATTATCAAGTCTGAAGCAAAAACTAATTCTCAAAGAGATAATAGTGGTTGAGGGCAGTTCTCACTTGGAAAATTTTCAATCTTATTTCAGAGCTAAAACAAAACAAAACCAAGAAAAAAAAAACCACAATAAAATTTTATCACTGCTAAGCCCCAGAACTGCTGTGTGGCAGGGCAAGTCAGGATATTCAGCAGTTCTTATTTCTGACAAAAATTCACAGAACTGATGTTGATGAAGTCAATGAGAGTAAGTAAAGTTCACTGGCGACACTACTGGTTCAATAAATTAATGATACACAACAGACTCAATACTCTCTGTAAAGCACCTGCTGATGAATAATAACATAACCATAGGCTTTAAACACCTTACATTGTTGCAAGCTTTGTAAATCTGTCCATCTAAGCCTTCTTCTCCACACGTATTTTCACCACCATTCATTGTAAAACATCCTAGCAGATTCCACTTCAGTTTGTACGAACTTTGTATTTTCTCAACTGGTTTGAAAACATTCTTGCCTGTACTTGTTCTCTACAGACTATTCAGAGACCAATTCTTCAGTCACTTCAAACCTGGCATTGACTCCAAATAACAACTAGGCAGTATCAGTAATATCTGTCAACTCACCAAGAGCCAAGGAAAACTGCTCAAATAATTTGCATTGCTTTTTGACTACTGATATTGTTCCCAAAGTCCCCAACTCCTCAAGCAATAGTTATTGCCGAAAGCCTAATGGTCCGAAATAAGTTTATTTTCTGGGCACACATATCTGCTGTAGTTAAACATGATTTAATTAACTCATCATTGGTAAATGGTTTTCTTGCTTGGCTAACACATGAGCCAGTTTGAAACTCACTTTGGTTACAGTGTCATTTGAATCTTTTATTTTTGTGAAGAAATTCTCAGTGATGAGATATCATATTTTAAATCTTCTAATTTTTCTGACCATTGCTTTCCTGTGAGTTGGGGATATTGTTGTGAGTGCTTAGTAGTGGTAACGTACTCTCTAGCACAGCTCTTGTGTCACTGCATAATAACCACATAACCTGCCATCTAATTTTGTAAAACAACCCATATTCCACTGTGTTAAAAAGCACAACATTCAAAGTCCACTTTTCTCTTCCTGTTTTGACATGAAGGGTAATCACTGATAATTTTTTTAAAAATGTCACAGTAGAGTTATGTGTGTGGCACTTTAAACACTGTCAAATTATAATGCATCAAAGCTATTTGTAGTGCACTGAGCAGCAATTCAAAGCACTGAGAGCACCACCGCCATCTCTTTTGCAACTGCTCACTTATCTCTGCTGTTGTAGCATAAAAGCACACAGACAACACATAAACAAATGAGCACAGCTGTGTTAAAAGAAACTCTATTCATGGACACTGAAATTTGAATATTTTCTAGTTTTTACATGTCACAATATATTACTATTCTTATTTTTTCAACCATTTGACAATGAAAATAAACAATGGAAAAAATTTCTACATTCTTCACTCACAGGCTATTAGAAAACAAACAGTGGGCCACATTTGGCCCATGGGCTGTCGTTAGCTAACCGTTAAATTAGGTGTCAATTCTAGTCTTAAAATATATTGACTAGGCTCATAGCAAGATAAGATACATTCAAATTGAAAAACCATACTGGAGAAAGTTCATTTTCATTTGTACAGGAAATATTCAACTTATGAACTGCCAAAGTCATGCTTTTATTAAAAAAAATTAATACTTATTTCATAAAAGTATGTCCTTATTTGGCGCTGGACTGGGGTAGGGAATGTATGCTACAAAAAAAGTATTATTTAATATTGAGTTAGGAAGGGAATTCAGGGCTGAAAAATGCTGTGGAACTTGAAACATTTTAACTTATAATGTATCTGAATCTGTCACCTGATGAGCTCATTTAATTAGAAAAATAATTAGCAAATTATATAACTGGCCTCATTAAAACACTCTCACCCAGCAATTTTATGCTGCAGATATACTCTCACATGTGCAAAAAGCATATATAGACTGCAGCAAAAATTGTAAACAATCTAAGTGCCCATGATGAGGAGACTGGCTAATTTAATTACAATATGCTAATACAAGGGAATATTAGGCAGCCCATTAAAAGATTGAAGAAAGAATAGAAAGAACGAAGTAAAGTTGTAGATAATGCAGTTGTGACTTACTTCCGTTCCTAAGAATACATTGTAGAGAAACTCTCATACATGTGCCTAAGTGTTCAGGCCAGCAAAAAGATGGAAACAAACTTTATGACCAAACAGAACAGACAGCAATATATTCATCCATGGAGATCTATACAGCAATGAAAATGAATGAGCCATAGATACACACATCCACATGGTTGAATATCACAATGGTGAGAGAAAAAAGCAAACTGTAGACTACAGAATGTCATCATTCATATCAAATTTCAAAACAAGCAAAATAAGACTGCTTTATTCAGGGATATATCACACATATGTAGTAAAAGCATACATGGAAATGGTAACCACAAAATTTAGGATAGTAGTTACCCTTGGGTGGGTGGGGAAAGAAGATAATTAGGAAAGAGCAACTGAACGGGCAAATCTTAAGCTGCATACACTGATATTCATTACATTATTAGTTGTATCTTTTTGTGCATCTGAAATATTTACAATTTTAAAAAAATGTTCATCTTCCACATGCACATATGTATTTTGTTCAGTGAAAAAACAAGATGTAGAACAAGGTTGTACAGTATGTTACCATTTATGTGTGATTGTGTGTTTTACCCTCTTAAATTTGTATTTGGTACCATGTACATGTATTAACTTTCCAAACAACAAATTTAACTTTTGTCCTTAACCCAATGGTCTGGTAGGTAAGCATTAAAAGATAAAAAAGAAGGGGAAAATGAAGGAGGAAATGACTAATGAGTGACTGGAATCCCCAAACCCTGGCATTGGGAGGGACTTCCAAGGTCATGCCCTCCGTGGACGCCCTTCTGCTACCCAGACGGTGGTCCATTCCTTCTTCCAGTGTTTCTCTGTGAAAGGCTCTTCTTCTGCTGTCTCATAATTTTAACCTACTAATCAATCTGGTATTTCTTTCACAGGACTGTCCTTAGTTACCATGCCACACCCATCCAGCCAACCCCACCTTCACCCATCAGGTCTCTACTAATTGCCAGCTCGTTGTCTACTGTTTCCGACAATGCCTTTGGGCATAAGTTGCTGCATGGTCTGATCCTATTGAATCCAGGCCCCTTTGTAGCGCCAGTCTTTGTGGCTTGTCCCACCCAAGAGTGCTCTTCTTAGCTACCTCTTTCTCTGGTTCTCTCTGTCAAACTTCTGGATGGGCTACAGTTTAGCTTGAATGTAGCTACCAGTCTCCTCCTAACTGTTTACCACCAAAATCTCCATCATATTCCACAGCGCCCTTGGGCTTGAACTTCCCCAAGTTCTGTTTCAAGTAAGGCAGTCCCCTTAGGGTGCGCTACAGAGCTCTCTGATGGCCTGCCTCTCCCCTGGAGAAAATCTCTGCACCACTGCTCAGCACCCCTGGCAGGGACAGCAGCCCACCTCCCTGCTAAAGTGACACCCCTGCTTTACAAGCAGAGCACTGGGTTGTAGCAGTAGCCCTTCGTGTCCTGGCTGACCTCTCCCAGTGTGCGGGGACCAGTGGGCTGGGGGAGGTGATCAGGGTCAAGGATTCTCACCCTGCCGTGCCTGCAGCAAAGGTTCGCCCGATGAATGGAAGTTAGGTGGAGGAAAGGAGCCTCAGATTTCTAAGCTGCTCATGTCTGGAACAGAGCTTCTGCAACAGGGAGCTGGGGAGGTGACAGATGCTGGTGGTCTGCCCTTCCTGGTGAGATACCGCAGCCCTGGAGTGGGGGCTGGTGGGAGAGGGAGTCCGTGTTTTTGGCTGGACATGCAGAGTAGAGCTTCCGAGTCACTGAGCTTGGCCAGCGTGGGTAATGAGCAGGTCAGGGCTCCAATGCCACAGACTCTTAATGCTGTTACTGAGATTAAGACTTTATGAGTTAATGTTTCTCTATTTGCTGTACTTTTCTAAAAAAATACCTTTCACCAGTTATGGTTGTCTCACTAGAAAAAGGTCTGCAGAGCCCCTCACACGCCATTCAGCTAAAGCATACTTCTTAAGGGAGCAGAATTTTTTATATGAACTTGAAAAAAAATCAGCTGCTTTTGTTTCTGATGCACACTTTTGTTACACAAGGTCCTAGGTCTGATCACCCATCAGTTCTCTTCCAGTTCTAAATACGTATGAGTTGATGTTTTAGATGGTCATTATCTTCAAATTACTGCAGAGACAATCATATAAATGTCTCTATTTCCTATGCTACTTTCATAACCTAGAACATAACATTCTCAGAAATTTAATAACTCATAGGTAATAGGGTTAATGTCTCGTATACGCAGCTAATCTTATGAACATTTCTAGGGTAGGCTAAAATATAACCCAAATATGAAAATAATTAAACTCATCTATCCACTAAGCTATACAGAAATTAGTCAGGGTGACTGTACAAGCCTTGTAGCAAACACTGAATGACATTCACCAAACGTAAAACTGCTTGAGAGAGTTATAGGAATGCCTCTGTCCTGTATACCTACAATATTAATTGCCCAATAATCTCTTCTGCCTACCAATAGGCAAAGCATTAATTTAAGTAAAAGAAAATATATAATCATCCACTGAGTTGATGTCCATCAAAGGACAGGTCCTACGTTAATCACAGGAGATGCTTGAGCAACAAAGCCCCCTCCCCCTTCCACGGTGAGCGCACAGAACTGAGCTACGAAACGTGATTACACAGAACAGGTGCATGCACTGTGGTAAGAAGAGCCAAGGAGAAGGCAGCTAAACTTGTTAATAAAGGATGAGAAAGCGTTCATCAGGAGGAGAAGTATCAATCCATTGTTTCAGGCGGGGAAAGCGGACAGAGACACGGCTGGGAGCACAGGGCATTAGAGGAACACATCTTAGGACTGGAGAGATGAAGCATAAGAGGAAAGTAACAAGATACGAAAGTGGGTGGGAGCTAAGGAATCTGATCACGGAAGGTCATTAAGGTTTTCAGCCAGGTTAATACAGCATCTAGGTTTTGGCAAGGGAGCTACAGCGGCTCGGTGGACTGGCTCGGAAACAGAGGCAGAGTATCGCTGCAGTAGGGTGAATGCACATTCAGACACAAATAGACATTTTATGCTAATGGACAGTGAAGGTGGGTGCGGGGTTTCAGAGTGTCTCCCAAGGTTAGACTCAGGCAGCTAGATGAATCGTGACAGCACAAACCACGGTGACCAATGATGAAATGTCCATATTACAGACGCTCTGGGTAGATGGCTACGTGGCCTCCACGTAGTTTGTCAGCTGGCATCTCAGTACAGATCTAAAGCTCAGGAGGGAGGCAGGGCTAAAGGCTCAGACTCTGGCATACGGATATTGCTGGGATCATGAGAGTAGCCAGCTAAGATCATCCAGTACGAGACTGCAGAAGGCAGCTGAAGGCGGATTATCTACCAGTGGCAACAGTGAAGCAGCAGATGAACAGAGAAAGAGGAACCAGGAAATGAACCTTTGATCTGAAACCCTAGTTGGGTCAAGATAATAATAAAAGTATGTACTAGAACACAGAGAACAAGTAAAAGAGTACACTGGTATTTATAATTCTGAAGCTGCTTAATATCTGAAAAGAACTTAAAATTACTTCAGGACTAAGTCCAAAAAAGTAAAGGACATCTTACTAGTTTAAAGTAGGTATTACCTATTCTGAAATAACCATCTTCTAATCGTTTGTCTTTGGTTTCTTTGCTGATTTCCAAACCTTCACTCTAAAATAGAACAAAAACATCTTATAAATAATTACTTCTATTTAAAACAAATCTAGGTTATTAATATATCTTAATAAATATAAAAGTGGCATCTGTGGCACAGCTGTCTCTGAAAAGAGAAAATGCCATGTCAGTCTTGAACCTTAAAAGGCTTATCAATCAGTATAAGTGCTCCATCTGAATCTGTATATAATATACCGTTGGCTAGAAATTTTTAATTTTAATTAATTTCCAGTTTAAATCAATTTAATAGAATGCTGTTTTCTATTAAAAATATACAGAAGTAAAGAACTGTGTGTTAACTTGAAAGAAATTAAGCATTCCTTAGAGACCAATAAATTAATTTTCTACATTATTCAACAGGCATTAAAACTGCATGGTATTTCGGGACTCAAAATACAAACAGCAAGTAAACATTAAAGTAAAATAATGATTCATTTATTTTCCCAGTACAAATGTCCAAGTTACTTTCCAACAGGAAACAAAATAAAGGCTCTTTCTATGAAGGCAAACGGGACAATATACCAGGTGTTCCATATTGCCAAAAGAAGTTGGTATTACTCACCACTAAGGTCCTGCCATCATGAGAATTTCTTTCATAAACAGGAATAGCCTCAAATCAGGTCTATTAATATTAGTTCCCAAGGAAAATTTAGGGGAAAAAATAGTCATACCTTCAAAGGCAAAACTTCTACAGTTGTGTTGAGCAGAATATCCCCTGGATGTTCCTGGTTGCCACTATGGAACAAATAACTGAAAAGACAAGCATAAAAATAAAAATATAGTCAGACTATCCTTGACAAAGGTTCAGAAGGGGGCCTTACCTCAGAATAAGGTCGACGACGCTGAAGTTTGTAGTGGCTGCACATCATATGTTCTGAATAGTTGCAGGGAAATTAAAACCTAAGGGGGATGCAATAACTCCTCTATCAGAGGGGCATGTTTGCTGCATAACAATAATGTACTTGACAAAAAAAAAAAAAAGATGGCAGTGTTTTGTTGCTGTTGATGCAGCCATTAAAATGCTTATGAATCACTTATGACAGAGTATATTGGATGATATATGATATAAAATTACATGTAGACCACAATCTCAAAGTAGAAAGTGCACACAGTTACCAAGAAAAAAAAAAGTGTCAATATGGTCATAATGGTATCCTTGGGGTTATGGTTTTTTTCCTCATTCTTCACACCTTAAAATTTTTGTATAATGAACACATACATATGTTACACAGAGAATATTTTTCCTAACACTTCACTTCTGTATTAATAAATACAACTTCTGCTTTTTCCCCTCTCAGCAAATAAGTTATGGTGAAAATCAAATGATCCCTTTTCTCTGTCCTAGGAAGGGTGGGTCTATGCATGGACTCCAGGAAAATTCATATATACTGTCATTTTAGAAGAATTGTGTTTCGCTAGAAAAGTGCCCTCAGTAGGGGCATTACAAATATCATTTTACAGAGGTTTATTGTAAGTGTATTTGTTGTTACTAAGTTTGATCTCTAATATATAAGCTCTTTAGCAGATTCTTTGATGGAATTATTTTTATTTTCTAAAAATAAACCCATAAATGTGGTTTGAGGCTATTCTTGTTGAGGTGAAAGAAGAGTGCTATTTCTAATTCTATGAGGACTCAAGCGTGGTGAACAATACCTCACAGGGCACAGCTCCACTACACAGTATAAAAATGAGCATTAAATAACAACAAAACCAATATTATATACTCATATAGGTGCAAAATATTACTCAAAAGTATTCTAATATGTCTTGCCAGTGATCTTCCCATTGCTTATAACATTTTTACATTTAAATTCCTCTTTAGAATCAGTTTAGAGTAACAAAAGAAAATTAATAGCATTTCATGTAGTTATGCATTGTTTTGACCACCTTAAACAGAATTATTCCAAATTATTTTTGGCAGATTCTAAAAACCAAATGGCCTTCAAAGGAGAACACATAACATCACATTCTGGGGATTACATGGAAGTATGCCACAGACAGTGTGGGGAACATACCCAAAACTGAGGAAAGACTGAAGGAATTGTGACTGTTAAGTAAAAAATGGGGAGAAAAAGTCCCAAATTTTGTAAAGTGAACAGAAATGCTGAAACACATAAAAGGGTTTTAAATTCCTCCATGGTGTACTAAAAGCACTTGCACTTCCAGCACTTGCAAAAGCACTGAATAGGAATAGTCATAGTCTGTCAAATTTATCATTTCAACCAAATTGCTGGGCCATCCACTAGCTCACAGTCAAATCTTAAGGGATATTCTAGGATAAGGATGTGAAAACTAATTTGGGATTCTGAGGGAGAGTTCTACATGAAAGTATTAAAAATCTATACTAAATATACATTCAGAAATACCAATAGAATTTATCAAACATACTAAATGCTGGTATTATATCTGTAAGCATCATACCCATACTGTTACTGAGTTACACAAAATGTATTTTATAATCCAACATTTAGGACTCATTGACTGCTCACATGTGTTATATACACCAAAAATTCCATCATAAACCACATTATGAATAAGAGGTCTGAATTGTAAGACCAAATTATATTTCAATAATGACCTACCTTTCCACACTGACTGGCTTGTCAAATTTAAACAGGATGTAGTCTCCAGCTACTGGAGTTATAGCCCAGAAGAAATCCTCCCCCATATAAGTTTTCTCCAGTGTATGTCCTTGGTAGACCTTCAGAGAAGTAGATACCTCTGCAGGGGGGTTTACATGGATTTTAAGAAGTAATGGTTTCATGTAATCTTTATCCTAGGAGGAAAGACATATTAACAACATACAGCTCATTTATACTTAAGAAGAACAAGGATTATACAGTAGATAACAAATTGTCTGTGCATGAGAAAAAATTAAATCACCAACCGTGAGTTTCTGAATTTTTCCTGTTAGTGAAGAATGCAGACCCACATGTTGGAAAAGGGAAGGTCTGAAGCGGATCCGCAGATTTGCTTTCTGTCGATCACAATGTTTCTAAATATTAAACGGGAACATTAGTGTTGCATTATAAAGTGAAATCTTGTCCTCCTCTGCAAGATGAGAAGCCCTTTAGAAGGGTAAATATTGAAAAGAAAATCCAACTTCATCTCATAATTCCAAATCGTGTTTTTTTAGGGTCCTCTTTGAGGCATTAATAGATTTGCTACCTACTTGATAAACAGACACGATGCGGAAATTAAAAATAAGCACTTCCAAGGGAAGAGTTAAGGAGTTAATTTCAACCACCTTTCAAAATAGGTCAATATAGATTTGACTTTTAATGTTAAAATGCACAAACTCTAGAGGTTTGGTTCAAATACACAAAATACCTTTAAGTGGATAATATAATGAAGAATTTGCAGATAAGAAAAAGCACATTTTGTTGCATGAAAGCAATCTGAAAATGTGAGGCAGTAAGTGGACCACAAGCAAGAAAACAACATCAAAACAGACAAATCCGACTCAGCACAGTTGGGGGACACCTATGTTTCAGCTCTAAGTGCCCCATGGCCCAGATTTTCGATTATAACCTGCTCTCGTGTGATCATGGCGTGTGGGACCTACAGCCCCGGCAGGGCTCTCGCGCATTCATTAGCTCAGTGCTTCAGGAGAGCCACGGCTACCTTGTCATGCTTTTATAAACCCTTTCCATTTTCAATGACTTTTATAAGCTTTGGGCCAAGAACATACTGAAGAAGACAAGTGTATAAGACATTTCCACTTTGAAAGACCTCCAGTTATTTCCTGGGTGTGAAAATGCCTAATTTTTCTCAAGAGGTTTACTTCATTAGGGTTATTGCTAACAGGAGAGTAGAGGTGAAATTGTATACTTTATTTACACAAATAAAACACTCAAGTGGAAGGAGAGGGAAGGTAAGGGAGGGAGAGGACAGGGGAGGAGGGAGGAGAGGGGAGGTGGGATGGTGGAGGGGAGAGAGGAGGAGAAGCAGCAGTGCCTGAGACCGAGCCCGTCACTCAACACACAGGCAAGGAATGACACATTCGGGCCCGAAGAGTCAAAGCAGGTCCATACACCTTTGGAAGAATGTGTGAATGCTTTTTTTTTTTTTTTAAAGTAACATTGGTTTATAACATTATATAAGTTCCAAATACACAACATTATACTTCTACTTCTGTATACACTACCGTGTTCTCACCACCAAGTCAGTTTCCATCCATCACCATACAGTTGACCCCCTTTACCCATTTCACCCCCGCACTCAGCCCCTGCCCCATCCCCTCTGGTAACCACTACTCTGTTCTTGTAACTACGTGTTTGTTTTTGCTTGGTACTATTGGTGGGAATGTAAACTGGTACAGCCACTGTGGAAAACAGTATGGAGATTCCTCAAAAAACTAGGAAGTACCATATATGACCCAGCAATCCCACTTCTGGGTATTTATCCAAAGAACACGAAAACATTAATCAGAAAAGATACATGCACCCCTATGTTCATCACAACATTATTTACAATAGCCACGATATGGAAACAACCTAAGTGCCCATCAACAGATGAATGGATAAAGATGTGCTGTGTACACACACACACACACACACAGAGGAATACTACTCAAACATATAGAAGAGAAATCTTTCCATTTGCAACAACATGGATGAACCCTGAGGGTATTATGCTCAGTGAAATAAGTGTGAATGGAAGGGTCTCCTAGACCACTGTAAAAGGGATGTGATTCTGGAGCCAGCAAGTACGTGGTGACAGCTCCCGTGACATCCTAGTGGAAGCAGCTGAAAAATTACGGGCCACAGAAAGAAGGGTGAAAGAATGTGTCTTCATGGTTTTAATTTTTACTTTCAGAGATTTTCACCTCACAAGCTCTCTTAAGAACCTAACCACCATATTAGATAAAACTGCACAGGACCAATCAAAGGCAAGTGTGTTGTACAAATGTAAAGATGACGTGAATTGTTCTGTGTCCTACAATAAAAATTCCTGTAAATCACAAAGAAAATACAGGTAAGGGCTTACATCATAAAAATGAGTTGATCGAATCGATTTATATGTTCAGTCATTGTTGGAAAGCTGGTACTCTGCTATTTCGCTACACACCGTGATTTGCTCTAAGAAAGTGGTTATTTTTAAAAGAGAGAGAGAGAAAACAATAGCTTATGGACACCTGAAGAGGGTGCCCTAAAAACTAACTGGCAGATAGGATGATCAAACTGTTCTAGGGAATATAAGGTCATGAAATCAAATTAAATGTTTATTTGTGCAAATAGGTCAACACTATAATGACATACGTTTATAATAAAGATTTCCTTGTTATTACATGTCAAAGTGACTCATTCACTTTTAAGAATGTGTACATTCGTATTTTATTTATGCTTACAGCCAATAATTTCAAAAAATTTTCCAGAGATACAATTCAAATTAGACAAGAAGAACATATTAATTTACCTTTTACAATAAGATTTCAATGGAGATAACTTAATATTTGAATAGTCCAAGCAAAAATCATTGTTTACTTACTTACCTGTCACCAACATCCCAAAGGTCAGCATATCAGCATGAACATTGGCTTCTTACAAGTAACACAATACAAAAAAGGTACACTTTTGACTTGTCACTGTTTTGGTATAAAATATGACTTCCATTCTATTCCTTATATCCAGGTGTGCTGGGGTCCGATATTGTCCCCAAAGTATTTGAAAAAAGAAAGCTGACAGAGGATGTGAAGAAAACCAAAACAACCCCCCCCCCGCCACACCCTCCCCCAACACAGGACAGATATGGCCAACAGCAAGGAAACACCAGAGCCTCAAGACACAATAAACATTCATCAGCAATTTAAAGAAAGGTGCGCTTCACTGACTTAAAAGTCCCTCCAGAACAGGAACTTCTTATAGTTCTAGAAATAAGTCAAACACTTACACTGGTAAGTGGAAACACTGTTTTCTTTCAGCTACCTATTTAACTGTTCGTTTACAACATCTGGTTCCCTAAGAGTCATCACTTTCACTAAAAACATAAAAGAAGCCTCTTCCACTCGCATAAGAAATTAACTTACTGCATCTTTTTCAGGGTTGCAGACTTTCACCCACAGAATATGGTCCAAGAGCCAATCAATGGGTTTCTCCTTATAGAACATAAATATGAATTCCACAATTAGAGTGAGGTCTGGCGCTTGAAACATTTTACCTGAAAAGATATTCCCAATCAGTAACTGTAATAAAGAAGCCAAGCATCAAAATGGCTTAAATGAGTGAAATCCGTACAACAAATACACTAAAGCTTGTGCTTTCAACTATAAATCATTATCAATAATTTCCCCACCTCTTATCAAAAACAAACTTGCTTTAGCTAAGTTTAGTTGTCACCTGAGTATAAACAGAAGTAGGTACTGAACTCCTAACTTTCTCCATTACAAAATCTATCATACAACTACTAGTTCAAAGGATTCAAGAAGCAAGCTGGAGATTTTTCCTTCATGTCTTATTAAAATTCATTCTTCCCATAAAAAAGGAACTTAGGAGGTTTAAGTAAAAAAAAAAATTAACTAAATCAATAAAAGCAAAAAACAAGGACTCCTGATTTTGTCTTCACTGAAACCTTCACAAATAAAGATGTGTTTTGAGTCTTAAATTAAGTTTTGAGATAAATGATCAACAAGATCAAAGCCCCAGCCTCTAATACTTACAGATTTAAAGCATTAGAAGAAGTGAAATGTTACACTCTGGGGTGTTTTTTAAGACCTATAAATTTCCTTCAACCTTCAACTTTAAACATATTCTCTTTAGTTGGATACTTTAGGAATTTTAATGAAAAAAAACTTTAAAAATAAGTACCCTTACTAGTCCAGGAAAGCAACACATGAATACAAATTAATGACTGAACAAGAACTTCATGTACCATGTCAAATACCAGGAATTCCTATTAGAAAACCACTAGTGCAGGACTCTTCTTAAAAGAATCCCAATCTTGCAAAAGCTCTGGGCTTTAAAACAGGAACTCGAAGTGTCCGAGAAGAAGGAACGAGACATGCTCCCCAGGACAGTGGTTGGCTCTTTGTGGACATGAAAAGCCAGCAGGGCTGCCTTGCACAACTCCAGAGTAAATATTACCATCTTAGAACGCTCCAAATACCGTTTTGGGTTGACTTTCAACATTTTATACACAGAAGTTTACCGAAATTAAATTTTCTCAAAAGCAATCCATTTCCAGAGGAAAAAAGAAAACTTTAAGGTAAAAAAAAAAATAGTCTAAGATTCTAAGTCACAGTTATTTCTGAGAAGTAAATAAATCTAAAACTTTTCTTACCAATGAAGCCCAGCTGGGAGAACTCAAGTATCATCCATTCCTCAGAAGAAAGTTGAAGTGCAAAATTTTTTATGGTGTTAAAGTAATTCTGTTTGACAATAATATCATCTTCAAGCTAAAGAAAGTTGAACAATCATATTAATAAATCAGAAAGAGAAGGAAGATTTAAAGAGGACATTCTTTACTATGGAAAAACTCAAGCACACTTTTATAATGACAATCAAGGAAACAATGGTCAAAAATGATGAAAATATAAAAATAAATTTCAGGACTTTCCTGGAAGTCCAGTGGTTAAGACACCATGCTCCCAATGCAGGGGCACAGGTTCCATCCGTGGTCGGGGAACTAAGATCCCACATGCCACATGGTGCTGCCAAAAAATATATAATAATAATAATAATGATAAAATAAAAAGGAAAAATTATAAAAAATAACTAAAATAAAAATACATTTTATTAAAAGAAAGCAAGGAAAATAAAATGGCAGACGCACATAGCAAGTCAACAAAACCACTCCCTTACCATGGGAAATAACAAAACCACTCCAATGAATTACTCCTTTTGGTCCTTTTATGGCTCCCAACATGATTTCACACTATCCTGTTTTCTTTTCAAAGGAAAAGAATTTTATAGGCCTTTTAATTTTTTTTTTTTTTTTTTTTTGCTTTTTACATAATACATGTAACAAGTCAAAAAAAGAAAATAGCTAGCAGCTCTCCTTCTCTGCCCTCCACCCTGCTAGTAGAAGTGACCAATGTTCAAGGTTGGGTGTGCACCCACTGGACACCTTCAATATGGGCATACAGCACAGGTAGACCCATACCTACCTCAAGGTTCCCACCACCTTTACATTTTTATTTAAAAGGGATCACATTATGAAACTAGCTTTTTTCTCTTAATATATCGTGAATATCTTTCCAGGTTAAAAAGTATATATTTAAAGCATTCTCTCTAGCAGATTCATACTATTCTCTGGGATCGATGGACAAATCATTCACCTGCTCACAGGCAGACACCCCGGTTGTTTCTCATTCTTTGTCAATGCAAACAGTGCTTACACTTCATATCAGTGCTATTCATTTCTGTAGGATGGGTTCCTAAAAGCTCTCTTTTTATATTTTAAAAGATATCTTCAAAATACTTAAGAAGCTGTAGCAACTCAAGAGTGCCAGTTAACCCCATGTGCTCTGCCATCACCACATGTGTTACTGGAATGTTTACCAGTTCAACAGGGAGTTGACAGAGACCAGGGATCATGAGTATCTGCAAAGACTTCCTCCCCAAATCTCCTTTCATAAAATTTTAAAGTCATAAGATGATTTTTTTTTACATATATACATTATTTTTTAACATTCTTTTCCATTGATGATTTTAAAAGAAAACGCTTCCTTTTCTTAATGACACATTATCATTTCTAGTTATCTGCAAGTAATTTTCACTTATTTTAGTATTTAGATTTTTTCATGTATTTAAGTCCTATAAGCTTTCTTCCTATCTGTGAAGAAACAGTAGCAATATTTGGAAAGGTACCATTTTGACTCACCCAATATTTACTGAGCTTTTATTATGTTCCAGACACAGTACTAAACCCTGGGAACCCACCAGTGAACAGAAAAGACAAGTTTTACACCCTCAGAGCTTGTAGGGAAGCCAGAGGGAAAACCAGACAAAGCACAAAGCCCCGCTGGCACCTAACCTTGCTTTCCCAAATAAGACATGCCCACACTCACACGCAAACGTTGGCTGTGGATGCCCAAAGGAAAGATGACCCCCGGTACAAGGTACTTCCAAGTTTTTCCAATAAGTAGATTAAAAAACAAGCTTGGAATAGAGACGCAGACGTAGGGAACACACGTGTGGACACGGGGTGGGGGGGGAGTGGGGGTGGGATGAATTGGGAGATTGGGATTGACATATATACCATGTGTAAAACAGATAGCTAGTGGGAACCTGCTATATAGCACAGGGAGCTCAGTTTGGTGCTCTGTGGTGACCTAGATGGGTGGGATGGGGGAGTGTGGGAGGGAAGTCCAAGAGGGAGGGAATATATGTACACATATAGTTGATTCACTTCGTTGTATAGCAGAAGCTAACACAACATTGTACAGCAACTATACCCCAATTTAAAAAAAAGAACAAAAACAAGCTTGGGACTGATTTAAATATACAGAAGTGTAGGTGAAATAATTAAATGCCTACTTAAAATTTAGTACACTAAATTTGGTTACCACCAAAAATTTACATTTTTTATATTCAATTAGAAAAATTGCTTTGCTCCACTCTCACACCTCATCAAACAACTTCACTTTTTATAAAACTTTTAAAGATAACTGTAGATTCATATGCAGCTATAAAAAATAATACAGAGACCCAACATACCCGCAATATATATCCTCCAATATAATTACAGCACAATATCACTACCAGGAAATTGACTCTGATACAATTCAACCACGTTATTCAAATTTCACCAGTTTTACATGCACTCAGCTGTGTGTAGTTGTGTGTCTCTGTGTTTAGCTCCATGCAATCTTAACACGTGTACATGTGCAGGAGCACCAGTACAGCTAGGACACAGATCAGTTCCGTCACAGGGACTCTCATGCTACCCTTGACATCCTCAGCCACCTTCCTCCTCTCCCCCCTTCCTAGCCGCTGGTGACCAAGAGTGCTCTCCATCTCCATAATTTTGTCAATTCAAGAATGCTATATAGGGACCTCCCTGGTGGCACAGTGGTTAGGAATCTGCCTGCCAAGCAGGGCACACAGGTTCGAGCCCTGGTCCGGGAACATCCCACATGCCGCGGAGCAACTAAGCTCGTGCGCCACAACTACTGAGCCCATGCGCTCTAGAGCCCACGAGCCACAACTACTGAAGCCCGCGCGCCTAGAGCCCATGCTCCGCAACAAGAGAAGCCACCGCAATGAGAAGCCCGCACACCACAACAAAGAGTAGCCCCCGCTCACCGCAACTAGAGAAAGCCCGTGCACAGCAATGAAGACCCAACGCAGCCAAAAATTAAATTAATTAATTAAAAAAAAAAATGCTATATAAAGACTGGCTTTTTAAACTGAGCATAATTCCCCTGAGATCCAAGATGTCATGTATCATAGTTCATGTCTTTTCATTATTTGGTACGAATGCACCACAGTTTGTTTAACCAGTCACCTGATGAAGAATATATGGGTTGTTTCCAGGGTTTGCTATTATGAATGAAACTGCTATGAACCTGCACGTACAGGTCTTTTAGTGAATATATGTTCTTCTCTGACATCAATGTTTTATCATGGCAAGAACCACTTTTTGAAAAATCTAACATATATTCCATTAGTAGTCACTAGTTTATAGAGAAGTTAAAATACAAGATGTAAAATATTGCTTTTGCAGTATGCAACTGTAGTATCTGAAAGAGGTGGAATATTATATTTACATTTTTGCTCCAATTTTTTAAGTGTACAAGGAGAAACCAAAAACTAATGGTGGTTACCCATGGGGGAGGGAGAAAACACGGGAAGGGGACAGGGATAAAAAGGAGACTTCTGTAAATATATCTTGTTTTATATAACTTTTGATTTGGGAATGTTATGTTTTTTACAACTAAAAAGGAAAAAAAAAATCCTAAAAACTGAATACAAATGGAAACAAATGAACCTAGTCTCATATCAGGTTGTCAGTGTGGTCACACAGTATGAAGAATTTTGTCGAGTGACTTTCAAACACAGAATTTTGACTATATATCCATATCAGGATATACTCTTAGGGAGGAAAAAAGGACGAAAAAATTTTAATTGCATTTAGTAGTCTAACTGTTCGTAGTGATATTGGTATTGTTATTTTGAAACCATTCTAGGTATACTATAGAATAAAAGAATTATGTTATTTAGATAATTTTTACTAAAACCAAGACTTTCAATGTAAGAGAAAAGAAATATATGTAAAATTCAAAAAAGTTAAATAAAAATACTATAATCTTACACTTGAATTGGGACCATCAATATAAATGCAATTTTTTTTCTTCTGAGAAACAAAATGTTCTTTTCCTTATTAAAACACCTCGAAGCAAAGACACAACAGCAATGAGCATCTCAAGCACAGAGACTGTGGTCCTGAATATCATATACCTCTAAAAAGAACAGGGCTCCTTAGAGAAATGGCTGGTTCTAGATCTGGGATAGGAAATGTTCAGGGTGTGCCAGTCAGCAAGGAAGTGATCAAAGTTTACTGGACTTACATGAAAAGAATACAAGAGCCAATTTGAAGAGATTCCCACTGGCTTATGATGGGCCAATACAAGCATCAATATGAATAATGCTTGCAAAGATTGAGGCAAGCCATATCTCTTTTTAAAAATCCATGAGTTCATAACAATACTCTAAAAATGGTCACCACTGGAGATTGCTATGGTATCAACTATAAAAATTAACAAAGAGAAAGAATCAAGCATTTATTCTTCCCTTCCTTTGTGAACTATTTTTCAAGATAACCGAATGGTTAAGAAGGGAGAGTCCTTTATAGAAGAACTCTACTTATAAGAACATTACAATTCTTAGAATTAGAAAATTACCAGTTGGCAACCTCTAACGACATAAGCGATCTGGGGGAAAATAATCAATGGCAACTGAAACCATAGGAGGAATGGCTGCTGGGGAGCTGTTTAATAAAGGAGAGATGAGATTGACAACCCTACACCCACTGATTAAATCTCAGCATCACTAAAAGTGGGACAACCTGACAACAAAGTACATCACTATGTTATAAAGGAAGAACTATGCAGTACCACCTACGAAGTGTCTGCATCATCAAACAGTTTTCTAGAAGACTGTCTTCAAGTCCAAGTCATTTGCGATATAGCACTTTATGGAGCCGGGTGTGCTGCTGTAATGGGAAACTTCATTACAAGCCACAAGCAGAACACTAGGGCAGCTGACATTTTCTTTTCCCTTTAGATGTACATCTGTGATGACCACAGAGTAACCGCTGTCTCTACTGGCTTTTTTTTTTTTTTTTGGCCGCGCTGCTTGGCTTGAGGGATCTTAGTTCCCCAACCAGGGATTGAACCTGCACCCTCGGCAGTGAAAGCATGAAGTCCTAATCACTGGACCGCTAGGGAATTCCCTCTATTGCCTTTTTAAAAGTACTCTTTAAAAGTCCTGGGTAGGGGATTTCCCTGGTGGCGCAGTGGTTAAGAATCCGCCTGCCAATGCAGGGGACACGGGTTCGAGCCCTGGTCCGGGAAGATTCCACATGCCATGGAGCAACTAAGCCCACACGCCACAACTACTGAACCTGTGCTCTAGAGCCCGCGAGCCACAACTACTGAAGCCCGCACACCTAGAGCCCGTGCTCTGCAACAAGAGAAGCCACTGCAGTGAGAAGCCCGTGCACTGCAACGAAGAGTAGCCCCTGCTCGCTGCAACTAGAGAAAGCCCACGCACAGCAGCAAAGACCCAACACAGCCACAGTAAATAAATAAATAAATTAAATAAATAAAAAAAAAAAAGTCTTGGGTAGGATACACCCCCAACATATGCAATCTTGAAGTCATATTCCTGGGATAATTATGAAGTCTGGATTACAATACTTTGTACGTCATAATGAACTCACTGAGGGAATTCTATACATTATGTAAAGACCTGAAGGTAAAGCAACTCCCTCTTTTCTGAGGCATAATTTTTGGGCAAATAGGGTAATTTTAAGAATGTCCGGTGGATCCATATGTGAAAGAGCTGAAAAGCTGGTAGCAATCTTAATGACCAACAATAAGATCATTGTGATAGCTGAATAATGGTACTTCAAGAAGCAATTAAAAATTATACCAATCTATAATTACTGGCATATAAAGGTGTCTACAGTATGTTAAATGACAGCAAACCAGGCTTTAAGACAGTATGTACAGTACACTCCTGTTATAAAAAGGGTTCTATTAAATGAGTTAATATGTGAAAAACATAAATTTTAAAGAACAATGCCTGACACGTGGTTAAGTATGCAATAAATGTTAGTTCATAGCAGCTGTTATTGTTATAATATATCATATATTGACCCTGCTTAGGGGAAGTTTTCCTTACCATCCTCTTTCTTAACCCCCATCCTTTCCTCAATTTTTAAATATTAACTTTTCCTACACTCCCCCCAAAAGCTTTAAGGTTCCATTAATTCTTCCCTTGGAAGAAAATTGGAAACAAATTTTAAAAGTGATATAGCTACACTTTTAAATTCTCTCTATAAAGTTCTTGATCATAATGTAAATATTTATATATTGGCCCTAGAACAAAGAGCAAGGTTCAACTACCATAATATTTGGTATACATTAAAATTAAATTCTGTGAAATTATTATCTTAAAACTAAAATCAGACTTCTCTAATGTATTTAGAGGAAATGTACTACCTGTATCTAGGATATTGTGGTTTTTTATATGCACACCTGTTGGATCCTGTTATAGACAATGTCACACTCTATCATCATTTCCATTTTCCATCCTGTGAACCAAGGAAGGGTTCACGCACACTTGAATGCAGCTGGCCCGAGGTACAATGTCAAAGGAGACAGTCTGCCCACAAGAAGTCCACCTTCCCATGTGATGCCAGCCTCTTTTCTTCTTTCTTTCCCTCCCCAGCCCCTGCCAACAGCTGCTTAATCATGTCCTGGCTGTTCAGGGACCAGGGCTGCTTCTTGCCACTCTCATCCAAACATCCACCCAGGAGAGGATCTAATAAACTTTTTATACTGGAAAAAAAAATAATTGACAGGCTTCGTATACCATATACCTCTCAGGGGTATTTGCATTTTGAACAAAGGATAAAGATGTTTGGTTAAAGAAGTGAAATTCCAGTGGTGAAATTTAAGCTTAAGTATTAAATGGAGAATGAGGTTTGAAAGAAACAAGAGCTTCCTAGAATTATTTAAGTTGTTGCCTACCTGGCTAACTTAAAACCCGTATCATGACGGACTTACTGTTTTAGCCATGCTGCTAAAAGTTGCACCATTAGAACTAAATGTCAGCTTTATTATCTTCAGTACAAATGAAAATGTACTGAAGCGCACAAAACAACTATTTACCATAAGACCACCAAAATAATTATGAGCTAAACCAGCGAGTGGAGCTGCAGAGCCCATGTTCTCAGTGATGTGATCAACCCTTCTGCTCTGGCATACTGTTATGATCTTATATATTTTAGAGGGTTTATGCTTTCAAAACTTCATTTTAATGAAAATATACCTTTCATATTACTTTTTCTTTAAAACTGTGGGAAAAAAACCAAACACACACTTACCTGGATGTAATATGTGCCCTTTTCCTGAGCATACATCATTAGAAAACAATAATCGAGGTTTTGCTTTGTTCTCCATCTGAAATAAAAATTTTCAAAAAAAGTTAGGGACTTCCCTGGTGGCACAGTGGTTAAGAATCCACCTGCCAATGCAGGGGACACGGGTTTTATCCCTGGCCCGGGAACATCCCATATGCCGCTGAGCAACTAAGCCCGTGTGCCACAACTACTCAGCCTGCACTCTAGAGCCCAAGAGCCACAACTACTGAGCCTGCGTGCCGTAACTACTGAGGCCCACACGCCTAGAGCTCGTGCTCCGCCAACAAGAGAAGCCAGTGCAATGAGAAGATCGCGCACCGCAACGAAGAGTAGCCCCCGCTCGCCACAACTAGAGAAAGTCTGTGCGCAGCGACGAAGACCCAACGCAGCCAAAAATAAAAAATAAAAATAAGTTAGGAATCAGACTCAAAGTTAGCAAAATAAGGTTAGATGTATAATATTTTATAATATATAAAATATTGTATAATATATACATATATGCAATATATACATCACATATTGTATATACGATATTTTATATACACAATGTATAGTTATGTATCAGATAGATAGGCAGATAGATAAATAGATGGATGGGTATCACACATACAGGATTTATCCACTTAGGAGAGAGTGAATGAGAATTCACTCTTCTCTAATGAAGGCTTTATCGAAATATATGCTCAAAAACACTAATCCTCAAGGTGTCCTGAGGAAAAAAGGAGTCTAATGTCAAGTAAGTTTGGGAAGGACACATATTCCTCTTCTAGAGACGTATTAGTATATTAGAGGCATTGAAACATTCAGCAGTAAATACATTTGTTGAAAAAAAGTTTTTAATCCAATATTTTCCAAATTTTCTTGACCACAGCCCCCTTTTCCAGTAATATCTTAATGTCTCTAGGAACTAGTGCTTCACATACAGGTAAAAATGCTTTAAAAACCCAAAACATCATATTGAAATTTACAATATTAGGTCCTTTTGGTGAATTCTTGGTAGTCTACAGAAACACACTGACCAATGTGAATAAGAGAAGTGGTTTTTCTAAAAGCCAGTTTAAAAAAAAGAAGCACACAATAAAATAAAAGCTTTGAACCACTAAGTAAACTTCTCCAGAAAATACCTTGCAAGCTGATATGAATTTAATGAGTCTATCCAGAGTTTTTTTCAAACAAATTCAATCCTAAATTTTTAAAATAACATTATATTTATTGAGAGATAATTAACCAATTATAGGGACATATCTGTTTTTGTGACAAATTAACAACTCAAGAAATACAATAAATCTCTTCCCAACACAGTGTTTTTGTCCTTTTTTCTGGTTATAGGCAATCCCAAAATAATGCCAATATCTCTTAGCTTACTTTGTCTTTAATAACAACACAAGGAAAGTTTCTAACTCTTTCAATTTTAGAGATTCAGAGATAAATAAATTCAATTGCCTAATGATTTTATTGCAATACAATTCTGCACAAGAGTATTATTGTTTTTATCACTTTTATTGGATCTGTTCTCATTTATGTTACATACAGACATGAGATTTCTATCTGAACTAACTTTTGAGTTATACTGAATATACTCTTAAGAAAAGTTATAACAACACAGAGCAGCATGGTTATAAAATTCATTAGGTTTACCAAATTCAACCTCTCATCAGAAACTCCACAGAATTTCCAATAAAATAATCAAAAAGTCATTAGTTCTCAACTAATTAGCTCAACCCTAAAATGAGTTAGGCTTCGATAAACAAGGATGACATTTATTACCTATTATACTCAAGGGTGCACAGGCTTACCTTATTCTTTCTTTAGAATCTCCAAATGTCTCCTTTAAGTTTGTCAAGTCAGGATAATAGCTTTCAGGAGGTGATATTATTTCCACCAAGCCAGAACTGATTTCTTTAGAAAATCTATCATGAGAAAGGTTGGCTGAGTTATTTAAGTTCTGTGGGATTTTATATCTTAATGATCAACTTATATGTATAACATAAAAATACATTAAAAAAAATCTCTGGTTTTAGCATACTGATAGACAAAGGTAGAGCCACATTACCTTAAACAAGGACCTTTACTTCTCTTTTGTCTTTCTTTTTAAAGTAAAAGATATATCTTTTGGGGGCAACAAGAGATACATTTCAATGAAGAAACCCATATCAGGACTAATTTCATGATACTGCTCTTAAAACTACAAAGGCAATATTATAAAAACTAATGGTATCTGCAACTTACTAAGCTGTCCATCTGTTACCTGCTATGTGCCCTACTCACAATAAACTGTTAATAAACCTTTGCAGATTTTTAGACATAGTTTAGCACTGAGGTTTGAAACTGCTACCTGACTAGCTGCCCTGACAGCAGAAATTTTTTTTCTTGCTAAACAGAGGGTGAAAGATTTAAGTGATCTCATATGACTCTCTATTCACTGTCTTCAAGATTAAAGATTGTTGTTTGATAGTGTTACATATATATGACATTCAAGTCTTTTCCAAAATGAAATACACCAATGTATCCTATCAGACAACTTGATATATACACACATACTTTATGATAATATAAAAGACCAATGATAGGTGGTCCAGTGAACACTGAACTCCACAGAAAAAATGAACTGTAAAAGAAGGTGTTTTCTTTTAGCAAAAAACCAAGAGATAATAGTAACTAGAATATTTTCATTTCCATAATTAAGAAGAACTTACTCTTTCTCCAGGTTGGCTACAACACCATTTACATAATCAATATCTGTCTGGGAGAGAAAAAAATAATTATACCAACATTCAAGTTTTTATATTTTTATCTTTATATTTTATTTAATTTTTAATTCTGAACTGAAAATTAAATAAATGATTAAAACATTCATTGAAAACATGAAATTTTCAGACAACTTATGGGATTTGCACTTCTACATTCTACTGTATTGCACTGCTATATATCGCTGAGTACTAACCAATACAATAAGCAGATTCTTAAGTTTTTATTGTTTTCAATTGTCTATGTTCAATTCAGTAGAAAAAACTGAGCACAGAAACTATTTCTACTTCTTCTGCAACATCCAAACTGTAAGTAGTGAATAAATAACAGATGCAGAATGCTATAGGGAAAGATTTTTCCACTTGGAATCATAAAACCCAGGTTCCAGATTTGCCTCTCTAGCTACTGGCCTGTATAATCTAAAGAAAGTCACTCTCTGAGCCTGTTTCCTATTCTATTTAAAGAAAAACGGGGGGGGGGGGGGGGTTGGGAGGAAATAATACCTCAGACACTATGACATTACATGATAAAGCTATGTAATAAAAAGCAGTGTTATTCTATATTATTGTTATTATTTTATTATTAAGCTGATAATGAGAACCCAAGTCAAGAGTACTTTAATCAGTCAGAAAAAAACGTTTATCAAACCTGTGAACTTCTAAATTATATATACAAGTGGAGAGCCAATACTCCCGACCAATTTTAACTACAGTGGCAACTTAAAATGCTCAACTGTTAGAAGGAATCAACGATATATCTCGTGCAATCTATGTTATAAAAGACTGCCAAAACACTTAATACTTGAGGAAGATAAGCTTTATCTTTTTTGGTTTAACACTGGAAATTACAAAACTACTGAATTATAAAAAGTTGTTTTAGAGGAGGCTTTTTGGAAAAGTATTTTAACTTTAATTTCTGTTAATTGAAAGTAATTCCTATTTTTATTGTTAAAGATGTAGGAGTGAGACAACTTATTAAGACCATATCCTTCAAACTCTTAAAGAACTATGGAAACACAACTAGCACACAGCTCAAAACCCTCCGTCCTTCCCCTACATAAACCCAAACACATCCTACCATTCATCAGGCTATGATTTTAGAGAACATAATCAAGTCTGGTTTATATAACCTTTAATGAGTTTAGTAAGATCTGAAATTCAATTTGATAAGCATTTATTGAGAGCCAGTGATTTGCCTATCCAAGGAAACAGGAATACAGATGAACAAGACCAGCTCCCTGTCCAGTAAGCTGTCCAAGAGGGTGGCCAAGAAGAATAAGCTTATGTGAACATAGATCTATTATGTAATGTATAATAAAATTTATGAAATGCAAGTGATCCATATCTAAAAATACACATAATCCTTATGTTGCATGTTAACTAACGCAACTAGCAAAAGACTCACTTAAGCGACGGTAATTGGTGTCACCATTATATACCAGAAGCGATCCTACCTGGTATCAGCCAAGGGAGTGATCGTGGGGCTCCTCTGAAGAAAGTAAACATGTAACTGGCCTAGAAACACACAGCCAAGCCAGTCTTTGTCCCCATTTGGGCCTCTACTTGCCTCTCCCCAACTCTTAAATGTTGGCCATAAGATAGGCAGTCTCTGAGATGTTGGGGGCTTCACTGCTTTAAATTAAAACAACGCTTTTTCCTGAAATCTTTTTTAAAGGTCTGTGGAGACTTTTTAAAAGGTACTATTTTTGTTTTTATTTCCATTTCTCTAGGAGGTGGGTCAAAAAGGATCTTGCTGATTTATGTCCTAGAGTGTTCTGCCTATGTTTTCCTCTAAGAGTTTGATAGTGTCTGGCCTTACATTTAGGTCTTTAATCCATTTGGAGTTTATCTTTGTGTATGGTGTTAGGAAGTGTTCTAATTTCATTCTTTTATGTGTAGCTGTCCAGTTTTCCCAGCACCACAAAAATAAACAAATGGGACCTAATGAAACTTAAAAGCTTTTGCACAGCGAAGGAAAGCATAAACAAGACGAAAAGACAACCCTCAGAATGGGAGAAAATATTTGCAAATGAAGCAACTGACAAAGGATTAATCTCCAAAATATACAAGCAGCTCATGCAGCTCAATATCAAAAAAACAAACAACCCAATTCCAAAATGGGCAGAAGACCTAAATAGACATTTCTCCAAAGAAGATATACAGATTGCCAACAAACACATGAAAGGATGCTCAACATCATTAATCATTAGAGAAATGCAAATCAAAACTACAATGAGATATCATCCCACACTGGTCAGAATGGCCATCATCAAAAACTCTACAAACAATCAATGCTGGAGAGGGTGTGGAGAAAAGGGAACGCTCTTGCGTTGGTGGGAATGTAAATTGATACAGCCACTATGGAGAACAGTATGGAGGTTCCTTAAAAAACTAAAAATAGAACTACCATACGACCCAGCAATCCCACTACTCGGCATATACCCTGAGAAAACCATAATTCAAAAAGAGTCATGTACCACAATGTTCATTGCAGCTCTATTTACAATAGCCAGGACATGGAAGCAACCTAAGTGTACATCAACAGATCAATGGACAAAGAAGACGCAGCACATATATACAATGGAATATTACTCAGCCATAAAAAGAAACGAAACTGAGTTATTTGTAGTGAGGTGGATGGACCTAGAGTCATACAGAATGAAGTAAGTCAGAAAGAGAAAAACAAATACCGTATGCTAACACATATATATGGAATCTAAAAAAAAAAAAAAAAAAGTTCTGAAGAACCTAGCGGCAGGACAGGAATAAAGACGCAGACGTAGAGAATGGACTTGAGGACATAGGGAGGGGGGAGTGTAAGCTGGGATGAAGTGAGAGAGTGGCATGGACTTATATATACTACCAAATGTAAAATAGCTAGTGGGAAGCAGCCGCATAGCACAGAGAGATCAGCTCAGTGCTGTGTGACCACCCAGAGGGTTGGGATAGGGAGGGAGACACAAGAGGGAAGAGATATGGGGATGTATGTATATGTATAACTGATTCACTTCGTTTTAAGCAGAAACTAACACACCATTGTAAAGCAGCTATACTCCAATAAAGATATTAAAAAAAAAAAAAGGTAATATTGTCCTCCAATTCTGAGAATATATCCGTGAATCTATAAATGAGATATGTATATTCTTAGGGTATGTGAGTGATAATGATTGGGACAGCTGGGAAAAAGAGTAGACATACATAGCAAAAGAAGAAAGAGCATTCCCCCCACCCCCGGCGAAATCAAGTCTTCTTCATGGTTAAGTAAAATTAAATTTTTTAAAATTAAAACTAAAAGATTTATTAATACGTACTGCAACATGAATGAACCTTGAAAACACTATGCTAAGTGAAAGAAGCCAGTCACAAAGGACCACACATTTTATAATTGCATTTATACAAAATGTCCAGTATTTTTTAAAAATCTATAGAGACAGAAAGTAGATTAGTGGTTGTCTAGGGCTGGGGGGAGAGCAGTATTAATGGGTAATGGCTAAGGGGTGCAGAAATTTCTCTTTGAGGTGATGAAAATCTTCCAGAAATTGATTGAGATGGTGGCTACAGAACTCTGACTTTAAATAGGTGAGTTGTATGTTATGTGAATTCAAATAAATAAATAAATAATCAAAAACACAAAAACTAACAGAGAAAAAAGTTAAATGTAAAAAAAAAAGTACTTCAGATTGTGCATACAGAACTATGGGTCAAGCGGCTTCTCTTAGGGATGTATAAGGAAAAGTTTAAGAAGCATAAAAGCAGATTCAAGTAAGTCACTAATACTGACACTAATTCATCAGCATAGAGTCATACACACGTAACAATTCATCAACATATACACTTGGCTTAAGAATCAATTTTACCAGTGGTGTATAAATTAGATGAAATGACAGTAATAAATTCCAATCTTTACTTTAAATCAATAATTTATAAAGTCCAACTGGAAAAGAAATAATTCTTTGCCAAATGTCACGGCAGTCAGGAAACTGTAACAAAGTCATACGATTTCAGGGAAACTTTCAATTAAAATCAATATATAAAATAACACATCACTTTTGAATATGCTATAGCTGTCATGTTCAGTAATACTGCAAAGAACAAATATGTGAAATAGAAATCTGAGTGAAAAGATACTTTTAGAAATAAATTATAGAAATTTATTTCTAATGGCCCAAAGAATAAAACAGAAAGTTAGAGGCAACCTCCTATGAAAGATAAACAAACGTTACAAATGTCAGAAACTTTTAACAGTTACCAGTTGTAAAACAGTTACCCAGATGAAAAAGAAGGAAGACATTTTAAGCACTAGATCAGAAAAGAACATAAAATTAAAAGGACTGAATTTTAAATAACTTGAAGGTAAAAACTGATTTTTAAAAATGTCCTTTATATGTAAATTTACTATCTTCTTTCCAATCATTTCATTCCACAAATATTTACTTGGTGTCTACACCATAAGCAGGGATATTTATATCCGTATCGTATCCGTATCATCAAGCTCTGAGTTTAGATTAGCAAATAAAGCAGATAAGATCTCTGCCTTGTGAAATTTAAAATTTGTGGAAGATGCAGTCCATAAAGAAAACCAAAATTATATATATATATATTTATAACTGAATATTAGGTGCTATATAACTAGTATGCAATAATAGAGAAAAGGAAGCAACCTATTTACACAGGATAGTCAAAGAAAGTCTGAAGATTTGACATCTGAGCCCAAATCTGATACATATTTCTATTCAAATTGACAAAAATAAACAGAAAATACTAAAAGGAATAATGTAAATTAATTGATATGTTAATTAGGGCTTTGCCTCTGCCCTTAGACAGGGTATGTGCAAGATAATCCACTGGAATAGATCATAGCGTAAAATTTTCTATTTTGTATATATTTTAGAGGGTATGATATGCTATTATTATACACATGTACAGACTGGGGGCTGCTGCCCAATGCGATGATGAGCAGGAAAGCCGGGCTTGCACTGCTGTACTGGAAAAGACAAGTCCTGGTGAGACAGGAAGGCTGAATTAGCCAAACAGGCCACCAAGTGGTCACTGGAAATAGGCCATAAAAATAAGGATGATATCCACCACCTTTGCCGGTTATCTTCTAAATAACCTCTGATGGCTTTATATCACTCGGTTGATAGCTCTGTTCCAAGTCTTCCCCATCCTTGTTCCTAGTGGCTAAATTTTCTTCTAGTTATGGGTCACTTTTTGGGGGGCTCCGTGGCATACTGGTTAACAATAACAATTTTTTATTTGATACTGGACATTACAAATGGACACTGCTGAGTGTCTTGATTTTGTTGTCTTCTTTCAGAAAGCGCTGAGCTTTATTCCAGCAGGCAGTTATCTGTGGATCGGTTGATCCTTAAAGGCCTCTAAGCTTTGCTGGGGTGGGCTGAGAATAACCACTTCAAGGATGACCACTTCCTTGGGCGTCTCCACTGAACGCCCTGGGTCATCACCAGGGGCTCACCATTCCAGCTGGTCAACCTCATCCTACGTAGCAACGGGATATGGTCAGGTTACATCTCCCTGATCATCCTTTTTCCAAACCTGTGGAGCTTCACCCTGTGTATGTGGGTCCCCATCCAACAAAGACTCAAAGGCACCATCATTTTCTGTGCAGCGTCTCTGTTCTGCAATTTCCAGCTGCTCTCTTTGGGATTCCCCTTCCTGCAACGTGATCTGGAAATATCTCCAGGCAGAAAGTTGGGACAATCGTGGTGCTCATTTCTCTCTCTCAGGGAATCACATCCTGCTGTCCACTGTCCGAGAACAACTGGATTGTATATTTTGTCTAGCTTTTTAGTTGCTTATAGCACGAAGGTAAGTCTAGTCCTTATTAACTCCATCATGGCTGGAAGCAGACGTCAGTTTTATATAATAAAGAACCAATGAGAATTCCAGAAAGATAATGGGTACAAGTGACAAATCAAAAGGACTAAAATGACAGGCCTGTGCCAGAATGGGGCTGGCAGCTCATAATAAATTTTGTTTCCCTAGGGGTCCAAGGAAAAGGTATTCCTGTACACCTAGTGCTTGGTTTTTAAGGTTCTTTAAATTCAGTGCAGATGTACCAACAAAGGCTAACATATACCACAGTTAGCTTGTAGTTTCTAAAATAGTCATGCTGTTCAAAGATAAGAGTGAGAAAGCGGAAGTTAAAAGGACACACAAGAGAAAAAAAGAAACCTACTTCTTTATTTTCAATATATCTCTCATAGTCTTTCTTCCTTTCCTTCTCCTAACAGTCAGCTGATGCTACAGCAACAGTTCTCAAACTTTTGTGATCAGAACCCATTCAGTTCAAAATATGTTCCTAGTTTGATGACTTCTCACCACCGCCAAGCCTAGCCTGGATTATTACAAGTTTTCTAAGTAGCCTCCTCGCTTCTGCCCTTTCCAAAGCAGCCACTGAGATCCTTTTAAAAGGTGAGCTATACCAAAAATGCATAACTGCAATCTAATCATGAGAAAACATGAGACAGACCCAAATTGAGACATTCCACAAAATAACTGACTAGTACTCATGAAAAGTCTCCGAGTTCATGAAACACAAGAAAAGACTGAGGAACTGTCAAAGATAGGAGGAAATTGGACTTCCCGGGTGGCACAATGGTTAAGAATCTGCCTGCCAATGCAGGGGACACGGGTTTGAGCCCTGGTCTGGGAAGATCCCACATGCCGCGGAGCAACTAAGCCCACGCACCAAAACTACTGAGCCTGCGCTCTAGAGCCCGCGAGCCACAACTACTGAGCCCACGTGCCACAACTACTGAAGCCCATGCGCCTAGAGCCTGTGCTCCACAACAAGAAGCCACCACAATGAGAAGCCCGCGCAACACAACAAAGAGTAGCCCCCGCTCACCACAACTAGAGAAAGCCCGTGTGCAGCAATGAAGACCCAACACAGCCAAAAATAAATAAATAAATTTAAAAAAAAAGATAGGAGGAAATTAAGGAATCAGAACAACTAAATGCGGTGTGATATTTTGGATTGTACACTGGAACAGACAAATGACCTTAGGTGGAAAAATGTGGAATGTGAATAATGTCTACAGTTTGGCTAATAGTATTATATCAATGTTCATTCCCTGGTCTTGATTATTTGGCTACATAAGTTGTTAACATTAGAGCAGTGAAGAGAATACTCTGCATTACTTCTGCAACTTTTCTGTAAATCTAAGTTATTTCAAAATAAAGTTTTTTAAAGTGCCTTCAAAGAAAAAAAAAGCGTAAGTAAAGTGTCTTCTCTACTTGAAACCCTCAAATGGCTTTCCAGATTAGCAGTTCACAAGACAGACCCACTCCCTGTTTTCATAAAGTAAAATTTTATTGGAACACAACCCCATCCTTTCATTTACATATTGTTTCTGGTGTTTTCGGGGCTACAACAGCAGAGTTGAACAGCTGCAACAGAGACTGTATGGCCTGCAAAGCCTAAAATATTTGTCATGTGGCCCTTTACAAAAAAACTTTGCCACAGTTCCCTGACTGAGGGTAAAAGCAAAGTTCTCACGATGACCTGTAATGTCCTCAGTGATCTGGCCCAACCTACTCCTCCTCTGCCGACCTCCTACTGCTAAGCCCTCACCTTTTCTGCTCCAGCCACACAGGCTTCTCCTTGCTGTTTGACAAAATGTGCCCAGCAATGCTCTCACCTGAGGGCCTTGGCACATGCTGTTAGTCTGCTTGGACTGTGCAACTCTTGCACCCTTCAGGTCTCTGCCCGAATGTCCTGACCACTCTAATAAACCATCCCTTGGCAACCCTGTACTCCCTTTCTTGTTTACTCTGATTTATTCTCCACAGCATTCTCTACCATCTAACACATCATATATTTGTTTTTTATCTGTCCTTCTCTACAATGTAAGTTTCATGGGGCAGAGGCTTTGTTTTATTCGATGATATGCCTAACACTTACTGCTGCTTCAGTAAATATCTGTTGAATTACAAGCAAGTTTTACAGGATATTATATATATACATATACATATATATGTGTGTATATGTTTTTATATATATATATTTTTTTCTTCTTGACTGGCATTTCTGTGATTTATAACCAATGCATAAGTAAACATCTTAAAACATACCTTCTAAAACAATTACAGGCCAAAAATACTACTGAAGCACCAAGACAGTAATCTGTGATTTAAAATCAAGAATAGAAACAACTAATAACTAGACAGATAATCAGCAAGTCTGCAGAAGGCTTGAACAACACTATCAACCAACTTGACCTAACAGGCATCTATAAAACACTCCTCTCGACAACAGCAGAATCCATTCTTTTTAAACCACACGGAACCTTATCAGGGTAGACCATACACAAGTCCATAAACAAGTATTTATAAATTTAAAAGGTCTGAAATCATACAAAGTTTGTTCTCTGACTACAATGGAGCTGAATTAGAAATCAAACAAGAGAAGGAAGTTTGGGAAATACACAAATAGATAAAAATTAAACAACACATTTCTAAATAAACCATGAGTAAAAGAAGTAATTACAAGGGGATTTAGAAAGTATTTTGATCTGAATGAATATTAAAACTTGACATACCAAAATTTATGGGAAGCAGCTAAACTGGTACTCAGAAGGGAGATTTAGAGCTTTAAACTGCCTATATTAGGAAAAGAAACTCTCCAACCAATAATCTAAGCGTTAACCTTAAAAATCTAGAAAAAGAAAAGTAAACCAAACTAAGAGTAAGCAGAAGGAAGGCAACAGTAAAGAGTGGAAATTAATGAAATAGAAAAATAGAGAAATGATAAACAACAAAGTCCTACCATATAGCACAGGAAACTATATTCAATATCCTCTGATAAACCATAATGGAAAAAAATATGAAAAATGTATATATATGTATAACTGAGTCATTTTGCTGTACAGCAGTAATTAACACATTGTAATTCAACTACAGTTCAATAAAAAAATTAAATAAATAAATAATGAAAAATAGAGAAATGATAAAGTTAATAAAACTAAAAGTTGGTTCTTTGACAAGATCCAAAAAAAATGATAATCAACTGAATAGTATCACCAGAAGTTTTTCTACTTTACCTGATGGCCAGCCAGCTGGAGCTGAAAGACCTAAAAGATCTCACTGGGGGAGCAAGTGGGGAAGACAAAGAAAGGAAAATGGGGGTAGGGGTAGGAAGAATGAAGACAGGAGACTGCTGTTTAGCAAATTAACCTTGAGGAACTACTGGATTCTTAGCCATGTGCATATATAGCTAATAAATATTTTTTTCAAAAGGAAAAACAAAGACAAGGGTACAGAAAAAACTATTCCTGTGTAATGCCAGACTACAAGTTAAGGGCACGATCCACTGTCTAATGGATTTTTTTAAAGATTTTTAATATCCTTCAGTACCTTCCTCACTTTAGTTCAACGAGTAAAACAATACTTAGAATGAAATCTGTTCTTTTGCCTCTATTAAAAAAGATGACAAAAAGGTAAGTATGAGAGTTTGAGAAAACATAAGTACAGAGAGGGCGACTGTTTCTGAGGCTACTGTACTTCTCAGGTGCTTTGGGGTAGAAAAAAGTTCCAAAGCATTCAGGTAACTAACCCCTGGCTGAAAGCACCACTAAAGGGTCTAACCAGAAAAGACTAAACCACTCATACAGAGTTCACCCAGGAACACAGCACTGACATTACACACAGTCACCAGTGAGAAACAGTTACAAAACTGCAAACTCCATTTTCAGTAAGACCAAAATTAATAACCAAAATCCTCAAACTCAAAAGGAACCCAGTTTGGTTCCAATAACCCGAGGTAATGTGCAGAATTGTGCAGAGTAGTTATAGTTACAGGAAGCAGCCCGACTCTGTGGCAGCTACAAAGACATGGTCTGATCAAGGGAAAAAAAAAAAAAAACCACATACACACACACACACACACACACAGTTAGTCTGGAACACTACTCTGTCCCTCCTTCAATGATGATTCATAAAAAAGGAACCAACACGGCAACTACAGAAAAATATAAGAAAAAAAGGAGAGCTTCAACAAAACCTATGAACAAAAACAACAAAAGCTACACGTGATACCAACAAAACAGGTGAGAAATTGTGACCAAATATTTCCTCAGTAATTGAAAAGAAAAAACACCCCGTTGAAGCAGTTGCTGTTGTGAAGCAATTCCAGATAGCAGAAATGATTGTAATAATTTTAAAATATACATGGAAATGCAAAAGATCTAAAATATCTAAAGCAATCTTGAAAAGAACAAAGTTGGAGGACTTAATCCTACCTGTCTTCAGTACTTCAAAGCTACAGTAATCAAGATAGTGAGGAATTTGCATAAGGATCAACACACAGATTAATGGAACAGAACAGAAAAAAGATCCACACTTATAGGGTCACTGGATTTTCAACAAAAGCACCAAAGCAATCCAACGGGGAAAGGAAAGTGTTTCAATAACTGATTCTGGGAGAAAATGACATCTATATAAAAAACAGTGAACTTTAACATGACCAAAAATTAACTTGAGACAGATCACAGACCTAATGCACAAGTTAAAACATGAAGCTTTCAGAGAAGAAAATCTTTATGATTTGGGGGTAAGCAAGGGTTTCTCAGGTCATGGAGAGCAAGTGTCATAAAAGGCAATACTGACAAATTAGACTTCATCAAAATTAAGAACTTCTGCTCGCCAAGACAAGGCAAAAACATGAATAGACTTCCACAGATTGGGAGAAAATATTCACCAAAATATATATTTGACAAAAGAATGGTATCTAGTATACACAAAGAACTCTGAAAAACTCAATACCACCACCACACAATTTTTTTAAACGGGCAGAGTTTTGAAGACATTTTACAATAGAAAATAAAATGGATTAATGATGGATAGAGATGCGATAAATGAAAATACTAAAACATTGGTAGAATCTAGGTAGGATGTAAACAGGTTTTACTGTAAAATTCTTTCAATTTTGTTGTATGTCTTAAAATTTTCATAATAAAAAATACCATTCAAAAGTCCTTTCTTGAAATTAAAGAAGACTCGACTCTATACCTAAAGAACATATCCTGTGCCAGGGAAAAATGATCTACAATGGTTAAAATCAAGACATAGTATACCAAAATCACTAGGCTTTAAAGATAAAAAAAGAATCTTTTGGGCAACCAGGCAAAATATGGATTTCTTACAGCAAAAAATAAGAAAGATGGAAGGTCACCTGGCTAGCTTCAGCAATAGCACTATACCATGCCCCCATCCTCTTGAAAAAAAAAAAAAAAAGGGAAAAGAAAACAAGAAAAGGAAATGTAACTGAAGGTTTCTATACCCAAGCAAATATAAAGGCAGAAGATAACATTTTTGATCACATAGGACCTCAGGGAAAATTGCTCACATGGACCTTTATTGAGGAAAATTAGAAAATGAACTTTAATCAATAGGTTTAAGTAGGTTATCAATTGAGAATGTACTTTATGTTTATTTAGGATTAAGCAAGTAAGTAAATATATTGTGAATAATGAGGACCTAGTTTCTCACCTTTGGAGAAAAGAGTTAAAATTAAGGAATGGGGGAGGCTAGAATGAACCCTGTGGTATTGGGTTGGACCTACAAATCGATGCACACCGGACTTACATAGATGTATATATGTGTGCATGCATGTGTATGTATGAATACATGTATTTCCTAGCTCTGCCCACTGAAAAGGTCAGAAGCAGTGATCCCTCGGGAACAAGGAGCACATCTTGAACCCAGGCCTTGGTTTCTATTACCATTCTCCAATAAAAGGAACCAGGTTCCTTGGGGATATAGTTGATTCTAGGACAGGGGCAGGGAAAATACAAGATAAACCTAGAACATCTTATATTGCTAGAAAATAAGAAAAAATGATGGGGCATATTGAAAGGAGAGAGTAGCCAACTCAAAGAGCTCCCAATGGCCAAATTTGGGATAATTTGAGCAACAAAGTAAAAAATTTACAGTAATATCCACAACTCCACGCTGACATAAATAACTGAGGAAATAAATGAAATCGGGGAAAAGGATAGATCTTCCTTATAGCTGAATTCCAATTAATAAATCATACAATTGTAATTATAGTAATGATAGTACAATAAATGTGCAATAGTAATTACTGCAGGCAAGAATCATCAAGGATGCTAAATCAGCTGGCAAAAACTTATGATGAGAAACAGGATATTTGCATGATCTCCAAGTATCACCCCACAAGACAGCTACAAGGTACATACAGAAAAGGAGAATATTTACAGTAGAGAAATCTGGCAGATGCCATCTCAATCAAGTGATGAAAGTTAACATTGCTGGTAATGAGATATATCAACATCATCTAAACACGAGGCTCTGAAAAAGAATACATCACTTCTATGGTGTTCTTACTAAAAATGCACAACCTGAATTTAATCATAAAGAAATATCAAACAATCCCAAACTGAATGACATGCTACAAAATAACCAGTGTTCTTCAAAAGTGTCAAGGTCATAAAAGGACATTAGTGGGATATTTGGAGAAATCTAAATAAGGTGTGTTGATTAGTTAATAATATAGTTTCAATGTTAATTTCCTGCTGTTGATAATTACATTATGGTCATGTAAGATGCTAGCATTTGGGGAGATTGGCTGAAGGGTACTTGGGAACTCTGTACAACTTTTGCAATTTTCTTGTAAGTCAAAAATGATTTCAAAATAGTTTTAAAAAATGAATGTGAAACTTTCTCAAAAAATAAATAACCAATCCAGAAAACAAAAAGCCCCTACCAATAAGAAAGTTTAAAAACTCTCTTGACCATCTCCTTGGTCAAAGAGGAAACACAAACCAAAATCATGGACAGGACAAGGTAGGGGTAGGGGATTAAGAGGTACAAACTATCAATGCTATGTATAAAATAAATAAGCTACAAGGATATAATGAACAGCACAAGGAATGTAACCAATATTTTATAATAACTTTAAATGGAGTATAATCTATAAAAATATTGAATCACTATGTTGTACACCTGAAACTATAATACTGTAAATAAACTATACTTCAATTTAAAAAAAATCATGGACTATTAAGAATTTAAACATTTCACGTCAGAACCTATGGGATATAGCTAACACAGTACTCAGAAGAAAATTTATATTAGTTCTTATATTAGCAAAAGGAAATAAATAAATAGCAAATAATAAATAAATCAATTTAGCATTTGGGTCAAGATGTTTGAAAAGTATAAAATGGAACCAACAAAACCAGAAAAAATTAATAATGTTAAAAGCAGACATTAATAAATTAGAAAACAAAAAAAGGGAAATAATAAAAAAACCCAAAAGATGGTTTGGGGGATAATAAATAAAAACAGATCCACTAGCTAACCTATCAAAAAGGGGGAGGGCGCACAAATACAAACACATAAACAAAGAAATCAGAAATAACCACAAAAAGAACAAGAGTTTACTTTGCTCCACTCTATATAAAGCAAATTTTAAAACTTTGATAAAATGAACCACTTTCTAGGAAGATATTTTATCAAAATTGACAAGAAATCTAAGTAGCTCTTAATGTTCCAATATGAAAAGTTAGTATTATACCATCTATGTAGAAATGGGGAGAAAAAAAAATATCCACACATATACCCATTAAATATCGTTGAATGGGTACAACCACCATAACAGGTGAGGAGACAGCCTTGGAGGAGAGACTTTTCAAGGTATACAACACACACATTTATAATTTTTAAACCATGTGATCCCATTACCTATCCAAAAAATTAAATAAGTGGGAAATAATTTTCCCTTGTAAATAAAATACATAACAATAAATAAAAATAAAAAATAAAAACTCCACAGCAATTTGATCAATTCTCTCTGGTTATTCAATTTCTGTATTCACTTACAAATTTACCTGCTCTGCAAATCCTGCCCATAGGCCTGCTAACCAACTAGTACTGTTAACCCAATTTAAACCAAAGATTTTAAAGACGGCATAGTAAAGGCCTCTGCCACTCTGACTGTAAAACAAACTAGAATATGTATGACAGTAATACCTAAAAGTGAATAAAAAGGAAAGCTGTTCTCATGCCAAATACTAAACACTCCAAGAAGCCAGAAATTCTCTAAACTCAGTTTTTCAGAGACTACTTCTAGGTGTTTTTCCAACGTGATAAATTTGTTATTTCATTATAGAATCTCCACTTGAATTCTATCATTTAGGAACTTAAAAATTAAATATGGCCTTTGGATTGTTTCTAGGCAAACTGCAGAAATAATATGAATACACAGAATGATATGAAAGATAGGCTATCTCAAGTTCTTCCAAATTCCCAGCAATCTTTGTGGTTATCTTCAACATAACCTGGGTGTTACGGTTTAGGCAAAATTCTGGCTGAAACCCACTTCAAAAACTCATTTCGTCTCTTCCTTTCACTTGGAATAATATTTAGTCATCTACCCCTGTGCCTCCATGTTGATTGCCTGTGGCGGTTATATAGCAATTCAGGTATTTTTGAAGATACAACCTGTATCGGTCAGGATCTCAGTTGCAACCAACAGAAACCGACTCACGCAGAATAGTCAGAAAAGCAATTTACTGAAAAATGATTGGTTAGAACTTATAGAACCTCCAGTTAGGCTGAGGAAGCAGGCTAGGAAGGTGGCAGAAATAACCCTGGACCACAGCCAAAAATCAGAGAATGCTCCTAATGCCACAGCCTGCAAAAAAGCCCTCACCATCAGTCCTCGATGCTCTGGACACTGCCCCTGTGGCCCCTGGAGACGACACCACCACCACTATCACCAGAATGGACTGTCCGCAATCCCTGCTTCCTTAGAAAATATATTTCTGCGGGCGTACAGAAATATAAACTGATCCTGTATCCAGCCACCTTGATAAACTTCCCTATTATTTCTAACAATCTGTCTGTTTTAGAGGGGGTTTTCTGTGTCATCTGAAAACAGTGAAGCTCCATTCAAAGTCCAGGAAAGGAATACCCCACATGGCTGAGCCCAGGTCACATGCCTGAAAACTGGTTAAGCTAATATCTGGCATTTTTAGTTTCCATAGTGAGAGGAAGACACCTCTTCCCACCAAGCTTCATAAAATGGGGAATTCTCCAGATACAAGAATGGGACAGAAAAAACAATTTTTGGTAAAATTCAGAGTACACTGTAGGAAAACATTCTATCAGAAATGATCATGACAGAAATAATAGAAATAATTATATAAAATAATAAGAAATATTATAAATTAATAATCAAATATATAACATAAAAAAATAAGGAGGGGCTTCCCTGGTGGCGCAGTGGTTGAGAATCTGCCTGCCAATGCAGGGGACACGGGTTCGAGCCCTGGTCTGGGAAGATCCCACATGCCGCGGAGCAACTGGGCCCGTGAGCCACAACTACTGAGCCTGCGCGTCTGGAGCCTGTGCTCCGCAACAAGAGAGGCCGTGATAGTGAGAGGCCTGCGCACCGCGATGAAGAGTGGCCCCCACTCGCCACAACTGGAGAAAGCCCTCACACAGAAACGAAGACCCTACACAGCCAAAAATAAACATAATAAATAAATAATAAATAAAAAAAATTTAAAAAAAAAAAATAATAAGGAGGCATACAGACACCCAAGGATCATTAGGATACAAAAATAATCATTATATTCTAAGTAAAAGTAAACACAAGAATGATACAATCTTAAAATGTGAACACCACACTTGGATTATCTCATGGATCCTTCAGAGCAGGTGGAATTCATTCCTCTCCATTCCTCCTGTAATTCCAGAATACAGTCAGTGAACTTTAAATAACGTATCAACAGCCAAGTGTTCAAAACCCTGAATGTTCTGTAAATGTCTCATCATATAAGACCAATGGACCCCTAAAGGAAAAATTATCAGAGAGGAGCAAAGAACTAGAAACACAGCAAATAATTACTTTTCTGTCTCTCTCCTCTCCTCCCTGAGGGGCATCTTATGGTTCTCCCTTCAAAGGAAAAAAAAAAAAAAATACAAAGAACAGAAACTCAAACAAGAGTGAAGAGACTATGATCTCCTTTACTGTCTATGTGTATTCTTGTCCAGTTTTTTCATTCTTAATTTTCTCCTCACATGTTAAAGTGGACCTGAGGTAATTCATACTTTTACAAAAGCTGAAAATATTTGCAAAAGATAAATTACTTTGGCCTATTTACTCTAGATTAATTTCAAGTGGGAGAGTGGGGAGAGTTTCATAAAAGGGATGAGCGGGGGCCCGAAGGAGGAATAAGAAAGAGAAAGGAAGAGGCAATGTTTCGGGCTGAGGAATAACACAAACAGAACTGAGAACATCCAAGGTCTATTCAATGAGCTGAGAGCAGAATGACTACAGCCCAGACCTACTAACACTATGATGTAAAGAGCCTTTAATAAACAGACGGGAAACCTGGAAGAGAAGCAGTTTGGGGAAACCAGACTAATTTAGTTATGGACAGATTAAGAGTTGCCCATGAAATACTTCAAATAATGTTATCAAGTAGGCAGTTGGAAATAGAGACTCGGGAAGAGGCTAGAGATCTAGATTAGGAACCATCCCACACGTAGATCACGGTCAAAGCCGCAGAACAGGCACTTGGCACTAGTGTTAAATGAGCCCCAGGCTACCAGACACTTCGGTGAAAACTCCTAATCAAACGTAGAACCAAATGTGGTGATTAATAATTTTAGATTGCCTAAAGGCAATGCAATGAATTCTGTAAACTAATTCTTCTGTTCAGAATAGATTTTCTTTCAAATACTGAAATTCTATATAGACACATATACAAACACTGCAGTTCAGGAGAGAAGTCCTCCGAGATCAGAACACTGCTGACCGCTGGGCCGCATTTTCAGTTTACAGCGTCTCTCCATGCACGATCTCACTGCATCTCCCTGCAGCAGGGCTGAGCTCACAAGGCTCAATGGCACTATTCTCCTTTTAGACATGAACAAACTGAGGCTGAAAGAGAAAACGACCTGCTCAAGTGGCAGAATCCAGACCCTGAACACAGGTCATGTGACTCCAAACCCAGTGTTATTACATCTGAGTGATCAGAGAAACGGCTACAGCAAGAGGGTCTTGAATCTTCATGCAGCTAATCTCTGTCTATAGGCTGAATACTATTTTTCAAGTGCGTAAGGAGGATTTTTCATTTTGTAGTTTTTAAATTTTAAGGTTTTTCTTATAAAAATCAATACACGCTCATTGCAAAAAAGTTGTAATTTTACAAAACTGTATGGTATCTCCCCAAAATCTCAACTCTCAATGTATCTGCTACAAATAGTTTCGAGTCTATTCCACAAGACCATTTTCTCTATTTATTTTATCAATGCACATTAGGAGCTGTATAAATGTGTCACGTGCTGGAATATATTTACATACTTGCAAATGTTTCCACTGGATCGATTTTTAGAAGCAGAATGTTGGGTCACAGAGGAAACTTGACATTTTAACAGCTATTGCCAAACTGCTTTCCAAAGAGGCGGTACCAATTTCTACTGACGTACAATATGTGACTGACAAATCTGATTACTTAAAATGTAAAATTTCTACAACAAACAAAAAACATCATAAACGAAGTTCATGCAAAAAACAAACTGAACAAGAGTTAATTAAAGAGTTAATGTCAGAGTTAATTCCTCTCATATATGAAAATTTCTTACAAATAAAAAATTACAAATTAAAAAAATGAGCAAAGGCTATAAAAATAAGTATAAATACAAATGGTCAAAATATATATAAACCAACATTTAATCCCATTCAGTAAACAAATCCAAATTAAACAAAAGCAATGTATTATTTTTACCCATCAAATTGGCCAAAATAAATTTAAAGACTAATATATCTCGCAGAGCATGGGGACAGGGAACCAAGCTCTCTCGCAGACTGCTGGAAAAAGGATATTAATGGCTCAACTTCTGCAGAGCGTCTTGCCCAGGAGTGAACATTTAATGTATGTGGACTCTACCCAGCAATTCCACTTTTAGGAATTGACCCACATCAGTAACCAGACAAGTGCACAACCATTTATTTACAGTAATGTTCAATACAATGCTGAAAAGAATAGCAAAAGTGTGGAAACAGTCTCAATCGGTCTGTCAATCAGAAATTAAATAAAGTATGATAAAACCATACAGTGGAATGTAATATAGCCATAACAATGATGGTGTGATAGCTATTCACTTTACCATGGGAAAATGTCCATGATATTAAGAAATATACAGAACAATTCCATTTATATATATGTATACAGCCATAGGAAAAATTTCTTAAGATATATGTATTTCAGAATAGCAATAGTAGTTATATCTACATGGAGGAATTACAGGTAATTTTTCAATATACATTTCTGTAATTGTTTTGAACAATATACATGTGTTTACTTTTTATATTAAAGAAGACACAAGAACATTTTCATTAAAAAAAAAAAAAAAAAAAAAAGACAGGAAACACTGAAAAGTTGGGAATCAGTGGGCCAGGACCAGATGAGGTTATAAATCTTCTCACATTCCGAAATTCTATATAATGATTAAGGAAATATTTACTCTAGGGTGCTTTTTCATCATTTAAAAAAACCTCCTGGGCTTCCCTGGTGGCGCAGTGGTTGAGAATCTGCCTGCTAATGCAGGGGACACGGGTTCGAGCCCTGGTCTGGGAAGATCCCACATGCCGCGGAGCGGCTGGGCCCGTGGGCCACGGCTGCTGAGCCTGCGCGTCTGGAGCCTGTGCCCCGCAGCGGGAGGGGCTGCGATGGTGAGAGGCCCGCGCACCGCGATGAAGAGTGGTCCCCGCACCACGATGAAGAGTGGCCCCCACTTGCCGCAACTGGAGAAAGCCCTCGCACGAACCGAAGACCCAACACAGCCAAAAATAAATAAATAAATAAATAAAGTAGCTATAAAAAAAAAAAAAAAATTTAAAAAAAAAAAAAAAAAAAAAAACCTCCTCAAGATTTATTCTTTCCCCATATCTCTTGAGGAGACTAAAATATAAGCAATATAATAATTATCATTAACATGATATCTGACTTTTTAAATAATAATGTGGCTGCATTTGGGGAGTACAGAGAAGGGGTAGAGAGAATAAAGAGATGATAAAACCCCAGCCTACACTAAACCTTTCTCAGGTTTCAAAACTCCCAAAGAACATCAATGCAAATCTCCAAATTCAGGTCCTAGAGCCAGAAATGGGGACTCACTGTTCATAAAGATCTATGAATATGATATTATCCTATTAACAAGATATTACCATTCCTGGATTGTAACTGCACAAGAGAAGTTAAGGCAAACACAAGTTAAACTTACATTGAACTATCAGATGGAATATACTACCTAAACTTTACTCATCACATTTTATAAAAAAGGTTTATAAAAGCATTATTCAAAATATGGTTTCAACTCTTATAGATTATATGTGGTAAAAAAAAAAGAGCAACAATTAAATAATTACCTCTCCTATGAAGACTACTATAACACAGTCCAACTTCTCTTCAGGATACAGATTATCAATAAGGGAATGAAGAGTTTCTATGAGGTAAGATTTAACTTCTCTCTTCACTGTGGGAACTCCCATTACTATTGAAACTGAAACAAAATAATGATAGTAATTATATTAAGAGATTTTGCAAAGACAATGCAGAAAAACACCACTGTTTTACAAGTATTATACCCTCTCAAATTGATAGAAATAATTGGGGGATCAAAATATACTACGTTGAAAGAAAAATAATCAAAGAATATGGGGCACACCTATTATACAGTAACTCTTTTCCACATGGCTTCTCCATAAGAAAAGAAATAATGTCAAAGAACTGATAAAGATGAAAGACATTAAACCACACATTAAAAATGAACAATGGCAAAGTGTAAACAACAGATTTTATTATACAACTAAAACTTAGAAACATTAAACACATCTTAAAAATTAAAGTCTCACATGTCATGTATAAGATGTCCTAAGGAGGACACAACATCACTTCTGCGGTTTTCTTCCCAAATTCATAACCTCAATCTAACCATGAAGAAATGTCAGACAAATCCAAATTAGGGGGACACTCCCCAAAGATCAGGGAAGACAGAGAACGGATGAGGAACTGTCCCCGACTGGAGAAGACTAAGGGGACATGACAATTACATGAAATATGGGATCCTGAGTTAGATCCTGCAACAGAATAATTAAATAATAATAATAAAATGACAAACTCTAAGATCTAAGGTTAACAGCATAGCATCAATGTTAATTTCCTGGTTTTGATCATTGTACAATAGCTATATAAGGTGTGAACATTTATGGAAATTGGGTGAGGTATATGGAAACTGTGTACTATTCATGCAACTTTTTTTACATCTAAAATTACAGTCAGTTCTACTATAATGCTTGTTTTGAAATGCAAATTGTTCCTACATGATTAATACATTAGAGAACAATTTGAGCATGAAGTCAATTTCACATTTGCTTTTATGCAATTTCTCCCCTGGGACAAACACTCACTAGGTGAACATAGAAAATGGTACCCATTTGAACTGAATTCAGAATACTGAACCAAGCCATGTAGAAATACCCAAAATGCACAGCTGCCTCAGTTCACTGCATGCTGTGAACCACAGCTATCTACACCTGGTGTTACAACTTTCTGCCAGATTTCAGTCAATCCGCTTTGTACCACTTCACAAAAAGCTTCCAAGCTGCAGTCCTTCTGAAGCCCACTTTAACAAGCAAACCTCAAGTCTTTTTCAAGGTAGAATACCATCTTTATTGTAGTATTTATGCATTTCTCCATCATTTAATACGTGTAAAATTGTGCCACTGCTTTTATTAGCTTATCTTTTCTTTACGTGTAACTGACAAAGCTTTTGAGTGTTGTGATCCTAACCCCATTTTTCTTTTATTGCACAATTTTGCATAGCACAGTAATATTTAGGAACACATATGTTATATTAGAGTACTTCACAGTTAGTTTTTAAATGTAATATCTTTAAAAGTCTTAGGGACTTCCCTGGTGGTACAGTGGTTGAGACTCCGTGCTTCCACTGCACGAGGCACGGGTTCAACCCCTGGTCGGGGAACTAAGATCCTGCATGCTGCGCAGCGTGGCCAAAAAATTTTAAAAATAAAAAAGCCTTAGTATCCTAAGTGTTACAGATCAGTAGAGAAGTATTTTGCAAAAGTTAAAATTAAGTCTTCATTATGTAACAATTTATTGGAGATACTACAAAACACTTAGAGGTCACAGAATTCTAAAGCTAGAAGGAAGTGTAAAGATCATGGATCCATGATTCTACCACCATGATTCTGCAGTTCTAAGGTCCAAATCGCTTAAGGGAGTCCCCCAAGTTTCCATACCACATTCCTCTCTTCCATTTTGGGATGAAGAGTTTTCAAGGGCTCAAAAAAAAGATTTGCTATATTTGTTCTGAACATATGCATTGAACACTTATTAAATGCAAGGCATTATTTGAGGTGTTAGGAATATAACAGCATAGATATGGTCCCTGCCGTCATGGGACCTTTCTTACATTCTACAAGAGGGAAAAAGATAAATAATTTTAGAAGGTGATATGTAGTATATGAATTAAAACATGGCAATATTAGAAAGAGTGGGTGGGGAGGGGGAAGAGGAAGTACCTCTACAGATAGTGCAGTCATGGAAAGACTCTCTGCTATCAACTGAGCTGGTACTTAATGATGAGAAAGAGAAGAAAAAGAAGATGAGGAAACAGCTAGGCGCTGAAGAGAGGATGATCTGAACAGTCAAGCAATAGCAAGAATAGAATGTCTCTAAAGCAGAATCAGCCTAGATTCAGAGGAATTAGTTAGGGATCTGATCACATATACCCTTAAATTTAGTTTTAATTCTGAGGGCAAGAGAAAGCCATTGTAAGGTTGTAAGCAGGGGAGTGACAACATCCAATTTGTAATTTTAAAAGATGACCAAATTTTATGGAGAACAGACAAAAAAGTGTTAACGAGTATAAAAGTATTTTGGAGAGATCAGTTAGGAAGTTACTGCAGTAATTTAAGGAAAAGATGGTGGTTTGAATTAGGATGTTTGAAGTTGGAGATGAGTGAGCAGATCTGGAATCCACTGTGGAGACCCTCACCAATGGGGCTTATGGCTGGCAGAGATAAGGGAAGGGGAGGGTCAAGGATGACCTGAGTAAGTGGACATGGGATCTTTTACTGAGAATAACACACCTGAGGGGGGAAAGGGCTCCCAATCAAGATTTCTGTTTTGACCATGTTACCCTGAGATGCCTAGAGACAGGATGAGTAACCCCGGAAGCAGATTTCCATATACTTTAATCTACCTCAGAATTTTAAAATATTTAGAATATACATTAAGAGTATAAACTATGCTATGAAGCATTTCTATGAAATGTTAACGCATATGAAGTTCAAAAGCTTTCTTCACAGAAAAAGCAAAATCCATGCTGACTCTAGCGTATGCAAAGAAAAATGGCATAAAGTAATAATGCAAATTCTCTATTCCCTACCAGCCTTAGGTTGTTCTGTTTCTAAGTTTAGATGGCATGTTTAGAGAAGAAGCCACTTCTCCCAAATAGACTGTTTGGGAGCTGAAATTTAAATTCCTTAGTTCAAACCAAGGCACTCAAGGACTCCAAAAGCACTAAAAAGGAAAGTACTAATTTCGGCTAAATCTACAGAATTAGAGTATGCATGCTAGGGGTAATTCACAAAATACCACAAAAAAAGACAGCTTTTCCTGCCTTCTGGGCATGTTGTAAGGTCCCCTTAGGTTGGGGAGCTGGGGGGAGGGGATGTGACTAGTAACAGACAATGAGTCACCCCCATGTATAACTCACTGCTGAACACATGTAACTGCAGTGTGAAATCCTTCCTGCTCAGTAGAGCCACCGGGAACATTCAATACGGCAAATGCTCCATCAGCCTGGATCTCTTGAGTGGTCAGTGATGTACAAGGCTCCCTGCTAACCCTGAGGAATGTGTACTTTAGCAGAAATAAATAAATAAATAAACCTTAAATTACTTAAATTCCTGAGATTTGGCGGTTGTTAGTTACCACCTCATAACCCAGCCTGTCCTGTTTGATACGATTGTTCTTCTATGGTTTATCATGTAGAAAATGAATATATTCTAAGGGGTCAGAGTTCAGAAGAAAAAATGTCAGCAACATAAACAGTGGGGCCACGTCATCCTTTAAGAAGGAGCAAGGTGGATTGAGGATCCAAACAGAAACAGAGCCCAAGGGCTGGACAGAGTACTTTGTTTCACTGATTCACTGTCCAATACTTCCTATTCAGGTATTAACTGTGCATCTGTAATACATCTGTTATGTACTAGACAATCTAAAACACAGTCATCAGAAAGGTAAGGCCACTGCCTCATGGAGTTTATAATTTGACAGAGCTATCATCTGTTGTATCAGTTTTTTTCAACTTTCCCAGGAAGTTTTCAAATTCTAGTACTTATTTCTTTGAAATCAAGAAAAATTTAGGAACAATCTTAATCTGGCATTCTTGATCTTCAATTCCTCAGTCTACCTTCAGTTAAAACTAAATTACTTTCCTTTTTAAATATTTATTCCTAGTCAAATATTTTAGCCTATCATGCTTCCTTATGGTTTTAATCAATTATTCCTCATTTCTTCCCTTATGTCCTATGGCAATTTTTTTTTCTCCTGCTGCTTAGTTGCACCTTCTCTGTCTCCGTCTTCACCTTTCTCTTTCCTGAAATGAACGGCTAGAGAACCTTGAAGGCTAAGTCCTGGGCCCTAGGTGACTTCATCCATCTCTGTATCCTCAACAACCAGTCACTTGCAAATGATGACTCATAAAATTAAATCTAATTCAGATGTCTCTTTTGAGTTCCAGATCTACATCCCACTGCCTATCTTCCACTACAATAACTCAAGATCACCTCCTAACTTAACATATCCAAATTTAATTGATGATCCTCTCTTGCAAACCAATTCTGCAAATCATTTTCTGTTGTCCCCGTCTCAATGAAAAGCACTCACCATCCGTCCAGTTACACGATTCAGAAGCCTAGGACTTATCCTTGACCACTCCCTCTACCTCAGTCCACAAAGCCAGTCCCTTACTACGTCCTCCCACGCATGTCCCCATGCATTGCAAACGACTCTAAATCCAATTCTTCTTTTCATCTCTACCATCAGTACACCCTAGTCCAAGCTTATCCTCTCTCAAGTGGATCACTGCAACAGCCTCTCATCGGGTCCTTTCCATCTGTTCTTCTTCGCACATCCTCATTCTTCCCATTGCAGCAAATGTGATCCCTGCACAATTTAAATCATATACAGTCATCCTTACTAAGTCCTGCTTAAAACCCTTCACTGGCTTCTTTCTGCTCTTAGGAGAAAAGCCCAAATCCTATAAATGGCCTGCAAACCCTGCCTTGTCTTGCCCTGACACATCTCTAGCCTCATCTTGTTTCATGCTTCCCCTCAATCTACACATCAATGACAGTGGCCTTCTTTCATTTTCTAGAATATTCCATGATCCCTTCCATCACAAGGCTTTTGTGCTGCTCTTCTCCTTTTCTGAAATACTCTTTTCTCCCATGTGGGAGACAGCATAATTAGGGTTTTGGCATCTCAAAAGATGCCAAAACCCTAATTCCTAGAACTTGTGACTATATTACCTTATATGCCAAAATGACTCTGCAGATGTGATTAAGGCTCTTGAGATGGAAGACTATCCTGGCTTATCCAAGCAAGCCCAATGTACTCACAAGGGTCCTTAGGAGAGGAAGGCAGGAGAGTCAGAGTGAGAGAAGATGTGACAATGAAGCAAGAGGGTCAGAGACAGAGGGAGATTTGAAGATGCTATGCTCTGAAGATGAAAGAAGGGGCCACAAACTAAAGAATGTAGGTGGCCCCTAGGAGCTGGAAAAGGCAAGGAAATGGACTCTCCCCTAGAGCTTCCAGAAGGAACACACCCCTGTTGACACACTGATTTTAGGACTTCTGACCTCCAAAACTGTAAGATAATAAGTTTGCATTGTCTCGAGTCACTGGGTTTGTGGTAAGGTGCTACACAGCAGCAACAGGAAACTAATACACCCATATTTACCAGTAAACTACTTATTCCTCTGATCTCAGGTCAAATGTATTTTTCAAGACTTCCCTAAACTCCTTAATTAATAGCCCTTCTATTCACTCTCAAATCATCCTTTATATCACTAATGTTGTAACTGTACAATTATTTATATAACTGATTAATTGACTAATGCATTCTCCTTTAGTAGAATGAAGCTCGCAAGACTAGGAATCATGTCCAGTTTTGTGTAACAAAGCACACAAAAGTGCCCATGGATTTTTTTTTTCTTAACTTCAGCAAATACTTTAAGAACTACCTGCTGTCCTCTACTAATCAGTAATGCCATTTTTGTAGGTAACCTGTGGAGGGTCTTTTCTCAGCCACCCTGCTCAGAATGGACCCTTCATCTGAAGGCATGTGTGTTTCTTCAACTCAAAGAAATTTTCTTCTATTATTCGTTTGATTATTTCTCCCCTTCACTCTGTTCTCTCCTTCTGAAATTCCTATTAGGTAGATGTTAGAATGTTTGTCTATCCCAATTCTTTGTGCCCTTTATGTTGCATTCTGGAAGAACTACGCAGCTCAATCTTTCTGATCACTAATTCGATCTTCAGCTGCTTATCAGACCTATTTATATGGAAAATTAAATACATAAAAACACAAAGATTTCTAACTGATCCTTTTATAATAGTCACTTATGAGTTGTCCTTTCTCATCCCTCTGAAAATATTTTATGTTTTATTTTTATATTACATTCTGTGTGCTCTACAAGTCATTGAGTCATTCATGATGTTGGTCTTCTTAAGTGTTTGGGAACCCTAGTTGTATAAGATGGCCCTTTACCCATCTGTAGTTGCTGTGTCTGTTTACTGCAGTCTGCCTCTGTAAATCTGTGGGAGCATCTGGACGTGGTGTGGATGGGAGTTTTTTGTTCTGGACGTGAGAATTCCAACCCCTCTCCTGAGTGGGTCAGTAGCCGCCTCCAGCACAGTTCTCCCTCCTTACCCTTAGGAAGGCTTAGCTGGTCTGAGTGCTGATCCTTAATCAGCCTGACTGCTGAAGAACACAATTCTTAGCAAAAAACCTTTTCTCTGATCTAAAACACTGAAGTTCTTAATATAAAGTGCCTAGATAGGTTTTAGGGCTCCACAAAATCCCAGAAATTACATACAAAATTACTTTTTCTATGTGTATTTTTCTAAGTAGAAGGTTGATAACTTTCCTAAGATAGCCAAAGGGTTCTATTACTCTAAAAATGTTAAGAACCATTGCTGAAAGATTTTTAATGTAACTCTGTGGGTTGTCTGGTTTTTTTCCCCCAAGTTGTCTGCTTTTTCTACCTTTAAAAAAGTTTCAGCTTAATAAGAATGTTAACCACTGAAAAGCTGGTTGACTAAGATTGTATTATATTTATGATGGATAAAGTCATAAACAAATGAGCTAGAATAAGCATCTTCAAAAAAGAAAGAGAATGTCACATTCATAAAATAAGAAGAGCTGACTATAAAAGAACTTACTAGAGACCATGGAAGTTTTAAATGACTTTAAAAATACTTTTACTTTCATTTCATTTGCTTCTTACTCATGAGGAAATAGTCTAAACCAAAAAATGCATGAGATGGCTAAGGCAACTTACCCAAATAGTGATGACTGAAGGAAGAGACACACTATCAACTTCAGATATAATTAATGATCAATGTTTTAAAGAACATAATTTAGAACATACTACATATCTTATTAGTCTTTGTAATCCAGTATGTACTGTAAAAATAAATATTTCTTGAATCAATAAAGACATGGAAGAATGAGTTAGTCTGAACATAATTTGAGTTATCACCTCCATAGGAAAAGGGTATACTTTTAAATGATTCATAAAATAGAAAGATGGCAGAACTAAAAAATGATGAATGTGAAAACTTAAACTTAGAAAATGTTATCAAAAACCAGTAAAATACCTAAGAATCCTATTGAATCAAATGCAGATTGAATCAGCTTTTCAAAAACATTATCATAAAGATGCATTTCAATACCTAAGAAGTAATGATTTTGTCATTTGTTAAAGACTTAGGAGCAAAATAATATTTTTGTCTCTACATCCTAAAATCTACAAAGAAAAGATTAACAAAGTCAAAGTGGAGAAATAAAAAGTATAAGAGAATCATATATAAGTCCCACAAGGAAAACTCAAGAAGCTCTGGTGACTTTAACAAGAGGAGAAAAAAAATGCCATAGATTATCTTTTAGGTATTTTGGGGAAAAGATGCAAACCAAATTATTTCTATTATTGCATGAAAGATTAAATATAAGTGACTATATACTTATATTTCTGTAAGAAAAGTAGGGGCAGACATATAAAAAACTTTCTTGACATGACTGTAAGAGCTATTAATGTTGAAATAAAATACAAGAAAAAAAAAGTTATTTCTTTACCTCTCAAATTTTTAAAATAGAAAAGTTTCAAAAGTTTAAACACTGTTTTGCCTGGAGATAGGGCTTGAACTAGATGTCTCATAATCCTTTTCAGCTCTCTTACTCTGGTCTTTGGAGAAAAATATCCAACTCCCTTCACCATGGAGTTTAGAATGACTCCTAGGTTACTATGCACAGATCAAGAACTTTTATTCTTTGACCTTCTGTTTTTTTTTTTAACATCTTTACTGGACTATAATTGCTTTGCAATGTTGTGTTACTTTCTGCTGTATAACAAAGTGAATCAGCTATATGCATACATATATCCCCATATCCCCTCCCTCTTGCGTCTCCCTCCCAGCCTCCCTATCGCACTCCTCTAGGTGGTCACAAAGCACTGAGCTGATCTCCCTGTGCTATGCAGCTGCTTCCCACTAGCTAGCTATTTTACATTTGGTCGTGTATATATGTCAATGCTACTCTCTCACTTCATCCCAGCTTACCCTTTCCCCTCCCCGAGTCCTCAAGTCCATTCTCTACATCTGCGTATTTATTTCTGTCCTGCCCCTAGGTTCACCAGAACTGTTTTTTTGGTTTTTTTGTTTTTAGATTCCATATATATGTGTTAGCATACGGTATTTGTTTTTCTCTTTCTGACTTACTTCACTCTGGATGGCAGACTCTAGGTCCATCCACCTCACTACAAATAACTCAATTTCATTTCTTTTTATGGCTGCGTAATATTCCATTGTATATATGTGCCACATCTTCTTTATCCATTCATCTGTCGATGGACACCTAGGTTGCTTCCATGTGCAGGCTATTGTAAATAGAGCTGCAATGAACATTGTGGTACATGACTCTTTCTGAATTATGGTTTTCTCAGGGTATATGCCCAATAGTGGGATTGCTGGGTCGTATGGTAGTTCCATTTTTAGTTTTTTAAGGAACCTCCATACTGTTCTCCATAGTGGCTGTATCAATTTACATTCCCACCAATAGTGCAAGAGGGTTCCCTTTTCTCCACACCCTCTCCAGCATTTATTGTTTGTAGACTTATTGATGATGGCCATCCTGACTGGTGTGAGGTGATACCTCATTGTGGTTTTGATATGGTTTTCTCTAATGATTAGTGATGTCGAGCATCTTTTCATGTGTTTGTTGGCAATCTGTATATCTTCTTTGGAGAAATGTCTATTTAGGTTTTCTGCCCATTTTTGGATTGGATTGTTTGTTTTTTTGAGATTGAGCTGCATGAGCTGCTGGTATATTTTGGAGATTAATCCTTTGTCAGTTGGTTCATTTGCAGATATTTTCTCCCATTCTGAGGGTTGTCTTTTCGTCTTGTTTATGGTTTCCTTTGCTGTGCAAAAGCTTTTAAGTTTCATTAGGTCCCATTTGTTTATTTTTGTTTTAATTTCCATTTCTCTAGGAGGTGGGTCAAAACGGATCTTGCTGTGATTTATGTCACAAAGTGTTCTGCCTATGTTTTCGTCTAAGAGTTTTAGAGTGTCTGGCTTTACATTTAGGTCTTTAATCCATTTTCAGTTTATTTTTGTGTATGGTGTTAGGAAATGTTCTAATTTCATTCTTTTACATGCAACTGTCCAGTTTTCCCAGCACCACTTACTGAAGAGGCTGTCTTTTTGCCATTGTATTCTCTTTCCTCCTTTATCAAAGATAAGGTGACCATATGAGCGTGGGTTTATCTCTGGGCTTTCTATCCTGTTCCATTGATCTATATTTCTGTTTTTGTGCCAGTACCAGACTGTCTTGATTACTGTAGCTTTGTAGTATAGTCTGAAGTCTGGGAGCCTGATTCCTCCAGCTCTGTTTTCCTTTCCCAAAATTGCTTTGGCTATTCGGGGTCTTTTGTGTTTCCATACAAATTGTGAAATTTTTTGTTCTAGTTCTGTGAAAAATGCCAGTGGTAGTTTGATAGGCATTGCATTGAATCTGTAGATTGCTTTGGGTAATATACTCATTTTCACAATGCTGATGCTTCCAATCCGAGAACATGGTATATCTCTCCATCTGTTTGTACCATCTTTAATTTCTTTCATCAGTGTCTTATAGTTTTCTGCATACAGGTCTTTTGTCTCCTTAGGTAAGTTTATTTCTAGGTATTTTATTCTTTTTGTTACAATGGTAAATGGGAATGTTTCCTTAATTTCTTTTTCAGATTTTTCATCATTAATGTATAGGAATGCAAGAGATTTCTGTGCATTAATTTTGTATCCTGCTGCTCTACCAAATTCATTGATTAGCTCTAGTAGTTTTCTGGTAGCATCTTTAGGATTCTCTATGTATAGTATCATGTCATCTGCAAACAGTGACAGCTTTGCTTCTTATTTTCCGATTTGGATTCCTTTTATTTCTTTTTCTTCTCTGATTGCTGTGGCTAACACTTCCAAAACTATGTTGAATAACAGTGGTGAGAGTGGGCAACCTTGTCTTGTTCCTGATCTTAGTGGAAATGGTTTCAGTTTTTCACCATTGAGGACAATGTTGGCTGTGGGTTTGTCATATACAGCCTTTATTATGTTGAGGAAAGTTCCCTCTATGCCTACTTTCTGCAGGGCTTTTATCATAAATGGGTGTTGAATTTTGTCAAAAGCTTTTTCTGCATCTATTGAGATGATGATATGGTTTTTATCCTTCAGTTTGTTAATATGGTGTATCACATTGATTGATTTGCATATATTGAAGAATCCTTGCATTCCTGGGATAAACCCCACTTGATCATGGTGTATGATCCTTTTTATGTGCTGTTGGATTCTGTTTGCTAGTATTCTGTTGAGGATTTTTGCATCTATGTGCATTGGCCTGTAGTTTTCTTTTTTGGTGACATCGCTGTATGGTTTTGGTATCAGAGTGATGATGGCCTCATAGAATGAGTTTGGGAGTGTTCCTCCCTCTGCTGTATTTTGGAAGAGTTTGAGAAGGATAGGTGTTAGCTCTTCTCTAAATGTTTGATAGAATTCGCCTGTGAAGCCATCTGGTCCTGGGCTTTTGTTTGTTGGAAGATTTTTAATCACAGTTTCAGTTTCAGTGCTTGTGACTGGTCTCTTTATATTTTCTATTTCTTCCTGGTTCAGTCTCAGAAGGCTGTGCTTTTCTAAGAATTTTTCCATTTCTTCCAGGTTGTCTATTTTATTGGCATAGAGGTGCTTGTAGTACTCTCACATGATCCTTTGTATTCCTGCAGTGTCAGTTGTTACTTCTCCTTTTTCATTTCTTATTCAGTTGATTTGAGTCTTCTTTTTTTTCTTGATGAGTCTGGCTAATGGTTTATCAAATTTGTTTATCTTCTCAAAGAACCAGCTTTTAGTTTTATTGTTCTTTACTATTGTTTCCTTCATTTCTTTTTCATTTATTTCTGATCTGATCTTTATGATTTCTTTCCTTCTGCTAACTATGGGGGTTTTTTGTTCTTCTTTTCTAATTGCTTTAGGTATAAGGTTAGGTTGTTTGAGATTTTTCTTGTTTCTTGAGGTAGGATTGTATTGCTATAAACTTCCCTCTTAGAACTGCTTTTGTCACATCCCACAGGTTTTCAGTCGTCGTGTTTTCACTGTCATTTGTTTCTAGGTATTTTTTGATTTCTTCTTTGATTTCTTCAGTGATTTCTTGGTTATTTAGTAGTGTATTGTTTAGCCTCCATGTGTTTGTATATTTTACAGTTTTATTCCTGTAACTGATATCTAGTCTCATAGCACTGTGGTCAGAAAAGATACTTGGTAACGATTTCAATTTGGTTAAATTTACCAAGGTTTGATTTGTGACCCAAGATATGGTCTATCCTGGAGAATGTTCCATGAGCACTTGAGAAGAAAGTGTATTCTCTCGTTTTTGGATGTAATGTCCTATAAATACCAATTAAGTCCATCTTGTTTAATGTGTCATTTAAAGCTTGTGTTTCCTTATTTTCATTTTGGATGATCTGTCCGTTGGTGAAAATGGGGAGTTAAAGTCCCCTACTATGCTTCTGTTACTGTCAATTTCCCCTTTTATGGCTGTTAGCATTTGCCTTTTGTATTGAGGTGCTCCTATGTTGGGTGCATAAATATTTAAAATGGTTATATATTTTTCTTGGATTGATCCCTTGATTATTATTTAGTGTCCTTCTTTGTCTCTTGTAACAGTCTTTATTTTACGTTTATTTTGTCTGATATGAGACTTGCTATCCAGCTTTCTTTTGATTTGCATGGAGTATCTTTTTCCATCCCCTCACTTTCAGTCTGTATGTGTCCGTAGGTCTGAAGTGGGTCTGTTGTAGACAGCACATATATGGGTATTGTTTTTGTATCCATTCAGCCAGTCTATGTCTTGATACGTATGTTCCTACTACCATTTTCTTCATTGTTTTGGGTTTTTGTAGGTCCTTTTCTTCTCTTGTGTTTCTCGCTTAGAGAAGTTCCTTAGCATTTGTTGTAGAGCTGGTTTGGCAGTGCTGAATTCTCTTAGCTTTTGCTTGTCTGTAAAGGTTTTAATTTCTCTGTCAAATCTGAATGAGATCCTTGCTGGGTAATCTTGGTTGTAGGTTTTTCTCCTTCATCACTTTAAGTATATCCTGCCACTCCCTTCTGGCTTGCAGAGTTTCTGCTGAAAGATCAGCTGTTAACCTTATGGGGATTCCCTTGTATGTTATTTGTTGTTTTTGCCTTGCTACTTTTAATATTTTTTCTTTATATTTAATTTTTGATAGTTTGAATAATGTGTGTCTCGCCATGTTTCTCTTTGGGCTTATCCTGTATGGGACTCTGCGCTTCCTGGACTTGATTGACTATTTCCGTTCCCATGTTAGGGAAGTTTTCAACTATCATCTCCTCAAATATTTTCTCAGACCTTTTCTTTTTCTCTTCTTCTTCTGGGGCCCCTGTAATTCGAATGTTGGTGCATTTAATGTTATCTCAGAGGTCTCTGAGATTGTCATCAATTCTTTTCATTCTTTTTTCTTTATTCTGCTCCCTGGCAGTTATTTCCACCATTTTATCTTCCAGGTCACTTATCCATTCTTCTTCCTCAGTTATTCTGCTATTGATTCCTTGTAGAATATTTTTAATTTCAGTTATTGTGTTCATCACTGTTTCTTTGCTCTTTAGTTCTTCTAGATCCTTGTTAAATGTTTCTTGTATTTTCTCCATTCTGTTTCCAGGACTTTGGATCACCTTTACTGTCATTACTCTGAATTCTTTTTCAGGTAGGTTGCCTATTTCATCTTCATTTATTTGGTCTTGTAGGTTTTTACCTTGCTCCTTCGTCTGTAACATATATTTTGTAATTTCTTTTTTTTTTTTTTTTTTTTTTTTGATGGTGAGGCTATATTCCTATCTTACTGGTTGTTTGGCCTGAGGTGCCCAGCACTGGAGTCTGCAGGCAGTTGGATAGAGCCGGGTCTTGGTGCTGAGATGAGAACCTCCAGGAGGCCTCACTCTGATTAATATTCCCTGGGGTCTGAGGTTCTCAGTTAGTCCAGCAGTTAGGAATTGGAGCTCCCACCACAGGAGCTCTGGACCAACCTCTGGCCTGGGAACCAAGATCCTGCAAGCTGCATGGCACGGCAAAAAAAAAAACGAAAAGAAAGAAAAAAGGAGCAGTACAATATCAAAGAAAAACAAAATAAAATTAGAAAAATAAAAGATTTATTAGGAAAAATAAGAATATAAATGAATCAACAAGGGAAAACAGAACCCCAATCTAAAAGAGGAAAAAAGGGAAAAAAAAAAGCCTTCGCTATGGGGGCAGAGTTTAGGCAGGGGTTGAACTTAGGCAGGGGTGGGGTTTAGGGTGCGGCGGAACTGGGGGGGGGTGACGTTTGAGCGTGGGGCGGGTCCTAGGCTCAAGACCCACACAGCCAGACAAGGCCTTGGGGGCGGGGCCTAGGCAGGGTGACATTCAAGCGTGGGGCAGGGCCTCTGCTTAGGAACTGCACAGAAGGGGAGATGCAGCACGTCCAAAGGAGGGCCTCTGGAGTGCGGAGTTCCAGAGTTTGGAGGTAAGGCCCTGAGTGAGGGTGTGTGGGTGGGATTTAGGCCCAGCACGTTGCAGGGGGTCTCCGAGTGTAGAGGTGGTGGTGCAGGGGCGGGGCTCGGGCTCTGCATGGCAAGAGGGAGGCTCCAAGGGTAGAGGATTAGGCCCAGAAGCCCAACAGGTTCCCCGGTGCCTAAGTGGACAGGAAAAGCGCTGGCCGCATTCCCTTCTGTTCCTCCACGCCCCTCCCCCACCGTCTCCCCCAGGGTCTCCCCCGTCACCGCTGGACCCCTAACCGTGGGTGGGTCCCACTGGGTGTAGGAACTCCTCCCCTCTCTCAGCCACCCCTCAGGGGTGCCGGACCCAGAGGTCCAGCCTTTATTTTTGCTCCCCTTCCCTCCCTCCCACTCCCTCAGGACCCACGTGGCTGGAGGGGGCCTCAGTGGGCAGAGGATCAGGCCCGGGATCTCAGCAGGCTCCCAGGGGCCCAAGTGGGCAGGGGAAACCTGGCCACACTCCCTTTTGATCCTCTGCCCTCCCAGTGGTTCCCCAATTTCCTGCTTTGGCGTGGGATCCCCTCCCCTCCCCCAGCCACCCCTCAGGGACGCCAGCGCCATTCCGCCTCCACTTCTCCTCCCCCTTCACTCCCCCCACGCCCCACGTCCTACCCCATCACTGGGGGTTCCTCCCGCCCCTTAGGTGTCCGTGGTCCCCCACCGGTGCCTGGTAGGTGCCCTAGTTGTGCAGAGACGTGGATTCCACGTCCTCCTAGTCCGCCATCTTCACTCCCGACCCGCCTGACTTCTCATCGTCAACATAATACTCCAAGACATAATTAAGACCAGCTGTGCAAATACAATAGGAAACAAAACAAACATACCTCCTGTTCTTCCATTACCAATCTGCACAACAGGTTGAAGGCTTCCTTCATTTTGTAATAAATGAGGCAAATGATAATAAATACTTGGCACCTGAAGAGACTTTTTGCTTGTTAACTCCCTCAAGAGCTTTAGGGTACCATCTGAAATACAGAAGTATAATCAATCCACGGTAATACCTTACTTATAGAAGTTGCTGATGTTACAAAGATAGTGGTAAAAATTTATGAGAACTAAAAGAATTTTCTATCCTAATTTCATACTCTGGTCAATGAGATTTCTATGGACACTTAGGCAACCAGAGTCTCACAGAGTCATGATGATGAGAACAGTCTGAATGAAGCTAAAAAGGTCAGCCAGAGTACCACAAGAAGGTAGAATGTGAACCATTCACCTTTATAATGTGTCAGAACTCAAGCCCTGGGGGACAGACTCTAAACACGCTATCCATTCATGAAAATGTAATAAGTACAACGACCACCAGTAACTTTCACTTTTTTATGCTATTACATTTGACCAAAATTTCATATGGAAGATTTTTTTTTCTAGTTCAAGTACACTAATTTAAACAGCACTAATTGAGAATGTTTGGTACAGTTCATAACTTTCAAATCGCTTTTCAGTTTTTATGAGAGGAACCAATGAACCATTTAATATAAAAGAAAATAAAACCTTGATAGGATAATCAATATTGTTTTAAAATTCCATTGAACTAGAACTTAACCTTTTAAATAAGGAAGTTAGCAGTAAGGACATGCAGTCTCAATAACAATTTTATACAGAGCAATATGAAAATTCCCTTAAAATATTCTGAATATTCAGAACCGAAAGTTCACAAAATAAATGAAACTGACTATCACACATGAAATTAAAGTTTAACCTCATGTAAAAGCAACAACTACAAATTACAAGACAACAATATCTACCCATCAAATTAAGTTAGCAGATTAAACAGTAGTATTAAATTGTGGTGATAATGTGATAAATGTTTCAGCTCTTAAGAACAGCATCAAAACCCTTAAAACATTCCTGCCTTATTATTCAGTAATTTCCCTTTTAGGAATTTAACTTCTATGCAATCAATAAATATTTAGTGAATTATCAGTTTTGTTCCAGCCACCGTGGCATGTGTTTGGAAATCAACAGTCATCAAAGCACAGATTCTGTTTTTAAGAAAGTCATAATCTAATGAAAATAACTTAAGGCCTACCATAAAAGTAATTGATTTATATAGAGAGATGTTCTTCACAGAGTTATAAATTGGGGGACAAAAACAACCCAGAAAAATCCTATTTGCCTAATTGTAGAAAAATATTTAATATATTATAGTATATGATAAGCTGACATATATGTCATCAAAAATGGTATTTTAAAAGAATATTCAATGCCACAGTAAAATGCTAATAGCATAATTTCAAGAGCAAAAATAAGGCCATAAAACACACAATTACAATTTTGAAGAAAAACATGCACGGAAAAAAGACTAGAAGAAAACAGAGAATGTTAACCATTCTATAATTTTAAATGTTACTGTGCCATAATACAAATTTTATAATCAGGAGGGGAAGAAAGGGGCATGAATCTCCAAAAATAAGGTAAGGTAGTGAATCTCAAGATGAGAGGAATTAATGGTGAAAGATTATAACAGATAATGCTAAATGAAAAAGTAGATTATCCTTGGAAGATTATGCAGATTTGGAGTCAACTGATTATATACATATATCAATTTAGTCATTAGAATAAGAATAGGAAAGAAACAGAAGATGGTTGATATTCATTTCACTCAGCCCAGAATTTCTCAGAGGGAACAGGTCAGGTACCCCCAAAAGTACCCATTATAAAACTATGTCTTTTAATTTCTTATAAGTCATATCTGAGAGCACTAATTGCTTCAAATAGCTCAAAGGTTCCCCAGAGTCCATTTGAAGTCCACACAAGTCACAACAGAAACATGCATAAACACCAAGTTAAATTTTAGTCTTATTCTAAATGTTTTTTTTTAAAGATGCTGGTTCTTCACTATTGGCAATGAAATTTATACAACTGAAACTTAATATTACTCTCTTTAAATCAAACTTAGCAATTAATAAACTTGTTTTATAAGTAACCACAATAGAAAAAGTTTTGTATGGTGATTTTTCTCTCTGTAGAGGGTAACAAATGTTGGCTGATAAGCGACTCTAGACAACTTTCAAAGAGAGTATTTCACATAACCCTTTGAAAACGTAATCTTTTCATAAAACCAAAAATATCGTCTGTACCTGAAAATTTATTCACCGTATCCTTACTTCTGTTTGTTTCTGCTCCTACACGCTTGAACTGCTGTACAATGGCATTGAGTTCGGAAGACCGCTGAGAGATTCTGTGTTCAGCTATTCGGAGACGTTCTTTTAAAGCAAGAAATTCTCGTTGATAAGCAATCAGTTTTTCTAGAAGCAAAACCAAAAGTTATTAGTGTCTTTCTTTAAAAAAAAAAAAACCCACTATAATCGAAACAGAATTGTAACATTAGGAATTTTAAAGTTGCATTTTTCAGAAACAGATATTCATTTATGAATTCACTGAGACAGAATTGAAAATAAAAAAGAGCCCCAACTAACAAAGTGGTGGCAAAGCCACCACTAACTTAGTGCTATTAATATCTGTAAGAAAAAGGGCGCTTTCTAATTAGCACTTCAGAAAGTTAAAGATAGGGAGAAAAAGACAAAGTTTTTGGAATTAACACTTCAAGCATAATACCAAGATCATTTCTCAAAAGGTACAAACAACTATAAAGACCCTATTTGTATGAAGATAGAGATGAAGCATTGAAACTAATGATAATATATCTAATAATACAATGAATATAACATTTTATAGCGTAACAGCCTCATTTTCATAGGCTGTTTCCTCTGTACTTCCTATTCTGCAAAAATTTCCCTAGGCCAGACTTTGGTCAAATTCCTGATCCCTAACAACTCAATCAGGTAGATGTTAAGATGACCCTAAAAGTCAATTATTTGAATTTAAGAGAATCACAGGTCAGGAAAGCCTGGTCTGGGAAATAAAAGTGGATTTTATGAGGATAAACATAGGCATTGAAGCAATAGTATGAGACAGCTCAGATACAAAGTACATAGTGAGAAGAGGCCCCAAGACAGAACTGGATAACAAAATCTAAGAGAGGCAGAAAAGAAACCATGCATTTATCTTGATTGGAAGCACCAGAAGGGAGCTGAGGCTGGTAAATGGTCCGAACAATTTCCACAACCTCATTAAATTAAGAAAAATCAGAACAACCGTTTCAGCTTCTCTATCAAGCTAGATAATCTAAGGCTACTACTTTGACATCTACACAAAACAAACCTTGGAAAGACTCTTTTTAATTTATATTGTAATCTCTGCTTTACTCAATCAAGGATGGAATCGTTCTGTACAAAACAGAATTAAGAAATATAAATCTGCCTGTCTCATAAAGCTAGCCTTAAAAATAGTCAATTATATTATTCTTTGGCCCTTACATAAAGGACCACAGAGTAAATACCTCTGAAGAATTCTGTGGCAGGGAAGAGAGTCTCCCCTGCTTAACTGTCATGTTTCCCTGTATTGAATAATGTATTAATAAGCAGCTCTAGTTTCCGTAATTTGCTGGCTTTAGGAGGAAAGGAAGGGAGAGGGGTTGTGAATAGGAAAGGGCATACAGGGGAGCTTCAGGGTGCCAGCAAGGTTCTACTTATTGACCTGGTTACTGGTTAAATAAAATTCATTACTATACATCCATGGTTTAGGCACTTTTCCATATGTGTTAATTCACAATAGAAGAAATGTTAAAAAGATACTATTCACAAACACAAAACTATAAACAATTATACTATAACAATTATAACAAGAGGCACACAAGATTTATGTGATAAAAACTATAAGCCTTTTCCTGGAGCCTGTAATGGAAGAAAAAAATGAAGTCATTTATTAATCCCAATCTTGCAAAAAAAAAAAAGATAAATCCTACCCTAAAATAAATAATAAATGCAACACTTTTTAAAACATCAACGAAACTTTTTGGAACTTGAATTTTGACCTGTGATTCTAAAATTCATGTAAAAGACAGAATATTTTAAAAAGGTCAAAAAAATCTAGAAATAATAATAGGTAACTTGCTCTGAGATCAAAACATACTATAAGGCTATAGAAATGAAAACCGTGTTAAATGCCAAGTCTAAATAGTAGGGACAAGGGCCGATCACGCCAAGCAGATTGTGTCCAAAATGAGCATGAGTGAACTGTCCTGCGATTTCTTCCCCCTTTACCTCTTACCATTTACATAGTGCCAAGATAGTGGATTCTAGACATCTGCTACTAAAAAAGAATTATAACCCTTTGGAGAAATAACTTTAAGATGAACCTGGAGCATTCTTGTGTCAACTAAGAAAATGTTATTTTATTTTATTTTAGTTTAACATCTTTATTGGAGTATAATTGCTTTACAATGGTGTGTTGGTTTCTGCTAGATAACGAAGTGAATCAGCTATATGCATACATATATCCGCATATCCCCTCCCTCTTGTGTCTCCCTCCCACCTTCCATAGCCCACCCCTCTAGGTGGTCACAAAGCACCGAGCTGATCTCCCTGTGCTATGCAGCTGCTTCCCACTAGCTATCTTACATTTGGTAGTGTATATATGTCAATGCTCCTCTCTCACTTCATCCCAGCTTACCCTTCCCCCTCCCTGTGTCCTCAAGTCCATTCTCTACATCTCTGTCTTTATTTCTGTCCTGCCCGTAGGTTAATCAGAACCATTTTTTTTCCCTTAGATTCCATATATGTGTGTAGCATACAATATTTGCTTTTCTCTTTCTGACTTACTTCACTCTGTATGGCAGACTCTAGGTCCATCCACCTCACTACAAGTAACTCAATTTCGTTTCTTTTTATGGCTAATATTCCGTTGTATATATGATCTTCTTTATGCACTCATCTGTCGATGAACACTTAGCTTGCTTCCATGTCCTGGCTATTGTAAATAGTGCTGCAATGAACACTGTGGTACATGACTCTTTGAATTATGGTTTTCTCAGGGTATATGCCCAGTAGTGGGATTACTGGGTTATATGGTAGTTCTATTTTTAGTTCTTTAAGGAACCTCCACACTGTTCTCCATAGTGGCTGTATCAATGTACATTCCCACCAACAGTGCAAGAGGCTTCCCTTTTCTCCACACCCTCTCCAGAACTTACTGTTTGTAGATTTTTTGATAATGGCCATTCTGACCGCTGTGAGGTGATACCTCAATGTAGTTTTGATTTGCATTTCTCTAATAATTAGTGATGTTGAGCATCTTTTCATGTGTTTGTTGGCAATCTGTGTATCTTCTTTGGAGAAATGTCCATTTCAGTCTTCTGCCCATTTTTGGATTGGGTTGTTTGCTTTTTTGAGATTGAGCTGCATGAGCTGTTTGTATATTTTGGAGATTAATTGTTTGTCAGTTGCTTCATTTGAAAATATTTTCTCGCATTCTGAGGGTGGTCTTTTCATTCTGTTTATGGTTTCACTTGCTGTGCAAAAGCTTTTAAGTTTCATTAGGTCCCATTTGTTTATTTTTGTTTTTACTTCCATTTCTCTAGGGGGTGTGTCAAAAAGGATCTTGCTGTGACTTATGTCACAAAGTGTTCTGCCTATGTTTTCCTGTAAGAGTTTTATAGTGTCTGGCCTTACATTTGGTCTTTAATCCATTTTGAGTTTATTTTTGTGTATGGTGTTAGGAAGTGTTCTAATTTCATTCTTTTACATGCAGCTGTCCACCTTTCCCAGCACCACTTATTGAAGAGGCTGCCTTTTCTCCACTGTACACTCTTGCCTCCTTTATCAAACATAAGGTGACCATATGTGCGTGGGGTTCTCTCTGGGCTTTCTATCCTATGCCACTGATCTATATTTCTCTTTTTGTGCCAGTACCATACTGTATTGATTACTGTAGCTTTGTAGTATATAGTCAAGTCTGGGAGCCTAATTCTTCCAGTTCAGTTTTTCTTTTTTAGATTGCTTTGGCTATTGGGGTCTTTTTTGTTTCCATACAAATTGTGACTTTTTTTGTTCTAGTTCTGTGAAAAATGCCATTGGTAGTTTGATGGGGATAGCATTGAATCTGTAGATTGCTTTGGGTAGTATAGTCATTTTCACAATGTTGATCCTTCCAATTCAAGAACATGGTATATCTCTACATCTGTTTGTATCATCTATAATTTCTTTCATCAGTGTCTTATAGTTTTCTGCATACAGGTCTTTTGTCTCCTTAGGTAGCTTTATTCCTAGGTGTTTTATCCTTTTTTTTGCAATGGTAAATGGGAGTGTTTCCTTAATTTCTTTTTCAGATTTTTCACCATTCATGTATAGGAATGCAAGAGATTTCTGTGCATTAATTTTGTATCCTGCTACTCTACCAAATTCACTGATTAGCTCTAGTAGTATTCTGGTAGCATCTTTAGGCTTCTCTATGTATACTATCATGTTATCTGCAAACAGTGACAGTTTTACTTCTTCTCTTCTGATTTGGATGCCTTTAATTTCTTTTTCTTCCCTGATTCCTGTGGCTAAAACTTCCAAAACTATGTTGAATAACAGCGGTGAGAGTGGGCAACTTTGTCTTGTTCCTGATCTTAGAGGAAATGCTTTCCATTTTTCACCATTGAGAACGATGTTGGCTGTGGGTTTGTCATATATGGCTTTTATTATGTTGAGGTAGGTTCCCTCTATGCCTACTTTCTGGAGAGTTTTTATCATAAATGGGTGTTGAATTTTGTCGAAAGCTTTTCTGCATCTATTGAGTTTATCATGTAGTTTTTATCCTTCAATTTGTTAATATGGTGTATCAAGTTGACTGATTTGCATATTTTGAAGAATCCTTGCATTCCTGGGATAAACCCCACTTGATCATGGTGTATGATCCTTTTAATGTGCTGTTGGATTCTATTTGTTAGTATTTTGTTGAGGATTTTTGCATCTATGTGCATCAGTGATGTTAGCCTGTAGTTTTCTTTTTTTGTGACATCACTGTATGGTTTTGGTATCGGGGTGATGATGGCCTCATAGAATGAGTTTGGGAGTGTTCCTTCCTCTGCTGTATCTTGGAAGAGTTTGAGAAGGATAGGTGTTAGCTCTTCTCTAAATGTTTGACAGAATTCTCCTGTGAAGCTATCTGGTCCTGGCCTTTTGTTTGTTGGAAGATTTTTAATCACAGTTTCAGTTTCAGTGCTTGTGACTGGTCTCTTTATATTTTCTATTTCTTCCTGGTTCAGTCTCAGAAAGTTGTGCTTTTCTACGAATTTGTTCATTTCTTCCAGGTTGTCCATTTTATTGGCATAGAGTTGCTTGTAGTACTCTCTCAAGATCCTTTGTATTTCTGCAGTGTCAGTTGTTACTTCTCCTTTTTCATTTGTAATTCTGTTGATCTGAGTCTTCTCCCTTTTTTTTCTTGATGAGTCTGGCTAATGGTTTATCAATTGTGTTTACCTTCTCAAAGAACCAGCTTTTAGTTTCATTAATCTTTGTTACTGTTTTCTTCATTCCTTTTTCATTTATTTCTGATCTGATCTTTATGATTTCTTTCCTTCTGCTAACTTTGGGGGGGTTTTTTTGTTCTTCTTTCTCTAATTGCTTTAGGTGCAAAGTTAGGCTGTTTTAGATTTTTCTTATTTCTTGAGGTAGGACTGTATTGCTATAAACTTCCCTCTTAGAACTGTTTTTGCTGCATCCCATAGGTTTTGGGTCATCGTGTTTTCATTGTCATTTGTTTCAAGGTATTTTTTTGTTTCCTCTTCGATTTCTTCAGTGATCTCTTGGTTATTTAGTAGTGCATTGTTTAGCCTCCATATGTTTGTATTTTTAGATTTTTTTTTCCTGTAATTAATATCTAGTCTCACAGCATTGTGGTCAGAAAAAATACTTGATACTATTTCAATTTGCTTAAATTTACCAAGGCTTGATTTGTGACCCAAGATATGGTCTATCCTGTAGAATGTTCCATGAACACTTGAGAAGAAAGTGTATTCCGTTGTTTTTGGATGGAATGTCCTATAAATATCAATTAAGTCCATCTTGTTTAATGTATCATTTAAAGCTTGTGTTTCCTTATTTGCTTTCATTTTGGATGATCTGTCCATTGGTGAAAGTGCGGTGTTAAACTCCCGTACTATGATTGTGTTACTGTCAATTTCTCTTTTTATGGCTGTTACCATTTGCCTTATGTACTGAGGTGCTCCTATGTTGCATGCGTAAATATTTATAATTGTTATATCTTCTTCTTAGATTGATCCCTTGATCATTATGTAGTGTCCTTCTTTGTCTCTTGTAACAGTCTTTATTTTAAAGTCTTAGAAAATGTTATTTTAAAAAAAGGAGATAGACTGCAATTTAAAAAAATTAAATTAAAAAAATAAATAAAAGGGAGAGGTTCAAGATGGCAGAAGAGTAAGACATGGAGATCACCTTCCTCCCCACAAATACATCAGAAATTGCTGATCTACATGTGGAACAACTCCTACAGAACACCTACTGAATGCTTGCAGAAGACCTCAGACCTCCCTAAAGGCAAGGAACTCCCCACATACCTGGATAGGGCAAAAGAAAAAAGAAAAAACACAGACAAAAGAATAGGGACAGGATCTGCACCACTGGGAGGGAGCTTGAAGGAGAAAAAGTTTCCCCACCCTAGGAAGCTCCTTCACTGGTGGAGACAGTGGGTGGCGGGGGGAAGCTTTGGAGCCACTGAGGAGAGCACAGCGACAGGGATGCAGACGGCAAAGCAGAGAGATTCCCGCACAGAGGATCGGTGCCAACCAGCACTCACCAGTCTGAGAGGCTTGTCTGCTCACCCGCCTGGGCGGGTGGGGGCTGGGAGCTGAGGCTCGGGCTTCGGTCCAATCCCAGGGAGAGGACTGGGGTTGGCTGCGTGAACACAGCCTTAAGCAGGCTAGTGCGCCACAGCTATCAGGGAGGGAGTCTGGGAAAAAGTCTAGAACTGCCTAAGAGGCAAGAGACCATTGTTTCGGGGTGTGCGAGTAGAGGGGATTCAGAGCACTGCCTAAAGGAGCTCCAGAGACGGGTGTGAGCAGCACCTATCAGTGCAGACACCAGAAACGGGTATGAAATGCTAAGGCAGCTGCTGCAGCCACCGAGAAGCATGCGTGCAAGCACAGGTCCCTGTCCACACCTCCCATCCTGGGAGCCTGTGCAGCCCACCAATGCCAGGGTCCCGTGATCCAGGGACAACTTCCCAGGAGAACACGCGGTGCGCCTCAGGCTGTTGCAACGTTATGCTGGTCTCTGCTGCTGCAGGCTGGCCCCACATTCCGTACCCTTCCCTCTCCCCAGCCTGAGTGAGCCAGAGCCCCCTAATCAGCTGCTACTTTGACCCCGTCCTGTTTGGATGGGAACAGACGCCCTCAGGCGACCTACACGCAGAGGCGGGGCCAAATCCACAGCTGAACCCCAGGAGCTGTGCGAACAAAGAAGAGAAAGGGAAATCTCTCCTAGCAGCCTCAGGAGCAGCGGATTAAATCTCCACAATCAACGATGTACCCTGCATCTGTGGAATACCTGAGTGGACAACCAATCATCCCAAATTGAGGAGGTGGACTTCGGGAGCAATGATATATATTTTTTACTCCTTTTTCTCTTTTTGTGAATGTGTATTTGTATACTTCTTTGTGTGATTTTGTCTGTATAGCTTTGCTTTTACCATTTGTCCTAGGGTTCTGTCTGTCCGGTTTTTTGGGGTGTTTTTTTTTTTTTTGGTTTTTTTTTAGTATACTTTTTAGTGCTTGTTATCATTGGTGGATTTGTTTTTTGTTTTGTTTGCTCCTTTCTTTCTTTTTCCCTTTTTATTACTTTTCAATTTCTTTTATTTTTAATAATTATTTTTTATTTTAATAACTTTACCTTTTCTTTCTTTCTTTCTTTCTTTTCTTCTCCCTTTTCTTCTGAGCCGTGTGGCTGACAGGGTCTTGGTGCTCCGGCAAGGTGTCAGGCCTGTGCCTCTGAGGTGGGAGAGCCAAGTTCAGGACATTGGTCCACCAGAGAGCTCCCAGCTACACATAATATCAAACAGCGAAAGCTCTCCCAGAGATGTCCATCACAACGCTAAGACCCAGCTCCACTCAACGACCAGCAAGCTACAGTGGTGGACACCCTATGCCAAACACCTAGCAAGACAGGAACACAACCCCACTCATTAGCAGAGAGGCTGCCTAAAATCATAACAAGGTCACAGACACCCCAGGCACACCACCAGACACGGACCTGACCACCAGAAAGACAAGATCCAGCCTCATCGACCAGAACACAGACACTAGTCCCCTACACCAGGAAGCCTACACAACCCACTGAACCAGCCTTAGACACTGGGGTCAGACACCAAAAACAACGGGAACTACAAACCTGCAGCCTGTGAAAAGGAGACGCCAAACACAGTAAGTTAAGCAAAATGAGAAGACAGAGAAACACACAGCAGATGAAGGAGCAAGGTAAAAACCCATCAGACCAAACAAATGAAAAGGAAAGAGGCAGTTAACCTGAAAAAGAATTCAGAGTAATTATAGTAAACATGATCCAAAATCATGGAAATAGAATGGAGAAAATACAAGAAACGTTTAACAAGGACATAGAAGAACTAAAGAGCAAACAATGATGAACAGCACAATATATGAAATTAAATATTCTCCAGAAGGAATCAAAAGCAGAATAACTGAGGTAGAAAAACGGATAAGTGACCTGGAAGATAAAATAGTGGAAATAACTACTGCAGAGCAGAATAAAGAAAAAAGACTGAAAAGAATTGAGGACAGTCTCAGAGACCTCTGGGACAATATTAAACGCACAAACATTAGAATTATAGGGGTCCCAGAAGAAGAAGAGTAGAAGGAATGAGAAAATATTTGAAGAGATTATAGTTGAAAACTTCTATAATATGGGAAAGGAAATAGTTAATCAAGTCCAGGAAGCACAGAGAGTCCCATACAGGATAAATCCAAGGAGAAACACACCAAGACACATATTAATCAAACTATCAAAAATTAAATAAAGAGAAAATATTAAAAGCAACAAGAGAAAAACAACAAATAATATACAAGGGAATCCCCATAAGGTTAACAGCTGATCTTTCAGCAGAAACTCTCCAAGCCAGAAGGGAGTGGCAGGACATATTTAAAGTGATGAAAGGGAAAAACCTACAACCCACATTACTCTGCCCAGCAAGGATCTCATTCAGCTTTGACAGAGAAATTAAAACCTTTACAGACAAGCAAAAGCTAAGAGAATTCAGCACCACCAAACCAGCTCTACAACAAATGCTAAAGAAACTTCTCTAAGCGAGAAACACAAGAGAAGAAAAGGACCTACAAAAACAAACCCAAAACAATTAAGAAAATGATAGTAGGAACATACATATCGATAATTACCTTAAATGTAAATGGATTAAATGCTCCAACCAAAAGACATAGACTGGCTGAATGGATACAAAAACAAGACCCATATATGTGCTGTATACAAGAGACCCACTTCAGACCTTGGGACACATACAGACTGAAAGTGAGGGGATGGAAAAAGATATTCCATGCAAATAGAAATCAAAAGAAAGCTGGAGTAGCAATTCTCATATCAGACAAAATAGACATTAAAATAAAGACTATTATAAGAGACAAAGAAGGACACTAAATAATAATCAAGGGATCAATCCAAGAAAAATATATAACCATTTTAAATATTTATGCACCCAACAAAGGAGCACCTCAATACATAAGGCAAATGCTAACAACCATAAAAGGGGAAATCGACAGTAACACAATCATAGTAGGGGACTTTAACACCCCACTTTCACCAATGGAAAGACCATCCAAAATGAAAATAAATAAGGAAACACAAGCTTTAAATGATACATTAAACAAGATAAACTTAATTGATATTTATAGGACATTCCACCCAAAAACAACAGAATACACTTTCTTCTCAAGTGCTCATGGAACATTCTCCAGGATAGATCATATCTTGGGTCACAAATCAAGCCTTGGTAAATTTAAGAAAATTGGAATCGCATCAAGTGTCTTCTCCGACCACAACACTATGAGAATACATATCAGTTACAGGAAAAAATCTGAAAAAATACAAACACATGGAGGCTAAACAATGCACTACTAAATAACCAAGAAATCACTGAAGAAATCAAAGAAGAAATCAAAAAATACCTAGAAACAAATGACAATGAAAACACGACGACCCAAAACCTATGGGATGCAGCAAAAGCAGTTCTAAGAGGGAAGTTTATAGCAATACAATCCTACCTCAAGAAACAAGAAAAATCTCAAATAAACAACCTAACTTTATACCTAAAGCAATCAGAAAAGAAGAACAAAAAAACCCCAAAGTTAGCAGAAGGTAAGAAATCATAAAGATCAGATCAGAAATAAATGAAAAAGAAATGAAGGAAACAGTAGCAAAGATCAATAAAACTAAAAGCTGGTTCTTTGAGAAGATAAACAAACTTGATAAACCATTGGCCAGACTCATCAAGAAAAAAAGGAGAAGACTCAAATCAACAAATTAGAAATGATAAGGAAGTAACAACTGACACTGCAGAAATACAAACGATCATGAGAGATTACTACAAGCAACTCTATGCCAATAAAATGGACAACCTGGAAGAAATGGACAAATTCTTAGGAAAGCACAACCTTCCAAGATTGAACCAGGAAGAAATAGAAAATATAAACAGACCAATCACAAACACTGAAATTGAGACTGTGATTAAAAATCTTCCAACCAACAAAAGGCCAGGACCAGATGGCTTCACAGGCAAATTCTACCAAACATTTAGAGAATGGCTAACACCTGTCCTTCTCAAACTCTTCCAAAATATAGCAGAGGGAGGAACACTCCCAAACTCATTCTATGAGGCCATCACCACCCTGATACCAAAACCTGACAAAGATGTCACAAAGAAAGAAAACTACAGGCCAGTATCACTGATGCACATAGATGCAAAAAAACCTCAACAAAACACTAGCAAACAGTATCCAACAGCACATACAAAAGGATCATACACCATGATCAAATGGGGTTTATCCCAGGAATGCAAGGATTCTTCAATATATGCAAATCAATCAATGTGATACACCATATTAACAAACTGAAGGATAAAAACCATATCATCATCTCAACAGATGCAGAAAAAGCTTCTGACAAAATTCAACACCCATTTATGATAGAAACCCTCCAGAAAGTAGGCATAGAGGGATCTTTCCTCAACATAATAAAGGCCATATATGACAAACCCACAGCCAACATCGTTCTCAATGGTGAAAACCTGAAACCATTTCCACTAAGATCAGGAACAAGACAAGGTTGCCCACTCTCACCACTATTATTCAACATAGTTTTGGAAGTTTTAGCCACAGCAATCAGAAAAGAAAAAGAAATAAAAGGAATCCAAATCAGAAAAGAAGAAGTAAAGCTGTCACTGTTTGCAGATGACATGATATTATACGTAGAGAATCCTAAAGACGCTACCAGAAAACTACTAGAGCTAATCAATGAATTTGGTAGAGCAGCAGGATACAAATTTAATGCACAGAAATCTCTTGCATTGCTATACATTAATGATGAAAAATCTGAAAGAGAAATTAAGGAAACACTCCCATTTACCATTGCAACAAAAAGAATAAAATACCTAGGAATAAACCTACCTAAGGAGACAAAAAACCTGTATGCAGAAAACTGTAAGACACTGATGAAAGAAATTAAAGATACAAACAGATGGAGAGATATACCATATTCTTGGATTGGAAGAATCAATATGAAAATGACTATACTACCCAAAGCAATCTACAGATTCAATGCAATCCTTATCAAACTACCAATGGCATTTTTCACAGAACTAGAACAAAAAATTTCACAATTTGTAAGGAAAACACAGTAGACTCCGAATAGCCAAAGCAATCTTGAGAAAGAAAAACAGAGCTGGAGGAATCAGGCTCCCTGACCTCAAACTATACTACAGAGCTACAGTAATCAAGACAGTATGGCACTGGCACAAAAACAGAAATACAGATCAATGGAACAGGATAGAAAGCCCAGAGATAAACCCATGTACATATGGTCACCTTATTTTTGATAAAGGAGGCAAGAATATACAATAGAGAAAAGAGAGCCTCTTCAATAAGTGTTGCTGGGAAAACTGGACAGCTACATGTAAAAGAATGAAATCAGAACACTCCCTAACACCATACACAAAAATAAACTCAAAATGGATTAAAGACCTAAATGTAAGGCCAGACACTATAAAACTCTTAGAGGAAAACCTAGGCAGAACACTCTACGACATAAATCACAGCAAGATCCTTTTTGACCCACCTTCTAGAGAAATGGAAATAAAAACAAAAATAAACAAATGGGACCTAATGAAACTTAAAAGCTTTTGCACAGCAAAGGAAACCATAAACAAGACAAAAAGACAACCCTCAAAATGGGAGAAAATATTGCAAATGAAGCAACTGACAAAGGATTAATCTCCAAAACATACAAGCAGCTCATGCAGCTCAATATGAAAAAAACAAACAACCCAATCCCAAAATGGGCAGAAGACCGAAATAGACATTTCTTCAAAGAAGATATACAGATTGCCAACAAACACATGAAAAGATGCTCAACATCACTAATCATTAGAGAAATGCAAATCTAAACTACAATGAGGTATCACCTCACACCAAGCAGAATGGCCATCATCAGAAAATCTACAAACAATAAATGCTGGAGAGGGTGTGGAGAAAAGGGAACCATCTTGCAATGTTGGTGGGAATGTAAATTGATACAGCCACTATGGAGAACAGTATGGAGGTTCCTTAAAGAACTAAAAATAGAACTACCACATGACCCAGCAATCCCACTACTGGGCATATACCCTGAGAAAACCACAATTCAAACAGAGCCATGTACCACAATGTTCTTTGCAACTCTATTTACAATAGCCAGGACATGAAATCAACCTAAGTGTCCATCAACAGATGAATGGATAAAGATGTGGCACATATATACAATGGAATATTACTCAGCCATATAAAGAAACAAAATTGAATTATTTGTAGTGAGGTGGATAGACCTAGAGTTGTCATAGAGTGAAGTAAGTCAGAAAGAGAAAAACAAATACCGTATGCTAACACATATATATGGAATCTAAAAAAAAAAAAAGTTCTGAAGAACCTAGGGGCAGGACAGGAATAAAGACGCAGACGTACAGAATGGACTTGAGGACATGCAGAGGGGGAAGTGTTAGCTGGGACGAAGTGAGAGTGTGGCATGGACATATATACACTACCAAATGTAAAATAGCTAGTGGGAAGCAGCCGCATAGCACAGAGAGATCAGCTCAGTGCTTTGTGACCACCTGGAGGGGTGGGATAGGGAGGGTGGGAGGGAGACGCAAGAGGGAGGAGATATGGGGATATAGGTATATGTATAGCTGATTCACTCTGTTGTAAAGCAGAAAGTAACAAACCATTGTAAAGCAATTATACTCCAATAAAGATGTTAAAAACAAATAAAAAAAATAAATTCCTTGAGGACAGAAGTCAAAAAAAAAAAAAAGAAAAAGATAGGACATGTCATAATGGCACTGGAAGCCACTCGAGGGGCTCCCCCTGGCTAAATTCACTGCAATTTAAGTACTAAAACAAATACTGATGGTAATGAATTATAACTTATTAAATAAAGTAAGAATCTGTGAGTCCATATTAATAAATAACAATTAACAGATGAGAGAAAACCGTTTCTTACAGTGGAATGCCAGCTTATAAATGATGAAAGAAGGATGAATGTTAGAAAATCACCCCTTGCAACTGTCCAAGCAATAACTGAGTTGGGCAAAAATCAAAAATGGATGCTAGAGAAAGACAAATACTGTATGATATCACCTATATGTGGAATCTAAAAAATACAGCAAATTAGTGAATATAGCAAAAAAGAAGCAGACTCACACATACAGTGAACAGACTAGTGGTTACCAGTGGGGAAAGGGAAGAGGGAAGGGGCCAGACAGGGGACGGGGAGTGGGAGGTACAAACTACTGGGTATAAGATAGGTTCCAGAATGTATTGTACAACATGGGGAATATAGCCAATATTTTATAATAATTGTAAATGAGAAGTAAGTTTTAAAAATTGTTTCAATTTTTTTTTAAATTTTTAATCAAAAAAAAACAGGATGCCAAAACCAGTAGGTGAAAGTTTAATGAGGAACAGGATATGTATATCATCTCAAAGTATATTCCCACAAAGTAGCCATTAATTTACAAAAGGAAAAAGGCTACCTTTATCTTGGAGAAGCCTGGCAGATATCATCTTAATCACATGATCAAAGTTCACATCAGCAGTAGCGGACCAGACACCACATGTCCTCTGCCGTGATGCACAGAGGACACACCTCATTTATGTGGTATTCTTGCCAGAAATGCATCATCTGAACCTAATCTCAAGGAAACATCAGACACATCCAAAGTGAGTAACAATGCACAAAACAAAAAGCTTCTGCTATAAAAAATGTCAAGGTCGTCGAAGACAGAGGCTTAGGAACTGCCCCAGACAAGAGACTGAAGGGGACAAGACAACTACATACAAACTACAATTCTGGATGGGATCCTGGACCAGAAAAAAAAATAAATGCTATAAAGAATGTTATTAGAACAAAGTAACAGAAGATAGATGACAGAGTATGTAACATTGTGCCAAAGAGTATGTAACACTGTGCCAATGATACATTTCCTAAATTTGACACCTGAACTGTTGTAAGAGAATTCCCTGTTGTTAGGAAATAAAATTATTTAGGAGTAAAAAGGCACAATTTCTGTAATTTACTCTCAAATGGTCCTGAAAAGAAACAAATATCTACAGATACATAGAAAGATGATAGAGGCAAAATGTTCACAATACGTGAAATGCATAGAGAAGTTGTTTGTACCATCCTTGTAACTCTTCATTTCTTCATTTGAAACTTTTTTAAAAATTAAAAGTTTTTAAGAAGTAAGCAGGAGGATGGGATGGCATACAGGTTCAGTCTTTTAGCAGCTCTTGAGTGGTGGGAGGGATACGGATCTGGGTGCAGTCTCTGCCCTACATGCATTTTCTTGGTACTTTTGGGAACCACCTTCCCAAAGGCCAGCCTCACCAAGTAAGGAGAGTAGCCAGTAGCAGCGGACAAATACTCCCACTCCAAATTCCAAACTGCCCCCCTGCTTTGAGGTGAACTGGCCATGCTTTTGAAAAGATCCCTGGGGCCCATGGACCGCTGGATAAAGTCACACGTATTTTCTTTCAGGCCCAGATGTGACTACTGCTCTTACTCCACAGCCCACAGCTGTGAAAGGGCTCAGCATGGGGTCACTTCCCATCTTGGTCGCATATGTCCTTTGTTTCTAATGCCACCCTTCCGTATTAAAAGTGTTCTCTCTTGGGAGTTTGGGGTTAGCAGATGCAAACTATTATATATAGAATGGATAAACAACAAGGTCCTACTGTATAGCACACGAACTTTATTCAGTATCCTGTAAGAAACTATAATGGAAAAGAATGTGAAAAAAGAATATTTATATGTGTAATATATATGTGTAAAACTGAATCACTTTGCTGGACACCTGAAACTAACACAACATTGTAAACCAACTATACTTCAATAAAATAAATTTTAAAACATAATAAAAAAATAAAAGTGTTCTCTCCGTGACATGAGAGCAAGTCCACACTCTACCTAGAAAGCCAAGACTATGCAGTAAAGCTCTCAGCTAGTCCTGCTAGGAATTCCACGGGACAGGGAGCTTCAAGATGGCGGAAGAGTAAGACGCGGAGATCACCTTCCTCCCCACAAATACATCAGAAATACATCTACATGTGGAACTGCTCCTATAGAACACCTACTGAACGCTGGCAGAAGACCTCAGACCTCCCAAAAGGCAAGAAACTCCCCACGTACCTGGGTAGGACAAAAGAAAAAAAAGGAATTCCACGGGACACTGCTGGCTCTTCTAAGCAGAGAGCAGTTACACATGGTCATTCTACAACCCTCCCTCACAGCATATCCTCCACAGTTCACGCAAACATAGCGTTACTAGTGACCTCTAGAATTTTCTCCATTCATATTTCCCATAGTACTACCTTGCTCTCTTGGGGAGAGTGGCTTATCAGCTCTCAGAAAAAGTTCAAACTTTAACATAATAGACAAAAAACTCCTTCAAATTAGTGATATGTGTTTAACAATTTCCTGTTTTCAACATTAGTATCAAAATTCTTATTTTTGCATTTCTCTGAATCATTTCAATCAGTTTCTATGCAGGAACCTGGCAGGAACCCATGAGGAAACTTTCACACTATCATCTTACTGGAAGTCCCTGGTTTTGTTTACCATTTTGTTTTTAGTGAAGATTGAATCTAACTTTTTTTAATTGTAGAAAAGCACATACCCAGATTAGACAAATCTAAGTATAAATCACATTCTGTGAACCTAAGAATCTGAAACATAGAAAATTTCTAAAGAAACCACTTTAATTCCTTCAAATCAAGTAATCAAGTCAGTTTTCCAGTGAAAAGGGTACCTTTAGGCTTTCAATGAATTACTGGTTGAACCATATGAAACTGCTGATATTTTACCACTTTTGACAAAAAATAGCAGTTTCATATAGTTCAGCAAATTAAATAACAGTCTTAGATTCAACAATTTAATTTAAAAATCTATAAATAGTATAGATGAAAAATTAACACAAAGATGCACAAATAACTAACCTGATACATAAAAACAGAACAGAAAAGTTCATTTTTCAAATAGTACCTTGTTATTATCAAGACTCGGAGGATACTACTTAATTCTATGAGCTCACATTTAAAAACTGGCTTTTTATGTTGAAATTAAAATTACCAAAAATTAAACCCACTTTTAAATAATTTAATTTTAATATTTATTAAATAATAGAATTCTGGCACTGGAAAGAATGTTGTCAAGTCATCTGGTCCATCCCTCTGTTCTTTAGTACTACCCTGAACTATTTCATACAGATAAAATTTTTTGAAAAATATGAAAAACTCCCTGCGTAACAGATTCCAAAACTTACCAAGTTGTACACTTCAGGAAGTCACTGCCTTTGAAAACGTTTTATTTCACATTCACCATTCTTATACAACCATTTTTAAATAGAAAGGAGAAGGCTTAACATGAAAATATGGACAATTTCATACTTACAAATCTCTTACAGAAAAAATTAAAGAACTAGATTCAGAAGGTAGTTTAGGAGAGCTAAAGCCTAGAAAAACCAAAAGACAGGAGTCCAAATGAAATAGGTTAAAAGACCAGAATTTGAACAGACAATTCTAATGAGAATGGTTAGCTAAAAATTACAAACAAGACTGGGTCTCTCGTTGTTTCTTTAACTTTACTGTGCATAAGAACCATCAGGAAGAGCTTGTTAAAACACATAATTCTGGACCCCACCTCCAAAGATGCTGATGCCACAGGTCTGACGTGGGGCCTGAGAATTTCTAACAAGCTCCAAGGTGGTGCTGGGCCACTGAGGGAGTAGCTCTAAGGGAGACTATACTGTCTTCGATGTAGGTCTAGTCTCTAGCAGCCTGGAAACCTATGCTGTTCTGCTCTCCTACCTCTTTCTCTCCTTTGGACTAGATGTTAAGAGCTCCAGGGACAGGAGGGGTTCATCAAAAATGTCAGGTCCATAATCCTCAAGATAACACTTGGGGCAGAGAGGGTTTCAAAATATCCAGTGGACACCTATTTCCAAGGTGTCTTTTAAGAGTTATAGGAATTAACAAGAGCAATCCCTATTTTTGGAGTATTTCAGTCAGGACCCATGGATTATGAAAAGACCTGTACCCTTCTAAAATCAAAAGGGAAAATGGGGCTCATAGATATATAGAATCATATATTTTATTTACATTAAAACAAAGAATATAATTCTATTTGTTTCCTTACATAATGTTTTCACTATGCTTACAGAACAGGACCCTAAGTAGTGAATATCAGATATGCTATGGTTGAAAAGTTTTCTGGAACACGATCACTATTTCTAAGTTGTCCCATAAGTAATATAATCATTAATGTTGTCTTTCCAAACAAAACTTCCAGGTAGAGGTTTAATAAGTTAAAATCCATCCATTGGCCTTATAAAGCACAAAACCTTAAGATATAAAATGATGCTGCATATACCTATAACACACACTTTCTTAGAAATATTTTCTCAATCTAAATAGCTGCAATCATTTTACTTGATTTCCCTTGAAGACAGGGTAATCTATTTTTAGTAATTTTATCATTAAGTCCCAAATTCTATGACCATTGTGAAATGAGAAGAAAAAACAATAATTTGGGGGCTTCCCTGGTGGCACAGTGGTTGAGAATCTGCCTGCCAATGCAGGGGGCACGGGTTCGAGCCCTGGTCTGGGAAGATCCCACATGCCGTGGAGCAACTGGGCCCGTGAGCCACAACTACTGAGCCTGTGCGTCTGGAGCCTGTGCTCCGCAACAAGAGAGGCCGTGATAGTGAGAGGCCCGCGCACCGTGATGAAGAGTGGCCCCCGCTCGCCGCAACCAGAGAAAGCCCTCGCACAGAAATGAAGACCCAACGCAGCCAAAAATAAATAAATAAATATTTTTTAAAACACAAAAAAACAATAATTTGCATAACCTAGGATAATGTTCATTAAAGTAAACTTAGCCATAACCACAGTTTTTTACTTCTAAAAAATATAAATAATGATTTTATGCAATCTGGGTTTTTGAAATTCAACAAGCCATAAGGAGCTTGGAGTAAAAATCACCAAATGGTTATAAACTAATTTTCCTAAGTACTTAAACTTATTGGCAGACATTTTCTATAAAGGTGTTGCTTTGTTCCCAAAAGAAAAAAAAAACTATTTGTATTCTAAAAGATATGATGGTATTTATGTTTCTATGAAGAATCCCTCAAGACAGAGCATTTTATTCTTCATTAGAATCATCTTTACTTAAAAAGAAGGATACTGGTAATTAATCAATTCTACACTCTGGACTAGCTCTACCATTGAAGGTGGTGTCCTGTTACTGTATCTCCCTAGCCAGACATGGTTACTCATTTTATGACCAATTTCGTGATTTCTTCTTCCCTCTCCTCACTTTCCTCTTTTCCTTATTTTCCACCTTTCTCCCTTCATATACTTCTGCAAAACCCTTTTCAAATTCTTCTTCTATGTTTCTTTCTGGACTTTTCATTTTCAACCGCAAGCTTCACATCTCTCACTTCTTTCTTTCTTTCATATTCAGTCTCCCCCATCCACCTCACAATATCCCCATCTTCTCTGTTGTCTATGTTTCAAATTACAGAGGACTTTTTTTTTTCTTTTTTTTTTTTTAATTTATTTATTTCTATTTATGGCTGTGTTGGGTCTTCGTTTCTGTGCGAGGGCTTTCTCTAGTTGCGGCAAGCGGGGGCCACTCTTCATGGCGGTGCACGGGCCTCTCACTGCAGTGGCTTCTCTTGTTGTAGAGCATGGGCTCTAGGCATGCGGGCTTCAATAGTTGTGGCACGTGGGCTCTAGAGCGCAGGCTCAGTAGTTGTGGCGCACGGGCTTACTTGCTCCGCAGCATGTGGCATCTTCCCGGACCAGGGCTTGAACCTGTGTCCCCTGCATTGGCAGGCAGATTCTTAACAACTGCACCACCAAGGAAGCCCCTACCGAGGACTTTATTCTCCAACTGATGTAAACAGTCTACCTGCCTGGAGACCCTAACTTTGTAGTTTTTTGTAACCTTCAATTAAAACAATTGAAAATTTAGGATTTTTGCTTCTTGTACCCATAATGGCAAAGAGAAGGAAACTGCGAGAGGAAAATATTTCATAATTATTAAGATGAATCAGGAAATGAATGTGGAGAGACAGTATCACTCTGAACTCTAATAATGTTGGTATAATTGATCATAAAAGTGAAATCTCAGACTATGAGTCTTCAGATGACAATATCCTAAATGAGTTTTCTCAGGTTCAAGATCAGGACTTCCAATTACAGACCAAAACAGAGTAGACACATTTCTCCCTATTCTTTGTGCTAAGTACAATGAAAACCCTGGACATTACATATTAAACAAACATACAGAAAACTCTGAACAGTAGAGAGAAGAAGGCAGACAGAGAGATACCTGACCCAAGAAATGACACGACAGTGAGTTCCCTGAACTTTCTTTTTGCTTCATATATTCCAGACTGGGTACTAGAGAAGCCAGCATCCTAAAATCACCAACAGGAACATACAAAAATGCCCCAAGAAAAGCCCTCTCTGTCTATCCAATGCACTAAGGATGGGTGACCTAGCAACACAGAAAAATTTTATACAATAATTGCTCTATTCTAGCCAAAGACCATGAAAAAAAACATGGTTCCACTTCCACCCCATTGGCAAAAGCCAAGCAAGGAGTCTAGACTTCCACTCCTGCCTAACTGTAACAAGGACACACACACACACACACAGACACACACACACACACACACACTGGGGTGGTATCAGAAAGAGTGAGGGTCAGGACTTTTACTACTGCAGCAGTAATGAGCACCCCTTTTGAGGTGTCAGTGGAGGCTACATGGAAACCAATAACAGGGCACCTCCCCCACTGCCAGCCAGAGTGGTATGAGAAGAGGCCAAGTGAGGAGCCTGGACTTCTATCCTCCCCCGGTGGTAACGAGGTAACATCCCCTTTCCCCTCCCAGTATGGTATCAGAAAGGGTCAGCTAAGACGGACAAATTAAATAAGACCCAGATTCTCATAATATCCAAAATGTCCTGGATACAACTGAAGTCACTTATTATACTAAGAACCAGGAAAATCTCAAGTAGAATGAGAAAAGGCAGTCAATATATGCCAACATCAAAATGACAGAGATGTTGGAATTATCTGATAAGGATCTTAGAGTAGCCATCATAAAAGTGCTTCAACGGGCAAACTAAACAAATGGAAAAAATAGAAACCCTAAGCAGTTAAATAGAAGATATAAATTATAAAAACAAATGAAAATTTTAGAACAGAAAATACAATAGTTGAAGCAAAAAACTTAATGGATGAGCTCAATAGCAGAATGGAGAGGACCTAAGAAAATATCAGTGAATCTTGAGAAAAATAATCAAAATAACCCAATCTGAACAACAAAGAGAAAACAGACTGGAAAAAAAAAATTAACAGAGCCTCATAAACCTTTGGAACTAAATCAAAAGATCTAAAATCTTACATTCTTGTCATCAGAGCCCCAGAAGAAAAGAGAGAGGGCAGGGTGGAAATTAGAAGAAATGATGGCAGAAGAAATGACGGCAAATTTCAATTCCCAAATTTGGCAAAAGACATAAACCTCCATAAAGATTCAAGAAGCTGAGAAAATCCCAAACAGAATAAACCTGAAAAAACCCATACCAAAAAAACACCACAAATAAAAGTCAAAAAACTAGAGACAAAGAAAAAGTCTTGAAAGCAACCAGAGGGAAACGACACATTACCCATTAGGAAAAAATAATAATTTGAAGAACTGCAGATTTCTCATCAAAAACCATGAAAGTCAGAAGGAAGTGGCACTACATTTTTAAAGCACAGATCTTCCTCGACTTTTAATGGAATTACATTCCAATAAATCCATTGTAAGTTGAAAATATCATAAGTAGAAAATGTATTCAATACACCTCACCTACTGAACATCATAGCTTAGTGTAGCCTACCTTAAGGATGCTCAGAACACTTACATTAGCCTACAGTTGGGCAAAGTCATCTAACACAAAGCCTATTTTATAATAAAGTGTTGAATATTTCATATAATTTGTTGAATACTGTACTGAAAGTGAAAAACAGAATGTTTGTATGGGTACAGCATGGTAGTAGGTGTATCGATTGTTTACGCTCGTGATGGCATGGCTGACTGGGAGCTGCAGCGCACTGCTCTGCCACTGCCCAGCATCACAAGAAAGTATTATACCACATAGTCCTAGCCCGGGAAAAGTTCAAAATTCAAAGCACGGTTTCTACTGAATGTGTATAGCTTTTGCACCATCGTAACGTCATTAGGTAGAACCATCATTAGGCAGAACCATCATAAGTTGGGGACCATCTATACTGAAAAAAATATATATCAACCCCAAATTCCATATCTGGCAAAATTATCCTTAAGGAATGAAGGGGAAATCAAGATATTCTCAGACACTAGTGGAATTTGTCATCAGCAAACCTACCCTAACATGATGGCTAGAGGAAGTTCTTGAAACAGAAAGGAAATGATAAAAGAAGGAATCTTGGAACATCAAGAAGGAAGAAGGAACTAAAAGAGCAAAAATATGGGTAAACACAATAGACATTCCTTCTCTTTTTTGAGTTTTCTTAATTATGTTTGATGATTGAAGCAAAACATATAATACATCTGATTTGGTTCTCAATGTGGAAGAAACAGTTAAAACAATTATAAACTGGTGAGGGCAAAAGAGCTTTTAAAGGGGATAAGGTTTCCATATTTCACTCAAACTGATAAAATGCCAATGGCAGTAGACTACGATAAGCTATGTGTGTGTATTATAATACCTAGAGCAACCACTAAAATATCTATACAAAAGGATACACTCAAAAACACTATAAATAAATAATAAATGGAATTTTTAAAAATGTTCAAGTAACCCATAAGAAGTCAGGAAAAAGATGACAAAAACAAAAAATAGAGGGAACAAATAGTGAACAAAAATAAAATGACAGACTTTATTAAACCTAACATCACTAATCACATTAAATGTAAATAGTCTAAATGTACCAATTAAAAGAGATTGGTAAAGTGGATTAAAATACATGATCCCATTATATGCTGTCCACAAGACTGACACCCATAGCATGGAATCTTACTCAGCAATAAAAAGGAACAAACTATTGAAACAGCCAACAACTTGCATGGACCTCAATTACGCTGAGTGAAAAATGTCAATTTCAACTGGTCACATACTGTATGATTCCATTTATATAACATTTCCAAAATGACAAAGTTACAGTGATAGGTAACAGATTAGTGGTTGCCAAGAGACAGGGATGGTGGGGGATGGAGGAGCAGGTGTGACAATAACGGGGTGGCACAAAGGGAGAGCTTTGTGGTGATAAAATTGTTGTTCATCTTGTTAGGGGTGGTGGTTACAACAATCTGCATGTGTGATAATACGGCATAGAATTATACACGCCCATGGTATCAATTTCAACTTCCTGATTTTGACATCGTACATTATATATACATAACTTACCACAAGAAGTAACCATTGGGGGAACAGGATAGAAAGCCCAGAGATAAACCCACGCACATACGGTCACCTTATCTTTGATAAAGGAGGCAAGAATATACAGTGGAGAAAAGACAGCCTCTTCAATAAACGGTGCTGGGAAAACTGCACAGCTACATGTAAAAGAATGAAATTAGAACACTCCCTAACACCATACACAAAAATAAAGTCAAAATGGATTAAAGACCTAAATGTAAGGCCAGACACTATCAAATTCTTAGAGGAAAACATAGGCAGAACACTCTATGACTAAATCACAGCAAGATCCTTTTTGACCCACCTCCTAGAGAAATGGAAATAAAAACAAAAATAAACAAATGGGACCTAATGAAACTTAAAAGCTTTTGCACAGCAAAGGAAACCATAAAGAAGACGAAATGACAACCTTCAGAATGCGAGAAAATATTTGCAAATGAAGTAACTGACAAAGGATTAATCTCCAAAATTTACAAGCAGCTCATGCAGCTCAATATCAAGAAAACAAACAACCCAATCCAGAAAGAAGACCTACATAGACATTTCTCCAAAGAAGATATACAGATTGCCAACAAACACATGAAAGAATGCTCAACATCATTAATCATTAGAGAAATGCAAATCAAAACTACAATGAGATATCATCTCACACAGGTCAGAATGGCCATCATCAAAAAATCTAGAAACAATAAATGCTGAAGAGGGTGTGGAGAAAAGGGAACCGTCTTGCACTGTTGGTGGGAATGTAAATTGATACAGCCACTATGGAGCACAGTATGGAGGTTCCTTAAAAAACTAAAAATAGAGCTACCATACGACCCAGCAATCCCACTACTGGGTATATAGCCTGAGAAAACCATAATTCAAAAAGAGTCATGTACCACAACGTTCACTGCAGGTCTATTTACAATAGCCAGGACATGGAAGCAACCTAAACGTCCATCAACAGATGAATGGATAAAGAAGATGTGGCACATATATACAATGGAATATTACTCAGCCATAAAAAGAAATGAAATTGAGTTATTTGTAGTGAGGTGGATGGACCTAGAGTCTGTCATATAGAGTGAAGTAAGTCAGAAAGAGAAAAACAAATACCGTATGCTAACACATATATATGGAATCTAAAAAAAAAAAAAAAAAAAAAATCATGAAGAACCTAGTGGCAAGACAGGAATAAAGTCGCAGACCTATTAGAGAATGGACTTGAGGACATGGGGAGGGGGAAGGGTAAGCTGGGACGAAGTGAGAGAGTGGCATGGACATATATACACTACCAAATGTAAAATAGATAGCTAGTGGGAAGCAGCCGCATAGCACATGGAGATCAGCTCCGTGCTTTGTGACCACCTAGAGGGGTAGGATAGGGAGGGTGGGAGGAAGGGAGACGCAAGAGGGAAGAGATATAGGGATATATGTATAATGTATAACTGATTCACTCTGTTATAAAGCAGAAGCTAACACACCATTGTAAAGCAGTTATACTCCAATAAAGATGTTAAAAAACAAAACAAACAAACAAACAAAAAGAAGTAACCATTGGGGGAAAATGGGTGAAAGTTACACTGTATGTCTCTGTATTATCTCTGCAGCTTCCCATAATTCCATAATTCTTTTAAATAAATAGTTTTTAAAAAGCAAAACAAAAAACAATTGATGATTTTTTAAACAAGCAAAACAAGAAATCAATGAATGAATAATCATTTCTAAAGACAAAAAGGAAACAGCATTTTCATCAAGTTAGTCATTTAACTGGAAGGACCTCATCACAATGAACCATAAGAACCCAGAACATCCTGTTTTGCTAAAAGGATGGGTAACAATATTCTTTTGTCTATGATATATTGGTGCAACAGGATATACTGGATAGGTTCATAAGTAGACAAATGATAAAGGCTTGTGTGCATACAAAAGTGATTAGAAGGAGAGGATTCAGAAATGAAAAAACTTCATTGGATTGATCATTCTAAATTTAATAATGAAAATGTTTTGCAATCAAGGAGCAAAGAAGATGGCCATCCTCTCTTCAACAAAATTATGAACTACAAACGTTTTCAAAAGTTTTGTGTTTTGACGACAGAGGTGCAGAGGAACTGGAAGTAATGATGAACTAGACCCCGTTAGACATGTATTTGAAATCTGGAATTAGAATTTACAAGAAGGATGTGTCCCAGGTTCACGCATGACAGTTAGTGAACAGTTAGTTGTATTCAAAGGATGTTGCCCATTTCAGTTTATATACCTACCAAACCAGAAATACGAGGATAAAAATTTGGCTTTGCTATGTTTAATTTCTTGTTAAAATTTACAACAGAGCTGTTTTTCACTGTCCCTTTATTCTTATTTCTGTATTATTTATAAAATCACTTGCAATAAAAATAAATAAAAGGCGTCCACTGGACCCAGACAGTAAACACTGATGTCTATTTTTCCTGGTATAACGAGGGCTTTTAGACTGAGTTTAGGGTAACGACCACTTCCTTCCATCCACAATTCACCTCTTCCCACACTATCTAGAGAAAACCTCAATGGGTAGGGGTTCTAGTCTTCAGAATCATGCTGCATAAGATAGAAAGGAGCAGTGAGTTCACCAGACATCTCATGATTCAGTCCACTCTAATAGTTCCTACAAGGTCATCTACACGGTTAAGCCAATGCGACATCTCCTTTATCTGGTGAGGTAAGGGGGACGGAGAGGATGGCCCTCCTCATAGAGACAGCTGAGGCTGCAGTTACTACGAAAGATACACACATCCTTGGGCCCTACCCATGCACCCTTCTGAATGCTGAAGCTGTTCATACACCCTGAAAATTTCATCACAAGGTAATTGCTTACCTTGGTGCTCATCTATCCTCTCTTGTTCACACAGATGCCACTGTAAGCCCTCATTTTAATCCCTCACCTGGATCAGAACATAACTGTTCTCCATGCTATCTTGCATCCCCTCTATTCCCTGGACTATCACATAGCTTACTTTCTAAACTGGAAACCCTTAAATGGCTCCCTGCTTAACTCTCCAATGTTATCTCTTAATATTGCCCAGGATCATGTCTTGCTTCAACATTCCCATACTGGGGCTTCCCTGGTGGCGCAGTGGTTGAGAAGCTGCCTGCTAATGCAGGGGACACGGGTTCGAGCCCTGGTCTGGGAAGATCCCACATGCCACGGAGCAGCTGGGCCCGTGAGCCACAGCTGCTGAGCCTGCGCGTCTGGAGCCTGTGCCCCGCAACGGGAGGGGCCGCGATAGTGAAAGGCCCGCGCGCCACGATGAAGAGCGGTCCCCGCACCGCGATGAAGAGTGGCCCCCACTTGCCGTAACCGGAGAAAGCCCTCGCGCGAACCGAAGACCCAACACAGCCATAAATAAATAAATAAATAAAGTAGCTATAAAATTAAAAAAAAAAAAAAATAACAACTAATGTTAAAAAAAAAAAAAAAAATTCCCATACTGCTTGGAGTTCTCCAGACACACTAAGAAGTTTCATCCCTCATAGCTCAGGCAGTCGGCTTATCAGAGCCACCCTTCTCTTTCTTCATTTGATAAAATGCCATTCATCCTTCAAAATACTCTTTGGTTGTCTTCCCTTTGAAGCTCTCTCTGGCGTCTGTCCTACTTTTAGCTCCTCTTTATCTTATACTTTATCTTAATTACACTCCCATTTTGCATCTACTGCGCTGCACTATAATGACATACGTGTCTCCTTTTCCCTTCTAAAGTGTGAGTTCCACGATAGCAGGTGTGCCAGAAATTCCCGAGACCACACCCAGGTTCAGTGATTCACTAGAAGGATACAGGGGACTCAGTATACAGTTATCAGCAAAGGGGAACGACACGTGGGTGTAAGTCTGGAGGAAACCAGGTACACGCTTCCAACTCTTCTCCCAGTGGAGTGGTCCAGGACACACCTAATTCCTCCAGCGATGAGTTATGACAACACACGCAAAGTGCTGTCACCAGAGAAGCTCCTTAGAGACTCAGTGCCCACGGATGTCACTGGGAGCTGGTCATGCAGGCAGCCTCTGACTAGCACATACCAAAATTCCAGACCAAACGGCTTGTACAAATAGTTTAGGCACAGTGAGCCACTTCTGTCATGTGGGGAAAGTTTTATGTCAGTGTTTACCAGCCAAGTTCCCAGAAACCAGCCAAGGGCCAACCTTGCAAGCAGACCTTTCTAATGATAAGCCGTCTCACATCTGTTGTTAACTCTTTTCTTTACAGCAGGAATCCTATTTAGGTATTTTCCTCTAACTGCCAATGCCTTGTAGAATGCCAGGTAATTAGTAGTGATGACAGTGAACTAAGGCAAATCCTCTTAAATTAAAAAGAAAAAAAAAACTCATAAGAAACTGATCAATGATGTGTACAAAATTTGTCATAGCATTATTTAAGATTAAGCTAAAGATGCTAATTATACAATGGAATATTATGGACCCGCTAAAAATCAGGACATGGGAAACATTTGTGGTATATTAAGCAAAAATGTACATTATATAACATGCACAATATGTCAATTATGTTTTATTTATATTTAATACAGTAGTTCCCAAACTTCTTGGTCTCAGAACCCCTTCACAATTAAAGGACCCTAAAGACCTTTTGTTTATGGGAATTATAACCCATTAAATGTTAACATAAAAAACACATTTTAGGGGGCTTCCCTGGTGGCGCAGTGGTTGAGAATCTGCCTGCCAATGCAGGGGACACAGGTTCGTGCCCTGATCTGGGAAGATCCCACATGCCGCGGAGCAACTGGGCCCGTGAGCCACAATTACTGAGCCTGCGCGTCTGGAGCCTGTGCTCCGCAATAAGAGAGGCCGCGATAATGAGAGGCCCCTGCACCACCATGAAGAGTGGTCCCCACTTGCCACAACTAGCGAAAGCCCTCGCACAGAAAAGAAGACCCAACACAGCCATAAATAAAATAAATAAATAAATTTAAAAAGAAAAAAACATATTTTATCAAAAATAACTTTATTTTCTAAAATAAAAAATTTAATAGAGTGAAATTTGCTGGCTTAATAAAATGTCTGGCTTAATAATACTGCTGAATTCTCAGATCTGCTTCTGTTATTTCTTATAAGAGTGAAAAAGGGAAATAACCAAATAACATATCAGCATTATTATAAAAACAGTCTTAACTTTATGAACCTCCCGAAAGGGTCTCAGGAATCCTCACGGATCCTTGGACCAAACTTTGAGAACCACTAGTCCAGAAAAATGAAAGAAAATAACCAAAAATGTTAACATTGCTCTAACTGCTAGATGCCATTGATTAGCACTTTAAGATTTCCATGCATTTACATTTTATTAAGACTAATCTACTAATCTTTTTTTTTATGCTATTCTTTTCCACTACTGGTTAAAAGGTCCAGTGCACCTTTATCCGTGTACTTCATTAAACAATGGAGTCTAGGGCTGGACAATTACTCATATCCCTAAAATCTGACTGGCAGTATTTCTAAAGCAGCACAAAAAATTCAGTTAGCTAATGTTCTCAATTTCGTCTCCGCTAATATGTCAGCCATGAATAATATCCTTTCAGAGTTAAGAATACATCAAGCATAGATTCCAGACACTCTCTGAGCAGAGCACATGTACTGCTTAAGAAGCTTTCCAACCTGGAAAAATTAGATTAGGAAACTGTTTTAGGAAATGGATTCTGGCCAACTAAGCTGAACATAAAATAATACCATAGCAAGTCCAAGGGCCAAATCTACCAACTTTAATATATAAAACAAGAGAGGCTGCTGGCCAACTTGGCAGAAAATAGGTTTATACTGTAGCCCCTCTTTAGGTACTATATTAAAATTTGGCCTTTATTTATAAAACCTCAGATATTAAAGACTTTTTTCTTTTAGAAATTCAATATGGTAAAAACTTTGCTATGCTATGATTTTATGTGTATGTATTTAGAGCTTGAAGAATCCCAGGTGTAGTGGTTCTCAGTGCTGGCTGAGTATCAGAATCACCTGAGGGAACATTTTAAAACTGCTCAGGGAACTTCTAACTACTGGCCTAAAAGTTTGAGGAGGGCCACAAATCCTTCCCCCAAAAAGCAACTATAAAGCTGGACAAAAGAGGGAAAAAAAATCTCCTCACCATTTCAGGGCTCTGGAAATCAACCAAAGACATACAGCAAACTGAGAAGTGTTTATTCATGAAAACAGATGCACTTCGGGTAAGAACAGGGTGGTCTGTGACTTTCTTGCCGGTAGCTGCCCTCTTGCCTCCCCAGCTCCACCATTTCAGACATTCAACAAGGCAGAGACAGGCCTTGACACCAGCAGGTTCTCGGAGGGGACTCATTTGATTTGGAGCGTTGCTGGGCAAAGTACAACCCAGAGGCAAACGCGCAGGGAGGGCCGGCAGCTATGCGAGCCTGAGGATGCAGTTCTGTTCGGGGTGAGCAATGGACTTGGGCATTGCAGACTAGCCAGAGACTTAACAGGGAGTTCCAGAGACTCAGACAGCTACAGGGGCTTAAAAGGCTCTTCACATCTCCCAGGTTGACTCGGAGCTATGAGCATGCACAGCAGAGACCAGAGAGGGCCCAGGGCACCCACAGATGCCTGGCCGACAGAACCCAAGCCCTCACAAAGAGGAACCAAACGAGGCCAGAGGAGAGGAAAGCCTCAAGTACGACTGCTCCACTGTCCACATGCATCACCAGCAGGGAAGGGAGCCTTACTGCTCCAAGGGCTTAACTACAACCTCTGACCAACCTGTGGCTGAGCTCAATGCTGTGCAGACACAGGTGCAACCCCTCGAGGAAACCAGGCTTAAAAATAAAAACAAACCAAAACAAAAGTGTAGGGCATCAGTAGTCACACACTGTGGGAGAGACAGACTCCAGAGATTGTCAAGTTCCTAAACAAATGAGCCAACAAAACCACCACCACCACCTTCAAGGGTAAAAAGTAAGAATCTAGAGTTGCATCACTATACTATCTAAAATATATAGTAGTCAACAAAAATTTACAAGACATGCAAAGAAAAAAGAAAGTGTGACCCATACTCCAGGGGAAAAAATTTTACAAGCAGTCCATGGCAATGTCTCTGAGAGTTCCCAATTGTTGGATTTAGGAGATGAAGATTTCAAAACAGCTGCTATCAAAGAACTAAATAAAACCACGTTTGACGAATTAAAGGACACTGTGATGAAACTGATGCAACGAATATAAATTATAAATTTATAAATTATAAGTTTATAAATTATAAAACAAAATGGAAAGTCTGGAGCTGAACAGTAACTAAAATGAAAAATTCACGGTAGGCGCTCAACAGCAGATTTCTGGTGGCAAAAGAAAGAATCAGTGAACTTGAAGTTAGAGGAGTAGAAATTATCCAATCTCAAGAACACAAAGAAAAAAAGACTGAAGAAAACTGAACAGAGCCTTATAGTATAAGCTATCACCAACTACACCCAGAGGGAGAGGAGAGAGAAAATATGTGGAAAAAATCAATGGCTTTCCACAGACTAGGAATAGAGGGGAACTTCCTCAACTTGAGCAAGAACGTCTACAAAAAATCTACAGCTAACACTGCACTTAACGGTGAGACACTAGATGCTTTCCCACTAAGATCAGGAAAAAGGCAAAGATGTCTGCTCTCACCACTCCTATCCAACATCATACTGAAATAAAACAGGAAAAGGAAATTAAAATTACATATACAGATCGAGAAGAAAGAAAGGAAACTGTCTTTGTTTGCAGATGACAACTGTCTATGTAGAAAATCCCAGAGGTCAATAAAAAAACTCCTGGAACTAATAAGTGGTTACAGAGAGGTTTCAAGATACAAGGTTAATATACAGAAATCAATGGCTTTCTTATATACCAGCAACAACTGGAATTTAAAATTGAGAACACAATACCATGTACATTAGCACTCCCCAAAATAAAATACTTAGGTATAAACCTAACAAAATATGTCCAAGATCTATATACAGAAAACTACAAAACTCTGCTGAAAGAAATCAAAGAAGATCTAAACAGGTATTTCATGATGTCAGTTCTCCCCAACTTAAACCATAGGGAAAAAAAAAATCAATAAAGCCAAAAGTTTGTTCTTTTCAAAAATCCTCCCAAAGAAAAAAACCCAGGCTCAGATGGTAATGAATGCATGGTTGATTCAACATCATAAATCAATTAATATACCATATTAATAGAATAAAGGATTAAAAAATATGATTTTCAATAGATGCATTACAAAGCATTTGACAAAATCCAACTCGTTTATGATTTTAAAAGCTCTATAATTCACATCATATACTTAATGGGAACAAAGCAAGGATGTCCACTCATGTCATTTTTATTTGATGTTACACTGGAGTTTCTAGCCAGTACAATAAAGAAAAAGGAGGGGAGGGGGAGGGGGAGGAAGGGAGGGAGAGGAGGAAAGGGAGAAAGAGAGAGAGGAAGATAAAATACATTTTAAAGGTTTTTAAAGGGGTAGAGGGAACAGGTATTATACCAAGAATACAGAACTGAAGAGCCACACTGGCTGCTAGAAGACAGTGAAGGCACTTCTTAAAAGTTCAGAGGAAACATAATTTTCAACTTAAAATTCTTTACCCAGCCATCAGTGAAGTGTGAAACTAGGATTTTTTTTTTGAAGATTTTTTTGATGTGGACCATTTTTAAAGTCTTTATTGAATTTATTATAATATTGCTTCTGTTTTATGTTTTGGTTTTTTGGCCGCAAGGCATGTGGGATCTTAGCTCTCTGACCAGGGATCATACCTGCAGCTCCTGCATTGGAAGGCAAAGTCTTAACCACTGGACTGCCAGGGAAGTCCCAAAACTAGGATTTTAAAATATTCAAACATGTACCTATTCAGGAAGCTGCTGGAGAACATGCAAAGGAAAAAAGCCAAGAAAGAGAAAAACTTGGGATCTAGAAAACACTCCCAAGAGGGAGACAAAGGGAACTCCCGGGATAATGGCAACTGCAGACCCAGAAGACAGCTCTGCAGAGGCCTAGAGTGTGACCAGTCCAGATTGGAGAAGGACACAGAGCTTCAGGAAGGAAACAGCTGGGAAGAAAATAAAACTGATAAGTTATCTGGCGTATGAAAGCATTTGGAGAGAACTACTAATAGACATATATAGAGAACGAACTGGAATAAAACAGGCATGCAGAAAATCATACCAGAATGAGAACTGTTAATACCAGGGAAACAAAAGGTTGTACAATAAAGGAAAGGTACAAGTACAATACTTGGCTCAAAAGTAACATGTATTCACTCAATCACAATAATGTAAATATGGAGTCATGATTTAGCTAAAAATTGTGATGTAACTATTATATTGGAAGAATGAGAAGGAAAGAGGGAATAAGAGCTAAATTTTCATCTACAAGAGGAAGCCCACAGATGATGTCTAAAAGTGAAAACAAAATCAAGGAAGAGTAGTATACATACACACATATAATTTATAAGTATGGAAATGCCAAAAAGAACAGCCAAAAGAACTGAATATAGCTCCTTTTGGGACAGGAGACTAGGAGAGTACAAAGAGATGAAGCTGGATGCTATTCTTTCAATATCACCTTTCAGTGCTATCAAAAAACTTTTTCTAACTATGAGCATATTTTACTTTAATAAAAATTTTTACTTAATTTAAAAGCACACAACACATAAGCATACAGCAATAATACTGCTTTAACTGAAGGGCCTAGGAAACAGAACTCGAAGATCCACTCTGCTTCATAGGGGGACCAGAAGAAACAAACCTGAAAAAGTCATGATGGTGGAACTTAGGGGGAACTGAGCGCATTGGGAAGAGGAGAGTCAAGAGGTACCAAGATGCCATGCCCTGGGAGACTCTGCTAGGAGGCTGAGGGCACTTCTGTACTGAGTTCTGAGATCAGGTCATGAGTTGACACACTGGCAGGGAGGTGCCGTGAGGGTCAAAGGGACAGCTAGAGATTGTCAGACTGCTGAGTCATTTAAGCCAGGACCTATGGAACAGATAAGGCTGTGGCAAAGAGGATTAGGAGAGGAACATCCGCAAGAGGAAAGAAGGCCAACAATTTTCGGTTAATGTTAAGTATTCGGATGGTGATAGCTTAAAAGATGAAGATGAGCTAGATCCTGGAGACCTGTGAGATGTCAGGATGAGAAACTTAAAAACTGTACATAAAATCGGTCTGTCCTCACCTTACACAACCTCTCAGCGTCATTCCACACGACTGACAACCTTCCTCCGTCTGCAAACACTTCCCTCAAGTGATTCTTCGGCATCACAATTCCCTATATTCCCCCTACTTCACGGCTTCTCCGCCTCCACTTGACCTCAGTGACAGAGTGTGACAGGGCTCAACCCTCTAAGTTTTCTCGTCCATTCCCATGACTCTCAGTCTCCTCAATATGCCAACAACATGCACATTTCTACCTCTGGCCTGAGCACCTCGCATTTATCACAGAACTCACGACACCATCTCTACCGTACTCCCGACACCCCCTTCCTCTCACTATGCTTCACCCACAATGATTCTTCCTTATGCTCTTTCAACATGCCTTTTGAAAGAGCTCACCCTTGACTTTTGTACTTCCTGTTTCTACTTCTGGCCCTACTTCTCTGGCTTCTTTGCCCTACTTCTCTGGTTTCTTATCACTTAGGCCTCCATTCAACTGTCACCTCCTCCGAGACGCCTTCTCTGACTACCTGTATCTAAACAGCCCTCATTCCCCCTTCTGTCACTGGCCATCGCATTAGCGTGTTTTACTGTCAATATTCATTAAATCATCTAGGCTGTTCAGTTGCTCAGCTATTACTGTGTAACCCCCCTCCCCACTGAAGATCTGGATAAATAGGCTCTATGACAGCAAGGATGTCGCCTACCTTGTTGACCACTATACTGCCAGTGCCTCATGGAACAGTTCCTTGTACATGCTCAATAAGCATAAGGTGAATGAATAAATTAACTGAGCTGAAGAGAGAAAAAGGAGCAATCTGAAGAAAGCTACTTACAAACCACAGAGCACCATGGCAATAAAGCACCAATATCCTATCACTGGGGTTAGTACATTTCCTTCAAGATAGAATTCATCACCGAGCAGGGTAAGCAGTAAGACTCACAGGGGGGTGGGGGCTGGGGGGGGGGGAGGGGAGGGCGGCCTTGTTCAATTACTTCCCTATAGTTTGCATATTAACTTCTGGCCAGTTTATCAAAAGAACACAAGAGGCATAGTCCACACGCAGGAAGGAACTTCCCTTAAGGAAGGAGACAGGGGGATGTCCGCAGTGTCCTATTTCTACCTTATCTCTTAGTTTTCTGATAAGGAAACCCAAGTTATCTTTACTCTTTCCATCCAATCAGGTCAGAAAGGGCAACGCCTATTTCCCTTGAGAAGAGGGTTGATTAACCTTCTAGATCACAATCAACACACTAAAAGGTAACTTCCTTTCATTACTGCTTCAGCAGAAGCTTGCCACGACCTGGGGAATGATTTCCCGCTCCTCCCTGTTCACACTTCCTTCTTAAGGAATTAATTGCAACACTGGGCTGGTTCCACGTGGCGTTTGATTAGTGCCCTGGATCACACACTCTCAGGTACACAGGCTCATAATGATTCTGATCGCTGAGAGCTTCACTTCCCATCACGAGTAAATCAGTTTCCCTGTTCTGTCCCTACATGGCCAGTCATTTTCTACCATTGTCCTTCCCTTCTTTAATAGGCTGACTACAAACTTACCTTTGCTTAGGGACAGTTCCAGTTTACAACTGTTATCCCAGCCTAACTGTTACTAGTAACAATAATTGTTCTCTAGTGCCCCAGTCTGGACAATAAATTATATGATCACCCTAACCATTGAGGAAATAAATGATGTCCATTAAAAATATTATCTATAGTCAAACAACTGATATGTGATCCTGGAACAGTCTGACCTTAATGAAAATCAACTAGCAATAAAATTTCTATGACTCAAAACCCAGAACTAAGTGTACTCGAACACTATAAATGAAGACTACAATGTGCACGTTGAAGGGACTGATAAAATTAATAATACAGAGGTTTTGATACTGTGTCCTAAACGTTATCTACCATGTATGCAGGGACAAAAGAGTAACGTTGATCATGCTGTGACCTAAACCCTAAAAGGCAAGCTGCTGAATGAACAACAATGAAAATGTTATATAGCCAGTTTAGAAGAACTTGACCAATCTTGCTAAGAACAGAATGGTGTAAAAAAGTGGTCATAGAGTGACAACTGCGAAAATGATGGAGTAGGGACCTCCAGGATGTGGAGGGACCTCAGAAACACTGAAATGATGTGATTTAAAAAAAAAAAGACATGGGACTTCCCTGGTGGCACAGTGGTTAAGAATCCGCCTGCCAATGCAGGGGACATGGGTTTGAGCCCTGGTCCGGGAAGATCCCACATGCCATGGAGCAACTAAGCCCATGTGCCACAACTACTGAGCCCACACGCCACAACTACTGAGCCTGCGCTCTAGAGCCCATGAGCCACAACTACTGAAGCCCGCGCGCCTAGAGCTCGTGCTCAGCAACAAAGAGAAGCCACTGCAATGAGAAGCCCGCGCACCACATCAAAAAGTGGCCCCCGCTCTCTGCAGCTAGAGAAAGCCCGTGTGCAGTAACAAAGATCCAAAGCAGCCAAAAATAAATAAATAAATTTATAAGAAAAAAAAAGACAAGATGTTGTTATACATGTAGGATAATGCTTGCATAGTACTGTTGTAACAGAGCACAGTATGATTTATTTAAATGTTTTAAAACACAAAAAATAATATATACATGTACATACATACATACGTACAATTTGTGGATACTTACATACATAAATCAATGTATAAAAAGTGGACCAGAAGAGCACACAGACATGATATGGTTTGCCTCAGTCAAGGTAGGGGGCAGAGATGAAAAATGGGTGAAAGATTTTAGGGAAATCTGCCATGCTTCATTGATTAAAAATGAAAAGACTGGAAGTAAATATGAAAATCTAGGGGGAATACTTCTATATTATTCATTATATTTTTCTGTATACTTTGAAATTTTTAAAAATGGAGTCGGGCAGGGTAGGGACACGGTCTCTGTCCTTTAAGAGGCTCATTGTCTAGACTCAATCCTAGTTCATTTTTGCTGGCTGCCAGCAATCACTGCTTCTTTTTATAAATATTCAGGCTCTCAAAGTGTGCAACTAATGTCTGTCCCCAAACATCAAGCTCTGTAATTTGCAGATCCACCTTTTCGTCCTTAGGGGAAAAAAAAAAAACACAAAACAAAAAAACTGTTTGCCTACACTTTGCCTTCAAGCACTTCACCCAATCTTTAAAATTCCTCCATGATCATTAACAGTGAAATGACAGGCAAAAAGAAAAACAAAAAACAAAAACCCAAACCCAAACCCAAAACAAACAAAGCCAGAAAGCTAAAGTGACTTTTCCAAAATCCAAGCACAAGCTCTAAAAGAACCAAGATCTCTAGGATCTTATTTTTCCCCAATGATAATACTGCCATTATTCCTCAGGAAAAGAAAACTATCAACAGCATCTTAAGAGTTTAATAACCTCTACATTCACCTTGCCTTTCACTTCTAAAAAGGAATCAAGTCCAACTCTGCCAGAGCAAGGCTGGTTATGTGTAATCTCTGGAGTTCTTTCTGGACCTTCTCTACGACTTAATCCAAATATTTAAACATCTGTCAGAAGTCAAAAATTTCACACATTCCATGATACACCTGACCTTCATTATAACTCACTCACTGAAAATGGTTCCAAAGTAACTTAAGTTCCACACTGCAAACCTAACATTTTCTAACTACCTATAAATTTTTTTGCCAGCTGCCTTAGGTCTACCTTAATCAACTGTTACAGACCAAAATATGGAAGCCAAGACTATGACATCCTCCTCTGTGACTTACTCAATGTCAAGGTTCTTTCAGTTAGCACACTGACAATAAATAGCCTGCTTTTTAGGTCCATAATAAAAGGAAACATACTAAATTTGATATAGTCATTGATTATGTGCTTTATTTTAATCAAAAGCCTCTAGATGTATGTGTCCTCCTCTGCATCAGAGCAATAAACCTAAACTCTGAAAGTTTAAGATTCTGTGTAATTATATCTGGGAAAAAGAAAAGGTTATATCCACCTTAAATTATGGCAACATGTTCCTAGAAAGACACTTTAATGGTTGTTACTCTGTGACAAAACAAAATCCCACCATCATCACTCAAGTCAACACACATTTCTTCCAGAAATATCAGCAACCAATAACACAGACACTTCAATTTAAAGGGAATTTTGCAACAGATTATTTGCATGACCTAAGTATCCTTTAACTAATGGCAGGGTGAACTGACTTTTTAATCTGAAAACAATCAAACTGAACTGGATTTTTTTCTCTAAATTTCTTAAAAATGGAAACCTCATACTTAAAAAAAATTGCAAAATAAATGAATAGGGCTAGAACATGATTAAATACTATCACAGAAAATACTGTTTTAGAAAAAGCATATGAAGAAGCCACATTCGGTGACCAACAAAATGGGACTTCCAGAAGCCCCTCTACGGAAACCCTGTTTTCTACTGCAGTGGGCAGTCTGCTTCAGATAGTCCAAGCCAGGGCATCAGACACACCTGGGCTTAGACCTTGCACTCCATCGTTCTCCAGTCAGGTAACAGAGTGGGATGAAGTAATTTACTAATTGCCTTAGTGTCTTCAAACAGGGATTTTAATACTGATCTGTTTCCCTAGAGCTGTTGTGAGGACTGAATGAGACCATCAAATCTTTACCATCCCCAAATACCAACCCTATGCTTATCTTCTTTGAAACTACAGGCGTATTTCTCCTGAAACAGCAGCAGTATACAGTAATAACAGAGGTCTAATCAGTCTTATTATCTCTCTGCAAAATTGTTTGCAAACTAATAGAACCTTACCACTGACTGAAAGTGAAATGGGGAAAAATATGAACAGATAAAAGATTCAGAGGAATGCTGCAGAGTTACAAAAAGAGACAACTTGAGCTAAATTAAAATTAGGAGAGGCAACAAAAAAAAAAAACTTTACAACACAAATCTTGAAGGTCAGGTTTTTAAACTTAACCTCCACTGACTTAATGAAAGATCAACATGGTACCAGGGAAAACTCTACCATGGCTGCAAGGCACCAGACATCCAGTTTAGGGATATTACATTTCCTGGAACATTTATCTCCTTTTTCCATAACTCATACACAGGATTTGTGAAGAAATTTTAAAAAAAATTTTTTTTTAGTACTTTGAAATAGCAATCAAGGTGCCAACAGAAGTTTCTCTACGCTGAAGCCTGCCAGTACTAACAAAGAGGTAAATTCAAGTAACATCTGGCCATTTGCCACCATGTGAAGAAAGAGAGAAACCTGTAGGCAAACTTTTCCTATCCCACTTCACATTCTCCTTTAAGTAACAAGTCCCAGGCTGCCCAGTTGCCCTACAAAACTGCAATCATATTGGAATGCCTCTTTAGAGAGCTGGAGCTCATCAACACAGGACAAAGTCTTAGTGATCAATAAAACCTCATAAAGAAAGGAAAGTAGGGTACAGCACCATGATGGGTTAAATTGGAAAAACCAACCAATGACCATTTCCTAAGAACAACAGCAACGCTTGTCCATCATGGAGTCTCACAGGCACCAAAATTTTGGTCTCTAATATAATTCCTACTGAAAGGAACTAGGACTTTTAAGGCATAACTAATTCCACATCTTCTGATAGGGGGGAAAAAATCAGGACGTGTCTGCAAGCATGGAAATAGAATTAAGAAAGCAAGGATGCTTCCAAAGATGTCAAGGAGAGTTCTAAAGAGATAAAGACAACAGCCCTTTTAAAAGGACCTCCTGTAGACAAGTTGTGACAATGTGGACACTGGAAGAAAAAAAAATTATATTAAGTGGATATAAATGTATTTTGTAAATACTACTAAAAAGAGAAAAATATTCGGAAAAAGGTTGGAATGCAAAAAAAAGAGGTATAGTGTATGGGTACTTTTTTGTTAATTTAAATAAGTAGAAGACTGTCAATATAATTGAGGGTTTGTTTCCTCTAATAAGCATGTCTCCTTATAAAGTATAGATATCTGTGTATACCACGAAATGGGGGGGGGTGTTAGTTCTGTGCAAGCCCAAGAGTTTTCGAACAAAGTAAGAAGTATTACAAGAATGGGGGGAGGGGGTGATGATCAGAACAACGGTCGTACAAAGAAACTGAGTAAGAAAAGAATGATCTGTCCTAAAATGATCACATTCCTAGACTAGACCCCTCATCTCAGAGGAAGATAACTCTAGGTGGTCTTCTAATGAGACAATGCTAATAAAGCATGCTTAAGTTAATATTTCTACCAGGTGATTGCATGTATGTATACACTGAGATTGAGCAAATAATTACTATATTGGGATACTAACAGCCATGTTTTCTTTCAGAAAGTCAAAAATGTTAGTAACAGCATGTTACTAACATGTTAGTAACAGCCATGTTTTTTATGGAGACAGGGAAATGTCTAGACTAGACTAGAATGAACACTATAGCACTGGATTAAAATCAGAGGGACCAGTATGAACTCATGGTGGTTTTTAATATATACAGATGGATATAGAAATAGATAACAGATGTGTGTATAAACACACACACTTCCTTGCACTGTCCACTGAGAGGGACAAGAAGTGCTGATACCACACAGGAATTAGTCCATTAAGACTCCATTCTTCAAGGAGCTAAAGGCTCCTGTTACCTGTGATGCTATCTGGTCCTGGACATTTGTTCTTTGGGAGTTTTTTTGAATTACTGATTTAATTTCATTACTGGTAATCAGTCTGCTCAGATTTTCTATTTCTTCCTGATTCAGTCGTGGAAGATTGTATGTTTCTAGGAATTTATCCATTATTTCTAGGTTGTCCAATTTGTTGACATACAAATTTTCATAGTAATCTCTTATATTTTGTATTTCTGCGGTATCAGTTGTAACTTCTCTTTCATTTTTCATTTCATTTATTTGGGCCCTCTCTTATTCTTGATGAGTCTGGCTAAAGGTTTATCAATTTTGTTTATCTTTTCAAAGGACCAGCTCTTAGTTTCATTGATCTTTTCCATTGCTTTTTTCATCTCTACTTCATTTATTTCCACTCTTATTATTTCCTTACTTGTACTAACTTTGGGCTTTGTTCCCCTTTTTCTAGTTCCTTTACGTGTAAGGTTAGATTGTTTGAGCTTTTTATCATTCCCAAGGTAAGCCTGTATTACTATATACTTCCCTCTTAGAAGTGCCTTGGCTGTGTCCCATAAATCTTGGAATGCTGTGTTTCTATCTTCATTTGTCTCAAAGTATACTTTTATTCCCTCTTATATTTCTTCAATGACCCATTAAATATTTATAGCATGTTGTTTAGACTCCACATATTTGTTTTTTTTCCAGTTTTTATTTCTTATAGTTGATTTCTAGTCTCATATGCAGTGGTCAGAAAAGATGCTTAATATGATTTCAATCTTCCTAAATTTACTGAGACTTTTTTTGTGGCCTAGCATGTGATCTATCCTGCAGCATTACTACAAGCACACTTGAACAGAATGTGTATTCTGCTCTTTTGGGGTTGAAAGTCCTATATATATTTATTTAGTCCATCTGGTCCAACGTGCCATTTAATGCCAGTGTTTCCTTATTGATTCTCTGTCTGGATGATCTGTCCATTGATGTAAGTGGAGTGTTAAAGTTCCCTACTATTATTGTATTACTGTCAATTTCTCCCTTTATGTCTGTTAATATTTGCTTTATGTATTTAGGTGCTCCTATGTTGGGTACATACATGTTTACAAGTGTTATATCTTCTTGTTGGATTGATCCCTTTATCATTATGTAATGTCCTTCTTTGCTGTGGTTACAGTCTTTGTTTTAAAGTTTATTTTGTCTGATATTTAAGTATGCTTAAATAAAAAGCTGTCCCAGCTTTCTTTCTATTTCCATTTACATGGAATACCTTTTTCCATCCCCTCACTTTCAGTCTATGTGTGTCTTTAGATCTAAAGTGAGTCTCTTAATAGGCAGTGTATATATGAGTCTTGCCTTTGTATCTATCCAGCCACCCTCTGTCTTTTGATTGGAATGTTTAGTCCATTTACATTTAAAGAAATTACTGACAGGTATGTACTTACTGCCATTTTGTTAATTTTTTTTTCCTGGTTATTTTTATTGGTCTTCTCTATTCCTCTCTTCTTCTCTTGCTCTCTTCCCTTCTGATTTGACTACTTTCTTCAATATTATGTTTGTATTCCTTCCTCTTTATTTTTACTGTCTATTATCAGGTTTTGGTTTGTAGTTACCATGAGGTTCTTCTATAACAACATATGTATATAGCTATTTATTTTAAGTTGATGGTCATTTAAGTTTGAGCACATTCTAAAAGCACTACATTTTTATGCCACCCCCTCATTTTATGTTTTTGATGTCATCTTTAACATATTTTTATTTTGTGTATCCCTTAATTAATTATTGTGTGTGTATATGTGTATTTATTTTTATTTATAGTTATATGGTTTTACTAGTTTTGTCTTTTAACCTTCATACTAGGTATATAGGTGGTTGATCCACTACCCTTACTGTATTTTTGCCTTAGAATATATAAAGAACTCTTACAACTTAATAGTTAAAAAATTCTTTTTAAATAGGCAAAGAACCTGAATAGACATTTTTTTCCGAAGAAGATATACAAATGGCTAATAAGTACATAAAAAGATGCTTAACATTATTAGAAATACGAATAAAAAGCACAATGATATACTACTTCACTACTACTAGGATGAGTGCAACCAAAAAGCCAGATAACATGTGTCATCAAGAATGCAAAGAAGGGCTTCCCTGGTGGCGCAGTGGTTAAGAATCTGCCTGCCAATGCAGGGGACACAGGTTCGAGCCCTGGCCTGGGAAGATCCCACATGCTGCGGAGCAACTAAGCCCGTGAGCCACAACTACTGAGCCTGCGCGTCTGGAGCCTGTGCTCCGCAACGGGAGAGGCCACAACAGTGAGAGACCCGCGCACCGCGATGAAGAGTGGCCCCCACTTGCCGCAACGAGAGAAAGCCTTCACACAGAAACGAAGACCCAACACAGCCAAAAATAAATAAATAAAAAAAAAAAAAAAAAAAGGATGCAAAGAAATGGTAACCTTCACACCCTGTTGGAAGAAATGCATAATGGTCCAGCTACTTTGGAAAACAGTCTGGCAGCTCCTCAAATGATTAAATATAGAGTTACCACATGACCTGGCAATTCCACTCCTAGGTAAATAACCAAGAGGAAAGAAAACACATGGACACACAGAAACATGTACATGAATGTTAGATGTCCCTAAGGACAGGCATCTAAGATTGCTTGCTTGGTGTTGCCCAGTTTCTGGACTGTGCCTGACCAAAACAGGAAGTTCATTAGGAGAACCCTCCCCCCACTCCCCACACACATACAAGTAAGACATGTAATTACCCTTGTCCCACTCTCACACCTGCTTACAACTTTCCCAACCTGTGCTTTCCACACAGTTGGAATTCTGCCTAATTTTTATGTGAGAATCCTGTATACCCTGCAGAAACTTGTACCCTGGCCTGAACTCCAGCTTTCCTGGTTGGGTTCCTGACATCCTCCTCAACTTATGCCAGTCCCATGGACAAGCTCATGTATTCTTCCAAGTAGTAAATGAAGACCTGTAACAAATATGGTAGGAACTGCACTGGGATTACCAGCTAAACCCTGGGACAGTCCTGGGATCCCACGTGCCAATCACAATGAGCGTCTCATAATTCCAAAGCATGGATGCTCTACACCCTGGCAGAAGTTCACGGACGCAGGGCAGTCTCCTCCACCTGACATGCCTACTGTCCCCTATTCTGCCCGGTCTCTGCTCTTCTGGGCAGTAGACCAATAGCTAAGAGCATAATCTCAGAACCAGCTTGACTGAGTTTAAACTTCACTCTTCCCCTTAATGTATGATCTTGACAAGTTTCTCTACCACTCTGCCTTGGTTTCCTCATCTATAGAAAGGGGGTAAAATAATACCTCTCGAGGTCATTATGAGGATGAAATGAGACAATATATAACATATAATATGCTTATAACAGCACAACCACAGCACTCTGTTACTGCTTCTATCTCAGTCTATCTGATGGTATCACATTTTTTTACTTGCATCTTCCCCTACTGGTCCTTGAGCTTCCCAAAGGTGTGAAGTGTCTTCTTCCTTTTCATATTCACAGCATATAACACAGTGCTAGGCACAGGACAGGTACATGAAAGGGACCAATGAATGAATGAAAGATAAAAATTATTGAGTCCAGAAACATCAGTGATTACAGAAACCATGCTTTCAATATAAAAAGCAGAGCACGTGGTTTATGAGTATATAAGAATGAAACATCTGAAATGAGGCTGGCTCTGGAAAATCCAGGCTGACTGCCAGAATGATCTAGAAAGAATCCAAATGCTCAGCAGTTAGAGTGGTTACATAAACGATGGCATTAAAGCACAGGAGATTTTACATAAGCACGACAGGAGACCTCTGTTGATACCTGAAAGAGTCTGGACAAAACACTAAGCAGAAAAAACAGAGCAGAAAAGTATGCACAGAAGGATTACAGACTGTTCAAAGAGTGATAATCAAAGAGAAGAGGCTTTTTGTGTGTATCTCTAATACTACATGGTGAAAGGATCTTTCTATTTTTGGAAATTAATTTTGATTCTAAAGACAACTTAACACACACAAAAAAATAATGCTTATAATAGCTTTACATATGAAACAAGATAAAAGGAATGGAGATTCCAAAAAGTTTTAATCCTTTAAATAAGACACAGTAAAAAGGGTCAAGTTTCTGTTACTATAACTCTCTGAATAGGTAAGTTTCCTGATAAGAAAAAAATCCATATACTCTTCTTAGGGCCAATTCTCTTATTTCCTAAGTAGATTTTAAGGCTAGTCATCTGTTCTGTTCATGTCAGGGACAAGCAATAGTTTGATTAACTACTCAAAGTTCTTCTTAAGTAAGTCTTCTCCTTTTGGTACGATTAAAAAATGAAATCTAAAATGTATATATTTGTCCGCAAAGAAGAAAGGTCTTCAGCAAGTATTTCATTCATTTTCCCCAAACAGTTCCTTCCGAAATTAGAGTCCAACTCAGAGAAAAAGAGAAAAACAATACTATACTTGTTCAAAGCACAGAACACGTTTTCCCACTTATATCAACTTATTTCATATATACACAAATACTCACACAGATATATACATATCAATACACACACCAGAGAAAAATTAAGTCGTGAACACACCTTTTCAGTTACTTTCATACAAGTCAATAAAATAATGCCAGCAACACCACCTTCCAATAACCAGGTGACAACTACTAGTCTACCTTGACTCTAACAAACCAAATACAATATTCACTTCCATTCTTCTTGCCATCAACATTCCCTAGATTAATATAAGGAAAGGAGACAGCAAAAAAGTAGGGGTAGGAATTTACTGTAAATATTTTCTCTTCAAAAAAAGCAAAGAAATGCATTAGCCCTGAATACACTTCCAATCACTAAACAGACAACCTTCCTTAGAAACAGTTTGATAGTCTAAACAAAATTAATTTTTAAACTTTTAAAATTTTCACATCAGAATTTCTCCTCACCTACTTCAACAATACTTTTGCCTAAAGAGCAATCTGTCAACACATGCTGGTTAAATCATTAACTACACAGCACCAAATCATTCGTATAATCAGCATGTAAATTTCATGAAGGCGCCAACTGTCCTTTTAAGTGTTTTATACAACATCCAGTACAAGGAAGCTTATTAAACATTTATGATGTTTAATAATAAAAGATAAAATGCCAAAACAAAAGTCTTTATTACTCGACTTGGCTGCCATTTATAATATAAACCACTGACGAGCATGTGTCTCCAAGTGCAATTACAAGAAATCGAAAACAAAACAAACCCCATTCAAATGAGAAATTCTGTCTCCTCCGTCCAAGAATACTGCTTCATTTTTGTGTCAGAAAGAAACTGGCAGGCCGCCAGCAGATAGCGTGCAACATGCAGATTGTAGGGGCATTTAACTCAAGCATCTACGCACCGTTGACAAAGCAAAAAACCTACTACATTCCATGCACATTTTTGGAGATGTTTTCCTTACCTTTCCCATTCTGCCATGTAGTATACCAAGATAAAGTAAGGAACGAAGTGATAAATGCTAAAACAGTGGCTACAGTTCCATTTCGGAGCCTCATCTCATTTCACCATCACACTGGTTCATATGTTTATGATGACAACCAAGACTGTTTTCTTTTTATCCTGAAGTCAGGTGAATCCAGTACTCCTGGCTCTGGGCCAATCAAAACAATCAATAGGAGAGGTTCATTTCAGATGCTCGGCAGAAGCAGCCTGGCAGCTACACCATCCACAAGTACTATTCAGGACTGTCGGCACCGACTTCATAGGTGGATGCTGCAGGCTTCTTTCTTCCTATTCAGGCGGAAAAGAGAAAGAAAAACTTGCTCAGTGATGCAAAATATTAGCTTCTTCATTTATCAGTCACTGTTATAAACAGATTTTTGGCTGGGCTAAACTGTATCCGTAAAGATTACCCCCGTATCCAAATGACATTTAATACACTACAATGATATGGTTCTTCTCCAGGGAAAAAAGCTTCCAACTATACTCCCTCCTCATTGGTTTTGTTTTGCCTGTGGAAACAGAGTTGTGGTTACTTATTTAAAGGGGGAAGTGGTGGGGCTCATTAAGTAATAAGCCACAGATTCCAAGCCGAGAACTCTAATGATCACGCAATGGTTCCTGAGTAACATAATCTTCACTCTCTGCAATCCTCCTGTTGCACAATAATAGTTAATGTTTTAAATTTTTTAAAGAAAACTGACAGACTACAACCTACGAGGGTCAAAAGCCCTAGGTCCTAGATCCAGCTCCATCACTGCTTGCGTGACTTCAGGCATGTCACTTATCTTGGCTTTGTGGTTCATCCATAAAATGAGAAAACTACCTGCCCTGGCTCCTCCTGTTCTCATAAATAATAAAAAGGTTACAGTTATGACTGCTATTGATCATCATCGTAAAATAAATGTCGTTTTTCCAACGATTAACCTACTCCCTGGGTGTAAACTGGGACTATTTCAGCATTTAGAAAATGCGGCAGTCCAACCAGGATACCATAGGACCCAGGACTAATCACTTAGCATTGCTTTAACTCAGGAAATCTGGAGATCACCTCCCATCTAGCAAAGCTGTTCAGAAAACAGAATGAAATCATGTCCTGAGAAGTACTTAAGCATAGGCACCTAGCACCTAACAGGTTCTCAATAAATGTTAACTGTATTAAAAAATAAAACCAAATCAAAAACCTGCAGCCAGTCACTGGTTCAGGCGGCTCTGTGTACAGCCGGTCTCATTCCCTCAGGGCGTATCAGGCACGACAAGATGTGCATTGATTCCTGGTGGCCACAGGGGGACCACGAGATGCACTTGGCAATCCACTAAGTGACACTCAAGTGGGGTGAGTTAATGCACCTCCAAAAAGGCCTGGGAAGCCCAAGGGACAATTCCCTATGGCAAAGAGGGCGGCTGATTAAAGCGGCCATTTGTAGGCAATTCAGAAACTACCATCTCAGCTGGTTTGTAAAAGTGATGTTGCTAAAAACCTCCACTAGTAAAAAAAGATATCACTAGGGCACAGGATTAACAGTAAGAATGATAGACACTACAACTCATTGAGGGTTTCCTATGGGTCCCTCACACGTTCTAAATCTTCACAAACTCCCGTGAGGCAGGCATTGCTGACCCTATTTTACACACAAAAAAATGAATCCAGAGACAGAACCCTAATTTGCATGACTCCAAAGTCCAAGTCCTCATCTCCCACCATTTGCCTCTCAAACTAGGCCACCTGCACTGGGGCCCCTAGAAGCACCAGGGATATTCCAAGTCTCAGGTTACACTAGAGAATCATCCCGGGGTGTTACCTTTACCCAACAGATTAAGTGTGAATTAAAAAAAAAAATTATACTCTACAACCAGTATGGATCTATTATGGAATAAACTGCAAAATTCACAGGAAATTTCAAAGTTTCAACTTAAAACTTGAAACGAATTTCTCACTTCCTGTACCCTGGGCTAGGCCCTCCCCCCGCCCCACTCACACCCAGGCAGCCTGTTAATCCTCCTTGGCCAGCAGCTCTGTGGTATAATATTCTAGAAGTACTGAACTCCCCTCCCCTTACTCTCCGCAAAGAACTCCAAAGATATTCTCCCGTTCAAGTTATGATAATTTTCTAAAACCAAAGTTATTCACCTTCTAACATATCCATGTCAACAGTCTTCATGGTGAAATCCTAGAATTTCAACTCATTTCCATAAAGTGCCTAATATATTGTCTTATATCAATAAGCACTCGATAATGAATTCTGATTATAAAAAGAGAAGGGATAACTCAGTGAATTACGTAACTTGGAATTTTAATCCTGTTGTGGCATCATATAAAAATTCATCTAACTTTCTGTTGCTATATCCTTAGCCCTACCTTACTTCAAGAAGGATTCTGTCCTGGTAAAAGAACTAAGAGTATACAGGTGATTAGAGTAGACATTCAGTCAATAATCATGGGGAAGTAGAGAAGCAGAGAATCAGAAAATAAAGGATATTTTGAAACACAGTTTTATTAAATACAAATAAATCCCATAAAATTCAGTATAAATGGGTAGAACTAAGACAAGTAAAAGTGAATGAACGCTATAATCAAAGTAGACTATAAATATAGTATTGGTAATGGGAAAAACATAAGGAATATTAAATATTGGATCCAGGAAGTAATTAATCTCTGGTTTGAAGAAAATACGTATAATGAACTCTGCCAACAAATAAGACCTGAAATTCTGCAAGAGAAATACAAGAGCATTTTACTCGGGAAGAATGTCATCATACATTTTTAATTAGGGTTTCCACACTAATGAAGTTTAACTGCACAGAACAAGAGTAAAACCAATGATCCCCATGCTCGCAAAACAGGAGAGGTGAGGCTGGACAGCCAAGAGCCCTTCGGATTGACTGACTACCTAAAGCAAGAGAAGAAGTAACCCATATTTTTCATCAGTGTCCACATTTGTAAAAATTTCAATCTAACACCTTGACGCTCTCTGAGACGATCACTTAACACATCTGAATTCTTAACAACAAAAAAGGCAGTGGCTAAAGTTACTGGTCATCTTCTCCATCCTGACAAAGCTGTATGGAACTTTCAACTCTAGATCTCACACTGAAAAATCTGTTTTATTAACAGTCCTTTAAGGGCTGCAGTCCTTTACGTTATTATTAGATACATAACCTTTGTTGGATTTTAAAGTGTTCTCTGAAATAGTATGTTCTATGGCTGAAAACACCTAACATATGGCTTAATTACCATCCCACAGACAGGACAGAGATGCCTAAAGGAAAGGCACCATCATGAAATCCGTGATGTAAGCCCTACGACTTTATACACCGCAATTATGTTAAAATTCATTGGTTTTACGTTTATAAAAGGATTTCTATTTTTCGTCAATACAGCTTACATAATTTCATCATCCTGTGCGTTTTCAGATTTACACGTGTGGGCTAAAGAAACCTTTGTTAGGATAACCTGTTAATGGAACTTTTTTTTTTTTAAACATTCAGAAAAAGAAACATAAACCACTAAACGCATATTATTCACTTCTAAATTTAGGTTCTAAATTCGAACGAACGACGTTGTCATTCTATTTTATCAGAAGTCGTCCGACAGCAAAAGCACAACAGCAAAATATATGGAAAGCACTGAAAACACGCACTGCGCCTGCTTATATTTCGCAATTCGGATTGTAAGCAATGAACGGGCTCCAGAGAAACACACGCTGCGAGAAATAAAAAGCGGGCGCGCGAGTGGTCTGGCTGCCAGCTCATAAAACACGCCTTCGCGCTGTCACAGGGTACACTCAGTGGAATCACCTGGCCCCAACCCGAGGGTCCCACTTGCAGCTTCCTCGTTAAGGGGGAACTGAGGCCTGGGGATGGGGGTACGCTTGCACAGAGGACCGGCGGGTCTTGACTTTGTAGGAAAATTCGCCAGGACTGTGCACGCCTCGCCGACCCGGCAGCAGCCCCAGCCCTTGCGCCCGGGCCGCCTCGCCCCCGCCGCACCTGCCCCGAGGCCCCGGGACGCCACCGACTCCGGGACAGGCGTGCGCCCTGGGGCAGCAGGTTCTGCGGGCAACTCTCTCTCCCCCTCTGCATCCCCAAACCCCCACTTTCCTTCACTTTGCCCCAAAGTCGACAAGCCCCGCCGCGCCTAGGAGAGCCGAGAACGCACCAGGCGCCCGGCCGGCCACCCCGAGAGCGCGCAGCACCCCGGGGCTGCGGCGGCGGCGGAGCGGGGCTGACGGCGAACCCAGGGCGGCCCGGCCCGCGCCCCGCCCCGAGGCCCGGCCCGCCCGCGCCGGCCCCGCAGCAACCGGAGGCGCACGAGCTCCCGGCCGGGCCGCGGCGCAGGCTGCTCCGTTACCAGCAGGTGGATCTCCCGCGACCCGGGGCCGCCCCTCAAACCCGCGCCCTCCGCGCAGCCGCCCTGCACACCACCTCGAAGCTGCCCGCGCGCCGCCGTCGCCGTCGCCGCCGCCGACGCGAGCCCCTCACCCGCCGCCAGCGCTGCCAGACCTGCCGCGGCCGCCGCGGAGGCTGCTGTGGCCGCCGCCGCTGCTGCCGGGCGCCCCGCCTCCCCGCGCGGCTCCGCCCCGCCGCTGGAGCGCTGCGGCCCCCGCGCCCGGCCCCGCCCGCGATCCCGCCAGCCATTGGCCGCCAGTGCTGCGCGCCGTCCACCGGGCGCCCCCGCGCGGCCGAGCCGCCCGCCAGAGGCCCGCCCGGCTGTCATTTAGGGGCGCCGTCTCGCAGCCTGTATCATTCTCGTGAGATCTCCCCCGCTTCATTTACCGTCACCGCCGGGTCTGGAGCGGCGTCTGGGTCTCCGGTCCCGGCCTCTGAGCGCTCGGCGTCGCCCGGCCGCCACATCTGGCTTTAATCCTCCCGGGCGTGTGCGCGGAGGCAGCTCAGGCTGCCAACAAAAGGCCCCGGGGAGCCCCCAGCCTCCGCCTGGGGCGCGACCCGACCACCCGGGGTGCCCCGGCCCCAGCCCCTACCCCCAGCTGGGGTCCCGTCCCCGCCATCCTGCCAGGGAGGCATTCCCGGTGACAGGTCCCGGGGCGGCTCCCGACCTAATCCAGCAAGAGCTTCCAAGGCCCCGCGCGTCCAGGCACCTCACCGATGTCTGGCTCTCGCGACATCCCCAGCGATAGGCATCGTTATCCCCAGTTTACCCACGAGGAGACCAGGACTTAGGGAGAAGGACTAGCTTAAGCGACTGGGAAGAAGATAATATAAACTAGGAGTTAAATGCAGATCGTTTGGGTGCTAAAGCCTCTGATTTTTTCCACTACACCACGCTGTCCTGCCCCTTTCTCCTGAGCCACATGTCCTAATCTATCACCATTTCATAAAGTTGGAGGTTAACTTCGGAACCAAATAGATAATCATCTATAGAAAGCCCGAGTGGTCTGCCCCAGTTTTTCTTAGTATCTTGTACGTACTGTGACTTGGGTTAGTAACCGGCCTGAGGGCCAGATTTCCTGTAATCTATGACAAAGACATTTCCTAGTAGCAAACTGGCAACCATTTCATGACCAGATGTAAGTAATAAAGGCTGAAACCACTCTCGGATAAAACCTTTGATACATTGTTTGATACACCTTGCCTGAAATATCTCTTGGGAATGGAAAGCCCTAGGCCTTGTTCTACAATGCTCAATGACAGGCAAGCAATTTTCTTGCAGATGAAGAAAGCACCACCATTTGACAAAGCCCGGTCCACAAGACTGGACAAAAAACCAAATAGCCCAGGTAGCTCCTATTTGCATTCTACAGAGGAAGAAACTGGAGGCCCTGAGAGGTTAATAGTACAAACAGTAATACCACACAAACTGACACAAATGGTAATGTAGGCACTAGTAAATGATGGGACCACAATTCAAACCCAGGTCAGTTTGACTCCAGAGCCCCTCCACCATTCCTGTACCTCTCTGCTTACACCTTCAGCAATTGACAAAATGTTGTTGGGTGGATGAATATTAAAAAGACACGTTTCTTTCCAGTTTCTTCATTTTTTCTCTCTCAGTGAGGGAAGGAAATGAAAGCATTCACAAACATTCTATAAGCAGAGGCATATGTCAGAGAGAAAGGAAAGCTGCAAAGGACAAACTTCAACTACAGACTCAATGGGCTTATTCAGGATAGATGGCAGAATTCCCCCTGGAAGAGCGTTAGTGGTGAACCCACAGCAGGAGACAAAAAGCAGGAAAAACAGAACTGCCTTCCTTAGGGGGCCTTCTTGATTGTTTGTTGCTACTCCATCTGGCAGCAGAAGGCCAGGTTTCGGAAGAAATCTGGTGATACAGTTAAACTTGTCACAAACCAATCACGTTTTAGCTCTGGAAAGCCTGGATTTCAGTTCGTTGTCCTAAGAAGTCAGAACGGCATGCGATATATGCCAAGGTATGGGTTAGAATGGATTGATCATTCACCCTCACTTTGCAGAGCACACGATCCTGGATTTGCCGACCATGTCTGTGGAACTTGTTTAATAAACAATTAAAGGGGTTCCTAACCCCACTGAGTCCAGTCTAGTTCTTTTTCTCTTTTTTATCTTTTCCGCGATGATTCTCTAGCTCTGTTATTCTGCACCTTCTCCTTTTGCCTTATCCTGGCCTTTAAGTTCACACAGTCAGTGGAAACTGGGGAGGGACTTAGGCTAGAAGTTCTGCCTGTAACTTCACCATTCTATGTTCCGTCTCCAACAAAACTGTGATGTGGTGGCTGTTCTTTCCACAGATGTTTCTGGAGTGCCTAAGATGTGCAGAGGCAGCTGGTGCCTACCCAGAGGTGCTCACCGACTAGTGGGAGAGGTGGGTAAGGAAGTAGACCACAGACAGCACCATAAACTCAAGCTACCGGGACAGAAGATAGGATGGGACCCTCAATCAGATTCTCAAGGCGGAGAAGGCTTCCTGGAGGTGACATCTGACCTAAAAACAGAGTACACACAGGAAGCTAATCTTCTCCTTTTATCACTTTGATGGGGAGTACTTGTTGGTGGGGACCGTGCCTGCAGCCATCAACTTCTAAGAAATCAAACACATGATCTTTAGTTCTTTTCTGCTCCCGTCCCCTCCATGCATGAACAATCAAACTTGCATCATTTATGAGTGTTGTTAAATGTCGTGACTCTGGTTTCTTGGCTACTGGCTCAAATGGGATCTTTTTTTCAATTGTAAAGGCTTCACGAGGAATCATATCACATCACATTCCTGTTTGTTTTTTTTAATGGCTCATGTAGAGGTGGTAGGAGCCCTCCCATTTTACTTGATAAATGGTGTGTTCTATCCCTTTAGTCTAGAAGTTAGAGGGGAACTAGGACCAGGGTGGGCAGTAAGAGCCTATTAACTCTTTGTTAACCACAGAGTGTTTCAGACACAGCTACACAGTATTTATCAGACAGGGCACGTGAGGTCCAAGAAATTAATGGGAGAATTCAAATAGAACCAACCACCACATTTAATATTCAGCTCTAGGTGGACATTAAGGTTTATCCAGATGAAGGATAGCAGAGAGCTAAATTATTTCAATTTTTCATTTTTACACTTTCTCCCCACACCTTCACTCATCTCTTTGTGAAAGAACCCCTGAAAGATGCCTTTCTTATTCGTTCACATTCACACTGTCGGGGTAGGTGTACCTATCAGGTTATTCAGACAAAAGCCAGGCTGTGTGTCTACATGATAATGGAATTACAAGCCTTTACCATACTGAAGTGTTGTGGCCAGTGGTGTTCATATATGTATATAAGACACTGCAAAAATTTTTCAAGAAAACCCCAAAACAAAAGAGAATCCAACCATCTTACTGGGAACAGGCGCCCTCGGCAATGCCACGTGGCAGGAAGTTTAGGAGGCTTGGAGGGATCACTCTTCCCTACTAAGTGACTTAGCCACACCATTAAAGCTGACTCACTGGTTTTATTCTATTTGATGTACACTCCGAAGGCATGATGGAAGAGAATTTTGTGCTGGAGAATTGCAGAGCCTTGGCCACTTTGTTCTTTTCTTTTTCTTCCTCTGTGAATTTGGTACTTGGAAAAGATGCTGGATCAACAGCCCTGCATCTGAAATCCATCCATGCATGAAACCAATTTGAGCAGCTCAACTATGCTACTCCATCAATACATTTCAAACAGGATAAAAACCTTTACTCAAATAATATACCCAGGACCATGATTGCCAAATATCAGGCCATTGGACTTCTGGGTATCAGGACAACATAATCTCTGTCATCTTTTTCATAGACCTAGTGTTTCTGTACCCTCTTTTATAGCAACTGAACACAACTCTACAAGTATGTGTCTGTATCAGCCATGGACCAGGAGGAAGGAAGGAAGGAAGGAAGGAAAAGAAAGAAAGAAAGAAAGAGAGAGAGGAAGGAAGGAAGGAAGAGAGGAAGGAAGGAAGGGAGGGAGGAAGAAAGGAAGAAAGGGAGAAAAAAGGGGGAGAGAGGAAAGAAAAAGGGGAGGGAGGGAAGGGAAGGGAAGGAAGGAAACTATCCTAGGTATTTTGGATGGAGGACATATTATACAGGAGATTGCTTGCAAAGGTGTTGGAAGGGCTGAATGAAGAAAGAAGGGGCATGAAGAACAAAGAGGATGCAGGATGGATACCCAAGCATCAGAGACTGCTAGTGCCCCTGGGTGGACACCTGGAGCTTACATCTGCTGATGCACTATTGGAGAACTGTTGCTATTGGTCTGGAACCCTGAAAAGATGCTGCCTTAGCCTGGGCAGCTGGAGACAGGAATCACCCCACCCCCACTGTTTTTGCAACTGTTGCCAACAACTTCCAGAAGCAGGAAGCTTCTCTCCTTCCTCTGCCTTCTAATCTCCAACCATTGCCTCCTATGGGCAGATATTAACAGAAAGCCAGTTCCAGGAAGCCCATCAACCGCAGCCAGCTTACTCTCAGCTCTGGCATCACACAGCAGAGGACAGAAAGGCAACAGCATGGGAGGCTCAAGACAATGCATAAGTAACCAAATCAGTGTCAGAATAAAAAACCACTTTAGGCATTCTTTAAAGAGAAACGAGAGCTTGTCCTGGAAACAAGAGGGAATGGAGCCTGTCAGATCTCTCTGCTCCAGTGGGACTAACACAAACTATAGAAAACACCTTTCTCCTTCACATCACTCTTAAGAGAGACTTGTTCACATGTCTCGTGGCAGCCATCACGATGCTGTCACTAGTAAAGAGAGACTTTTCTATCAAACACTGATGCTGTATGGAGCCCTTAGGTGATCAGCAGTTTAGAAGACACAGAATTGAAAACGTGGTCTTAACCCTCAAGGAGTTCACAGTCTGGTTGGAGGAACACCCAAGACCCTCCTCATCTCATGCCTGCTTGCCACTAGAGCCACATTCTAGCCTCTGCCCCTCAAGCCATGCCATCCTGAACCGTTCCCTGCCAGCCACCAAGTGGTACATCCTGTTGCCTCTGGCAACTCACTCCCCAGCCCCACCCCACCGTCCTCTTTGGCTAGCTAACATTCTTCAAGATTCAGCTTGATGCCACCTCCCAGGAAGCCTCCCCTTTCCCCCAAGACTGGGAGAGGGACGTACTGTACTCTGTTCCTACTCCTACCAGTGGATTTATCACACTGTAGCATCGCCCTGAGTTTCCAAGCTGGTGTTAGTTAGAGGAAGGGCAAGCTTCAGTGCCTCTCAGTCTTCGGAGTGGTTGGGTCAGATCTGGGGCAGCTGGAATCTTCCAGCTACAAGCAGGCTGGGGGCCCATGATGAATGTTGTTTTCTCTGTGTTTTATTTAGTGAAAAGAAAAGCTGGGCAGCACCGATATAATCGTCCGCTGACTTATCTGCCTCATTCATTCAGCTGTTACACTGTTGGAGGTCAGGGACCATCTTATTCATCACTGTATGGCAGGCACATGGGAGCCACTGCCAGCATTCTTTGACAGAATGAAGGAGGACTTTGTGGAAGAGGACACACTTTCTCTGAGCCTTGAAGAACGGGTGTAGGATTTGGGCAGACGTAGGGGGGAAGGAAATAAGCATTACAAGAGAAGGAGGAGCACACACACAAAGAGCGCAGGGCACCAGCGTTCATGGCACCTGGGCAGGGGGAGTAAACAGAGGCATCATGGGAAACAAGGCAGGTTATGAAAATTGTGCACGGTCTCAGGCTTTGGTAAGAGGAAGACACTGAAGATTGCTGGATAAAAAAGCAACATTGGGGCTTCCCTGGTGGCGCAGTGGTTGAGAGTCTGCCTGCCAATGCAGGGGACACGGGTTCGAGCCCTGGTCTGGGAGGATCCCACATGCCACGGAGCAACTAGGCCTGTGAGCCACAACTACTGAGCCTGCGCGTCTGGAGCTTGTGCTCTGCAGCGGGAGAGGCCGCGATGGTGAGAGGCCCGCGCACCGCGATGAAGAGTGGCCCCCACTCACCACAACTAGAGAAAGCCCTCGCACGAAGACCCAACACAGCCAAAAATAAATAAATAAATAAAATAAAAATTAAAAAAAAAAAGCAACATTGTAACAAAAATCCTCAAATGCTAGAGGTGTCCTCATGTCATTGACCCCAGCTAGAAAGTTACTGTGATATTTTTACCTGAGTGAAAAAACAATGTGTCTTATGATCATCCAACAAATATTTGCAGGGCTGCTACTGTATGCCCCGTCTACATACCTCCACTAGAGGCTTTTAGTAAATATTTGCTCATTGCTTTGGTTTTGCTTCCTACTTTACATTTCACATTGGCCTAGGATCAAAAGCACAAAGCTTAAGATAAGATGAAGGAGGGTAGAGGGCAGGCAGTTCTCTTCGGTCAACGGACGTTCTAATATTAGTGTCTCAGATACAACTGAAAATGCCCTATCGCTTCAGAAACGAACAGGAGTGAGAGCTAAGGTGTCCCTTCAGGGAAAAGAGTCTTCCAGAATTCTGAACGCTCCATTCAATAGCCTTGCTCAAGTCAGCTTCTATGGAAAGCGTTTGGGAAGGTAGAAATGATACAAGAAATCAAGACCGTCCTCTGAACAGAAAATCTTGGTGCACGGAATTGTCAATAAAACCTTCCAAGACAATCTCCACAGAATGCTTTTTAAAATTAATTTTGTCAAAATTCTCTAAAACGTTTTTGGACAGCAATATGCTTTGTGAACTTAAAAGTGCGTATTGAGGGGACACATTGTAAGAGTGACCTGCCTCTGGTTCGGCATGGGAAGGCATGTCTTATCCCAGAGGTAAGGGAGAAGTCAGCAAGCCCTTCCCAGACTAGGAGGCAAGAGAACAATTTTAAAAGAGCTGAACACGGTTGAGTACAAACACAGAGGCCTCCTTCTAGAGGAACTCAGGTCTTGTGCCAGCTGGGTTCCTGTTCCTTTTGGGGGGACCCCTAGGCCTGGTTCACAGCCTTGAGCCATCTTCCTTTCCCTAGATGTAGACTTCTTTCACCAGCTGAATAGTTGACCCCTCCTTTCATCACTGAGAACTTCCTGTTCTTGTTGGTTTTTCTCCTAAAGACTCCAGGTAATCTAAAAAGCTTCCACACACCAAACCAGCTAAATGTACTGGGTAATCATTTTCCTATTATTAATCAAGTGATACATAGGTAGACAGATAGATAGAAAATCAAAAGTTCTTATTCACAACAGTGAGATGTCCTAGCTGTTTTACAGACTATCCCAGGATATAGGGCCCTGACACTTGGACCTGCCCTGTAGGGGTGATTTAAACAGGACTGAGACCAAGGGAACTCATCAGATCTCATCTTTGAAACAAAGACATACAGTCTCCTTCAGTGTCAGGACAGAAGCAGAAAGACAGGGGATGGAGTAGGCAGAAGCCCTGAGCAAAAAGGTAGAAGAAGCCAAAAGATAGAAAGTAAAGAGAAGTGAGTCCACAAAAGGGTAAGAGCAGCAGGTCGGGGAGGAGCAGAGACGGAGCAGTTGAGTGAGGCAGTGGCTGGAGCTGCCTTTGGGGCCCAGCTGCTGTGGGAGGACAGCAGTGCCTGCTACCGGCAGGACAGGGACAGAAGTACTTGAACTTGTCCTGGGGGCTGTGGGTTTGTGTTCCTTTTCTTCTCAAAACTTCCCATCATGTGACTCTGCACAAAGGGTAGAGGAGAGGGGTCAGGAATTTGGGGGAGGCAGCCAGATCTTCATAAATAGGACTTGATTGTTATTGTTGTTGTTTTTTAATTTTTTGGGCCACGCCCTGCAACACGTGGGATCTTAGTTCCCCAACCAGGGATGGAACCTGTGCCCCCTGCAGTGGAAGTGCAGAGTCTTAACCGCTGGACCACCAGGGAAGTCCCCAGGACTTGATTGTTTTCGTGAAGGACCCTGAGCTCTTACAGGATGACATATGCACGTTCAAATGCGAAACCTAAAACATTCTGAAATGCTTTAGGCTTTTTAGACCATCCATGGTATTTATTATGCACTCCATAATTCCATACTCCTGTCACTCATTAGTTGAAAAAAAGTCGGTAGTTATACTTATTTTCAGTTTAAAACTTGAATTTAATACAATTGAGCATGGATTGAAGGGGTAGAGAGACCAAGAAGCCAAACCTCATCAAGGTGGCTGGAGACCCAGAAAGGTAAAGTTTCCATCAATGTGTGACTTACGGGTATACACATCCTAAAACCATCTTAGGACAAAAATGACCTATTTCTTTCTTTTTTTTTTTTTTTTTTTAAGGATTTTCTTATTTATTTATTTATTTATTTTATTTTTGGCTGTGTTGGGTCTTCGGTTCGTGCGAGGGCTTTCTCCAGTTGCGGCAAGCGGGGGCCACTCTTCATCGCGGTGCGGGGACCGCTCTTCATCGCGGTGCGCGGGCCTTTCTCTATCGCGGCCCCTCCCGTCGCGGGGCACAGGCTCCAGACGCGCAGGCTCAGCAATTGTGGCTCACGGGCCCAGCTGCTCCGCGGCATGTGGGATCCTCCCAGACCAGGGCTCGAACCCGTGTCCCCTGCATTAGCAGGCAGATTCTCAACCACTGCGCCACCAGGGAAGCCCAAAATGACCTATTTCTAATAATGATGATCATAATTTCTCCATTCCATTCATTTTCCCCAAACCCAGAACATGAGATCACACAGATAAATCCTCTTGCATTTCAGCATTTATTAGAACTCCCTGTGGGATTTTTTTTTTTATCAGTTTTCTAATTTTCCAACCTGAATCCTATCTCACTGGCCACATTTATGTTGCCATTCAGCAACAACAGAGAGGCAAGGAGGGTGATATTCAGAAGTATTGGGGAGTGGGACCCTGACACTTCTAGCAGGATGTGGCACTGTGGGTTTATAATGAAAAAAATCTAAGAACTGCTCCCCGCTAATGGAAAAATAAATTGGAATTGTATTGGGAAAGTGCCCAAAAGAACTTGCCTCAAATGAGAATTGAGTCTTTATTAGAAAAATCTGATAAAGAGGGGGAAAAAAATCCTTCCAATCATCTAATGGTCCTTATAATTCATCGTTTCATTGCCTTCCTATAAAGGGACATTACATTTTAGTGTCTGTCAAATGTTATTGTAATTTTGAAAGTAACTTCTGCCCAGCCACCTGAAATAATTTCTCCTTTCAAGTGAAAGCTTCAACCTTGCAGTGAAAGTACGTCCCAATTTCTTCATCTTCCAAGCACTAGGGGAAAAGTCATCATCTTGGCCTCTGCAGAGAAGAACAAATATTTAGGAAGCTCCTTCCTCATGAATTTTAGCATTTGCCATAGTTCCTATTTGACAACGTATCGTATTTCTTTCCTGTTTGACAAATATTTGCTGAGGGCTTACCGTGTTCTGGCACCAAACACCATGTGGCACAGACAATTGAACTCGGCTCTTCAGTCCGTGTGGGGTGAGGGAGTATAGCAAGAAATGAGGTTGCACAGAAAAATTGGGGTTTGGGGTCAGTTTTTTTTTTTTTCTGTAGGGGCAGCGGGTGCCAGGGGATTTGGCGCTAGCATAAGGAGTTTGGACTTTATTCAGTAGATAATGCGAAGTCATCGGATGTTTTTGAGAATGGGCGTTCAGAGCTAAGGGTCAGGAGATCCTCCCGGTGGCAGCCAGTACAGTGGGTGGTAGGGGAGGGAGGGTGGGTCCTCCGAGTGAGAGCTAATCAGTCCCAATTTAGGGTTGCTGCAGGGACAGGTGAGAGAAGGAGGGCAAAAGAGGCATTGAGTTTTGTTTTTTTGTTTTGTTTGGCCACGCCGCGTGGCATGCAGGATCTTCGTTCCCCGACCGGGGATCGAACCCGTGGCCCCCGCCGTGGAAGCACAGAATCCTAACCACTGGACCGCCAGGGAAGTCCCGAGGCATGGAGATTTTGAGGCCAGTGATGGGGCTGATGGCAGGTTTCCAAACCAAAGCAGAGATCACAGGGAAGGAGATGTTTAGGAGGAAAATGACTTCAACTTTGACCCTACTGATGAATTGGAGTTGTTAAGAGACACAGAGGTGGTGCTCTTTGGCAGGAACGAGACATGGACGTTAGAATTTAAGAGAAAGATCAGGTGACTCCAGCAAGATGGAGAGGGATGAGGGGTGAGTAGAAACCATTGGGTTTACCAGCTAGGTCACTGGCCGCCTTCACAAGGGACATTTCAGAAGGGCAGCATCAGGAAGGGCTCCATGGCCATTTGCCAAGGATGAGTGGGTGGCCAGGAAGTGAAGACAGCTTGGGCTGTGCTTTGCAGGGTGGCGTGAAGTCATCCTGGTTTTGTGTCTAAGATCAGAAATATTTGAAAAGCCAGAAAAAGGAGATCTAAATGATAAATCAGGATCGTCCCCATCACTGGCCATCACTCTTACTCAGCATCCCCTTTTGGGGATACCTACTAATACTAATACCAGCTTAGTATTCTGAACCATCCCCTAGGCCTCTGCTATTTTTCTATAATTGCAAATAAGGAAGAAATTATAGTAAATATAGCTAGCATTCCCAGAACATTCACACTCTGCCAGGCATCCCACGAAGAGATTTACACATATTAATTAATTTAATCCTCACAATGACCCTAAAAGGTTGGGACTCTCATTTTCCCTCTTTACACAGGAGGAAACTGAGGCAAGAAACATTAAACAAGTTGCCTAAATTCACAAAACGAGGAAGTAGCTGAGCTAGGAGTCAGCCCGGGCAACCTGCAGGTGTCTGTGCCCTTGATCATGTTGCTGCCCTCCCCCAACCATTGCAAAGGTATTAAAGGAGTCCTAGGAATTTTGCAGAAACTAAACACCATCGTAGAAAGCTTTCAAACATTCATTTTATTTGTGGACTGGCTCGTTTTAGAGAGTGACACAGCCTAAGTTCAACATCACTTGTTTCAGGGCAAACAGTTTTGTAGGTGAGCTGAAAAATCTGCCAATATCATAAGCCCAGAATTGGGGACTCTTGGAGCTAGGAGGGACCCTATCCCCTCTGGTCAAGTGCTTACTTGTACATAAAAAAGAAACCACCAGCCAGAGCAGCAAAACATCTTGGCCAAGGTCATATCACCAGCTAAGGGCCGACTAAGACTGGAACTCAATATTCTGAGCATTTCCACTGCATCCAAAGGAGCTGGAGTGAGGGAGACAGGGGAGAGGGGTACAGCGAGAGAGGAGGAAGCAGCAGGGCGAGTCTGCACCCCAGAACCCAGCTCAAGGTGAGGGTGAGTGGCACTGGCCTGTCCACAGGCTGCAGCCCACCTCAGGCCTCTTCCTGAGTTTGCATGATCCTTTCAGCCATTTGGCCTGACTCATTTTCTTTCTCTCTCCCTAACCCCCAATCCCAGTCCCACCCCAACCCCCTACCACTGGGTCCCACACTCTATGCCCAGACGAAAGTGTAGATTAGGCCCCTGGCCCACGAGTGTTTAAAGAATGTCTTTAAATTAGTTAATTGACGATACATACATGCACCCCTGTGTTCATAGCAGAACTATTCACAATAGCCAGTAGCCAAGACATGGAAGCAACCTAAGTGTCCATCGACTGATGAATGGATAAAGAAGATGGGATACATTTATATAGCGAAACACTACTCAGCCATAAAAAAGAATGAAATAATGCCATTTGCAGCAACATGGATGGACCTAGAGATTATCATACGAAGTGAAATAAGCCAGACAAAGGCAAATACCATATGATTATCACGTATATGTGGAATCTAAAATATGATACAAATGAACTTATTTACAAAACAGAAACAGACTCACATAGAAGACAAACTGGGGCTTCCCTGGTGGCGCAGTGGTTGAGAATCCGCCTGCCAATGCAGGGGACATGGGTTTGAGCCCTGGTCTGGGAAGATTCCACATGCCGCAGAGCAACTGGGCCCGTGAGCCACAATTACTGAGCCTGCGCGTCTGGAGCCTGTGCTCCGCAACAAGAGAGGCCGCGACAGTGAGAGGCCCGCGCACCGCGATGAAGAGTGGCCCCCGCTTGCTGCAACTAGAGAAAGCCCTCGCACAGAAACTAAGACCCAACACAACCAAAAATAAATAAATTAATTTAAAAAAATTTAAAAAAAAAAAAGAAGACAAACTGATGGTAACCAAAGGGTAAAGGGGGATATTGATAAATTAGGAGTTTGGGATTGACATATACACACTACTATAAGTAAAATAGATAAATAACAAGGACCCACTGTATAGCACAGGGAACTATATTCAATATCTTGTAATAAACCATAATGGGAGGGAATACGAAAAACAGTATATATACTGTACACCAAAAATGAACACAACATTGTAAATCAACTATACCTCAATAAAAAATTAGTTAATTGATCCATATAAGTGAACAATTAGAGGAGAATCATGCACAGGAAAAGTACTGATAGTCGGTGGATCTCCTCTTGATCCACTAGGGAAGCAAGAAAATCACCTCAGCAGAACCCTCTTGGATCCTACAGAAAAAAACCCATGGTTGTACCAAAACACATGACTTGAACTATGTAGTGTTGGTCCTGGTCCTTTTTAGGATTTGTCTACTTCTTTTCAACATTGAGGCTCCCAGCGTCTGAGCTGCAGATGGTAACTTTCACCTTCTAACGGCATTTCATCCTGCTGCCAACAGGGGTGCAGTAATATGAAAACACTAAATGAGTGTCTCTTGCAAAAACAACTTTCCACCAAAAACCTTACTGTGCAAACACGGCTGTTCCCTAAATGGCCCTACACATAGGCAGAGAAAAAAAAGCACATTTTGCAAAATAACGGCCTCTCCCAAAACTGTTACAGCTTTTTGGATGGTGTTAAATCTCATAAGCAGGAGGGGGAGAAGTTATTACTATCCAAAGATCATCTTTTGCATTCAGCTTAGGGATGCGTTACATTTTGAGGCCACTCTACTTGTATGATTAAATTAAATGACTTAAGGAAAACACAAAACTACTTACTTTTCACATCAAATGTGACTAATTTCCAGCTTAAATTTGAGACTATGCAGAATAGGCCCTTATTTATATGGGTTTGATTTTATGGACACTGGGGTGACCCCAGATAAAAATATTTTTCTTGGTGATTCTCTGCTGCCCAAACATTAGTACTTTGTCATGACTTACCACTCAGTTTAAGGATTTTCCCTTTGTTGATTATATTGATCTTGGTAATCATTCTATAATGTATATATATATATCAAATCATCATGTTATACATTTTAAATATGTACAATTATATTTGTCAATTATTCCTCAATAAATTTTTTTTTTCAAGTGAATGCTCCTGGCAAGGACACTGCATTACACCAAGACCGACACAGGCCTGTGGACCCAGACAGGCATTAAAACAAGTGACAAGAGCCAGGGTGAGAACATTTCCAGCTCAGTCACAATTTTGAATGACAGCTGAGCTCGGTCCCTGATGCAGGGAGGCCAGAGGGAGCGGTGGGACCGGGGCGAACTGGAGAGCACACAGCTGTCTGAAGGGGAAGCCATTGCACAACTCCCTGCCAACTGTTGCCCCCTGGTGATGGAAGCCCAGACCCACCTTTTCCCAAGAAACTGAAATTCTGATTCTCATGTTAATTATCCTATTTTAAAATAGCAGGAGAACCAAACACAACACATTTTCTAGCCATATCTGGCTTGTGGACCTTGGCTTCCAACCTCTGTGAAACCCTCTTAGGAGCCATCATTGTCCTAATGTGAACCAATGGGTGTGGCTCTTAGACTTAGTTTGACTCCCAGGGTTTCCATTCAGTATATGCTTTTTTTTTTTTAAGGATTATTTTTATTTATTTTTAAAATTTATTTATTTATTTATTTATTTATTTATTGGCTGCGTTGGGTCTTCGTTGCTGCGCTTGGGGGCTACCCTTCATTGAGGTGCACAGGCTTCTCACTGCGGTGGCTTCTCTTCGTTGTGGAGCACGGGCTCTAGGCATGCAGGCTTCAGTAGTTGCAGCACGCAGGCTCAGTAGTTGTGGCACACACATTTAGTTGCTCCACGGCATGTGAGATCTTACCGGACCAGGGCTCGAACCCGTGTCCCCTGCACTGGCAGGCAGATTCTTAACCACTGCACCACCAGGGAGGGCCCCAGTACATGTCTTATATATGAATTTGTGGTATATATTTTAATAATGTACATGTTGCATATTAGAATATACGTTATATATTATATTAATCTAGTAATTAGGCCACTCCTAGTTACCAGTTATACTTAACTCTTACAAGCCCAGTTTTCACATCTGTAAATTGAACAGGACATGGGCCACCCTGCAGGGATGTGTGTGGATTTATTGCACACATTCTTTTCCATTGTACTGAATACTCTGGGGGAAGGTACCTGACACTGGGGCTTCCTAGGTTTGATATTTTGTCAAAACACTTGTCCTTCAAGCCAGAGGAAGGCGGAGGAGAATGGGATCAGAGGACGGGTGGACATGGGGAAAGTCTGGCGCGGCCACAGGAGGGAACGCTGACAACTGGACACATTTTCTCATCCTCTGCTCTCCTCTTTTCATGACTGGCGGAGCCTTTGTGAATGCTGGTGTAATACAGCATCCTCTCCAGGAGCGTTCAACTTCTAAGACTGGACAAAGGGTGAGGAGAAAGTGCTGTGGCAGGAAGGGGCTAGGGAAGCCACACCTCAGGCAGGCAGTGGCCCAGCCAGCGGGGGATGGTGGTTTCTCCCCCTGCTTTGCAGCCTCAGCAGGTGCAGACCTCCAGTACCCCTGAAGTTGGCCCTAGCCCAGACCCATCCAGACGCTGCGGTGATCACACTACATTCAGTGTAATAAAAGCAGGTTATAGTCAATGTGGAAAATACAATTCTAACTTTGTAAAAAGAAAGAGCATGTATATGTACGCAAGTCAGGAAACCATCCTGTGTGGAATACACCAAAATGTGGATGGGAGAGTTCTACTTTTATCTTTGTCCTTGCCAAGTGGACAATTTTTCCCAGGACCCACAAACTCCCAAATCTGACAGGTCTTCCCAGTCTGATTTCTAGACCCTCTCAGCAGCATTCAGCTCTGCCAGGCCCTTTCTGAAATTCCCTCTGCTCTGCTCTGCTCTGCACAGCATGTCACTCTTCTGTGCCGCTCCCTGTTTTGAGCCTGCCACCCCTTCCTTGTTTCCTCTTGGACTTTATGCCTTCCTCCTGCCCTGTCATGTCAAGGGACCCAAGGTCCAGCCCTCAGCCCTCGGCCCCTCCATCTCCCTCCTCCTGTGCATCCTCCCCCTTTCTACCAGCGCACCCCTCCATCTCCGCTTCTGCCCCCAGCAGACCTCTTGGTGAGCCGGCCCCCTGACTCGGGCTCGCTGGCTGCATCTTCACCGGACTGTCCCCCCGACTGCAGACCAGCCAGCACAGAACGAGCCCAGAGTGGGCTCTCGGAACATGTTACAAACTGCTTCCTGTCCTTTTCCCTTCTCAAACCAAGCTCATCACCTTTCTCCAAAATACATCTTCCCCTCCCACACCTCTATCTGGGCTCTTGCTCCCAGGAGCTGAGGCTGGACTCTCAGACTCGGCCTTTGCTCCTCTCCCTGTCTCCCCTGCACTTGGACTCAGCTGCCCACTCCCGATCTGTCCGCCTTTCATAAACTGTACAGGCGTTTTTGTCTCATCTCTCCTGCCTCCTCATGAGGACCAGCCCTGGTGACCTCAGCCTCTGACAAAGTGTTACAGAAACCCCTGCAATCGAGTGTAAACATAAAAAGGGGATAACATCTGGGCTTTGTGAGAGATTGAAAGCAAGAACTAGAACCGAAAACCGGGGAGCATCCAGCAATAAGAAGTTAGTCTTTAGCAGAGAGAAGGACTGGGGAGCGCTGGGTGCATGGGGCGCACCATCTGCTATAAAGGATAAGCTTCGAACTCCTCAGCCTGGCACTCAAACCTGCCCCGGATCTGCAGCTTCCTGTTTACCAACATGAACTCATGATACTTTCCCTCAAAAACACCACGAGCATTCCTGCCTCTCCTTCCTCATACTATTCAGAAAAATATGATTTTAAATCATAAGATGTGTTTAAAAAGAGACAGCAGGCCCAAAATGGAGTCCCTTGTGCTAAACCCCACGTCAGCAAACTTGAGACTTACTACCTAACCTAACTGCAGTCTCACCACCACCCCCACCCATGGAATATAACCTTTAACCAGTCCACCTGGAATTACCTGGTCAGCACTAGTGAGGTAATCCCCCCATAGGCCCTTTGGTTCCCTTAGGAGGGAGACCTTGCCTGAAACAATGCATTCTTCGATAATGATTTCCTTTTTCCACCCGCCCCCTTTCTACTTTTGAAAACCTCTCCCTTTCCAGAGTTTGACAGAGCTCCTTCCTATTGTCGAATGGGATGCTGCCTGATTTATGAATTATTTAATAAATCCAATTTGATCTTTAAATCTACTCAGTTGAACTATTGTTCTTTAACAGATATGGTGGCAGTAGCAGGACCAAAGAAGATTTCCCACGGCTTTGGGGACAGCGAGAAACACAGGCGAGAAACACATCCCTTCTGGGTTTGCTGTCTCCTCCCACTGTTTCTGAGGCCGTGGGTAAGCTCCCTCTCACTTCTGAGCTCTGCTCTCTTTGCATTGAGCTCCCCATCTAACTGGCTTTCCAGCGCGGAGCTTAGCAGGTCAGAAGGAGCCGGCAGAGGGTCTCATCCGGGACCCGAGTCCCTAGCCTTGGTTCAGTCTGCAATTCCCCAGGTGTGTGGAATCCCTTTCCCCAGTTCTAGCCCACATACTGGAGTCTACTGGGTTAGTCCACGCTGGGAATTGCTGGTGATGTGCATGGCCTTCTCTTGGCCAGGCTGTAGTAACATCTCATGGTTACTGCTGGTGTGTTAAGGTGCACATGTTTGTCTTGTTTTGTGTAGATAAAAGCTATTATTAACAGTGATCCCAGAGGCCAAAAAGCTGCAAAAATTGGTGGGCACAGATCAAACACTTAAAAGCTGTTGGGGAGCTCGACACCAAACCCAAAGACACCTGTGTTAGGATAAATTGGTCAAGGAACAGCTTAGATTGACACCAGGTCACTTGCCAACCTCAAGAAAGTGTGTGTGCAAAACCAGGCACACTGTAAAACACCACACCATCCCCCATCCAGTGGTACATCCCTTTTAGGTATTAGTTTGGCTCCGAATAACCCAAAGACTTAGTAAATGGGATCCTCAAGTGTCCCACCTCTGGCACTCCTGCTGATTTTATGTCTAAAAACTGTGGCCCCAGGAGCTGTAAATAGTTTGCAAAAATGGCTCCAAACTTACTAAAGACAACCTAAAATTTTGTGTCCTGAGAACTGGGCTTGGTAACTGTCAGGTTGGGGGCCCAAAAATATGGCCGGACAGAAATGTGGGTTGCACCCCATTTGTGGCTAAGGGTCCTACCAAGCTGCTATCAGCTCTCCGGGGAAGTACTACGGCCATCATGAGGAGCGTTCCAATTAGGTGAGATCATTTAAGAAGTGCATTTGAAAGTAAGGATTTCCAAATGAAATGAACAGAATGAGATACCTATTTTAACTGGTGTGCAAAAGCTTCCAAAAGACTTCAAGATTCCAAAATAGCTTCATCGAAAGATTTGTTGCAAAAGGCTAATGAAAAATTCAAGATATAAGAGATACCCAAAATGAAAGACTCTAAGACTGAAGTAACTCCTATTGTTCCCTGCTATCCTTTAGTTTAGCACTCATTCTAGTAATCCTGGTCTAAACTGCCTTTCCACTGGAAAGAGACTGTTTAAACAGTTACCTTTAAAATAATACCACCTGAAGCTACATACCATCCTCTTCATCTTTTACTCCTTGGTCAAAGGCCAAATCAAGGGCCATAGTTAAAAAATTTCTTAAAGCCAGGCAGGACCCATAAAAGTTTTTGTAAATGGATTACCTCCTGAGATGAATGGATAGATAAGAAGAAAAATAAAATAAGATGGGAGGCAGGCCACTGGTTTGACTGAACTCAGAGCCTGATATGAATTTTTGTTTTTAGGACTTTTTCCCTAAGCTAAAATAAAACAGTGTACCCAGAGGGAAAGAAGCAAATTGGGGATAATGTAATTGGATTGGTAGATCATGTATGGTGTCATTTAAGTTACAGTTCAATTCCCTGAGGAATTAGAAGCAACCCTCTTGCAAATCTCTACAAAACCAGAAATGCAACTCCAGAAGCAATTCACAGCCCACTTATCTTTCCCAATCCCCAAAACCTCGTCTATTCTCCTCAAAATGCCTGTAGATATTATAAAAGATTAGGATATTAGAAACAAAATTGTCCTGTACTTAAGAAAAAGACGAAAAATGTTAACTATAATTATCCTAGATTTCTGACAATAGACATATATATCCCAAAACCCTGAGGAAAAAACTTGCATTCTTTCGCTGTTCCTTGAAGTTGTAAATCTTATCATGTCTTTGAAATGTAAACACAGTCCACTCTCTCCGGAGACTGAAGGAAAAATAAAAAGGGAAAGAGGCATTTTAAAAATACAAACTGCTATAAAGGCTCCCTTACCACATCCTCCATAAGATTACTTATCCAGGGCAAATACAAATCTTAAAAGTCTCCTACACAAATAGTAAAAAGCATTAGCCATCTGAGTGGATAAAGTTAACTTATTCCAACTATTATTTATAAGCCAGTGAGTTTTTTATTGTTATACTTGATTCATGGCAAAAATTTTTGAATGAGAGTTATAAGATCTCTGTTTGTGTTTATATGTTTATGATGTATGTTTTAGATATGGTATTTCTCTACTTCTGAATGGTGTTACTAAAATTACTTTGTAAAAGAGCTCTATTTAATTGGCTTAAACAAACAAGCACCTATATAAATCTACTATTCATAAAAATTTTCAAAAACATAATAGAAACAAATCCAAATATTTTTCAAGTTCACACGATCTAGGATGATTTTCAGTAAATAAAAACTAGTTTAAATTTGTTAGTTTAATACAGACATGTCTTTGGAATTATCAGCATTAAGTATAATAATTTTATTCTACCTAGGTTTACTAAAAGTCAAATAAGCTCATGTTATCTCTGTTATAAAATTTGTCAGGAAAAAATATGCATAACTTGAAATGATGGCTAACTGCTTTAATGTCTCATGAAATTTTCATGAGTAAGTATGCTTGCTAGGAACAAATAAATAGGTATAGGTAAGATAAAAGTTTTTAGATGAGTTTTTAGAACTCTTTAGCAGTAATTATTTTATATGTCTACTTAAACAGTTTCCCAAATCTCTTGGGTAACTTACACCCTTAGAGTTTTCCTAAGTTAAATTAAATGATGGAAATTCATTGAATACCTAGATTATTTCCAAGTAAGATAAAGTAATGAAATATTAATTACTGAACACAGGTTTATCCATTTTTGGCTTCCTTTTATAGAAGAATTAAAGATGTATGGGTTTATTAGTAAGCATGTTCCATAAAAATTGTGCTATGAAGAGACACATATTTGTAGAAATTATAAAAAGTATTTATAAATTTGCCAAGCCACAGAACGCTAAGGTAAAAGTTCACAATTGTTTACTTTTTTATTTTCACTAGAAATTAAGGTTTCTGAGGGTTTAAAAATCTAAGGTATGTGATTAAAGTTACTAGAAATAATAAGGGAAACAACTCTGTATGCAAAGAAAGTAGAATATGTTTTTGGCCAAGAGAAGGTATAAAATACGGAGATGTGTTTTTGTTAAGGAAAATGAAAATAATTTTGTCCTAAAATAAAGCTGGTTATTTCAGAATGGGAAGGAAGAAAATGAAGGAAAAACTATGGACATAGAAAGATGAGAAGAGAGAGAGGGTGGGGGGCGGAGAGGAAATCTTGCATGGTCAAGTTGTCTAAAAATTGAATTGTTATTACAAGGGTTTTAAAAATAAGCTTTAATGTCAGTAGTGTACTTATATAAAGCTAAAACTTAATTTTCTTTCATTTGCTAAAAGGATAAATGTTTCTTGGACCATTGATTGACTCTTGATAAGAGATTATGAAAGGTTTTCCTTCACCTTTTAGGTAGTCTACTTGGAAAACAAAGACTTTGTGTCTTACCAACTGTCTTCATCAGGTCTTTGATTAATTAAGAAAACTGAGTCTTCTCGATATTAAAAGAGCTAAGTTTTGCTCCCAACTATATAATTTTCTGCATTTGCCTTTGAAACCTTTTATTGTCTTTTTGGTTAAGTAGCTAATTAAGTGTTATTTCATAATGATCTGTGATCCTATTTAGTCAAATGTCCAAATCTTTTTTTATAATTTTGACAAAATTCCCCAAATTCAAATTCTAAATGAAGCCTTTTTTGAGCTGGAGGTAACCTTGGGATTTTCCAGCTGGACCCTGGAACATCTCCAAAGATTTGTTCTCTCCTTTTATAAAAAGAAAGATATTAAACCAATTAGGTTTATTTTATTTGTTAAATTACATGGGAAGCACTGTCAAATAAGTGATGCTGAACATTCTTAGATTATATCTGTGTGAATATATGTTATTAATATAAGCATTCTGGAAATTATATGAAACTCCTAAAATTCTGATATGTCCTGGTATAATGCTATCAGTCATAATTCTAGATATTATCTTAAAATGTTGTGTGCCGCAGAAATAACAAAATTTCCTTATCAATTCCATTATAATGAACTTTCATCAATCTTTAACAATGGTCATTTTTAAAAAGTCTTTTGTCATTTTCAAAGAGCTATTGTTTTCCTCTGATGCAAAAGTGTTCCTGCAAAAGTGCTTCATCTTCAAGAAGATTCATGGAAAGGACTTTTGACAACTACAGGTTTCTCATAAATTTAAGATCATAAAACTGAACTGGGTAAGAATTTCTGGAACTAATAGACAAACTGGATTCAAGCAGAACAAAAATTGACAACATGGAACTGAATGCATTGAGGAGGATGATTATAATTTTTATGACCTTTTGTTTTAAAACATTGCTGGTTCCTTAATGTTTTGCTTTTTCATGTTTAAGGAAACTTTTTCTCTCAAGCTGTCTATGACTTCCAACAATTTGATCAAATATACCTTTGTAAGCAAAGACGAAACAGTTTCCTTTCTCCCTCCCTGAGCCCTTCAGAATTTGGAAGCTCTTAAGTATCCTTTTCATGGCAACACAGTTAGTTATTTGCATAAATCAATAAAAATTATTCTCCTTGTAACAGGACACAATTGGAAATGTTGGCTATATTACCAAGGCTTCTACTGCATTGTCATATTTGAGAAAAATACACATAGATATGACCAGATAGCTTTAAGGAACTAAGATGGACTTTATGGAGCCAACAGGATGCCTCGGAAAAATCGACCTGTACCTTGCTTACAAGGTTCCAGCAAAGCAGTCTTAAAGAGAATTTATATGGCCAATAAACTATTCCTGCCACACTTATGTAAATAATCAGGCCAAGTTTAATGCAAACAAACAAATTCGTTTTACCATGATTATCTTTGATAAAGAAATGGGAATAATTGTAGAGGGAAAAATTATGTTTGCACCTTTGTCTACATTAGATTCTAGGCCTGTTAATTGTCTTTGAGGTTTTGTTATATACCTGTAAATTGGACTGGATCCTAAATTATACTTTCTTCAAATATCTAGCTAGGACTCTCCAAACTAACTTTTCTAATCTTCTCCCACTCTTCTGATTTGGAATCAGTAAGAACAAAGATGGCCCTTGACTTTCCTTGAAAGAGACTATACCAGGTCCTCCTCATCCCCAGATGGCAGCCAAACTTTAGGGATTTGAACCTTAGATACACATCTTACAGCCGAAAAAGGCTCTACCTGACATTTGTCTTGTGCCGACTCTGGAGACCTCCAAATCAAATTGATGAGGAAGAGAAGCAGCTGGCAGTGATGTAGACTGCTTCTTCCCAAGATGCCGGATCAAGACTTCACACTTTAACTAAACATGAAACCCTTTCTTCTTGTCTTTTTCCCCTTTACTCTGGCATTGGCCTAGAAAGATAACACCATAACCCGTATTGCCGGTGATGGGGGGTAACCTCTGGAATTTAGAACAACTTTTGATTTCAGACCCAGAGAAAACCTAACTGACCTCCAGCTTGAATGGGCAAATGCAACAATCCCTGCAGATGAATCTATCATAGTGCCACCTTAGTGGAAGTGGTTTGTGCCCCAACAGGATTTATCTTTGTCTGTGGTGGTTATCACTCTCCTTGGACCTATGAATGCCCAGACGGCTGGTGTACAGCAGGGCAATGTCCCTTACTTAGTTTCTCTAACTGTGCCCCCATCTTTCCACAGATGAATTAAAACACCTCCTTGGTTGAATCTCCTGGATTTACATCGTTGAGTTAGAAAGAAATCACCAGGAGGCATTTATAACTCAGGATTAACTGCCTTTGGCAGAGCCTGGTTCTAACTTCCCTGGTTAGGAGTAAATGTAAAGGAGAATATGATCAGAATCCTCTCCTTAACTCTTGAAAATATTACAGAAGCCACTGCTAAAGCAATAACTGCCCAAGAAAAATCCTTAGACTCTCTGCTTTTGATAATAGGATAGCGCTTGACTATCATTTAGGTGTCTGTGTGTAGCCAACACCACCTGCTGTACCAGGATTAACATTTCTGGGGAGGTTGAAACTCAGTTACATAAGATCACTGAGCAAGACCCTTGGCTATAAAAGATGACTCTTAGGACTTCCCTGGTGGCCCAGTGGTTAAGAATCCGCCTGCCAATGCAGGAGACACAGGTTCGAGCCCTGGTCCGGGAAGATCCCACATGCCGCGGAGCAACTAAGCCCGTGCACCACAACTACTGAGCCTGCGCTCTAGAGCCCACCAGTCACAACTACTGAGCCCGTGTGCTGCAACTACTGAAGCCCACATGCCTAGAGCCCATGCTCCGCAACAGGAGAAGCCACCTCAATGAGAAGCCCGTGCACTGCAACAGAGAGTAGCCCCTGATCACTGCAACTAGAGAAAGCCTGCGCACAGCAACAAAGACCCAACGCAGCCAAAAAATAATAATAAATAAAATTTTTTAAATTTAAAAATTAAAAAAAATTTTTTAAAGGTGACTCTTTTAGTGGGAGCTTTCTTTGACTTACTTGAATTTGATCAGTTTGGGTCTTGGGGACCATGGCTCCAAAGTGCACTCCAGACATTGGAAATTATCCTGCTTATAATAATCATAGCAATCTCTGGGTACATCGTAGTCTCTCAAGAGCTTTAAATGCATGTTCCCAGCTGCTAAGCACTAAGCAATGACCTCCCTAAGACTGGAACATCAGAAAATGAATGAATACAATGACCACCTTAAAAACTGTAAACCTGGAGTCATGGCCTGTGAATATCACAGAGATTCAGAGAAAAAAAAAAGTCCTGATCTGTGAATACACACAGAGGATCAACAAAACCTGTGAGAAATACAGAGCAGCAGCTGAGAACGGTGCTGATGCCTTAAATTTTGATCCCATCTCTCAGCTAAGCTGAGCGTATGAACAAAAGAGGGGAACTGTTAAAAGGAAACAGCAGGCCCAAAATAGAGTCACTGTGCTAAATCCCAAGTCAGCAAGCTAAGACTTGATACCTACCTAATTGCAGTCTCAACTCCCCGCCCCAGGAATAACATTTAACTATGTCCACCTGGAATTACCTGGTCAGCAATGGTGAGGTAATCCACCCTTCCGTTTCCCTTAGGAGGGAGACCTTGCCTGAAACAATGCATTCTTTGCGAATAATTTGCTTTTTCTGCCCACTTTCTGCCTTTAAAAACCTTTCCTTTTCTACAGCTCGGCAGAACTCTTTTCTATTGCTAGGTGCCCAATTCATGAATTATTTAATAAAGCCTATTTGATCTTTAAATTTACTCAGTTGAATTTTTATTATTTAACAGGAGTCATGCAATAAAAATGTCTGAGAAGAGAAATGTAAACAAGCAGGACCCTATGGGGTCTTCTTGGATCAGGGCCCTCCCCACCTCCCACCCAGTGTCCTCTGTTTGCCTCTTGTCTGTAGAAGAACTTTAGCTTCCTAGGCCTTCCCCGAGTTCCAAAGAATAAACTTAATCAGAGAAGTGAGAAAATGCAGAGAGAAAGGAAAACAGTCAAGCAAGACAAAATAATAATAGTTTAGCCATTAAACAAAATCAAGGACCTTTAGTTCCTCCTCAAGGGCTATACTTAATATTCTAAGCCATGTCCCTTGAGCTGTTTTGCAAATACTGAAACCTTCACCAGGTGGAAGAAGTTAACTGTATGCTGCCCACAAGGCAGGTAGACCCCTGACTGGTTGGAACCAGAGGGTTGATGTTGTTGACTATCAGTTACCTCACCACCAACCAATCAGAAGAATGTCCATGAACTGATCATGCAACAAGCCTCCCTCATCCTGTCTCTAAAAACTTTTCCCTAAAAGCCATCGGGGAGTTCGTGTCTCTTAAGCACCAGCTGCCTGGACTTGGCACCCTGCAATAAACGCTGCACTTTCCTTCATCACAGCCCGCTGTCAGTAGACTGGCTTTATTGCGGGCAGGCAAATGGACCCAAGTTAGGTTTGATAACAAAAATATATCTCTTCAAGTTGAAGACCTCTTTTTCAATAAGACATATGTAAAAATGAGACTTAATATGTCTCAATATTTTTAGAAATTTGTTTATGTTGATAATCAGATTGTATGGCATAGAGGTTTCTCCCACTATATACTGAAGGGATCCCAGGGATATGAAGAAACTCTCTCTAATGGTCATCTGTTGGTTTTTGTTTAATAACCCTCCTTGGGGCAGAAACAGACAGTTGCCTATCCTATATCCTCCATTCTTCTTTACTAACAGAACCCTGATTTTGTTGGGAATGGCAACATGCCCGACTAAATACATTTCCCAGTCTCCCTGACAGATGCGGGTGACAACATGATGAGTTTCCTGCCATCGATAGTTAAGCAGAAAGTGTCAGGTGAGACTTTTACCCTTGACTCTCCTTCTTCCTCTTGTGCAGAACATGAGCCTGATGGCAGGAGCTTTAGTAGCTATTTTATGACTATGAGAACAAAGGCCTCACCCAGATGGATAGTAGAGCTGAGGGCAAGGTGGGGCCTGGGTCCCCAGTACTTTGTCGCACACCTGCCTTGAATTGCCTAACTTCAGATTTCTTATCATTTAAAAGAAAAATAACCCCCTAATCAGTGGTTCCCAGCTTGGATTGCCCATTGGACTCATCAGAGGAGATTTAAAAATTATTGCTTCCTGGATCTCACCTCAAAAAATTCTGATGTTATTGATATGGGGTGTAGTCCTAGCATGCAGTTAAACAAAATTTTAAATAAAAGCTTCCAGATGATTCTAGTGTGCAGCAAATGTTGAGAACCACTGCCCTACTTTGTTTAAGCCATTGCTTTTGCAGGTTTTTTGTTTTGTTTTGTTTTTGCTTTCTTTACAAATTCAATAGCCCACAGATACAAGCTTCTTTCACTGCAGAATTGCCTGCCCTTAGCCTCCCAGTGTGTTTCTAGTTAGAATGATAATCCGGAGCTGTTGATGTGGGGCGCACAGGACACTACCTAGAATTGGAACAAAGGGTAGGCGTAGGGGCTAAGCAGGGCCAATAAAACTTTTAGAAGCAAACACGGAATAACTTCATGACCTTGGGACAAAGATTTCTTAAACAAAATATAAAAAGCACTAACCATAAAAGAAATAATCAAAAGGTTTCTCTTTTCATTTTACTTTCATTAGAATTAAAAACTTCTGTTCACCAAAAGATATTAGGAGATTGAAAAGGAAAGCCACATGTGGGAGAAGATATTTGCACTACCGGTATCCAACAAAGGACTGATAACCAGAATATACAATGAACCTCAATCCATCAATAATTAAGAGACAGTCAACCCAATAGCAAAATGGGCAAAAAAAAAAAAGGGCAAAAGACTTGAACAGGCACTTCATGAAATACAATATCCAAATGGCCATAAACATATGAAAAGGTGCTCCATCTCCTTAGTCATTAGGAAAATGCAAAGTAAAACTATAACATGATACCACTCTCTCTCCACTGTATAATTGTGTAAAATGACTAAAATAAGGAAGACTGACAGTATCATATGTTGCTGAAAATATGGAGTAACTGGAAACCTGCACACTGCTGGGGGGAGGGTAATTAATGCCATTACTTTGGAAAACTGTTTGACATTATCCAAAAAAGCTAAGTCTTAAATCTTTTGAAGGGAGGAATGTGAAAGAATTTTTGAACATCTTCTATAACCACCAGAAATCCCCTCTCTTCATCCCCAAATTCTAAATACTAAGAAGGAAGGAAGGAAGGGAGGGAGGGAGGGAGGGAGAAAGAGAGAAAGAAGGAAAGGAAGGAAGGAAGGGAGGGAGGAAGAAAAGAAGGAAGGGATGAAGGAAGAAAAGAGGGAGGGAGGGAGGAGGACAAATTCTGCAACCTTTGACACAAGTCAGAGTTGGAGGGCCAAATAAATTGCACATCCTGTTTATAGTAATGATACATCGCAGAGCTATCTTGGCTGGGAAATGGAAATATCACCCAGTATAAATTATAAAAGGTCTTTAGGACCACATCCCCGACATAAAATGCAATTGCTGTTGTACTTGCTTCTACGGGCAGCACGTGATCTAACTTCACGGTAATAATTGGGACAATTTCATTGCAAGTGGTACAACGTAATTAGAAAAAAATTGAGCAAAAAGGGGGATTTGGGGGACGATTGCTAGGTTACGAGCTGTGGGAGAGTAGGAAAGAAGATGAACCTCGGGAACAGCTGGACCTGAACATCCCCGGGGTGCCCTCTCCCCTTGGCTCTGCATCTATCTCCCCACGTGTGGCCCCTCTTCCTGCTAATGGCACACCTGCCTCTGTCTACAGAGTCCTAGGTTACAATTTCATCCACTGGGAAAACACTCATTCTTTCTCATTTCCAGTTTTAAAATTCCGGAAAGGGAGGGGGATTGGCTCAACATGGGTCAAGACTCCCCCGCTGGCTCACTCAGTTGTGGCCTGGGGGTGGGGCCTGACAAAGGCACTGTGAATGTCCTGCTCTGGCCAGATGCCCAGTGCTGTCCAGTTGTCTATGGCTGGGAGGCAGGTTTTCCTAAGACCTGCTCCTGAGTTATCATGAGGATGGGGTGGGTGTAAGGGGAAGCAATGGCAAGAATGTGGAGCCCCTGATGACTGGGGCATGGCGCACTCACTTTAGGGAAATTTAGACTTTATTATTAAACGCAGGTTATAGGATTGTGTGTTCTGTAGGACCCTTTCTCCAGTGTAGCCTCTCAAGGGACTAGCATTGGAAGAAAATCAGCCACAGCCCCAAACCACTGTACCTTGGAGATGTACCCACAAAGAGCCTGGGATGCCTAAAACAGTAGACTGCCACACTCCATAAGCTATAAACTGAACCTTAGATCATGGGATTGGGGGACTTCCCTGGCGGTCGAGTGGTTAAGACTTCCCCTTCCAATGCAGGGGGTGTGGGTTCAATCCCTGATCGGGGAGCTAAGATCCCACATGCCTCGTGGCCAAAAAAACAAAACATAAAACAGAAGCAATATTGTAACAAATTCAATAAAGACTTTAAAAATGGTCCACATCCAAAAAATAAAAAATAAATAAATCTAAAAAATAATAAATCATGGGATTGGGAAGCTGTGTGTGCCCAGAATACAAAATGTCAAGCATTAAGGCGTCAGAACACGTAGACCATGCAGCGTGCCCTGAAGGAGAACTGAGGAAGTGCTAGACAAAGCCCAGTTACAAAGGGTGGGGCAACAAAAGTTGCCCAATCTGCTAGAGCATGAGAGCACAGCATGCTCAAAGCATAGAGTCCGTTCTCTGAAGACAGTCAATTTGGGAGACCCCAAACACCAAATGTAAGTCATTGTGTTGGCCAAAACAAAACACGGAGGTGAAAGCGTATGCCTGCAAATATAAAGCACAGTCTCTGAACATGGTACCCTCAATCGTGGAGACCAAGCTGCTCCCCAGTTCCCTACAGAGAACTTTGAAATGTCTGTGTTGGTGTTATTAGCTACAGAAATCTAAGTCCCACGGGTTCCAAGACTGGGTGGACAAAACTATTAAAGAACAGCTTCTGTGCATGTACTGGATCTCTGTGAACAGTGGTAAAACTTTGCTCTTGGTATCACGTTTCATCTACCAAGTTGGAGTATTTCACAGGTAGTTGTTCTTCCTGTATGTTCACCAGTAGCTGCATTGTGGCAGAACCCAGTCTCATCCCTGCCATCATCAGGGTTATATGTGCTCCCGGTGTGGCCCCTGAGAGCACAGACACAGTGGACTTCCTGCCCAATGTCTGGGTTTTCACATGGGTAGAAGCTAATGTTGCTTCACCCAGTGTTCCTCAATTCATTTCCTGAAAAGACAGCTGTCTTCTTTCAGTTCCTTAAAAAGTGCTTTAGTACCTTTTACAGTTGTCTTGTAGTTCTCAAAGTTTTGACTTCATCAATAAAGAAATGGTCTGAAAAAAAAAAAAAAGAAATGGTCTGGATCTGCTTCCTATGGACAGTAAGTCAATTTGTGACTTTTCAATGCTACAGAAACAAACAAAAAATAATCAAATAAATTGCCTGTTAGACTCAAAAGAGCCAGTGACGTCTCTGAATTCTATGTAAAGCTTTTGGTTACTTGTGCGGAAACAGCCTCAGTTTCTTCAGGCCCTCGGGGCATGTCATCAAACACAAAGTATTCGGTTAAATGGGGGAGAACAGGAGGAGGCAGTGGGCCCTCATCACAGAACGAGCCCCAGTAAAGGGAAAATGTTCCCAAAGATGGTGGCACATGGAGAGCAGGACGGGGTGAAGGATGCATGGAGATGGGTCGGGCATGCCTTTAACTGCTTAGCACTGCCTTACATGAAAGGAGAGACCTTCTGGGCCCTACCCTGGCATTCCTTCCTTTTTCTCTCCTAAGCTCCTGCCATCTTGGCAATGCCCTGGCCATGCAAGAGATAAAACGTTGTCTTACAGATGAGGGCACGTGGTCAGAAAAGAGCCATTACTACTCCTGTTCACGCTTCCTTTCCTTTCTAGGTGTCTGAAGGCCTTTGAGAAACCAGGAGAAGATGCAAAAAGCAATAACAAAGAAGAAAAAGAAGAATCTGGAACGAATATAAAAGTGGTGAATTGGCATCTAATGTTGAAAGTCATAATTGATATAAATGCTACGCACTATGCAAAGAGTGGTGAGGGGTAAAGGGAACAAAAAAGAATGTGGGAGAAATGTAATGTCCCTTCCCACGAAAGCCTACCATTTATATAGGGAAACAAACAAGATCAGAGATTATAAACAGCCTAGTTGAACTAGACCACTAGAAGTGTTCATTCAGCACCCAAATTTAAAAATCGGGCCGTCCTCGTTAGTATAGTGGTGAGTATCCCCGCCTGTCACGCGAGAGACCGGGGTTCGATTCCCCGACGGGGAGGCAACACGCCCTCTTGGGCTTCCCTGGTGGCGCAGTGGTTAAGAATCTGCCTGCCAATGCAGGGGACACGGGTTCGAGCCCTGGTCTGGGAAGATCCCACATGCCGCGGAGCAACTAGGCCCGTGCGCCACAACTACTGAGCCTGCGCGTCTGGAGCCTGTGCTCCATAACAAGAGAGGCCGCGACGGTGAGAGGCCCGCGCACCGCGATGAAGAGTGGCCCCCGCTCTCCGCAACTGGAGGAAGCCCCCGCACAGAAACGAAGACCCAACACAGCCAAAAATAAATATAAATAAATAAATTAAAAAAAAAAAAAAAAAAAAAAAATCGGGAGATTTCCACATTAAAGTCTGGGAATCTGGCTTTTGTGAAAACTCAGAGGATGCAATAACCCCAGATGTGCATTCTCACGAGGCAACAACCTGCTGGGTCTGCCAGGAGCCACCCCTACGGCTGGGGCAGGTGGTCTTCACTTGGGAACAGTCCCCATCACTCCCTATTGTCTTACTCTTCACCACTGTGACTGCTGGGCCCTATAGCACGTGAATTTTTTATTTCCGACTGGGACATCTGAAACATTAGATGAATGATTAGAGGACGATTCTATCCATGCAACAAAAGGCCACTTATGTTGTAAGTGGATTCCATGCATTCTCATGGAAAGAGGAGCAGCATCAATCAATTCCATAAATTATCTCAAGCTCTTCACTCAGGGGTACTGGGCTGGCTAGTGAATGAATTCATCCCTCTCTGGCATTTGGACAAGGAAGTCTAATTGTAGTGGCGGACCTTGCACCCTGGGCCCGCTTGGAGGAGAGCGGATTTTAGGATGGGGTGTCGACCCTTTACACAGCTGCTCAGCTCCGGGGGCAGAGAAGGCAGTAGGGGTCCTGTCCTGACATCAACCTTCAACATAAGGATGCCGTGGGGGAATCCATGAATAATTCACATCACAACCAGACCAATGCTCAGTGAGCTTCAGTGGCAATGAATTACCTTGTGTCCATTTCCTGTCTGCACGTCAGTCTCTTTCCCCCTGCGTCTGTGGTGAGCTTATGAATGGGTGCATTCTCTCTAATGCCCTTGCTTTCGGAGAGGCAGTCTCAGGATCCCAGCCTGAGTTTCTAGTGTATGACTTGCTATTTACAAACTGTACATCATAAGATTTCTAATAACACATGACTTTAAAAATGCCTCTACTAAAGAGGAATCTGGATGGACATAGAGAAACTGTGGTCCTTTTAGAGTCTCTGGACATTTGTGCATGTGGAAATTAGGAGACTTGGGTGTTCTGGTGAGCAAAAGTGGCGGGGGGTGTGTGTGTGGGGGGGAATGCAAACATTTCGAGAACATTCCCTGGCTTGGGCACTTTACATGTGTTCTTGCTGCTCATATCATAGATGAAGAAACAGGTTCTTCAAACCTGATCCCCTAGAAATAGAATGTGCACCACATTTGCAACTTAAGATTTTTCACAACAAGGACCTACTGTAGAGCACAGGGAACTCTACTCAATATCCTGTAATAACCTATATGGGAAAAGAATCTGAAAAAGAATAGATATATGTATATGTATAAATGAATCACTTTGCTGTACACCTGAAACTGACACAACATTGTAAATCAACTATACTCCAATATAAAATAAAAATTAAATTAAAATTTTTTTCCAGTAGCCATGTTTAAAAAAAGCAAAAATAAGAGTGAAATGAGTTTTGATGACATATTTTATTTCACTCAAAAATCCAAAATAATCATTTAAGTATGTACTCAATATGAAAAATTACGAATGGAATATTTCACTTTATTTTTTCAGACTAACTCTTTGAAGTTCAAGATGGAGCTCACACTTACGGCACCTCTCAGTGTGGACCAGCCACAGAGCAAGTGCTCAAAAGCCACGTGCACAGCAGCACAATACTGTTTTATTCAACAGTACAGCCCTGAGAGGGGGATGCACTAAAAGCTGTATGACCTCGGGCAAATTGTTTAATGTCTCTGGTCTTCTGTTTCCTTATCATAAAATGTGAAGAATAGTAGTTGGACTTTGCTCATCTCGGGCATGTCTGCTCAGTTCCTCCTGGGTTTTATGATAACACATTAGCAGAACACAGGGGTCCCTGTGACACAGGGGCAGGGTAACTGCAGGTGCAGAGAAATGGCAAAATGACTTATGTGGAATAATTACAAGTCATACCTGAAATTCAGGTGACACGGTTTGTTAAAGGCAGTTTTCACAACCATGTGGACTTTGGGTGATGCCTGCTCAGGCCCCATGTGGGGTTTCCAGCAACCTGTCAGGCCTTCACCCAGACAGGAGGATTCTAATGCCACCAGCCACAAGCATTTTCTATGAGACACTGGGGAGATGACAACCTTCTTTAACCTTATCACTATACACTGGTAACTTCTCTAAGATTTGTGTGTTGATATTTGTTGACAATGATTGCTGTGCCAAAACAAGGCACGTGCAAAAATGCTGTATGCAGCTTGTTTGAACAGTTTTTGTTTTATTCAGACCAATTAAGCTGTCTTTTAATATAAGTATTCAAAGAATTGACACTCTTTAGGCAAAATCTTAGCTAAAGAAAGTCAGCTGGAATGAGAATTTTATGGAAAGCAGAATATCTTTGTTAACCAAAGGGGAAGTTTATTCTGATAAAATCAGAAAGCTCAGGTATAGAATAAGATGCAACTTAAAATTATCACAAGAAGAGACAGCACAGAAGTGAGGAGAACTTGCCCTTGGACCAAGCAACCTGCTCTCACGTCTTGATTTTTCCACCCTTTTCACTGTGACTTCTTTCCTTACCTTTAAGATGGGAAAAATATGTACCTTCCAGAGATAAGGGATGGAATTAGATACTTAAAATGATAAATGTCAGATCCCCTTTTTTCTATATCACTGAGACTGGATGGGGTGAAAACAGTTAAGAAAAAAAACAACAGGCAAAGGCTTTTGGTGATTTTGAGTGTTTTTGCCTTTTTTGTAGCTTAATTTCTTTTAATAAAAAGCAATAATTGTTTCTCTGATTAGGAAAGTAATACATTGATTGTTGAATATTTAGAAAATACAGAAACATGTATTTTTAAAATGACCAGTAATTCTACCACCCAGAGATAAATACTGTTAATATTTTTGGTTTTGTGCTAAGCATGGCTACATGCAAACATTTTTCTTTCTTTTTACACAATTGGGATCATATTATTACATTGTGTTATAGCCCAATTTTCACTTGTATGCTTTTATTTTTAAAAGATCCTTCCAAAATTTTGGAATATCTCTTATTTTAAAAATATTGTTCAGGGACTTCCCTGGTGGTCCAGTGGGTAAGACTCCATGTTCCCAATGCAAGGGGCCCGGGTTCGATCCCTGGTCGGGGAACTAGATCCCACATGCCACAATTAAGAAGTCTGCATGCCGCAACTAAGAAGTCCACACGCCACAACTAAAAGTTCCCGCATGCCGCAACTAAGACTCAGCACAACCAAAATAAATAAATAAATATTTTAAAAAATTGTTTAAAAAATAACAATGATTATGTAATATTTTACTATTTGATGTACCATATTTTATTTAGTCCTATTTTGGGGCAAGTAGACTGTTTCCAAGTTTTTCAATATAGAAATTCTACACAATATTCTTGCACACAAATTTTGGTGCACATTTGTTGATGTCTCTAGGATAAATTCCTAGGAGTGGAGTGAGTAATTCTAAGGGTTTTTAAGTGGCCCTGACACATTACTAAATCAACCTTCTGAAAGACTTTAACAACTAACGATGACTCTGCCATTGTGAATGATAATTTTTGTACCATCTGGCCTCAGAACCAAATGATCAACTACATTTGAAAGTAATAGATTGATAATGGATGGGTTGTAGGTACACATGGGAGTTCTATCTATTTTTCTATGAAGCTCTCTATATGATTTTCCAATTTTTTGTAATTGGGATGCAGGGCTACAGAAAATTGGGAGTGGGCCAGATAGTTTCCAGAGAAGAGAACTTCTTTGAGGATGGGAAACACTTGTCAGCCCTGGGATCAAACACAATAAAGTACTAAGAATGAGGAAGGTCCATACAAATGGCAAGATGCTGGGTCAGTTCAAAGTCTGCAAGGGGAACCTACTCTAGACTTGACTTCTGCCCTTGGCAGATGAGACTTCTAGCTGCCTGCCAATTATAATCACCTAGAAACAGAGCAGCTTGGAGAAACAGAAAACCAGGGTGGGGGATGGAAGACAAGGGCACGGGGGCTGGAGGAGCCAGCAGAGGAGCAAGAGGTGGGAAAAGCTGTGAGAAGGAGCGGCTGGGTCTGAGATGCAGCCACACCCACAGCTTGCTGGAGACTAATGACAAACTTTCCACTTTTATTCAACATAGTTTTGGAAGTCCTAGCCACAGCAATCAAAGAAGAAAAAGAAATAAAAGGAATACGTATTGGAAAAGAAGAAGTAAAACTGTCACTGTCTGCAGATGACGTGATACTATACATAGAAAATCCTAAAGACACTACCAGAAAACTACTAGAGCTCATCAATGAATCTGATAAAGTTGCAGGATACAAAATTAATGCACAGAAAGTTGCATTTCTATACGCTAACAAGAAAATATCAGAAAGAAAAATTAAAGAAACAGTCCCATTTACCACTGCATCAAAAAGAATAAAATACCTAGGAATTAACCTAACTAAGTAGACAAAAGACCTGTACCTCAAAAACTGTAAGATGCTGATGAAAGAAATCAAAGACAACACAAGCAGATGGAAAGATATACCATGTTCTTGGAATGGAAGAATCAATGTTGTGAAAATGACTATACTATCCAAGGCAATCGACAGATTCAGTGCAATCCTTATGAAATTACCAATGGCATTTTTCACAAAACAAAAAATTCTTAAAATTTGTATGGAGACACAAAAGACCCCCAATAATCAAAGCAGTCTTGAGAAAGAAAAACAGAGCTGGAGGAATTAGGCTCCTGGAATTCAGACTATACTACAAAGCTACAGTCATAAAAATGGTATGGTACTGGCACAAAAACAGAAATATAGATCAATGGAACAGTATAGAAAGCCCAGAAATAAACCCACGCACCTATGGTCAATTAATCTATGACAAAGGAGGCAAGACTATACAATGGAGGAAAGACTGTCTCTTTAATAAATGGTACTGGGAAAACTGGACAGCTACATGTAAAAAAAAATGAAATTAGAACATTCTTTAATACCATACACAAAAATAAACTCAAAATAAATGTAAGACCAGATCCTATAAAACTCTTAGAGGAAAACATAGGCAGAACACTCTTTGACATAAATCGCAGCAATATCTTTTCCGAGCTGTCTCCTAGAGTAATGGAAATAAAAACAAACAAATGGGACCTAACTAAACTCAAAAGCTTTTACACAGCAAAGGAAACCATAAACAAAATGAAATGACAACCCACAGAAGGGGAGAAAATATTTACAAATGATGCAACCTACAAGGGGTTAGTCTCCAAAATTTACAAACAGCTCATGTAGCTCAATATCAAAAAACAAAACGAACAAACAACCCAATCAAAAAATGGGAAGAAGACCTAAACAGACATTTCTCCAAAGAAGACACACAGATGGCCAAGAGGCACATGAAAAGATACTCAACATCATAAAACTATTAGAGAAATGCAAATCAAAACTACAATGAGATATCACCTCACACCAGTCAGAATGGCCATCATCAAAAAATCTACAAGCAATAAATGCTGGAGAGGGTGTAGAGAAAAGGGAACCCTCCCACACTGTTGGTGGGAATGTAAATTGGTACAGCTACTATGGAGAAGAGTATGCAGGTTCCATAAAAAACTAAAATAGAGCTACCATATGACCCGGCAATCCCACTCCTGGGTAAATACCCGGACAAAACTATAATTCAAAATGATACATGCACCCCAATGTTCACTGGAGCACTGTTTACAATAGCTAAGACATGAAGCAACCTAAATGTACAGTGATAGATGAATGAATAAAGAAGATACGGTACATATATACAATAGAATATTACTCAGCCGTTAAAAAGAATGAAATAATGCCATTGCAGCAACATGGATGGACCTGGAAATTATCATACTAAATGAGTAAATAAGACAGAGAAAGATAAGTATCATGTGATATAGCTTATATGCAAAATCTTAAAAAAATGATATAAATGAACTTATTTACAAAATAGAAACAGACTCACAGACTTAGAGAATGAACTTATGGTTACCGGGGGCAAGGGTTGGGGGAGGGAATAGACTGGGAGTTTGGGATTGACATATACACACTGATATATTTAAAACAGATAACCAACAAGGACCTACTGTACAGCACAGGGAACACTGCTCAATATTCTGTAATAACGTAAATGGGAAAAGAATTTGAAAAAGAATAGATACATGTATATGTATAACTGAATCACTTTGCTGTACACTTGAAACTAACACAACATTGTTAATCAACTATGCTCCAATATAAAATAAAAATTAAAAAAAAAAGGCTTTCCAGAAGGGCCAGGGTTCTCAAGTGGGACACATGAGAGCAGCTCCTGTGGGTTCCTGGAACTGTCAGGAGGATGTCACGGATGTGGGGAGCACCCTGGGGGCAGCGCCACCTATGTTTGGCCTGGACCAGCAGCCTCTACCGCCAACAGCTGCTCTAGGTTATATGAAAATTAGAATTCGGAATACGGTGAAGATAATATGGAAGTAAAGAATTCATTTATATTTATTTAAACTAGAGATATGCACAAAGCACAGGCCCTGGAGATTGAGTACCTTAACAGCTGCTATTGCTTTTAGTAACTTCAGGAGAATTAGTAAGGTAATGAATGATAAGAAACTGGTAAAAATCAGTTTAATCAATTCTTAGAATTGCCACAAAATACCTAAACCTAAAAATCACAGATCCCTCACTGCTTAACCCTCCTGAGGAATAAACATAAAATACTATTCAGTATGGTTTGGGGAATCACAAATCCTGTCAGATTAGTAAAACTTTAACTACTAGTTCTAAGTTTGGTAAATCATGTTCTGTTGGTTACATGATATACTTAAATTTCAACGAGGGTTTAAACTTGTCCCACGTAACAAATCAGAAAACTATGGTCAAAATATCAGTATTAGAAACAAAGAGTATTTTCAAAGGTTGGTCTTAGGCCAGTATATCTTAAATTTTCATCAGTAATGATAAAAGATGGTACATGAATAAATGAATTAAAGAGATGTCCCAGCCTGGGGTTAGAACCCACTAACATTGTAACTGAACATCCAAGACAGGAGAAAGAAGCTTAGCAATCAGTAGTCACAGATATATAGAGAATGAAGCTTGATATCATCGGTTTCCTTTAAAGATAAAGAAGAAATTAAGCAAATACTGAGTGAACGCACAGTAGAGTGAAATATCCCCAAGAACAAGCCATTCTAGAAAGCCAAGTTTCCAGCCGTTGAGACCCCTTTAAGCACTAATTTTGTTTTTTTCTTTTTTCAATGGAAAACTTTCAAAAAGGTATCATTCATTCACATCTCTGCTTTCTTCAAGAAATACGAGTGTAGTTTTTTCTTAATGATTCTGGGTGATCATACATGACCAATTTCAATAAGTACTTATTGAGCATTTCTACTTTGTGCCAAGTACTGGACATTGATATTTAAACCTTTTTTATTTGCTTTAAAACCAGATCTTTTAAAAAAAAAAAAAACAAAAACAAAAACAAAAAACCAGATCTTGAAAACAGTATGCTGAGTGAAAGAAATCAGTTACAAAGGAGCACATATTGTATGATTCCATTTATAAGAAATGCCCACAATTGGCAAATCTGTAAAGACAGAAAGTAGATTGGTGGCTGCCTAAGGCTGGGAAGGAGGGGACGGGGGTGGGAGGGCCGATGGACATGATGGTTAAGGGGTGTGGGTTTCTTTGGGGGGCAATGACAACGTTCTAATGAGTGTGGTGATGGATTCACCACTCTGGGAATATACTAAAAGCCATTGCTTTAAAGTGTACACTTTAAATGGGTAAATTGTGTGGTTATGTGAAGCACATCTCAATAAAGCTGTATTTTTAAAAAACAGGTTGGTGGGACTTCCCTGGCGGCACAGTGGTTAAGAATCTGCCTGCCAGTGCAGGGGACATGGGTTCGATCCCTGGTCAGGGAAGATCCCACATGCTGCAGAGCAACTAAGCCTGTGTGTTACAACTACTGAGCCTGTGCGCCACAACTACTGAAGCCCACACGCTCTAGGGTCCGTGTGCTGCAACTACTGAGCCCGCGTGCTGCAACTACTGAAGCCCACGTGCCTAGAGCCCGTGCTCCGCAACAAGAGAAGCCACCACAATGAGAAGCCCATGCACCACAACAAAGAGCAGCCCCCGCTCGCCACAACTAGAGAAAGCCGGCGTGCAGCAACGAAGACCCAACGCGGCCAAAACTAAAAACATAAAAACCAGGTTGGCAATGTTCTGCGGACATAAAGAGACAACATCTGAACTAGGATGAGGAGGGGTGGGAGGGAGGATGGACAGGGAGTTGGGGGAGGAGCTGGCCATGCTAAGCTCATCTCTGAAGGATCCTTTGCCCCTGAGATCCTGCCCGGCATTATCTCCTGTCTCCTCCCTCCTGTCCCTGTGCCTGCCTGTGATGGTGCCATGGTATCAGTTGCTTCCTATCGGTTCTGGTTCTGGAAACCGCAGAGTTGTTCAAAGCCAGGCTCAGGAGTCAGAAAGACCTGGGTTTAATGATGGGTTGTGACACCATCACTGCGATCTTGGACAAATTCGGTACCCTCTCTAAGCCCCAGTTTCCCCATCAGGAAGACTGGAGTAATATCTACTTCATAGTGTTATTTTGAGGATTAATGAGAGGAAGCTCGGAAGGAATGTGGCTTGCTCAGTGTCTGACTCACAGTCAGTGTCTGGAAGACAATGTTGTGTCTGGGAAGAGGAGAGCAGCAAGTTCTAAGGAAAGTGTCATCACAGAGAACAGTAGAAGGGGGAGAGCAATAAACATTAGTTGGGCATTTACTATGTGCCAAGTGCTTGACATTCAGTATCTCATTTGCTTCTTATAACAATAGCTCTATGTCACAGATGAGAAAACCAAGACCCACACAGATAATCATTATAACAAGACCACTAAACACTCTTACAATGTGCTCAAGTCATGTACTAACTTATCTAATCCTCACTACCTTAGGAGGAAGTGTGATACTGTGTTTATAAGAAGTATATATTTGGTCTTGTCTCTGGGAGCACAGAGCTTCCCACACCCCTTGGAATTAAGTGTTGAGAGTGAAGAAGGTGTCTTTTGTTATGTTAATGAGGTGACTTTCGACCTCACCTAAGGATGGGCTGGATGCAGGAGAACCAACCATATGATTAGATGGTTGGAACTTTTAGTCTCAGCCCCTGACTTTCTGGGAGGGGAGAGGGGCTGGAGGTTGAATCCGTTGCCAATGGCCAATGAGTTAATCAATCATGCCTATGTCATGAGTCTCAAAAAAATCCAAAGGGATGGGTTTGGAGAGCCTCTGGCTTGGTGAACATGTGGAGATGTGGGGAGAACGGCATGCCTGGAGAGGGCACGGGAGCTCTGTACCCCTTCCCCATCCCTTGTCCTACAGCATCTCTTCCATCTGGCTGTTCCTGTTATATCCTTTTGTAACAAATTGCTAAACTAGTAAGTAAAATGTTTCTGAGTTCTGTGATCTGCTCTAGCAAATTGATCGAACCCAAGGAGGGGGTTGTGGGAACCTCCAATCTGTAGCCAATGGGTCAGAAACACAGGCAACAACCTGGCTTGCGACTGGTGTCGGAAGTTGGGGGAGGGGCAGTCTAGTAGGATTGAACCCTTAACCTGTGGAACCTCATGCCATCTCCAGGTAGATAGTGTCAGAACTGAGTTGAATTACAGGACACCCAGCTGCTGTCAGAGCATCCTCTCCACCCCCTCCCACATTGAAATTGGTCACAGAACACTGAAAGAGGTAGTTATCATTATTATCCCATTTTACATATGAGAAACTGAGGCACAGAAAGAGTACCTAACTCACCCAGGGTCACATATATTAAATTGCAGATCTGGGATACAAACAGAAACAACTGATTCCAAAGCCCTTGTCTCTTCCACGTATATGCTGTTCACTAAGAACACAGCCGAGGGTCCTAGTGGTCCCCATACCTAACAGGAAGACAGGCTGCAGAAGGAGCGGTGTATGGGATGCTGGACAAATGGGAAGGACAGGGCCTGGCTTCAGTCAGGGAACTGGCTCTTTTGGGATAACTGGAGGGGCACTGAGAGGCTACATCAGGCTCTTGTGAACCTTCCTACCTGAGAATACAGAGAGTACCACTTTTCAGCTGAAGGCTATTTGTGGTTTTGAGTTTGTCAAAATGGTTCTTAACAGCTGTTAGCCATTGCAAGGCTGCTGGGTGGCTGAATTTCTAATATTTCCTGGCTTTTTTTTTTTTTTTTTCTCACACAGTTTTGATAGCAGAGAAGAGAGGAAGTTCTGGAAAGCCCTGGGCATTCAAGAGAGAACAGGTAGATTCTGAGAATCAGGGGCCTCACCTGCCTCCCCGTTCTGCACCTGAAAGCCCAGGCTGGTCTTAAAGGTCTGCGTGTAGACTACATGGATGAGGGTGAGGACTCTGGTTAGATCTTTGCCTCCTATTCTCCAAGGCGTCTCTGCATGGGCAAAAGCAACAGTCCTTGATCTGCTGCCTCTACTGTTTGGTTAATGCAATGCTGGAGACCTCTAGCATCTGGACCAGGGGCATTTTCTTTGTTAAGAAGGACAGGGGCCGACTGTTCCCAGTGTCCTCAACCAACAACTCAGGCAGTAGGTTAGTACCGGTACCCTCTGTATCCATGAGTTCTGCATCCTTGGATTCAGCCAACCGCGACTCAGGCCCCCTGCACCTTCCTCCTGCTCCTTAAACCATCTGGCTCAGCCCCCACTCCCTTCCCTGCCTCTGGGACTGGCCCATTTGACAAGGCTGTCATAGCCTAAGGATAACCGCATTGAACTGATTTTACTTTTGGGTGGAGGAGTCCAGTGGAGTATATTTTAAAATGCTTTTTCATGGCTGATACAACTAGATGACTCCAACTATCATATTCAGAACCTTTCCTGAGGTGTGTTTTCTCCAGACTGGGGTTTAGTTTGTTGGGGTTCAATGTCCCTGCAAACTGTCCCTTCCTGGCTGCAGGAAGAAACTCCCACAGGACATAACTGTTAGAGCTTTTCCTGTGCACCTTCCTGCCACAAATGTGTAATATTTAAAAAAAAAATCACGATACTTACTCTTGTGAAGAGAGTACCTCCGTCAATTCCAGCCCAGGTTGGGGAGTAGTTCTCAAGCCCCTCTCCCCCAATCCACCGCAGGCATCTCCAGGTCCCCTGCTGCAAGAAGAGACCCCAACCCCTTTAATTAGGGTGCGGTGGTCCAGGGTCAGGAAACAGCTGGCGTGGCCTGAGGGGCACCCAGCAGTGCATGACATTTGACTCTTTAATCATAGGGTCAAATTCAAAGCAATTGCAGGGAAGACCAGTGTCCACCTGGGTTTGGGGACCGCTGTGGTAAGGATGCCCTCGGGGAACAGGGCAAGGTGCCAGGCATGGCTGTGGATGGGTGGGAACAGGACGGAAGTGCTGCTGTGCTCCCCCCAATCTGGTCTCTGCTCAAAGACAGCTGGGGACACGGGTTCGAGCCCTGGTCTGGGAGGATCCCACATGCCGCGGAGCAACTGGGCCCGTGAGCCACGACTACTGAGCCTGCACGTCTGGAGCCTGTGCTCCGCAACGAGAGAGGCCGCGATAGTGAGAGGCCCGCGCACCGCGATGAAGAGTGGCCCCCGCTTGCCACAACTAGAGAAAGGCCTCGCACAGAAACAAAGATCCAACACAGCCATAAATAAATAAAAGAAAAGAAAATTCAAAAAAAAAAAAAAAAAAGACAGCTGATGAGGTTCTTGACTTGTTTCTCATCCCCTGGGCTGGGTCACTGCCACAATCAGGTAATATATTAAGCTGTTCATAGTTTTTACACTTTAAGAGCCCCCAAAGCACAGCGGCCCAGATCATGCTTTAAAAGGGAGAAAGGAGAGAGATCAAGAGTGAGCCTGGGTGGGAAGCAGAGTTGGGTGGCAGACGCTTAGGAGGACACCAAACACGGCAGAAGGAACGGGGCACAGATAGTGTGTTAGCCTGCCCAGGCTGCCATCACAAAGGCCACAGACAGGGTGGCTTAAACAACCGAAATTAATTTTCTCACAAAACTGGAGGCTAGATGTCCAAGATCAAGGTGTCTGCAGGTTTGCTTTCTTCTGAGGCCTCGCTCCTTGGCTAGCAGAGGACTTCTGTCTGTGTTGTTCCCTAATCTCCTCTTCTTAGAAGGACACCAATCATATTGGATTAGGGCCTACCCTCAATGACCTCATTTAACCTTAATTACTTCTTTACAGACCTCACCTCCAAATACAGTCACATTCTGAGGTACTGGGGGTTAGGACTTCAACACATGAATTTTGGTGGGGGACATAATTCAGCCCACAATTCAGAGGGTGAGGGGGACAAACACCAAACAGCCTCCTTCTCAAGCTTGTGGAGAACATCAGGGTCACAGGTCCCTGCCAGGAATTCACACAGAGGTGGGCTCATCATTTCACCCAAGACCATGTCCTAGGCCTGGAGAGGGGGGCCCGGCCTGGGGTGCCCTCCAGAGCAGGGTAGCAACCGTGGGCTCATTGGCTGGCCCACCCCAGGAGACCCAGCTGCCTGCACTAGGTTCAGCTTTGTCTGAGCAGGAAACCCAGGAGGCCCTCCCCTGTTCCACAGTTACGAAACACGCCTAGGGGAGAACCGAACGCTATGCTAGTTTAACAGTTGTTAATAATTGATAACACTTGTTCTTCAAGGATTGCTTTTCCACGGTGCTCGGAGGCTCGAGAATTCGAGAGAATAAAATTGTAGCATTAAGATAAAACTGGGTCAAGAGCTTTTCTGCCTCTGTTTTTTTTTTTTTTTTTTTTTTTTTTTTAAGGATTTTCTTTTATTTATTTATTTATTTATTTATTTATTTGTTTATTATTTTTGTCTGTATTGGGTCTTCGGTTCGTGCGAGGGCTTTCTCCAGTTGCGGCAAGCGGGGGCCACTCTTCATCGCGGTGCGGGGACCGCTCTTCATCGCGGTGCGCGGGCCTTTCTCTATCGCGGCCCCTCCCGTTGCGGGGCACAGGCTCCAGACGCGCAGGCTCAGCAATTGTGGCTCACGGGCCCAGTTGCTCCGTGGCATGTGGGATCTTCCCAGACCAGGGCTCGAACCCGTGTCCCCTGCATTAGCAGGCAGATTCTCAACCACTGCGCCACCAGGGAAGCCCTCTGCCTCTGTTTTAAATGTTTCTATGTATAAAATATTCATTTTAAGTTATAAACTAATAAACAAAGATGTCCCTGTAGGCTCCCATGTGTGAAAATCTAATGTGATCATGTAAATCAAGAAAAAGTAGTAAACAAATTATAAGAAAGTGATCATCTGGTACACAGTGAATAAATTATTAGAGTAATAGGTCAACACGAAGAATGTGAACGGGACAGGAAGGAGAAGGGGCTGGCGTCCAGCACTCGCTCTGTCTCCTGAGGTGACGTGTGACCACATGTCCATTGGACAGCTGTGATTTGCAACGGCTGGGCTAGTCTCACCCAAACCGCAGAGCTGTGTTCCACATGTGGCCCTCACACACCTTCCTGCCCTTCCCGTCTTTTAAAGCAATTCTGTGAAGAAAAAAAGGTAAAACGCAAATGCTTTTTTTTTTTGGCTACGCCTCATGCGGGATCTTAGTTCCCTGCCCAGGGATCAAACCCTTCTCCCCTGCATTGGGAGGGCAGAGTCTTAACCACTGGACTGCCAGGGAAGTCTCAAAATGCAAATGCTTTTAGTGCTTAGGTCTGCCCAGCCTTTCCCACTTGGAAGCTCTGGTGCTGGTAGATACCCGCAGTCTCTCACCTCTGCTGCTATTCTCTCTGAGTCCCTAAATACCCTCAGGGTTTGTCCTAGGGCTTCTGCCCTTCTCTGTCTATACCCCTCTCCTAGGTGGTTTCTTCCATTCTCATAGCCTTAAGCGATCTCCGTGCTGACAATTCCCAATGTGTATCTCAAGCCAAGACCCTCCTCCGAGCTCTGGACTCACACATCTGTCTCCTCGACGTCTCCACCTCCTAAAGCTCAGGCTTCCCAGACTCATCCCCTCCCTTCTCTGCTCCTCCTTCTGTCTCAGTAAATGGTGAGACCGCCACTCACTTGTTCAACACAAGACCCCAAGAGGCATCCCGATTCCTCCCTTTCCCTCGCCCGCATATCCAGTCTAGTCGGGAGTCCTTTCAGCTCTACCTTCAGAATCCCCCCTGGAGTCCGTCTACTTCATCCACCTGCTCAGTCACCACCAGGGTCCAGCCATCATCGTCTCTGGATGACAGCTGTACCATGGCCTCCCTATAGGTCACCCCACTGTCACTTTGCCAACCCAACCAGCAGCTGCAGTGATTTAGAAACAAAAATTAGATCATGGAATGCCACTTCCACCCCTAGTTTGCACAAAATCCTTCACTGGGTTTTCCTGCTGCCTTTGAATAACATCCAAGCTTCTTATTTGTACCCCAAGGCCCTGACGGAGCGTGCCCCATCAGGGGCATGAAACTTTCTTCCCTCTCTCAGGACTTTTTGGCCAGACCGGCCTCTACGGGTTCCCTAGGACTCTACTACTATCAGTGAAATCTCCAGATCAGCAGCCTCAGCGTTACCCGGAGCTGGTTAGAAATCTCAAGCCCCACTCCAGATGTACTGAATCAGAATCAAGAGTTCTACAAGACCCCCAGGTGATTTGTCTACAAATTGAAGTTTGAGAAGCACTGCTCACAAACACAACAAACTCTTTCCACCTCAGGGCCTTTTCACACACTGATCTTCATCCTGGCTCATCAAATGGCTGGTTCCTAGAATATCTCTGGAAATGGATGCAACAAATCATAGCTGCTTCTGGAGAGAGAAGGGATCTGGCATTGGGGATGGGAGGGACAGTTACTTTTTATTATATACTCCTATTCACCTTCAGTCTGAGACAGGCTGGGATCCTTTACTGAAGTGCTTTCCCCTGGACAAACTCTCATCTCCTCCAGCAACAGAATACAAAGAAACTATAAGAGACTAAAAACAACAGCATGCATGTGCAGTCAGGGCAATTATGAACAATAAGATAGAAAAAGGTCACAAACCAACTGCCACTTCTGAGGTGTCAGGAGCAAAAGCAGGGTCCTGCCCCAGCACCCTGCACACAGCACCACCAAGGGGGTGGGCAGACCACCTAAGCCCCACCCCTCTGGCCTGACCCACTGATCCACTCCTACCCTCACCCCACTTAAGGGACCAGCTTGCCCCACCTCAAGGAGAGAGCAAGGGCACCTGTTACTTGTTTTCGCTCCCTCGTGCTGCAGCACGAGCCCCAGTGAAGTCTTGCCTGAATTCCTCGTGGGGCCGCTTATCAATTTCCATTGATTAAAGAGTCCAAGAACCCTGGATGGTAACAAAACAAACAAGAATGCCATTTGAGGGCTTCCTTGGTGGCGCAGTGGTTGGGAGTCCACCTGCCAATGCAGGGGACACGGGTTCGAGCCCTGGTCCGGGAGGATCCCACATACCGCGGAGCAGCTAGGCTCCTGCGCCACAGCTGCTGAGCCTGCCCTCTAGAGCCCGTGAGCCACAACTACTGAGCCCACGTGCCACAACTGCTGAAGTCCGCGCGCCTGGAGCCCGTGCTCTGCAACAAGAGAGGCCACAGCAATGAGGGGCCCGTGCACTGCAACGGGGGGTAGCCCTCGCTCGCCGCAACTAGAGAAAGCCCATGCGCAGCAAGGAAGACCCAACAGAGCCAAAAATAAATAAATAGAATAAATAAATTAAAAAAAAAAAAAGAACGCCATTTGAATGGCTTTCAGTTCTGTTGATGCCATCACCCCATGAAAAGTAAACCCCCATGACCTGGTGTCACAGCCTCCTTCTATTTCCTCGAGTGTTCACCACAATCCTGTAATTGTTATGTTTCTTCCTTTGGTGCTTGTCTTCCTCACCAGAACGCAGGAGGATGAGGACCGGGTCCATCTCCATCACCACTGTGTGCCCACTGTCTGCCGCTCAGGGCCTGCACGCGCTCAGCTCTCAGATGCTTTGAAAATGGGCCGCTCTGAACGCTCCCATGCAAATCCGTCTCCCCTCCCCTTCCGCCACTCCCAGGCTTTGTGCTTCCGCACCTTCTCGGCTGCTCCTATTTCACCTGTCCTGAGGGCCTTGCGTCCACCTGCTCTGCTCTCTGCCTCTCCGCGCTGCATCTTCTAGCCGAGCTGGTTTGCATCCATGGTGCTGGGCTTCTGTCCTCTTCAGCTTCTTCACACAAGCAGCTGACTTCACCACCAGTGAACAGAGAAAAATGGAAGTCGTCAAGAAAAGAAGGCCTCATTTTCCTACCAAGAATCCCACAGGCTTCCCTGGTGGCGCAGTGGTTGAGAATCTGCCTGCCGATGCAGGGGACACGGGTTCGAGCCCTGGTCTGGGAGGATCCCGCATGCCGCGGAGCAACTAGGCCCGCGAGCCACAACTACTGAGCCTGCGCGTCTGGAGCCTGTGCTCCGCAACAAGAGAGGCCGCGACAGTGAGAAGCCCACGCGCCGCGATGAAGAGTGGCCCCCGCTCGCTGCAAGTAGAGAAAGCCCTCGCACAGAAATGAAGACCCAACACAGCCCCCCCCCAAAAAAAGAATCCCACAAACCCACCTGCGCTTGCTGTCTTTTCCTCCTTCTTGTATGCTAAGACGACAACATTAACCTCTCTCTTGATAAGTGTGCTGTTCTCACTCGTGGTGAACTGGAAAATGTCTAACAACTGGCTCTCTGGGGGTATCAGAAGCTCTGATGTGTAGAGTTCCCTGATTTCTGTGGCGTCAATACTCCCATCATGGCCAATTTCAAGCTCCCAACTCGCTATCTCTAAACGCAGAGACGGAAGAGATTCACAGAAGTGCATCATCCATGTTATTCTCACCATATGGATACAGTGAATGTAAGCAACCCCAAGAGAATAGCTGTTAGTCAAATGTACTAAAATATCAATAGTTAGGAAGGAATGAATATTGAGCATGTACTACCTTTGTTATTAATATCATCTATTTAACTGTAAGTTTCCATAATTCAATTTTTAACGCTGGCTATGGCTTGCAAAATTCCTGAAACTTTAACACTCAGCTCTCCTGTTGCCAGTCACTCGCACTGCTCACTTTTCTGGTTCTCTAACCACCACAGCCTGGCTCTGTTACTTATATTTACCAGTTTATCATGAAGGATACAACTCAGGGACAGCCAGATGGAAGAGATGCATTTCCCCTCCTCATTGCCGACGTCCGTCTTCCCTTCCTGGGTCCCCAGGGGCGTCAGATTCTCGGGGCCCCTACTCGTCCAGCTTCATGGTGCTGCAAGCCTGGACTTCCTCCTGCCCTCTGCCCACCCGGTCCTGCTCACCCTCCTTTCCCCAGGTCCCCTCCTCTGTGCATCCCTCAGTGGCTCTGGCCTCCGCCTCTTCTCCCTGGGGCCCTGTCCGGGTGATCCAGCACTGTCACGGCTCCACTATCACCTTGTACGTGTGAATGACATGTATTCTCCATCTGTAATCCGCTCTCCTGGACCTCTGCCCACAGCGGGTGATCTCGATGTACTCATGGCACTGAGACAATCCCTTGTCTCTACTCTTACTGGCCCCCAGTCCATTCTCCACTTCCATCCAGAAACCCAGCTCTCTAAAGCGCAAGTTTTAAACACTGATTGGAACCCTTCAGGGAGGCTTCTGAAGTGGTCCAGTGAGACCAAGCTGGGACCAGCCCGGGGAGAGTGGAGGTGCACAGAACTGAAAGCATTCACAGGCGATTGTGGAACTGGAATCTTTAGAGTGTTTGACAGATGTGGAAGGCGGGAAAAGGGAGGGGGCAGGGACAATTCACAGGTGATGGGCTGAGGCAGCCAGGTGCAGAGGTACCATTAGTTGAAATAGGGACTCTGAATGGTTTCTACTCACCGCACCTCTGACACCAAATGTGAGAGTTTTTTCCTCACATCAACCTATTCTCTAACTTTCTGGACACCATCTGGGCGTCCTAAAATTCAATTCGATTCCATCACTGTCTACCTGGAGTTAGAGTCAGAGCCCTCAAGTTCAGGACTTAATCCCACAAAACTGTCTCCACGTCAGATGCCAGTTACAAGTCTCAGGCCTCCTGTGCCTCTGACTGACTAGCTATCAATTGGGGTTTCCCACGACCTCCTCCTCAGGATCAATATTTGTGCTAGAATGGCTCACAGAACTCAGGAAAACAGGTTACTAATATTTTCCAGTTTCCCATGAAGGATACAACTCATTAACAGGAGACAGAAGAGATGCACGGGGTGGGAGGCGGTATGGGGAGGGGTGCACAGATCTTCCAAGCCTTCTCCGGGAGCCCCACCCTTCCAACACCTTGATGTGTTCACCAACCCAGAAGCCTCCAGAACCCGTTGTTAGGGTTTTTATGGAGGGTCTGTGGTTGATTAAATCATGGGCTATTGGTGACTGAACTCAGTCTCCACCCCCTCCCCTCCCTGGCAGTGTAGGGGTGCGGCTGAAAGCACCAGTCTTGAATCTCAAGGTTCATTCTTCTGGTAACCAGCCCCCAGCCTCCAAGAGTCACTTTATTAGCATGAACTCAGGTACCTTTGGGCCAGGGCTTATTATGAATAACAAAAGCTGCTCCTCTCACCTCTGTCAGGAACTTGCAAGGGTTTTAGCAGCTCCTGTGCCAGGAACATGACAGAGACCAAATAGATGTATTTCCTATTGTATCACAGTATTTCAGGGACTATGGGAAGAAGAGCAGACTTGTGGCCGGGATGCTGTCTAGAGCTGCAGGTGTCTACTGGGCTTCTGGAGACCCTGGAGAGGCAGATGGGGTCCGCGCAGAGGTCTGGAATGCAGGTATAACATTGTCAGCGTGTGGGTGATGGTCGCGTCACATAGAATAAAACAAAAGGTTTCCAGTGATTTTTCATGGATTTGAGAATCGACTCTAAATTCGTGAAGTTTCTCTCCCACGGTGCCCCTCCCCCCCCCCCAGCTCACTCCCACCCAGGGCCTGGGTCTCAATGCAGGCAGCAGAGGCCTGGCATCGCTCCCTCTGCCCTCCCCTGAGCCTCTCCTGCCTGCCCCGCGGGGTCCTCTGTCTCTCAGAGCAGTTGTCATATTGAGTCACCGCACAGGTGGCCACGCTGCCTCTGCCACGGTACCTGACTTTCTCCTCTGTGTGTCTCCCAAGGCATATCCGGTACCCGGCTCCTGGTGGTTGATCAGTAAATATTTGTCAAAAGACATTAGAAATGAGCTTTCTGAGGCTTGGAATGAAAATCCCAGTGTTGGGCTTCCCTGGTGGCACAGTGGTTGAGAATCTGCCTGCCAATACAGGGGACACGGGTTCGAGTCCTGGCCCGGGAAGATCCCACATGCCGCGGAGCAACTAAGCCCGTGTGCCACAACTACTGAGCCCTAGTGCCACAACTGCTGAAGCCCACGCGCCTAGAGCCCGTGCTCTGCAACAAGAGAAGCCACTGCAATGAGAAGCCCGCGCACCGCAACGAAGAGTAGCCCCCTCTCACCGCAACTAGAGAAAGCCCGTGCACAGCAACGAAGACCCAACGCAGCTAAAAATAAATAAATAAATTTAAAAATTAAAAAAAAAAAAAAAAAGAAAATCCCAGTGTTGCTGGTGTTGGAAGCGTCTGGTCCCCGGAACCCCAGTCTCTCCTGGATGCTGTGAACTCAGGGAGACGTGAGGACGTTCAGGGATGCCAGGCTCCCCGGGACGCCAGGAACACGTGCCTGCTTGTTCCCTCGGAGTCAGCCTCCCCGTTTCTGGCCACATTTCAAACGTGTCCTAAAAGCCCGACCCCTCGGCGAGAACTTCCCCAGCCCCACCCTGGGTAAATACACAGCCGCCACCGCCCCACACTTGCGGACACTCTCCCGGGATTGTCTTTGGAGCACGGGCTCTACTTTAGTATTATTTTTATACTGTGCATCCGTTTACGGCTTGGTGACATACAGTGAAGTGCTGACCCGCCTCTTCACGGGAGTGTCGTAGCTCTCGGACTGTGAACTGCTCTGGCAGGGAGGCGAGGAAGTGACTTTGGGATTTAGCTGCTGGCCTGGGGCCTTCTGGCGTAACTCAAGGATTCCCTCGGGGGAGTTACAACCCTGGCGACAGGAAAGAACGTCCCTTCATTACAGATTTACAATCGAGGGCCGTGCTAAGTGCCGAGCAGAACAGAACTTGTCACATCCCCAGAACCAAGTATCAGCTATTCAAATCAGGTAGGAGATGTCAGTCCGTCCCTGCGCTCGATCAAGATGGATTCCTCGCTCACTGTCAAAGTGCCTGCAGAGGACCCTGGGACGACAATGGCCTTGAGAAGCCAGGAAGGTCCAGGTACCCTGCCTGCCCTCCCGCCCCACCCTGGGCCCACCCTGGGCAGTCCCCTGCAGGCGGCCCTCTGGCAAAGGAGGAAGCAGTCCTGGCCTAGTCCCCAGAAGGCTGGCTCTCGGAGCAACACTGCAGGGCTGTGGTTTAGCGGTAATGAAGGTGTAGGACAGGAGAAGGCCCAGGACCATGTGTATTTTACAGACTTGGCTCACTTCAGAGGCCCCGAGATACAATCTGGGAGAATGACGGTCAGCTGTCCATGTTGGGAGGGAAGGGGCCAGTCCTGATCCCCTCCCCCTCCCAAGCCCTCTCCTCTGAGCAGGAGGCAAACCCCAAACAGCCCTGGGTGAGCACTTACCCTTCTCAGAGCTGTCTGCGAACCAGAGGCAATTCCTGGGTCAAATTAAACACACCGCCTTGCTCCGGCCTCTGGTTTGACAGCCGAGGTCACAGTCACATCCTCTCCGGGCCCACACGGCTCCACCCACAGGTCTGAAGCGTGGCTGACCTCACCCCTCAGGGAACACACCTTGTCCGCCAGCCTTCACCAACCTGTTCTGAAGTGGGGGGCATGATCACTGGTGCACTATCTGTCTGGGCAACCCCCTCGTGGTGTCATTCCAAAATAAAACGTGTGTGGACGCACAAGACAGTTATTGCCCTTGGAATATACCATTGGAAATCGCTGTTAGGGGGTGTATTAGAGTTTCTCCACCTGTGCTCCGCAACAAGAGAGGCCGCGATAGTGAGAGGCCCGTGCACCGCGATGAAGAGTGGCCCCCGCTCGCCGCAACTAGAGAAAGCCCTCGCACAGAAACGAAGACCCAACAAAGCCAAAAATAAATATAAAGAAAACAAACAAAAAACTATTTAGAGTTTCTCCAGAGAAACAAAACCAATAGGATTGACTGATTGAGTGACTGATTGATTAAAAGGAACTGGCTCCTATGATTACAGAGGCTGAGAAGGCCCCCAGCCTGCTGTCTACCAGCTGGAGATTCAGAAAGGCTGGCGTGTAGTTAGAAGGCCTAAGACTGGAGAGCGACGGGGTCGCTTCCAATCGGAGTCTGCAGGCCTGAGAGCAGGAGTACCGAGGCCAGCACAGCCAGATCCCAGCTCAGGAGGCGGGCAGGGAGGCCAAATCAACCCTCCCTCTGCCATTCTGTCCCTGTTCAGGCCTCCACAGACTGGATGCTGCCCACACTGGGGGGGGGAGGGGCAGCTGCTTTACTTAATCCACCAACTCAGATTCGAATCTCTTCTGGAAACATCTTCATAGACATGCCCACACGGAACCAGGCATCCCATGATCCAATCAAACTGACACGTCATGGTGTTTTTTTCTCCCTCAAAGTGGCTGAAATAAAGGTTAGGCCGTGTCCATTTCACACTGTTATGAAATCCAAACTAGTGAACATGCACACGGGCATTTCTGAAGCCGATTTCCCAGCCTGGCATATCCCTATGGCAGTACCCAGAGCTGCTTTTCATACCACCGGCCCAAAGGGTCATAAAAGTGCAAGCTGAGCAGTGACAGTTTGCAGCTGCTATTTAAGTGGTGCATTATAGGAAAAAAAAATGCCCTTTGGTTTCTTTCTTATTTTAAGTAACATTCTCAGCAGCCTGTTTTATGTTTCGTGGGCAGGGGATGTATCAATAAATATTGTGAAAAACACATTTGTATACCTTCCAAGGCCTCAATCATCATGGCAGTTATCAAAGGCCCCAAAAGGCATCAGCACTAAATCAAGTGGCTTCAGAAATGCAGTAAGAAGTCTGTAGTCGAGTCTTTCCAGAAGAAATGTGAACTACAAATCAATTGGCCTCAACCAATTCATTTATTTAATTTATCCTTTGACTTTATGAAGGGATCCAATTAATTTAAAGATGCTTCATTAGATCTGGCTGCTCTGGATTTTTTTCACTGAGAACATTAAGTTCCTGGAACCAACGACTCACACATCTTATATTTCTGTGCATCCTGTCCAGCCCCTTGAACCCAGTTTTCTCCAACTCAGAAGGTCAAGGGATTAACCCCTTCAGCACCTTAGAAGGGACACTTACTCAGTGCCACTTAGGCTGTTGACCTCATGTGTAGCTTTCCAGGCTGATAAAATGATCAATGATAACAATATACAGGGAGGAAGGAGAAACCAGTTCTGCCTAATGGACTAATAATATTCTTTCAAACACTCCTAGGAAATGAAGAATCACTTGCTCTTTGGAGAAGGGGAAACCCAGGTTAAAATTCTGTCTTGGAAACCTTTCCAAACTAGCAAACCTCTTTTTTAGAAGTACTCTTTCTTCTATTCAGGCAATGGAAAAATATTTCTGTTTTATGAGATTATCCATATTGTCTATTTGTAGGAATTACTTGGTTTAAAATTTTGCCAAAGGTAAATCCACCTTGTGTATTTCATCCAGTGGACAAATGTACCTTCCAGCTTCAGGTTTTCTAGGTTGCCTCCTTCCCACAATTCCACTGAGAATACTGTAAGATGGAGTCAAAAATAGAATAATTCCACAAGCGAGCTGACAGCAGCAGTGCCAGCAGCAGATCAGATTCTGATATACTTCTGGAAGGTGGAAAGTGGATGCAATGACATTGCTGAATTACCTACAGCAGCGTGAGCCACAGCTCAGAAGACGCAGAAGAGAAAACGGCCTGGAAGCAGAGCCCTTATCTTGGCTCCCAGAGACTTCTAGGTTCAGATTTCACAGGCACAAACCACACTGGTGGAAGGAGGGGTTGAAATTAGGCTGATTCTACAAAGGTCTCTGAAGAACTGCAGCCCCACTGGGCAGTTCCGTCACAGTGCCAACTCCGAATATTATTCCTGCTAAATCAGGAGAGCTGCCCTCTAAGAATTGCATGGTGGGGTGGGTGGGTTAGGGTTAGGCCCCAGTGTGGATGTTGGTGCCCCACCCCAGAGGAAAGTCCTCCTTATCTGAGCTTTCTGCAGGTGAGAGGGACTAAACATCTGTTTCCTGCCCGTGCACCCTAAAATTGAACCTACCAGTTGAACTTCCCTGTCCAGGAACTTCCCTGTCCAGGAACCTACCAGTTGAACTTCCACGTCCAGACCTACCAGTTGGTCTATCTGTTCTGGAAGGGGAGTTTGGGGAGAAAAGGGTTATACAAGTACAGAGGTACCCACAACACACTTCCCAGATCAACCAGTCTGGCTTTCATCCATAAATACAAATGGACAACCAAGATAGCCTTGAGGAAAACCAACAGCTTCAAAGAAAAGAACCAAGATAAGTAAACCGAGGATGGTTTCCAGGGGAAGGAGAGAGAATTCAGGAAATGGAAGTCATAACATAGATCAATGGAACAGAATAGAGAGCCCAGAAATAAACTCATGCACTTACGGTCAATTAATCTACGACAAAGGTGGCAAGACTATGCAATGCAGAAAAGACAGTCTCTTCAATAAGTGGTGCTGGGAAAACTGGACAGCAACACGTAAAAGAATGAAATTAGAACATTCTCTAACACCATATATTGGGTTGGCCAAAAAGTGCCTTCGGATTTTAAGAAAAAATAAAAGACACATTTTTCATTTTCACCAAGAACTTTATTGAACAATGTATTCAGCCTTTTGTTCCACTACCTTCTGCCATTTTTCAGGCAACTTCATAATTCCATCTTCCCAAAACTTTTAATCTTTTTGAGCAAAGAACTGTTCCAGGTGCCTTTTACAGTCTTCCAGGGAATTGAAATTTTTTCAATTAAGAGAATTTTGTAAAGATGGAAATAAGGAAATCTGAAGGTGCAGTGTCTGGTGAATATGGCGGATGAATCAGAACTTCCCAGCCAACCTGTAACAGTTTTTGCCTGGTCATCAAAGAAACGTGCGGTCTTGCGTTATCCTGATGGAAGATTATGCATTTTCTGTTGACTAATTCCAGACACTTTTCATGGAGTGCTGCTTTCAGTTGGTCTATTTGGGAGCAGTACTTGTTGGAATTAATCATTTGGTTTTCCGGAAGGAGTTCATAATACAGGACTCCCTTCCAATTCCACCATATACACAACTTCATCTTTGGATGAAGACTAGCCCTTGGTGTGGTTGGTGGTCATTCATTTCACTTGCCCCACCATCTCTTCCATTCCACATTATTGTACAGTATCCACTTTTCATCGCCCGTCACAATTTGTTTTAAAAACGGAACGTTTTCATTACGTTTAAGCAGAAAACTGCATGCGGAAATAAGGTCAAGAAGGTTTTTTTTGTTTAACTTATGTGGTACCCAAACATCAAAGTAATTCAAATATCCAAGCAGGTGCAAATGATTTTCAACACTTGATTTGGATATTTTGAGTATATCCACTATCTCCCACATGGAATAATGTTGATTGTTCTCAATTAATGTCTCGATTTGATCCCTATCAACTTCAGCTGGTCTACCCGACTGTGGAGCATTGTCCAGCGAGAAATGTCCAGCACAAAACTTCGCAAACCACTTTTCATATGTTTGATCAGTCATAGCTCCTTCTCCATACACTGCACAAATCTTTTTTTGTGTTTCAGTTGCGTTTTTACCTTTCTTGAAATAATAAAGCATAATATGCCAAAAATGTTGCTTTTTTTCTTCCATCTTCAATATTAAAATGGCCACACAAAAATTCACCAATTTTGGTAAGTTTTTTTTTTTAAATGCACACTGATCTGACAGCTATTACATACCATCTAACAAAATTGTTTCGAATGAAGTTAAAGACAACTAAGTGCTACTAGAGCCATCTCACGGAAAAAAACAAATGAAACTTTTGGTCAACCCAATACAAAAATAAACTTAAAATGGATTAAAGACCTAAATGTAAGACCAGAAACCACAAAACTCCTAGAGGAAAACATAGGCAGAACACTCTTTGATATAAATCACAGCAATACTTTTTTCATCTGTCTCCTAAAGGAAATAAAATTTAAAAAAACCAAATGAGACCTAATTAAACTTGAAAGCTTTTGCACAGCAAAGGAAATCATCCACAAAAGAAAAAGACAACCTATTGTTGAGAAACAATATTTGCAAATGATATAACCAATAAGGGATTAATATCCAACATATATAAACAGCTCATAAAACTCAACATCAAAAACATAAACAACCCAATTAAAAAATAGGCAGAAGAACTGAATAGACATTCTTCCAAAGAGTAAATGCAGATGGCCAACAGGCACATGAAAAGATGCTCAACATCACTAATCATCAGGGAAATGCAAATCAAAATCATAATGAGCTATCACCTCACACCTGTCAGAATGGCTTTCATCAAAAAGGATACGAATAACAAATGTTGGTGAGGATGTGGAGAAAAGGGAACACTTGTACACTGTTGGTGGGAATGTAAATTGGTGCAGCCACTGTGGAAAACAAAAATAACAAAAAAATAGAACTACCATATGATCCGGCAATTCCACTCCTGGGTATATATCTGAAGAAAATGAAAACACTGATTTGAAAAGATATATGCATCCCAATGTTCATGGCTCCATTATTTACAATAACCAAGATATGGAAGCAACCTGAGTGTCCATCAAAAGATGAATGGATACAAAAGATGTGACATATATGATACACACACACACACACACACACACACACGTACACACGTACAATGGAATACTACTCAGCCATAAAAAAAGTATGAAAATTTGTCCTTTGTAGCAACATGGATGGACTTGGAGGGCATTATGCTAAGTGAAGTAAGTCATACAGGGAAAGACAAATACTGTATGGTATCACTTATATGTGGAATCTAAAAAATACAACAAACTAGTGAATATAATGAAAAAGAAGCAGACTCACAGACACAGAGAACAAGCTAGTGGTTGTCAGTGGGGAGAGGAGAGGGGGGAGGAGCAATATAGGGGTAGGGGATTAAAAGGTACAAGCTACTGTGTATAAAATAAGCTACAAGGATAGGACTTCCCTGGTGGCACAGTGGTTAAGAATCCGCCTGCCAATGCAGGGGATACAGGTTCAAGCCCTGGTCCAGGGAGATCCCACATGCCACAGAGCAACTAAGCCCATGTGCCACAACTACTGAGCCCGTGTGCCACAACTACTGAGCCTGTGCTCTAGAGCCCAAGTGCCACAACTACTGAGCCCACGTGCCACAACTACTGAAGCCCACGTGCCTAGAGCCAGTGCTCTGCAACAAGAGAAGCCACCACAATGAGAAGCCCGCGCACTGCAATAGAGAGTAGTCCCCACTCGCCGCAGCTAAAGAAAGCCCACACGCGGCAACGAAGACCCAACACAGCCAAAAATAAAATAAATAAATAAATTTATTTAAAAATAAATAAATAAAATAAGCTACAAGGATATATTGTACAACACAGGGAATATAGCCAATATTTTATAATAACTATAAATAGAGTATGTTGATGAAAATTCAATTACTATCAAGAAGAAAAAAGGAAATTTTATTCGAGCCAAACTGAGGATTATAACCCAGGAAGCAGATTCTTAGACAGCTCTGAAAACTGTTCTGCCTGTTAGAAGTCAAAGGCTTAGTCATATTCATTTTTGAAACAAAGGATCGTACATCGAAATGACATACCGATATTTTACATAAAGGTCACCAACAGTACATAATCCAGGTAAGCATGTACAAAGCTAGTAGCAAGTTACCATGACCCCCTACAGAGCTGGGAAAGAATGCTATTCTTTTAAGAAGTTACGTTGCTAGCATCAGAAGAAAGAAAAAAAAATTGTCTTTACGGTTGAGCAGGCACTCCCATCTTTGGGGAGCTCTGGTTAATGTGTAATGCAGATGCACACTGCACATTAGGGAGGAAGAAGGCTCAAACAAGCACAGAGAGAGAATTTTATGTTTAATTTTTTTCTTGTCCTAACTTAAAATATAAATTTTATTCCATCAAGTATAACCTTTAAAAATTGTGAATCACTATACTGTATACCTGTAACTTATATAATATTGTACATCAACTATACTTCAATAAAAAATTAATTTAAAAAAGAGAAAGAAATGGAAGTCTCAGAATTCTGTGTGAGGACATTTTCCGCATGAAACAAGAATACGTTAACCTGAAAAAGGAGAAGAGAACAAGAATTCTTGAAGATTAATGATAGGATTTTCAGGATAAGACTGCAAACTAAAATGCAGTATGATTTTGTGTATTTGCTGGAGTATAAGAAAAAACAATCCACATGGCTTTGATACTTGGAACATTGTGGAGAGATGGATTTAGTCCCAGAGGATTATGTTTATTTCTCCAATCACACTAATTGGTTCTATAGTGATTAATATTTATATAGTTAAAATGCTGTAAATGCTATTTCTTAGTTTGTAATTTTTAGAATCAACTTTTGGCAAAGCACTGAAGATATAATTAATTTACAAAATGAATGTAAACATTATAACAAGAGTATTGTAAAAGTAACATTGTAACTGACAGTAATCAGGAAAGGATGGGGAGGAGTATAGGGGAGGGGATGATCAAGAGAAATGGTGTCCTGTTAATGGAAAAAGAAAGAGCAAAATTATAAAAGAAAAATTATAAATATATATATTTATAAAATATAAGTCTTAGGGAGTAATGTAGGGTACAGGTAATGTGAGTCAGGCAATTTTCCCATATTTCATATGGGGGACTCAGTAGATGCCATGCAAAATTTAAAAATCAAGAAATAGAGTTATACACATATTATCTAGAATTATGGGTTTAGCCACCCAAAGAATACAGAAAATGGTTAAACGTGGTTACTATGGAGAGTGGGATGCCTTCTGGGAGTGCAAGCCTTTGATTTTTCATTTCAAATTATTCTATAGCTCAGGAGTCAACAAATTATGATCCACAGGATTGCTGCCTGTTTCTGTAAATGAAGTTTTATTGGGACACAGTCACACTCATTTGTATTACCTATGGCTGATTTTGTGTTAATGATGGCAGAGCTGAGTAATTGTAACAAAAGTTGTATGGCCTGCAAGCCTAAAATATTTGCTATCTGGCCTTTTACAGAAAAAGTTTGCTGACCTCTGCTATAGATTACGATTTTTAAAACTGTGTGCATGCTTATCTTGAGTTGTAAAAAAGAAAACACAAGTGGGGGAGAAGACTAAACTTCCTAGTTTTCAACACCTATTTCCAAACTGCTATAAACTTGAACTCTAGGTTATAAAAATCTCCGTTTTATTTTTATTTAAAGATTGTTACTTTAAAATCTTTTTATTCCTAAATTACATTGTCTCTAATCACAATGCATTTATCTTGGAAATAGATTACTTACCATGGAAGCCATGAGAAGATGTGGAAACAGAGAGGAATTTGGTTGTTGTTTGCTTATTTTTTTCCTCCGACAAAAAGTCCAGTTTTCCAGGTCTTTAGAAAATCAGGTTTTGATTTCTTCCTCATGACAATTTTGTAAAAAGTCTTTTTAAATCAAAGGAAGTACAAGTGAGAGAAATCAAAGAAAACAGGGATTGTTAAGTAGGACTCTACTCCCCAGAAACCAAATAATAAATACTAGAACCCAGTAGATTAAGGACATAGGATAGGTATGTTTCCAAGTGTGGCTGAAAGGAGCCCACAGTATTAACTTATTAACTAACACTTGTTCACTGTGAGAAAACAACTTACTACACCATGATCTGAAGTCATAATGAAGATATAAAGGTAAAAACTACAGTCTTGGAGGCATTAACTCTATGTGGAGGTGCCTTTACTCTGACAGAAAATTTTTTTCCAGTTATTTTTTTTATTAATTAATTTATTTGTTTTTAGTTTTGGCTGCATTGGGTGTTCATTGTTGTGCGTGGGCTTTCTCTAGTTGCACTGAGCAGGGGCTACTCTTGGTTGTGGTGCACGGGCTTCTCATTGCAGTGGCTTCTCTTGTTGCAGAGCACAGGCTCCAGGCATGCAGGCGTCAGTAGTTGCAGCATGCGGGCTCAGTAGTTGTGGCACACGGGTTCTAGAGTGCAGGCTCAGTAGTTGTGGCACATGGGCTTAGTTGCTCCGCAGCATGTGGGATCTTCCCGGACCAGGGCTTGAACCCATGTTCCCTGCATTGGCAGGAGGATTCTTAACCACTGCGCCACCAGGGAAGCCCAGTTCTGGCTTTTTTTTTTTTTTTTTTTTTTTTTTTAAAGGATTTTTTCTTATTTATTTATTTATTTATTTATTTATTTTTGGCTGTGTTGGGTCCTCGGTTCGTGCGAGGGCCTTCTCCAGTTGCGGCAAGCGGGGGCCACTCTTCATCGCGGTGCGCGGGCCTTTCTCTATCGCGGCCCCTCCCGTCACGGGGCACAGGCTCCAGACGCGCAGGCTCAGCAACTGTGGCTCACGGGCCCAGCCGCTCCGCGGCACGCGGGATCCTCCCAGACCAGGGCCCGAACCCGCGTCCCCTGCACTAGCAGGCAGACTCCCAACCACTGCGCCACCAGGGAAGCCCCCAGTTCTGGCTTTTGATGCATGAAGATGACAGGAAAAACTGGAAATCTGATTTGTTTGTTTTTTTCCCAGGGCATTGTGTTAATTAAAATGCCAATGCAGACTTCCAGTTTCAGCCCAGAGGTGTAGAGAGCTTGAAAGAGAGTGGTTACCACACTTACAATAAGAAAATAGTAAGGCACATTACAAATTAATGACTTATCTTGGCTGCATTAGAGAACTGAGGTTGCAACACAATTTACCTGAAATCTGGAGAGAGACAGATGCTTGCTGGGAGAAAAAGGACCCAAGCATTTGCTTACCTAGGACAGAAGCCACTGAACACTGTATAGGTCACTATGATGATTCAGTTAGAAATTCTGAACAAATTGCTAACAGCCGAATGGAAGCTAATATAAGAGAGGCTTCTCTTGCAGGATTTCCCCCCAGGAATTCCACCAGGTGACTACAGAAAGGATTAGAAAAGATTTCTGAGAAAACTTTCCTGTGTTACTGACTGAGAGGGGAACATCAGCCGCTGACGAAATTGGCTGACCCACATCCCATATCTTCCCTGGAGAACAAAAGCCTTAATATGCGGAGGGAAGGGTGACAAAAACTGTACCCTAAGGTCACCAGTGGAAACCTGCTGCAGGTAGGGAAGAGCAGAAAATAAAAAGCTCTACCCCTGGGGGAGGGACAGGAATTCTTGTGAAGGTTGCACCTCTGAGACCCAGGTTGACAGGGTTTCCTAAGACTGAGATTTAATCAGAATATCAGAGAATGACCCACCTACCCTCTTCCCTCACACATGCTAGCAAGCATCCAATAAAAACTAATGGTGGAATACATCAGGGAGAACTACATGAGATAGATTCTCTCTGGGGAGTAGCAGGAAGATCCAAAACCAAATGGAGAGCACATATTCAGAAAAACTCACTGGCAAATTAGCCCACAGCATAAATATAGATTGCTAGAGGGACTTGAAGCCTCTAGTGCACTGAAGGTGGCTAAACCAATTAGAAACTTCAAACCAGCCCAATTCCTGACTAGATTAACACAACTCACCACACTAAGTCTGAGGAGAAGGAAAGGCAGGTCCATCTTGAAACATAAAAAACACTTAGCTTAATATCTATTGTCCTATTCAGTATTTCCAACTTCCAATAAAAAAATTATGTGCACACAAAAAGACAAGAAAACACAGTCTGAAGAGATGGAACAATCATGAGAACCAGACTCACATGCATTGAATTATCAGACATTAACTATGATTAACATTTTAAAAGACCTAAAGGAAAAAGTAGATAGCATGCAAGATCAGATTGGTAAATTCAGCAGAGAAATAGAAACCATGAAAAAGAATCAAATTAAAATGCCAAAAAGGGACTTCCCTGGTGGTCCAGTGGTAAAGAATCTGCCTTCCAATGCAGGGGACACAGGTTCAATCTCTGGTTGGGAACTAAGATCCCACATGCCACAGAGCAACTAAGCCTGCACACCACAACTACTGAGCTTGTGTGCCTCAACGAGAGAGCCAGCGTGCTGCAAACTACAGAGCCTACGTGCTCTAGAGCCTGTACGCCACAACTACAGAGCCCACGCCCCCTTCAGCCCCGTGTGCCACAACTAAAGAGAAGCCCACACAGCACAACTAGAGAGAAACCCGAGCAGACCGCACACCATAACGAAAAGATCCCGCATGCCTCAACAAAGATCCTGTGTGCCGCAACTAAGACCCGATGCAGCAAAAAAAAAAAAAAAAAAAAAAGAAAAGGAAAATAAATGGATAAAATAAATAAATATATTTTTAAATGCTAAAAATTAAAAAAATAAAAACACCCATAGTAATGGGAATAAAAAGGGCTTTTGGGTTCATCATTAGAGTTGACTGAATTGAGTAAAGAATGAACTTGAAGAAATTTAATAGAAATTACCCAATCTGAAACCAAAGAGAAAAAGAGTGAAAACAAACAAAGAACAGATCATGCCACAACTAAGAAGTCCACATGCCACAACTAAGAGTCCGCATGCCACAAGAAGTCCACATGCTGCAAGAAGTCCACATACCACAATAAAGATCCTGTGTGCTGCAACTAAGACCTGGTGCAGCCAAAATAATTAATCAATTAATTAATTAAAAAATAGAAGAAACATATCATCACTAAATAATGGCCCCAAGGGGGAAAAAAAGGAAAAAAAGAACAGATCATTCTAAAGCATGGGACATTATCAGACATAAGCATAATTTGAATCACAGAAAGAGAAGAAAGAGAAGATGGGCAGAAGAAATATTTGAAAAGAAAAAAAGGCTGAGAATTGTCCAAAATTAGTGACAGACACAAAATCACAGATCCAAGAATATCAGAGAAAAACAGAAGGATAAATATCACAAACAAATAAATATACCTAGATATATCACATACAGACTGCTGCAAACCAAAGACAAAGGGAAAATCTTAAAGGCAGTCAAGAAAATAAATATATTATCTACACTGGAACAAGGGTAAGAACTACAACAGACTTGTCAGAAACCATGCAAGCCAGAAGACAATGTATTAACATCTTTAAAGTTCTGGGAGAAAAATCTCACAATTCAAAACCCTATACCTAGTTAAAATAGCCTTAAAAAATGAACGATATGCAAAATCAAAACTTTCTCAGACAGAAAAATTGAGGAATTCATTGCCAGCAAACCTACCCTGCCATAAATGTTAAAGGAAGTTCTTTAGGCAGAAAGAATATGATAAAGGTCAAAAGAGCATGCTCCAAAAGATAACTGTTAAAAGCAAATATAACAATGAAATATGTGTTTATAGCATATGTAAAAGTAAAATGTATGACAACAATGGCACAAGAGGTGGGAGGGAAGAATTGAAAGTATGCTGTTATAAAATCCTTATAATACTTGTGAAATAGTATATTATTTGAAGAAAGACTCAGATTATTTAAAATGTATATTATAAATTCTAGGGCAATGATTTTAAATGTTTTTTTAATTTGAGATATAATTGACATATTACATTAGTTTCAGGTGTACAACATAATATTTGTATATATTGCAAAATGACCACCACAATAAGTCTAGTTAACATTCATCACCACACATAGTTATAATTTTTTTTCTTGTGATGAGAACTTTTAAGATTTATTCTCTTGGCAACTTTCAGTATACAATACAGTATTATTAACTATAGTCACCATGCTGTACATTACAGCCCCATGACTTATTTTTAAATAACTGGAAATTTGTACCCTTTGACCCCCTTCATCCATTTCATCCTCCCCCACTCCCCCCTACACCCTGCCTCTGGCAATCACCAGTCTGTTCTCTGTATCTATGAGCTCCCTTTTATTCTGTTTTTGTTTTAGATTCCACATATAAGTGAGATCATATGGTATTTGTCTTTCTCTGTCTGACTTATTTCACTCAGCATAATGCCCTCAAGTTCCATCTATATTGTCACAAATGTCAAGATTTCATATATACCACATTCTCTTTATCAATTCAAAAATGCATTTTTTAAGAAGAAATAATAAGTCACTAGAGGAGAAAAAATTGAACCATAAAAAAATACTGAAACCCAGAGAAGACTGTAAAAGAGGAAAAAAGAACAAAAAAACAAGTGGAACAAATAGAAAACAGCTAGTAAAATGGTAAATTTTAATGCAACCATATCAATAATCAGTTAAAATATGAATGGTCCAAACATATCAGTTAAAAGACTGAGATTGAACAAAAAAAGCATGCCTCAACTATATGCTATCTACAATAAACCCACTTTAAATATAAAGTCATGCACTGGTTAAAAGTAAAAGGATGGAGAAAGATATACAAACACTAACCAAAAGAAAGTTGGAGTTGCTATATTAATTTTAAAGTAAACTTCACAACAAGGAAGATTATCAGGGTTAAAGAGATATTACATAGTGATAAAGGAGTCAAATATCCAAGAAGACATAATAATCGTATATGTGTCTGCCTCTAACAACAGAGCTTCAAAATACACAAGGCCAAAACAAATAGATTTGAAAGAAGACATAGGCAAATCCGCTATTAGAGTTGGAGAGTTCAACCCTCCTCTTTCAGCATATGATAGGACAAGGAGGCAGAAAACTGTAAGGATGTAAATGACCCAAACAACACTATCAACCAACTTGACTTAACTGACATGTACAAAAATTCCACCCAACAACAGCATTTCCTGTGTGCGCATGGAACACTGATCAAGAACATTCACCGTGTTTGGGGCCACCAAATGCCAACATAAAGGCTGCATTCCACATACCAGGTAGTTTTGGTCTGATAGGCACCAGAGAAGAGCAGGCTTGGGTAGTCTGAAAAACTCCCCTTGGAATTTGATTCTTTTCCCTACCTCCTCCTTTATCTCCCCCTGCCCTTCCACTCCAGCTAAGAACCTTTGGGCTGGACTCTGACAAGCAGGGAATGAATGAAGGTGAGGTGTGTGTAACTAGAATGATGTTTTCTGATAGACTGACCCTGCATGGAAACATCCGTGTTGCTAAATACCTTGTTTATTCCTCCATGCGGTAGACATTAACTGAGCATCTACTCTGCACCAGGTACACCACTCTGCCGGATGCTGCTGAGGGCACAAAGTCACCAGTAGAAGATGTCACTGTCAGGGCTGATGGGAACCTTGCAAATGGAACCTGCACCTTCTGCAGACTGAACCAAAGGAATGTCCTGAGAACCAGTAAGGGGCACAGAGACTGAAGTATCAGAAATTAGAGAGAAAGAATTAAAAACTGAGGATTATTCTCTTTTTAAAATAAACAATCACCTGCCAGAAGTATCAAAGCTTTTGCTCAAGATAATAAGTTGACCTTGTTTGTGGCTCACCACAAAGGCTTAGAGTGGGTGAGGCCCAAGAGGTCACTTCTCCCAGCCCAGACCCAGAGAGGCAACCCCAGCTCTAAATGTAGACCCCACTAGTTATGTGCATTAGTTTGCTTGAGCTGTCATAACACAGCACCACAGACTAGGTGCCTTAAACAACAGAAATTTATTTTATCATGACTCTGGAGGACACAAGTCCAAGATCAAGGTATCGGTAGGATTGGTTTCTTCGGAGGTCTCTCACCTTGGCTTGTAGGCGGTGTCTTCCCTCTGTGTGGTCACATGGTCTTCCCTCTGTGTGCGTCTGTGCTCTAATCTCTTCTTATTAGGATACCAGTCATATTGTATAAGGGCCCACCATAGTGAAATCATTCAACTTCATGAAGATAGGCCTTCTTTAAAGGCCTATCGCCAAATACAGTCACATTCTGAGATCCTGGGGGGTTAGGACTTCAACATTTGAATTAGGGGACACAATTAAGCCTATAATAGCTTGGAAGCCCAGCACCCACTGGGAAGAGACCATAAACAGAAGAGAGCTCTGGAAACCCGCTGCAGCCTGTGCAGAGGTGGACAGTGGATGCACAGAACAGCAGCCTATCAGGGCAGGAGCTGCTGGGACTTCCAAGGTCCCTGGGTGACCCAGGACATGTCTGGCTCCAACCACTGCCAGGAAAGTCGGCTCCAACTTGGCGTCTTTGAATTTAGTGCCCAGGCCCACACCCTTTGTAAATTTTCCAGGGGCTCGAAGCATTTCAGCACCCCCAGTGGACAGAGTTCCAAGAGGCAAGGCAATGTGAGGTGAGGGCTCCTGAGCGCTGCCCTGCACTTGGCACGGTTGTGAGCATGCAGACTCCGCCCCCTGCTGCGCCCTCGCGGAAGCCTGGGAAGGCCACCTGGTGGGAGGGCCTGAGCCTTACGGATGAGCTGGTCGATGAAGTGGGGGGAGTGGGAGACAGTGGAAACAATCTGTTCATCTCCCCCCTCCCCCTCCTGTGGGAAGAAAGATGGAGCATCTCAATTTAAAGGCTTCAGCTTCTGAAAGATTGGGTTTGTCTAAAGGACTCCCTAATGACTTGCCTCTAGTTTCCTTTGTCTTGGTAGCAATTTTGCATTTTCCTAAGTTTGATACCAGAATTCTTTCTTTTTAAATAAATTTATTTATGTATTTATTTATTTTTGGCTGTGCTAGGTCTTCATTGCTGCGCGCGGGCTTTCTCTAGTGGCAGCGAGCGGGGGCTACTCTTTGTTGTGGTGCGCAGGCTTCTCATTGCAGTGGCTTCTCTTGTTGTGGAGCACGGGCTTCAGTAGTTGTGGCACGTGGGCTCAGTAGTTGTGGCTCGAGAGCTCTAGAGTGTAGGCTCGGTAGTTGTGGCGCATGGGCTTAGTTGCTCCGTGGCATGTGGGGTCTTCCCGGGCCAGGGCTCGAACCCGTGTCCCCTGCATTGGCAGGTGGATCCTTAACCACTGCGCCACCAGGGAAGCCCAATACCAGAATTCTTATCCCTGTGGGGAATCTTCCAGGGGCAATGTGTTCTTTATTGGATAGTGAGCTAAACGGTGACTTATGTTGTCTCAAAATGTAATAGCAACTGTCAAGCTAGGCACTCGGCAGGAAGGTTTGCTCACGCTCAGGGGTGTGCAGGTCTGGAGGCCTCTGGCCTCTCTGCAGATGCTTCTGGGTGCTTTTAGGAGAAGTCAATAAGCAAACTCCTGGAGGACACCCTGCAACCAGCCTGACTGTTGTTGTTTTTGAGAATCCTTTGGGCATCACAAACACATCTCTCCTTTATTTCCATGCTAATGAGGATAACTTCCCTATGGAGGAGGCAGGAAGGAAGCTAGAGCACATGGATAAAGCAAATGTCAACCACTGCCTGAACACCTGTGCTATTACCCAAAACACATGCGTTCAGCCTGCATTACTTCTGCTATTTGGCCCTGAAAAGCCTATTTGCTAGAGATTATTTTCATCAACCAAGGAATAAGTATCTCTGTCCACATGGGAGTTACACAGAACCGACCAGAAGATTCAGTGCTTGGGGCGGGGGGGGCAGATCTGGATCCCTCCCCCCATCACGTACATCTCTAGAGAGGACTGGGAAGAACCATCTTCCGACTGGCTGGTTCCACCTGGCTTCCTTCTCCGGGTAATAAAAAGCTTCCAAAGCACTCTGGACAACTACATTCTGCATAAAAGCCCACTTGGATGATTTTCTGGATGATTACTTCTTGGTAATAATTAGATTAAGAGCAATGTAATGTAACCGTATTATAAAACTAACGTAAAAGGGCCCACCTGGACCACTACAGGTTGCAGATCCACAGTAACTCCAGGCTGGGCAGGCCGCCCAGTCCAAAGTCCTTTCCAGGGGCGGACATAGGTACATCACCCTGGAGGGATGGCCATCCTCCCACGGCCTGCTCACCCCTGACCGGGCATCCTGTCCCATGCTAGACAACTGTGAGTGTTACAACTTTTCTTCATTTGTCCTTCTCTTGAACATTCATTTCTGGTCCTGGTTTGTTCCCTGTGGAGTGAGAAGAAGTCAATTCTCTCTTCTTTCTTCAAACAACTGGATAGGCTTGAAGTGGAGAAACTTTTATTCATCAAAATTCCCCAGCAAGACGACGCCATTTGTTTTGGAGCAATTCTGTTAAGCTGCTTGGAGTGGTGTGTGTGGAGGGGTCAAGGTAGGCCTGATGCGCCTGAGATGACCAAGAGCCATCTGCCCGCCGGCGGGGGCAGGCTATAGGATGAGGAAGCTGGAGAGGCAACGTCCCCTCCAGGAGACCCCACCCTTACCCCCAAATATTTAATGGGCTTGACCAAGACAAAGAACGCCAGGTGCGCATGGACTCCTTCCGCAGACTGCTCAGGGGCCAAGTTCTGGGGAAAGACAGCAACAAGCCCCCAAAATGCACACGTCCAGGCGTGAAGGGGGCCGTGGGAACGGAAGACCCAGGGTAGGCAAGGGAGGACGTAACCAGGATGTTGCCATCACAATGGGGCCTCCCCTGGCAGCTGGATCAAAACCAGGGGGCTCCTGGTTCCAGGAACGAGAACAGCCCACAAGCACAGGCATTTCATCCTTGTTGGAAGCCCTGGAAGGTGAGGTGCGCTTCACAAAGATCAGCAATTCTCCCTGCTCTCCTGCAAGTTTACTCCCATCCACGCATGAACACGCTCTTGCGTGTCCCTTGTAAAAAAACCAACCACAAACCCTCTGTTGGCCACACACCTCTCCCACCTCTAGCTACGGCCGTTTCCTCGGCTCCCATTCACAGTAACAGTTCTTGAAAGCTGAGTGTAGCTGATGTGTCAACAGGTTGGCTGGGCTTGACCCACTCTACCTGTGCTTCTGCCCCCCACCATTCCACTGGAATTGAAAAGGTTGCCTATGACCTCCATGTTCCCAGGGCCAGGGGTCACTCTCATCTCCATGTCTTGGTACCTCCCCGCCTGCACAGCTGATGCCTCCCTCTTTCTGCCAACACCTCCTCCTTCACAGACCCTCCCTGTCTCCTCTGCTGGCTCCTCTTTCTCCTCAGATCAGTCTGAGGACCCTTGTCTCCCTCTTTCAGACCCTTGAATTCCTACTCCATCTGAAGCTGATGATGTCCCAGTTTATGACTCTATTTTATATTCCCCCCTTAGATGTTTAATGGGAATCTCAAATTGAAGGCGTCCAAAACTGAACTCCTTCTATGGCATATCTCCCCCGCCTCCATTTCTGTAAATGATACATAACTCATCAGGAGCTCAAAACAAAAATCTAGGTGTCATCTCTACTGCCACGCTTTCCTTTTCCAAATCATATCCACCAGCATATTGGATTTTACCCTACCTTTTAAAAGTATTTTGAATCCATCCACTTCTCTCCACCTCCATCATGACTCTAGACCATGATGATCCCACACAGACCACGGCAACAGCCTTCTAACCTCCTGCTTCTACTGTGTCCCCACACAATCCATTCCCACCCATCAGCTACAGCCAGCTTCTTAAAATGTAAATCCCATCCCCTCCCATCACTCCCCTTCACTTGAGGCAGGAGATAGATGGGCCCCAGGCTGAACAGTTTCTCCCCTGTGGACAGAAACTCCATAATGGGAGAAACCCCATAAAAGCGGGATGATGGAGGAGGCTGGGCCCTGCCCAGATAAAAGACCATATATTCCTCATTCTCAAAGTCAAGGAGACCTCCTCGACTACACATGTGCAGAAATGCTCCTCGGAGGTCAAAAAGGGAGGGGGTGCCACCTCATAGTAAGTGATGCCAACCTATCCATAGATTCTTCACTAGAATCCGTCTTGGCTAAGAGATGCACACGCACACAGGGGAGGACCCTGAGATAAACCAAATATGGACTCAGAACGAGGCAAAGCAAGATGACTGGTCAAAGGAAACCCGGAAGAAACGCCCCATAAAAGTGATTCAAACGACTACAAAAGGGCATGATTCTCTCTCTGAGCCCGCCAGGGTGTCTATACACACGTACTATACTCTTTTCCTCCTAATAAACACTTTGCTTGTTTCACTACTTTCCATCTCTCTGTGCAAATTCATTTCTACACAGCTGACGGGCCAGGGCCTTGTCACCGGCCACTGGTCCCTGGTGGTCTGGTGGCTGGAATTCAGCGCTCTCACTGCCGCTACCTGACCTCAATCTCTGGCCAGAAACCGAAATCCTGCTTCAAGCCACTGCAGGCCGAGGCCACCCAAGACCGCACTGACTTCCCAAAGCACTCAGAACAAAATCTGTCTCCCCACATGACCTGCTTCCTGATGTCCGCACCTGCTTCTTCCCCTTGTCCTGCACATGCCAGCTACACTGTTCTTGAACCAGCCAAGTTCAAGGGCCTGGGACTTGGTTGAGTGGTTCCCTCTTCTCCAAGTGTACTCCCCCAGATCACCGCATGGTGGGTTCATTTTTATAATTAGGTCATCTCTCGAGCAAACCCTTTCCTAACCACCCAATCTTCAGGAGACTTTCGGCCACAACCAAGTCCCTGTTTTAGGCTCACCATTGCACTTACTGCTATGGTTCCACGTTTTTCTCAGGTTTCACGGTTATTTACTCAGTGTGCCCTCCCCCCTTAAATAGAATGCATGTTGCCCATTTGCTCATCAGGGTGCCCCCAGGCCCTGGTAGAGCGCCTGCACACTGGTGTTGACTGAACAAAGTGAAGGAATGAATGGGACCACCTCACAGTCCGTGTAGGTGCTCATGATTATAAAGTACAAAAGAACCCTCACACTTTCTCCAGTCCTTTTAAGGAACTTTAGGGTGGGAATCAAGATGGTCACCAGGGAAACATCACGAGGTACGCTTGTTTCCAGGATATATGTCTTAGTCTGGTTGGGCTGCTGTAACAGAATGGTTGGCTTATAAACAACAGAAATTTGTTTCTTACAGTTCTGGAGGACAGGAAGTCCAAGATCCAGGTGCCGGCAGACCCAGTGTCTGGTGAAAGCCCTCTTCCTGGTCTGTAGATGGCCATCTTCTCACTGTATCCTCACATGGCAGATGGGGCAAGGGAGCTCTCTGGGGTCTCTTTTATGAGGGCACTAATCCCATTCATGAAGTCTCCATCCTCATGACCTATTCACCTCCCCAACGCCCCACCTCCTAATACTGTTGCACTGGGCATTAGGATTTAACATATGAATTTTGGGGAGACACAAAAATTCAGTCTATAGCCATGCAGGAGCCCTCAAGGTCAAGTTCAGCACTCCCTTGTCTGTGTTACGTCTCCGAGGACACAGATTCACCTCCACACTAATGCTTTTTAAAAATGGGGATTCACTTGAGGGTAGTGCATGGGGTCTGGGGCCACTTACCAGGTGCTCTGCTATGAGATCTTGGGCAGGTGACCTTAATCTCAATGAAATGCCTCCGTTTCCTCATCTGCAAAGTAGAGATCGGTACTTATCTCCAAAGGACTGTGGAGAGGATTACAAATAATAGGTACGAAGCACTCAGAGCAGTGCCCGGGACAGAGGAAGAACTCAATAATTGCTTACTGTCTTTCTTCTTAGGAAAAACCAAGCTGACAGTTCTTTGCAGGCTTTTACCATCTCCATTTCCAGTCTAGACTTCCCACATCATCTCCAAATTTTGGCCTCTGTCTCAGCTCTTCTTGTTATGGAAGAAGGTCACAACCTCCATGCAGGGCACAGGGAGAGGTGGCAGCTGCAGGACCACCCCCACCCCCTGCAGGGAATTCTCCCAGTGTCCTAAAATTCTATACCCTCCTAACTTACCTGGTACCAGAGAGAATGAAACCCAGTCCTGCAACACACACAGAATATCAACCTCTATTTCAACAAAATGGAACCAAATACTTTTGATCTTACAGTGAAATCCACTGCCTCAAAACTGTTCATCTGAAATGTTCTGCTAATAGGGGAAATGATGGTGTTGAGTAATAACAGACAACATGTTTTTTTCCTAGTTAAAACTGTGCACGTCTGGGCTTCCCTGGTGGCGCAGTGGTTGGGAATCTGCCTGCTAGTGCAGGGGACACGGGTTCGAGCCCTGGTCTGGGAAGATCCCACATGCCGCGGAGCAACTGGGCCCGTGAGCCACAATTACTGAGCCTGCGCGTCTGGAGCCTGTGCTCCGCAACAGGAGAGGCTGCGATAGTGAGAGGCCCGTGCACAGCGATGAAGAGTGGCCCCCACTTGCCGCAACTAGAGAAAGCCCTCGCACAGAAACGAAGACCCAACACAGCCATAAATTAAAAATAAATAAAAAAAAAAAAACAAAAAAAAACTGTGCACGTCTAAGCTTTTGGAGCAAGGCTGGATGGAGGAAGTTCTCGTTTAGAGCACATTCACCATGGAATTTGGCACTGATGTTCTCTAAGTGAATGCAGTTAATAGATTAATTTGGTTGGGGAAAAAACAACTATCCCAGGACTTTTTCAATACAGGTAGACCTGACCATGTTGTATAGTTCTAACAGCTGGAAAATACAATAAAAGGAGCAGAACTTAGGGTATATAAAATCAAATTATATATGACGTCTTACTGATTCTGATGGCTAAATGTCCCCAGCTATACACATTCCCATGGAGATTAGCTTGTTCAAAGGAACAAATTGGAAAGGTTTTTAAAAATAGAGGTATTATATAATTGAGACATAATTCTGAGATCCCAAATATATGCTCTTACTCTCCTGGCTTCTCCACATTCTCCACTCATGGGTCATCCTGGTTAATGCACTGATAACCTAGTTTTCAACAGAAACATACAGGTTAGATTAATGAGATGTTAAAGAATTGCAACTTTAAAGGAAATTTTATATTTTTAATATGTTGTACCAAATAGTTGTAAAGAGCAAAAAACTTACAGTAGCTTCTGATTTTCAAAAACAAAGACCAAAATTTTACTGGGGAAAAAAAACATCTCATACAACCCAAACTCCCAAATCAACCCAACTGAGATTTGACATGAGACCTATATTAAATGAAATTCCACACATTGCATTTAACTCAGTTGCTGGAGGACGTTCTCTCAACGTGAGTAGAAATAGCATGGAAATAACACGTGTCACGGAAGCAGGTTTGAAACCTTTTATTGAACAGGCAATGCATTGTGCAATAGTGAGGGACACAGATGCCAAGTGGAAAAGTTTAAAAATTAATTTTGGAAAGAGTCTATGAATTGATGAACCCTGCTGTGTTCCTTCCACTCCTTCTTGGAGTAGCTGCCTTCAGGAAAACGGACCCTGTTATAGCTGCTCTTGGAAACGGCATCCCTGTTTTACCATGAGTGTCATGCCTAACGGTAAACATGAAAGGAGAAGATGGGCTCCACAGGCAGGACAATGGCCAGAGACACAGCTGATCTCAGATGGAGGCGCAGACACACGTTCTCCCGGAGGGCCCTCCGAGTTCTGCATCCACGCTTCGTTTGCATTTCCTTCCCTGCCCGAGCCTTCTTTATCCTGGGGATTCTGAAAGACTCACATTCATACCTGTGGGCACAAAACCTCGTTCCTGGCCCTTTTCAATGGTTTTCTTGTCTTCGGGCACCTCTGGCCCAGGCCCTTGGCGATGTGTCCGTCCAACTTGTCTGCCTGGTTTCTTCCTCTTCCCCGAGCTCGCTCTCCCGTAACCTGATGATAAAATCACTCAAGTTTCACAGTTTGTTTGCCTTGATTTAGTGGCAGTTTTAAAGAAAGTGACCCGTCAAGGTAGTGGACATTCTTTACCAGCACACTGTTAACCTATTTTATAATTTGGGGCATGTCGCTCCAAGCTTGCGACTTCTTTCTGGCAAGTTCCATCCAGGATGGCTGGTCTGTGCTGGCATAGCTGGCCCTCTTCAGCTGATGCAATTCTTTCTCCATCATCACTGCCGACTGGGCTGCTGGAGAGAAGACAAAACAAACGGAAATGTGAGAAATGAGTTTGGATTTGCACTTAAGCCTCTTGCACGCCTTTAAACTACAGGTCCAAGGTCTTAACCGTGGTCTCAAACATAAAGCCTGTATGCGTGTAAAGAAGATTTCGGCGTGGAATAATTTATGTGCTGAAAAGACTTCAGAGCAGGCTCAAACAGTTCCAGTGACGCAGTGAGGTGAGAGAAACTTTCACAATAAAGCTGCCGGAACTCTGTGTGTGAATATTCTTAACACTGCTGAACTGTACACTTAAAAAAGGGTTAAGATGGTGAATTCTGTTATGTGTATTTCACCACAACGAAAACTAAATTTAAAAATACTGATACATGCCACAACAAAGATGAACCTAGAAACATTATGCTCAGTGAAAGAAGCCAGATACAAAAGAACACATATTTTATGATGCCATTTAGAAGACATGTCCCAAAAGAGGCAAACAGAGAGAAAGAGACAGAAAATAGAGAGCTGGGGGGTGGGAATAGTGAATGACTGTAAATGGGCATGAGGCAGCTTTTTAGGGTGAGGGGAATGTTCTAAAATTGGACTGTGATGATTGGACAACTCAGTAAATATATACTCACTGAACTGTATGCTTAAAATGGGTGAGTTTTTTGCCATGTAAATGATTATGTCAATAAAACCTGTTTTTAAAAAATCAACGTGGCAAGTAATTCAGAAAAACAAAACAGAACAAAACATGGCAGGACCAAACCCGGAAATGCATTTCAAAGTGTTCAGTACTATTTTCGGGTTTCATACCCAAGTTCTGATGGGACAAGGAGATCCCTCTTTGCAGCCCCTCCTGGAGGTGGAGCTTTGTCCCCTGCCTCTGGTCCACAGCGGGCTTGGCAGGGGCCATCAGGAAAGACTTGCTGCGGACGAAGTCGGCTTGCTTCATGGACTCCTGTGAGGACATAAGAAAGACACACGCTGTCCCGTCACCTGAGATTCAGATGGGGACAAACCTAACCAAAGGCAATGAGCCACGAGGTTTTTCTGCCAACATGAATCATGCTACTGGCACTTTCTCGGGGGAGCTCTGCTTTGGGTACCGGCTGCCATCTGGCCTCCAGGATGCTGGAGTCCACTCATGCAGGCCTCCTGGGCACACACAGGCGTCCTGGCTTCTGCCCTGTCCCCAGTCCTGGACTCAACCCCAGATGTCAGGCAGCAGGGTTCCATTGGAAAGGCAAAATGAACTGTGTTTGGAAATAGTTTTGAGACTTTTATGACACTTGATATGATCATGGATGCCGGGGTCACTGGTGAATATTTGTTTTATGAATTCCCTAAGCCGGCAGGAGGGTTTCCAAACTTGGGTACGATTGTGGTTTTGGTTAAAATGGAGAGAAGCAGGTTCTACTGCTGGCTCAGGCTCACTTCCCCGCACGGCTGAAATGTGCTTTGGGATTTACCATGGCAACTGGGGGAACACAAAAGCTGTGAGTCTCAGCCTGCTTCTAAGCGCAGTCGTTTGGGTTTGATAACGCTGTTTTCAGTCCGGAGTGTAAAAGGGAGCCCCAGGTTCCAGACCTGCAGTCCTAGGTGAGGAATAAGGACCCCAGCGGGTGGCCAGCGTAGCAGCAAAAGCAGAACTCGGTCATTATTGCAAAATGAGTCGAGACGGAGCTGTTGACATGGTCGCCTAGCGTCCAACCGAGAAGTTATTTTAACCCCGGTCCAGCTCTCCAGATGCTGAGCTGCGTTGCCGAGGAGGCCGGGAGCAGGGGGCTGTCTCCACTGCCTGAGTGATCCACGGCTTCTCTGACGCCCTAGCCGCCCAGCACACGCACAGGGCAGACAGCAGCAGTCACCACAGGCGACGGTCCCCGTAATGACCGTGCAGGACATGAGGCCATCACGGGGTCCAGGGTCCCAGCCCCACTGGGGGCTCTCCCATCCACAGGGACAGGGAATGTTTGCTCTAAGCACCTGGGTTCTCTCGGGCGCCCTGGCTGGCCTTCCTGTGTCAGACTTCAAGGTCCGGGCCCCAGGCTTGTCTTCCTGGCTGGACGGCTGCTCCGGGGCCCCTCGCCGCTTCTGCCGCCCGACGGTGATCCAGGGCGGCGCGGGCTGGCCGTCGGTGCCAGGCCCTGCTGCCTTCTCTGTGGGTAAAGACACAGGTTATGCAAAACAATCCTGGTCACCTTCAGCCCCCCTGTGGCTTCTCCCACCCAGAGAGCACGGCACAGGGGCTCTGGGAGACAGCAGCAGGGCAGGAGGTCTGGGAGCCTCTCTGGTGACACTAGTATTTTGTTTTCAGGGACTTTGTTTTCTCAGTTAAAGACGAATCAAAGAGATTATGCTCCTCCAGTCTGAGCCACAAAGAATCAAATGCAACTGCTCCTATACACACATTTTAAAGTCACCTTTAAGCGTCAATACATAAATAGGTCAGGTTTCTTTAATATAAGCCTGTCACTCTGGACCAGTACATACTACCCAACACCCGATTTACTTGGAACGTTCTTCTTCTCTTTTCTTTTAGAAATTATAAGCACAACCTTCCCTTGTGGAGACTGACACCAAAAGTAAGCCGTGGCTGTTTTCCTTGATGTTCGGGAGAGAAGAGAAATAATGCCTTTAAAACCAAAACATTTTGCTGAATTTCCTTCCATGTTCACAGTGCTTATTTTGGGCAGTAAAACTGTGGGTCATTCCCCCCCTTCCCTTGTTTTTCGACTCTTCTGTATTTTCATATTTTCTATGATGAGAATTTATTATCTTCATCAACAGAAAAAAGAAGCCAGTTTGTTTTTCTCAAGGAAACGGAATGATTCAATAAGTGGCTTCTCAGAGGTCTCTGGAAAGCACCCTGAATCCAAGGGTTCCGCATGAGCTATCCTCTCTGAATATTTGCCAGCCAGCCCACAGAGCAAGTGGATGGTTACCTCCAACCCCACCCGGCTCCTTCCTGCTTCCCGTGTCCACAGGGCAGCCCCACCAGCAGGTACGGGCCACACCCGGGTCACAGCCACTCGCGAGGACGGCTAGGGCGAGTCAGCGTCCTCATTCTTTGTGGCCTGACAGATGCCACCCCTTGCTCTGGTATGTTTAGAATTTTACTCTATTTGGTTTGGCTTCCGCCTCCAGTTCAACGTGGAGTCCTCTTCTGCCAGTCCCCTGGTCACCAAGGAGGGGCGAGGGACAGAGCCACTGACCTGCGAGCTTCGGCCTCCTGGCAGGTGGAGAACAACCCTGGGCTTCACGTGCACTGACCTGTCCTTGGCCCCTGCAAACCCTGCTCCGTCTCCTCAACTTACCCCTTGTCCCCTCTGGCCTCTCAGGCTCTCCCTGGCTGCTGACCACTTCCCCGTTGCTTTGCAAAACACTTGGGTCTCCCACAGCTCAAAAAAAAAAAAAAAAAAAAACCATCTCCAGGAGCCTCACCACCCCCTTGGAGCCCCATTCTCGACCCTCCTCTGCCCTCAACTCCAATGGCTTCTGCCCGTGTCTCTTCAGCTAATCCTGGATCCTGACACAACGTGAGCGCCACGCTCTCCATCCGTCCAACCACTGGACCACAGATCAGGGGACTCTTCCATCCTCCAGCTACTTTACCCCTGAAGCTCAGATGTGGCCATATAACCCATCCTGGAGGCCTGTCCACCTTGGGCATCCCCTCTGCAGGTCCCTGCTGGACTCTTCCTCCTAAACCTGGAATTCCTCCTTGTTCCCAACCCTCAGCCTTTTTCTCTTCTTCCCCAAATGTTCTCTGTTCCACTCCTGACCTTCAACACTCAGATTTGCTCAGATTGCTTCCAAATGTGTAATCCAGCCCTACGTCTATTCTTAGCCAGAGCCCAGCATTTCTACTCCCCGTCCGCCTTCCTTTCTTCCTCCCTCCCATTCATTCATTCACTCATTGTTTGCTATGGGCAGGATTGTGTTAAATGCTAAGGTGAAAAAATTAAAAAAACCTGTTCCTTCAAAGAGCTCCAAGTCCAGTGGAGGAGACGAAGCAAAAACAAGTCACTCAACGGAAACTGGAAAATGCTACACTTCACGACGTGTTGTGTAGACACAGGGTAACACCGGTGGGTAGGACCTGAGGATGCTGTCTGGGGTTGGGACCTGGAGAAGGAACCTTCTAGGCTGAGCAGAGGGGTAAGGAAAGGCCTCCCAGGTGGAGGGGGCAGAAGGCAGAACTGCCAGCAGGCCGGCCCAGAGGGGCTGAAACGCAGGCTAGGCCAACTGAGGGGGCCTTCCTGGCCTTTTTCTTGTCTATAACGGGGAGCCACAGGGCTTTAAACCCTGCGTATACTCTGGAGGCTGCGTGAGGAGTAAGTCTGAGTAGGGGGACAGCGGGCTGGAGGCAGGGGATGAGGAGGGAGGCTGTGGCCACGGTCCAGGAGAGGCTGTGAAACGGATCAGGGCCCTGTGGTGCTTGCCCCCCATGTCCTCTGCCTGCCTTTTGTCTGTGGAAAACCTTTAGCCAAAGAATAAGTTTAATCCGAGAAGTGAGAAGATGTAGAAACAAAGCGTAACAGTCAAAGGAGACCAAATAATAATAGTTGAGTCAGCAAGCAAAGTCAAGGACCTTTAGTTCCTCCTCAAGGGCTATAGATAATATTCTGAGCCATCTCCTGTGAGCTGTCTTATAGATACTGAAACCCTCACCAGGTGGAAGAAGTTCCATGACACAAGCTGCCACAATTCCAAGAACTGGCCTCAAAGACAGGGAAACGAACCGACCCCGAAACTAAAGATTAACTGTACCTAAAACAATCAAGATGACGCTGGTCAGACCACTGATGACCAATTTCTCGATGACGTCAGAGCTGACTGTGCCGTTTCTGCGTGTAGCCCCTGCGCTCTGTCTATAAAAGCTCTTGCCCCCTGACTGTCAATGGGGGGGCGTCGGCCTTCGGACAGGTGCCCCCCACCCCAGTTGCCGGCATCCAAAATAAAGCAAACTTTCCTTTCCACCAACCTGGCCTCTTTAATGGCTTTTGAGAGGCGAGCAGCCGGGCCCCACTTTCGGTTGCAGTTGGACACTGGCACCAGGATCACCCCCTCACGTCCACCAAGTCGGCACCCGGATGCCATCTCCTCTATGAAGCCTGTTCTGGTCACCTAGCTGGACATGCTCTCCCTCCTAATCCTCTGGAACTCTCTTGAGACATTTGCCCCGACACATCTGCCAGCTGACCGTCCACCCCACTGACATATGCTTTCGTTATTATTATTTTTTTAATTGATTTATTTTATTTATTTATTTTTGGCTGCGTTGGGTCTTCGTTGCTGCGCCTGGGCTTTCTCCAGTTGTGGCGAGCGGGGGCTACTCTTCGTTGTGGTGCACGGGCTCTAGGTGCGCAGGCTTCGGTAGTTGTGGCTCATGGGCTCTAGAGCGCAGGCTCGGTAGTTGTGGCTCACAGACTTAGTTGCTCCGCGGCACGTGGGATCTTCCCGAACCAGGGCTTGAACCCGTGTCCCCTGCATTGGCAGGCAGATTCTTAACCACTGCGCCACCAGGGAAGCCCTGACATATGCTTCTGGTCATTAGAACTTATTTACTAAACAAACACACGGCAGAGACTACATACCAAGTGCTGTTCTAATATTAGCTTATCTACAATGTAGTTTTACATTTTATTTCTTGTCCAGAGAACCCAGTAACTGCCCGGCACACAAAAAGCAGGCTGGGTGGCTGCATATTTTACAGAAAGTCTGCATTTCCCATCCCTCGTTCCAGAGAGTCCTCATAATCTGTCTTTCTGGACTTTTCTTAAAGGGGTCCTTTCACTTCCTCTTAGATCTTTCCTTCAGGCTCAGTGGCTGGTCGTGCCCTCTGCTCTCTTTTGGCCCCAGATGTCTGGCCACACGGTCCTCCCAGCAATACCCAGCACGTGCTGGCCTTTGCTGCACCACAGGGAGACTGGAGAGAGGGCTTTGACTAGGGGTTGAAACTCACTACTTCAGTCAACAAGATATTCTAATGCTTCAGTCAAGACTAAGTGTACATGGAGACAACATTTCCATCCTGGGCTTTAAATCAGAGGCAAATGGTGACTGGCTGTGCGAGGCCAAGGCGGCCCCGGCATCTCAGCGCTCCAGCTGGCTCCCCGGCCCCCGGGGGGCTCAGTGTCGGGCTCCCGGCACTGGTGTCACTCTGACCATGACGGCACTGACACAGCTCTGATGAATTCCTATGCCATGCAGTTGGAGGACCCATATGAGCCAAAAAGAGTATTTTACAACTCACTGGAGAAAGTTGTATGGAACAGGGCATAGGCAGCGTTCCTACAGAGAGTGCGGAGAGGAGGCTGGGAACCCCGAGGGTGGGACTCTATCAGGGGTCTACACCCCCTGTGACAGCCAGGACACAGCTGGGACTCGTCAAGAACACCGTCTCCTCATGGAAACAACCTAGGTGTCCATCGACAGAGGAACGGATAAAGAAGATGTGGTGTATGTACACAACCGAATACTACTCAGCCATAAAAAAGAATGAAATAATGCCATTTGCAGTGACATGGATGGACCCAGAGGTTTTCATACTAAGTAAGTCAGAAAGAGAAAGACAAATAACATATGATATTACTTATACGTGGAATCTAAAATATGATGCAAATGAACTTATCAACGAAACAGAAACAGACTCACAGACAGAGAACAGACTTGTGGTTGCCAAGGGGTGGTGGAGGGATGGAGTGGGAGATTGGGGTTAACAGATGCAAACTATTATATATAGAATGGATAAACAACAAGGTCCTACTGTATAGCAAAGGGGACTACATTCAAAATCCTGTGATAAACCATAATGGAAAAGAATATGAAAAAGAATGTATATAAATGTATAACTGAATCACTCTGTTGTACAGTAGAAATTAACACAACATTGTAAATCAACTATACTTGAAAAAATAACTTAAAAAAAAAAAAAGAACACCGTTTTCTGAGTGAGAGGCAATGAGCTGTACAGTGTAAACCACCACCGTTTCTTGCCCTCTGGCAAAGAAAATAAAGCAGATACTCCGCCCTAAGCTAACACACAGTAGGACGGCAGGCTTCTTACACCTCGTAAACATTTGGTAGATGCTGCCGCTTCTGGAGCAGCAATTTTAAAGAATCTTTTTCCTTTCATAAAATATCTTTCTTGTTCATAAAAATACACATGCACAATGTACAAATTCAGAAAGCAGAAGTAGAAAGGAGGAGAAAAAAGTTCTTCATAAATCAACACAGCTCAAGAGAGCTATGTTAACACCCTGGCACACAGCTTTGAATCTCTTTTGTTACGTTGTCATCTTAAAAACGCACATCCACAGCTCATTCCCAGCTCTTCACAATATTCTCTGTGGAAGGAGGGGCCCGAGTTTGCTAAGATTTCTGCTCACCAGCATTCGTGACAACGAGCTGAGGCCAGAGCCGTCCCCTGTTTCTGTCTCCCCTCCAGCCCCTCTGCCACCACCCTGGTTTACACAGAGGTGAACGTGTGCCCGGAGAGACACTAAGGGGACTGCTGGGGCGGGGGAAGGGGACCCTGGGGACACATGGGCCTCACCCACACCGTGGGCTCCCTGTATGAAAGTTGAAGGTTTTTTAAAAAGTATTTATTGATCTACTGTCAGTCTCACCTTACACGGACAGCTCCTGATCTATACAAGCTGGCAAAGTCTGCCGTCGCTCTGTATCGGTTCTGGCTGTGAGCCAGGCCGTGCGATGCTACCAGAGAATTGGGCTTTTAATGCTCATGTGAGCATTTGTAAAGCCGTGCTGAGCATTTTAAGAATGAGAAAGGGTTTCTGGCAGAGAAAACCCCCATTTTTAATAATTGCGACGCGGCTGTGTCCTAGCTCCACCTCCGAAGGAAACTTACCATTCCTTCCTCTGTTCATCCAACAAACACAGTCAGCCCTCATCCAGGAATTCTGTATTTGACAATTCGCCTACTCGCTAAAACGTATTTATAACCCCAAAAATCAATAGTCCTGACCCTTCATGGTCATTTGCAGACGTGCACAGAGCAATGAAAACTTTGAGTCCTGGGATGAACACGTTCCCAGCGGATGTGGAACAAGGGGATGCTTCTTTCATGTTTCTGCTCTCAGGCTGTAAACAAGGGTCCTTTCACAGTGTACTTAGGGTCACATTTTTTGCACTTTTGTGTTTTTTCTTGGTGATTTTACTGTCTAAAATATCCCGCATATCTACTGAAGTGCTGTCTGGTGCCCATAAGCACGAGAAGGCAGTGGTGTGTGTTATGGAGAAGATACGTGTGTCAGATGAGTTTCATTCAGGTGTGAGTTATACTGCTGTTGGCTGGGAGTTGGATGCTCATGAATCAACAATACATATTAAATAAGCTGCCTTTAAACAGAAACATGTATAAAACAAGGTTATGTATCAATCACTTGAGAAAAATGTTGTGATTGGAGGAGAAACACACATAAAACAAGGTTATGTATCAATCACTTGAGAAAACAGAAACACACATAAAACAAGGTTATGTATCAATCACTTGAGAAAAATGTTGTGATTGCGTGCTCACAGGAACCTAACCCTTTATTCCCCCTGGAGCGATGGTTCATGACTCGCTAATTCAGTGTTTGCGGTGACTTTATAGAATGCAGCTACCGTGAAAAACAAGAATCAACTGTACTGGGTGAGCACAGGCCCCGTGGGAGATGCTGAGTCTACAGAGAGGAAGGATGTCTGTAACCCAGTGCACCCCTCCAGCGCAGGCACGCAGGCTCTCCTACCAGAGCCACCAGGGACAGAGGGGTCCTTCCACTGCTGACACGCGGCCACGGTCCAGGAATGAGCTCCAGAGCCCACTGGAAGGGGCACCGAGGGGCCTCCGGGCACTGGTCTCATTCTGTTTCTTGGTCTGGAGTGTGTTCCGTGTCTGAAAATTCATTGAGCAGCACGTGCCCGTCTCTGCATGTATATCATTCTCCAATCAAAAGCAAAAAACCAAAACAAAAACACAAAAGCCACTCTAAGATAATCACAACTCACGCGGTGCTTGGATAGTGACCTGGAGAAGGATCTAGCTCCCTTCCCATCCTCTTCACTTCCCTTCGGGTCTCCATGCACCTGGAGTTCTGGGACCACCTGCTTTTTCGACTGCTGCCCTCCACCCCCCTACTCTTGCTCTTCCATTCTCCAGTGGCTTACCCTGCATCCCTCTTCCTGCTTCCATTTCCTCTCCTAAATAAGACCACAGATCAGCAAGGGTAGAGAACCTGCCTCTCTAAACTCAGTGGCAAAATGCAGCTCTCAGGGAGGAGAGCCACTGCATCTGAGAGCCTCTTTCTCGGCCACCAGGGCTAAACGGTCCTTACCCCTTTCCCTCCTTCTAAGTCAGGAGGCACTGCTGGGATCTCGTCACCCCAGCTCCCCTGAAACCTACCTTCCCTTGACCTACTCATTGACCTGATTTGGATGTGCAGGGCCGGGCATCTGATCACGGGCAGACGCGTGTACTGGGGGTGGGGCCCAAGGGTCAGACACTTGGCCAGGCTCTTTGCTTGAGTTCAGGGGCTAAGCCTGGGCCTCAGCATGTGAAGGCTGGCAGACCTTGTCCCAGTGTCCAGCCTGACCCCCTCACCTCACGGTGGCGGCCAGGAAGCCAGCGACAGGCTCCAAGGGCACAGAGTTGTGATGGAGGAGCTTGGATTGAAAGTCCATTTGCTCACGCACCACTGTGTGTGCAATTAAGACCGTCTCCAAGGAGAAGGCAATGACCAAAGTCCTTCTCTGAGCACAGAGACAGCTGGTCTCCATTACCTGCCAGGTGATATAACTGGGACCTTATAAGCATATGGTGATGGAAAGGCACGGTAATTCGAAAATAACTTTGAGCTCAGCAAAGGAGGAAGAGTAGTGAAATTATTATATTACACGGCATCCTTCTACAATTCAGAATGTAAACAGTCACCCCCACCTTGGATTCCTGGTGGCTCTCCAGGAACAGCTGGAATTCTGTCTCGAGTGGCCACCGAGTGGCCAATCAGTGGAGGGATGGCTCTTGTCCACGGAGCTTGGATCTGCCCTCCTCTATTATACCTCCCCCTCCCAACCCCAGACAGGTAGGGACCTTTCCCCGATTCATCACTCAAGAAACATTAACAGCTAAGGGTTACTAGGTCTCAGTTTTCAGAGCAGTATCATATTCATAATGACCCTCACAACTTGCCTTGTAACGTAGAATACTTTCAATCCCCATTTCAGAGATGGAAACACAGAGTCTCACTGTGTAGAGGACTTGCTCAAGGTGACACGGCCAATGTGTCACCAAGGGGGCATTGGACACAGGCCTCTGGATCCCTAACCTTCATTCACTACATCGCACACCGTATCATATTAATGGGAATGACCTCACAACTTTCCCACACGTCATGCCCTCCCATCATTGCTTATCACGGAGTGACAAGCAACCGTTACTCACCCTGGCACTACCGAGGCTTGGGGCTGGATAATTCTCGGCTGGGGGGTGCTGGGGGCCTGTCCTGTGCACTGTAGGACGTTTAGCCTCCTCCCACTAGATGCTGGTGGTATCTCCCTTCCTCGCACTGTAGTTGTGACATTCGACCATGTCTCCAGATACTGCCACGTGTCCTCCGGAGCACACAGCCACCCCCCGTTTATACCCGCCCCCCAGAGCATTACAGTGAAGATACTGGACGCAAAGGTGGTCTACACGGCCCCAAACGCCGCTTCCCCCCAGCCCCCCGGGTCACATGCCAGGTGCCTCTGGGCAAGTCTTTTGGCCTAAGTTTTACTGCGGTCACTTCAGAACACAGCGTCACCTCTGGGCCGAGTCAGCGTTGTCTCCTGCCCCCCCGAATGCAGGTTGTCTGAGCTGCGGGTGTGTGGGGGGGTCCTTTCCCAAGGGCTGGGGGTCTGGGAAGGAGGGGGTGGGGGGCAGGCAGAGCTCTCCTGTGATCGGCGCCTGCCACTGTCCGGGTGGGCTGTGTCCTGGGTGCATCTGGCAGAGTCCCAAACTGACTCTGAGAGATGCCCACCCACCACCCACCCTCCCCGGCTAGCTCAGCTCCCCTCCACCCACACCGGCTCCTGTCCCCAGAGTCCCTGCGCCCCGTCCCTGTCCCGTGGGAGGCCCCCTCGGGATGAGGGAGGTTCCCCTGGTGCCACCCTGTTGAGCTGAGGACTCACAGAACTGCAGCTGTGACCCCTGCAAACGCTCTCTCTTCCTCTCCCCTCTTAGGACCCCTGTGTACACTCAGGGAGGTGGTGGTGGTCCGTGACTCCCACAGTATTCTGCACACGTTCTCTCTGGGGTCTCACATCTACGCAGCGGTGCCTTCAGCAGAACCGGGACAGGAGAGTCCCACGCTCGCACGCTGGTCTCCGCCGCCCAGAGGAGGTTTCGGTACCTCCTTAGGGAAGTATGACTTGTACCCTGTGAGACTGTATCACGGTTGGCAGTGAAAATGCTCTTGCTGCCCCGTGAGTTACTACTAACCTCATTTTACAAAGGAGGAAGTTAAGACACAGAGGTTGAGAAACTCAATGGCTCCAAATCCCACAGCCCCTGAGGGGTGGACCTCGGAGTCAAACCTCCAAACCCAGGCTCTTCTGGGTTGCAAGCTCTGCCTGGCTTGCTTCCCAGCCTTGTCCCAGCACCTGGTCACACACACTCGGCTGAGAGCCACCCACTGCAGGCCAGGAGCCCTGCCCCTCCCCCAGGCACAGACACTGCCAGAATCAAAGCCCCTGATGTTCTCAGGGACCTGGTGGCAGGGGTGGGGCTGGAGATATCAGAGGGAGGGAAGGAGTGGCAGATGAACTTGGGAAGGCAGAAATGTTGATTTTGGCCAGAATCTAAGAAGCCTTAAATGCCTCACGCAGGACTTTGAATTTTATTCTAAATATAATGGGAAGGCATCGGGACGTTTTAAAGAGGAAAGCTCTGCGGTTACACCCATGACTTGGGAAGAGAGGGTGAGAGGAGAGCTGGGAGTAGGAGGTGCTGCAGGTGTCAGGTTAAAGGTTGCTGAGGGCTGACCTGGGTGCAGGGGGCGAGGATAAAGACATGTCACATTAGGATGACCAGGACTTTCTGACCAAGGTGTAAAACACGACTGACATTCTTCAACCATCAGATTGAAAAAAAAGAAATTAAAAATAGACTGATAGGGCTTCCCTGGTGGCACAGTGGTTGAGAATCTGCCTGCCAATGCAGGGGACACGGGTTCGAGCCCTGGTCTGGGAAGATCCCACATGCCACGGAGCAACTGGGCCCGTGAGCCACAATTACTGAGCCTGCGCGTCTGAAGCCTGTGCTCCGCAACAAGAGAGGCCGAGATGGTGAGAGGCCTGCGCACCGCGGTGAAGAGTGGTCCCCACTTGCCGCAACTAGAGAAAGCCCTCGCACAGAAATGAAGACTCAACACAGTCATAAATAAATAAATAAATAAATAAAAAGAAAGTGAATTTCTAAAAAAAAAAAAAAAATAGACTGATAACACCTAGTGCTGATGAGGGGGCGGAGAAATAGCCTCTACTCTGCTCTGAGAAGTGTAAACTGGTACAACCTTTACGGAGGATCATTTGAAGTTGTCTATTAAATTAAAACTTCACAAGCTCTGTGAGCCAGAAAACCCACTTTTAAGAATCTAGCCTAGATATGGAATTCCCTGGCCATCCAGTGGTTGGGACCCCACACTTTCACTGCCAAGAGCCGGGGTACAATCCCTGGTCGGGGAACTAAGATCCCATAAGCCGCAGAGCGCAGTCAAAAAAGAAAAAAAAAGAAGAAGACAAAAAAGAATCTAGCCTGGAGAAACAACTGTGTGAATACACAGAGCTAAAATGAACATGGAGGGTGACTGCACCACTGTTAGCAAAAGGGAAAAAAACTCAAAACAACTGGAACTCCCTTCAGTAGGGGAATGGCTAAATAAAATATGGTACATGTACTCTGTAGCCCTTAAAAAGAATGAGGACAAGTGGCTCATTCTCATCAGAAAAGATGCCCAGTCTTTTTTTTTTTTTTTTAATTTATTTATTAATTAATTTATTTATTTTTGGCTGTGTTGGGTCTTCCTTTCTGTGCGAGGGCTTTCCCCAGTTGCGGCAAGTGGGGGCCACTCTTCATCGCGGTGCACGGGCCTCTCACTGTCGCAGCCTCTCCCGTTGCGGAGCACAGGCTCCAGACGCGCAGGCTCAGTAGTTGTGGCTCACGGGCCTAGTTGCTCCGCGGCATGTGGGATCTTCCCAGACCAGGGCTCGAACCCGTGTCCCCTGAATTGGCAGGCAGATTCTCAACCACTGCACCACCAGGGAAGCCCGTCCAGTCTTTATTGTAGACTGAAAACATCTAATTGCAAGCCAACATGCATTTCTGTGATTTTTTAAAAAGGACTGCTGTGCCTATATATCAACATTGACGTAGCTATGACCGCAATGGCCATGGGAAAAGAGCTGGGATGAATCTGTTAGTGTGGTTCCTTCTGTGTGAGTGTGTGTGTGTGTGTGTGTGTGTGTGTGTGTGGGCGATTAGAGGTTCAGAGGTGGGTGGAAAGGAGGCTACTACTTATTTTCTGTGCCATTTAAAAGATTATTTTAAAATTTACGTATAGTGAATTTCATCTTTTCTGTCGTACAGTTCTGAGTTTGAACACATGCTTAGATTCTTCTAACAACCATCACAAATGGGCTGCAGAACAATATCAACACCCCACAAAATTCCCTGGTACTACCCCTTTGTAGTCAGACCCCACCTCTACTCCCAAACCCTGACATCTGCTGATCTGCTCTGTCTCTGTATTGTTGCCTCTTTCAGACATCATATAAATGGAATACTACAGTTGATAATCTTTTGAGACTGGCTACTTTCACTTGGCATATGCATTTAAGATCCATCCGTTATCGTGTGTGTCAACAGTTCATTCCTTTTTACTGCTGACTAATATTCCATTGTGTGGGTTGTTTATCCACTGGCCAGTTGAGGGATATTTGGGTTGTGTCTAGTTTTTGATGATTATGAATAATGCTGCTATAAACATTTGTGTTCAGGCTTTTGTGTAACCTAAGTTTTCCTTTATCTAGGATAAATACCTAGAAGTGGGATTGGTGGGCTGTAAGGTAAGTGTACTTTTAATTTTGTAAGAAGCTGCCAAATTGTTTTCCAAAGTGACTGTACCAGGGACTTCCCTGGTGGTCCAGTGGCTAAGACTCCACGCTCCCAATGCAGGGGGCCCGGGTTCGATCCCTGGTCAGGGAACTAGATCCCACACGCATGCCGCAACTAAGAGTTCGCGTGCCCCAACTAAGGAGCCTGCTGGCCGCAATAAGACCTGGCACAGCCAAATAAATAAATAAATAATAATAAAAACAAAAAACAAAAACAAAGTGACCGTACTGTTGTGCACTTCCACTAGCGATGCGTGAGAATTCCAGTTGTCCCGCAACCTCCTGGGCACATGGTATTATCAGCATTTTTAATTTTAGCCATTCTAACATGTGTGTGACGGTATCTAATTATGGGTTTTTACTGGTGTTTCTCTAATGGTTAATGATGATGAGTATCTTTCATGTGCTTATCTGCCATCTGTATATTCTCTCTGGTGAAATATCTATTCATATCTTTCGCCCATTTTCTAATGTATTTTTGGTTTTGTACTGTTGAGTTTTGAGACTACTTTATATATTTTAGATACCAGTCCTTTACTGGATATACGGTTTGCAGATATTTTCTCATAACGCATAGCTTGTCTTTTCATCCTCTAAATGGGGTCTTTGGCAGAGCAAAAGTTTTAAATTCTTAAGTCCAATTCATCAATTTTTCCTTTCATGGATTATGCTTTGATGTCAAGTCTAAGAACTCTTTGCCTAGTCCTATGCTCCAAAATTTTTTTCCTAAGTTCCTACAAGTTTTATAGTTTCATTTTACCTTTTTAAAAAATATATTTATTTATTTGGCTGTGCTGGGTCTTAGCTGCAGCATGTGGGATCTAGTTTCCTGACCAGAGATTGAACCCAGGCCCCCTGCATTGGGAGCACAGAGTCTTAGCCATGGGACCACCAGGGAGGTCCCCTCATTTTACCTGCAACTCAGTGAATCCTTTGAGTTAATTTTTGTATATGATGTGAGACTTTGGTCAAAGTTCATGTTTTTGCATATGGATGTTCACATGCTCCACAACCATTTGTTGAAAAGGTGAAGTAAAACCAAACGATATGGCCACATTTTCTACAAGGGTGCAAAAGTAATTTGCCTGAGCTCCGTGGATCTGTAAATTTGTTTTTCCAAAATGTAGGAAGTTCTCAGTCATTATTTCTTCAGATATTTTTTTCTATTCAAATCTGTTTCTCCTCTTCTCTTGGACTCCTATGACATGAGCGTTAGACTTTTTAATATTGTTGCTCTGGCCCCCAAGGCTTTTTTAAAAATCTTTTTTTCTCTTTGTGTTCAGGATGTTTTCTATCGATCTCTCTTTAAGTTCACTGACCCTTTCTTCTATCACCTCCATTCTCCTAGTGAACTCTTCCAATGAATTTTGAATTTCTGTTATCATATTTTCCTGTTCTAAAATTTCTCTTTGGCTTTTTAAAATAGCTTCTATTTGTTTACAGAGAATCTTTCCATTTGTTTCAAGAGTGCTCACCCTTACATCTTGGAACCATGGTATAACAGGTGCTTTAACATATTTTTCTAGTAATTCCAACCTTTAGATCATCTCAGGGTTGATGCTTGTTGATTGCCTCTTTCTTTGAGAATTTTTTTGGTTTTCATGGTACTCTGTAGGTTGAATAATTTTGGTTTGTATCCTAGACATTTTGAGTATTATGTTGAGACCTGGTCCTGTTAAAATTCTCAAAGGTTTTTCTGTGCTGATCTGCAGGTGCATCTCAGGGCCAAGCCCAGGATTTCATACCTGTATGTGAAGCACCCTTCTCAGGTGTCTCCTTTCTGTGGTTTTTCACACCCCAAGATTCTCTGGCTAGAAAGCCGGGATTCAGCCTCTGCATTGCTCTGCACTCTTATGACCGGGACCACCTGAGGGGCAGAGTGGCGAGGGAAGGGAACCTGCAGGACCACCAGCACAACTGTTGAGGGGGTGTGGCTTCACTACGGGCTCTGCTACGGGGGTGTCCTAGCCGAGGAGAGTGATCCCACTGGGAGGCAAGCAATGATGAGCAGATGTAGATGGTCTGAGGAGCACAGGGAAGGCGGGGAAATGGAGGCCCAGGGTGTGGACCACACTTGCCAGGAAGGGACCATGAGGGTACGGATAAGGCTAAAAAGAAAGGCAGGTGTGAACAAAGTTGCTTTTCTTTAAGAATAAAAGACCTGTATATATATATATTTTTTTTTATACAAAAAAAAAAAAACAACCAACACAAAATCCCACCAAACTCCTTGTATTCTACTCAAATGAACTTGAATACACTGAAATAACTTTGTCATTAGAGACGGTGACAGTCTTTTTGAGCTCATTTCCTCCAGAAAATCTCCCTGCCATCCAAAGAAAGATGGGCATCTACCTACAGTCGCCACCACCTGCCTCCCCAGGCCCCTAAGCTCCCAGACAGCGAGGCTGGCGTGCTCTTCCTGACCACCTTTTGGGGCCAGCACAGTGCAGTGTGCACAGCAGGAGTACATCAATGTTTGTTGAAAGAACGAATATGCATGAATGAGTGGGGACTGGCTCCAGGACCTGGTGTGCCACTGTCACCAGCCCGGTCTGGAGGGAACAAGCATGGACTAGGGGCAGAGGCTGGTTATCAAATGAGGCCCCTGGTGAGAAGAGCACTTTGTCCAGCTACTCTCCAAAATATCCAACAAGTGTCCACCACTACATAGCAAATACACACACACACACACACACACACACACACACACACACACACACACACAGGAGACTAGAAGGAAGGCCAACAGGGATAACATCCAGAGAGTGGACCTACAGACGACTACTTTTTTCTCTATGTTTTGTGTATTTCACCATTTTTCCTGTTCCATTTCTAATCCTGTGCGCAGGAAGCTGCTTCCAGACTGGTGATTTAGACTGGGACGGATTGGCCCAACAGGAGGATGGGGAGTGTCTGCACACATGAACAGGGCTGATAAGCCAGGGCCATTCACCTCCTACGGCAAGTGAGCAGACTGGTTGGTCTCCTTTGCGGCAACGAGCACAAATGTACTGGGTTCACAGCGACCACCCCAAGGTGCCCTGTGAGGCTCAGCCCGGTCGGCAAGCTGGGCTCCTCTGTTTATTGCCAACAACCACTTTACCCTCCCCGAATCCCACACCCCCGGGGTCTCTCCATCTTCAAGGAAGGAAGACAGGGTGTAGGGGGCAGGTGGGGGAAGCAGCAGGAGTGCTGGGACAGAGTAGCTGGAGTCCCCGAGATGGAACTGTGCCCATCTGGGACACCTCCATAACCCAGCTTTATGGTGCTCACCCCTGGAAGCGGGGCAGGGGAGATGGCAGCCCATCTGGGAGCTCTGGGTAAAAGCACCTGCCACCACGAGATAATAAACAGCAATAATTAGGCCTTCCTGGAAAACTGGGTAATACTGTTATTACAACGTTTTATTATCTGTATGTTTTATATGAATTTAATTGCCTTCAGCTGCTATAATTTGGGAGCCATGAGGACGAGAGCAGAAATAATAACGAATTGAACCACAAGCAGACCCAGGGTCTGGGGAAGGGGTGGAGGCTGCTTCACTGATGGGCTCTGGGAGCCTGGGGCTCTGAGATTCCGCTCTGGCCTGCAGGAGACAGCCCTCAGACCCCACGGTCCCAGGGGGCACCAGACAGCAGCCCCAGCCTGCCTGGCTCCCGTCCCTCAAATACCATCCACCCTGGGAGGGTCGGTTCCCAACAGAATGTAAGAATTATCTCCTCTCTGCATCGAAATGAAAATTACTACCCTTGCCCCCTAAAGCAACCTAGATTCTTCCACTCCAGAATTCATCTGAGTCAGTTACTTCTGTGGCTTAGGGAGTGCTAATAAAGCTAGTCAGACAACACAATTCTCTTCTATCTAAGCAAAGCCGTTAATAAATATTATATTGTATTTTACAAATCAAAAGAAAAAACAGAAGCTAACTACAGACCATTCCAGCCAGTTGACAGTGAACAAAGCCTGACTCTCACAGCTTAAGCTGAGGAAGTTATAAATTATCAATCTGTCAGGCATCGCCCTCTGAAGCTTCTTTTCCAGATCTGACCATGAATCTGAGTATCCTGTCTTTAAGTTCTCTTCGTTCAGCAAGCCTGCGAGAGACATCTTCAACTCTAGCCCACGAAGGTGGATGGTGCTGATGTCAGGGTTTTATCTGCACCCTCCTCTGCCCTGGCTATTTCAATGGCTTTTTGAATCACTCTATAATAGCTTCAATAACCTGGAAATTTGCAGAGTGAATAATCAGCTACAGATTGAACCTCCCCCAAAGTTCCCTCACTGATTATCCTAATGTAGCAGCAGCAGCAACAGCAAATCACAGCGGAGCCAAGGGGCCTGGATCAGGAAGGCTGCAGATGCCGGCTCTTCTGGGGGCGTTTTCCCGAAACTTCTCCCTGGAATCGCCTGCATCTTTGGGTATCGCCTTAAGAATTTAGAGCCCTTTATACACTGCACTTTTACTAACTTCCTAGGAAGAAGACACAAAAGACTAGAATGTCTTTAAACCTGTCTTTGTGTGTGCCCTTCATCCTCCTTTTAAGGTGGGGGGTCCCTAAGAGAACTGGGTTCTATTTCCTCTCTGTTCCACAATTCAGTGATTAAACAGAGTCTTGAACTTAGAGCAGCCACTTAAAATATCCTGAAAGTTGTGTTGTTTTATAAAATCTGCCATGGAAAATTTCTCCTTAGTGCTCCCATCACACACACACACACACACACACACACACACACACACACACACACGACTTGCAAGTCTAGTTCCATTTTTGGTACACTGATTTCCATCAGTAAAAGAAACCAGCAACGAGAGATTCTTTAGCTCCACTGAAAATACCCGTTTCCAACAGATTCCATCTGAAACACTATATAAAGTGACAAATGTCAAAGACAGAGAAAGGTCATCTATTTTGTCTCTACTCATTTTAAAAGACAGTTGCTTTACAAGATTCTTACATTCTGCCCCAATCTTAACACCATCTCCCTTTTGGGACAGTTCAGGCCCACCTGATGAAGAACTCAGATTTTAGGAAGACTCATGACTCCAATAGATGGGACTCTTCCTGTGTGAAGCTGGGCCCTGTGAGCCTGATTATTATTAAACAGGATGAAAGTCTTCCTTTGGGGGAAAGGTCGGAATAATGCTAAGTGACAGTGGAGCCAGATGCTTCATTTATAACCAAGAACCAGCTGAGGCCCCAGGAGGGCCTCCACCCATGAGAGCACACATTGCCCGGGAGGGATACCCCTTCTGGAGGAAGAAGCATCTGAGTGATCCACTGAGGGGCCCAGCTCCTCTCGGAAGACGCTACAAAATGAGTTTCTACATTTTCCTGACTTCTCAGAACTTACACAAAGCCCTGATATTTGTTTCCCTTCCCCAGTCTCTATTCCTAACTCTTGATCAAACATGTTGGTGGTACCAACAATTTTGACTTTTCCTCCAGTTCCCCGGCAAGGTTTTTACCCAATGCATTTATATACCAATACCTTGCAGACGTCCAGCAAGACATTCCAACTGACGTGACTTCCCCATGGCCCTGACCCTTCGCAAACACCCTCCCCAAGCCGCTCCACGCGGGCCTCTTACCAGCTGCCCTGTGGGGCGACTTCCTCTCCGCCGCCTGGCTCTCCTTCCTGGGGTCGGCGGGCGGCCCTACCTTCTCGGGGTCCCGGGGGCTGGCGTCGGGGGGCGCGGGCAGCTGGGGGAGGGTGAGGGCCTGCAGCAGCGGCTTCCTGGGCAGGGGCGGCTTGGAGCTGAGCTGCTCGGCGGACCGGGTCTTCGCCTTCCCCGGCTCGTTGGGAGACCTGGCGCCTCGGGCGGCGGGGCCCGTCCCGGGCGGACCCTTGTCGTTCCTGGAGAGCAAGGTCAGCCCTCCTTTCTCCAGCCTGACCTCTGCGCTGTACCTCTTGATTCCCCTCCCCTCCGGGCAGGGCGCTTCTCTGTGTTTGAAGGACAGAGACGTGGAGCGGAGCTTGACGGGGAAGGGGCTTCCGTCCCCGCCCGCGGGCCTCTCCCGGGCGGCTGGGCCGGGGTCCGCGGTGGCCGCGTCCGGAGAGCCGCGCTCGGCCGGGGCGGGCGGCTTCCGAGGGCCGGGCTTCGGGGCCTGGGGCTCGGCGGGCGCCGGGAGGTCCTCGAGGGCGGCCTCGCTCTTCCAGGCCGGACCGCTCCTGAGAAGCGGCAGCCGGACGGCGGGGCCTCGGGGCTCCAGCAGGCGGCCCCCCGCGTGCGGCCACTCGCGGCCCGACGACACCGAGAACTTTTTGGCGGCCCGCGCCTCGCGGCCTCCTCGCTCCATCTTGCGCTCCGGCGCCGCCGCCTCCGTGGGGGACCCCTCCCGCTCGGCCCTGGGGGGCTCCGGGGGCGCCGCGTCCTGGTCCAGGAATCGGGGTGCGGGCTCCTCTGCAGGCGACTCGGAGGCAGGCGGTGAGGGGGCCGCGCCGAGGCTCGCGTTCGCTGTCGTGGCCGAGGCCTTGTGCTTCAAGCAGCTCTTGGGGGCCGGCGGGCTGGGGGCGGGGGCTTCTGGCCCTGCGCCCTCGGGCCCCGGCGCGTCCAGGGTCAGCCGCACCTCCTTCGGGCCGGTGTGGTCTGGCCCGTCGGGACCAGAGGGCGTCTCCGGGGTGGCTATGGGGCCGGGCTCGGGAGGGGTCGTGTCCCCCTCGGGGATGCAGGGAGATAACCGACCCTCGACGTCTCCCGAAGCACAAACCACCTCGTCCGCGGTGTCCCCGCCGGGGGGACACCGGGTTTCCAGGGACAGCTCCTCCCTCGGGCTTTCGCTGTCGGGATTAGGGTGAGGGTGCGGGGAGCCTTCTGGCCAAGACGGGGACTCCGAGCGGGGGGCTGGGCTCCACACGGGCTCTGTGACCTCCATGACCTCCAGGGTGGCCAGACGGCTGGAGGGGTTCTCCCCCGGGGGGTTCTCCTCCTCGGTGCTGGCGGTGAACGCCGGGCAGTGCTGCAGGCGCGCCCGCCGCGCACGGAGCCCCGCAGGTGGCAGCATGGTCGCCTGCCCCCCAGGCTCGGTGCCTCTGTCCTGTCCCCCCTCCTGCTGCCCAGAACTGGGCTTCTCCTCCGTGCTGACTTTGGGTAGCGGCTTCTCGTCGTATTCCTCCTCCTCTGGGGTACACGTCAGATCGCTCAGGGATTCGGACTGCGCTCTCTAAGAGAAATAAAGTGGGCAAAAGACAGCATCATGAGGACGGATAGAGTAGCCCCCGGTCTCAGCAACTAGAGAAAAACTGGGTGCAAGCAAAGACACAATGCAGCCCCCCCCCCAAAAAAATTAAATTAAATGAAAAAATAAATTTAAAAACGAAAAAAAAAACCAGAAAGCCTATGGCCTCCCCATTTTGTTCAAGGTTTAATTAGGTTTAAGGGAAGCAGAATGTCTCTAAAGCTGGCACTCAAGTGGACATTCACACACAGCTGTCTTTTCTTAATCCTCCCTTACTGGTCTGTTTGGAATCTTGCCTCCCAAGTTCAGCTTTCAGCAGAACTGAGGCCGTTATGCCTCAGTTAAACAGTTAAAATAAATGTTAAAATAAATGTTGCCTGAGGCTCCCGAGGCCAAGCTAGAAACCAGTGGACACTGCTCTACAGAGTGAAGCAAAGGGAAGGGGACCAGCAACAGCGAGGTCTGCCACGCTCTGTGCTCGACACGGTTATCTCACTAACTCCCTGATTAGCTCCAGTGAGGAGAGGATTATTATTTCCTCCTTGCACTTGGAGAACTGGGAACTCAGAGAGGTCCCTGCCTTGGCCAAGGCTGAGCTAATAGGTGGCCCAGGGGCAAAGCTGTTGCCCTCTCTGACCCCCTGTGCTGCCTCAGAGCCGGTGTCCCCTGTCAATTCCTTCTCTCTCCAGGGATGCACCCTCATAGCAAAGGCAGGCTGGTTTGCCTAAAAGATGATTCCTATCATGTCCAACATGGTCAATAGCAAACCATAGGTGACAGGATAAAGCCCAAACTTTTCAGCTAAATTTGAAGTCTTATATTCTGCCGTTTTGTCTTTTTAAAATTTTTATTTTATGCTGGAATGTAGTTGATTTACAATGTTGTGTGAGTTTCAGGTGTACAGCAAAGTGATTTAGTTATACATATATCTATTCTTTTTCAGAGTCTCAGGTGGGGGGAGGGATAAATTAGGAGGCTGGGATTAATATACACACACTACTATACATAAAATAGACAATCTATTCTGCCGTTTTAAATGGTTTCTCCCACTCCCTGCTCAGGTCAAGCCAAGCCCCTGCCATTTTATGTGCCAGACTCTGGGCCTGAGTGACTGGCCGGCTGCCCTCCACCCCACACCTCCAGGGCTCCACTAGCACCCCCAGAGCAATCTCTGATTCCACTCCTATAGGAAGCCTTGCCTGGCTTGGCAGTAAGTCACGGCCTCGTGCCATTTTTCTTCCAAAAGGTCTCTGGAATCTAGATTTAGTCCACTTCCTCCCTACCAACCACAAAGTCAGTTCTTGCTCTCTTAGGAAGGAAAGGAGATCAAGGTAGTCATGAATCATTCACAAGCAAATGTGAAAATGACCGAAAGGCTGAGGGCATTGAGGCTGGTGTTTTTTAAAAGTTCCTGATTTTAGACCTGTCTTTAGACTTTACAGAGTCACCCAGGCTGCTGCACAAGGGCAGTGCCCTCCTTCCTTCTTTTTAGCAAACACCCAGGGGAGTGTTTGCAATAGGTTTTTGTTGTTGTTGTTGTTATTTTAACATTTTCCAGCTGGTATCTGCTTGCTAACACAAGATAATTGGGATGTTTGTGACGACACCTAAGCTAGCTTTGCCAAGATGCACAACCCTATTCCTCTGGATTTCAAAAGGGGAAGATGTGAAATCCCCAGAAGAACTTTCAAAAGCTGCAGGTTCCTAAGGTGTTACTGGCCTTTTGTTACTACAGGAAACCCTTGATGTGGAAACCCTTTTAGGATGGTAGTTCATGTTTTTAAACTATTGGAACCCACATTAAGTCAACATAAAGCTGAGGAGCAGGCCTGGCTTGAGCACATCCAGCTTGAGCCACTGGCAGCTCCGAGGGATTATGGTGGGAGGCCAGGCAGAAGGAAGGCTGGCACGGAGCGTGCACTCCAGAGGGTGGCCCCCGATGCTGAGCAGAGGTTTTGTAGGGAACAAAGCGGCTCCTACCCGAGCCTGGGCTCTCTGGCCAGGTCAGCAGGAAGGATGCGGATACCCACTCCACCTCCACCCCCCACACCTTGCCTCCCACTCTGGGCCCTCAGAGCAGCTTCACCCCCCGGAACCCTCCCGAGGAATCGGAAGCAGGGGACCCATTGCTCAGCCCGCACCCAGATGGAGATTCTATCATGGCTGCCTGCTCATCTACCTCCTCTCGCCAGAAAGAAAGTGTCTTTGGGTGGCATGCACATCATCTATGGGCAGAGCATGGGCACAACGGGCAGTGCTGGTGTGGAGAGGAAGCATCTGTTTCTGACACCCGGGACTTGTTGGCAGCTCTGCCAGCCAGGCGACCTCGGGCTAGTCATCTAATCACACTGCTCCCGACAGAACAGAGTTAATAATATTCCCTCTCCTGGCACTGCCTGGGTTGGGATGAGGCCCAGCTGGCGTGGTGAGATGTCAGTATAAACATTTACGGGCATTCCACTTCTACTGCACCAGAGCCATGCACGGGGCACGGTTCTGAGCAGCGGGGTAACAAACATGCTGAGACAACCAAAAACTATGTTGGTCTTTCGTGTGTTCCTCTTCCCCAGCTCCTGCTTTGGTGGGGGCAGATGGATCCAACCAAATGCAGTCTTGAATATGTTTTTCAAACTTGTAATAAGGATCACAATCTTGACAGCCAAGGTTTTTTGTTTGTTCGTTTTCCTGTGCAAGATGGGATTTTTAAGGTTAAGAAAAGCCCCTTTTTTCCCCAGTGCTCCAAAAGATTGAGAGCCTACATGATGTGGAGTAGAGAGTTTACCCCACTGATGGCAGAGGATGCCTGGCCGGGCGTGGACAGCTCTTCTGCCCAATGGACGAAAGAGCCTGGGCAGCAGAAGAGACTGAAGTGGAAACTGAAGATGCCTGAGTCTGCGGGGGGTGGGCGTGACAGAGTGGGTGATGGAGAAAGAAACCCCAAATGTTACCGGAGATCAGAGAAGCAGGGGAAACTTGGACCTCGCTGTCCAGTGAAGCCCAAAGGGACAGGGAACCTCCAGAAGTCCCCAGGGTCAGGAGGGCAGCAGAGGGGGCAGCGTGGCAGCTCTTCCCCACCCTTGGAGCAGAATAGGAACATCTGAAAGCATGTGGTCCCCAGAGGAAGGTCCTCGTGGTTAGGAGAAGGGACCTCATGATCAAAGGGCAAAGGAGGCTGCAGACACTGAAGGACAGAGGCCTCCAACGTAGGACCCAACAGTGACACTGGTGACCACCGGCCAGACACCTCTGTGCATTCAGGAAAATACGGACACCTCCAAAAACATAATGTATCCATGCCTGCGCCCGACCCAGAAAGGGGGGAAGATGTGCAAAGGACAGAGTTTAAATCAAGGAATGACTGTGTTTACCCAGACTGCCTAAAGCAGATTTCCTCTTATTCTATAAAATGGGCTTCAAGAGCTAAGTCAAGTTCAAAAGTAAAGAAAGAGGTACAGCTCTGCCCAGGGGGCAGCAGGAAGGAATGCTGCATTTCCACTGGGAGTATGAGATGGGCTTCCCGCGGCCATCCTGGCCAGGTGATGGCTGGTTACACACACCCTTCCAGGGCAGAAGGCATCCCCATGGGAAGAAAGCCCAGACTTGGGGGCCACAGGGAGCCGGCTTTGCCCTTGTCCTGTGGCTACACTCAACACGAGGACAGGCAGGTCAGAGTTACTAGGCCTTGCAAGTCCCCACAGTACTGAGCCTTTAACTGTGAAGGCACTGGACAGATAAGCATTTGCCCAAGTACCCAGGTCCCCAGTTTCCATGAGAGCACATTAGCCTGAAGGTCACACAGCCTCCTTCTTTCCCCAGCATTAGTCCCCTCAAAAGTCGACTTTGCTGGCATGAGGTTAAAAAGCGCCTTCCACATGCCCAGAAGAAAAGCCACTCTCTCCAGGGAGTCCCTGACATCCCCGAGAGGCCCCAGCCCACTGCCTCCAGCTGAAGCGCCGAGCTGGTCCAGGGTACCTTATCAACACCCCACGATCTTGTCTCGAGGGAAGGAGGGAGGGGATGTTGGTCTATGAGCATCTCTTTCTCAGCCCCGTCATTCTCTGTGGCCAGGCGGACCCCACACCCCGCTTCTCGGCTCCTCTGGGGATGAGGCATTGCAGGCACCACTGGGCAGCGGAGAAGGTGACAACCCTACATGGACCTCGAGCCCCTGGTCCCGTGAAGCCAAAGCACTGCACGAGCGAGTTCTCAGCTCCCGGAGGGACAAGCTGATGAGTGCCTGGGCAGCACGCCAAAGAGGGGTCTGTCCTTACAGGGGCAGCACCCGTGTGCTGCTAAGTAGGTCCTCGCCCCAGGCAGTGTCCACTCTAGCTGTTCAGTTTCTCCCTTGGTCATTCACACGTTTGTTCACCCATTCATACATTCAACTAACGTCCACGACATGTCGGCTCTGTGACTAGCGTTGCTCCAGGGCTAGAAGTACAGTCTTCTCACGGAAGACTGGCAATAAACAAGTGAGCACCTCCATTTACAAAGCTCACGTCCGTGTATAGCCAGTGCAATGGAGGAAGTGCCCATGGTGATGGGCAGGTGGGCTGCTTTCCACAGGACGTTCACGGGGAGCCTCTTTGGGGAGGACCTCGGAACACATCCCCCAGGGGCTGAGCAGGAGGTATCCTGAGCAGGGGACACAGCCGGTCCCAAGGCCTGGGGTGGGAGACAGCTTGGTGAGTGCCAGAAGCAGAAGGGAGGCCAAAGCGTGTTGAGTGAGGATGGAAGGAGGTGGGCAGGGCCCGGCTGTGCCAGGCCTGCAGTGTGGACATCACACTGAAGACAGTGGGAAGGCAGGGGACCCAAGGCACAGAGAAGGTTCTTGGTAAGTGTTGCAGAATGAAGACCGAATGAATGAATGAATGAGTGCTTAGGTGGGGAGGGGCATATCTGATTTAGGTTGAAGCCATGAGCACCCCCAGCTCCTGTGGCATGGTCACGGTCCCACGGCCCTCGCGGGGGTGGGGGGCGGGGACCAGGGGCTCGAGGTCCATGTAGGGTTGTCACCTTCTCCGCTGCCCAGTGGTGCCTGCAATGCCTCATCCCCAGAGGAGCCGAGAAGCGGGGTGTGGGGTCCGCCTGGCCACAGAGAATGACGGGGCTGAGAAAGAGATGCTCATAGACCAACATCCCCTCCCTCCTTCCCTCGAGACAAGATCGTGGGGTGTTGATAAGGTACCCTGGACCAGCTCAGCACTTCGGGGGGGGCGGCCCGCCCACCCTGCCCCTGCCCGGTTACCGAGGACAGGCGCCGCATTTTGCTGCACCGCTGGTTGCGGGGCTTGACCAGGAGCTTGTGCTTGGCCGCAGAGTTGTCCAGGCAGGAGGAGGATTCTGGGGGATAATCGAAATCAGCCACAGGTGCCACACTGCTGTCCGAGGTCCTGGGGGAGACGGAGGTGTCACTCGCTTGCCTGGAGAAGAGCTGGTCAGGAGACTGCGGCCGGGACGAGGAAACCACACAGACCTTCAGGGAACAAGGAGCACACAGGCCAAGCCATCAGCTTCCCCGAGGAAACGGTACAGCCAGCACATCAACCTCCCCTTTCACCGGGCTCATCTCTGGGCTGGGGGTTTGAAGTGTCGAGCCAAACCCTGCAGGCCCATCACTCATTTCCAAGAACCTGAGTCCTAGGTGCTCTGTAGCCAGTAACTCTGCCTTCGCCCACCCACGGCAGCTGCACAGGTGCTTCAGACAAGAGCTACTTTCTCCCATGAAACCGACCAGCCCAATTCCTCCAAGGGCGGAGTCAGGCTTGGCCCTGTCTCTGGAAGCCATGGGGGTGGCTCAAGGGTGTGATTTCACAGGCTGGGGCACAGCCCATGCCAAGCCCTGCTCTCAGCTTCCCATCACTGCTCACTCTAGGGTTCTGTATCTTCACGCCTTCTCTTGGGACAATCTGTCTGTTAAGTTACCCCTGTTAAGTCTCAAATATTTTACTAGTTCATACCTCGGCAGGAAGTAACTGAAAGGCAGCAAAGGGCAAAAGTGCCGCCTGGGAGGAAGGGGTTGGGGGGAGTCACGTGGAAGAGTGATGGCAACACCGGGTTCTCCTGCAAAGACACTTATCAGCATAAAGTAGCAGACGGGCACCCACTGCGCACCCGGGGGAGCAAGGTGCAGAGGGAGACTTTGGGAGGGGCTGGGCTTTAGTGACAACCCTGCCACCTGCAAACTAACAAACAAACACAGCTTTCTGTTCCGGCATGGTGCTCAATATTAGTGTCAAGTTCACATTTTTTCCCAAAGTGTTTTATTTTCCGGTTTCTTTTATTTAGCATCTTAACCACGTTTAAGTGTACCGTTCATTGGTATTAAATACATTCATGTCATCGTGCATCCATCACCACCCACCACCTCCAGAACTTTTCCTCTTGTAAAACTAAAGCTCCATGCCCATTAAACACTAAGTCCCCGATCCCTCTCCCCCAAGCCCCGGAACCCACCCTTCTACTTCCTGTCGCTATGAACTTGACTAAGTACCTCGTATAAGTGGAATCAGACAATACTTGTCCTTTTGTGCCTGGCTCATTTCACTTAGCGCAATGTCTTTGAGGTTCATCCATCTTGTATCCTGTGTCAGAATTTCCTTCCTCCTCAAGACTGAGTAATATTCCACTGTGGGTATATACCACACTTTGTGTGTCCACTCATTCAGCCCAAGACACTTGGGCTGCTTTCACGCTTTAACTACTATGAGTAATGCTGCTATGAACGTGGGTGTACAAATGTCTGTGAGAAATTGCTTTCAGTTCTTTTGGGTCCATACCCAGAAATGAAATCACTGGATCATAAAGTGATTTTATGTTTAATTTTTTGAGGCATACTGATTTCCACAGTGGCTGCACCACTTTACATTCCTACCAACAGGGCACAGGGTACCAACATCTGTCTTCATGTTCTCTCCAACACTTGTTATTTTCTGTTTTCTTTTTTTTCTGTTTAATAGTAGCCATCGGAATGGGTGTGAGGTGGTGCATTGCTTACATTTTAACCTGAGACCATAATTTTATGCACCTCATGATGATTTAGTAAATGCCCTCCTCAGGAAGGAAGCAGCGACAAGAAGACACAGGAGTGAGGGGTTCCCAGGGGCCTGGGTGCATCTTGCTCAGGGTCTTTCCCACAACCCTGGGCCACACAGGAGCACGTGCCCAGCAGCCCACCCCCCCCCGCCACCAAACTAGAGGAGGAAACGGAAGGAAGACGCTGTTCGCAAGCGCGCCACTGACGCGGGGACCACCCCCTGCAGAGGAACGTATTTTCCCTGTTAACATAAAGTCCCTTGTATTTTCCAGTGCAAGTACAAAGCTTATTCCTGTCGATGGGGAGAAGACAATTACCAAAATGGGGGGAAAAATGGCTCTAAGTGAACATGATCTCTTTTAGTTCTGTGGTTTTAGCAATTGGGGTTCTTATGGGAACAAAACAAGAAAAATTGCTTTGAAACTAAACCACAGGACACCTGGCCACGACTCCCTCTGTGCCTGTGGCTTTGGCTCTCACTGTTGTGGCTGATGACTCA